>NC_079190.1:204710007-206117507 GCF_029499605.1 Hyla sarda
ACGGGCGGTGTGGTACCAGGGAGCAAGTCAATAGGACAGTCGTATGGCCTATGTAGTGGTAAGGCCTCTGTCTGCTTCTTGCAAAAGACGTCAGAAAAGTCCTGATAGGCCTTCGGAAGGCCAAGCAAAGGAGAAGTGATGGAGACTTGGCTAGTAGGTACCGACTTAAGGCAACGTGTGTGGCAGGAAGAGCACCAGGATTTAATGTCCCCAGTGGTCCAGTCGAGGGTAGGAGAGTGATGCTGGAGCCAGGGCAAGCCTAGAAGGATGGCAGAGGTGCAGTTTGGCAGAACAAAAAATTCAATAGTTTCTTGATGGAGAAACCCAACGGTCATGTGCACGGGTTCTGTACGGTAACGCACGGTGCAATTCAGGTTTTCTCCGTTAACCGAAGAAATGAAGAAGGGCTTGACGAGACGGATAACAGGGATGTTAAACTGGTTGATAAAGGAGGCTTTAATGAAGTTTCCTGCTGAACCAGAGTCCAAGAAGGCCTCCGCAGAGAAGGAGGCTTTAGCAGCTGGAGAAATCCTTACTGGAATAGTCAGGTATGGAGAGGAAGAATTTACACCCAGTGACGCCTCTCCCACGTTCACTAGGTGCGAGCGTTTCCCTGACGCTGAGGACGAAGAGGACAGTCCTTTAAGAAATGTTCAGAGCTCGCACAGTATAAGCATAAGTTCTCGTTCCTCCGGCGAGTCCTCTCTTGCTGGGTCAGGCAAGACCGGTCCACTTGCATGGCCTCCTCAGCGGGAGGCACAGTAACAGGCTGCAATGGATGCTGGAAGAGAGGAGCCAGGTATGGGTTTCGCCTGGTGCGAACAAGATCTTTCTCCTGGCGGAGCTCCTGACGTCTTTCAATGTAGCGCATATTAATGCAGGTAGCCAAATGGATGAGTTCAGTCAGGGAGGAGGGTATCTCTCGTGCGGCCAGACAATCCTTAATGTGGCTGGATAAACCTTTTTTATAGGTCGAGCAGAGAGCCTCATTGTTCCAGGCCAACTCAGAGGCCAAAGTACGGAATTGTATGGCATATTCGCCCACTGTAGAGTCTCCATGGACAAGGTTCAGCAAGGCTGTTTCCACGGATGAGGCACGGGCAGGTTCCTCAAAGACACTGCGGACTTCAGAAAAGAAGGACAGGACGGAGGCAGTGGCAGGATCGTTGTGGTCCCAGAGCGGCGTTGCCCAGGCAAAGGCCTTCCCAGATAGTAAACTGACCATGAACGCCACCTTAGACCGTTCTGTGGGGAACTGGTCCGACAACATCTCCAGGTGCAGGGAAAATTGGGACAGGAATCCCCGGCACCTCTTAGAGTCCCCGTCAAACTTATCCGGGAGAGACAAGCGGACTGTAGCAGTGGTAGCGGCAGCTTGGAGAGGAGGGGAGGCTGGGGCTGGCGGAGGAGATGGTTGAGGCTGTGGAGGCAGAAGCTGTTGAATCATGGTGGTCAACTGCGACAGCTGTTGTCCTTGTTGGGCAATCTGCTGGGACTGCTGGGCGACCACGGAAGTGAGGTCAGCGAGGCTTGGCAGTGGTACCTCAGCGGGATCCATGGCCGGATCTACTGTCAGGATCCGGACTAGCGGTTGGTGAGGACACTGGAGGTGGATCCTCTGTTCCAGAGGCGATGGCGCGGGTCGTACTGGGGGATCGGTTCTAAGAAGTTACTGGTCTTCACGAGAGCCCGCCACAAAGCGGGATGGATTTGCTGAGGCGGTATCTACCAGGTCATGTCCCCCAGTAGCGACTCGACTTCTCTGGCCGCTGAGACAGGCGTGGTACAAAGGACAAGACAAAGGGAAGGTCAGATGTAACAGAAGGTCGGTGCAGGCGGCAAGGGTTCGTAGTCAGGGGCAACGGCAGAAGGTCAGAAACACAGGCTAAGTAATACACAAAACGCTTTCTCAGGGCACAAGGCAACAAGATCCGGCAAGGGGAGGAAGAGGAAGTGAGTATTTATGCATTTAAACTTGATTGGGCCAGGCACCAATTAGTGGTGCACTGGCCCTTTAAAATTCAGTGAGCCGGTGCGGGCGCCCTAGGGAGCGGGGCCGCGCGCGCCGGGAGGAAGACACAGCAGGACCCGACTGGTTAGTGACTTGGGATGCGACCCGCAGGCGCGGGCGACCCGCGGGCGGGGACGTCCCGCCACGCAGATCGCATCCCCTGGAGCACTGCTACAAGCCGAACGCCGCGAGCGCTCCGGGGAAGCCGTGGGACCCGGATCGCTCGGCGTTACAGGTACATAACATCTTATCCCCTATTCACAGGATAGGGGATAAGTGTCTAATCGCTCTGTGCACGAGAAGAGCTGGGGCGCTGGGCAGGAGATCACATGGGGTCCCAGCAGTCAGACCCCCTCCCCTCCGCAATCCCCTATCCTGGGAAAGAAAACTGTTGACCAATGAACGAACCTGTGGTCAACACGTCCCCTCCACGCACTTCTATGAGACAGCTGGGAATACTCCTTGCGAACATTTACTTATTCCCTATCTCTCTTAAGCTTTCTCTCTTAAAGTAGAACATTTTAACCCCTTAAGGACCAGGCCCATTTTGACCTTAAAGGGGTTCTCCGGTGGAAAACTTTTTTTTTTTTTATGAACTGGTGCCAGAAACTTAAACAGATTGTAAATTACTTCTATTAAAAAAAAATCTTTATCCTTCCAATACTTATTAGCAGCTGTGTGCTACAGAGGAAATTCTTTCCTTTTCGATTTTCTTTTTTGTCTTGTCCACAGTGCTTTCTGCTGACACCTCTGTCAGTGTCATGAACTGTCCAGAGCAGCATAGGTTTGCTATGAGGATTTTCTCCTGCTCTGGACTGTTCCTGATACGGGCATCAGGTGTCAGCAGAGAGCACTGTGGACAAGACAAAAAAGAAATTCAAAAAGAAAATAATTTTGTCTGTAGCATACAGCTACTAAAAAGTACTGGAAGGGTAAAGATTTTTTAATAGAAGTCATTTACAAATCTGTTTAAATTTTTGGCACCAGTTGATTAAAAAATAATAATAAAATGTTTTCCACCGGAGTACCCCTTTAAGGACCAGAGCATTTTTCGCACTGTCACTTTAAGCATTAATAACTCTGGGATGCTTTCAGTTTTTTCGTGACATATTCTACTTTATCATAGTGCTAAATTTTCGTTGATACCTGCATCATTTGTTGGTGAAAAATTCTAAAATTTCATGAAAAATTTCAAAATTTTGCATTTTTCTAACTTTGAAGCTCTCTGCTTGTGAGGAAAATAGACATACCAAATAAATTCTATATTGATTTACATATACATTATGTCTTCTTTATGTTTGTATCATAAAGCTGACATGTTTTGTACTTTTGGAAGACATCAGAGGGCTTCAAAGTTCAGCAACAATTGTCCAATTTTTCACAAAATTTTCAAAATCTAAATTTTTCAGGGACCAGTTCAGTTTTGAAGTTGATTTGAGGGGTCTTTATATTAGAAATACCCCATAAATTACACCATTATAAAAACTGCACCCTTCAAAGTATACAAAATGATATTCAGAATGTTTGTTAACCCTTTAGATGTCTCACAGGAATAGCAGCAAAGTGAATGAGAAAATTCTAAATCTTAATTTTTTACACTAAAATGTTCTTTTGTAGACCCAGTTTTTGAATTTTTACAAGGAGGAAAAAGGAGAAAATGCCCCCCAAAATGTCTAACCCAATTTCTCTCGAGTAAGGAAATACCTCTTATGTGGATTTAAAGTGCTCTGTGGCTGCACTAGAGTGCTCAGAAGCGACAATGGGATTTTGGAGAGTGTATTTTGCTGAAATGGCTTTTAGGGGGCATGTTACATTTAGGAAGCCCCTATTGTTCCATAACAGCAAAAAAAAAAAAAAACACATATCATACTATTTTGGAAACTACACCCCCTGAAGGAACGTAACAAGGGGTACAGTGAGCCTTAACACCCCACAGGTGTTTGACAACTTTTCGTTAAAGTCGGATGTGTAAATTAAATTTTTTTTTCTTTCACTAAAATGCAATTTTTTCCCCAACTTTACAAGAAGTAATAGGAGAAAATGCCCCCCCAGATTTGTAACCCTATCTCTTCTGAGTATGGAAATACCCCATATGTGGACGTCAAGTGCTATGCTGGCGAACTACAATGCTCAGAAGAGAAGGAGTCACATTTTGCTGAAATGGTTTTTGGGGGGCATGTCACATTTAGGAAGCCCCTGTCGTGCCATAACAGCAAAAAAAAAAAAAAAAAACACATGGCATACTATTTTGGAAACTACACCCCTCAAGGCACGTAACAAGGGGGAATGGGGGCCTTAACACCTCACAGGTGTTTGACGACTTTTCGTTAAAGTTGGATGTGTAAATAAAAATAAAAAAATTCACTAAAATGCTGTTTTTTCCCCCAAATTTACCATTTTTACAAGAGGTTATAGGAGAAAATGAACCAAAAAATTTGTAACCCCATTTCTTCTGAGCATGGAAATACCCCATATGTGACCCCATTTCATTTTAATGAAATTTCTTCAAACACCTGTGGGCAGTGTAGGCTCACTATACCCCATGGTACAGTGAGGATCAAACGTTTGGGCACCCCAGGTAAAAATTTGTATTAATGTGCATAAAGAAGCCAAGGAAAGATGGAAAAATCTCCAAAAGGCATCAAATTACAGATTAGACATTCTTATAATATGTCAACAAAAGTTAGATTTTATTTCCATCATTTACACTTTCAAAATAACAGAAAACAAAGAAATGGCGTCTGCAAAAGTTTGGGCACCGTGCAGAGTTAATATCTTGTACTGCCCCCTTTGACAAGTATCACAGCTTGTAAACGCTTTTTGTAGCGAGCCAAGAGTCTTTCAATTCTTGTTTGAGGTATCTTTGACCATTCTTCCTTACAAAAGTCTTCCAGTTCTTTGAGATTTCTGGGCTGTCTGTCACGCACTGCTCTTTTAAGGTCTATCTATAGATTTTCAATTATGTTGAGGTCAGGAGATTGTGAAGGCCATGGCAAAACCTTCAGTTTATGCCTCTTGATGTAATCTCCCCCTGGATTTCGAGGTGTGTTTAGGATCATTATCCATTTGTAGAAGCCATCCTCTCTTTAACTTCAGCTTTTTCACAGATGGCATTAAGTTAGCATCCAAAATTTGCTGAAATTTTATTGAATCCATTTTTCCTTCTACTCGTGAGATGTTCCCTGTGCCACTGGCTGAAATACAACCCCAAAGCATGATTGATCCACCCTATGCTTAACAGTTGGACAGAGGTTCTTTTCATTGAATTCTGTTTCCCTTCTTCTCCAAACGTACCTTTGCTCATTCCGGCCAAAAAGTTCAATAGTAACCTTATTGGTCCACAGTACTTGTTTTCAAAATGCATCAGGCATGTCTATATGTTCATTTGCAAAGTTCAAACGCTGATTTTTGTGGAGAGGACGTAGACGAGGTTTTCTTCTAATGACTCTTCCATGTAGACCATATTTGTACAAGTATCTCTTTATAGTGAAATAGTGTACCACAACTCCAGTGTCTGCCAGATCTTTCTAGAGGGATTGTGCAGTGAAACGTGGGTTTTGAATTGTTTTTCTCACAATCCTGCGAGCTGTTCTGTCTGATATTTTTCTTGGTCTTCCAGATCTTGCTTTAACTTCCACTGTTCCATTTCTTAATTACATTCCGAACAGAGGATATTGACATCTGAAAACGTTTTGCTATCTTGTTATAGCCTTCTCCAGCTTTGTGAGCATGAACTATTTTCAGTTTCAGATTTCTAGACAACTGCTTAGAAGAACCCATGGTGCTGATGAGTCTGGGCATTTAACCTCTTAAGGATCCAGGATGTATGGGTACGTCCTGGGTCCCGGTCCTGCGATATAACGCGGGGTCACACGGTGACCCCGCATCATATCGCGGCGGGCCCGGCGTCATAGTGAAGCCGGGACCCGCCGCTAATAGCGCGCGGCACTGATCGCGGTGCCGCGCGCTATTAACCCTTTAGCCGCGCGCTCAAAGCTGAGCGGCACGGCTGAAAACGAAAGTAAAAGTGCCCGGCTAGCTCAGGGAGCTGTTCGGGATCGCCGCAGTATAAACGCGGCATCCCGAACAGCTGTAGCACAGGAGGAGGTCTTCTTACCTTCTCTTGCGCTGTCCGATCGCCGAATGAATGCTTCAAGCCTGAGATCCAGGCTTGAGCATTCAATTGTCGAAAACACTGGTTGATCCATTTCTATGGAGATGGATCAATCAGTGTAAAAGATCAGTTAATGCAATATTATAACCCCCTATAGGAGCTATAATATTGCATTAAAAAAGTGTAAAAAAATCATTTACCCTTTCAATTATCCCTTCCCCTAATAAAAGTTTGAATCACCCGGCATTTCCAAGAATAAAAAAACACGCGTGCAGAAATGTCCGAATTATAAAAATATACCGCTTTTTAAGCCGCACATTCAATGGCGTACGCGCAAAAAAATTCCAAAGTCCAAAATAGTGCATTTTTGATCACTTTTTATACCACAAAAAAATGAATAAAAAGTGATCAAAAAGTCTGATCAGAACAAAAATGGTACCGCTAAAAACGGCGCAAAAAATGAGCCCTCATAGCGCCCTGAACACAGAAAAATAAAAAAAGTTATAGGGGTCAGAAGATGACCATTTTAAACGTATTAATTTTCCTGCATGAATTCCTGATTTTTTTCTGAAGTGATACAAAATCAAACCTATACAAGTAGGGTATCATTTTAACCGGATTGACCTACAGAATAAAGATAAGGTGTCATTTTTGCCGAAAAATGTAGTGCGTAAAAGCGGAAGCCCCCAAAACTTACAAAATAGTGTTTTTTGATCAATTTTGTCGCACATTAATTTTTTTTCCCGTTTCACCGTAGATTTTTGGGTAAAATGACTAATGTCATTACAAAGTAGAATTAGTGACGCAAAAAATAAGCCATCATATAGAATTTTAGGTGAAAATTTTAAAGAGTTATGATTTTTTAAAGTTAAGGAGGAAAAATTGAAAATGAAAAAACGGAAAAAGCCTGGGTCCTTAAGGAGTTAAAACCTTTGAGATTGACATTACCTGGTCTTCCCAGATGATGATTGAGAACAATCCATGAAACTTGCAGGTCTCAGCTTTGCAAAGGGGGCAGTGCATGCTATAAATTCTGCAGGGTGCCCAAACTTTTGCAGACGCCATTTTTTAGTTTTCTGTTATTTTGAAAGTCTAAATGATGGAAATAAAATCTAACTTTTGTTGACATATTATAAGAATGTATAATCTGTAATTTGATGCCTTTTGGAGATTTTTCCATCTTTCCTTGGCTTCCTTATGCACATTAATACAAATTTTTACCTGGGGTGCCCAAACTTTTGATCCGCACTGTACGTTCCTTAAGGGGTGTAGTTTCCAAAATGGAAAAAAAAATGTGTGTTTATGTCAGAACCGCTGTAACAATCAGCCATCCCTGTGCAAATCACCTCAAATGTACATAGTGCTCCCTCCTGAGCCTTGTTGTGCGCACGCAGAGAATTTTACGCCAACATATGGGGTATTTCCATACTTTTGGGGGTCTCTTTTTCCTTTTAACTCTAGTGAAAATGAAACGTATGGGGCAACACCAGCAAGTTATTGTAAAAAATTTAATATTTTTACAATAACATGCTGGAGTAGACCCCAACTTTACCTTTTCATAAGGGGTAAAATGAGAATAAGCCCCCCAAAATCTGTAAGGCAATTTCTCCTGAGTACGGAAATACCCCATATGTGGCCCTAAACTGTTGCCTTGAAATACAACAGGGCACTGAAGTGAGAGAGCGCTGTGCATATTTGAGGGATTTGCATAGGGGTGGAAATAGGGGTATTCTACGGCAGTGATTCCCAAACAGGGTGCATCCTGCTGTAGCAAAACTCGACGGCTGTCCATCTATACTGGGAGTTGTTGTTTTGCAACAGCTGCAGGCTCCATTTTGGAAACAGTACCATACCAGATGCCCTTTGGCTGTCCGTGCATGCTGGGGGTTGTAGTTATGCAACAGCTGGAGGCACACTGGTTGCAAAACACTGAGAGTTTGTTACTTAACTCAGTGTTTCCCAACCTGTGTGCCTCTAGCTGTTGCAAAACTACAACTCCCAGCATGCATGGTCTGTCAGTGCATGCTCTGAGTTATAATTTTGCAACAGCTGGAGGCACACAGTTTGGAAACACTGAGTTAGGAAAATGACAATGTTTCCCAACCAGTGGGCCTCCAGTTGTTGCAAATCTACAGCTTACAGCATACCCAGACAGTTGAAGGGCATGCTGGGAGTTGTAGTTTTGCAACAACTGGAGGAGAAAAGTTTGGAGACCACTGCCTGTAGATAATACGGAATGAACTTTCAAGCATACTCTGTTTGTAAATATCAGAGCTCACATATGAATAGAACCATCCATTTCTATTGAACTGTACCTGGGGGTCTTCTGGTCCAAGTATTTTTATTGCTTTAGCCACATGACTGATGTTTTGCACAGTGATATTGGCTTGGTAAGCCTTCCCAACCACGACATCCATGAAATGGAGCAGGCCGGGAGCGATCCTCACGCCTAATACTCTATCAATCAATTCTTCCATGGCTGCGGGTGAACAATGAAGAAAACATTAACTAAGGAAAACAACACAATACTTGACTAAGGGCATCATACCCTGTATGCAGCATGTACTGGGCCTAGTATTAATGGTGTCATAGCAAATGTAATAAGAGAGTAATAAATAAAGAAGTAGAAGAGAGTGTGGGAGAGATAGGGCAGCAGACATTGGAGTAAAAAGTGAAGTAACGGAAGGGGGGAGATCCAGAGACAGACTTTTTCCTACACATCGTCACGGTCTATTGTGCGAGGAGGGCAGGCTGCACCCACCTACATACCGGGCTGTGTACACTATATACCGGGCTGCACCCACATACATACCGGGCTGTGTACACTATATACCGGGCTGTGTACACTATATACCGGGCTGCACCCACCTACATACCGGGCTGTGTACACTATATACCGGGCTGTGTACACTATATACCGGGCTGTGTACACTATATACCGGGCTGTGTACACTATATACCGGGCTGCACCCACCTACATACCGGGCTGTGTACACTATATACCGGGCTGTGTACACTATATACCGGGCTGCGCCCACATACATACCGGGCTGTGTACACTATATACCGGGCTGCACCCACATACATACCGGGCTGTGTACACTATATACCGGGCTGTGTACACTATATACCGGGCTGAGCACACTATATACCGGTCTGTGTACACTATATACCGGGCTGTGTACACTATATACCGGGCTGTGTACACTATATACCGGGCTGCACCCACATACATACCGGGCTGTGTACACTATATACCGGGCTGTGTACACTATATACCGGGCTGTGTACACTATATACCGGGCTGTGTACACTATATACAGGGCTGTGTGCACTATATACCGGGCTGTGTACACTATATACCGGGCTGTGTACACTATATACCGGGCTGCACCCACATACATACCGGGCTGTGTACACTATATACCGGGCTGAGCACACTATATACCGGGCTGCACCCACATACATACCGGGCTGTGTACACTATATACCGGGCTGCACCCACATACATACCGGGCTGTGTACACTATATACCGGGCTGTGTACACTATATACCGGGCTGTGTACACTATATACCGGGCTGCACCCACATACATACCGGGCTGTGTACACTATATACCGGGCTGTGTACACTATATACCGGGCTGTGTACACTATATACCGGGCTGTATACATTATATACCGGGCTATGTACACTATATACCGGGCTGTGTACACTATATACCGGTCTGTATACATTATATACCGGGCTATGTACACTATATACCGGGCTGTGTACACTATATACCGGGCTGTGTACACTATATACCGGGCTGTATACATTATATACCGGGCTATGTACACTATGTACCGGGCTGCATCCACATACAGACCGGGCTGTGTACACTATATACCGGGCTGCATCCACATACATACCGGACTGTGTACACTATATACCAGGCTGAGCACACTATATACCGGGCTGTACCCACATACATACCGGGCTGTGTACACTAAATACCGGGCTGAGCACACTATATACCGGGCTGTACCCACATACATACCGGGCTGTGTACACTATATACCGGGCTGTATACATTATATACCAAGCTATGTACACTATATACCGGGCTGTGTACACTATATACCGGGCTGTATACATTATATACCAAGCTATGTACACTATATACCGGGCTGCATCCACATACATACCGGACTGTGTACACTATATACCGGGCTGAGCACACTATATACCGGGCTGTACCCACATACATACCGGGCTGTGTACACTATATACCGGGCTGTACCCACATACATACAGGACTGTGTACACTATATACCGGGCTGAGCACACTATATACCGGGCTGTGTACACTATATACCGGGCTGTACCCACATACATACCGGACTGTGTACACTATATACCGGGCTGAGCACACTATATACCGGGCTGTACCCACATACATACCGGGCTGTGTACACTATATACCGGGCTGTACCCACATACATACCGGACTGTGTACACTATATACCGGGCTGAGCACACTATATACCGGGCTGTACCCACATACATACCGGGCTGTGTACACTAAATACCGGGCTGAGCACACTATATACCGGGCTGTACCCACATACATACCGGGCTGTGTACACTATATAGCGGGCTGTGTACACTATATACCGGGCTGAGCACACTATATACCGGGCTGTACCCACATACATACCGGGCTGTGTACACTATATACCGGGCTGTATACATTATATACCAAGCTATGTACATTATATACAGGGCTGTGTACACTATATACCGGGCTGTATACATTATATACCAAGCTATGTACACTATATACATACCGGACTGTGTACACTATATACCAGGCTGTGTACACTATATACCGGGCTGTACCCACATACATACCGGGCTGTGTACACTATATACCGGGCTGAGCACACTATATACCGGGCTGTACCCACATACATACCGGGCTGTGTACACTATATACCGGGCTGCACCCATATACATACCGGACTGTGTACACTATATACCGGACTGAGCACACTATATACCGGGCTGTACCCACATACATACCGGGCTGTGTACACTATATACCGGGCTGTGTACACTATATACCGGGCTGCATCCACATACATACCGGACTGTGTACACTATATACCGGGCTGAGCACACTATATACCGGGCTGTACCCACATACATACCGGACTGTGTACACTATATACCGGGCTGTGTACACTATATACCGGGCTGCATCCACATACATACCGGGCTGTGTACACTATATACCAGGCTGAGCACACTATATACCGGGCTGTACACACATACATACCGGGCTGTGTACACTATATACCGGGCTGTATACATTATATACCGGGCTATGTACACTATGTACCGGGCTGCATCCACATACATACCGGGCTGTGTACACTATATACCGGGCTGTGTACACTTTATACCGGACTGTGTACACTATATACCAGGCTGAGCACACTATATACCGGGCTGTACACACATACATACCGGGCTGCGTACACTATATACCGGGCTGAGCACACTTTCTCCTCGTTGTCGCAGTCTCCGGTTACCAAGGTACACCAGCGTCAGTCAGCGTCCTCCGGTTGCTGGGCAACAGACTTTTTTGGGCGGAGAGCGGCTGAACTGTATACAAAGTTCTCCACCAATAGGAGGTGCTGTGGGCGGGTGTGTGCAGGGGGCCGACCTCTCTGTACCCTCCGCTGTGCAGCGTGAGGTAAAGTATTCTCCGGCCGGGGCTGTGTGGAGAGCTCCTCTCATGGCTCCCACCATTTCAGCCACAGAGCTGTATTAAGGCAGTGTGCTAGGCTTGGAAGGTGGAGAAGATTATCTAGGGGCATCCGAGGGATCCGTACCAGAAGGAATGGCAACCGTGCTGGGGATCAGGAGTCGTGCTTGGGAAAAGGAAAAGGATGGTAGACATGCTGAGGACAAGGAATAAAATAAGGACTAGGAAAGAGACCTGGACTAGAAATAGGACCCATACTGAGGATGAATAATGTGATAAAGAGCAATGCTGGAGAGGAGAAATGCAATGGGACCCATGCTGGGGACTAGGAAAGAAATGAGGAGCCATGTTGGCCACCAAGAATAAGATGAAGAGTCATGCTGAACCAGAAATGTGACAGAGAGCTATTGTATGGGCAAGGAGTGAGATAGGGAGCCATGCTGGGGGGCAGAAATGAGATGGATTGCCAAAAAAAACATCACCAAAAATTCTCTAAAAATATGTCTAACATAAAACATAATTTAAACAATGTGTCATTTTCTGTTGACACTTTCCATCTAACATCTCAGCTGCTTTTTTCTCACCTCATTCTGTCACATGCGGTAAATGTAATTGACATATGTTCCTGTCCCTATCCACACAAACTAAGAAAAAGGGATGTTTACACTTGTAACCGAACACTTGGGGAAACCAGGCGTGTAATATTGAGGCTCTGATATCTCCAGTCACATAGTATTTATAGATTTATACAAAATACCTTCTTGTTTGCCAAATGCATTTACATTTTGCTCATGTATTTACCAAAAAGCTGACAGCCATTATGTTCACCCAAGTGTGCTCGTTGAATAGCACAAAGTCCTCTGTCCCACATACTTCATTACAGATGGAGCATATGAGATCAGTAACGGCGTTCACGAAGAGGAGCTGAAATCCAAACACAGCCCGAGCGATAAAAAGCAATACCCATTGTTGGATGGCAAATATCAATTGGCTGTCTAAAATCATAATCAGGCATTTTTACAGTCATGGCCATAAATGTTGGCACCTCTGAAAATTTTCAAGAAAATGAAGTATTTCTCACAGAAAAGGATTGCAGTAACACGTGTTTTGCCAGACACATGTTTATTTCCTTTGTGTGTATTGGAACTAAACCAAAAAAGGGAGGAAAAAAAGCGAATTGGACATAATGTCACACCAAACTCCAAAAATGGTCTGGACAAAATTATTGGCACCCTTTCAAAATTGTGGGAAAATTAGATTGTTTCAAGCATGTGTTGCTCCTTTAAACTCACCTGGGGCAAGTAACCGGTGTGGACAATATAAAAATCACACTGGAAAGCAGACAAAAAGGAGAGAAGTTCACTTAGTCTTTGCATTGTGTGCCACACTAAGCATGGACAACAGAAAGAGAAGAGAACTGTCTGAGGACTTGAGAACCAAAATTGTGGAAAAATATCCACAATCTCAAGGTTACAAGTCCATCTCCAGAGATCTAGATTTGCCTTTTTTCCACAGTACACAACATTATCAAGAAATTTGCAACCCATGGCACTGTAGCTAATCTCCCTGGGCGTGGATGGAAGAGAAAAATTTATGAAAGGTGTCAACGCAGGATAGTCCAGATATTGGATAAGCAGCCCCAAACAAGTTCCAAAGATATTCAAACTGTCCTGCAGGCTCAAGGAGCATCAGTGTCAGCACAAACTATCCATCCACATTTAAATTAAATGGAACACTATGGCACGAGACCCAGGAGGACCCCACTGCTGACACAGAGACATAAAAAACAAGACTACATTTTGCCAAAATGAACTTATGTAAACCAAAATCCTTATGAGAAAACATCTTGTGGACAGAGCAGACCAGGATAGAGCTTTTTGATAAAGCACATCATTCTACTGTTTACCGAAAATGAAATGAGGCCTACAAAGAAAAGAACACAGTACCTACAGTGACATATGGTGGAGGTTCAATGATTTTTTGGGGCTGTTTTGCTTCCTCTGGCACTGGGTGCCTTGAATGTGTGCAAGGCATCATGAAATCTGAAGATTACCAACGGATTTTGGGTCACACTGTACAGCCCAGTGTCAGAAAGCTGGGTTTGCGTCTGAGATCTTGGGTCTTCCAGCAGGACAATGACCCCAAACATATGTAAAAAAGCACCCGGAAATGGATGGCAACAAAGTGCTGGAGAGTTCTGAAGGGGCCAGTAATGAGTCCAGATCTAAATCCCATTGAACACCTGTTGAGAGATCTTAAAATTGCTGTTGGGAAAAGGCGCCCTTCCAATAAGAGAGACCTGGAGCAGTTTGTAAAGGAAGAGTGGTCCAACATTCCGGCTGAGAGGTGTAAGAGGCTTATTGATGGTTGTAGGAAGTGACTGATTTCAGTTATTTTTTCCAAAGGGTGTGCAACCAAAGGGTGCCAATAATTTTGTCCAGCCCATTTTTGGAGTTTGGTGTGACATTATGTCCAATTTGCTTCTTTTCCTCCCTTTTTTTGGTTTAGTTCCAATACACACAAAGGGAATAAACGTGTATAGCAAAACATGTCTTACTGCAATCCTTTTCTGTGAGAAATACTTCATTTTTTTAGAAAAATTTCAGGTGTGCCAACATTTACAGCCATGATTGTACATATTTCTTTAATGCATGTAATCCAGTATATTATAATTTTGTAGACTATATTAAAACTAGATAAATAGAAATTGCCTAATGTTACCAGACTCTCTCCAGTCTACATTTGGGACATTATGATGGCCTCTAATTCCTGAAGCTTGTCCAGCAGTTTCTCCCAGTAAATACTGTATATGTTATAATGTGACTTTTCTATGTGTGTGCATTGCATACACAGAATAGCAGGTCTTGCTTTATTCTGCATAACCTACCACAGTTCTAGACAGGGATTATCAAAGGTTTTCTACTCGGACCTTACCCAACAGACTTAAATGATGCCTCTGCCTCACTAGACAGGCCAAGGGGATGCCTGGGCCTTAATATTTAAGTCCATGCAAAAATAGAAAATATTGACCTGTCTACCTGTATTTGTTTTATGAATATTGTTAGAGATGAGCGAATTTTGGAAAAATTCGATTTGGCTGATTCACCGAATTTTCAGGAAAAATTTGGTTCGATCCCAATTTAATTGCAGCAAAACGGTATTAGAAACGGCTATTTCTGGGCTAGAGAGAACCTCAATAGGGGTGTAGAACACTTTGCCTTGTCGTAACACGCATAGGGAATGTGCTGGGTTAGTGAATTAATACTTTTATTCAGTATGGCATGCAAACTACAGGTGTCGCTATTAGTTAAAATGACAGCCTGGTAATTGGAATGAGCAAACTTTAACCCCTTAAGGACCGAGCGTTTTTCCATTTTATGCACTTTAGTTTTTTCCTCCTTACATTTTAAAAATCATAACCCTTTCAATTTTGCACCTAAAAGTCCATATTATGGCTTATTTTTTGCGCCACCAATTCTACTTTGCAGTGATATTAGTAATTTTACCCAAAAATCTACAGCGAAACCAAAAAAAATCATTGTGCAACATAATTTAAGAAAAAACACAATTTTGTAAATTTTGGGGGCTACCGTTTCTACGCAGTACATTTTTCGGTAAGAATTATACCTTCTCTTTATTCTGTAGGTCCATACAATTAAAATGATACCCTACTTATGTAAGTTTGATTTTGTCTTACTTCTGGAAAAAATCATAACTACATGCACAAAAATTAATGTGGGAGATTTATCAAAACCTGTGCAAAGGAAAAGTAGCCCAGTTGCCCATAGCAACCAATCAGATCGCTTCTTTCATTTTTAACAAGGCCTCTGCAAAAGGAAAGAAGCAATCGGATTGGTTGCTATGGGCAACTGGGCAACTTTTCCTCTGCACAAGTTTTGATAAATCTCCCCCAATATGTTTAAAATTGCCATCTTCTGACCACTATAACTTTATTGTTTTTCTGTGTACGGGACAGTATGGAGGCTCATTTTTTGCGCTGTCATCTGAAGATTTTAGTGGTACTATATTTGTATTGATCGGACTTTTTGATCGCTTTTTATTCATTTTTTCATGATACAAAAATATGCTATTTTGGATTTTGGAATTTTAGTGCATACGCCATTGACCGTGCGGTTTAATTAACAATATATTTTTATAGTTTGGACATTTATGCACGCGGCAATACCACATATGTCATATGTTTGTTTTTATTATGGTTACATATTTTGTATATGGTATTTGGGGAAAGGGGGGTGATTCAAGGGAAGGAGTTAATGTTTTGTTTTGTTTTTTACTTTTTATTCAACTTTTTTTTTTACATTTAGAACCACATTGATCTGTGTGCTCTGCGAACGATTGATAAAGCCTGGTCCTGCCAGGCTTTATCATTCACAGTGCAGCAGCCGGCATAGGACGTGAGATAAGCCCTCTCGCTTCCTCAGAAGTGGATTGCGATCTAAGTGGTTAATAGCCGGACGCGTCAATCGCCACATGTCGGCTATTAACGCCGGCCCCCAGCTACAGGAATCAGCCCAAACCCACAAGGCCCAAACCCACAAGCATCTGTCATTATACCTTTTAGATTCTGTGATCAGCAGTGATCTCGGCATCTAGAGGGTTAAATGATGAACATCAGCATGATAAACTAAGAGCTTGCTTTATAGTAACTGTGCGTGCACACAATGTATATCTGTGTTGTGTGTCATGAAGCATTTCATGCATTTATGGTCAAGATAAACAGCAAGTGACTGCCCTCTAAGGATACATGCCACCTGAAGGTGAAGACTGTTCTCATACCCATCATTTCTGACCACAGGCTATATATATTGTGACGAACCGTCTTGGGGATTAGCTCTGGGATCGTCCTGGTTACTTACCACCGGACACGTTTCCTCGCAATAACTCGCCAGACAGCGGTTATTCATGCAAGTCTGGCAACTTGCCAGATTTATTTAGACAGGTTGCAGGGGAAAAACAAATATAACACAGGAACAAAATAAAATCCTAGACCGTTTGGTCACTGACTACACATATCAGCAGGCCCTGACTACTAAATGGTGAGCTACCCTCAGCCAGTCAAACATGTGACTCCTGCAACCTGCTACTCACAGTTCACACCACTTCTTGGACCACTCACAACTTCAGCTGTGTGCTTCCTCAACAGGGTCCGAGTGTCTCCCCCTACAGCAACAGGCTGTTTCCCACGGAGAGCCCCAACTATTCTGTTTCCTTTCCTTTTAAACACACTTTCCCTTCCTGATACCTCATTAATCAGGCCACAGGTGGAGCATTCTCCAGGGTGAGCAAGGGAAATACACCCTTTCCTTGCCACACTCCCACAATAAATAAATATATATATATATATATATATATATATATATATATATATATATATATATATGTTGCACATGTGCACAGTACATTTCTACTGGAAAGAATACTACTTGAACTTAAATTAAATAAATAGCCACTAAACCTAAAAATGCCTCCATCAACTTTAAAGGGGTACTCCACCCCTAGACATCTTATCCCCTATCCAAAGGGCCCTGCTGCTGGGGACATAGCATGCAGCACCCACCTGTATCTGCTTCTGGCAGCGCTGGAGGTTCTGGCTCCCGACCACAGGAACGGAAGATCGTGAAGTCACGACTCCGCCCACATGTGCCGTCACGCCCTGCCCCCTCAATGCAAGTCTATGGGAGGGGGCGTGGTACGTCTATGGGAGGGGGCGGAGCATTGTGACATCACATGGGGGCGGAGCCTTGATGTCACAATGCTCCGGCCCCGTGATCGACAGTAATCAGACCCGGAGCGAACACGCTCCGAGGACTGATTTTAACCGGGTGCTGCATGCACGATAACGGGGGTCCCCAGCGGCAGGACCCCTGCGATCAGGCATCTTATCCCTGATCCTTTGGATAGGGGATAAAATGTCTAAGCACCGGAGTACCCCTTTAAATGGTCACTCTCATTAAAACTTATTTTTGCTATTGCACTCATTATGGTAAATAAAACATATTTTTAATATACAGTGGTATATTCTTTCCAAATGAACCATCATTAGTTGAAACCATCTTATGTTGAGGGATCCATGCAATGAAAAGTATAGGAAGTATTACTCACCTGTCCCCGCCGCTCCGGACCGTCACCGCTGCCCTGGATGTCGCCCTCCATCGCTGTTGCCGCGTCCCCGTTATGTCCCCACTGCTCCGGACCATCTCTGTTGCCTGGGATCGTCGCTCTTCTTCGCTGTCACCACGTCGCTGCGCATGCCGCTCCTATTGGAAGACGAGACGGCGTGCGCGGTGACGTGATGACGACGAAGGAGAGCGACAGCGATGCAGGGGATCCTGAATAGAACGGTCTGGAGTGCCAGGGACAGGTCATTGATCATCAACGGACCACACGGGGCACCTTAAACGGCTATCCGGCGGCAGCTGAAGTAGTCTGCGCTGCCGGATAGCTGTTTATGCGAATTGTATGTTGATGCTGTCTTCAACATGCGATGCTCTGAAAGGCCAGCGTATGTTGAAATTATCGTATGTCGGGTTCACACTATGGAATTTCTGCCTGCAATTCCGCATTGAAATTGCAGGCAGAAATTCAGCTTACTAAAACGTACTGTATAGTGAATGGGTTTCCGTCCACAAATTCACACTTCGGAATTTGTGAAGCGGAATTTGTGAACGGAAAATCCGGTTAAAAATTTCCGCCTGAAGAATGGCGTTGCTCTTTCTTCATGCGGAAATACTCGCGGAACACATTGCAGTCTATTGGAGACTGCAGTGTCCGTGTGGTCCTAGCACCGACTGATTCGGTCGGCGCTGGCCGCACTCAGAATCTCGGGGTGAAATTTTTCTGCCCGGAGATTCCGCAGTGTGAACCTAGCCTTAGGGTCTACTCACATGGCAGAATTTCTGCTTGCGGAATTCCGCCTCAAATTAAAGCCCATAGACTTCTATAGAATTCCGCCCGCACTCCCATTCACACTTCTGAATTTCTGCTTGTGGAATTCCGCTAGCGGAATTCCACAAACGGAAATTCGGAAGTGTGAATGGGAGTGCGGAATCCCATAGAAGTCTATGGCCTGTAATTTTAAGCGGAATTCTGCAAGAGGAATTTCTGCCGTGTGAATAGACCTTTAATGTTTTCTGGCTGAACCAATTTCTATTAGCTACCACTGAATGACTTTTGCAGAAGCAATTTCTAATAGTACATCTGACCAGTATATACAATACTTACATATTGTACGTACACAATGCAGACATTTACTATAATCTAAAGCATTGGGAAGTCCTCCACTAACAAATCATGTGACACAGAAACTAAGCAAGACATATTCTTCTTTATTGAAGCATTTTTATTTTTTAGGGTAACGTGAATAGCTTACTAGCATGTGCCCATCATGATTTTTTTATGTACAGTAGCAGAACAACAGATACACTTTTAAATACTAGTATAATTATACAGACCTATTTGCACAAATATTCCCTTACAAGCCCAACATACTGTCATGTTATCTGCTGGACAAGTATGACACAAACGGTCCAGCACTGTGTTTCAGACTCCCAGCAGCATAACAAAGTAAAAAATTTTTCACAATGACAAATCTCTTAAGATAAAAACATATGAAAGTATAATAACCAATGATCATATCATTTCTTTACTAGAAAGCATACAATGTCAGCACAAACTGAGTTAAAACCCATACAATAAAGCAAACACTATATTTAATTCTTATGACACTTTCCTTAAAGGGACAGTCCACTGTTGTTTTTTTAATTATATTTTTTAGTTATTATTTATTGAAAAGTTTTTCCTACTATAGGAAGTGATGGTGTATCATAGGATGTGCCATTTTGTCATTCGGTTTGGGTCAGACTGCTGTGACCAATCCCCTCTGCAGGAAAGGGCAACACAGTCAGGGGCACTACTGTGCAAAATACCAAAAAGCCTTTCATCACTTTATTTTTGGGATTAACAGGAGGTCCCAATAATCAAGCCCCTATGGCACAATGCCCAAGAATTATTAAAGGACAACTGTAGTGGAACACTTTTATATATGCCCGTACCCGGGCCTCAAAAATAAACAAAATAAACTCATACATACCTTCCTACGAGCCCCCGTTGGTCCGGCACAGGCCTCACGGTCCAGCAGTGCTGACCTCATTCCATTTCCTGGGGACGTGGCTGAGCCCACTGTCATGTAAGAAGCCGGCCAGAGCTCCTTACATGACAGTGGGCTCAGCCTATTAACAGGCCGGGGAGGGACATCACTGCGGCCGGTGATACGCCAACAGCTCTGCGCCGTCCCCAGGAAATGGAATGAGGTCAGCACTGCCGGACCGAGAGGCCTGCGCCGGACCAACGGGGGCTCGTAGGAAGGTATGTACGAGTTTATTTTTGAGGCCCGGTTACGGGCATACATAAAAGTGTTCCACTACAGTTGTCCTTTAAATAGAAATAACCCTTTAAGGAGCCCCTTAGACTGGTTACTGAAAAAAATCCCAAATATGTTTGTTGGTTAGCAAGAAACATAGCGGGGAATAAACTCCAAATGACTGTTTGTAGAGAACCAGACATCATCTGCTATACCAGAGAAGCAATAGTGGCATTAAATAATACATACTGTATTACCAGGATGTCCCTTACAGGAAAAGCTAAGATAACTGCCAGTCCCCAGCACTGGAGTGGATTTATAATTCACTATTCAGTCACTATACAGTAGGAACCAGACAACTTGGTCACATGACATATTTAACATATCATAAATGGAGCCAAGTAAACAAAGACCAATGGTAGACCTTAAAAACATTGGCACTGGAGTGATATGGAATCTGTAGGCAAAGTATATACTTCTTTGTTATTTTACCCATATCTTGCAATTCCTAGGATATCCTAAATCTAAAGACAGTGGTGAAATGACTGAGGCCATGTGAGAACGATTACCTTGTAGCCACCTTATGAGATCATTCAGTTGCCCAAAATTGTGCCATCCATGGCACGTATATGTCTGAAAACTGTCAAAAGAGAATGGAGGACATATATGGGCAAAGAACGACACAGACCTCATTGACTTTAAAGGGGTACTCCAGTGGAATTTTTTTTTTAATGAACTGGTGCCAGAAAATTAAACAGATTTGTAAATTACTTCTATTAAAAAGTCTTTAGCCTTCCTGTACTTTTTAGCAGCTGTATGCTACAGAGGAAATTCAGTTCTTTCTTAATTTCTTTTTTGTCTTTTTTGGCCACAGTGCTCCCTGCTGACACCTGATGTCCATATCAGGAACTGTCGAGGGCAGCAGAAAATCCCCATAGCAAACCTATGCTGCTCTGGACAGTTCCTGACACAGACAGGTGTCAGTAGAGAGCACTGTGGACAAGACAAAAAAGAAATTCAAAAAGAACAGAATTTCCTTGGTAGCATACAGCTGTTAAAAAGTACAGGAAGGCTAAAGACTTTTTAATAGAAGTAATTTACAAATCTGTTTAATTTTCTGGCACCAGTTCAGCACACCATTCTTTTGATTCCATGTCAGGTATACATTTGAAAAATTACCTGCATGTAGTCATTAGTTGACTACATTTGGACCAAAGTCAATTGGGCCTGATCGTACATGTATATATCGGCATGCCAATTTGACAGTTTGCCAATGTATACATGCTACGGATGGCATGATTGTTATGTAAACCCAGTCTAAGGCCCATTTCATTTCAATTTTGATAGATCTGCCATCCTTCGCATCTTGCTGAATCAAAAGTAGAAGTGGAATTTGGCACAAAATAAAGTGGAAAGATCCCTAAGCAAATGCAGAAATAGTGGCACGATCCAATCCTACTTTTAATTTATTGTTTAAGAATGTGAGCCAAAAGAGTTCCAGTGGAGACCAGAAAAGCCCCTTAGGTGACACCAATTGCTCTTCTCTTTAAATGTTTCCTGGGAATGGCAATGAAATCTAATTTTATGCCATAATCCCCTACAGTTTCCTGATTTGGCCCCTGATACATGACTAAATATTGAAGAACTACTTTGTACACTATTCCTTAATATGAAGGTAAGGGTTTGCCAAATGTTACCTCAGTTTGTGCTTTGTGCAGTGCTCCTATGGAAGAACATTGCATACTTCATGTGTAATTCCCTGATAGTAAAAACTCAAAATGAGTAAGACTTACGATTTTCCTAACTTTGGATCATACAAATAAAATAATAAAAAACAATGGCAATTTATAATGACTCCTCATTGGGAACACTGAGGATCAAAATAATTACGTTCAAATATTTTTTCTAATGCTATAAAGTACCTGCATAATACTGTGCTAGATTGTATGTGCAATGAGACATGTATAATATATACATGAAAAAGACAACAAAAATACCCAATATATTACATTTGTCAACACTTAAAAAAGAATGTGAACATTTTATACAGGCCTTACCATGAAAGCTACATGATTTATGACACATCAAGCAGTTACCAATTTGTTGTACCTATCACATCTATGCAATGTCATTAAAATAAATCTGTTTTTCAATTAACTTGATCCAGTACCAAAACAGTGTTGTTATAGTAAAGGGCTGCTCTGAAACCCAGATGTGTATTGTTAGTATTTCCTTTAGATTAAATTCATGCTTTAAAGAGAACCAGTCAGCTCTCTTATGGTTTATAAACATTCCCCAGAACCTTGTAGCTGTTGAGCACAGTATTTGCCCTCTGTGCTCATAAATCTTCTGCGATACCACATTCTCAGATTACAACTCCAATCCGCCATCTACCCAGCAGAGGCAGCATGACAACATGCCCCTACTGCCCCTCATGCCTCAAAGTAATTTATACTGAAAATGCGACATCACATTAGACATTTAGATGCTGTGCTCGACACATGCATGGTACTGGGGAATATTTATAAACCAAAAGAGAGATGACTGGTTCCCTTTGATGTGATTCTACAGGATCTCCTTTTACTGCAGTGCCACCACAGGGTAAATTTAGAAGTACACATTTAAATCAATGGGCTGTCTGTGTAATGTATAACAGAAGGGTCCTCCAGAGGGAGAGATGCTCTTTGTAACCAATTACCACTCTGGCCACTATTTCCTGGCACCTATTTCCCAATTGAATACATTGGAATGTTTTTTCTTTTTTAACTGGACAACCCCTTTAGATAAAAACTCTACAAACCTAAAAAGAATATAAAAAATTATAGACTGCCATGCCGTTCTAGTTTTCCTATGACAATCCTTCCGTGCCTGGATTTAAATAATGTCCCTCCTCTCTATGATAACATCAGATCCCTAGGGTACAGAGGTTGAAGTATTCACGGCACATCTTAGGGCTATCTTAGGTGGCAATGTCTCAGATCTGTAGATGGAATGACACAAGAATGATGGCATATGTTTTGTTCTACATCAAGCGGGATTCTATATCCGACTTGTTATAGACTCTCTTAGGGCTTGTTGCACATAGATTTTGCCTTGCATTACAGTTCCATTGACTACAATGTATATTCCTCTATTTTGTTCATATTTTGTTCTGCAACAGAACTTCTGATGAAGATTTGGATTTCAGCAATAGACTGAACATGTTAAATCTTCTGATGGAGTCCCCCAGAGAAGTCACATTTGTCAATGGGACTGCACTTATTTTATATAAGTGCTGATTCGGGACAATTTCTACTCCATTTTTCATAGAGCAGGAAGAACATGGGACCACAGAGGAGTTCAACAAGCACTTTTTTCTCTACACAATTGTGTAGACCACTTTGGAACCAGTTTGTAAATCTTCTTTTAAAGTTTTTTTTTTTTTTTTTTAAAGAAGTACACTCATCATCTATCCACACAATAGGTGATGATGAGTGTTGGTTGAGTAGGGGTCTGACCATTGGGACCCCTGCCAGTCATGAGAATAGTGGTTATGTGTACCCCAGTTTAAATGATGTGACCTTCAGACTCCCCCCTACACACACACTAATGGTCAGTGGAGATTGCTTTAGTCAGACCCCCATCAATTGAACAATCATCACCTATCCTGCAGGGAGATGACTTGTGACCTTTGTGGAAATACCCCTTTAAGTCACTACAAACTTAGTTTAGAGCAACTCACTGATCTTTCATGTTCTGTTTGTAAAGTAGAAGATACAGAACAGCAAAGAAAAGCAGTACTTTTTTAATGACTTGCAATATTTAATATATACATATTCCTAATCTACAGTGATTCCAGTTTATTGTTGGGAAACAATACAGGAAACTACACAAGATAAATATATATTTGTATATGTATATTTGTATATATTATATATAGGTTGTTTTATACCTTTGCTTACTCACAACAGAGCTCCACACACCGACATGTAATGTGTCAGGGCAGCACTGAAGTGGTTAACAATGTTTGCACACAGGACCACTGCTTATACCCTTCTATAGTATGTAGTCTTGACCTGACCTTGACCTATTAATTGAATTGTTTTCTATTTACACAGATACATGAACGTAGCAAGAACGTGTTTCTCTTAGGTTAGTGCCCCGCGATTTGGCTTATTTCATAGCAAGCTTTCTACGCAAGGCTTAAAGGAACAGTTCTTTTTGTAAGAGTAATCAAAGCACATAAACCAGCTTGTGCATACTTGATATAAAAAAGATCAACATGGCAAAACAAGTGCAGTGACAAAATAAAAAAGCAATGTTGTTGATTTGTTTTTCTATATGTGCCTACGAGTTACAAGTTACAACCCATTATAGAATAAGTATATTTAGGGCCATTAATCATAGTATTTTTATATACCACTAATGCAAGTACTGCATCAATGGCAATCTTATTTGCTAACACCTGGGTAAGGAAAATAACAAATGGGTTGTTGGCAGTGATAATATATGAAGCACAGTCGCAATTTTTCTTTAAATCAACATTTAGAACGTGTAAAAAAATAAAAAGATCACTTTGACAGTATCATACGTCACTTCAGTCTCTTAGCAATAAAGGCGTTTGTGTTTTTAATATGTGAGAACCATCATACAAGGGTTTCAGGTAGTGTATCTGGGTTATCGGCAGACAGAAGTTCCCATATCTGCCATCTTTCTCTTTGCCATTCTTGCCAGTCTGGATCAGTTATGTTTTTACTGTTTTGGTTTTTGGCTGGAGCTTTTAGTGAAGTCTGTCTGTTTTGAACAGATTGTTCAGGGAGCTGAGTCCTTCCTAAAGATGCTCCTGCAGCTGTATCAGACCTTGGTATTCTCCATAGGGCCTGTTCGGCTGAAAACACTGGTGATCGATGTGGCTGTGATGCACCTTGTTTGAAGGAGCCCGGATAAGGTGGAGGGAGCCTTGCTTCATTTCTGTTTATGTCAGAATGTCGTAAATTTAAAGGTGGTGGTCTATTTTGGGTGCAAGTTGTCTGTGCATTGTCCTCCGTGACATGTTCTGTACTGCTTGAGACCAAGTGTTGTTCACATCTTGACTTGTGTTCAAAGTTTCTTCTAGCTGTCTCTGTAGGGGGAGTGCTGCTTACTCGTGTCACTAAATTGTGTGGCCTGCAGTCCTGAAGGGCAGATGAGGTATGTGTCCTTCGTATATTTGGCTTTCCATTGTCTTCTTCAACTGAAGAGTTCTTACATGAAGGCCAGTTCTGTGTCAGATTACTATGTGAAAGAGAATGCTGCCCTTGGTTTAAGGAACTACTCTCAAAGATATTTCCATATGAACCTAAAAAAAATGATAAAAATATATATATAATTTATAGTAAAGCACAGTCATAGGTTAATTCTAGACACAAAGAGGTGCAGATTTTCACATTTAGATCTAGACAGTGTTCTCCAATATTAGAGGAAAACTGTCATCAGTTTCACCTGTACTAATCTTTCAGTACATAAGGGTAGTGCAGGTGACGCTGATGACAATGATACTTACATGGTCTTGTTCCGTGCTTCGGTTCTCTGGCTATCCTCTTCAGTATCTTCTGTTCCGAGGCCAACTTGGAACATGGACGGAGCTTCCTGAACATGGACGGAGCTTCCTGTTTACTAGCAGCGGGACCCAGCAGAGAACAGCAGCGGTGATGTCACAAAGCTCCGCCCATGATCCAAGTCGGCCTCCAAACAGTAGATACCAAAGAGGATAGCCGGAGAGCCAGAACACAGAACAGGACCATGTAAGTATCGTTGTCATGATTAGAAAATAGCACACTGGCTACAAGGTTCTACCAAAACATACGAAATAAAGGGGGTAATGGTTTTTCCCTAGAACAGTGAGAACCAAGAACACTAAGGGCTTCATATATGACCTCCTTGTAATTACATAAACCAGAGAAAAATTTGAGTCATTTTAGGGTTAAAAATGGAACACTTTATTGTTTAGGTTAAAAACAAAAATTGATAGCATGGAGGAAGCTGACACAGGGGGGAATAGGACAAAAATGGGTGTCACTACCTGCCAACACAAGTAATTGTAAACATGAAGTGCAAAAAGGCAAAGAATATGCAGTGCATACTGGTAAACAGACATAAGTCTTTAAAGTGCATACAAAGCAGTATACAGTACCAACCTATTGCAAATAGAAAGTACAAAAGTGCAGCAGGAGTGACGCTACCCCAACGTATGTTTCAGCCATATCCTTCGTCCTGGGCGTGGCGTCCTCTCAGTGCAGATGATATTTACATGAATCTCAGCCAATCAGAACCCAGAAGAGACAATTTTGTAAACATTACACACCTGTTGGGGTCGGAAAGGAGCCTGTCTCTATAGTGCATAGCGCATGGGCCGCCAAATGAAGCACGTACTACCGGGCACCACGTCAGCTGACTCTGCCACATGACAAGTCACATGACGGGCAGTGTAAGACAGGAGCCCGGAAGAGCACGGCGCCGGGGATCAGGGCATGTGCACAGGGACGGCACCGGCACTTAGAAATTAAATAAAGTTTATTTTGAGAAATTCATAATGTTTATAAAAATTAGCAAAGTATATTAAGTAGCAGCGTCATGGGACATAAATAGTCAGATATCTAGTGACCACATAGGTTGGTACTGTATGCTGCTTTGTATGCACTTTAAAGACTTATGTCTGTTTACCAGTATGCACTGCATATTTTTTGCACTTTATGGCCCACATTTATCATTGCAGTGCAAGTGAAGCATTTTTTTACACTTTTTTTTTGTGTGCTGATAATGTGTAGGAGCACCACATTTATTAAAAGGTAAAAGAGCTTTGATAAATTTTGTGCAGGTCCACTTTTTCTGAAATTTCTGTCTACACATACACCAAAAAGCTACACCATGTCTGGGCTGGTGTAGTTTTAGAGACTTTTCAGTGGCTTTGCGCCTTTTTTTGCTCCTTTTTACAAAAAGGCGCAATGATAAATCCCTTCCATATCATGTCTATTGCCAAAATCAGTGGATTGCAACTCAAAATCAGCAGAAATGTGTAAACAAAAAGGGGCAAAAAAAAGGCGCAAAAAACCCTGCTTGCGCCTTTTTTGCCCCTTTTTTAGAAACAGTCTAAAGACAATGATAAATGTGGGCCTATGTCTACAATTACTTGTGTTGGCAGGTAGTGACGCCCATTTTTGTCCTATTCCCCACCTGTGTCAGCTTTCCCCATGCAATCAGTTTTTAACCTAAACAATAAAGTGTTCAATTTTTAACCCTAAAATGACTCCAATTTTTCTGTGGTTTAAGTATCATTGTCATCAATGTCACCTGCACAAACTGTCTGTACTGATAGGATAGTGCAGGTGAAACTTATGACAGATATCCTTTAAATCAACTTGTTAAAGGGGTACTCCAGTGGAAAACAAATGTTTTCGAATTAACTGGTGCCAGAAAGTTAAACAGATTTGTAAATTACTTAGATTTAAAATCTTAATCCTTCTAGTACTTATCAGCTGCTGTATACTCCACAGGAAGTTGTGTAATTCTATTTAGTCTAACCACAGTGCTCTCTGCTGACACCGTTTCTCCATGTCAGGAACTGTCCAGAGTAGAAGCAAATCCCCAGAGCAAACCTCTCCTGCTCTGAACAGTTCCTGACATAGACAGATGTGGTAGCAGAGAGCACTGTGGTCAGACTGGAAAGAACTACATAACTTCCTCTGGAGTATACAGCAGCTGATAAGTACTAGTAAGTACTAAGTATTAAGATTTTTAAACAGAATTAATTGACAAATCAGTTTAACTTTCTGGCCACAGTTGTTTTGAAAAATTTTCTTTTCCACCGGCGTACCCCTTTAAGTTTTCTTAGATAACTTGGTGCTATTGAATACATTTATAATGCAAGCACCATCATTACTCAACAATAATCATCAAACACAACTTATACAGTTATACTTAACACATCAATTCACATTGAAATTCGCTTTCAGGAATCACTATACATTACACAGTGTTATACCTGTCATTCCTTGATCTTTTGATGCTGATTTTAGTGTTGTGTGCCATGTTCCCCATATATCAAAGTTCTCCTGTGGAGTAGCATCTACAATAAAAATAAACATGTATTATAAATCCAAGAAAAGAAGCACTGCTGTTGCTAAATATTGTAAATGCCGCTCATAGGACTCAGGGCTGGCTCTAGCCATAGCCAGAGTAGGCCACTGCCTATAGCGCCCCCTTGATGAGGGCGCTGCCTGTTGCACAGTTCTTTTGTGCTGCGCTGGCTCATCTAGTGCGCGCTCCTGAAAGCCGTATTGAGGAGCCAGGCAGTGCAGGGTTAATTTACCTGTTGAGTGCTGCCTGCTCTTCTAAAGTCATGTGACAAAGCAGCAGCGACGTCCCTTGCGTGACTGTGATACCACAGTCTGAATTAGCGTGTAGCGAGTAGAGCAAGAAGTAGATCCTGGTCTGAGTCTGACTGAGGAGTTACAAGTCAGTCAGGACTCAGAAGGAGGACTTCACTTCTCTTCGGGAGGACAGCCTGCAGGCTGGCAGCACTGAGCAGCAGAGGCCTGTGGGTGCATGGTGAGGTGAGTCTCAGTCAGCATAATGAAGTGGCCTAAGTTCTGCTGCCAGATAACTGGATAACTGTCTGAAAATCCAGCAGCAGCAGGGCAGAGGTGACTGACAGGAGGGCGCACATCTAAGCTATTAGTAACTGTAGTGAGAAGCTACTAACTATATGCTCCAGCGGTCACTATGGCACCTATCAGCACAGGACTGTCAGCTGGGCTGAAAACATTATGGCCCTCATTTACTAAGAGTGGGGTGTAGGTTTCTTTGTGGGTTTTAGTTCCCTACAATTTATTTTCCACGGTATTTACTAAGGTTTCCCTACATTTTCCACTTTCCCTACACTTTGCTTTTTTTTTTTTACACATGCTCTGACCTGTAGGGTTTTCTATGGAAACCTTAGTAAATATGTTGGGTTTTTGTGAAAATCTCAGGAACACACCCCTTTTCGGAGACCACGCCCCTTTGCTTGACAGCCACGCCCCCTTTTTGGGTTTTCTTAGCAAAATGGAGAGTTAGTCTGGGTTTTTTCAATTCTGTGGCAAATTCTGGCGCAGATTCTGGCGCAATTTAACATTAGTGTGAACGGGTCTCCGCGAGACCCGTTCACACTGCGGGAATTTCAGCGGCGGACATTTCATTCTTTGTGCGGAATCCGCGAGTGGACCATAGCCATCAATGGTGACGGCTCAGTGCCCCGCAGCCCTAGCGCCGAAGTATTCGGTCAGGCGGAATCTCCGCTCGCTGAATTCAGCGAGCGGAGATTTCGCAGTGTGAACGCAGTGAGCCCGTACAGAGCTCCCATCATAGTTCATGACCACTGCAGTCTGGCCGGCTCTATTCTTTGTACATTGCAGGAGCAATGGCTTTTACCCCCATCCGCTGCTTACTCCCACAAGCCTTAAAGTGTACCTGTCGTGAACAAAAACTTTTTACATATTTTACATATTACATGTAGATAATACCATTATATGTATATTTGTTAAATATATTGGTTAAAAAAATGTATATTTTTGTCTCTCCAGCTATTGCCTGTGTGTCTCTATGAGGAGTCCAAATATGGGAAGTGAGTGTGAACAAGAGCCCTGCTTGTCCTGCCCTCACTTCCTGTATTTGGACTCCTTACAGAGACACACAGGCAATAGCTGCAGAGACAGCATTTTTTCACCCAAAAATATACACATTGTTTAACCAATGTATATTACAAATATACATATAATATTATCTACATTATATAAAAAGTTTTTCTTGATGACAGGAACACTTTAAGATACAGGAATCCAGGCAGGTATGACAAAATGCAAATGGGAGATTGAAGCATTTTCTGTGCAGTTTGTGAGTGTATACGGTATGTATATGCATTTGCTTGTGTAAATGTTGTATGTGTGGATTTGTGTACATACATTTGTGTCTGTGCAGTGTGTAAATAGATGTGTAAGTGTATATGCTGTTTATGACATGAAGTAGGGGTGGTCAGAACTATGCCCACTGTGTAGTGTATAAAACAAAAGACCTGTACTTACCGCCCGCTGCTCAGACTGCCGCTTAGCTAATCACCAGCCACAGCGATTTAACCCAGTAGTAAGGAGATTACATGAGGAGGATGTTTGTTACAGTGTTTCACCCCAGTAGTAAGGAGATTACATGAGGAGGTCTGTTACAGTGTGTTAACCCAGTAGTAAAGAGATTACATGAGGAGGAGGTTTGTTACAGTGTATCACCCCCAGTAGAAAGGAGATTACATGAGGAGAAGGTTTGCTACAGTGTGTCACCTCAGTAGTAAGAAGATTACATGAGAAGGAGGTTTGTTATAGTGTGTCACCCCAGTAGTAAGGAGATTACATGAGGAGGGGCTTTGTTATAGTGTGTCACCCCAGTAGTAAGGAGATTACATGAGGAGGGGCTTTGTTATAGTGTGTCGCCCAGTAGTGAGGCGATTACATAAGGAGGGTCCAACGAAGCAAAGACAAACAGACAGGCGGCACTCACCAAGCAAGTGCGTTTATTCAAGTCTCATGGACAAGGTACAGGTGACATGCGGGGGAGCTGCGGTGGAGGACGGGGCTAGCCGGAACAAGTTGTTTCGTGCGGCTCGAGCACTTCCTCTAGCCGGAACCAGCTAGGGGAAGTGCGCGAGCCACACAAAACAAGTTGTTCCGGCTAGCCCCGTCCTCCACCGTAGCTCCACCGCAGCTACCCCGCCTGTTACATGTACCTTGTCCATGAGACTTGAATAAACGCACTTGGTGAGTGCCGTTTGTCTGTTTGTCTTTGCTTCGTTGGATTCCTGTGCTTCTCCTCATGCTTAATTTCGTATGTGCTGGCTATTCCTCTTTGTTGCTTGCCATTACATAAGGAGGGTGTTTGTAACAGTTTTCACCCCAGTAGTAAGGTAGGGCATGTCAAAGGGCGGAGCCAATAGGCGGAACCAAGTGGGTGGCAAAATTAGCTTTGCCTAGGGTGCCAAAAATCCAAGCGCCAGCCCTGATAGGACTGCACTGTTGCAAGGCATAGGATGACACAGTCACATGTTAGAAATCGTTATCAGCGGTGCTCAGCCAACAATGAATAGTCTTTCATCATAAGTAATAGAAGAACAGAAGAAGCGGCACTCACCATCGAATCAAACACACTTTATCCTTACCCAACACCTCTGTAGGAGTACATACAGGTGCATCCAAGGAGCTACAGCCAATTCGCGCTAAGTGCGTTTCATCTGGCATACATTCTGGATGAAGCGTACTAAGCGTAAATAGTCATTGAATGTACAAGTACTGTTGTAAAATTCTATTGCATGAAGGATGATAATAGGGAAAACAAGCCATGACCTCCACATTGGCTCCATAAGATGCCAATCATGACAACATGGAGGAAGTACCTCTGGCTTTCATGCAATCTATTGGACCGGGTATTGTTTAGTAGTGGAATGTGGATTTGGTAGGCTGGCATAATGATGATGCCTTGGACTAATTATGACACATCTTAGCATTCAGGCCATTGATTGGATTTGAGGTGTTACTAACTCCTTTGACATAACTAAAAGAGGCTTTAAATAAACCAAACAACACATTTTTGCACAGCCTTTAGCCCCAGTCCTCTGAGGAAGCTCTACAGAGGGAAACATGTCAGGGGGCTAGTTGTTTTGGTTTTTAAATCATTGTTGCTAGAATGTGGCAGGAGCACTGCAAGCACCAGCTATTGCAGCTTTCATATTGTGTGTAGCACCAACATTTGCATCCAGCGTACTGGTCATAGGTGCTATAATACTTGGTTATACATAATATTGTTCATTTTTCTCTGGCAATATAGGTGGTTTTAACATTACATTTCATACATTTTCCTTTCATTTTAATTTGTATACACTTAAAAAAAAATTATGTTTAGTTGGGGCTATAAGGAGGAGTTTTGTGTCATTTGTGATTCTGCTTGGGTATGTTTTGAGGATTTCTGCTAACAGGAAAGCGTCCCCCCGGAGCACTGCTACAGGCAGAGGTGGGACATCGCTGCAGCCAGTCATAGTCTGAGCGCCGTGTGACGATCCATGCACAGGAAAGAAAGGCAGAAGACGGGACCGGAGGGCCGATCAGCTGTAGCAACGCTCCGGGGGAACGCAGGAAGGTGAGTGAAAGTTTATTTTCATTTTTTTTTTCAGCATGAGCACAATGAAGGATTAATAGTTGGCACTAGAGTACTCCTTTGAAGGACAGAACTATTATGCATGGAAGGTTTTTTGTTCCAATACAGTCTGTATGTATTAGACCACCTCCCTACCTCCAAGGAGTGAAATGAAGGACTAAATAAAAAGGCACCTCTGTATATAACCTTTTTTTATGTAGGATTTACTACATACCTTTTGAACTCCACTGTGCTGAGGCATTTTCCTGTGTCTTGGAGAGTAAATGACTGACTAATGTATTGTGATCAGCAGCTTTTAAGATCTTCTCAGAACTATTTTCTTGCCTTGCAATTGCAGATCGGTCAGACAGTACTGGGGAATTATTGTCATATGGAGACACGTCACCACTGGATGCTTTATTAGAGTCTGTAGATGAATGTCTTCCTTCAATGGAAAAAGATCCTTCAGACCTTAATAGTTCAGGGCTCCTAGGAAGAAACCAAACAGTTAGCTGTAATGTGGCAGGCAATGATGTGAAGTCCAGTTGTATTTTGCACAACTGGTTTACTTCTGTAATACAGGGTCATTGGCACACTAAGGGTTGTATTACACATGACACCACTTGATATGTTGGATTGTATTTATGGCCCTTAAAGGAACTGTCCAGAGCAGCATATGTTTTCTATGGGAATTTTCTCCTACTCTGGACAGTTCTTAAAATTGACAGAGGTGTCAGCAGAGAGCACTGTGGTCAGGATGTCAGCAGAGAGCTCTGTGTTCCAAAAAGTAAATAATTTCCTCTGTAGTATTCAGCAGCTAATAAGTCCTGGAAGGATTAAGATTTTTTAATAGAAGTAATTTACCCCTTTACCCCTGTTATTTGTTGGCCACCCAAACACTATTACACAGGGTGATATGGGGCTGACAAGTGATGATTTTCAAACATGCCAAAAGCATGGGTTCACACTAGTGTAAGAGCTCCATCGCAGACTGAGCTAAATGGTCCATTGCAGAATGGACACCAAGGGTTCCCGACAGGTCCCATAGAATTTAAATGAGGTTCATCTGTTTTTTATCTGACGCCCATTGTTTTGCAGGAGTTGTACGGAGAAAAAAGGAACTGATATGTGGTATATTTTTTCTTGTCATTACAATGAATTCAGTGAACGGAGCTCCGTTGCTGATGTAAAGGACATACAAACAAGCATTTCCTCATTCATTGGCTGATCACTAGCATGTCCGGCTGATAATCACCCCAAGTAATAGGGTCCTAAGGAACCTAGTGTTATGTAATACAGATTATCCAGCCTCATAGTGTCTCTTACTTAAAAAGAGGTGCCTATTATCCTTGTTTACAGTATCACATTCAAATATGCTGGTTTTGTAGTCTAACATATCATTCCTAAAAATAACCACTAGGTGGCAGTCACGTACTACTGCTCAATCTGAATTTGAATACTACACAAAGTGAAATTCTGAAAACTGAAACATATTGTATACAGTTCAGCATTAAACAATTTAGTATCAAACGTATACATTTTATTATGGAATTAAGAGATTGCATAGGAATAAAACAGTTCTGGACACAACCTGAATCATAAACAGAAGATAAGGAACAAAATTGTGGGTGTATACTGGCAGCACAAAAACAATACAAAGGGTGTACATGTAATATGCCAATGTTGTCAGTACATAGAATACTAATACATAGTCAAGGTATACCTAACATCTGGGCAATAGGATGAAGAGATCCAGAGAGACCAGAAACGGTCAAAATGAGCAACCACATCGTCCCTCATAGCATTAAGTCTTTCAGACAGCATGATAGAGTAGACACGATCAATTACCCTATCCATAGACAGCAAAGAGGACTTCCAATTCCCCGCCACGTGGATTCTGGCAGCCATAAGGACGAATTGTGCTAAATGGAATAGTTTATGGGGAATATAGTTAGGCTTCCTACTAAGGAGGCAGAAAGTAGGATGTAGCGGGCATGTGAATCCAGTAACTTCCCTAAGAGAGATTACAGAAGACCAAAATCACCTAATCAATGGACACGACCTCCAAATATGATGCTTAGTACCAAGGTGGGAGCCACCCCAAAAGCACAGTGGCAAGGAAGTGGGAAAGATTCTGTGTAGTCTCGTGGGAACATAATAGGCTCTGTGTAGAATTTTGAGAGAGGTCTCTGTAAGGGAGACCTGCCAGCTACCCCTACTGAGAGAGGTACAGCAGGAATGCCACACAGTGAGTGGTAGGGTTGTATGGAAGTCATCTTCCCAGCGAAACATAAATGGCAATTTAACATCAGAAAGACACAATTAAATGGCCATATATCACAGAGAGTAAGCCATTACGGGTAGGTGAGTATAGCATTAAACGTTCAAATCTAGAGAGAGTAGATGATGGGTGAGGAGAAGGTAAAGAGCGAAGAAAAGAAAAAAACAGGTGGATCCTAAGGCATTTTGACCCTGGAGGGTTATAGCGAATCTGAAACTCGTCCAGTGTCAGAAGGTGTCCCCTAAGAAGGAAAGCATAATACGTGAAGAGCTTCTGGGATATCCACAAGGAAAAGTTACAGGAGCTAAGACCAGGAGAAAAACTCGGGTTACCCAAGAGAGGAGTCAGAGGTGAAGGAGAATGAAGGCGAAAGAAGAAACGTGCCAACCGCCACAGAGACAGAGAGTACAAGGTGAGTAAAGCAGACGAAGGAACGTAGCGAGAGAGAGGGAGCAGGGACCACATAAGAGCAGGGAAAGAATATGGTAGTATCTGTGTAGATTCTAAGTGGACCCATATGGGAGCTTCAGATGGTTCTAAAAACCATGCTAGTTGACTCAATCAGGCAGCATAATAGTATTTGAGAAAGTTAGGGACAGAGAGACCGCCTAGGCTTTTGTGGTAATGCATAATGGTGGAAGGGATCTGTGGATGTTTCTGTTGCCAGATGAAAGAGGAAACTTCTAATTTCAATTTCCTAAGGTCAGCTGACGGGACCAGGACCGGCAGGGTCCGAAACAGATATAGAAGCTTCGGTAAAATAACCATTTTCCCCGTAGTGAGCCTGCTGATCCAGGACAGACAGGGAACATCCAGGAGCGGATATCTGAACGGATGGAGCAATATAATGGCAGGTAATTTGCAGAATAGAGTTGGGGAATGGATGGAGTAAGAGATAAGCCAAGATAAGAAGCATTAAACAATTTAATCTATCTATCTATCTATCTATCTATCTATCTATATATATATATATATATATATATATATATATATATATAACTCAACGTGTGTGTGTGTGTGTATGTTCCAGCATCATGTCAAAAATGGCTAAAGTCCCATGCAAATTAATGAGAAAAGTATGTTCCCATATAACTTCCGTACGGCTGGAGATATTTCAATACCTGGGTCGGGATATGAGGATGGGATATGACATCGGGATAGGAGGTCGAGATAGGAGGATGGGATATGAGGATGGTATATGAGGTCGGAATAGGAGGTCAGGATAGGAGGTCGAGATAGGAGGTCGAGATATGGGGACGGGATAGGAGGACGGGATAGGAGGTTGGCATAGGAGGTCGGGATAGAAGGTCAGGATAGGAGGTCGGGATAGGAGGTCGAGATAGGAGGATGGGATATGAGGAAGGGATATGAGGACGGAATAGGAAGTCGGGATAGAAGGTCGGGATAGAGGACAGGATAGGAAGTCAGAATAGGATGTTGAGATAGGAGGACGGGATAGGAGTATGGGATAGAAGGATGGGATAGGAGGTCGGGATATGAGGTCAGGATATGAGGACGAGATATGGGTTCGGGATATTACAATAATATATGAGGATGGGATATGAAGTCAAAAGCTTCCTCCTCTGTTGATTTTCCTCCACAACCAGGATTAGGAAGGAAAAACCGGGCAACGCCGGGTACTCAGCTAGTATATATATAAAACTCAACGTGTGTGTATGTATATATGTATGTATATATGTATGTATGTATGTTCCACAAAAACTTCCAAACGGCTAAAGATATTAACTTGAAACTTGGTACACATGTTACTTATATGCCAACAACAAACATAGAATAGGTGATTTAACCCTTACTCACCCTCATTTGCCAGGGGCGGGGTTTTTGTTTAAAGCCCTATACAAGTCTATGGGAAATATATGTTACTGCATAACTTCCAAACGGCTGGAGATATTTCAATAATACTTGGTCACATGTTACTTATATGTCCAATTAAAATATAGGATAGTTAATTTAACCCTTAACTACCCCCAATTGTGAGGGTTGGGGGTTTTGTTTAAAGTCCCATGCAAATCAATGGGAAATGTATGTTCTCACATAACTTCTGTACGGCTGGAGATATTTCAATACCTGGTACACATATTACAGGTCGGAATATGAGGACGGGATGGGAGGTCGAGATAGGAGGTCGAGATAGGAGGTCGAGATAGGAGGTCAAGATAGGAGGTCGAGATAAGAGGACGGGATAGGAGATCGAGATAGGAGGTCAGGATAAGAGGTGGAGATAGGAGGGTTTAGATAGGAGGACAGGATAGGAGGTCGGGTTAGGAGGACGGGATAGGAGGACGGGATAGGAGGTCGAGATAGGAGGACGGGATAGGAGGTCGATATAGGAGGTCGGGATAGGAGGTCGAGATAGGAGGTCGAGATAGAAGGTTGAGATGGAGGTCAAGATAGGAGGACGGGATAGGAGGACGGGATAGGAGGATGAGATAGGAGGACGGGATAGGAGGTCGGGATAGGAGGTTGAGATAGGAGGTCAGGATAAGAGGTGGAGATAGGAGGATGGGATAGGGGGTTGAGATAGTAGGAGGGGATATTAGGTTGGGATAGGAGGACGGGATAGGAGGTCGGGATAGGAGGTCGAGATAGGAGGATGGTATAGGAGGACGGGATAGGATGACAGGATAGGAGGTCGAGATATGAGGTCGGGATAGGAGGACGGGATAGGAGGTTGAGATAGGAGGTTGAGATAGAAGGTCGAGACAGGAGGACGGGATAGGAGGACGGGATAGGAGGATGGGATAGGAGGTCGGGATAGGAGGTCGGGATAGGAGGACGGGATAAGAGTTTGGGATAGGAGGTCAGGATATGAGGACGAGATGTGAGGATGGGATATGAGGTTGGGATATGATGACGGGATAGGAGGTTGGGATATGAGGACAGGATATGGAGTTGGGATATGACAACAATATATGAGGATGGGATATGAAGTCAAAAGCTTCCTCCTTTGTTTATTTTCCTCCACAACAAGGATTAGGAAGGAAAAACCAGGCAACGCCGGGTATTCAGCTAGTCTATATATATAAAACTCAATGTGTGTGTGTGTGTGTGTGTGTGTACGTATGTATGTGTGTATGTTCCAGCATCACGTCCAAACGGCTAAAGATATTAACATGAAACTTGGCACACATGTTACTTATATGTCAACAACAAACATAGGATAGGTGATTTAACCCTTACTCACCTCCATTTGCCTGGGGCGGGATTTATGTTTAAAGTCCCATACAAGTCAATGGGAAATACATGTTACAGCATAACTTCCAAACAGCTGGAGATATTTTGCTAATACTTGGTCACATGTTACTTATATGTCCACTTAAAATATAGGATAGTTAATTTAACCCTTAACTACCCCCATTTGTGAGGGTCTGGGTTTTTGTTTAAAGTTTTTTGTTTCCCATGCAAATCAATGGGAAATATATGTTCCCACATAACTTCCGTATGGCTGGAGATATTTCAATACCTGGTACACATATTACAGGTCGGGATAGGAGGTCGGGACGGGAGGGCGGGATGGGAGGACGGGATGGGAGGTCGGGATAGGAGGTCGGCATATGAGGACAGGATATGACAACAATATATGAGGACGGGATATGAAGTCAAAAGCTTCCTCCTTTGTTTATTTTTCTCCCCAACAAGGATTAGGAAGGAAAAACCGGGCAACGCCGGGTACTCAGCTAGTATATATATATAAAACTCAATGTGTGTGTATATGTATGTGTGTGTGTATGTTCCAGCATTACGTCCAAACGGTGTTTGTATGTTCCAGCATTAACATGAAACTTGGCACACATGTTACTTATATGTCAACAACAAACATAGCATAGGTGATTTAACCCTTACTCATTTAACCCTTACTCACCCCCATTTGCCAGGGTCGGGGTTTTTGTTTAAAGTCCCATAAAAGTCTATGGGAAATATTTGTTCCTGCATAACTTCCAAACGGTGGGAGATATTTTGATAATACTTGGTCACATGTTACTTATATGTCCACTTAAAATATATCATAGTATATTTAACCCTTATCTACCCCCATTTGTGAGGGTCAGGATTTTTGTTTAAAGTCCCATGCAAATCTATGGGAAATGTATGGAAATGACAGGATATGAGGATGGGACATAAGGACGGGATATGAGGACAGCATATGAGGACGGCATATGAGGTCGGGATATAAGGACGGGATATGAGGACGGGATATGAGGTCGAGATAGGAGGACGAGAGATGAGGTCGAGATATGAGGACGGGATATGAGGTCAAGATATGAGGACAGGATTCAGGGAAGGGATATGGGGACGGGATATGGGGCCGGGCTATGAGGACAGGATATGAGGTCGATATAGGACAGGATAATCTATGGGAGATGTATGGAAATGACAGGATATGATGACGGGATATGAGGTCGAGATAGGAGGATGGGATAGGAGGACGAGATATGAGGTTGAGATATGAGGACTGGAAATGAGGTTGAGATATGAGGAAGGGATATGGGGATGGGATATGGGGACGGGATAGGATGTCGGGATATGAGGACGGGATATGAGGTCGAGATAGGAGGTCAGGATGGGTCGGGATATGAAGATGGAATATGAGGTCGAGATATGAGGATGGGATATGAGGACGGGATAGAAGGTCGGGATATGAGGACGGAATATGAGGTTCAGATATGAGGTTGGGATATGTGGTTGGGATATGACAACAATATATGAGGATGGTGTATGAAGTTAAAAGCTTCCTCCTTTGTTGATTTTCCTTTCCAACAAGGATTAGGAAGGAAAAACCAGGCAACGCCGGGTACTCAGCTAATAATGAATAAAAAAGAGATACTATGTGAGTCAATAAATTTTCAAAACTGTGGATTTCATTAATAAAATGCCTTGGTGCTCCTTATGGCATGCATTAAACTCAAGTTGACATATAGTATATATAGTATATACAGCAGACTTTATAAGCAAACATAGTTAATTTCGCTAAAAACATATTTCAGATGTTTTGTGAATATTCGTGAGATGTTTCGTGGTGAAAAGAATACCAAACATACTCGCATTCTCCTATACAAAATACTGTTCTTGTGCAATAGGCATAGAAAATCATCAGTTCTGCAAAAGTACATCATCTTAAGGTCAACAGGAAATACATGAAAAGCATGGTAATGGCAAATATTTTTCCAATTAAGAATCTGAAAGACAAACAGTGCTTCGTGGAGGTGTGTTACACAACTATATTGGCATGCAGTGGAAATGGGGAGAAAGGGAGAGCCAATCACATCCTGCGATCAGGCATAATTGCTTGCAGAAAATGGGGAGGAATGCAGTAAAGCCAAAGACAGCTGATAAAATGTTTAAGGATGGAGGGTGCAGGTTTACACCACAGAGGGAAAAAAACAAGTCTGGTTTAAAATATCTGTGGAAACACAGCTGAAGAATTGTTGGGACTGATAGGATTATTTAATATAGTAGGGAAATAAAAGCTCTCTCTCTCTGGATACATAGTACTGTGGACACACAATTTGAAAAACATGCAGCTGTACAGGGATCTGCAGGCAAAGGGGCCCACGGCTGCTGCAAAAGAAACATTAATCCCATTGAGACTACAGTATTGATTCTCTTCCATGGCTCACAAGAACTGCTGGATTGGCAGAACAGTGAGAATTTTTGCTACAAAAATTAGAGAGGCCTATAACTTTAGTAGCACCGTACACTTATGAAATATACTGTGCTCACACAGGCATGTCACCCATTCTATGCATATATATATATATATATATATATATATATATATATATATATATATATTTGACTAGAAAGGCAGACACCTGCAGATGGCACTACAATGGCACTACAAACTATGATGAGTCTGGCATTACGACTGAGAGACAACCTGTAGGGGGAGAGTCCTCATATTTACTGTACCATTTTAGGCATACAGTGAAACCTCTTTGAGGAGACCACCCAAAATTGCATAGAAATTTTTTTTTTTTTATTTTCTATGGGGGTAGTCTTTTAAAAGAAAATAGCCACTAGGCATTATGTATAGTAGACTGAAAATCTGTCACATATAATCTGGTCTAGATAAGAGAGTGGTCTTTTGGAGAGGTTTCTCTCTCCACAGGATATGCCATTAATGTCTTATAGATGTGGGTCCCACCACTGTGGACATGATTATGAAAACAGCTGAGCAGGATTTTTATTTTGCTGTTTCTATAATCTTCATATACATGGTGCTATACTGTTTCTGTAGTCTGTGGTCTTGAAGATGTGATTTTTAGGTGGGACTTGAATAACATGGTTCACCTTTCAGCCACTCATTCATTTATTTATTTTATGTTCGAAACAGCATTTCACTGGAAAGTTTTCAAACATAATAAAATGTAATTTATTTTCCTTTTTTAGAGTAAAAGCTATGGCATACCATTAACTTTTGTCTTTAGATATACTGTACACATTGCTGTTTGTCAGTAGGCAGCACACATGCAAGTCACATACCACAGTATGTTCCCAACTGGGCTACCGTGATTCACTAGGGTGATGTGAGAACCTGCCAGGGTGGCTGCAGCAGTCTGGTGGGCAAGATGGTGACTGGATGCACTAGAACACCTGTGACTTAGCACTGTGATCAGTAAAGGCCAGGAGCAGCTCTTCCACTTGGACATGCATAGTGTGATTTTTGTTAGGAGCAAGCTACCAATAGGGGTTCCTACAAGAGACAACAACATAAAAAGGGAAACTACCTACTGGGAGTGCCAGTGAAACTACATACATGAGGCATCTACCTAATAGGGAAAACTACCTACTGGAACAACCTATCTAACTAATGGAGAAAACGTTCCTACTCCTCCCCAAATTGTCATGGCGGTCTGGGCCAGATGTAGCAGAAGAAATTAAAACGGCCCTCCAAGTTGGCAAGATGCATCCATCAATATGTGAATAGTGTGAAGCTCAGCAGAATGAAAAGCAGTGTCCTGCAGTACCTTCTGACACAAAAATGTCCATACGCATAACAAGTCAGGTTGTGAAGTTTCTTTCCTCTACAATCAACAATCACAATAACTTTTCAAGTAAAAGGTGGAAGCATTTAGGAACCACTCAGAGCAAGGTCACCAAATACAGAAGAGTTCCAAACCTTTTCTGGAATTAAAATAAGCACAAAACTGTGTGCTGGGAGCACAATGTCAAGGGTTGGATGGAGGGGGGTAAAGCTCTTCACCATTAGAGTAGTAGGAACATGTTCTGTGTGGTAATGAATCACAAACTTCTCTATCTGGCATTCTGATGGATATCTAGGTTTGGCGAATACCAGGAGTATGGTATCTGCTGGACTGCATTGGGCCAACTGTAAAGTATGGTGAAGGAGGGAGAATGCTATGCGGGTGTTTATCACGGGTTGGCCTAGGCCCTTAGTTCCAGTGTAGGGAGATGTTAATGCTTCAGCATACCAAGACATTTTGAACAATTGTATACTTCCAACTTTGAGAGAACAATTTGGGTTTGGCCCTTTTCTGTTCCAGCAGGACTGTGCCCCAGTGAACAAAACAAGGTTTATAAAGGCATAGTTGGGTAACTTTTATGTGGAAGAACAGCATAGAGCCCTGAACTCACCACCTTTGGGATGAACTACAACAGAGATAGTGAAGTAAGCCATTCCCTGTCTGATATCACAAATGCACATCTGGAAGAGTGGGTAAAGATTACCACACACACACCCTCCAAAATACCTAAAGTGAACAGCATATTCGAGGTGAGGCCACAGCAATGCTTTATAAAGTGGTAGTATGTCTGTGTCTTGCAGATCCTATGCCAGTTTTAATACATGACAATATCCTGCTAGACTTAGAAGCAACAAAGTTCAAAAACACTATGGGGGAGATTTATCATTGCTTTTAGAGCATTTTTTGGTCTATGTTTTGGCGCAGTTCAGGTGCAAGCAGCATATTTTGAGACTTTTATGCGTCTTTTGATATAGACAGTTTCCTTCTTTTTGCCTACCCATAGAACTTTTTCTTTCTGACCATGCAGTGGTCACGTATTTATCATTTGCGACTTTTGTCAAACGTCGCTATTTTGTGCGCAAAGGCACTTTTTTTAGGCGCAAAGCTACACCACCTACCAGTAGGCGTGAGAATCACTTCAACCTTCCACAATTCAACCTTTAACTTCTTGTAGACGACAGCGTCCCACTCCCCTTCTATGACACCCACTCACGAGCTGAGCACGGGTCATAGCTGGGTGGTCCTGGCAGCTATCTGCCAACAGGACCCATCTCTAATGCCAGACATCATCGATCACGGTGATGCTCGACTTTAACCCCTTAGACACTGCAATCAAATTTTATTGTAGTGTCTAAAATGCCAAAAACACAAAAATTCATCATCCTGCTGCACCTTCTTGATAAATAAGATGCACGCTAGTCAAACCCACCACCCAAATAAACATGGGGAAATAGCTCTACCGTAGACATTCTTTGATAAATCTGGGCATATACTGTGTTATCCATCTAGTCCTGGAGCTTTGCTTACATTCACTTTGTTTAATTTAGATTGGACATTTAGCTACATTTAGCACCTCCAACATATTTTGTATATATATATATCTAAAGAACACATTCAGTAGCTCTGCCTTCTCTTCATTCTCAGTGATCACCTCCCCATTACCAATATTTAGGAAACCTACATCCTCTGACACCTGTGATCAGGGCCGCCATGAGGGTAGGAATGGAGGGCCTTCAGTCAAGGGCCCAGACAAAAACTAAGATAAGGGGGGGGGGTGGCCTGGCCAGACTGCCATGCTATTTTTTTTAAATGCTCTTTAATAGGGCTGCACTACCTCCCCATTAAACATATTAATAATTTCTGCCCCCAGCAGGAGGGGGAGGGGCGAGGAGAGAGCACAGTGCCGGCTGTGTGTGAGCAGAGGACCCGCAGAGGCTGTACAACATGGGGCCTGACTAAAGTAAGTGTCCCTACATGTATATGTATATATATATATATATATATATATATATATATATATGTGTATATATATATATATATATATATATGTCTGTGTGCATGTGTGTGTGTACAAAGTGTGTGTATGTAATGTGTTGTGTGTGTATCATGTATGCATGTACAGTATGTAATGTGTACACTGTGTGTGTGTTGTGGGTGTATATGATGAATGCATGTACAGTATGTAATGTGTGCAGTATTTGTGCTGTGTGTATGATGCATGCATGTACAGACTGTATTGTGTACAGTATGTGTGTGGATGTATATGATGCATGCATGTACAGTAAGTTTGTTGTGTGCATAATGCATGAGATGTACCTGCGCGTGGCCATCAGTAACCATCTGCTGGCTAGCGATGTCGGCCCACGTGTCCTTCCTCTTGGGGAGATTTATCAGAACTTTTACAGAAGAAAAGTGATGCAGTTGCCCATGGCAACAATCAGATTGCTTCTTTTTATTTTTCAAAGGCTTTCTTAAAAATGAAAGAAGCAATATGGTTGCTATGAACAACTTTTCCACTTCTCCTCTCACAGGTTTTCAGAAATCACCCCCAGTATGTGGAAATATTCACACATTTTTAGAGCAGTTCTACAGTAACCAGAATAGGTTATATTAGATTATTGCAGAGTGTGGTGCAGTAAAATACTTTACAGCACAGTGTTTTACCGCACTGCCCTCTGCTGTAATCTAATTAGGAGTATATCATTTAAAAAATTAATTGGGGGGCTCCGGGGGCAGATTTGGGGGCAGGATGTAGGATTTAGTTTTAATCATTTTTACTTGTTCCCTATAGGAATAAATGTAACTGTATAGTTTTTATTCAGTGTAGATTTGAAGATCTCCCAATTATCATCTCTATCAGAATTTAACAACACCAAAATGCAAGGTACATTATAAGCCAAGGGGCACAACACAGTGGTGTAACAGATGTAGGAAAGGGGTGAGAACACCAACATAGACCATCGGATATGGTCCTAATATTAACATATTGCATACTTAATAGGAGATAAAATTTCAGACTTTACTGTATTACTGCACCTAAGTGTAATGTGTGGAACATTTTGTCCCACAATGGTTTTAAATATAGTAAATCTTATAAAATAAATGTTTGTATAGTTTATATGGATATCAATCTAAGTATGCATAGTCACTGCTTACAGTGTAAACACCAGGAGATAGCACTTACTAAGGCCAGGAAATAAATACACGTAATGAGAAGCAATATGCAATAAGAGATATTACAGACAAGCTTATGTAGAATATTTAACCATTATGCTGCCACATTTCATTTTTACTAAGTTCTAAACAGCACTCTAGCTGTCATTTAAAGTAAAGGTGCAAACATAATGCAGGGGTGAAGACTAATATTTTAAGCCACATGGAGTGATACATTCTGTACAGTTTTATTGTCGCTTAGGGTTCATTATTATCCACCGAGTAGGTTCTTTAGGCTTTCTGACATTTAAGGTGTGTGGGAGTTGTGACTCATTTTATGAAATTACATTAAGCCTACCTGTTGCTATGTTACAGTATCTTACATGGTACCTACTGGCTAGATGTGGCTTATTGTACATGATGCATTCAGGAAGACTACTGTTAAGCTATGTGGTTATTTTTTCTAATTGATTTTAAGGGGTATTATTTCTCTTTCTTAAAGTGATTTGTCACGAAGTAGGCTGTCGCCTGACCTCTTCACAGGCCTGCTAGTTCTATGCCCTCAGCAAGCAGTATGGCCATAAGTTTCACTAAATAACAAAAGAAAGGAAGACAAAACAACACCTATGACAGTGAAATATTTCAACATAAGGGAAATAAATGACACATGAATGAACTTCTTGGACAGATGGATGACAGGAAGGAAGGAAAAACTGAGATTTTCCGCAGTCATGGTTCATTAGGGTACCTTAAAAATGATGTCTTTCTATGATGTGACATTCTTTCCTGCAAAGCTTAGAATAGACAACATGCTTACAGACAGAGTTTCCAAACAATTTATTGCTTAACTGTGCAGTATACTTTATTATATTGTGATACAATGTGCCAGTGTGCCACTTCCAGGTATAGATTTGTTTTTATTGATGCTGACTACTGTTATGATCACGGCTAATGGAGGACTGTAACAGGTCACGGCAGGTGGGGGATCCTCTGGGCCTGTGTGGATATAGACGTGAGCCGTGCCAAGGAGCGGAGTCTAAGCTGCCGCTGGTCTTCACCAGAGCCCGCCGCAAAGCGGGATGGTCTTGCTGTGGCAGGCGGCACCCAGGTCGCTACCCCAGGCACGACTCGTCCACACAGGTACCTGGGGGGTGGTGTGGCACGGAAGAACACTGGCAGGACGTGGCAAGATGGCAGTAGGTCAGGGCAGACACACAGGTACAGAGATGGTAGGAAAACAAGGAACAAGACACAGTAGCTGAAACACAGGACTTCACAATGGCATAGACTACCAAATATCCAGCAGGGAAGCAAAGGAGGAGCAGGAACATATGGACCAGAGGACAGGTGTAATCAATTTAATTAATTGGGCACTGGCCCTTTAAGAAACAGAGCTCCGGCACGCACGCCCTAGAAGGCGGAGGCACGCACACCAGAGCTGCGAGGACAGGGACAAAGTGAGGCAGTGGCTGAGGGAGGTGAGTGACAGGCTGAGGGAGGTGAGTGACTCCGCATGCGGATGCAGATCCCAGCCCCGCCGGCAACAGAGACATGACAGCGCGCTCACGGCCAGCGTGTCTGGCCAGAGCACGGCTGTTACAGTACCGGGGGGGTCTCCTACTTTTCTTTGGAACTAAAAAAGTTCCCCACCACATGAGACTTAGTGGTGTTAGAAATGGGCAAAGGCTGTAAGGAACTTGCAGGCTTCAAGGTACTGAAGATATCACAGGAGAATCAAGACAGTGATCTTGGCAATATTGTCCACAGGAAGTGATTTCTGCGGTCTTCCAGTCAAGATGTGGAGAATGGCGTTGAAGCCATGGTAGACCAAGAAGAAGCTCTGAAGTATACTGTGGTAGCACATAGAACACAATTTTATCTTTATGCAAATCTCCCACATGCATGTCAAGGGGCTGTGTGCGAAATTGCACCTTACAATTCAGATTCTGTCCATTTACAGAAGAGATGTAGAAGGGCTTGGCGAGATGGGACACTGGAAGACGGTATTTATGGACCAGGGAGGCATCAATGAAGTTACCAGCCGAACCAGAATCCAAAAGAGCAGAGGCAATGAAAGAGGTTCTGGCAGAGGTGAACACTTGAACCGGGATGGTCAAGCGATGAGAGGCAATATTCACACCAAGGGATGCCACTCCAACTTGACCAAGATGAGAGTGTTCTCCCGGACGCGGAGGACGTACAGCGCAGTCTTTGAGAAAGTGCTCCGAACTGGCACAATATAAGCACAAATTCTCACTGCGTCTGCAGGATTTCTCCTGTTGCGTTAAGCAGAAACGGTCCACTTCCATAGCCTCTTCGGCAGGAGGCAAAGTAGACAGTAGAGGTGGATGTTGGAACACAGGTGCCAGTTGGGATAATTGCCGTGTTCGGGCAGGTTCTCCTTCCAACAGAAGTTCTTCCTGCCTCTCGGCATAACGCACATCAGTACGGGTGGCCAAATGCATAAGTTTGCTCAGGTTAGGCGGAGAATCTCGTGCAGCGAGAGCATCCTTGATACGAGGGGAAAGTCCTTTTTTAAAGGTAGCACACAAGGCCTCGTCGTTCCAAAAAAGTTCTGAGGCAAGAATGTGGAACTGAACCGCGTAGTCGCCAACGGGGGAGTTTCCTTGGCAAAGGTTCAGTAGAGCCGTCTCAGAGGAGGCTCGGGCGGGTTCTTCAAAAGCTTTGTGGAATTCTGAAAGAAATGCAGACAGGTTCAAGGAGACTGGATCTCTACAATCCCAGAGAGGAGTAGCCCAAACCAGGGCTTTTCCGGACAGTAGACTGAAGACAAACGCAACTTTAGCACGCTCTGTCGGGAACAGATCCGCCATGAGTTTGAGATGGACAGTGTCAGAACGTTAAACAGATTTGTAAATGACTTCTATTAAAAAATCTTAATTCTTCCAGTACTTCTCAGCTGCTGAATGCTCCAGAGGAAGTTCTTTTCTTTTTGAATTTGCTTTCTGTCTGACCACAGTGCTCTCTGCTGACACCTCTGTCCATGTCAGGAACTGTCCAGTGGACTACCCCTTTATGCATATCCATTATCATGAAACCTATTTTTGCTGTAAATATACAGTGCAATACAATGATTTTACTAATTCATTAGTTATTGCAGATTACTTCTGGGTGGTATGCAATCTTTCCTGTAAACTCTGCACTCTGTAAAGGAAATAGTTAAAAAACAATCTAATGAGGTCAGTAAGGGACCATTTATACAGAAGAATTTCTGTGCAAAATTAAGCATAAATATTTTGCTCGGAAATTCTGCAGCAGCAGCCTCTGTGCACACATCAGAATTTCTGTAGGAGACCACGCCCCATTTCCCAGGTGACCACGCCCTTTTGTGTTTTTTAAGCAAAATGGAGAGGTGGTTTTTTCAATTCTGGCACAAAATCTGGTGCAAAATCTGGCACAGACAGAATTTCTGGCACAATGCAACAGAATTTGACGCACAACCCGACAAAAACATGTCGGGTTTGCAGTAGTAAATGAGGGCCAATGTTTTCCAAGTGGTCCTAGAGCAGACTGCCTTGTCAGAGCCTCCGGGAGAATATTCTGCCATGTGAATGGGCCCTTACAGATCTACCTGTTTGCAAGGTGTGGAATTTTGAACTCTATTATTTTCAAAGCATAGAGCTTAAAGGAACAGTGGTGGCATTCACAAGAAAAGCTAAACTAATATTTAGAACTTCAAATTTCTCCATTATTCATATTGCTACCCAAAATAATGCATATGTTAAATTACAGTAGACTTTGTCTATAGTCATGTCTGGTTTATTAGGTTCTTCTCAGAAGACACTTTTAATAATCAGTGACATGGATATAGAGCCCTTATATAGTTAAACATTGTCACGTAGCCATCTTTAACTTGCATATTAATAATGTTATATAATTTTTGTATTATTATATGGAAATAAAATGCAAGATAATGTACATAAACTGTCAAAAACTTGTCTTACAAACAAAAGCGAAGCTAAAGAATAGTACATTTTTCTGCTCGGCTCATCCAAAGGTTTGTCACCCAAGAAGCATATCCTATTTGCTTTATTTAAAGGGGTTCTCCGGTGCTTACCCCTCTTATCCCCTATCCAAAGGATAGGGGATAAGATGCCTGATCGCGGGAGTCCCGCAGCTGGGGACGCCCGTGATCATGCACGCGGCACCCCGTTTGTAATCAGCTATCACGCCCCCTCCCTTAGGCTTGCATTGAGGGGCGGAGTGTGACGTCACACGGGGGCGGAGGTGTGACATCACACGCCGCCGGCCCTGTAGTCGCCCGTAATCAGACCCGGAGCGAACACGCCCCGGGGACTGATTATAAACGGGGTGCCGCGTGCATGATCACGGGCGTCTCCAGCTGCGGGACTCCCAGGATCAGGCATCTTATCCCCTAGCCTTTGGATAGGGGATAAGATGTCTGAGCACCGGAGAACCCCTTTAATAAAAAGCTAAACTCTCAACAGACTTGGTACAATTAATTGTGTCCTTTCATTTTCAGCATTTGTGTAAATGCATGCCATTCCCAAGTTTCTAAATTTCTTTACTCCGAACTCAGTTCTTGACCTCGGTATTCTGGCACTGTGCCTAGACGTTCATCTGAATCCGCCCTTTTTAGAGCTACATCTGCTATTTACTCAGTCCTCTTCAGTCTATGATATCATGCTGTTATTGTATGCACTTTATAAAGTCATAGGGTTCTTTACTCGCCTAAGATCAGTGCAGAGAGGATCACGACTTCTGGCCACTGCGTCAGGGATGACCGTTTTATGGATATACTTCTATATATTTTACTGTTAAGTACTGTGGTAATCTAGTGTTACTGCCACCTTTGCTACCTGATGTATACTGAAAAAGCTGAGAACGTGTCTTATTTAAAGGGGTACTCCACCCCTAGACATATTATCCCCTGTCCAAAGCATAGGGGATCTGATGTCTGATCACAGGGTTCTCACCGCTGTGGACCCCCGCAATATATCATGCAGCACCCACCTGTTACTGCTCCGGAAGCGCTGGAGGGTCTGGCTCCCGACCACGGGAACGGAAGATCGGGATGTCACGACTCCGCCCCTGTGTGATGTCCCGCCCCCGCGTGATGTCCTGCCCCCGTCCCCATGTGATGTCACGCCCCACCCCCTCAATGCAAGTCTATGGGAGGTGGCGTGTAAACAAAAAGGGGCAAAAAAAGGCACAAAAAACCCTGCTTGCTCCTTTTTTGCCCCTTTTTTAGACACAAAAAACAGTCTAAAGACAATGATAAATGTGGGCCTATGTATATGATAGAGGTCTGAGAATCACTGTTAGGCTAAGTTCATACTATGAAATATTCTGGCTGCAGATTTCAGTGCCTGAATTATTCAGGACTAGGGCTTTCCAGACATTACCGTCCCCATAGATGGCAATTTATTTTGAAATTATTCCGCAAAAAGAATGAACAAGACCATTATTTCGGCGGATTAATTTTCGAAACGGAAATATTTTTCCATTGGGAATGGATATTTTTCCATTGGGTTTTCACTGTGTGCACTGTGCAGGGTAATCCCATTCACAGCAATGGAATTCTGCTGCAGTGGAATTTCAGTGCAAAATTTCAAAGCGGAATTCTGCTCGAATATTCCACAGTGTGAACCCAGCCTAACAATTATTCACTGCATTGGAACAGAGTACAGTTATGAATTGTAAATATTATATACTGAAAGTTATATTTTAAAAGACATAATGGAAGATTTATCACAACCTGTGTAGAGTATGTATGGTGCAGTTGCCCACAGCAACCAATTAGATTGCTTTTTTCATTTTTTTTAAAACGCCTCTAATAAATTACAGGGATTCCACTGTAGAAAACCTGGCTCCAAGGTGGCAATGGGAATATAATGAGATGTAAAGAGCCAATTTAACCTCACTCACAACACCAAGATGTCCACCATGACTCAAGCACATGACACTCTAGGCATTCAGCTCCCACTCCTAATGGCACCTAAGTGAAATGGCAAACAAGGGCTCCCCTCCCCACCACCACTATTACCAATACAATGGCAGCCACAGCCCCGATCTGCTGGCCCAAGCACCCAAGGGACAAAGCATCAAATGTACAAACAGACCAATAAGGAATATTTTAAAAACATTTTAATTTGCAACATAAGTATAGTGTTACGTGGGGTCCCCAGGGCTTCTGATTCTGGGCACATGGATGGCATCATATTACCGAGCTTTAAACGTGAGACATTAGAAACCATCTATTAAAATGAAAAGACTTCTATGCATTTCATGGCATCTTTTAACTCTGGCTAATAGATGGAGGTTTTAAATAGGGATCTTCATCTGATAACTTAAAATATGGTTCAAGGTGACATGACTGTATACTGCCCCTACAGAGGGCAGAATAAACACCTAACATGTACTCTTTCAAACTTTTTCTAACATTTAGGGGGGGATATTTACTATAGCTTGTATGCTTTTTTGTTCATACCAACGTTGCTAATTTCTGCACAGACTAAAAGCAATAAAGTGAAAACTGGCATGTAACACATAAACACTGCTATGGAAATGTGCCTATGTGCACTTGCATGTACAGTCTAAAAAATGTTGGTATCCAGAGACAGGGCAGGATAATCCAATGTACATTCAGCTTTTCTGAGCAGTATGCAATGTGTTTAGATAAGTAAACTTCTGTTTTAGAAGAGCTGTAAAAATATTTACTTACAGCCATGCGTTTGACCTGCTTTTTAAATAAATGTGAACAGACGGATCCGAGTGCCTCAACATTGTATTCTTCCATATATAATTGTACTACATGTATCTCTGAGAGTGAAGAGTACCGGAGGTCTGGAGCAGTGATTCGGTTGTGGTTCATTTCCCATTCCGAAGAATCGGAGGGAGGGGTGAGCAGTGCCAGCTGAATATTCTTCTATACAGATTAAAAATATTTACTTACGATGACTGAGAAGCTTTTCTTCTGAGCAGATAGTCTACTACATCAGGATCTGTCTCTAAAAGGCTAAGGAGAACTTCATTCTGTAAATCGGGAGGCACCTACAATAAAAACAATATATAAATCAATAAATATATGAATCTATACCTGGACTTGGGCATGGCCATTCAATGCCTAATTCCACAATAGTGGGCCATATTGAATAGAGGAGGTCCCACAGTAAAGGTCAAAATGAGCCCCCAATTATTTCATCAGATTTTTCCTCCCAGGACAGAAATATCTCATTTGTATTTCCCTTTACTTTCCATGACCCATTAGTCAATACCGCCTCCATTAACTTGATAATGCAGACAACTGGATAGAGGAGTTATGAACAGTTTTATTACCAATAGAAAAGTGAATGGGACCAATTGGGGCTGGGCCCCCTTTCTCCAAGGACCCCACAGTAGCCACATGGTCTGCCACTATGGTCCGTGCACCCGTGGTACTGCCATTTTGCCTGTAACTGAAGCTCTAAAGGGCCATGCAAAACTATATTTTGCTATGATGGGAATAATAGTTCCATATTCTGCCCTAGAAAAGCATTGGATGTGGGCTTGCCCCACAAAACAGAAGTGGATGAGAAGAATGGGTGGAGAAGGATTATGTTATCTATTTGCTTATGTCAGTATAATTAATAACTGTGGTATTATCAATTATTTTATGAAAACCTTTTTGTTCAATACACATTGTTTAAGGATTAAGGAAGAGAGCGCTACTTGTTTCCTGAGTTAATTACATAAAGTGGTTTTGTGATTGTGCCACTAAAAACACAACGTTTCTATGCTTATGTTACTAGTAGTTATTGATGAATTGTCATAAAAAGTACCTGCATATATTGCATATATCCTAGGACGTAATAGTAAAAAGTAAGCTTTGAAAATTAGTCTTTTTACCTTAAAAATGTAAATCAGACTTAAGGTTCATTCCAAAATAAATAAATAAAAAGTTAATATTATACGGAATCTGAGGTGAAAAAAAAATTAAACTTACTATCCCTGGTCCCTCACAGCTCCTGTTGCAATTTCTTTTGGTCCCTTGATGCTTGTCTTATTTCTTGCTTTGAAGACGAAAGGTCGAATCAGTACCTGCCCATTCAATGACTGGTCAAATGGGACACAGCTGCGGCCAATGGCTGTCTGAGTGGGGAGGTCCTGACCTCTATACTCTATAGCAGGGAGAAGAGACAAGCAGTGGGGGACCAGAAGGAATAACAATGGGAGCTGCAGGGGACAAGGGTAGGTAAGTATCACTTTTTTTATTTTTACCCCAGTTCTAGCATAATATATAATAAAAAAATTATACTGATTTACCTCTACAGCGTACAATTGAGGATCAGTATTTTGCAATAATATTGGTCAGCCATGACCATGACTGGACACTGTTGATACCATTCCTTATTTGGCTTTTACATACTGATTTGAAATACTGACCAGAATACTTCCATGTAAATGAAGCCTAAAAATATTTGTGATGTAATCATTGCATTCTTATTAGCTGATAACTTATTTGTTAAAGGTGATAATAATAACATTGTTAATCAGACAAACAGAATATGTAATGTTTCTATATTTTAGCCAGAATATTAGCTGTAAATTTCTTCTTTTTTAAATGTATTTAAAGGCCCCAAATGCATTGAAATAGCAAACTAACTTAATATCTGTGAGGAAGCCACAGTGCTTGACTACTGCTATGGCCCCTTCCTTACTACGTTCAACAGTTGGACCCCAACCAATATAAAAGTGATGGCATATCCAAGCAAAATGTGATCACTTCCTTTAGCGGGGAAAAAACCCTGTAGCGAATCAAGATGTAAGGCTGGCAGAACAAATTTAGACCATCATGCTGGAATACTGGATTTACAGTAAAAATCGACACCCTGGAATGTGTGGAAGGCTGATAGTATACCAATTGTGAATTATTATTACTCTTGGTCTATAACCAGAAAAAATAAGGTAAGGGCTTATGTTGTGTAAAATTCTATCATTTGATTTTTAATTAATGTTCCTTTATGCTCATTTGCAATACTTAACATATGATGGGAAACAGTAATGTAATTGGCTTCACATCAAAGATACTTGTGTAATGTTTTTCCATTGTTGTTATTTCCCGACTGCAAACATCAGATGAAAATTAACGAAAGAAACATTCGACTTAGCTGTGTCAGCGATGTATTAAAGGGGTACACCGGTGAAAATATTTTATCAACTGGTGCCAGAAAGTTAAACAGATTTGTAAATTACTTCTAATAAAGAATTGTAATCCTTCCAGTACTTATTAGCTGCTGAATACTGCAGAAGAAATTATTTTCTTTTTGGAACACAGTGCTCTCTGCTGACATCATGAGCACAGTGCTCTCTGCTGACATCTCTGTCCATTTTAAGAGCTGTCCAGAGTAGGAGAAAATCCCCATAGCAAACGTATTCTGCTCTGGACAGTTCCTAAAATGGACAGAGATGTCGGCAGAGAGCACTGTGCTTGTGATGTCAGCAGAGAGCACTGTATTCCAAAAAGAAAAGAATTTCCTCTGTAGTGTTCAGCTGATAAGTACTGGAAAGATTAAGATTTTTTAATAGTAGTAATTTACAAATCTGTTTAACTTTCTGGCACCAGTTGATTAAAAAAAAAAAAGTTTTCCACCGGAATACCCCTTTTAACACTGTCAGAAAAACAGTATTTCAATCTAGTGTCATTTTCAGGACTCTAATTTGTCAGATTGCAGTGTCCAAATAACAATGTCACTGCAGCAATAGTCAAAGATAAAATTTTATAGCAAGGTAAAGATAAACCTCACATGCCACACAATGACTGACAAGTCCTTAGACCAGTGGTTCTTAACCTGGGTTCGATCGAACCCCAGGAGTTCGGTGAGTCAGTCCCGTGGGGTTCGGCGGGTTAGGTCGCAACAGGACAGGCAAACCAAGCAATTGCTTGGGGTCCCGAGCTGGCCCAGGGCTCCGAGCAGAGCCAGTGTTTGCCCGTCCTCTAGCGACGGGGCAATTCCCCCCATCCCTCTTAACTCCCTGCGGCCCCGCGTTAAGTTTAAAAACGCAGGGCCGCCGGGACATAGCGCACGCCGGGACGTCACTGACGTTCCGTGCGGGTGCCCATGGATACGAATGCGCCGAGGACCGGAGGATAGAGAAGGAGGAAAACGCGCGCTGGCCAGCTTAGTAAGTGACCAGCGGCATCTTCGGTGCTCCGACCACCGGTCCCGAGACCTACTGCTATAGCCGGAGCGGTGGTCGGAGCACTGAAGTGGGCAGCTCACAGGTATACAGCCTCCAGCCATACACTGTATATGGCTGGAGGATGTATGTCTGTGGGGGAACATTGCCTACATCAGTGGTCTTCAACCTGTGGACCTCCAGATGCTGCAAAACTACAACTCATGCAGGGAGTTGTAGTTTTGCAACATCTGGAGGTCCGCAGGTTGAAGACCACTGGCCTACAAAATGTGGGGGAACACTGCCTGCCTAATGTGGGGGAACACTGCCTGCCTAATGTGGGGGAACACTGCCTGCCTAATGTGGGGGAACACTGTCTGCCTAATGTGGGGGAACTCTGTCTGCCTAATGTGGGGGAACACTGCCTGCCTAATGTGGGGGAACACTGCCTGCCTAATGTGGGGGAACTCTGTCTGCCTAATGTGGAGGAACTCTGTCTGCCAAATGTGGGGGAACACTGTCTGCCTAATGTGGGGAACACTGCGTGTCTAATGTGGGGGAACACTGCCATTGTTGCAAAAATGACATGAGTGGCAATTGCCCAGGTAAAGCCGCACATTTCTGAACTGGTTTGCAGTAAATATTCATTATGTTTTTGCATGAAAATTATGTTTTCATGGTTTTGTTTTTTGTTCTCAATGGTTTTGTTCATTTTGTGCACCTATGTATAAATATATACTTAAATATATACCTCCTATGTTTTGAATTTGAAAAAATCATATTTTATTTTTCCAATTAAGAGGGTTTCGGTGAATGCGCATATGAAACTGGTGGGGTTCAGCACCTCCAACAAGGTTAAGAACCACTGGCCTAGATACTGTGAAAGTCCAGGCAAAAGTACTCACCGGCTGGTGTTGTACTCAAATACTTTTTCATGCATACTGTATTGTGTATGCACATTTTTCTCCCCTCATAAGTGCATACCACATACCTACATCTAGGTGGTATACTATTTTTTACCTGTTAAACTCTCAAGGTCCTAGATACTGTGAAAGTACAGATAAAAGTACTCTCCGGCTGGTGTTGTGCTCAAATACTTTTTTAAGCATACTGTAGCGCATCTTTCGCCCCTCATAAGTGCATACCACATACCTTCATCTAAGTGGTGTACTATTTTGTACCTGTTAAACTCTCAAGGGCCTAGATACTGTGAAAGTCCAGGCAAAAGTACTCGCCGGCTGGTGTTGTACTCAAATACTATTTTAAGCGTACGGTAGCACATTTTTCTCCCCTCATAAGTGCATACCACATACATACATCTAAGTGTTGTATCATTTTGTTCCTGATAAAGTCTTAAGGGCCTGTTTTCTGAAAAAGGCCAGCCAAAAGTACAAACTGGCTGCTGTTCCAGACAAATACTGTGTTAAGCGTAGTGAAGCCTATTGTACTCTCCTCACATACAAACTAAGTATGTCAGGCAGAGAAGTTCCAGGACGTGCAGAGAGGAGTGGCAGAGGCCTAAATTCATCAGGCACAGGCAGAGGTCGCAGCAGACTAGGACCGAGTGGCAGCAGGACTCACAGTGAGAGGCCTGATTCCCAGGTATCAGCTAGCGGTCGTGTCTCGACCAGCAACCAAACTGCCTTCATCGATTGGTTAACACGGTCATCCACTTCATCACAAGTGACATTTGATACCCCCAGTCAACAGTGTGTGGGTTCCTCAGACACAACCTCAGTTGGCATGGCCCGGTAGCAGTCCCTGTCCTTCCATTGCCTCTGTCCTATGCTGTTCCTTCCCCTGTGGTATCAGCTCCACTATTCAGTTAAGATGATCTAATAGAGGACAGTCAGCAGCTACTGCTTCCTAAGCTAGGCGGGCGAGTAGTGATGAGGAGAGTGACGTGGAAGGTGGTGTTGTCTGCATTCAGGGTCCTGAAGCAGACACTGTTGAGGAACCTGAGGAGGACATCAGTGACGTGCAGACACTTGTTGATGAAGCCATTGGAAGCAGGGTGCAGAAGGAGCTTCATCATCATCAGGAGAAGAGGGTTGCCAGCAAGGTGGTAGCATGGTTGGCAGTCAGCATGGTGGCAGAAGTGGAAAGTCTGGATCCAAATGTGCTTGGGCGAGACCACCATCTTCGTGGCAGTCTACCTTCCCGGGAGATATTGGAACAGGGGTTTCTGGAGACTGCGGCAGTAGCAGTCAATTAGTGTGGACTGTTGGTGGGAAAATCAGCCACTCGGTAGCAGCTCCATCAGCAGCAGCCTAAGTCTACAGTCGCTAATGAGTACCTTTCTTCACCCGCATAGTGAAGCAACTCATCAGCAGCAAATAGACCTGGAGCCGGACCTGAACCAGCAGTTGGTGGCATACCTTGACATGCCCATGCCAACACACCTTGAAGATCCGCAGAGTTTGCACTGGAAAGGCTGTCCTGCCCAGCCAGTAGTGTGCCATCAGAGTAGGTGTTTAGTGCAGCGGGGGCCATAGTCACCCCAAGTAGAACTCATCTGTCCATGAAAAATGTGGAAAGACTGACCTTTGTAAAGATGAATCAGGCATAGATCAGCCAGGATTTCCACCCACCAATGCCTGATGCATCGGAGTAGATTGACCATGGTGCCACACCAACACTTCACAAATATGGATAGTGCAAAACAGATTTAAGGCGCTGCTCCCCAGTTATGAACATTCCTCTGCATCAGACCTTTTTTCACCCACCTTTGTCACCGGGTTCTGGTATTGCCACCCACTGCACCACTCTGTCACCGGGTCCCTTCCAGGACTCCTCATGCTTTCAGCTCCAGGCTCTCTCATTCTGCCACCATATGTTCTCATGCTGCCGCCACCTCCAGGCTGTGTCATTCAGCCACTATGTGGTCTCCTCATGCTGCCGCCACCTCCACGCTGTGTCATTCAGCCACTATATGTTCTCATCGTGCTGCCGCCAACTCCAGACGGTGCCATTCAGCCATTATATGTTCTCCTCATGCTGCTGCCAACTCCAGGCTGTGCCATTAAGTCACTATATGTTCTCCTCATGCTGCCGCCACCTCCACGCTGTGTCATTCAGACACTATATGGTCTCATCATGCTTCCGCCACCTACAGGCTGTGTCATTCAACCACTATATGGTCTCCTCTTACTGCCGTCAACTGCAGGCTGTGGCATTCAGCCACTATATGGTCTCCTCATGCTGCCGCCAACTCCAGGCTGTGTCATTCAGCCACTATATGGTCTCCTCATGCTTCCACCACCTCCAGTCTGTGTCATTCAGCCACCATATGGTCTCCTCTTGTTGTTGCCAACTCCAGGATGTGTCATTCAGCCACTATATGGTCTCCTCACACTTCTGCCAACTCCAGGCTGTATCACTCAGCCTCTATGTGGTCTCATCATACTGCCGCCACCTCCACGCTGTGTCATTCAGCGACTATGTGGCTTCCTCATGCTGCCGTCAGCTCCAGGCTGTGTCATTCAGCCACTATATGGTCTCCTCATGCTGCTGGGAAATGACCTTAAACATTTTTATGGTAGCACTGGCTACCATAAATCTTCAATTTAAATTTGAAAATTAATCTTTTAATCTTAGGGATTGTGAGGCCCTATGGTCTACTCATGCTGCTGGGACATTACCTCAACATTTTTATGGTAGCTCTAGCTACCATAAATCCTCAATTTAAATTAGAAATTTCATCTTTTAATCTTAGGGATTGTGAGGCCCTATGGTCTCCTCATGTTGCTGGGACATTAGGTAAACATTTTTATGGTAGCACTAGCTACCATAAATCTTCAATTTAAATTTGAAAATTCATCTTTTAATCTTAGGGATTGTGAGGCCCTTGGGTCTCTTCATGCTGCCGCCAATTCCAGGCTGTTTCATTCAGCCACTATATGGTCTCCTCTTGCTGCCGCCAATTCCAGGCTGTGTCATTCTGCCAGATTATGGTTTCCTCATGCTGCTGCCACCTCTAGGCTCTGTCATTGTGCCACCATGTGACTGACTCCTTGTTAGATCGGGTTTTGTAGTCCTACAGTATTAATTCAAAGTAAATGCCGGGACATTAAATTTGGGAATTTATTATAAATCTTTAATTGAAATGTAAAAAAATCAATGTAATCTTTTCAAGACTGAGGTCCTATGGTTGTTGACGTCATATTACCTGTGATATTATCACAAGAATCCAATGAAACAGCTTAGAGTGATAACAATGAACCATAACTGATTAAATGAAATATTTAAACTTTCACAGTCAGGGGGGGGCGCTGAGAGTTCAGAGTTTCATAGAAATGAAGTGTCATAATCAGTAATTTTTGAAAACTGTTATGAAAACCTATGCATATGCCCAATATATTGATTGGGTTCCAAGCTGCTGGATTCCCACCAAACTGTCATATACAGTGGGTAAAAAAGTATTTAGTCAGCCACCAATTGTGCAAGTTCTCCCACTTAAAAAGATGGAAGAGGCCTGTAATTTTCATCATAGGTATACCTCAACTGTGAGAGACATAATGAAAAAGAAAAAAAAATCCATTGTCTGATTTTTAAAGAATTATGTATTAAGAAGTATGGTGGAAAAAAGTATTTGGTCAATAACAAGTTCATCTCAAAACTTTGCTATATACCTTTTGTTGGCAAAGACAGAGGTCAAACGTTTTCTGTAAGTCTTCACAAGCTTTTCACACACTGTTGCTGGTATTTTGGCCCATTCCTCCATGCAGATCTCCTCTAGAACAGTGATGTTTTGGAGCTGTCGCTGGGCAACACAGACTTTCAACTCCCTCCAAAGGTTTTCTATAGGGTTGAGATCTGGAGACTGGTTCGGCCACTCCATGACCTTGAAATGCTTCTTATGAAGACACTCCTTTGTTGCCCGGGCAGTGTGTTTGGGATCATTGTCATGTTGAAATACCCAGCCACGTTTCATCATCAATGCCCTTGCTCATGGAAGGAGGTTTTCACTCAAAAACTCATGATATATGCCCCCCATTTATTCTTTCTTTTACACTTATCAGCCGTCCTGGTCCCTTTGCTGAAAAACAGCCCCAAAGCATGATGTTTCCACCCTCATGCTTCATAGTAGGTAGGTGTAGGTAGGTGTTCTTTGGATGCAACTCAACATTCTTTCTCCTCCAAACACGACAAGTTGAGTTTTTACCACAAAGTTCTACTTTGGTTTCATCTGACCATATGACATTCTCACAATCTTCTTCTGGATCATCCAAATGCTCTCTAGCAAACTTCAGAAGGGCCCAGACATGTACTTGCTTAAGCAGGTGGACACTTCTGGCACTGCAGTCCCTGGCAGTGTAGTGTGTTATTGATGGTAGCCTTTGTTACTTTGGTCCCAGCTCTCTGCAGGTCATTCACTAGGTCCCCCCATGTGGTTCTGGGATTTTTGCTCACCGTTCTTGTGATCATTTTGACACCACGGGGTGAGATCTTGTGTGGAGCCCCAGATGGAGGGAGATTATCAGTGGTCTTGTATGTCTTCCATTTTCTTATAAATGCAGTTGATTTCTTCTCACCAAGCTGCTTGCCTATTGCAGATTCAGTCTTCCCAGCCTGGTGCAGGTCTACAATTTTGTTTCTGGTGTCCTTCGGCAGCTCTTTGGTCTTGGCCATAGTGGAGTTTGGAATGTGACTGTATGAGGTTGTGGACAGGTGTCTTTTATACTGATAACAAGTTCAAACAGGTGCCATTAATACAGGTAACCAGTGGAGGACAGAGTAGACTCTTAAAGAACAAGTTACAGGTCTGTGAGAGCCAGAAATCTTGCTTTTTTGTACGTGACCAAATACTTATTTTACCGAGGAATTTAACAATTAATTCACTAGAAATCCTACAATGTGATTTCCTGTATTATTTCCTGGCATTCTGTCTCTCATAATTGAAGTGTACCTATGATGAAAATTACAGGCCTCTCTCATCTTTTTAAGTGGGAGAACTTGCACAATTGGTGGCTGGCCAAATACTTTTTCCCCCACTGTATGAAATGCTTCCGGTACTTTGCATACACCTGTTCTAGATAGTGGTAGAGTCATTAGGTTAGCAAGAAGCATTCCTGCTGTATATCTTCCTTTCTACATGAGACCCTATGGCTGATACTGTTTTAGGAACTAGCTCTAGCAAGGGAGCACAGTGATTGATAGTGTTAAGTGGCTGGTACTATTATGGCATGTGCTATTAAATGTAGGTGAACCATTTCTTCTAATATCAGCACCATTATTACATGTGCACAATCTATTACTATTGTAACAGTTTCCAATATCCGGTAAGTAAGATGTAAGATGAGGGTTTTGCAAAAAGTAACTAATTACTCATATGTGTAAATATGTAATAGCTACATTTCTTGTTAAAAAAAACTTCCTTACTTCTGGGAATCCCATGCTGTTATTATACAGTGATGTTAACTCATAGCTAAAATATGCACTTAAGGAATATAAATACATGAATAAGGTGAGCTAAGATACTAGTATTCAACCAAAATGATAATAACTAATCAGATACTTTATAAAAACTGTCAGGTTTTCATACACAAACCTTTTTTTTATCCATTTAGGGATGACTAAATAGTTTTCTTACCATAAAGAGGTTTTCATAATTTTCGATCATCTTCTGTACAACAGAGATAATGGTTGTACTCTCCTCGGCCCTGGCAGTACTTTGAACTGTAAACTCTTTGTCAGACGACTTTTGCTTGTGCAACAAATTAGGCCCAAATATTGTTGCCAAGTTTAATGAAGTCATTTTGTTCCCGGAAATCTAATAAAATGCACATTAGATAGAACAAAACATGATCAGAATTCACGTAACAGCATTTTTATAGGCAACTACCTTGTGTAGAGTAGCACTTTTTATTTATTTGGTAAGTTAGCAAAACTAAAAGAACATTGATACATTTTGTAATGTTCTCTCTTTTTTCGACTCATAAACTAGGTGTCTACATCATGGGTGTCTTTTTTCTTACTGATTTTTCCATCTTACTTTTATTTCTTGTGTTTCCTTGAATGCAGAGCATTTTTATTATTTCATTGCCTCCTGTTTACCTTCTACTAGTGCAGGTACTTTGAATGCTTCACTGCTTAATAATGAATAATTGACACCTGGTCTCCATTGCCCAGGGTCGATAGGGTGTGGACCTCAACAGTTTCACACTGTGCAACAGCATGACCTCATGAAAGTTATGCCATGTCATGAGATCATATTCTGTTCTAACAGCAGCCTGCACAGAGGAGATCGAGGAACTGAGCATAAAGTAGCCCAAGCAAAACAGGGGAAACAGGGGTGATCCAAACACTACCAAGATGAAGCAGACGCTCCATTTATTTGCTGAGTTCTACTTCATGGTAGCTAGAAAGAGATCACCCATATCATAGCATATCATGTGCAAAAACAAAAGACGCCGACAGTGGGGGCCTGTAGAAAAAAGCTCTGCAGTTGGGGGACCACAAAGAATAAGGGTATGATGTCTGTTTTACTTGAGAAGAGTTCGAAATGTGGCACATTCTCATAACTTCATGTTTGTCCTAAGTGCTATTGTCATGAGATACCTGGGAATTACCAAAGATAAGGGTATAAGAATAAGGGTATGATGTCTGTAACTCTTGAGAAGAGTTCGAAATGTGGCCCATTCTCATAACTTCATGTTTGTCCTAAGTGCTATTGTCATGAGATACTTGGGAATTACCAAAGATAAGGGTATAAGAATAAGGGTATGATGTCTGTAACTCTTGAGAAGAGTTCGAAATGTGGCCCATTCTCATAACTTCATGTTTGTCCTAAGTGCTATTGTCATGAGATACCTGGGAATTACCAAAGATACAACACAACATTTCAGTGCTCTCTGTTGACACACCTCTGTCCATTTTAGGAACTGTCCAGAGCAAGATTTTCTATGGGGATTTGCTCCTACCCTGGACAGTTCCTAAAATGGACAGAGGTGTTAGCAGAGAGCACTGTGGTCAGGCAGAAAAGAAATTCAAAAAGAAAATAACTGCCTGTGGATCATACAGCAGCTGATAAGTACTGGAAGGATTATGATTTTTTTAATAATTTACAAATCTGTTTAGCTTTCTGGCGCCAGTTGATTAAAAAAAATAAAAATGGTTTCCAGTGGAGTACCCCTTTAACCCCTTAAGGACTAAACCCATATTGGCCTTAAGGACCAGGCCAGTTTTATTTTTGCATTTGTTTTTAAAAATTCCTTGCCTTCTAAAAATCATAACTCTTTTATATTTCCATCCGCAGACCCATATAAGGGTTTGTTTTTTTGCGTGACCAATTGTACTTTGTCATGACATCACTTATTGTACCATAAAATGTATGGCACAACCATAAAAATATTATTTATGTGGGGATATTGAAAAGAAAAGTGCAATTTAGCAAATTTTGTAAGGTTTCATTTTCATGCTGTACAATTTACGTTAAAAATGACCTGTTTTCTTTATTCTGTGGGTCAATATGATTAAAATGATACCCATGGTTACATGCTTTTCTATTATTGTACCACTTTAAAAAAAATCTCAAACTTTTTAAAGAAAATTAGTATGTTTAAAATGGGCGGTATGAGGGCGCTGTGATCTGTTGTTTTTATTTGTACCACATTTGCTGATATTTAACTTTTTAATCACTCTTTATTATTTTCTTTTTGGAATAAAATGTGACAAAAAAAGAGCATTTTTTTTTTATGTTTATGCAATTGCCCGTACAGGATTTTTTTAATTGTATTTTGATATTTCAAACATTTACACACGCGACAATACCAAATATGTTTATTATTATTGTTTTTTTTTAACGCTTTTTTGGGATAAAATAGGAAAAAGGAGCCAGTTAATTTTTTATTGGGGAAAGGTCTTTTTCAAATTGTTTAAAATACTTTAAAAAAATATTTTTATAGGGGTATATTTATAGCGATCATTAGATTGCATATACTAAACAGTGCCATGCATATGCATAGCACTGATCAGTATTATTGGCGATCTTCTTCTCTGGTCTGCTCGATCTCATACCAGAGCAGATGACCCCAGAATGATGCCTGGAACAGGTAAGAGGACCTCCGGCTGCCATGTTGGATGATTGGATTCCCGCGGCAGCTATGCGGCGGATCCGATCATCCATTTTAATGACCACATTGATGCAGATGCCATGATCTGTATTGATCACAGCATCTGAGGGGTTAATGGTGGACATCAGCGCGCTTGCTGATGTCCGCCATTACTGGTGGGTCCCTGGCTGCCGATCTGGTGCTCCCGTCATGTACAGGACTTAAATGTACGTCCTGGTGCGTTAAGTACAACGTCCGTTGTCCTTAAGGGGTTAAAGTGTTCCTCTCATTATGAGAAAATGAATCAGTAGATTAAGAGCCAAGCTCACTTATCCAAAGTTCTTAATATGCCATTACCTAAAGTAGTTATTTAGTGAAAGATTTATCCACAGGAACCAACTATGGTCCATGCTGCATGCTGAGTTAAACTGTAGCTTAGGAGTCAGACTGTAACCGCTTACTTAACATCAGTGACCCCTTAATGAACAGTCATGCAGGAAAGACTGTTAAGCACTAATAAGGACCACCTACTCAACTCTTATGTCCCTAATGATGGGTTTAATTTAATAAATACCTATGGGAATGAAAAAATATAAATTTATCTTTTTTCTCATAAAAAATATGTAATTGTCAACATATCACTGACCTTTTGACAAAAACAAAGTGTGTGGGGATCAATAACAGCCATAGGCAATGAGGAAATACAAATTAATAGCCAGAAATAACAAGGAATGAATGAATGAATGGTTGTGCATAAGGCAGAACATACAGAATGACATTATATTTTATATGGATGTATAGAAATATTGTTATCTCACCTCTTGCCCTTCTTTGTCAGTCATGTCTCCTGCGTGGCTAGCTACAGTTGACAGGAAATGTAACAGTCTATGCAGAGTATCACAGTTGCAGGGAGGTAAAAGGTAAATGAGAAGCTGCAAAGCTGCCAGCTGATCTTCAAGATCTAACACTGGAAAGATAGATATAAACATGTTCATTAAGTGCAAATGATTGTAAATTGTTCATATGTTAATTTTACTGTTACTGTAAACAATCAAAGACTATTTCATTATGGTATATCAAACACATATCATTTCAGTTTTAAAATATATTAGGCTCTGTTCACATCTATGGCACAGATTATATTGACAGACACCTCAGCAGAAGCCAGAAGACACCACTATAAATCAATGTACTTCTTCTGGCATTGTAAGTGTCTGTCATATGCAATGGATCTGTCATAGTGTTGTGACATTAGTTATAAACAGAGTTGTGAACAGAGCCTTATTGTTAAAAATATAGAACATATAAAATCATACTTATGGTGTGTATAAAAGGGGTATAAAGTTCTCTGGTCAGCAGAGGATCAGGCATATCTCTAAGAAATTCCTTTAGCAAGGCAGCAACATCATGGACACTGTGTTCCTCTTCTAGAACAACATCAACACCACGATCAAACTCTTCACGAAGCTAGAAAGCATAATGAAAGTCATATTACAACTACTAACTCTCCGAGCATAGTATAATATGTGAAATACAATTTACAGCAAGAGATCAGCCAACTTGTCACATTCTGACACAATACATGTGAAAAGTTGCAATTTGGTAATATAAGGTAAAACCCAGACTCTTGCACCCTGGGCTTCCTAATGTCCCATGTTAGGAAATAGAAACAGTCATGGGACTAGAACGCATAAAAATAGAAGCAGTAGAGGATCAGTAAGAAAAGTATGACTTCCCTTTCTGTTTTACCATGCTGTAGCTATTAAAAAATAGTTTGCCAGACAACTCCTTTTGAAATTGCAATTTGAAATGTGACAGGTCCCAATATCCTTCTAAGTGCCATAAATAAAGTTTGAAAATGTCCTACACCATAAGGTAAGCAGCCACAAGTAGTCATCGGGGCATGTGCGGCATCCCGATATAGTCACATCTGTAATCAATCCTACTCCGGCGTGATTGCTCCCTCTGCACACTGAAATATTGTGAAGGCTCAAAAACCGCCCTATCTCTGGGCTAGTGTAAGACTTCAGGGTGCAGAGAGAGCAGAGCGGCAACGTCATCAGTGCCTCAACTGTCAATCACATCGGAGTAGGAGTGATTACAGCCTGGATCACCGTGACACCATGTTATCATATGGCACGGGACATTTTCAAACCTAATGTTTAGCACTATATATGACGCTCAGGAGGACACTGGGAGGTGGTAAGAAATCTTATTTTACCCTATATAATGTGTTGCCAACAGCTAGATGAAAGGGTAAAATCTGGTGCAAAGATATTGTGTTAGGAAATAAACAGTAAAATAGCTCTCTTGAATGGGACAGAGATATAGTATCATATGTGCCCATATGTACACATGTGCCTCTGCACCTTTGTCCTTTTATTTCACTGCTGATCAGTGTGGGTTCTTGTGGTCAGAACTTCATTAATCACACAATCTACCGTATTTTTCGCACTATAAGACGCACCTGACCATAAGATGCACCTAAATTTTAGAGGAGGAGAACAAGAAAAAAAATATTCTGAACCAAACAGGTACTAAAATATTTAGGACCCCCGTTGTGGCCAGCAGAACACCCCCTTGTGGCCAGTAGGACCCCCCTTGTGGCCAGCAGGACCCCCCTTGTAGCCAGCAGGACCCCCCTTGTGGCCAGCAGGACACCCCCCTTGTAGCCAGCAGGACACCCCCCTTGTAGCCAGCAGAACCCCCCTTGTGGACAGCAGGATCCCCTTGTGGCCAGAAGGACACCCCCCTTGTAGCCAGCAGAACCCCCCTTGTGGCCAGCGGGACCCCCCTTGTAGCCAGCAGGACACCCCCCTTGTAGCCAGCAGAACCCCCCTTGTGGCCAGCAGGACCCCCCTTGTGGCCAGAAGGACACCTCCCTTGTAGCCTGCAGGACACCCCCCTTGTAGCCAGCACAACCCCCCTTGTGGCCAGCAGGACCCCCCTTGTGGCCAGCAGGACACCCCCCTTGTAGCCAGCAGAAGCCCCTTGTGGCCAACAGGACCCCCCCTTGTGGCCAGCTGGACCCCCCTTGCTTACCGGTACCGATGCCCTGTTCTGCCGTCCGCATAATGGAGTCTATGGAGGAGCATGTGACACACACGTCACTCTGCTTCCTCCGTAGCGTTACGCTGGACGCAGGGGAGTGACGTGTGTGTCACATGCTCCTCCATAAGACTCCATTATGCGGACAGGGGAACAGGACAGCGGCATGGCAGAACGGGACAACGGCATGGCAGAACGGGACAGCGGCATGGCAGAACGGGACAGCCGCATGGCAGAACGGGACAGCGGCATGGCAAAACGGGACAGCGGCATGGCAGGTAAGCTTACCTCTTCAGCAGCCTCCCCTCTGCAGCCTTCTCTGCACTTCGGCACACACACACATTCGCTCCATAAGACACACAGACATTTCCTTCCCACTTTTGGGGGAGAAAAAGTGTGTCTTATGGAGCGAAAAATACAGTATATGCCCCCAAAACACCTTTAGGGTCTATTCACACGTACAGTATTCTGCACAGATTTGATGCGCAAGATTTCAAGCTGTGTTCAGTCATTTAGTTTACATTGAAATCTGCAGCAGAAAATGCGCAGAATACTGTATGTGTGAATAGACTATAGTTTGTTATTTGATGTGCAAGATTTAAAGCTGCAAATTTAAAGCCGTGTTCAGTTATTTAGTTTACATTAAAATTGGCAACATGAAATCTGCAGTAGCAAATATGCTCACGATACTGTACATATGAATACACTCCATATATATATATATATATATATTTTTTATGGATTAACTGATAAAATTGAAAATCACAAAAGAAAAAGATATTCATATTTCAAATGTAATGTTTTTTAAATGTTTTGTAACTGTAATAAATATGATATATAAACTAGTAACTTACCTGCCGTACTCTCTTTTTGGAACTTCCAACTCTAAAAATACCAACTGTTTGTAGACCTAAAAAGAACATTCTTGTAAGTATATGTAAGAGTATGTTCAATTCTGTCCACAAAAGGAAAACATATGTATAGTTTATATAGCAGTAGTAGGACATTGAGCATGTGACTTACATCCTAAGGCAGCTCGAGCCCAGATGCTTTTATCACTTTAAAAAAGTTCCTGTGATTAAAGAAGAAAGTTCCAGTAGCGGACTAACTTGCACCATATCTGATTATCTTGCACCAGCAAGGTCTAATTCATGCCAGATAAATGGAATTAAAGGGGTACTCCCGTGGAAAACTTTTTTTTTTCTTAAATCAACTGGTACCAGAAAGTTAAACAGATTTGTAAATGACTTCCATTAAAAAAAATCTTAATCTTTCCAGTACTTTTTAGGGTCTGTATACTACAGAGGAAATGGTTTTCTTTTTGGAACACAGTGCTCTCTGCTGACACCATGACCACAGTGCTCTCTGCTGACATCTTTATCCATTTTAAGAACTGTCCAGAGTAGGAGAAAATCCCCATAGTAAACCTATGCTGCTCTGGACAGTTCCTAAAATGTCAGCAAAGAGCACCGTTGTCATGATGTCAGCAGAGAGCTCTGTATTCCAAAAAGAAAACCATTTCCTCTGTAGTATTCAGACCCTAACATTTTTTTTTAATAGAAGTAATTTACTAGTTGATTTAAAAAAAAAAAGTTTTCCACAGGAGTGCCCCTTTAAAGTGAAAAAGTTTTATCTTTATAACCACTGTGTATGGGTTTTGTTTTGGGTTTCCTTGCTAATATTATTCCTAGCAATGTAATGGCAAGAATGCACAGCTTGTCATGTAATGAAGCAATCTGTTTACAGTAAGCACTATCCTATGATAACCAATGGGTAACAAATTTCCTACAATCAGCCATTCAGGCTAAGAACAGCTGTATATCAATACAAATAAGAAATATATAACAATAGCAGGAACATGATAAAATAAAATGAGCAAATACAGATTTATATAAACTAGATGGAGAAGCCCCTGTAAATATTTGACTGTGGTAAAAAAATGCCACATATGTCCATTTAATGTAGACTGTATTATACTACTGCACCATTAGTCTTCACGCAACCTCTGGAAACACCAGCCTAACACTTACCATTCTTTTCTAAATGTAGACAGCAGCTGTCCACAAGCCTGGGAACTTGTCTGTAGATAGGGTTCAGGCTGAGCTTTTTATCCCTTTCCTTTTCTTTCTTACTTTGAGCTTCGGCTGGCAAAGACAGCTGTAGTGCCTCTAGGAGTCGAGACTGATTGTCATCAAGATCTGTAATAGAGTCCACAGACATTGCACCCTGCAACACATGAAAACAACAGTTTAAGGTTGCAAAACCATTTCATTGCATAGCAGTCCGCAGATCTTGTAGTGAAACATTAAAGGGGTACTCCCGTGGAAACCTTTTTTTTTTTTTTTTTTTAATCAACTGGTGCCAGAAAGTTAAACAGATTTGTAAATCACTTCTATTAAAAAATCTTAATCCTTCCAGTACATTTTAGGGGCTGTATACTAAATAGAAATCCAAAAAATAAATGCATGACCACAGTGCTCTCTGCTGACCTCTGCTGTCCATTTTAGGAACTGTCCGGAGCTGGAGAAAATCCCCATAGCAAACATATGCTGCTCTGTACAGTTCCTAAAATGGACAGAGATGTCAGCAGAGAGCACTGTGGTCGTGACATCAGAGGAAATGCATTTCTTTTTTGGATTTCTCTTTAGTATACAGCCCCTAAAAGGTACTGGAAGGATTATGATGGCTTGCACCTCACCTTGCACCTTGATCTGCTGAGATCGAGCAGACCAGAGCAGAAGATCACCGATAATACTGAGCAGTGCTGTGTCCTATGCATAGCACTGAACAGTATTAGCAATCAAATGATTGCAATGAATAGTCCCCTATGGGGACATAAAAAGTGTAAAAAAAAAAAAGGAAAAAAATGTAAAATAAAAAAGTACAAAAATTTGAAAAATCCCCTCCCCCCAATAAAAAGTAAAACGTCCGTTTTTCCCCATTTTACCCCCCAAAAAGCGTAAAAAAACCCAATTAATACACATATTTGGTATCAACGCGTGCGTAAAAGTATGATATATTGTTAATCATCCCATACGGTGAACGGCGTAAACGTAGAAAAATAAAAAAAAGTCCCAAATTGCTGCTTTTTTGTCACATTTTATTCAAAAAAATGTTTATAAAAAATGAATAAAAAGTAAAACCTAAGCAAAAGTGGCATTGATAAAAACTACAGATCATGGCGCAAAAATTGAGCCCTCATTTCGCCCCATATACGGAAAAATGAGAAAGTTATAGGTGGTCAAAATAGGGCAATTTCAAACATACTAATTTTGTTAAAATGGTTTGAGATTTTTTTTAAGCGGTACATTTATATAAAAGCATATATCATGGGTATCATTTTAATCGTATTGACCCACAGAATAAAGAAAACAAGTCATTTTTACCGGAAAGTGAACAGCGTGAAAACAAAACCTTCCAAAATTTGCTAAATTGTGGTTTTCTTTTCAATTTTCCCACATAAATAATATTTGTTTGGTTGCGCCGTACATTTTATGGTAAAATAAGTGATGTCATTACAAAGTACAATTGGTGACGCAAAAAACAAGCCCTCATATGGGTCTGTGGATGGAAATATGAGAGAGTTATGATTTTTAGAAGGCGAGGAGGAAAAAACGAAAATGCAAAAATAAAATTGGTCTGGTCCTTAAGGCCATAATGGGCCTGGTCCTTAAGGGGTTAATCGATGCCTTAAAGGGGTACTCCGTTGCTAGACATCTTATCCCATATCCGTTGGTGTACCCCTTTAAAAAGTTTATATGCAACATGTTATCTGTCGGTCTATTTAGCTATGAAAACATCAAGTTATCAATATCAACAATCTGTTGCAAGTCTGAGCTGACTTTTTATTATAAAGTATGTGGGATATAAGGTGCAGCACATAGCTGAAGGGTAAAGGTTCATCTACTTCTCCTCATCTCTTATAAGGAGTTGGCCAAGATACCTCTAGACAAGTGCAGAGGTTTCATTGAGAGTTACAGAAATTGCATTATTACTTTTGTCAGTTTCAAGTTATTTCAGGAATCATTGTGGGCTTTTCTGTCTTTAACAGAAGGGTACAAACAATGTTGTCCACAACTATTTCTTACTATTCCAACATCTACTCAACTGAGCTAAGCATGTATGTTTATGTTACCTGCCACCTGTTTCATGCTGCCCAAACTGCAGACAACATGAAACATGTGAGGGAAGCGTGATCCCAACACAATACAATTTACTAATTTACTCCTTAGACTTTTTTTCCAAATATTCTAGATATCATAGTTTGTTTATAGACTTAGTCGTTAGTTGAAGGCAGAGCCTGAACATTAGATCACATGTCTTGTATCTTTTTTTTTCTTTATCTAACAATATGTATAATAATATTTATAAATATGCAGAATGTGGTAAATCTGTTACGGTAACTAGCTATGAAAATGTTCATTTACTAGTTACAACCGGCATAGCAAGTATAAACCAAGTATAAAGGACTTTTTGCCTATTGTCTCAACCTTATCCCGCGTAGTCTGTAAGCTCTTATGAACAGGGCCCTCGCTCCTCCCGTTTGAATATTTAGTGTGTAATTTTGTATTGTCTGATACTTGTCCTTATTTGTACCCCAACATTGTAAAGTGCTACTGAAACTGTTGGTGATATAAAGTGGTCCCTCAACATACGATGGTAATCCGTTCCAAACAGACCATCGTTTGTTGAAACCATCGCATGTTGAGGGATCCGTGCAATGTAAAGTATAGGACAGTGGTGTACAACCTGCGGACCTCCAGATGTTGCAAAACTATAACACCCAGCATGCCCGGACAGCCAACGGCTTTCCGGGCATGCTGGGAGTTGTAGTTTTGCAACATCTGGAGGTCCGCAGGTTGAAGACCACTGGTAGAGGAAGTTGTACTCACCTGTCCCCGCCGCTCCGCTCGTCACCGCTCGTCACCGCTCGTCACCACTGCCCTGGATGTCGCCCTCCATTGCTGCCGCCGCGTCCCCGGTGTGTCCCCGACGCTCCGGCAAGGCCTCTGCTTCCCCAGCATCTTCTCTCTCCATCGCCGCCATCACGTCGTTATGCACGCTGCTCCTATTGGATGATGGGACGGCGTGCACAGCGACGTGATGACGACGATGGAGAGCGCCGACGATGCAGAGGATCCCGAAGAGGACCCGCCGGAGCCCCGAGTACAGGTAAGTGATCGTCAGCGGACCACACAGGGCACCGTAAACGGCTATCCGGTGGCAGCTGAAGCAGTCTGCACTGCCGGATAGCCGTTTATGCGATGGCCCCAACATACAAAAGCATCGTATGTTGATGCTGCCTTCAACATGCGATGGCCTCAGAGAGGCCATCGCATGTTGAAATTATCGTATGTCGGGGCCATCGTAGGTCGGGGGGGGTCACTGTATACATATATGTGTGTGTGTAATTGTGACACTTCATTGTATAAAGCTCCAGCCATTGTTCTTCATTTATGCCTATGAAGCATGACTGCATGAAATCTCACATATGCCCACATGTACCCATCAACATAATGTATATGTCTCACTAAACTGGTAAAACCTAAAACCACTTTTTTTATTTACTAGACAGCTTTTCGTAAGTCTTTTTCATGATTTTGTGCTTCAGGCTATGCTGGGAATGGAAAGACATCTATTTCAAAGTGTTTTTGTGTGAGTGAGTTCATTTATAAACCCTTCCAAGCATAGTTCAATGGTAAGTAAGAAAGGCGTAGGGCTTGATGCGAGTCATCTGTCTTGATTAAGAAAGATAATAGTTGCAATGAATTTTAAGTTCCAAAATATTCACTGTTTCCCACAGCAAGAAGGGGTAATCACAAGCAGCGCTTTCTTGGCCAAGTTATGTATTTATTTGATCTGGAACTCAGAATAACTTTGTGGTTTGTTTGTGAGGAAATTGAAGGTCCAAGAAACTTGGGATGCAGATGATGACCGGCAAACAATTAACCATAAAACTGATGTTTGTTCCTGCATATAAACAGACTATGTATAAATGAATGGGGTTATTTCACAGTCTGCAGTGATGGTCATCATTCTGTTACGCTATCTTGTGCGCAGTAAAAGCTAGTACTATTAAATGTATAGGTAAGGCTTCATGTACATCTACATTGTCGATTCCATTACAAGTTTGCATTAAAAACAAACAAACAAACACAATATTGCAGTAATCTACAGAATTTTGTCCAATAAAACTCTGGACATAATGGCTAAAACCTGTCATAACTTTCATGCTGCCTGAATAATAGGGCAGTCCCTTAAGGCTTCTCACTGCCCCAACAGTCTTGATTGATAGATCTTGGATAGGAGTTCACAGTTGGCTAGGAGATCCATACATTTCTCTGAATAGACTTTAAAGGGGCTCTCCGGGGCTTAGACATCTTATCCCCTATCCAAAGGATTGGGGATAAGATGCCTGATCGCGGAAGTCCCGCCGCTGGGGACCCCCGTGATCTTGCACGCCGCACCCCGTTAATAATTATTCCCTCGGAGCGTGTTCGCCCCGGGTCTGATTACCGGTGACCACAGGGCCGACGGAGTGTGACGTCACGCTTCCGCCCCCGTGTGACGTCATGCTCCGCCCCTCAATGCAAGCCTATGGGAGGGGGCGTGATAGCTGTCATGCCCCCTCCCATACGCTTGCATTGAGGGGCGGAGCGTGAATTACAGCAGGTCTAAGAGATGAAACCTGGTGCGATCAACAACTTTTGAGTTGCCTGATCGACATCTTTACTTGTTTCTAACGATAGTAAGATTTAAAGATTAAAGATGGTTTTTTTTTAACTGTGTCTCTGTATAAATTAATATAATTTGAAATAGAAAATACATTTTTATTTATTGGACAAATGGGTGGCACAGTAAGATAGTTTGGAAACAACCATTATTGACAGAAGATGTGACTAGCACCTATACCTGTACTGGCAATACCACTGGAAGGACCAGTGCACACAGGCATAATCAACACTCATATGCAATACTGCACAATGGGCCACAGGTAGCGCCTGGGTGTGTGTGTGTGTGTGTGTGTGGGGGGGGGGGGGGATTAATTATGCAGCCCTGACATTGACTTCAATGTCCTAAGTGCTGCCCTGTCTATACACAGTTAATGACTACATAAATATGCAGGTTACTTGGAAATCAGTGATATCTCTGCAAATAACCATTACCAATCTGCAAAAGCATATCAGAGAAATAACAAAACCAAAGACCTGGGTCACAGCATATGTAGAAATTGTGTTGATTACCATAGCTATCAATGATCCCATCTAAAAAATGAAATTGAAAAAAGCAAAACAAAAACAAAATTAGATGGATTTCTAGAGCCTGTTATTAAAAATGCGCAGAACATCTGACACTGTACTCTGGTTTCTGTCAAGTATGGTAGCAATTAAAAGCTGACAACTGCACTACCTCATCAAGTTCTATTATTTTATTGCTTCAATATGCACAGCAAACTGTAAAAGGAAGATAAACTCAAGTGATTTTGCTGAAAAATATTCTGGGAGAGATTTATCATTGCATTTAGAGTTTTTTTTTTGCTTACAGCGGGCACACAAAATGTCGCATGTGCGCCTAAACACTTTTTTTTGTCCGACTTTTGTGGGTAGACATAAAGTAGCAAACAGCCTTACCTGAGCAAATTTTAGTTCTCTCTTTACAGTGGTCCCAAATTTATGAAGTGGGAATTTCATGTAGGCAAAAAAAAAAAAAAAAAGTTGCACATTCCTTCAAAGAGTCGCAAGTCAAGGACAGGACAGACCTGGCTTACAAAACTGCCATTGGAGAGCACTTTTTAGAAGTCTCACAAAAAGTCCCGACTGAGACTTTTTGAACCGAAAAGTCTCAGAGAAGAGGAGGAATCATACAAGTGGTGTTCCGAAGTGATGCATTGTTTTTTGCTTATGTAAGCCAAATTTATCAACCCCCCTGTGATAGTATGATAAATACGTCGTACGGTTTGCAAAACCAATGCAAAAAATCATGATGTGTATTGTACTTTTCACTATGAAGGGACAATCTTCAGAGGCATTGTGCAGTTTTCCGTTTAATGTGATTTTATAGTTTTTTTTCAAAGGTTTAAACAAAAGGAACATTTATATTGCTTATATTATGCCATAAATTAGAAACAGTTTTATAGTGATAAAAGGGTCACAGTACTGAGTTTGGTATTATATCGCCAGGCTACTATTATTATGAGGCTTCCAACTATATAAAGCTGGCCATACTGTACATATTATACATATGCCTGGCCAGCTTTATATAAGCCAACCTTCTAACATGTCACCCCATCCCCTGTATCGCCCGTCATCAGCCACGGATCAAACATAGCTCCAGGCTGCTGATGTACGGGGGTGCAGCAGGAAAGATTGCGGGGGTCCCCAGTGGCGGGGGACATAAGATGTATAGGGGCGGAGTCCCCCTTTAACTTTGTTGTCTTACATAACTATTTCCAACCATTTGCCAACATATTAGCAGAATATAATGGAATTTATAACTGAATCTCTTTCATTCCAGCTTCTCTACTTTGCACAATGTATTCAGCACACTTTTTAATGTGTTTTTTTTTTTTGTTTTGTTTTTTGCTTTGTGAATTCCTGGAATGTGGAATGATATTTCAGAAAAGTTTTGCGACTTTTAAAAAGTCACAAACAAGAAGTACAACTACATACCCAAACACCACACCATGTTTTCAGAATACATCCTTTTTACTGAAGCGAGGCCCCTTTTTAGGCAGGGTGGAAAAAGTGTGTAAAGCACATAATAAATTAGGTTCACAGCACGTGACACAATATTTTTTGGTGCAAACTGTACCAGAATTCTGGTGCATTTTCAGTAGAAAAAATGCCCCAATGTTAACATTTAAACATCAAATAGAATGCATGAAGTATAATATGGGTATTAAAGGGGTACCAGAAAGAAGACCAATACTGGGGCTCAATACATCACACTGCAGATCAGCTTACTGCTGGCTGAGGATGGAATGTGTCGACCACCAGCAACCAGGAAAAAGACGCACTGTAGAACTGGAGCGGAGATACCAGGGCACCAGGAGAGCGGTGGCGGGTAAGTCAATGTTGTTGGTTTACATGCCAGCAGCCCAGGGATGATAGTTAAAAAAGTTATATGCTGGTGTACTCCTTTAAATGACTTGCATCACAGTTTAAAAAAGCTGTTGTCAGGTTGCTAGATAACTTTACAGTTGCTAAACTCCGAAGAAAAGAAAGGATCAAGTCTTGTTACCCAATGTTTGCCCACATACACATTCAGTTGTCAACAGATTCCATGTAAATCAGTGGGATCTGCCAAAACCAAAATATGGTGTGTATGGCAAACTTAATCCAAAGTATTTATGTCAGAATCTTGTGTAAGCATCTTGGTATTATATTTGAGAAAAGCAGAAAGAAACCCACTGCAATGCAAGTCCTGCCCCCACAATGCAAGTCTATGGGAGGGGGCATGACGGCCATCATGCCCCCTCCCATAGACTTGCATTGAGGGGGTGGGCATTGAGGGGGTGGTCCCTGTGGTCATCACACTACAAACTCGGAGCATCCAGCGCTGCAGAGAGTTCACAAAGGTGGGTGAGCAATGACAGATTGCGGGGGGTCCCCAGTGGCGGGACCCCGCGATCAAACATCTTATCCCCTATCCTTTGGATAGGGGATAAGATGTTTTAGGTCCGGAGTACCCTTTTTACGATGTTATTTCACAGATAGAAATCTGTTTCTAATATTTTATGAACTGACATTTTGTTACATTCTGCAGGCCTGCAACTTGTAACTTTTACTGATATGAAATCTCTCACAAAGGAAAAGGTAGAAGAGGCATACACATAGCAAAATGTAAGATTGAACATTTGGCTAACTCAATTTAGATATAAAAATGAATGAATAAATAATTTTGTCTTATTCCCACTGTGTCACATTAATAAAATACCGTAATCATATGACCAGACAGTCAACTCACCCTCCTCCGTGCCCGAGGGGCTGCCTCTGGTGTATTGGGAGATGTGGATTCATTTGGTGTTTCTGAAGTGGAGCTAAGAGATGAATTACTACTGGAAAGTTCTTTATTTTGTCTTCTAGATCCAAATGGCAGGATAGATGTAACAAAATCAGAGACCTCCTTCTGCTCATCTTTTTGCGAATCTTGCTTTAGTTTATGAGCCCTGTCATTGGCAATAACTTGTGATAATGGCATTCCAAATGCCTGCGGTAAGAATTCTACAATAAAAAAATAATAGATATTATGATGCTTGATATAATTTACACTACTAAATGTCTAATAGCTGTTCACAAACTAAAATCTTTAATCATATATTATTATATCAATCCCAATATGAATATCTTTAGTACTATCATAAAACTGCACAGTAGAGAATATTCCGTAGTGATAGTAGAAATAAACATCTGATTGAAAAAGTACATGTTAGTGGGTGTTACTGTTAGTGAGGTAACTATGTTTCTTAGCCCCAGCATATTGCACAGCAAGAATCACAGACCATCATCTCTTGCATCGGCCCTTTTCCCAAAGGGGTCCACATCCTATTTCAGACACTAAAACACTTGGGCCAGCCAGTTTGTTTTGCAGTGTGGGAGCAAATATGTTAAGAAATTGTGCACAGACTTTGAGAGAGAATACAAACTCCGTGGAGATAAAGTTTGAACTTAGGTCCTCGATGCTAACTCCAGGGCTCTGCTCTATAATACCCTCCATGCTGCTGCTACTTCTTAGAGTATATATGGAGACAAGGAGTATGAGATTCCCTCCTGTGTGTGTGTGTGTGTACATGGGAGACATTATAGAGGTTGGGTTATACCCACCAGCTCAGGGAAAAATGAAAGATGGAGTCCGCAAGACAGAAATCTTGTGAAGTTATATAATGACACAGGATATCTTATCCTGAAAAGTTACCTAAAACAAGGTATGCTTTCAAATTATTTTCCATGTAACAAACAGAACATTTTTACACAGGCTGGATCATTCTACCACCACCCAGAAGGCACCTTTCAAGTCCTTTTACCTGGGCAGATTATTGATCAGGTTCATATAATATTGCAAGTTGATTGGATCTCTTTAAAGGTAACCTGTCATCATGAAAATGCTATGAAATCTCTCAGAGAAGAAAAATCTGAAAAGATTAATATATATTTGTGGGAAAAGATTCAGAATAACTTGTAACTTATTTATTTAAATCCCTGCACTTTCTATTCTTAGGAGTCCAGAGGGCACTGTCACTCAATGATATGACCACCCACTGGACTCCTAAGTATGAAAAGATCAGAGATTTCAGTCAACAAGTTAGTAGTTGTACTTAATCTTTTCCCACAAAGATATACATCAATCTGCTCATCTCGCCCTGTTTTATAACACGATGCCAGTAGATTAGATAGCATTTTCCTGGTGACAGGTACCCTTTAAAAGAAGCCTTTACTCAGGTCAGTTGGCAACAACTGCATGAATGATTGTTCTGCCATTTTTGTTTGCAAACCATCCCCTGTTTACATACGGATGTGCTGGTTTTTGCAGCTACATAAAAGTTGCATTCAGCCAATGAATGAATGTTTGTTTATTTGTTGGCTGATTGTAGGCCTTTTTTTTCATGGGGCAATAACTGAGAATAGTTTGGTCAGCTGATTATTGGCTTGTGTAGAGCTTGTAAGAGCAGAGTCATGATCAGCTTTGTCCTACCTATCTGGGTGCATGTAAAATAGAGTTTAGAGTGTGCAAAATTGACCTTAAAGGGGTACTCTGTCCTAGACATCAAATCCCCTATCCAAAGAATAGGAAATAAGATGTCTGATTGCTGGGGTCCCGCTGCTGGGAACGGGATTGAGGGGGCGGACCGTGACATCATGAGGGGGTGGATCCGTGACATCACGATACTCCAGCCCCTGTGTCAGGAGTCATCACGCACGGAGCAAACTTAGCTCCATGCAGTGATGACTAGGGGGGCTGCAGGAGAGATTGCGGGGTTCCTCAGCAGCGGGACCCCCGTGATCAGACATCTTATCCCCTTTCATTTGGATAGGGGATAAGATGTCTAGGGTGGAGTACCACTTTAACCTATGCCAAAGCTAAGTCTTCCAATTTTGCCCAAAACTTCAAAGTATTTATCGCTGATGAAAATAGATAATTCTTGTAATGACCGGGAGCTAATTAAATCAGGCTTTTACATTTTTATGCCGGTCACAGGACTTAAAAAACAGAGAGATTTATGTAACGTCCAGACAAAGTAACTTGCATGGTATAATAACATATTATTGTTTACCAATGAATGAGAAGTCAAAGGCAACAGTATAATCTCCACCCACACAGGCTGCAGTATCAGAAGCAATATCAGACAGCTGCCCTAATTGACGTCTACAATATGTCTGATGGTACAAACTATGAAGTCTGTGGTTAGGTCAAATATGTTTGCACATGGTATCATGAGATGAAATATATATATATATATATATATATATATATATATATATATATATATACATATATATTGTTTTTTTAATTTATTAATTTATTTATTTATTATTTTGTCTTTTTTTTGCTGTCACAAAATATATTTTGTATATTTATGCTACATTTATTTGCTTATGTAGCATCAGCATATTCCAATGCAATGTACAGAAATTTTCATCATTTAGTATACTGTTGACACATTTATTATGAGATATGAACTGCACATAATTCTATGTTGCTTTCCTCATGAAACACTACACTAATGCAGATCAATGACTGTCACATAAAGCTAGTCAATGTTAGTTAAGTACCTTTTTAATATGCAAATTAAGTATCTGAAAATAATACCTATGAAATGATTATTTTGAGAAACATAGAGTATGTTCACCAATGAACACAAATTTAGTGTTTGCACATAAGAGTCAATGACATACAAAGTTGAATCCAAATCCACAATCGTACCACCAAGGAGGATAATGGAGTGCTGCCCACGACTTCTTGAATAATAATATTTATTTTAAAGGATTATAAAAACGTACAACGCGTTTCGAAGCTGGATCGGCTTCTTTCTGGATTTGGATTTTACGGAACACGCAGCCTAGTGTGTCTGAGGAGGCAGCTGCAGCCTTGTATTCATGCCCTTGTACGAGTTGTGCCGGCATTAGCACAGTTCACAGCACAGCACATGAGTCAGTTCTTGGCTTACTTTTTCAATTTGCTATTATCTTTTGGAGGATATAACACAAGGAAGCGCCTCTTGTTCTTTTATTGCAGAAAAAGGTTGAATATCTTACTAAATACATAACACTACTACTGTACTGAGTTACATTTACAATTCTGCAGACTCCGGAGCAAAAATTTCCCAGCATTTCTTGCTGACTTAATGACAGTATAGAAGTTGCTGTCCTACGTTTTGCACTCTCCCACTGTAGAGAAATTATTGGCTATGCTTTTCTATGTATTAGTGTCTATTGACAAGCTTTTACCTGAACAATTCTACAGTGTATATAAAAACAGAAAATTTATGTTTAGAGATGACTATATGCACAGCTGGTTGGTCAGAAGTGAGCAGAGGAAAACATGGACATGTCCACGGCCGTGACAATCAGCACTTCGGTCCCTTCTATCTCATGATCGGTTGGGGTCACAACACTGGGAAGATGCACATCCTACTGGCATGCCATCCCTTTATGAAATTGAGACACTGTATCTCTTTAAGGCCACAGTGTGTTTTATTGTTTCTACAATTGCTAAATAAAAGTGTAATAATTGTGTTTTCTTTATATAAGCATCACAAACAGCAAAGATAAGTTCTAAACACAAAAAACTACATTTAATATGAAATATGCCACATCTACAAAGGGCTTCCAGTGAAACTCCCCTGAACAATTCTGTGCAGTGTTGCAGAACATTGAACAGATAATCATAAAATGACATAATAAAGGGTTATTAAAAAGTAGAAAATATATATTTGAAATCATGAAAGTTACTGGAGCAAAAAAAAAGAAACGGAAAAAAGAAAGAAATTCCAAGAAAAAGAAAGCTCTTAAGAATAGCTGAAATTTTGGAAAAGTCTACATTTTATATTTATTCCTAAAACCGAAATTTATAAATAATTAATCTACTGCAGAGACACTGTTGTATTGAGTATAAATGTCTATTGTAACTAACAGAATCCTTTGCACTAAGAGTAGACATAGTTTTTTGATAAAAAAAAAAATACATAAAAATCAACAAATTATTAGGTTTGGTAGGGGAAGGGAACAATTTGGCAGAGTAGCATAGGTAAAAAGAAAGCTCAAATTATAGGGGTCAAAGTAAATTCCTAGATACACTTAAAGGGTACTCCGGCCCTAAGACGATGTTTGCTCCAGAGGCTGATTATAGCGGGGTGCTGCATGAAAGATTGCGGGGGTCCCCAGCGACAGGACCTCCGCGATCAGGCATCTTATCCCCTATCCTTTGGATAGGGGATAAGATGTCTTAGGGCCGACGTACCCCTTTAATTTCTGTGGTGCTCAGTGGGATATATATCAACCACTAAAATGAGTCATGCATAAAAGAAATTGATACTTCGGGTAGTAAGAGTGTATAATGTATCTGCCACTGTACTGTATCTCATGGCTATGGTGAATGAAAAATCATTCCCCAATGTCCGCCTTAGTGATTGGTTAGAGAATTTTAAGGGGGTGATACTGCTCCTTTAAATAATTTCCTTCAATCTGTGTAGGGTTTTTCACTTTTAGGCTGTGTTCACACTACAGAATCTTCTGACTGGAGAGTCTGAGAGCTATTCCTAGAGCTGAATCAGTCAGCGCTAGGACAGTGCAGACATTGCTGGCCTCCATAGACGGCAATGTATTACGCACATTATTCTGTGAGAAGAATCAACAAGTTCATTCTTTTGGTGAATGAAATTCTGCCGCTGAAATTCTGTAGTGTGCACTGCGCAGCAGAATCCCATTGACTGCATTAGGACTCCATTGCAGCAAGTGGAATTCAACACAGAAATTCTGTAGTGTGAACCTAAATCTAATCGGTAGATAGAAACTTGATAAATGTGGGGCATTGTGCTTCTTACCTTTATCTTTGTTCTTCTCCTTCCCCAGTGAATCCAGTTTCTTTCGTAAAGACTTTTTTCTCTTTTGCCCATCTAAAAAAATAAAACAATCTATAATTAAGATAACAATAATAAAGCAGTTTAATGCAAATTAGAATCTAATGTGTTACTGCTAGTGAAGAACATTCACAATTGTGTAAGATTCTAGGATATTCATTATTAAGAGAAGATAATAACAGTATACAATCCCTCAGGATTTAAGAACAGCATTCAAGTTTAAGACAATATCATAGTCAATATTAGAGATGAGCAAATTTTTGAAAAAGTTGATTCAGCCAATTCCCAAAAATATGGTTCAGTCTTAAATTTTTTGTGGTGAATCTCTATTAAAAACGGCTATTTTTGGCCTACAGAGAGCCTCAATAGGAGTGTAGAACACGCCTAGGGTGTGTGCTGGGTTAGTGTATTGAGCATGACATGCAGATTAGAGATGTCGCTATTAGAATCCCTGTCATCGAGCGGCAAAATGACAGAACCTAGAGGTGGCATCTGTATGAGGAGACCCTATAATGGCTGAATGACACAGCGTGGAGATGGCGGCAGCATGAGGACACCATATAGTGGCTGAATGACACAGCATGGAGGTGGCGGCAGCATGAGACAATATAGTGGCTGAATAAAACAGCGTGGAGGTGGGAGCAGCATGAGGAGACCATAAAGTGGCTGAATGACACAGCGTGGACGTGGCGGCAGCATGAGGAGATCATATAGTGGCTAAATAAAACAGCATGGAGGTGCCGGAAGCATGAGGAGACCATATAGTGGCTGAATGACCAAGCCTGGAGGTGGCAACAGCCTGACGAGACCATAGGGCCTCACAATTGAAAAGATTAAAGATATTTTGTAACATTTAAATTGAAGATTTCAAATGGATGAACCTAAAAAGTTTTATTTAATGTGCCAGCAGCATGAGGAGACCACATGGGGGTACAGTGACACAGCTTGGAAGTGGCAGAAGCATGAGGAAACCATATAGTGACTGAATGACACAGCCTGAAGTTGGTGGCAGCAAGAGAAGACCATATAGTGGCTGAATGACACAGCCTGGAGGTGGTGGAAGCTTGAGTCGACCATATAGTGGCTGATTAGCACAGCCTGGAGTTGGCGGCAGCAAAAGGAGACCATATAATAGCTGAATGACATAGCCTGGAGGTGGCGGAATCATGAGGAGACCATACAGTGGCTGAATGGCACAGCCTGCAGTTGGCGGCAGCAAAAGGAGATCATGTAGTGGCTGAATGACACAGCCTGGAGTTGATGGCAGCATGAAGAGACCATATAGTGGCTAAATGAAACAGCCTGGAGGTGGCGGAAGCATAAATAGACCATATAGTGGCAGAATGGCACAGCCTGGAGTTGGCGGCAGCCAGAGTAGACCATATAGTGGCTGAATAACACAGACTGTAGTTGGCGGCAGAATGAGGAAACCATATAGTGGCTGAAGGACACAGTCTGGAGTTGTCGGCAGTAAGTGGATACCATATAGTGGCTGAATGACACAGCCTGTAGTAGGCGGCAGCATGAGGAGACCATATAGTGGCTGAATGACACAGCCTGTAGTTGGCGGCAGCATGAGGAGACCATATAGTGGCTGAATTACACAGCCTGGAGCTGTCATCAGCATGATGAGAACAAATGGTGGCAATATGAGATAGCCTGGAGCTGGCAGCAGCATGAGAAGAACATATTGAGGCAGAATGAGACAGCCTGGAGCTGGCATCAGCATGAGAACATATGGTGGCAGTATGAGACAGCCTGGAGGTGGCATCAGCATGAAGAGAACATATGGTGGCAGTATGAGACAGCCTGGAGTGGGCATCACCATGAGGAGAACATATGGTGGCAGAATGAGACAGGCTGGAGCTGTCATCAGCACATATGGTGACGAAGGTGGGTGAAAAAAGGAGAACTTGGCATCAGATGTGTGGCATCAGGCAGGTGGCAGGATCAGAATAATAGCTGAGGCAGATAAGCAGAAGAGAACGGTCTCTTTTGTAAAAGTGTTAGTGTGCACAAGTAAGTATTGAGGATATGCATTACTTAAAACCTAACTTTTAATAATATACTTAGGATAAAATATATGTACCTAATTTTTTTTTTATCAAACAAAAGGAAAGGTGTTCAAAAAACACCAAAACCACCAAGTATTGATGTGATGCAAAGACCTCTAAAAGGTGGAAGGTAACAACGTATGGTTCATTGTAACTGGTGGGGGTAAAAACTTCCCCTGTAAGGCCCTACTCTCGCATTATTAATTCCCTTCTTGGCAAGTGTTACTTGGCCCCACACAGGAACCTCTCCCTATTTCCACTTACAAACACTGCTATTTCCCAGGGAGAGGTTCCTGTATGGGGATGCCCTTTTTAAGACGAGTAACACTTTCCTCGAAAAGGTGGAAGGGAACAACGTATTGTCCATTGTAGCAGGTGGAGGCAGAAGCGGCGTGACCTGTCCAAGTTGCTGTTGTGGCGGTGCAGGAACCACATTCAGCCAGTGGGCTGTAAAGGACATGTATTGTCCCTGACCATAGTTACAGCTCCACACGTCGGCGCTGCTGTGCACTTTGGTACACACCGACAGGCTCAAGGACTGGCCCACCTTCTGCTCCACAAAATTGTGCAGGGCTGGTACTGCCTTTTTCGCAAATAAATGATGACTTGGGACTCTCCACATCAGCTCGGCACAAGCCATAAGTTCTCTGAAAGGTGCACAGTCCACCACTTAAAAGGGGAGGGACTGCAGCACCAGCAACTTGGACAGAAGCACATTCAGCTTCTGCGCCGTCGGATGAATGGGCGCATACTGTTGTCTCTTGGACTTGGCTTCATCGATGGATTGCTGGTGGAATGACTGACTCAAAGTTGGAGGAGCAGGAGCATCTGGAGCGACATAAGATGGGTATGACACACAGCTCCCTTCAGCTGAGGTGGTGGAGCCTTGGCTGGCTGAAACAAGGAGCAGCGTGCCACTGGGTGATGCAGCAGGCTGGACCACCACATCGGAGCTACAGTTCTCCCAGCCCGCTTTATGGCGGCGCTGCATATGTTGACGCAGGGCCGTGGTGCCAACATTGGGACCCTGGCCACGCTTCACCTTCCACCTTGGGGCCATGTTAACCTCCTCCGGATGCTTGATGAAAAACTGCCACACCGCCGAGAAGCTGATTTTCCCACCAACAGTCCGCACTGATTGACTTCTACTGCCACTGACTTCAGGAACCCCTGTTCCACTACCTCCCGGGAAGGTAGGCTGCCACAAAGCAAGTGGTCTACCCCGAGACTTTTGTACTTTTGGCTGGCCTTTCACAGTAACTAGGCCCGACTTTACCAGAAACAAAATGATACACCACTTATGTCCGCACAGGTTACATTTAATAGAGGACAATATGCTCCGCTACTCAACCAGTATTAGGCTGGGTTCACACCACGTTTTGTTAAATACGGTTCCCGTATACGGCTGGGAGGAGGGGGGTGGGGCTTAATCGCGGCGCCCGCACCCAGCCGTATTCGGGAACCGTATTTAATGTATGTCTATGAGCCGACCGGAGTGAACCGCAGCCTCCGGTCGGCTTCGTTTTTGGCCGTATGCGGTTTCCCTACTGCGATTAAGCCCTGCCCCCCCTCCTCCCAGCCGTATACGGGAAGCGTATTTAACAAAACGTGGTGTGAACCCAGCCTTAGGCACTAATAGCAGGTGATTATGGCTTTTGTGCTCTGCTCACCCTAACTGGCTGGCTACTATTAGCTTTTCAGTTGTTGTACACACCAGTGCTGCAGCACACAGTTGCTGTGTACTACACCCAAAATTGCACTTTCTCTCCCAATCTCTCTCCTTTCCCTTTCAGTGCTTCTAGGCTAGATTTGGGCTTGAGGTGAAACGCTGCTGTAATACATCCACAACTGCACCTTCTCTCTCAATCTCACTCCCTTCCCTATCAGTGCTTCTAGGCTGGATCTGGGCTTGAGGTGAATCGCTGCTGTCAAAGGGGTGGCTGGCTGCTGATAAGCTGCATGCTGCATGTGATTCAGGATCATCCCGTCTACCCTTATTCCCGCCTTCCCAGCATTCCTTGCCCCATGTCCTGACATGTGGAGCCGCCATCTTAGATGCCCTGGAGCTTGGACCGCACTAAATGGAGTTTAATTAAGTGATTAGTGCCGTCGAATCGCGGCGATATTCGCATTCATTGCAAAGCAAATTTTTCATGAAATTCGTAACAAATTGGGATTCGTCAGATTTGTTTAGCTCATCCCTAGTCAATATAGCACCTGTACTTCTACAGCCAAGGCGAGAATCTTGTGTCTCTGGATACATTATTAAAATGCTATTTTTTTTTATTAGCATGCATTACCATTATACCATAGCTGTTTTACCAGGTTGAGCCCACCTGCCCTGCAACATTGCCTACTCATGAATAAGGAGCTGTCACCACTGGCAGTGACATGACCAAAAGGATGCTCTGTAATCTTGCGCTTCTGCCAAAACTCGCCACAGCATGCCTGAATAGTTACTGTCCAGGCGCAATAATACAGAGTTGCCTTTAGGTAATGTCACTGCAGAGTGGCGGTGCTACATAATTTTTAGTTGGTTTTGTTACTGGAGTGAGTGGACTTGTCAGAGCACCTATGGGAAAAGTAATACCCCCAGTGCAACAAATGACCTAATTTGCATGTGAATAAAACAGCTTTTTCTAGGAAAATAGCATAGCAGAGAGACATATTAGAGGTATCACCATGATCACAGTAATGTGCCCTATTAGCCTATACCAGCAGGTTAACATGGTTTAGTCTGCTGATAGATTCCCTATAAGGTTAACAGATGTGAGAAAAGGGCAGAAGAAAAACAAAGGGTAATCTGCTTACACAAATACACAGCCTGTGTCTGAAAAACAGACATAATGGAAACCAGTGGCTTGAAATGGTGTATGATCTATGGGCAGCAAGTAAAAAAGCAAGGAGAGCAGGACAGACTGATAGTGTTGTGGGGGAAAAATTCTGTATAACTTGTATTTTAATAATTTAATTGCTGCTAATTCAGATTGTAAATGGAATATGTCAGTTCTATGTGCCTAACTGAATTGCAGACATCATTGGATAGCTGTAAGGGTATAAAAGCAAACTGTACCTTTCCTGTAGTGGATGGTGATTGCCAAACATATAAAATAAACTTTTTTTCCCTCAGCCAAGTGTCAAGGAGACGGAGCCAAGCTGCTCAAGTGCCTCAACCTGACACACTTCCTTATCTTCACTTCCTAGCCCCTCCTTGTTGCTGTACAGAGCTCTTACATCACTTGAGGAGGGACTGGGAGGTGACAGATGAGGCAAGCCAGGCTGTGGCACTTCAGCATCTTGGCTACACCTCCTAGGCATCTGGCTGAGAAATAAAAAGGTGATTTGATATTTCTGGCAACCACCATCAGCTCCAGGAAAGATATATAGCTATTATACCTGAACAGCGATTCAATGATGTCTATGTCTGCAACTCTATTAAGCAAGTAGAACTTTATTCAGCATAAAATTGACAAACTCCTTTTAAGAGTCCAGTGGGGTGGTCTTACTCAATAACTATATTCTCTATTAGGACCACCCACTTGACTGCAAAACCCAGAGGGAGCAGAGATTGGAGTCCTTCTTTATAACATTTTGCCCACAGATGTAACAGCATGCTCATTGTGACTCATAGCTCATAACCTGCCTAAAACTGCTATTTTCAGTACTTAGCTTAAATACGAAGAACACTGCTATGAAGCAGAAGCTGCTGTTCTGACCTGTAAAATTCTGTGCATACACACATAAGCCTTAATAATTGGGTGGAGATGCATTTCATACCTGGCACACATCACCTAATTTGGCAATACATGGGGTGAACTTCTAGGCACAGCTATGTGTATTGAGCTCCCTGAAGAAGTCAGATCTGCAGATAAGTACTTTGTAAACATAAATGGAATTTTGCCTACAAAAAGCAAAAGAGCTCCATAAGACTCTATATTTATTCTTACTCTGTAAAGTTATGAAATGTATTCTGCAATATGATATGTGCTAGTCATGTAAATGACATGTCAACCCAATGGAATCAAACAACATAACCTCCCTTTTTAAAGGCCCACTGTACTATAATTATTTGCCGACAGCATATCATAAGCTGTAGTGCACTCCAGGTTATACCCAAAGAATGTAGTGACCATGTAAATGTGCAATACAAAAACACTATAACATTTCTCTAGAGACCACAGTAGGAACTCCCTAAGGAAAGCAAGACTGACTAGGAAAAATAGAGTTTATGAGCAACACATGTAGCTACCTCTCCTGGAGAAAGCATCTGCCAAATCCACAGATAATGCCCTCGGGGCCTGTCTAGAAATCATCATTCGTACATGTGGGGTCTATAAAGCAAGACTTGCAAAAACAGCAATAACACCTACATATTATCAAGTTGCAAGGTCTTGTAGTGTAAGGACACAGGTATACTTTTTAATAGCTTTTCATAGATCAATAAAACATGTACTGCAGTGGAAAGGTTTTTAGGCTAATGCACTCTGTGAATCCTCCGATGTCCTTCAAAGCTGCACTGCCAGAGTTTCCAACCCTTAGATTTGATCTATACGTTGAATTATCTCTTCAAAGGTACCGAATTCAAAGCTTCTTGAAAAATGAAGAGAAAAAAAAATTTACAGATTTTTTTTATAGTACCTTTTCATATAGTTCACAACCATTGGGCCACCGGTTGTTTGCAGTTTACTATAAAGCATATATATATTGTATAATTTATATCTGTACATGGCACATGTTTTCATGTTACTTGATAAATGATGTGCTAATAATGGAAGACAGCCTGAGAAACCATAGAAAACTACTGTTTGTATAATACGGTATGTCATAGGCTAGCGCATGATGGATATCTGCTACTATGTATAAAACTGTATTCATTTCAATTCTCTTATTTAACATGACTGCAGTCATTTTATTTTTATCTATTATTATAAGTAAAGGTTCACATCTGCTATGTGCATTCAATAGGAGGAATCCCCGGGAATACATTGTTGTCTATGGGATCGGAAATGTCCGCGCAGTCCTAGCCTTTGACCCTTCGGTCCCACGAGGAATCTCCTGCCACCAGTAGTAATGGAAACCCAATTTCTTTGCACTAACCATATGCAGATAAAAAATGTTGGGACAAATGATTCTGTCAGGACAGGAAAAAGGACCTAAACTCCACCCGCAACCCCTGTCCCTACCTACTTGGATGCTCCACCCTAAATAGTGGCCCCCAACTTGCCAAAGGTCCCTTCCTACCTAAGTGCCGGGAAAGGAACAATAGGGATGATAAAGGAATCACAGTCTCCAAAAAAAAAAAGAAACACGCAAAACAGCGCACACCCGTAAATATCAAAATGTTCTCTTTATTAATACATGAATCAAAAAGGACAGGCAAGATTATTAAAAACATTTAAAACAGGTCTAAAGCAGCCAAAGCACAAACAGGGTGAGCCCCCTCAACAAGGGAACCCCACCCAGGGCACCTGCCTATTACAGTACATCAATATCGTCACTATGATATACATATAAGCTACCACATAACACTATATTCATCTCAACAGCCCATATACAACCTGTATTCTCATGTAGCAAGGTAATGATGAAATGACACAGGACGGTTAATGGAGGAGTTACCAGGCAAGTGCCCCCCTAAAGACCCCACGCGCTCCGTTGCCCGTCGGCAACTTCCTCAGGGGTGTTGTGCTTCTATTTCCTTGCATCTGTCTTATATATACTACATAATCAACTTAATTACAAAGGTCTGTTTGACCAGAAGGAGATACCTGTGAGTCTCTATGGCTTCATGTCCGAACGCTGCCGCTCGATTCTACTTCCGGGTCTCCTTCTCGAGCGCTGTCGCTCGCTTATACTTCCGGATCACATCCGTAGCTCCATACACCATCCACGCATGCGCACTCCATACTGCAGACTTCCGGATCACATCCGTAGCTCCATACACCATCCACGCAGTCCCTCAATAATACATTTCCATAAGCCGATCTTGAATTATTCACATGGACATAAAAATGCATAAAGAACTTTATAGATAAATTTAAGATCATTATCTTAAGTTATTAGGAAAAATATAAACTAGATAGCATACTGTATAAACTTCGGACATAAAGCCATAGAGACTCACAGGTATCTCCTTCTGGTCAAACAGACCTTTGTAATTAAGTTGAATATGTAGTATATATAAGACAGAGGCAAGGAAATAGAAGCACAACACCCCTGAGGAAGTTGCCGACGGGCAATGGAACGCGTGGGGTCTTTAGGGGGGCACTTGCCTGGTAACTCCTCCATTAACCGTCCTGTGTCATTTCATCATTACCTTGCTACATGAGAATACAGGTTGTATATGGGCTGTTGAGATGAATATAGTGTTATGTGGTAGCTTATATGTATATCATAGTGACGATATTGATGTACTGTAATAGGCAGGTGCCCTGGGTGGGGTTCCCTTGTTGAGGGGGCTCACTCTGTTTGTGCTTTGGCTGCTTTAGGCCTGTTTTAAATGTTTTTAATAATCTTGTCTGTCCTTTTTGATTCATGTATTAATAAAGAGAACATTTTGATATTTACGGGTGTGCGCTGTTTTGCGTGTTTCTTTTTCTTTTTGTATACTGTATTACATTTGATACGTATAGCAGCACCCCTTTTCTAATTGATGTCGCTGAGCCCGCTCATATTGTAGTGGTTAAAGGAATCACAGTCAACTAAACAGGGTCAGTACCAGGATATCATGGTCCAATTTAGCAAGTAATGAAATGGTAAAAGCCGGTCCAAAGGTCAGAGTCCAGGAAAATATGTATAGGTCTCAATCACTAGGCAATGGGTTAACCCAGGTCACAAACAAGATATCTGAAGTACATCAATATCCACAGGTATTATAGAACACATGAAAGGCAAGGTATTCTGTGACCTGTAGCTTTCTGTTTACATCTGGTGCTGTCTGGCGGGTTGGTTCCCAAACTATATCTGGACGATACCAATCCAGTCCATAGCAGTCCAGGTTTCTCGTTTACAACACTACTGGAAACAAAGGGGGCAGTGTGCCCTCACACAACCACTGCTCCCAACACCTTCTCACAGCATGGTCAGAACAGCCTAGATGGTGGGCAATTCGCCAAAATGACCATCCTGTTTTTCTTAGTCCAATGATGTGCCACCTTTTCAAAGTCTGTCATCTTGGCAAAATGCTTTTGAGTGTGTCATAGATGTTTGTCTCGTAGGCAATGATCTCTCACATTACCCCAAAGTAGCCTGTAAGAGCATTTGTATAGCAGGGGAAGCACTTTTACACCCTCTTGTGGCAATACCCATTACCTAATCTGAACACACCTGTAATCATTTTCATGCTGAAAACTATATTACACTGCTCACTGTGACAGGTTCCCTTTAACAATGCATTTGTGTAACTCATGCGAGTACTTTACACTAGTCATGCCATGCACGCATGCATCTAGATACCTGTGGCTCCAAATCCAATACATTGACTCTTTTCCTGACATCTTAACTGCACCCAGTTGTTGGCTCTTAACACCATTTTCATATTTTTCATTCACACATACTGGAATCTAATGTTGAGCCCCTGCCAGGGTTATACCGGTTAAACATTCCTATTTTATACATTCCCACAGACTATCCATCAATAAAATTCCTTTTATCTTGAAAGCTATTTATGTGAGACAACATTTTAAAATATAGCCTGATAGTTTACACCTGTTCCTTATATTCCACATAATATATATCATATGAAAGCTCTAGCATGACTGTAGTACTTTGATTAAAGAAGAACTCAAAATGTATAAATTTTTTTTTTGCTTATATTGAGCAGTGTAGGCTATTATTAGCCTGCAAATGTGTATGCCTTGCACTTACCTATTTTAGTTCATGTGACAGGCGTAGTATTGGCTATATATTTTGAATGTAAATCCATCATTAGTATGGTTCTGTAATGCTGCTTACATTTCCCATGAATCCTATGGCTTTGCCTGGGGCATTTAAATGCTGTACCTACTCATCTCATTAGGCTGCTAGTGCTGGAGGTCACCCAGGTAAATGCAATAGACTCATAAGTGGGCCCAGTTCACATCATATGCCATTTTGATGTATTTTCTTATTTGAATTGTGTTTTTTTTAGAGAAAAATTGTCATGAGGCAAAAGTCAAGTGTTTACTGAAGTATTTAAAGGGGTACTCCAGTGGAATTTTTTTTTTTTTTTTTATCAACTGGTGCCAGAAAGTTAAACAGATTTATAAATTACTTCTATTAAAAAATCTTAATCCTTCCATTACTTATTAGCTGCTGAATACTACAGAGGAAATTATTTTCTTTTTGGAACACAGAGCTCTCTGCTGACATCACGAGCACAGTGCTCTCTGCTGACATCTCTGTCCATTTTAAGAACTGTCCACTGTGCACTTGATTCAGCAGAGAGCTCTGTGTTCCAAAAAGAAAATAATTTCCTCTGTAGTATTCAGCAGCTAATAAGTAATGGAAGGATTAAGATTTTTTTTATAGAAGTAATTTACAAATCTGTTTAACTTTCTGGCACCAGTTGATTAAAAAAAAAAAAAAAAATTGTCCACTGGAGTTCCCCTTTAAACTGTGTTTGCATGTTAATTTTTTTCTGCATTTAGGCTGTTTTTGCTGTGATTTTATAAAATGTGTCACAATTTGGGGAAATTCACAGTAAAAAGCATGCAACAGAATATGCAATGTGTGCAAGCTACTATATATCCTGATCCCTAGAAATAGTAGATGGAGTTGGTAGAGGTGGGAAGGGATTTGGTAGGTGATGATGTCATTCTGTATCTCACATGGAGTCAGCTGACCCAGGACTGACATCCTGCTCTAACACAAATAAGCACTAGAAGGTTTGGAGAATTAGACTGGTGATCACATAACCAAGTTAGAATAATAAAATGTATAGATTCAGGTACGCTGGAATAAAACCAATAGCACTGTAGCACACTTGATAGTAAGGCTATGTTCACATGGGCAATGTCTGTACTGAACATTTTCATGTGGACAATGCCGAGACAGCAGAAAATGCCGGCGATAGAGCCGCTCATAAAAGCACTGCTCCGTGCAGACTCTGCAGAAAGAATAGACACGTCTATTCTTTCTGGGGACTCCAGAATCGGGATTTCCACCGTGTACACAGTGCAGCAGAGTCCCATTGCTGATGTGGAATCTCCATGCGGAATTTCCATCCTGTGAACATACCCAAAGTTAGTGCATTATATGGTTTAATGAAGTGCATATTCCATCTAGGCAAGGCTGGGTGAGATATAGGTAATCTAGGAAAGAGTTAAATCTCTGACAAAATTTAACTTGCTATATCTTTAGTGAAATGTGAATTAACTAACTATATGAAAGCCAAGTCAGTATTTACAATACAAAACAAAGTTTACTTTGTACTCAAGTCGTTGCTACTACCATGGAAGACAACCATTTAATGAAGATAACTATCACTTCTATCTAGAACACAGTGTTCAGATTATTCATTTTCTGAACAGTCCTGTTAGCCACTGATACAACAAAGGTAGAAATAAATATAATTATTAACCTACTGAAATTAATATCAGCACAGGCCCATGTAAAGGGCTATGTTAGGGTTTTTTTTTTACGCAATGAGCTGTTGTTTTTAACAGTAGCGCTTTTGTGTAGTTCTAACTTTTTGTTCACTTTTTATAACTTTTTTCTGGGATGTGATGTGACAAAAAATCAGCAAGTTTGGCACGGGGATACCAAATATGTTTATTTAATTATTTAGTGTTTCATTTAAAAAATGGGAAGATAGGGCGATTAAAATGTTTATTGGGGGGGGGTAATTTTTTTTTACACACTTTCTTGGCCCCCTAGGGTCCTATAAAAAGTATCCTCCGACCTGTGTGGCAGATGATACGGGCCGTATCGGGGAGCGAAGTCTAAGGTGCCGCTGGTCTTCACCAGAGCCTGCCGCAAGGCAGGATGGGCTTGCTGCGGCAGGCGACACCCAGGTCGCAATCCCTGATACGACTCGACCACACAAGTAGCTGAGCAAGACAAGGTACAGATGGATGAGGCAGAGGCATAGTCGGAACACGCTCCAGGGACTGATTACAAACGAGGTGCCACGTGCAAGATCCCGGGGGTCCCCAGCGGCGGGACTCCCGCGATGTCTAAGCATCGGAGTTCCCCTTTAAGAACCAGGCCAATTTTATTTTTTGCATTTTTGTTTTTTCCTCCTCGCCTTCTAAAATCCATAACACTTTTATATTTCCATCCATAGACCCATATAAGGGCTTGTTTTTTGCGTGACCAATTGTGCTTTGTAATGAAACCTCTCATCTTACCATAAAATGTACATTTTTACATTGTTCATGGTAAAAATGACATGTGTACTTTATTCTGTGGGTCAATACGATTAGAATGATACCTATGGCTAGATACTTTTATATTTTTGTTCCGCTTAAAAAAAATACCACATTTGCCTATATAAAACTTTTAGATAATGTTTTTATAATTTTTTGGGGAATAAAATGGGACAAAAAAGCAGCATTTTTGGACTTTTTTTTTATTTTTTACATTTACGCCATTCACTGTACGGGATCATTATCATTATATTTAGATAGTTCGGACATTTAGACACGCGGCGATACCAAACATGTTTATTTAAAAAATTACGCTTTTTGGGGGTAAAATGGGAAAAACTGACAATTTACATTTTTATTGGGGGAGGGGATTTTTCCCTTTTTTTTACTTTTTATTTTTATTTTTTTCAACTTTTTTTTTTACACTTTTTATGTCTCCATAGGGGATTATCTATAGCAATCATTTGATGGCTAATACTGTTCAGTGCTCTGCATAGGACATAGCACTGATCAGTATTATCGGCTATCTCCTGCTCTGGTCTGCTTGATCTCAGTCCAGAGCAGGAGACGCCGGGAGATGGACGGAGGCAGGTGAGGGGACCTCTTTCCGCCATTACAGATGATCGAATCGCCGCGGCAGTGCTGCGGGCGATCCGATCATCCATGTTAACTTGCGCATTGCCGCAGATGCCGTGATCTGTACTGATCACGGCATCTGAGGTGTTAAAGATAGCAGCTGTAACCTGCCGTGTATGATGCGAGCACCGCTCCGATGCTTGCGGTCATACACAGGAAGTAAATATGCGTCCTGGTGCGCGAAGTACTGCCAAACCAGGACGTACATTTACGTCCGTGGTCGTTAAGGGGTTAAACATTACTTGATCTTGTAAGGACCCAAATAGCAAGGACCCAGTTTATAACTGGGTACCTTAAAGTGGATATATTTGGATGACAACCATACTCTGTCTCCAGGAGAGAATTCGGGAGGAGAGCGCCTTTTCTTGTCCGCTTGAGATTTCATAAGGGACGTGGCATATAAAAGGGAGTGATGAGTCTTCTGCCCGATGGAGGCAAAATTCTGCACTTGTTCATCAGCCATGGGAACTCCAGAGGAAGAATACAAGGGAAGAGGAGGACGAGGATGAAGTCCATAGACCACAAAGAAAGGTGAAGTCGCAGTGGATTCAGAGTCCCTATGATTGTAAGAAAACTCTGCCCAGGGAAGTAAATCGGCCCAGTCGTCTTGACGAACAGAAACAAAATGGCGAAGATAGTCTCCCAAGACCTAGTTCACCTTTTCGACCTGACCAGATTGGGGGTGATAAACTGGACTCCATGGTCGGATACAATATGAGATGAAAATCCATGAAAGCAAAAGATATGGCAAAGGAAAAGCTTAGCAAGCTGTGGTGCAGATGGTAATCCTGGCAGAGGAACAAAATGAGCCATTTTAGAGAATCGGTCCGCTACAACCCAAATGACCGTATTGCCACCAGAGAGGGAAGGTCTGTAATAAAGTCCATAGCAATATCGGTCCAGAGCAGCTCTGGAACTGGCAAAGGATGTAGAAGACCAGCAGGTTTAGAACGGGGGTCTTGTCCCGGGCACAGACCGAACAGGAACAGACAAAATCAACAACATCCTGTTTCAAAGTCAGCCACCAATACTGTCGAGAGATGAGCTGCAAGGACTTACGTATTCCGGCATGACCGGCCAGAAGAGAGGAATGACCCCATTTCAAGACTCGGAGTCTTAGACGGGGAGACACGTACACCTTTCCAGGAGGCAGGTGCTGAAGACTTGCAGCCGCTGCAGAGATGAGACGATCGGGAGGAATAATATGTTGAGGGCGGGATACCTGGTCTTGAACATCTGAGAATCTAGATAGAGCATCACCTCGAAGATTCTTCTCTGCTGAACGGAAGTTAATAAAGAAGTCAAATTTGGAGAAGAACAGAGACCAATGAGCCTGCCGGGGGTTGAGACGATGGGCAGTCTGTAGATATAGCAAGTTCTTGTGGTCAGAGTAAATAGTAATCGGATGTAAAGAGCCCTCCAACTTGCATAGATAAGGGTTTTGTGTGGAATAAGATTTTCTCCAGATTTTCTTTGTTGACTGATGAGATGTACAAAGGCTTCACAAGGCGGGATACTGGCAGACAATACCTATGTACTAGGGAGGAATTGATAAAAATTTCCCATGGAACCAGAGTCCAGGAAGGCAAGAACGGAAATAGTCTCTTTGAAGGGTAGAGAAAGCTGGACTGTCAAATTCAAGCCTGGAAAGGTGGTATTCACACCTAGGGAGGCCTCTCCCACAAACCCTAGGTGCGAGCGTTTCCCTGTGACTGTGGACGCAGAGGACAATCTCTGAGGAAATGATCTGCACTGGTGCAGTAGAAGCAAAGATTCTCAGCTCGTCGGCGAGTTCTTACCTGCGGGGTCAGGCGAGACCGGTCCACCTGCATAGCCTCCACTGCGGGAGGCAACGTAGAAGGTTGCGGTGGTTGCTGAAAGACAGGTGCCAGACTGCCTTTCTTGACGTAGTTCCTCACGTCGTTCAGAGAAACGGATATCAATCCGAGATGCCAACTGTATGAGTTCATTCAGGGTAGATGGCAATTCCCAGGCAGCAAGGACATCCTTGATATTGTTACGCCGAGCGCTCCGGGTCCCCGCTCCTCCCCGGAGCGCTCGCTTCACTCTCCCCGCGGCAGCGCTCCGGTCACGTCCTCTGACCCGGGGCGCTGCGATTCCGCTGCCAGCCGGGATGCGATTCGCGATGCGGGTAGCGCCCGCTCGCGATGCGCACCCCGGCTCCCCTACCTGACTCGCTCTCCGTCTGTTCTGTCCCGGCGCGCGCGGCCCCGCTCCCTAGGGCGCGCGCGCGCCGGGTCTCTGCGATTTAAAGGGCCACTGCGCCGCTGATTGGCGCAGTGGTTCCAATTAGTGTGTTCACCTGTGCACTTCCCTATATCACCTCACTTCCCCTGCACTCCCTTGCCGGATCTTGTTGCCTTAGTGCCAGTGAAAGCGTTCCTTGTGTGTTCCTTGCCTGTGTTTCCAGACCTTCTGCCGTTGCCCCTGACTACGATCCTTGCTGCCTGCCCCGACCTTCTGCTACGTCCGACCTTGCTTTTGCCTACTCCCTTGTACCGCGCGTATCTTCAGCAGCCAGAGAGGTGAGCCGTTGCTAGTGGATACGACCTGGTCACTACCGCCGCAGCAAGACCATCCCGCTTTGCGGCGGGCTCTGGTGAAAACCAGTAGTGGCTTAGAACCGGTCCACTAGCACGGTCCACACCAATCCCTCTCTGGCACAGAGGATCCACTACCTGCCAGCCGGCATCGTGACAGATATGACTAGAAAGTCCTCTCTTGAAAGTGGTGCAAAGAGCTTCATTGTTCCAAGATAACTCCGATGCTAGGGTGCAAAATCGAATGACATACTCGCCCACAGAGGAGTTGCCCTGGGAAAGACTCAGCAAAGCCATCTCAGCGGAAGAAGCTCGAGCATGTTCTTCAAAGACACCCCGGAATTCTGTCAGAAAAGCCTGGAGATTAATTGTGAGTGGATCACTGCGATCCCATAGTAAAGTTGCCCAGCCCAAGGCCCTTCCAGTTAGGAGACTGACTAAAAAGGCCACCTTTGCTCATTCTGCAGGGAACTGCCAGTTCAATGTGCATGGAGCACTGTGTCACAAAACTACGGCAAGACTTGGAATCCCCCTCATACTTCTCAGGAACAGACAAACAAAGCATAGATCCCGAGACGACTGCAGGTGCGAGAGGCAACACTGGAGCAGGAGGAGACTGTGGCTGCTGCTGTTGTCATGGCTGCTGTTGTCAGCAATTGGCTTAACTGTTGTGCCTTCTGGGCCAACTGCTACGACTGGAGCGCCACGATAGAAGCGAGATCCGGATTATCAGGCAGAGGAACCCCAGAAGGATCCATGGTGCTGTAACGGTGCTTGATGTGCATCCTCCGACCTGTATGGCAAATGACACTAGCCAGACACCCAGGTCGCTACCCCCAATACGACTCAACCACACAGGTAGCTGGGCAAGACGAGGTACAGATGGATGAGGCAGAGGCGTAGTCGGACTTAGCAGAAGGTCAAGGTAGGCGGCAAAGGTGCGTAGTCAAATAATGTAGCGGAAGGATCAAATATACGGGTAAGGCAAACAGACAATAGGGAACGCTTAATCTCAGGCTAGGGGCACTGACGATCCGGCAGGGAAGAGGGGGAAGGGCAGGCTTAAATAACATATGGGAAGGACCAGGCACCAATTAGTGGTGCGCTAGCCCTTTAAATCTGGAGAAGCTGGCCTGCGCGCACCCTAGGAGGCAGGGGCGCAGTTCTGCTGGGGGAATGAGGCGGTGAGAGCTCATGGTCAGAGCGCCGGACCGGAGCGCTCGCCGTGACACCTGCCAAAGGCAAGCTGCAGCAATCCCCAATTCATGAAAGACCCAGAGGCACAGGTAAGGCCCCAGGCCTTCCCAGCAACCCATCAGCACCCCAAAATTACATTACAAGGGTGCAAATGAGACCAATAGACACCAGGAATTACTGCCTTTAATCTTTATATGCCTTGATCACTACTGATCACGTTATATAACCATTTAAGTGGCAGACATTGGAGAAATCTCCAATGTCCGTTATTACCAGCAAGATGTCTGCTGATAGTAGTCAGGTCTGCGTCATAACTGCCAGTTATGACGAAGACCCGATTCACAGGTCCGCGCCTTATTCTCCTCACCCTGCCCAAGAAATACATGTTTGTCAAGTGTCAGGAAGGGATTAAAAACTTTTATTTAACTTTTTTTCCGATAGCTTACATAGATTAAGGTAATGTTATTGCACTACTTTGATCTATGCTATTGGTGCTCCGATGTCCGTCATTACCAGTTATTAGCAGCTCACATCTGCCGTTTATGGTGCTGACCTGACTCCTAAGACCACAGCATACTCCCTCATCTATCCCATTACATAGAGACACATCAAGGGTTGAGAAGGGGTTAAGCTACCAATATAATTATTGCTTTGTTTTTTTTCATACCACATTTTACAAGACCTGTTTTAGTTGAATATTTCTTTTCTTTTTTTAATAGTATCCAGCATGCACTCCTCTCAGAGAACTGGGGGCCTGTTCAGAAGACCGCAGGATAAGTTACTTTTCGCTGCACAACCCCTTTATTAGGGGCTAATTATAATAAAATAACAATTTTATTTTTTTAATATATAGTTTGTTTTTTTATTTACACTAAAATGAAGTATAGAAATTGCACTCATTGTCTTCTCATTGCCCCTGCCTCTAGTCACTATCCAACACTCATTGGATATGTTTGGTTTGAAGCTGCGGACCACATGCTATACATCTATCTGTCTCTCTCTCTACTGAATGTCTACATTACAAGTTCTTATTTACTCACAAGTTCTCATATACACATAAGCTCTCACTTGCGACACCATTTTAAGATGATTATCTTTTACTGTGCTTACTTGCCAAATAAATTATATAGGGCTGGCTAAAAAGAAGAAACAGGTTAACTCTTTTAGCAGACCGATAAAACACTGCCTTGCTAATCTGTCTAAGTAAAGCTTGGACTCATTTGCTCAGGATTTGTAAAACCTATAAATAAACACAAAGCATCAAAAGCAGGTTCCACTAAGGTAGGCCTAATAACTGAGCTGATCTGTGTTTTTTCCCGAAGTGACAACAAGTCTATAGTCTATAGCATGTATCTTTTATTGTACATTTATCAAGACAAAAAAAATAAAAATACAGAAAATACGGAACATACAGTATATTTAAGAATTCTAACATATGCATATACTTCTGAGATATACTCTCGGGGCCTTATATATATATATATATATATATATATATATATATATATGTAGCACATGATGCAGAAGATTTTCTAGCACATATGTTCATTGTTTGCTCTGCTGCAATTCACTAGGTTTAAAGCTGTGGAATGTAGAAACTTAAAGTCAATGTATCAAAAACATATATTTTTAATGCTGATTAAAGACAGATACTGAAACATGTTCTTTTTTTCTTATCTCTGTTTATTTTTTTATTGTACAATTTCTGGAGGCCACAAACCTCTTTAGGTGGCGCTTAGACATAACACACCTCACAGAAACCCTTCATTACAAAAGCCAAAAATGGGATTTCTCTGTTTAACCGGCATTTTCCATACAGGTAGCTAAAATTGTGGTCAGGAAGAAACAGGGGAGAACATTCCTATAAAAATCTAATACTAAAGAACCACCATTAGTAAATATACCGGTTGTCATGATCTGGGATCCAGCAGAACTGTTGCTGACACCGGTGGGGTGCACGCAATCCAGATATAGGATCAAAAAGTCCAATCACAAAAGAACGATAGCATGCACTCACCGCTAGGACTGTGTCTATGGGTCCGAAGGTCGGGGGTCACGGGACAGCATACCGGGATGTGCCGAAGCGCTTTGAGCGCTTAGGCACATCCCGGTATGCTGTGTCCCCAGACCTTCGCACCCATAGACACAGTCCTAGCGGTGAGTGCATGCTATTGTTCTTTTGTGATTGAAGTTTCCATACAGGACCTACTCCAGAGAAATTCAGAAATGATTTCACATTTTTTTTAAGTGAAAGCTCCCAGAGAAAACAACATGTTCTAAATACTTGCCAAGAACAAAGGACTTTTCCCAGAAAGATGTGTAGCACTGGCAGAGCTTGGTTTCTAGGAGTACTTCCTTTACTGGGATGTGTGAACTTTAGCCAATTTTTATCTATGGCAACAAAGATGAATGATGAAATAGACAAATTGCTTTAAAATTCTAAATTCTAGCTTAAAAATCTGAAATTCGGCTATTTTATTTGCGAGAACATTGATATATTAAAGCAGTAATCTGAAGCATACTGTACATCATTCGGCCATAACATTAAAACTACTGCATGGTACCTGTATAGTGATGGGATGTGTTCAGGAGCCAATGAAAAGTTAATCCTTAAAACTAATGGCTCCTCAGTAATGCTTGTCCTACCGCCACCCTTCCCAAGAGCGATAGGGAGGTAGATAATAATAGAAATGCTGAAAAGCACTATGAACTGTATGTCTCCCTCTTGCACTTATAACTTGGAAATTATGGATCTCAGGATGCCATCAATAATTTCCATGTTAAGAAAATGACACCATCATTCTTCTTTTGAATGTTGTAACAAGGGGTAAGTCCGATCTGATCAGGTTTCTTTGAACATGAAGCTAAGACTGCTTTTCTTTAAAGGGAAACCGACAGCAGCATCACCAGCAACAACAGGATTTATATGGAAAAATGCGTTTGCTCGAAACGCGTCAAGATCCCTCAGATGATGTGAAGTGTAACAGCTCCATGCTATTTTAAAGAGGATTTGAAAATAAAGCTGCTGTTTTTCCAAGTGCTGGATCATTTCTTCTTCTTCAATATTAAAGTTAGTGCAGGTGATGCTGCCGTTTCCCTTTAGGCAGGGGGAAAGCAAACTACTGTATCTACCAGAGGGGTATAGACAATGAAGAAAGGGGGGATTTACTGGGGAAGCTTACTTAAGAGGTCACCCAATTCACTGTAGGAGTCACTGACTTGACTGTAAGTTCAATGAATTACACACAATTTAAGTTTTTCTTATGACTGTAATATTTGATAGCTATGCTCACTGTTAGAGATATAAAACCTGTAATAATTGTACTAGTCATTTTGCACCTTGTAAATTACATATCTTGTTTCTCACTCCTTTGCCTGTCCTTAGAATCTTGGATCCTTTAATTTAGGGAACCGTGGATCCTTTCATTTATGTGGAGGTTACTATGACAGATACCACCTATAGTGACTAAACATTGTTGCTAGCCAACACTGCTTTATAGAAACATTGAGGGAGATTTATCAAAACCTGTCTGGAAAAGTTACCCAGTTGCCCATAGCAACCAATCAGCTAGCTTCTTTCATTTTTAACAAGGCCTCTGCAAAATGAAAGAAGCGATCTGATTGGTTGCTATGGGCAACTGGGCAACTTTTCCTCTGGACAGGTTTTGATAAATCTCTCCCAAAGTGTTTACTACAGTAACTTCCTTATTTTTCTGTCTATGGAGCTAAAGTTGTGTTAAAGGGGTTATCCAGGAAAAAAACTTTTTTTTCATATATCAACTAGCTCCAGAAAGTTAAACAGATTTGTAAATTACTTCTATTAAAAAATCTAAGTGCTCTCTGATGACACGTGTCTCGGGAACCGCCCAGTTTAGAAGAGGTTTGCTATGGGGATTTGCTTCTAAACTGGGCGGTTGCCGAGACACGTGTCATCAGAGAGGACTTAGACAGAAAGAACAACCTTAACTTCAGAAGCTCATAAGTACTGAAAGGATTAAGATTTTTTAATAGAAGTAATTTACAAATCTGTTTAACTTTCTGGAGCCAGTTGATATATAAAAAAAAGTTTTTCCTGGATAACCCCTTTAAGGCTAGTAGATTTGACATGGCGACTTCAGAAGGCCTCTGGCTGCCATAGATGGATTTTGATGTGACAGCCTGAGAGGATATGCACCTGTCAAAAAAACATCAAGCTGCCACAGTCGCTATTGACCACGGCATCTAGAGGGTTAAATATCAGGTGTAACTAAATCAATGTTTAAATTAAGTTCATTGAACTAAGTGTACAGGAGTTGTACAATTTCAATATAGGAGACTCTGTTTGACTTGGCGGCGGCACAATTTACATTACGATTTCCATGTACATACTGTATATTGCAGCTCATTGAGTTCAATGGACTAAATGAAGTCTGTTAGTGGACAGTATGCTTTTTAAAAGGGGTACTCCGGCCGTTATACATCTTATCCCCTATGCAAAGGATAGGGGATAAGATGTCTGATCGCGAGGGGGCCTGCCGCTGGGGAACCCGCAATCTGTCATTCAGCACCCACCTTTGTGAGCCCTCCGCAGTGCTGGAGGCTCCAAGTGTGAAGCGTGATGACCACAGGGTCGGAGTATGGTGATGTCAGGACCCCGCCCTGTGTTACATCACGCCATGCCCCCTCAATGCAAGTTTATGGGAGGGGACGTGACGGCCGTGCCGGCCCCGTGGTCGTCACGCTGCACACTTGGAGCCTCCAGCGCTGCAGAGAACCTGCAAAGGTGGGTGCTGAATGACAGATTGCGTGGGTCCCCAGCGCTCAGACATCTTATCCCCTATCCTTTGGATAGTGGATAAGATGTATTGGGGCCGGAGAACCCCTTTAAGGGCACTTAAAGTTGCAAAAATAGTATACGTTCTTGGAAATAAACAAACATAGTCATTATTAGGCTACATTTAGTCCATTAAACTTAATGGTACCTGCTGTGAGTATGCAGTGGTATACGGCAGCATATGGTTTTTGCAGGTATTCTGGCGGCTTACAAGGAAATAGGTTTTGTATATTTATTAAATGCGTCTATATTTATTACATGGTATATTTTGAAATGTTTCATATACCTTGGAAATATTATATTGATAATACAGAACATGTTTTCAGCCCTGTTTTCCAGCATGATATAAATGAATGATTACTGGCACTTATAGCCTCGGAGAAAAAAAGGGCAAGTGAACGGGGACCGTAGAACACCACCACGAAAATCACTAAATCACATAATGAAGTATGTTTAAAATCTGATGCCACAGTGTTTGAAAACGCTACATAAAGCCTTTTGTGTAGATGACTATATAAGCAGTTATTTACACTTTAAAATGTTAAAAGCCCATGGCATCAATTAAGAGAATGTACTCTGGAGAAGTATAAACATAGAAATGCTAAGTTTATTCTAATACAGTGGAGAAGTCCAGATATGCATATTAAAAGGCCAGATTACAGGGGTTGTATCAGGTATTAGATCAGGTATTCACTCTAACCAGCCATGACATTAAAACTTGAATAAATGGTTAAATTGTGACAATGACATCTAAAGGGTAGACTATAATAGACAACAAGTGACCATCAGCATAAAAAATCTTCAAAACGACAAGTCTTGTTGAGCTCCATAGTATCTACCAAAAGTGGTTCAACCACTTGGGTGACCAAAACTCATTGATGTTCATGATGAGTCTGGTCCAATTCCATCAAATAGTTATATAATTATAGCACACCTTGCTGGAAAAGGTTGACTTTAAAAAAAGAGAAATTCAGGATACACAGTACATTGCAGCTTGCTGCATACAGGGTCGCATAGCCATAGAATGGTTAGTGTGCCCATGCTGACCCCTATACAACAAGAAAAGCACTTATGATGGGAACAAAATCATGGAGCAATAGAAGAAAGTGGCCTGGTTTGATAGTTCACTGTTTCTTCAGGAAAACCAGTTGTCCAGTGTCCATTAAATGGAACCATAAATTCCCCCCCTTTCCATTGGAGGACAAAAGTCTGCCATTTTGGCCTCTGTTCAATTGTATCTGTCACTGGACGGAATAAATCAGATTTCTGAACTATTCCTTCGAGTTGGACCCTACATATGACCATAGGCACTAAATTGCATCAGTCATAGATATACATGGTATTTATATGTCAGAAACTTCCTTCTAACATATATGTCGGATGAACTGTGCTAATATAGTGTAAATCCGGTCTTATATATAGTAGGAATATTATTTTAGCAAGCTGTCACTTTCTGTGGTTCCTATCTCTACTGAGGATGATGGACTATATCCTTTACATGTTTAGGCAGTATCATGACTACAGTAACCCTACAAAAAGCAACAAGGCAGCTAATGTGGCATTAGCTACGTAGCTGATTTTTAGGTTCATTCATATATTTTATTTCAGCAGTTGCCCGACAACCCCCCCCCCCCCCCCCCCATGGAAATGGATCATCTCGTTTTACTATACTTTGTGCTGATGCTTCAATCCTCAGGACAGAACTGCTTTCTATTGTCTCGATTGTTGCCCTACTTAGTCACAGGAAGATCAGAGCATCAGTTTTTGCCCTAAGTAACATCTTAAAGAAATCAAATAGAAAATTAGTTTCAAGAGAAATCTTCCATAAATATACCGTACTCTGTAAGGTTATTTGAGGTAAAGAACACTGCAAAACCACTGTTTGCATTAGACACAGCAGAGCTGAAAAAGAGCTAAAAAGAAATATTTAGTTGGAAGAGTTGTTATACTTGCTTTCTAAACAAACTGCCAAATAATTTGTATATGATGAGCGCAGACCTCCTAAAAACAATAGATGTAGGAAGAAGGGTTTTTGGACCTAGAGAATACGTTTGTTTATGGAAACACAATGTACATTTGTCTGGGAACAGCTTGTCTTTGCTTTCTTGTAGTAGACTAGAGAATGTCATTTGTCACATAACAGGTATTCTCACAAACTCACTTAGTACTGGTCCTAAGGAACTCTAAACAAAGTACAGATGTAGTACAGTTTTATATTTCTAGGTGTGTTTCTTGGGGGTATGCAGTCATTTTAAATATGAATCGAAGCCCAAAAGCAATGGAGGGGGGGGGGGGAGGGGGGGCGCATTCTAAGGTTAGTTTGAGGGAGATCAGAAGCAACAGCAGAAAATATATTTTTGTAGTAGATGCTAGGAACAAACTTCCAGCAGATGTGGTTGGTAAATCCACAGTAAGTAAATTAAACATGTCTCAGATCCTATCCTAAGAAATAATATACGGACAGACTAGATCAGTGTTTCCCAACCCAGTCCTCAAGGCACACCAACATTCCGGATTTTTTCAGTTACTCCATTGGAATAGAACAGGGAAAAATTAAAATCCTGGACTGTTGGTGTGCCTTGAGGACTGGGTTGGGAAACACTGGACTAGATGGACCACGTGACCTTTATCTGCTGCTGAAAATCTTCTATAGCTCCAAAACTGCAACATCTTTTACCATCCAATATCTAATATTTCATTTCATGCAGCTATCAAGGCTTTAGCTGTCTTCATTAAAGGGGTTATCCAGGAAAAAACTTTTTTTTATATATCAACTGGCTCCACTTTCTGTCTAAGTGCTCTCTGATGACACGTGTCTCGGGAAACGCCCAGTTTAGAAGAGGTTTGCTATGGGGATTTGCTTCTAAACTGGGCGTTTCCCGAGACACATGTCATCAGAGAGCACTTAGACTGAAAAGAACAACCTTAACTTCCGAAGCTCATAAGTACTGAAAGGGTTAAGATTTTTTAATAGAAGTAATTTACAAATCTGTTTAACTTTCTGGAGCCAGTTGATATATAAAACAAAGTTTTTTCCTGGATAACCCCTTTAACCCCTTAAGGACTGAGCCCTTTTTCACCTTAAGGACTGAGCCCTTTTTTGCAATTCTGACCACTGTCATTTTAAGCATTAATAACTCTGGGATACTTTTTCCAATTGTTTTGATTCCGAGATAGATTTTTCGTGACATATTCTTTTTAACAAAGTGGTACATTTTCGCTGTTACTTGCATCCTTTCTTGATAAAAAATTCCCAAATTTCATGAAAATTTTGAAAATTTAGCATTTTTCTAACTTTGAAACTCTCTGCTTGTAATGAAAATGAATATTCCAAATAAATGATATATTGATTCCCAAATAAAATATGTCTACTTTATGTTGGCATCATAAAGTTGACATGTTTTTACTTTTGGAAGACATCAGGGGGCTTCAAAGTTCAGCAGCAATTTTCCAATTTTTCACAACATTTTCAAAATCCGAATTTTTCAGGGACCAGTTCAGTTTCAAAGTGGATTTGAGGGGTCTTCATATTAAAAATACCCCACAAATGACCTCATTATAAAAACTGCACCCGTCCAAGTATTCAAAATTACATTCAGAAAGTGTGTTAACCCTTTAGGTGTTTCACAGGAATAGCAGCAATGTAAAGGAGAAAATTCCAAATCTTCATTTTTTACGCTCGCATGTTCTTGTAGACCCAGTTTTTCAAATTTTACAAGGGGTAAAAGGAGAAAAAGCCCCCCAAAATTTGTAACCCAATTTCTCTTGAGTAAGAAAATACCTCATATGTGTATGTCAAGTGTTCGGCGGGCGCAGTAGAGGGCTCAGAAGGGAAGGAGCAACAATGGGATTTTGGAGAGTGAATTTTGCTGAAATGGTTTTTGGGGGGCATGTCACATTTAGGAAGCCCCCATGGTGCCAGAACAGCAAAAAAAACATGGCATACTTTTTTGGAAACTACACCCCTCAAGGAACGTAACAAGTGGGGGGGGGTACAGTGAGCCTTTACACCCCACAGGTGCTTGACAAATTTCCGCTAAAGTTGGACGTGAAATTTGATTTTTTTCGTTGAAATGCTGGTTTAACCCCAAATTTTTCATTTTCACAAGGGGTAATTGGAGAAAGAGCCTCCCAAAATTTGTAACCCCATTTCTTCTGAGTATGGAAATACCCCATATATGGATGTAAAGTGTTCTGCGAGCGAACTACAATGCTCAGAAGAGAAGGAGTGCCATTGAGCTTATGGCGAGAGAATTTGTTTGGAATGGAAGTCAGGGGCCATGTGCGTTTACAAAGCCCCCCGTGGTGCCAGAACAGTGGACACCCCTACTTGTGACCCTATTTTGGAAACTACACCCCTCACAGAATTTAATAAGGGGTGCAGTGAACATTTACACCCCACTGGCATTTGACAGATCTTTGGAACAGTGGGCTGTGCAAATGGAAAATTTTCATTTTCATTTTCACGGACCACTGTTCCAAAAATCTGTCAGACACCTGTGAGGTGTAAATGCTCACGGTATCCCTTATTACAATACGTGAGGGGTGTAGTTTCCAAAATGGGGTCACATCTGGGTATTTATTGGGGGGGGGACAAGGGGTATGTGTGTATGTAGTGTTTTACCCTTTATTATGTGTTAGTGTAGTGTTTTTAGGATACATTTACACGGGCGCAGGTTTACAATGAATTTTTCGCCTGGAGTTTGAGCCGCATCTCAAACTTGCAGCAGAACTCACTGTAAACCTGCCCGTGTGAATGTACCCTGTACATTCACATGAGGGGGGGGGGGGGGGGAAACCTCCAGCTGTTGCAAAACTACAACTCCCAGCATGCACTGACAGACCATACATGCTGCGGGTTGTAGTTATGCAACAGATGGAGGCACATTGGTTTGTTACTTAAATCAGTGTTTCGCAACCAGTGTGCCTCCAGCTGTTGCAAAACTAGAACTCCCAGCATGTACAGTCTCTCAGTGCATGCTCGGAGTTGTATTTTTGCAACAGCTGAAGGCACACTGGTTGCAAAACACTGAGTTAGCTAACAAACTCAGTTTCACAACCAATGTGTGTCCAGCTGTTGCAAAACAGCCGAAGGGCATGCTGGGAGTTATAGTTTTGCAACAGCTGGGGGCACATTGCTACAACTCCCAGCATGCCCTTTGGTAGTCTCTGCATGCTGGGAGTTGTAGTTTTGCAACAGCTGGCTGCACACTTTTTCATAGAAAAAAAGTGCCTCCAGCTGTTGCAAAACTACAACCCCCAGACTGCACAAACTACCAAAGGGCATGCTGGGAGTTGTACTTGGGACTCCAGCTGTTGCAAAACTATAACTCCCAGCATGCCCTTTGCCTTTGCATGCTGTGATTTGTTGCTAAGCAACAGCAGGAAGTGACCAGACCTCACCTCCTACTGTATCCTTCCGCTGGGACCGCCACCGTTGCTGCCGCCGATCCTGCTGCTCCTGTCGCCGCCACCGATACGGAGGGGACCCCCACCGGACCAGGACAAGGTAGGAGACCCCTACCGACGCCGATCTCCGCCATCTTCACCGTCCCGATCGCCGCCCAGCAGGGTTGTGATTGATCGGTCGTTCCGACCGATCAATCACGTGATCGTGAGGCGGCACTTGTGCCACTTCACTCCTGCTGGGTAAGGGTGAATGGGGCTGTCTTGGACAGCCCCATTCACCTTTTTTTTCCGGGTCACCGGGTCACCAGAGACCCGATTGACCAGGAAAAGCCGCAAATCGTTGGCCTGAAATGACCGACGATTTGCGGCGATCACCGACATGGGGAGGGAGTCTCGGGACCCCCCCCCCCCCAGGGGTTTGCATGGGGTGCCTGCTGATAGATATCAGCAGTCACCCCGGTCCGGTCCCCGCCCGGTGAGCGGCGGGGACCGGAATTCCCACGGGTGTATCCATACGCCCTCAGTCCTTAAGGACTTTAAAACAGAGGCGTATGCATATGCATATGCCCACGTCCTTAAGGGGTTAAAGGGGTACTCTGGTGGAATTTTTTTTTTTTTTTTTTATCAACTGGTGCCAGCAAGTTAAACTGATTTGTAAATTACTTCTATTAAAAAATATTAATCCTTCCAGTACGTATTAGCTGCTGTATACTACAGAGGAAATTATTTTCTTTTTGGAAAACAGAGCTCTCTGCTGATATCACAAGCACAGTGCTCTCTGCTGACATCTCTGTCTATTTTAATAACTGTCCAGAGTAGGAGAAAATCCCCATAGCAAACATATGCTGCTCTGGACAGTTCCTAAAATGGAAAGAGATGTCAGCAGAGATCACTGTGCTTATGATTCAGCAGAGAGCACTGTGTTCCAAAAATAAAAGAATTTCCTCTGTAGTATTCAGCAGCTAACAAGTACTGGAAGGATTAAGATTTTTTAATAGAAGTAATTTACAAATCTGTTTAACTTTCTGGCACCAGTTGGTTTAAAAAAAAAAAAAAGCTTTTCACCGAAGTACCCCTTTAATGAACGCAGCTAAAGCCTGGATAGCGAAGTATCCCTTTAAAGCCGAAGACATGAAAATTATTTACTAATGCACCCTTTCCACAGTTAAACTAGGCTGAAGTCACCCCCATTCACCAGCTTACTATATTCATATGGTGGCTGTAAAGTCTACCTGTAAAACAATGACTCCCCTTTATCTACTATTGAGACCATCTTACTATTATTAACAAGCGCAAGTCACCACTCACTGCTGAAGATCTAAGACAGATACTTGTCAATCACATCCTATGTGTAGCGCGCGTAAACCTCCATGAGGACGCCGCTAGTGACTTTAACAGAGGGCGCAGCAGAAGCGCTGCAGTCCCCAACTTCTTGGCCCACGGCTGTGCCGCACCGCGATATAGGAGAGGGCAGAATCTCCAGCGGTGTGCCTGCACTACACCCGCTCCAGCAGGAGGCCTTTTTGTTCCAGCATGACCAGCGACCGGTACTGGGAGATCGCATCATCCACGCCATACCGGGTATCGCAGGACCTATATCCACCGGAGAACGCAATATCTATTCCCGAGGGACCGGTGAGCATACACGCACACGCTGTGTGTGAGATATTTTTAACTGCTACTATTGCCGATCTGGGCATATATATATAACTGGTTTATCTGTTCATCTACTAAAGAACATATACGGCTGTCAGCGCAGCAGACCCAGTGGTTAAAGAAAGACTGTGATAACTGAATTACCACAATAATTGATCTGTCAATTGGTGACTGCAAAAGGAAACATCGTTGCTAGCTTGCTTACAAAAGCCAATTCACTTTAATACATTGTATCCACTTTGTATCCTGTGGCTGATCTGGAGCAACAAGTACCTAGAGTGCAATCCAGACCTTCTACAAGGGCCCTGTGAGTCCCAGATAATTTTATACACCATTGTATGAAAATATATTAATTATATAATAAATTGTGTACTGATATCTCAGACCTTGAGCCCCAATATTTTTTATAGATTTGTAAATTACTTCTATTAAAAAATCTTAATCCGTTCAATAATTATCAGCAGCTGAAGTTGAGTTGATGTTTTCTGTCTGGCAACAGTGCTCTCTGTTGACATATGTGCTTGTCTCGGGAACTTCACAGAGTAGAAGAGGTTTGCTATGGGGATTTACTTCTAAACTGGGCGGTTCCTGAGACACGTGTCATCAGAGAGAACTTAGACAGAAAAGAACAACACAACTTCAGCAGCTCATAAGAACTGAAAGGATTAAGATTTTTTAATAGAAGTCATTTATTTGTAGAAACCACCCTGTATGAGCATCTCCGCACTGATGTATGGACTCGTGAAATAAAGGACACATTTGCAGCATTGGTGAGTGCCCTGTGAATTTCTTTCTCGCTTTGGAAGCTTCATTTACAAATCTGTTTAACTTTCCGGAGCCAGTTGATATATAAAAAAAGTTTTTTCCTGGATAACCCCTTTAGGTAGGAATATCCCTTTAATATTATTAATTATTTATTAATTTGTGTTATTGTACAATATAAAGTGGTTACTTAGTACAATTATTTATATACCACGTCTTATTGTCACATATTTTGTTGTATATCTCAAATGCAATAAAAATATTTGCTACAAAAGAGAGATTTGCTTTTTTTTGGGAAGTATTTGGATGAAATGATAAATTAGCACATGGATATTTTACATCCTGTGTTTAGTCTATATTGTGAGTTTACATATTTGTTTATAACTTTTCCCACAGCGTTGCTCGCTGTCTTTTCTCTTACTCTGTGTCATCATAATTTTTCTCCCTCACTCGCAGACACATTACTATGACATAACATGACATGGTTTCAGAGCAGCAAACGTCAATCACACCTCTTAAGCTGTGCTCCGCCCACAGTGAGCTGCACAGCAATGTAAGCAAAGGAAGAAGCAGAACAGCGCCTAATGCAGACTAAATAATTTACATATTTTTCATTCTTTTTCCATTATTTCACAAAATAACATTCAAATAAGTCTCATAAAAAACATTCACATAAGTCACATAAGTTAAAATATTGCCTATAAGTGCATCACCTAGCAGTGTAGTCATATTGTTGTTCTAGCTGTTTTCCCAAAGGAAACCTGTCATGATGAACATGTAGTCCAATAAACCAGTATCATGCTATAGGGCAGGAGGATATCAGCATGATTGAGGCAAAAGATTCAGGAGAACTAGTAACTTATTCTGGTTTAAGGAACCACAGGGTGGTCCTACCTAATAAAAGACAGCTCATTCTGTATGCATGCTTATCAATAGGACCACCCACTGGACTCCTAATACCAAAATGAACAAGAATTTAAACCAATAAATCATAAGTTATACTAAACTTATCCCACTGAATTATATATCAATCTGCTTAACTTCTGTTGTTTCCTAACATGATGCTGGTAGACTGGATAGAGTTTTTATGCGGACAGGTTCCCTGCATTTTTGTTATTCCAGCTGTTTTCCCAAAGGGATATATGTTCCGACTGTGAATACATGTCATAAATCCTGTAATACCAGCCTGACATTGATGAATACGCAGTTAAATTTTGCATGTATTTAGACCTATATTAATTATGTTTCACTACTTTTGGGTAGTGGAAGGATGATTGACTGCTAAAAAAAAAGCTTCTACGATGCACTCAAAGACATTGGACTGATTTAAGCAGGTTGATCATTTTGCCAAAATTTTAGCAATCTAGGCTGTTTTGGCCAAACTGTTAGGAGGTGTTGGAAACAGTAATTATGTAAGGGCATACACACACAGTGCACATGCTCTGGATGGCCCAGGCAGACCACCAGTAGAGAGGATGATTTGATGTGCCCACAAGCATGAGTAGCTCCCGCAGTTTCCTTCTCCTCCATCCAGACACAAATGGCCTTTCATTACACCCCCTGTCTCTGACCAGACCATTACCAGACACTTAGCAGAAGAAAATTTGGTGTCACGACACCCATTACATCCCCTCCTATTGACAGCCAACCACCATCACTTTCTTCTGCAATGGTGTTGTGAATGAGAAACGTAGACTGCTATGGACTGGAACTGTATGACCTTAACAATGAATCCAGGTTTTGTTTGGGATCCAGCAATGGTTGAGTTCTAGTATAGTTATTGTCATGACCGATGGGGGGGGGGGGGGGGAACAGGGAGAGTGAGCCCTAAATTGACCCTAAAATATCTCTCCCTGCCTACTTGCCCATCCATCCTAAACGATGGATCGTCAACTGGGCACCGATCCCTTCGTGCACTAAAGTGCAGTGGCGTAAAAACAAATAATATACATAGTCAGTCACAGGCCAGAACAGAAATCTACTAGACAACCAGATATACCAAACAAGATACAAATACTAACAGGGCAGAATATAAACAGGCAAACTGATTAAGGAAACATAGGAAACTGTTCACAATGGGACACAGAACAAACAAACTGGACACCAAACTCCACAAAAGAAGTAGCCATTAACAATAAAGCCAAATAGGCTACTGGCCAGCGGACACACTCCACCATGTGGACAAGATGCTGACCCAGTAGGAAACAGAGATATAATACATGAAACAATAGACTAGGACCGGAATATAACATACAGAGCACAGGTAACAAGCAAGACTCAGACATAGTGTGAACAGATACATAACAGAAAGTATATAGAAATCCTAAAACCAACAAATGTAACACATACTAAAATCTGCAAAGAACATGACTATTTAACCATGACTAAAAATCAGATAAATACAAGGTAAATGCTCAAGCAGACTTGAAAGTGTATTGCGCAATAACCAGCACCAGAATGCAGGAGAACTCTGGTTAAATAACTGCACCCGAGTTCTCATTCGTTCAGAGCATTAACTATTTCCTATCCAGGTAGAATAGAAAACTGCTCTGAACAAACTAGTGTGTGAATACACACCTAAACAGAGAAATATAAAAACAAATAAACGGTTATGTTATGCGTTATTTTATGAGTGTAATTGTTTTGACCATGTGGTCAAGACCAACTTGATGTCACCTATTAAAGTGTTCACAGATTCAAATAAAATATTGCTTTGATACATTGAGATACATGAGATTTATATAAACATACTGTAACTAACATCAAGGGATACACTACACAACATAATATGCTATATATAGGAAAACAACATGTAGAAAAAAAGAAGTTATCCAACATAACTATTAAAGTGGAAATTTACATTATTCAAGAAAAAATTTAATCACAAAAGAATTAAACCAGAATCTCACAACATCCAATGTCAGCGTCATCTGTGGACCAGACTATACAATAATCTTTGATTCAGTGTTATATTTCTAAATTAAGGATGTGCACAATATAGAATACAATAGTAACACATATCAAACAACATATTTTTCCTATTTGCTATATGTTGTTGAGCATTGTATTTCTATATTTAGTATACCATTATTCCACAGAAATGTATCAAGTATGGTAGTCCAGAATTCATAAAAGTGGTACAAACAATTCCCTTACCCATAATATACTGTGCAATACCTACTCTCAAAAATAGGAAAGGATTCATTGAGCTCAACATATATATAAGAAAGCAATTAGCCTGCTTCCAATTGTTGCTTAAGACAGTTTGGTCGGCATAGCATTTCCTTGTTTGATTTAAACAAAAATTGTTGTCTTTCTACACAGCCCTAGAGACCATTGCACATCTTAGGAAAACTAAGGAGCTTTTCACTTGACCTCTCCGTCTGCTATTCTAAAACTTTACATTTAATTCATGACATATAAATAGGCCAAATTTTGTGTTACAACTACATTTTTCTGAAGACATATTATGATCCCCAGAGATGATGTTAAAATAATAAAACAGAAATAAACTGCCTAATAAGTACAATAAACAGAAGTTCTGTTTAAACAGAAATAAAACAGTATCCTTTGTTTTTGTGTTTCATGTAGGATTATATAAACATGCTATTAATTAAAGTTTATTTACATCTCGAAGATTTATGACATTTTTATACTTTATTCTTCCCCATCAAATATATATGGCAAAATATATCTATAGAGTATCAATCAATCAATTTCCATTCTTATGTTTCCATATCGAGCTGGCTGTTCCTCATTACCTGGCTTCTGAGGTTTTGTGCACATTTTTAAAAGGGTACTCCGCCCCTAGACATCTTATCCCCTATCCAAAGGATAGGGAATAAGATGTCTGATCGCGAGGGTCCTGCTGCTGGAAACTGCCACGATCTCGGCTGCGGCACCCCAGTGCATGGAGCATACTTTGCTCCGTGCCGAATGATTGGCAATGGGGGTCGGAGGATCGTGATCGGTCACGCCCTGCCTGTGATGGCCGTCATGCCCCCTCCCATAGACTTGCATTGAGGGGGTGGCCATGATGTAACAAGCGGGGTGCCGCTGTGACGTCACAAGCCCACAGCGCTGCAGCTGACGCTCTAAACGAACACCGGGTGCAGCAGGGAGATCGCTGTGGGACCCCCGTGATTAGAAATCTTATCCCCTATCCTTTGGATAGGGGATAAGATGTCTAGGGGTGGAGTACCCCTTTAAGCAGCTTTGAGAGAATATCAAAGTGCATGCTCAAGACGGCTGGATCAGGAGGGATGAAGGTGTTTACAAATATTGCAAGTATTTAATTTTTTTTAAATATGATCTGTAAGATGGGATGCACTTTTATTGGTATGGAAGTCCAGGGTCAAATAGAGGTAAAAAAGAGAGATGTTCCCTCAAAAGAATGAAAGTGAAGTGAAGGTAATGTGCCTTTAATCAGGTGAATCCAATCCCAAGTAATTTTGGGCACCCTCCAGGCACCACTCCAGGATTCTGTACTGTACACAGTGACCTTTTGATCACAGATGGGGGGCGGGGGGAATCCTAAATTCTTATGTGTCCTTCAATAGGGTTTTGTCAAGGAGCCCCATTAGGTCCGATAAACCTAAGCACATTTGTACTGCACATGGAAACAATAAAAGCACAAGGTCAGAGTGAGCTATGAGGAAGGGGGTATCTATGTGTGTTTCGCTGAAATTCAGTGGAAAATGGCTTCCTACCTCTTTTGTTACATCTCTTCAGGTTTTTTATTTGAATGTGCCATGACTTTCTAGAAAGCTTCATATGCTTGAACTGAAGGTGGACAACTAAACCACAAAAATGCTTTACTAAGTAATAACAATGTTTTAACAATGTACAGATGCTTTTTAACATCTTGGTCCAATGTTAAAAAAAAAAAGAAAAAAAAATCGAAAACCATGCATTTACCTTTGGGAATAGTGATCTGACAGCTTAAGTCAAAATCTTGCTGCAGACGGTAAAACGCAACTTCCTGCAGCCGGGCACGCTCCAGTTCAGATAGGCTTTGTATAGGAACTGATTTCAGACGGACAGTTCGGCCAGACATACTGTTCCACGTAAAATCACCCTAATGGGAAAAAAAAAAAAATATGTTGTATTATCACTTATATTGCACAAAGCATTAGTAATTGAAAAAAAGTGAGCAATGTATACATCTGTATAGGCATCCCTATATATTCCTATACACTAACATACATTGGTGCCTTCAGTAAGAGGAATATTTCAAGAAATACTCCAGAGTTATACCTTTGGTAAGAGGCAAAAATCTGATGTAAACAGAACCTTAAAGCAAACCTGTCATTACTTTCATGCTGCCTGAACCACAAGTCATTGGGGTGGTCTTCAGAGGCTTTTGCTTGCCCCTACAACCTTGACTGATAGATTTCTCCCTATACCCAAACAGCTGCCTGCTTGTTCAGGCAGCCTGAGGCTAGGATTCCACTTGGGTTCCACTTTTTTTCCTGCGTTTTTTTCACAGAAGAAAACGCCAGAAAAAACGCCATTGCAATTTCCTGTATCTGACGTTTTTTACTGGCGTTTTTGCATTTGAGTGGAAATTGCAATTTTGGCCCCTTTGGCATTTTTTTCAAGATTTGTTGGGTACCAATAAAAATAAATAAATAAATAAATAAAAATAAATTTAAAAAAAGGATGCCTCATTCATATTTTCCGCCCAGAGTGGGGATTGGCCGGATGGTTGCAGCCAATCCCCGCTCTCAGTGGGAAATATGAATGAGTGATATTGTATTCATATCACTGGCCGAAGTATAGTGCAGAGATGCACAGTGCAGGAGAAAGCCGCTCCGCATCTCTACAATAGATAGGACAATCTGCAGGTACTACTACTCCCAACATGGAGCACACTCTGCTCCATGCTGGGAGCTGTAGTACCTGCATTAATAGACAGATCGCAACAAGAGTAACTTCTGACACCTGTTGCGATCTGTGCTCCATGCTGGGAGCTGTAGTACCTGCAGTTAAAGAAAAATCACAGCGGATGTCACTCCTGACACCCGCTGGGATCCTCCTGTATAATGTATAGATGCGGCCGCTCTTCTATGGTCCCCTGCACTGACGTATATATACACCTATTGATATTTCCCAAAGAGAGTTGTGATTGGCTGGAACCATCTGGCCAATCACATCTCTCTGTGGGAAATATAAATAGGTGTATATATACAGCAGTGCAGGGGACCATAGAAGAGTGGCCGGCCACATCTATACATTATACAGAAGGATCGCAATGCCAAAGTTAAAACCCACATGGCGTTTTTCTTTGCTTTTTTTTTTTACTCCCACAGACTTCTATGGGAAAAAACGCCACAATTTCAGGGGAAAAAACGTCAACATGCTGCGAAACCACCAATGAGATGAAAAAGAGGGGAGAAAATGCTAAAAGGATTTTAAAAAACACCTAATTGAAAAACGCAAAGTGGAAAAAGAATTTTGCGTTTTTTCATTGATTTTACAGCTAACATCTGGCCACAGAGTTTTTTGGCTGAAAAAAACGCCATGCGGCAGAACTGGCGTTTTTCCTAAAAATTCCAAGTGGAATTGCAGCCTAAAAGTGATGACAAGTTTCCTTCAGCATGCATGTGTGTAATGTACTCTGGAACTAAACTTTTATCTCTTAGATATTACAGATTATTTTGCTGAGATTAATGAGGATCCTTTATAAATCAGAGAACCACTTTACAAATACTTTAAAGGGGTACTCCAGTGGAAAACTTTTTTTTTTTAAATCAACTGGTGCCAGAAAGTTAAACAGATTTGTAAATTACTTCCATTAAAAAATCTTAATCCTTCTAGTACCTTCAGTACAGTGCTCTCTGCTGACATTATGACCACAGTGCTCTCTGCTGACATCTCTGTCCAATTTAGTAACTGTCCAGAGCAGCATATGTTTTCTATGGTGATTTTCTCCTACTCTGTACAGTTCTTAAAATGGACAGAGGTGTAAGCAGAGAGCACTGTGGTCATGATGTCAGCAGAGAGCTCGGTGTTCCAAAAAGAAAATAATTTCTTCTGTAGTATTCAGCAGCTAATAAGTACTTGAAGGTTTAAGATTTTTTAATAGAAGTAATTTAACCACCACTGAGGAAGGGGCACTACTAATCTGCTTTGAACCCCGAAACGCGTTTGGTGACTGTGATTGAGCCTTATATATTGGTCTAGTTCACACTACAGCTGTGGTTATACAAGCACTGATCGGACAGTTCCTCTCTGGAGAAATTCTACTTATCATCCATCATCTACTTACTACATGGTCCTGTATTCAAATCCATCTGCTGAACCGGTGCAGAGCCCTCCATCATTGGAATAATACCTCTATCTGCATGCATCATTGATATTTAACGTCATCCAGTATCAACTAACCTCCCACACAAGGTCAGCTGACCTGCCATCAGCTGACCTGCTACGTCAGACGCCAAGAGATAACTCGCCGGTGAGAGTGGCTGGACACTCTGCGATCAACACTCTGCCCCGGCTAGAGTACACCTGACGCCAAGGGACAGATCGCCGGTGAGAGCGGCTGCATATCCTGCGACCATCACGCCGCCCCGGCTAGAGCGCATCTGTCCATCGTCCATCTGTCCACCAGCGGTGCGGTGAGTGGCACAATTGTGCCAGCGATCATATTTTCATTTGCAGGCCATTTGGCTGTGGAGTGGAGAAACCGGTAACAGCGATCCAGCTTTAATACCCACTATACAAACTGATCTATATGTCATAATGATTTACAGCATATGATTTTATCACAGGACATTGTTTCAGGACAATCGTAGGATTTATTTTACAGAATACAACTTCACCACCTATAGGACTGTCACCTTTATCATTTACAGGAATTTTGTATATTTTTATTTATTTATTTTTTTATATTAAGTTATTCCCTTTCCAGGAGGAACGTTTTTATTTTTATTTTTGTGCACACTGAATTTACTACCATTCTGATCAGTGTAACACTGTATGTTACAGTATCACCCAGTGTATCATTATACGGCTGGTAGCCTTAATAGATACATTTGTTATTAAGAGTATCATTCGCTCTGTAGTGTAATAACTTGTTGCATTTTTATATTTATTACCTTTTAACTAATTGTGCGCTACCGTAGGGCCCTGCGGGAACGCACTATTTAATATCTATTAAATACCATTTATATACCAATTTTGTTTTCTCTATTATTGACACCAGACATCCACCATTTAATCTTTTTGATATTGAGCTGAGGACTAATATCCCATTTCTATTATTTTTCTATATCTCTCTGTGGGGGAGAGCTTTTAGTTAACCTCGTTCATTTTTTGTGGTTGAGCTACACATATCTGTATATCAATAATTTAAAAATCTGTTTAACTTTTCCACCGGAGTACCCCTTTTCCCCCCGGAGTACCCCTTTAAGCATATTCCCAGGTCAATATCTTCTCTCTGTGCTGTGAGAGTTGTAGACAGTTAGAGGCTGAATATAGTACAAACAGCCTTTTGCTCTCATACATACCATACTGCAAACAATAATCACATGGGGTTACCCTGTACTTTATCTGTACTTGCCATGAATCCGCAGTGTAAATTTGCAATAAACCAAGCAAAGATTTATGACAACGAGAGACAAAGTACAAGGTTACAGCACATGGTCATCACATCTCAACAGCAATATGTACAAGCTATGTTAGAACTGTTGTTGAACACAATTTCTCAACTGAATAATCAAACAATATTTCTCAAAAGTTTTTACCTTGACAATTCCAAAATATTTTTTTTCATCCCAGAAAATATCCATAAGATCCTTAAAAATTATTTATTTTGTAACATTAGACCCAAGCAGGGAATCGTTTATGTAACATTCTAGATTATAGATATTTCTCTCTCTCTGTAGATATATATTGTTAGACGGTCACAGGGATGGTAGTCAGGGATCACTATATTTACCCAAAGTACCTGCCATATGTGGATACCAGGTTTTAGAAAGTTCAGAGAATGCTGGGTACGATATGGAAAATCCAGAAATAGTTGAACCTCTGGTCAGACCTGGATTTTAAGGGATGAAAAGCAGGTTGGTAGTAGGGCCTTTCACCCCCTTCATGGGCCACTACAGGTAGGACTAGGCCAGATCAGCACTGGTGCTGAAGACAGCTCGTTACTGGACCTTGGACTAAAGAGCAATTCTCCCACTATATATATATATATATATATATATATATATATATATATATATATATATATATTTACAGTCATGGCCGTAAATGTAGAAAATTAAGTATTTCTCACAGAAAAGGATTGCAGTAACACATCTTTTGCTATACACATGTTTATTCCCTTTGTGTGTATTGGAACTAAACCAAAAAAGGAGGAAAAAAAAGAAAATCGGACATAATCTGACACCAAACTCCAAAAATGGTCTGGACAAAATTATTGGCACCCTTAACTTAATATTTGGTTGCACACCCTTTAGAAAAAAATAACTGAAATCAGTGGCTTCCTATAACCATCAATAAGCTCCTTACACTGAATGTTGGACCACTCTTCCTTTACAAACTGCTCCAGGTCTCTCTTATTGGAAGGATGCCTTTTCCCAACAGTAATTTTAAGATCTCTCCACAGGTGCTCAATTGGATTTAGATCTGGACTCATTGCTGGCCACTTCAGAACTCTCCAGCACTTTGTTGCTATCCATTTCTGTGTGCTTTTTGACATACGTTTGGGGTAATTTTTCTGCTGGAAGACCCAATATCTCAGACGCAAACCCAGCTTTCTGACACTGGGCTGTACAATGCGACCCAAAATCCATTGGTAATACTTAGATTTCATGATGCCGTGCACACATTCAATGCACTCAGTGCCAGAGGCAACAAAACAGCCCTAAAACATCATTGAACCTCCACCATATTTCACTGTAGGTACTTTGTTCTTTTTTTTGTAGGCCTCATTGCTATTTCGGTAAACAGTAGATTGATGTGCTTTACCAAAAAGCTCTATCTTGGTCTCATCTGTCAACAAGACGTTTTCCCAGAACGATTTTGGCTTCCTCAAGTCCATTTTGGCAAAATGTAGTCTTGCTTTTTTATGTCTCTGTGTCAGCAGTGGGGTCCTCCTGGGTCTCCTGCCATAGCGTTTCATTTCATTTAAATGTTGAAGGATAATTTGTGCTGATACCGATGCTCCCTGAGCCTGCAGAACAGCTTGAACATCTTTGGAACTTGTTTGGGGCTGCTTATCCTCCTTCCTGACTATCCTGCGTTGACACCTTTCATCAATTTTTCTCCTCCGTCCATGCACAGGGAGATTAGCTACAGTGCCATGGGTTGCAAACTTCCTGATAATGTTTCTGTTGTCCATGCTTAGTGTGGAACACACACACAATGCAAAGACTAAGTGAACTTCTCTCCCTTTTATCTGCTTTCAAGTGTGATTTTTATATTGTCCACACCTGTTACTTGCCCCATTGAGTTTAAAGGAGCATCACATACTTGAAACAATATTATTTTTCCACAATTTTGAAAGGGTGCCAAAAATTTTGCTCAGCCTATTTTTTGGGAATTTAGTGTGACATTATCTCTAATTTGCTTTTTTTCTTCCCTTTTTTGGTTTAGTTCCAATACACGCAAAGGGAATAAACATGTGTATAGCAAAACATGTGTTACTGCAATCCTTTTCTGTGAGAAATACTTAATTTTCTAGAAAAATTTCAGGGGTACCGACATTTACGACCTTGACTGTATGTGTATATATATATATATATATATATATATTTACATACAACTACTGCTTATCTTGTACATTTGTCTAGGACATTACCATGGAAATTGTTTAAAAGGTTTCAGTGCACTTTTGTTCCCTATATCCCGCTCACTGAAAGTCATTCTTGGACATACATATTGGCTGGTATGTAAAAAGGAATGCAGCATACAATGCTTGAATACTCTGTATAATGTAAACTAGAATGCATTTATTTTTCCTAACATCATATACGTGGGCAAAATTTTCTTTAAAAATACACTGAAAACTTTAATGTAAGCATTGAAACAGGCCATTTGTTTTAGTATTTACATAAAGGATGATGACTTGTCAGAACTTGAATTGAGATGAGGCCCACTATACATGAAAAATATTAATAGCCCTGCACAAGAGATGTAAGAAAGCAGAGGCCCCTAGGCACATATATTACAAGTCTACAGCAAGGAATACATTTCCTGTAGTTAATGGAAGAATAACATTTATGAACTGTGTCCATGTTTTCACATTATTGCACAGTATGAATATCTGTAAGAAGCATATTCTGCATGGTACGGAGTAAGTGTAGAATGTTGCCTACATAATCTACACCTAGAAGTAATCTTGACATTAGACCTCACAATACATGATACAGTGGAGAAAATAGGATACAAAACCTATATTCATGAATTGTGTTCCTGTAATGAATCGTCTGTGTTTGACCTGAAAGGTTAAACTTCCCTGAGTTTTGTCTGGGCTTGGTTTCTTGGCTACGCCCTAGCCAATCTGGGCAGTGAGCAGCTGTGGGGAGAGATATTTAAGCCCAGCTCACTATGTTTGCAGTTGCCAGTGAAAAAACGTTTCAGTAACCAGCATTGTTTGTTCACTGTTATCTGGATATTGATTTTTCCTTGGCTTTTGACCTTTCTTCTGCTCTTGTATTTTGGTACTTTGCTATCTCCAGTTGCTTACCTGGCTAGTCTGACCCTGATTTCCGCGTGAATGTATGTGTTCATATTTACTTTTGTTAGTTTTGTGTGCCTTCAGCTGTTGTCCGACTCTTGTATTTTATTGTTTTGACCACGCTGCCCCTGCACTTAGCATGGAGGGTTTGTCATTGTGGTTGTTGATCCGTCACTTAGGTCGGATAGGCAATAGGTAGGGACAGTGGCTGTGGATGAGTTAGGGCTTCACTGTTCTCTGCCCGTACATGACAGTTCCCCTGCCTATATCAGAAACAGATTCAGCTATTGTGTTTGGATCAGCAGAATCAAAGCATCCATAGCAAGACATGCAATGGGCCACACATGAACAATGGCTCAATGGCTAAGCAGGAATCAAGAAAATCCAAAGGACCCAGAGTTGCAGCTTTTCTCTGAGGGAAACAAGCTAACATGACACTGTGTAACTGCAATTCTATGAATGGGCAAGCAGGATCATGCTGAAGCTCTGTATCAGATAAGTGATCCATAATAGAGACCTTAGTAAACAATATGTTTGCTTTGTCCAGTAAAATATAACCAAAATATACCAAAGGATAGGGGATAAGATGTTAGATCGCTGGGGTCCCGCCGCTGGAGACCCCCGTGATCTCCATTGGGACACCTGAGTACTATCAGACAGGAGAGAGCACAGAGGAGTCCTATCAGACAGGAGATAGCACAGAGGAGTACTATCAGACAGGAGAGAGCACAGAGGAGTCCTAACAGACAGGAGAGAGCACAGAGGAGTACTATCAGACAGGAGATAGCACAGAGGGGTACTATCAGATAGGAGAGAGCACAGAGGAGTCCTAACAGACAGGAGAGAGCACAGAGGAGTCCTATCAGACAGGAGATAGCACAGAGGGGTACTAACAGAAAGGAGAGAGCACAGAGGAGTCCTAACAGACCGTAGATAGCACAGAGGAGTCCTATCAGACAAGAGAGAGCACAGCGGAGTACTATCGGACAGGAGAGAGCAGAGAGGAGTACTATCAGACAGGAGAGAACACAGAAGAGTACTATCAGACAGGAGAGAGCAGAGAGGAGTACTATCAGACAGGAGAGAGAACAGAGGAGTACTATCAGACAGGAGAGAGCACAGAGGAGTACTATCAGACAGGAAAGTGCACAGAGGAGTCCTATCAGACAGGAGAGAGCACAGAGGAGTCCTATCAGACAGGAGAGAACACAGAGCAGTACTATCAGACAGGAGAGAGCACAGAGGAGTACTATCAGACAGGAGAGAGCACAGAGGAGTCCTATCAGACAGGAGAGAGCACAGAGGAGTACTATCAGACAGGAAAGTGCACAGAGGAGTCCTATCAGACAGGAGAGAGCACAGAGGAGTGCTAGCCCACCTTCACTTAGTGGACTTTGTCCATGCCTGTGCTTCAGCTTGGACAAAGCCATGATTTTATAAGCCATGATTTCTATAAAAAGGAAATAACATTTTCTTATGAAGTATATTAGAAAGGTTAATGTTTTGCCAAGATGTACAACATATAAAAAGTTTTTGAATCTGCGCATTAAAGGACACAGCCCATTTTGGACATGAGGACATAGCTTGCATTTTTGCTGTTTTTTTGTCTTTTAAGAGCCATAATTATTTTATTTTTCCATCCAAAGAGCGATATGAGGACTTGTTTTTGTGCGACAAATTGTACTTTGTAACTTTAGCTTTCATTTTACCAAAATAAGTTTGGACACAAACAATTTTTTGGGTTGGAAATTGAAAAGAGGGCAAATTTTTGTTTTTTTAATCTGTATTTTTTCTTTTTATCAGTACTACTTTTGCATATAGGTGACTTTTTATTGATATTTTTTTGTTCCATTTTTTTTCTGGGATGTGATGTTACCACAAATCAGCAAATTTGGATTCTGGTTTATTTTTTCATTTAAGCCATTCACCATACTGAATCATCAGTATTATATTTTATTGGCTGGGACATTTCTGCATGGAGCAATGCCAAATATATTTATTTATTTATCGTTTTTTTTTGTTTGTTTTTTTCCTTTTCTCTCCTTCTTTTATTTTTACATTTTAAAGTCCCCAAAGGGGACTATTTATATCAATCTATTGTAACCTCCATAACAACATGAAATTTAGGTCATACATGAAGATGATGAAGCGTTAATAATTAAAATAATATTAATAGCCAGAGCCTAAAGCTAAAAGAAGAACAGATGATTAGAGTTAAACAAAAGCTGCATATTTCTCTCTGTATATAACTTCTGATTAGTAAGATTTAGTTGGCCTAATGGTCCAGATGTGAGATTATTCTTCTCTTCTAGTGCATGATTTATATAATTATCTCTTCATCGTGAAGCAGAGCAACATTACTTCTAATGCTAAGGAAAGACCGATAGATAAATATTCTAGAATCAACTATAAGCAAGTACTGACCAGCTACAACATCCTACCATCTACCATATACGGTAAGTATCATCGTACATCGCAGGGGAGTGGAGCATGACGCCCACTCCCCTGTTTAATAACTTCTAATCGCACTGGGCTCAGAAGTGAGACCCGCTGCGATCAATTCCTCAGCCCCTGTACTACTACCCCAACATGGAACAGAGTCTGTTCTATGATGGGGGTAGTAGTCCAAACACTAATGTAGCCTCCCCAGCCACCGTCAGACTCCCGCAGCTGGGGAACTACTACTCCCATCATGGAAATAAGTCTGTTCCATGATGGGAGTAGTAGTCCCGGCTGCGGGAGTCTGTAGAAAGAGGTGTTAAAACGGCCATAAAATAACGGTACATGACGGATGAATGTGTCCGTTATTTTGACAGACATTATTCAGCCGTTAGCACCCGTTATTATACCTCCATTTTTAAATTATACAATACAGAAAACGGATGTTTAATAACGGATGAATAATCTATAGTGTGAAAGAAGCCTTAGATATTCCAATTTTGGACAATCCTTGCATGTCTAAGGGTGTAGTACCCCTTTAAGGACACTGGGGAAGATTCTAAAAAACTGCTGTAATTTCTGTTCCAGTGATATTATTCACACTTTTTTTTTCTCTTCACATTTTCAAAGGTCTCTTGTGCTGCCTTGAAAATTTGAAAATATGTGAAAATTAATTAGTTTTTTTTTTCACGCTAAAAAAGCCATATTGAATTTTTTTTTGCACCAAAATTGCCGATTTTGGTGCCAAAATTGCTGATTTTGGTGTCAAAATCGGCAATTTGTGTGCCAAAATTTACATCCCAGAAAATTCTGGCAGAAATCTGATGAAATATTCCATAGTTACTAGTGCCCACACAAGTGATAACTGTATAAATAAAACATTTCTGAGCTTAAATGTGAGTACACGTGCAGTGACCAAGAAAACAAAAAGAAATATATAATTTTTAATAACATTTTTAAATAATAATTATTTCTTTTTTTTTAATAATTACTTAACACATTTTCCTCAAAAAACTAAGAAAAACCCAAAAACAATAAAACAACCATTTCTGTGATTTCTACACTTACAAAAAACTGGTGTGAAATTTTTGATGTAAACTGGACTCTCACCCCTTTTAAACTATCATGTAAAGCAGACAATATACGTGTACATGCCCACTTTTACAAAACTGATGTGAACAGTGTAAACTGCGGCACAAAGCTCTTTGAAAATGTGGTTGATTGACTTTTTTTTTTTTTCGAGCAAAATTATTTGAGAATCTCCCCCACTGTATAAAATAGAACACATCTGTAGGTATAGAACTAGAGATGATGTAGTACATGCTGCCAAAGGACCTTCAAAAGAACATTGGGTCCTGACTGACTTGTTCCAATGTCTATGCCTCTGTTTGGCCTAATTCATTATAAGGGTCTTTTGCAGCTTTAGGGCACGTTCCCACGTGCCGTATTTTGCTGCGTTTTTGCTTCTGCGTATTTTCTATCCCATTGAAGTTCAATGGGAAAGAAAATACGCAGCAGCAAATACACAGCCCGCAGTGCTGCCGCGGCAATCCGATCATCCAGAATGGCAGACGGAGGTCTCACCTGCCTCCGCTGCCTTCCACGGGTCTTCTGCTCTGGTCTGTGATCGAGCAGACCAGAGCAGAAGATCGCCGATAACACTGATCAGTGCTATGCCCTACACTTTAACCCCTTCAGGACCAAGCCCATTTTGGCCTTAAGGACCAGAGCGTTTTTTGCACATCTGACCACTGTCACTTTAAACATTAATAACTCTGGAATGCTTTTAGTTATCATTCTGATTCCAAGATAGTTTTTTCGTGACATATTCTACTTTAACATGGTGGTAAGTTTTTGTGGTAACTTGCATCCTTTCCATGTGAAAAATCCTAAAATTTGATGAAAAATTTGAAAATTTTGCATTTTTCTAACTTTGAAGCTCTCTGCTTGTAAGGAAAATGTATATTACAAATAATAAAAGTGACGAGTTTTTACTTTTGGAAGACACCAGAGGGCTTCAAAGTTCAGCAGCAATTTTCCAATTTTTCACAAAATTTTCAAACTCACTATTTTTCAGGGACCAGTTCAGGTTTGAAGTGGATTTGAAGGGTCTTCATATTAGAAATACCCCACAAAAGACCCCATTATAAAAACTGCACCCCCCAAAGTATTCAAAATGACATTCAGTCATCATTTTAACCCTTTAGGTGTTTCACAGGAATAGCAGCAAAGTGAAGGAGAAAATTCACAATCTTCATTTTTTACACTCCACAACTGTTCTTGTAGACCCAATTTTTGAATTTTTACAAGGGGTAAAAGGAGAAAATGTATACTTATATTTGTAGCCCGATTTCTCTCGAGTAAGCACATACCTCATATGTCTATGTAAAGTGTTCGGCGGGCGCAGTAGAGGGCTCAGAAGGGAAAGAGCGATAAGGGGATTTTGGAGAGTACGTTTTTCTGAAATGGTTTTTGGGGGGCATGTTGCATTTAGGAAGCCCCTATGGTGCCAGAACAGCAAAAAACCCTCACATGGCATACCATTTTGGAAACTAGACCCCTTGAGGAACATAACAAGGAATAAAGTGAGCCTTAATACCCCACAGGTGTTTCACGACTTTTGCATATGTAAAAAAATATATATTTTTTTTCACTAAAATGTGTGTTTCCCCCCAAATTTCAAATTTTTCCAAGGGTTAATAGCAAGAAATACCCCCCAATATTTGTAACCCCTTCTCTTCTGAGTATGGAGGCACCCCATAAGTTGACCTGAAGTGCACTATGGGCAAACTACAATGCTCAGAAGAGAAGGAGTCATATTTGGCTTTTTGAGAGCAAATTTTGCTCGGGGGGCATGTCGAATTTAGGAAGCCCCTATGGTGCCAGAACAGCAAAAAAAAAACACATGGCATACTATTTTGGAAACTAGACCCCTTGAGGAATGTAACAAGGAATAAAGTGAGCCTTATTACCCCACAGGTGTTTCACGACTTTTGCATATGTAAAAAAAAAAAAAAAAAATTCCACTAAAATGTGTGTTTCCCCCCAAATTTCACATTTTTGCAAGGGTTAATAGTAGGAAATACCCCCCAATATTTGTAACCCCTTCTCTTCTGAGTATGGAGGTACCCCATAAGTTGACCTGAAGTGCACTATGGGCAAACTACAATGCTCAGAAGAGAAGGAGTCATATTTGGCTTTTTGAGAGCAAATTTTGCTCGGGGGGCATATCGCATTTAGGAAGCCCCTATGGTGCCAGAACAGCAAAAAAAAAACACATGGCATACCATTTTGGAAACTAGACCCCTTGAGGAACGTAACAAGGGATACAGTGAGCATTTGCCCCCCACTGGTGTCTGACAGATCTTTGGAACAGTGGGCTGTACAAGTTTTTATTTTCACGGACCACTGTTCCAAAGATCCGTCAGACACCTGTGTGGGGTAAATTCTCACTGCACCCCTCATTACATTCCGTGAGGGGTGTCGTTTCCGAAATGGGGTCACATGTTGGTTTTTTTTTTGCGTTTGTCAAAACCGCTGTAACAATCAGCCACCCCTTTGCAAATCACCTCAAATGTACATGGTGCACTCTCCCTTCTGGGCCTTGTTGTGCGCCCCCAGAGGACTTTACGCCCACATATGGGGTATCTCCGTAGTCGGGAGAAATTGCGTTAAAAATTTTGGGGGGCCTTTTTCCCTTTTACCTCTTGTGAAAATGTAAAGTATAGGGCATCATCAGCATGTTAGTGTAAAAAATTTAATTTTTTTACATTAACATTCTGTTGTAGACCCCAACATTTCCTTTTCATGAAGGGTTAAAGAAGAAAAAGCCCCCCAAACCTTGTAACGCAATTTCTCCCGAGTACGGCGATACCCCATATGTGACCCTAAACTGTTGCCTTGAAATACGACAGGGCTCCAAAGTGAGAGCGCTGTGCGCATTTGAGGCCTAAATTAGGGATTTGCATAGGGGTGGACATAGGGGTATTCTACGCCAGTGATTCCCAAACAGGGTGCCTCCAGCTGTTGCAAAACTCCCAGCATGCGTGGACAGTCAACGGCTGTCCGGCAATACTGAGAGTTGTTGTTTTTCAACAGCTGGAGGCTCTGCTTTGGAAACAGTGGCGTAACGGACGTTCTTATTGGGGGAGGGGGGGCTGTGTAAGGGTATGTGTATATGTAGTGTTTTTAACTTTTTATTTTATTTTGTGTTAGTGTAGTGTAGTGTTTTTAGGGTACAGTCACGTGGGCGGGGGATTACAGCGAGGTTCCCGGCGCAAAATTTGCTGCATCTCAAGATGTGAGAAACCCACTGGAAAAGCCTCGCCCATGTGAATGTACCCTGTACATTCACGGGGGGGGGGGGGGGGGGGGGGTGCACCAGCTGTTGCAAAGCCACAACTCCCAGCATGCATGGTCTGTTAGTGCATGCTGGGAGTTATAGTTTTGCAACAGCTGGAGGCACACAGGTTAGGGAGCACTGAGTTAGAAACAGACAATGTTTCCCAACCAGTGTGTCTCCAGTTGTTGCAAAACTACAACTCCCAGCATGCCCAGACAGCTGAAGGGCATGCTGGGAGTTGTAGTTCGGCAACATCTGAAGGGCCAGATGTTGCTGAACTAAAACTCCCAGCATGCCTGGACAGTCAGTGCATACTGGGAGTTGCACATACTGGGAGTTATACAATGGTCTCCAAACTGGGGCCCTCCAGATGTTGCAAAACTACAACTCCCAGCATGCCCAGACAGCCAAAGGCTGTCTAGGCATGCTGGGAGTTGTAGTTTTCAGACTCCTAGAAGCAGCAGTGAAGATCTTCACTGCTGCTTCTGAGGACCATACACTCACCTGCTGGTCCCGTCGCTCCTCGTCCTCGTGGCCGGTCCCGCGCTGCTCCTCGGTCCCGCCGCTGGATCTGGTAAGTCCGCCGGTCCCCTGATGTTCCCCCCCTATGCTGCAGGTCCCGAGCGACCCCCCGCAGCCATCGTCCCCCGTTCTGCCCGACTTCCAGGGGCGGGCAGTGCGGGGGATCTGAACTTTCACCCCAGATCACTGTGATTGGTCCACAGGGACCAATCACAGTGATCGTTGACCAGGACCATCAATGGATGGTCCAGGGGGTGAAGCAGAAGTTGTCCCCTGCTGGAAACAGCGGGACTTCTGCCAGTTAACCCGTGCGATGCTGCGCATCGCCGGGTTAACTGAATGTCATTTATAAACGCCGGGATGCGCGAACGCACTGCACAACCCGGCGTTTATATATGCCATTCTGCGGTAAGGGGTTAATAGTCCTATGGGGACTATTAAAGTGTAAAAATAAAAGTAAAAATATAAAAAATTTTAAGTAAAAAAAATGTGAAAAATCCCCTCCCCCAATAAAAAGGTAAATTGTCAGTTTTCTCCATTTTACCCCCAAAAAGTGTAAAACATTTTTTCTAATAAACATAATTGGTATCGCCGCATGGCTAAATATCCCTACTATTAAAATATAATGTTAATTATCCCCTACGGTGAACGGAGTGGACGTTAAAAAAAAAAATTCAAAAATTGCTGCTTTTTTGTAACATTTTATTCGAAATAAAATTTATTAAAAAATGTATTAAAAGTTTTATATATTTGGTAGTAAAAAAAAAGTATAGATCACGGCACCAAAAATGAGCCCTCATACCGCTGCTTATAGGGAAAAATGAAAAAGTTATAGGTCAGTAAAATAGAGGGATTTTAAACGCACTCATTTGGTTAAAAGGTTTGTGATTTTTTTTTTTGCTGTAAAATAATAGAAAAGTATGGGTATCATTTTAATCGTATTGACCCGCAGAATAAAGAAAACAGGTCTATTTTACCATAAAATGTACAGCATGAAAACAAAACCTTCCAAAATTTACGAAATTGCGGTTTTCTTATCAATTTCCCCACACAAATAGTATTTTTTTTTTGTTGTGCCATACATTTTATGATATAATGAGTGATGTCATTACAAAGGACAACTGGTCGCGCAAAAAACAAGCCTCATACTAGTCTGTGGATGAAAATATAAGAGAGTTATGATAATATAAGAGAGCCCCAAATGGGCTGAATCCTGTAGGGGTTAAAGTCAATGGGCAGAGGAGATGTGCATTAATTTGGAGCGGAAAATTCAAGAGGAATTACTCGAGTAAATTCCTCTTGAATTACTCCGTGTGAACGCACCCTTACTCCCGTGTGTCTCACAAAGAGACTGATCTAAAAATGAAATCGCTTTACAACCATCGTGTGAGGAATTGATTAGCTGTTGTTCTATATTAACCTTCATCCACTTTGTTCATTTCCATCTTGGGAAATCTCTGAAGCCCCTTAGAGAAACCAGTTAGAATTAGCATTAAAGGGGTATCTCAGGAAAAAAAACTTTTTATTTATTTATTTATTATTATTTTTTTTTTATATCAACTGGTTTCAGAAAGTTAAACAGACTTGTAAATTAAATTATGTGCAGCTCACAATTAACTAGTCGAGGTAAGGAGGTTATACACCTACACCTGGTGTTAGGGATTTACAATAATCTATTAAACAGAAACCAACCCCTCAAGATTAGTATCATTATTATAAAATACAATTTGTAAAAAAAAAATTATATAAAATATCAAATAGTGCAATTTGACCTCATAGCACAGGGCCCTTGTGCCGAGGAAAACAAATATACATGGTTATAACATAATAATATATTAAGAACATACACCGATATCTAGTATTAGTGAAATAATAGCAAATTGATGTCACTTTCAATAATCCGGCAACTGATAGTCCAGAAATGGTCTAAAGTCCTGTGAATAATATGAGATTCCAATATAATGGATGTAAAGGGAATGGATTATAATTACCAGCCTGATGAAAGTCCTAACAAATCGTCACCTGAGGATAGATTGTGAGGTCCGCAAGTCTTGGATGGTAAAAGACGCTGGCATGTGTCACCGCGGCAGTCTGCCTGCCACAGACCGGATAGAATTGAAGCCACTCCCAAGATCTTTTCGCTGTGGATGGTATCAAGCGATGAACTATAGCGGTGACGCATGCCAGCGTCTTTTACCATCCAAGACTTGCGGACCTCACCATTTATCCTCAGGTGACGATTTGTTAGGACTTTCATCAGGCTGGTAATTATAAGCCATTCCCTTTACATCCATTATATTGGAATCTCATATTATTCACGGGACTTTAGACCATTTCTGGACTATCAGTTGCCGGATTATTGAAAGTGACATCAATTTGCTATTATTTCACTAATACTAGATATCGGTGTATGTTCTTAATATATTATTATGTTATAACCATGTTTATTTGTTTTCCTCGGCACAAGAGCCCTGTGCTATGAGGTCAAATTGCATTATTTGATATTTTATATTTTAAATAAAACATTTTTACAAATTGTATAATATAATTGAAGCACGATCCAGTCCATCATTATTAAAGTTTATTCATCTATGTATCAGGTAACTGATACTAATCTTGAGGGGTTGGTTTCTGTTTAATAGATTTGTAAATTACTTCTATTAAAAAATCTTAATCCTTTCAATAATTATCAGCTGCTGAAGTTGAGTTATTGTTTTCTGTCTGGCAACCGTGCTCTCTGCTGACATCTCTGCTTGTCTCAGGAACTGCACAGAGTAGAAGAGGTTTGCTATGGGGATTTGCTTCTAAACTGGGCGGTTCCTGAGACACGTGTCATCAGCGAGCACTTAGACAGAAAAGAACAACTCAGCTTCAGCAACTCATAAGTACTGAAAGGATTAAGGTTTTTTAATAGAAGTAATTTACAAATCTGTTTAAATTTCTGGAGCCAGTTGATATATATAAAAAAAATTTTTCCCTGGATAACCCTTTTAAAGCATTAATCCTAGGTGACTGATTTTTGAAGTGCACACAATTTCAACACATATGTATCAAAAGTAAAGTTAGTCATTTTTCAAATGATAAATCCCCTCTCCTTTTCAAAGATGATTTATAGTACTGTAAAATATAGATTGGAGGAGAACACTTATCGAACTTGTTTGGATTGCATTTTGCACAAACCTTTAATTTATACCACTTTATTATTTGAGCTGCAGATGTTATCTTTGTAGCTTTCCATAAGTAGACCTTAAGCAGACCCCACACAGTACACACGTAGGTGGTCACACTCCAAAGAAAGGGCAGCTTGCATGTTTTGCCCAGCATGCACACTTTTTATGTATCTGCACTCACATTGGATGAAATCCATACAAATATGCTAAACGAAGGCAAGACAATGGCTACCAATGTAGCCAGAGGTCAAGAATTTAAATATGCAGCACAGAGTATTTTTGATGAAGTTAAAGAGTTTATTAGGGAGATGGGGAGAAGGAAAAAAAGAGTATGACCACATGAAGTCCTGCATTTATGATCTTTGTGAATAAGAACATCACTGAGCACGATAGCCAGCAGTAATGTACATATGTACATAGGCCAGTGCTTGTGCTAAATATAAAGTGACAAGGCTATGACCTACTCCTAGTAGGCAAAGAGCAACTCCCAACTAGTAGTATTTGTTCGCCACTATCTGCTTCTTTACTTTCTGTCTGTCTGCCCAAGGAATATATGTAAATATTTTAGAATTTTTCGATCAAGGGCTACTTTTTAGTCGGGAGGTCTTTGTCATATACACAAAATATCAAAAGGAAGGGAGAAGCTCAGAGAGCACTTTTAGTGGTTTTGGGAAATACCATTCAAACATACAACCTAAAGGTAAATTCAGCTAAAAGAAAAGCTACAACACTTTAACCCATTTTTGAATGAGTTAATAGAGGGGGTCTTCTGTTTAAGGTCCTCATTCTTTGGCCAAAGTAGTTAAAAATAGCATCTGTAGCCAAAACTAAGTTATCCCCTATCCCAGTCATTTGTATGGGAGTGCAGAAGAGACACGAGTACAGCACTAGAGCATCATCGGTGCTTCCAGAAATAAATGGAGCGTGTGCCGCCTACCTGTAGTTAACACGCTCTCCTCACAAAGGAGATCACACAGGGTGCCAGCGGTCAGACCCCACCACGATCAGCTACTTATCCCCTATCTGGTGCCCTTTAAAGGGGTACTCCGCCCCTAAACATCCTATCCCCTATCCAAAGGATAGTGGATAAGATGTCTGATCGTGGGGGTCCAGCCGCTGGGACCCTCTGTGATTTACATGCAGGCAATCGGCATTCAGAACATTATGTTTATGAACGCTGTGTTTAGGTGACCGTGATCGTGACGTCACGCCACGCCCCCTCCATTCATGTTTATGGGAGGGGCGTCACAACCACGGCCGCCGGAACCCAGCGTTCAGAACATAACGTTCAGAAAGCCGGGTGCCTACACAGAGATCGCTGGGGTCCAACTGCTGGGATTCCCTGCAATCTCCCTGTAGGCACCCGGCATTCTGACATCCTGTGGATAGGGGTTAAGATGTCTAGTGATGGAGTACCCCTTTAAGGGCCCATTCACACTACAGAATATTCATCTTTGAATATATTTTATCCATATCCATATCATCCATCTATTGTTCACATATTGGCCCTCATTTACTAGTGTTGTGTAGGTTTCTTTGTGGATTTTAATTCCCTACAATTTATTTTCCAAGGTATTTACTAGGCTTTCCCTACATTTTCCACTTTTCCTACACTTTGTTTTTTTTTTACACTTGTTCTGATCTGTAGGGTTTTCCTCAGCTCAAATCCACCACATTTTGGGGGAGATTTATCAAAACCTGTCCAGGGGAAAGTTGCGGAGTTGCCCATAGCAACCAATCAGATTTCTTCTTTCATTTTTGAAAAGGCCTGTGAAAAATGAAAGTAGCGATCTGATTGGTTGCTATGGGCAACTCAGCAACTTTTACTCTGGACAGGTTTTGATAAATCTTCCCCTTTATGTGGAAACCTTAGTAAATATGTTGGGTTTTTGTGAAAATGTCGGGAACACGCCCCTTTTCAGAGACCACGCCCCGTTTTCCCGATGGTCATGTCCCTTTTTCGTGTTTTCTTAGCAAAATGGAGAGTTAGTCGGATTTTTTCTATTCTGGCGCAAAATCTGGCGCAGACAGAATTTCTGGCGCAATGCGACAGAATCTGACGCACAACCTGACAAAACATGTGGGGTTTGCAATAGTAAATGAGGGCCATTGTATTTTGTGGTCGCCTTCTGTTTAGATGAGGGGTCTCAGACTGGTGGCCCTACAGATGTTGCAAAATGTTAACACCCATTGGCTGCAGCTAAAGGCTGTCGGGAATGCTGGGAGTTGAAGTTTTGCAACATCTGGAGAGCCACCAGTTTTAGACCCCTGGTTTATATGCTCTTTTCTATAAAAAAAAAAAAAAAAAAAACAGTATGCCAACACATACCACCCAACATAAGCCACAAGGACACTCTTTGATTCTAACATGTAACTGTATCCTCTGGAGCCCAAACATAAGACTCAGATGTTTTATGGTACTATAGCTTCTTTGTTTGGTAAATGTGAGCACATTCTTTCTTTGTTTAGCTATAAGCACTATGAGTAATTTTTGCACATAATGTTTTTCATACTCCCTCATGTGTATTAATAACAGTTTCCAATTAGCCAAATGGAATGAGATTTATTGGCACTGTTAGGCATGCTATAGGTGCCGTTAGTCTTGTGGTTGTGAGCCGTGTGTGGTCTTACACTCCTACAGCTATGAGCTCATATCACCATACTTGTAAAACAGAGCACTGGATAAAAGATGGTCATAGCTTTTCTTTTCTTACTATCAATAGTAAACTCTTTAGTCAAGAACATCAGCCTCCAGCATTCCTGTGGCTGGATGTTCTTTGATGATTATTTAATTGGTATTGTAAACCAATGAGTTCAACATAAGTGCAATGTACACCATGCAGTAAAGCTCCTTCTAAGTATTAAGAATGTTCTTTGAAAAGAAACACTCATTAAATAGAGCCAAGATCCATCAATCCTATTCTTATGGCTTACCTAAACCTCCAGCCAGATATCTTTCCATTCTTTTCTTTTGTAACATAACATATTAAAATATACACGAGAAAGTCCAGCTCACTCCCCAATCCCGTAGCACTCGGACTGGCATGGGCTACGCCTAGATACTGTGTAGACAAGAAGAGGTGGTCCAGCGCAGGTAGGTCAGGAACGAAATGCTTTATTGCAGAATCAAAACAGGTATATGGTAGACATGGACAAAGGTGACGCGTTTCGGCCCTGCAAGCGGGCCTGCCCGCTTGCAGGGCCGAAACGCGTCACCTTTGTTCATGTCTACCATGTACCTGTTTTGATTCTGCAATAAAGCATTTCGTTCCTGACCTACCTGCGCTGGACCACCTCTTCTTGTCTACACAATATTAAAATATATTTATACATAAATTACTTTATATATATATATTTTGAAGGATTCGAATTGGCAATGTGTTAAAGGGGATGTTAAAGAGAACGCACTGCGTATTCAAGGAGGAAATATATTAGGCCTTGTGTAAATTTAGGAGGAAAAAGTATGGGGAAATGCATTTCACTTTATGTTTAAATGTTTTTTTCTTCCTGTAATGTCCCTGTTTTTTCACCCTGTTCACCATTTTCAGCGACTTTTCTGAAATGTGGGTGTGGTTTTCAATTTTCTTTCACAATTCGAGTGATTTTGCATATTGTTCAAAATTCTAATGATTTTGGAAATTGTTCATTCTATTTTTAATGTTTTTTCGGGTTGTGATTTTTCGCTTTTGACAAAGAGGTTAAAGGGGTACTCCGGTGAAAACCTTTTTTCTTTTAAATCAACTGGTGGCAGAAAGTTAAACATATTTGTAAATTACTTCTATTAAAAAATCTTAATCCTTAGCTGCTGAATGCTACAGAGTAAATTCCTTTCTTTTTGGAACACTGATGACATCACGAGCACAGTGCTCTCTGCTGACACCTCTGTCCATTTTAGCAACCGTGCATAGAAGATGTATGCTAATGGCAGCATGGTGGCTCAGTGGTTAGCACTGCTGCCTTGCAGTGCTGGGGACTTGGGTTCAAATCCCACTAAGGACAATAAATCAAGTGTTATTATTATTACAATAATGTCAGCAAAGAGCACTGTGCTCGTGATGTCATCAGAGAGCATTCCAAAAAGAAAAGAATTTCCTCTGTAGTATTCAGCAGCTAATAAGTACAGGAAGGATTAAGATTTTTTAATAGAAGTAATTTACAAATATGTTTAACTTTCTGCCACCAGTTGATTTAAAAGAAAAAAGGTTTTCACTGGAGTACCCCTTTAAATAAATGAAAACCACAAAAAAAATGTATGGCATGAATAAACAGTGTGAATTCAGGTAGAAAAAACAGACATGGTGCACATCTACAATCTTGCATAATGATCTGATTGCTTCTCAACATAATATCAAAAACTAACAGGTTGTTAGTATACATTTTTGATCAAAAAGTACAAGCCCACTCGCCACGTCAAGAACACCTATTCAGGATTGTGAGTGAAAAATGAATAAAAATTTACTATGATCCAAAAAAAAAAAAAACATAGGACATGAGGCCTACTGTGTTTTATTGTTTCTATATGTTGTAGCTTTTTTTTTTTTTTTTAAGTTTTTTTTTTTTAAATAAATTTTCCCAGGGGCTGCCATGTTGGATACACTTCCCTAATTGACTGTACAGACAGTATACGAAGATGTTTGTTCTTTATGGAAGCTGCAATTAATAAGAGTTAAATGCATAGTATATAGTATACAGTCATGGCTGTAAATGTTGGCACTCCTGAAATTTTTCTAGAAAATGAAGTACCAGTATTTCTCACAGAAAAGGATTGCAGCAACACATGTTTTGCTATACACATTTATTCCCTTTGTGTGTATTGGAACTAAACCCAAAAGGGAGGAAAAAAAGCAAATTGGACATAATGTCACACCAAACTCCAAAAATGGACTGGACAAAATTATTGTCACCCTTTCAAAATTGTGGAAAAATAAGATTGTTTCAAGCATGTGATGCTCCTTTAAACTCACCTGGGGCAAGTAACAGGTGTAGGCAATATAAAAATCACACCTGAAAGCAGATAAAAAGGAGAGAAGTTCACTTAGTTTTTGCATTGTGTGTCTGTGTGTTCCGCACTAAGCATGGACAACAGAAAGAGGAGAAGAGAACTGTCTGAGGACTTGAGAACCAAAAGTGTGGAAAAATATCAACAATCTAAAAACCATCTCCAGAGACCTAGATTTGCCTTTGTCCAAAGTGCGCAACATTATCAAGAAGTTTGCAACCCATGGCACTGTAGCTAATCTCCCTGGGCGTGGACGGAAGAGAAAAATTGATGAAAGGTGTCAACGAAGGATAGTCCTGATGGTGGATAAGCAGCCCCAAACAAGTTCCAAAGATATTCAAGCTGTCCTGCAGGCTCAGGGAGCATCATTGTCAGCGCGAACTATCCATCAACATTTAAATTAAATAAAATGCTATGGTAGGAGACCCAGGAGGGCATTTATGGCCATGACTGTAATCTGTGATATTTATATAATATTTACAGAATGTGCGATAAATGTCCCATAAATGCAAGTCCTTACTCTGGGACTCACTGGGAGCTTTCTAGCCCCATCTAGCCTGCTTTCAGTCACTGAAAGCTGAAAACATTGGAACCAGCTATCATATGCACTTTGTGCAACTCCCATTGACTTTAATGGGGGCTGTATAAACAGCTCAGCACCATGAGCTTTGCTCTTATGTAACTCTGGGAGGCACACACCAGGAGCACCCCACAAGAACTGTACTTATGGAGATGCTGAGATCCAGGCATCTAGACATAACAGTGTGGTCCTCTTTAGTGTTGTCTATTTTATCAGCATCCACCACATTAACTTTATGAACTAAATGTTCACTTGCTGCTTATATATCCCAACTCATGACAGGAGCCATTGTCACAACATAAGCAATGTTATTCACTTCACCTGTCTCTGGTTTTAATGGCATGACTGACAAGTGTCTAGAAAGACACACATAATGACATGTGGCTTAATGGAAGTTAATAAAGAAATGTATGTGTGCACCTTAAAACAGAATAACGCTACTGAACAATAATTTAGTAGATGCAGAGAACCTGAATGAGGGGCTATATGTTGAGCCTGGCCACAAGCTGAAATTATTATTTTGGATGAGCACTGTATGCTTTGTCTACCAGCCGCTTTAACCCTGAAAGGATAAAAAAAACAAAAAACAGTTGACTGACAGCTCACCATATGACTCATAAATGTTTATTTTAGTGGATTGTATGCTGTCCCCTAACTCCAAGCCAGGATGCTGAATAGTGACGATTATGAGCACCCATAAAGGGTTTTACATAAGGGTTATATATGCCTACGTTTCACATAAGTATTACACCAAATGGGAATTTTTGTAAGTCAATGTTTACCTAAATATGAGCCAGACATTAACCTTAACCAGAATAACTTGAAAGTATGACCACATTTTTTCCTTTTCTCTTTAAATGTGCAATGCATAATTGCATCTCATTTATTACTTTTGATATTGTACAGATGCTCACATGCAAACTAAAGACTCTTTTTGTGCTGATAAAAAAAAAAATACCATCCATTCAAGTCCTATGAAGAATATCCACCCCTTTGGACTTTTTCATATGTTATTGTTACATTAATGAATCATGTTGGATTAAGTACAATGGAACAATACAGACCCAAACCAAATGAAAACAGTATCTCACTGCCTTCAGTCACAGCCCTGTGCACTTAAAAAAGCTTGACCTGTGTGCAAAAATAATAATGGGAAAACCATTGTCCACATATGTAAAGCCGATAGGGAACTATCCACACAAACACTCTCATTGCTGTAAAGGCCACCTCTCATAAATACTAAATTGAAGGGGGTAAATAGTTACACAATTTTTCATTTTATGTTTAATATCTACAAACTCTATAGATCACTTTGTTGAGAATGTTTGCTTTAGTTTGACATGTATTAGATTTTTTTTATTCATCAACATCAAAAGCTTCCCATTTAATCCTCTATGACAAAATGCTGTTACATGATAACATATGAAAACAATCAGTGGCATTGATTCCCTTTGTAGGCATTGCCTATTTCAGGACACCCCTCATCTTCAGGAGAAATGTATCTTTAGAAAAACAAAGGATCGGGACACAAATGTAATATCGTCAAATGTCTTGTCCCCCTATGTGTATTGACCCACTGAAATCTGGGTAGCTTTACTGTAAAGTACGGTCTGGCTACCTTCTGAGGTCTACATTGTAAAGTTAAAATCTGCAAATGATCAGTACAATAAATGGGGCCCTGTATTTTTGCTTTCCCGGAATGTTCTACTAACAGTAATAACAGTCAAACTTCCAGTAAACCATGTGAATGGAGATTAGAGCCAGAAACTGGAGACATTTTATGAGAAGCTGAGTAAAGACTTTGATATAAAGAACACCTGAGCCTTATACTATCTAAAATGGAAAGAATAATGGTGGGCACCATAAAGAAGATGGATCAGATAGGGTGTAAAGGTAGTCAGGAGGTTTAGTAGGGGAAAAGTATATAAGGAAATTAAATAAACAGTGAAAAAGAAAACTTAATCAAAGGAAGAGACAGACACACTTGAGGAAAAGGGAGAAATTAAAATGTGAGAGGGATGGATGATGGGATAGGACAAGGAGGGAAAAGGTAATAATGTCAGCGGCTGGTCACAAGTTGGCGTGGCTTTCAAATACATTGTAAAAAGTCACAAGATTTTGCACAAGTGAACAGTGGTCCACACAAGGCATGATCTGTAACAACCAATGATAATGGTTGGGCAGTGTAGAGGGTTAATTATGCAGCCACAAACAACCTATGTGACTGCATTTGTCCTTACCCAAAAGTGTCAGCATAACCATGGCACAACAGCAAATGAGAGAAGGCTTCAAAGGAGGCAAATTATGAGAGGGAATGGAAGAATATAGTACCTGTGCGTATAATTTTTTCTTTCAAAGCAGGTAATCTTCAAAAAGTAGTCAACAGAACAACCCAAAATATCTTGCAGGCTGTCTACAATGACCTTCATTATAAAAATTACTGGAGTTGAGCCACAGCCATTATATTCTTGCAGGGGACTTTGTCATAACCATTAATATTTTTTGTTTCATTTCTCGCATACAAAAAATACCTGTTAAATCTAAGGGAATAAGAATTTGGTTTCTAGGTCATGGTGTCTTTGTAACGGCACTGTTCCATATTGTTTCTATTTATATGATGCTAATGCTTCATTGTCTTGGTAAAACTACCCTCACAGCTTTTACAAGTGGAGACATTCTATGGAAGCAGTTATTGAAACGTTTTCAAGAACCTCTACATTAAAAGAAAAAGACACAAACGTTATACTGTGGGGGTTTCACTTTAAGACAAACAAAACAAGGAGGAAATCCTAAAAGAGGGGGCGGAGAGTTTAAAGGAAATATTTATACATCATGTATCCTTGTTTTAGCTTGGAAATATGCATCAGAACATGCCCTATGTGCATCTGGTGTAAAAGGATTTACAGCTTAATAAGCGTAACATAAAAATGTAAAAAAAAAACAAAAAAACTAATAAATAAAACTATATGTGGGGAAGGAATAGATCTTTGCCCACCATCCTAATATATATGAATGTTTTCTCTGCACCACAGAGTCTCAATGGGTGTGACTGTCACTGGAACTTTGAGCAAGAATTTCCCACAATAAAGAAACAACTTGTCTATTTTGTGGATCAGCGATAGAAAACCCTCTGGGAACCATGGCGTCTATGATACATTCCAAAACACCACAGCAGAGTGCAAAGGAGATTTTAGGATGGAGTGAAATGAACTTTTATTCTTAAAGCATAGTAAAAAAAAAAATGACTGCAGAGGATTTCTGTTCAGTTGTATGTGCAGATCTGGGTATATAGGGGGAGATTTATCAAAAGTTGCTGAGTTTCCCATGGCAACCAACCAGATTGTTTCTTTCATTTTGCAGAGGCCTTGTTAAAAATGAAAGAAGCGATCTGATTGGTTGCTATGGGCAACTGGGCAACTTTTCCTCCGGACAGGTTTTGATAAATCTCCCCAATAGCTTTTAAGTTTCCACCCTTGCACAGACCCCATAAATGTCAAGTACAATGCACCAGGGTCATATTTAAAAAAAGATGTACATACAATATTTATTACAAAAACACAAAGACTTTGCAAATTTTTGGGTTATGTAAAAGTCCCTTAAATTATACACTAGATGTGACTTCATTGTTGTTGATCGTGATAGTGCTCCCGCAAACAATTCTTATATATCTACCAGTGCGTAAAACTATTAGTCTGTGCAAAAGCAAAATATATTGTTAAAGCACTATAGGGAGGTATTTCTTATATCTGACACAGGACTCTAAGTACTTTTGATCTTTACTAATCCCCACAGTTGTTTTTCATAGATGTCACCTTATACTAAGATAAAGATGACCAGAGATTTTACTCCTGAAAACAAGTAACTTCTCATCACTGTAAATGGAGTGAACTGACAAAAGTTTGATACACACTCCGTAAACTGTTTACCAGACCGCTAGTCTCCAGTGCATTTAATTATAATACTTTGGAAGCATGGTAAATTACGCCATGCAGCTTAATGACACGGTCTTCCTTTTATCCCGTCAATGCCCTCAAGATGCACTGGTATATGCTGTGCCAGAGTTTTTAATTAATGTTTTATACAATCTCATGGGGAAATATGGGATAATAGTGCCAACACTATGCCTAAGAATCACATGGCTACAAATGTATTATCATTTCTTAACTTTTCTCAAAACGTAAGTGTTTAAGATGGTAGGAAAACGTAATAACTTATATTTACCATGAAGAGCTCTGAAAGCATAGACACTTTCATTATTCCGCATAACTAACCTATATGTTCAGGGCTGGATTGAACAGGTATAGCAAACTGGGCTATCACTTGAATTCACCTTTCAGTAAACGGCTTCCTAAATGAGCTATCTGAACTTACTATAGACCTGTTCACTGTCCTATACCACCAAGGAATGGAAAACTAACCCTTTAACTGCCTAAAATATAGGGGTTTCCCCAATGCATTTTCACTGCCCTAAACCGGGAGGGTGCCTTACATCCATAAGACATTTCGAGTTAACCCTTTTACTACCCTAGACCAAAAGATATTGAATTTATGAGAAATAAATTGAACATTGGGGTAGGGGTGGGGGGGGGATTTTGGGACGAGGAGGAGGGGTGGGGTTCTACTTGTTATAAAACTGGTCGTCTACCTATCTGTCTACTTATCTATCTATGTAGTGACAAATGTGCAAAATGCCGTGTAACCATTTTGTAAACTTAATAAGCAAAAAAGTATTTTAATAAATATATCCCACTGATGAATACTGATGAAGAATTGCTCCTTCTAGGCTAATGATTCCAACATATTTCAGTAAACATAACAGTTTTGTAATGAAAGTCAGTCTATCACACAGTAGGAATAAAAATCATTTTTCCTTACCCATCAACTAAACATGTTTGCTTCTTTCCTTTGAAATGCTGTCAGACATGAAAAAGGGTTAAGCTCAAACGTCAAAAACCATATAGAAATGTCTTCATTCTCATTATGCCACATGTAAGGTGGAAAAAAAAACCATCTGGAGCCATAAATCCCAGGATACTGTTTTCTTTCCGAGAGACAAGATTCACTACTAGGAAAGTTGTAGATTTGCTGCTCACTTTAGCTTCCTCCGTTCAGCTTTCCTTATTGGAACCAGAAGATCGAAACTTTACTTCTACTAATGGATTCTTCCTCTGGTCTAGCAAAGTAAACACTGTTCTTTTAAGTACTAAAATGGGGATTTTAAGAGAAAACTGAAGAAATTAGAGAGAATCCTGCACATGGGACTCTGTGCCTCTTAGCTGGACTGGAACTGTACAAACTTTCCTTATTAGGAATAGGCTAAAGAATGTTGGAAGGCTCGGGGATCATCCCTTTTATTTCGGTAAAGGACATTTAATGTTTCTTTTACCTTTAACTAGTTACACCCAGAAAAGAAGCTTCATAAATTACTTTCTGAACAAACTATTCCCAGATTAACAATGTGAGACAGCTACAGTAAAGGGCAGAAGAGGGTTGTCAAAGGGCAGTTGTCAGTAACCAGCAATAATTCATAGACTCTCCATTCGGGGGGGTCCCCAGATTATTAGAAAAACAATATGTTCCGCTGAGTAAAAGAACACAACTTCTGTTGCTCCAAGGCTGCTCTGTACTGACACTCAAGAGACAATGGTACCCTTGTCACATGTATGGTTAAAAATATCCTGGACTGAACACTATAAAATAGGAATAAGGTTTCTTAAAGAGACATGAATTTGCATTTATTCTCATATATCTACACTCCGAAAACATGCTGATTTATTTGGCACCCTATAGGCTTACTGCGTACATCAGGGAACTAGACTTTGAGCCCAACTGGGAACAGGGACTGGTGTATATGGTGACAATGGGGGATATTAATCAAAATCTTTCCAGAGGAAAAGTTGCTGAGTTGCCCATGGCAACCATTCAGATCGCTTCTTTCATTTTTTAGAGGCCATTTAACAAAATAAAAGAAGAAATCTGATTGGTTGCTATAGGTAACTCAGCAACTTTTTTTTCCGACAGATTTTGATAAATCTCCCCCAATGTCTGTACAGTTGTGCAGTATTTAAGCTTCAGGAACTTAATATGTTAAACATACTGAAGTAATGAAAAACACTGTGCATATGATTGTCTTCTTCTATTTACCAATGTAAATACTGGCTATAGTCAAGGAAGTCTAACATGTATCAAGTGATATAGTTTCTTATTGTAGAATTTGGTTTGTATCCACAAAAAATGGGGATTAGCCCAAAACAGAGCAGCATCTGTCTATATCTGCTATATTTAATATTGTAATATAGTCCCATTCACTGGGGATAACCTACAACAACCAATGCAACCCATGGACAAAAGTGGCATTTGTCCTAACGGTAAGATAACTGCCAGATAGAAGCAATTTTGGCTGCTGATTTCCACCATAATCTACCTATTAACAAGAAAATTTAACTTGGATGGATGTAGCTGCTTCATTCTAGTAAAGAGGGGAAAAAATGGCTCTTAAAGCATACCTGTCAGATACCACAAAAAAAAGGTTACTCAGTACCCAATCCTGATCATGTACATAAAATTTTTATGTACAGTCAGACTAACAGCTAAATGATCCAAGATAGGGACCATATCATTAAGGACAGTCGGCCCAACATAGAGGGCACGAACAGAAGAGAACCGGGCCAGCAAAACAATTGTTGTTTATGGGTAAAATATTACAAACTGGTGGAAGAGTGGTCACATAGGATAGACAGGTAGCCAAACAGGTAACCAGCAGGCAGATAGGATAGACATGGTAAGCTGGTGCCGGGAACAGGCCGATGGGTCATTTAGTTGCATCATTTAGCTGTTAGCCTGACTGTACCCCAAGAAATTAGTATGGGTTGCTGTATCTGTAACAATTTACCATGATTGTGGGCATGAACACATTTCAGGAGTCCAATTGAGATAATAACTGCATCTTGTGTACTATTTGCTTATATAACCTTTGCATTTATTTATGGAATGGTGTTTATGATCCCACTTTATTTTTTACCTCTATTTGTCAGTCACTTATCTATACATTATACTGACTGTGACTTTGGTTTTTACCTAAAAAGATTGGCTGATGCCAACTAACCTACTGATGCTGCACTAATATCGTTAACACTACTACCCTGTATGTACCTCTATCATCTGTGTCTTGTATTTGTAATTTCCATTGTCCTCTGTATCCCACCGTGGACTCCTCTCACTCCCTGATGAGTTGTTACAACCGATGGGCGAAACGCATTGGCAAGAGAGGTCTACTTACTTATTATATGTATGTTATGTTATTCTTTTTTCCCCAACCCCATCCACACTTAGTACCAGGAGTTCCCTCCCTAGATAGGCAGGGCCTCTAGTGTAGATACTCACCTGTACCCCATTCCCCTATCCCAGCACATACATTTTTTGTATATCACTATTTATTGATTTGAATTCTAGTAAAATTATATTTTAATATCTAGAGCTCACTTGGTGTTTTTCTAAGATTATATATTTAAGCTGTCTCACCAAGGGACATACTTATCTTACCATACTTACCTAACATTGTGTTTTCTAGGACATCTACCTTTGACAGATGTCCATGCTCCCTTGAATATTTCCCATGGCACCCTACACTATCAGAGTTTAGCACCATGGAACGAACCACATGGACAGTAAGCTAGGGATGCTTAAGGCATCCTTAAAGGGGTATTCCAGGCAAAAACTTTTTTTTTATATATCAACTGGCTCCGGAAAGTTAAACAGATTTGTAAATTACTTCTATTAAAAAATCTTAATCCTTCCAATAGTCATTAGCTTCTGAAGTTTTCTGTCTAACTGCTCAATGATGATGTCACGTCCCTGGAGCTGTGCATGATGGTAAAATATCCCCATAGGAGTTGCAAAGCTCCTGGGATGTGAGTCATGTGAAAGCAGTTAGACAGAAAACAGCAACTCAACTTCAGAAGCTAATAACTATTGGAAGGATTAAGATTTTTTAATAGAAGTAATTTACAAATCTGTTTAACTTTCTGGAGCCAGTTGATATATATAAAAAAAGTTTTGGCCTAGAATACCCCTTTAACTTACTATTAGGGTACGTTCGCACGTACGCAGATTTAATGTGCAGGACTTGATGCACAGGATTTTCTGCTGCAGATTTCAATGTAAACCAAATGACTGAGCACAGCTTCTATTCATCAGTTAGAAAACCTGCGCATCAAATCTGCACAGGATCCTGTATGTGTGAACATACCCTTAAAGGAAATCTGTAATCAGTTTAATCTGCACTAACCTGTCAGTACAGAGGGGTTATGTAGGTGACACTGATGGCAACGATACTTACCTGGTCCAGTTCCGTGCTCTGGTTCTTCCGCAATCTTTCACTGTATCTTTTGTTCTGGTGGCATCTTGGAGCAGGGGCAGAGCTTCATGACTTCATTACTGCTATTCCCTGCTGGGTCCCGCTGCTAGCAAACACTCCAAGTCAGCCCCAGAGCAAAACATACGGTGGAAGATTGCGGAAGGACCAGAGCACGGGACGGGACTAGATAAGTATTGTTGTCATCAGTATCACGTGCACTACCTGTCTGTACCGACAGGTTAGTGCAGGTGAAACTGATGGCAGATTTCCTTTAATAGATTACTTGGGCTGAGTGCTGTGTGCTTGACCCAGGAAGTATATACTACTGGACAAGTAAAGCTAGTTACCTGATGCTGACTCACTTACATTACTTCTGCTCAATGCCACTGGGTTTCCTCTGTAAAAAGTGGAAGGGGTACCAGATATACCCAGTGCTGGCTTACCTTAAACCGAAGTATAGATTCCCCAGGTCAGGTGCACAGTGTCCACTCCAAGGAAATCTATTATCAGTAAGCTGGGGATGCATAACGCATCCTTATCTTCTTGTCTCTGTGACGGCACAACCCAGGGAATCTACAGCTCTATGCAAAGTTTGTAGCGTTATGTACTGTGGACAGTGATAAAGATGTTGTGCTGGCTTGTGCAACATGGAAATGTTGAGCCAGTGCAAATTCTCTAATGTTGGAACTGCACTAAGCTACATGATAGTGTGGTCCTAGTGCATAGCAGCTGCAATGTGTGGGTCCATCCTCAATAATATTGATTAAATGATTACGTAGACAGAAGTGAAAATACCGTTCTGCTTGCAATCCTTCTCTGTAGTGTCTGGCTGTCACTGACAGCTGGGATCCCCTACTGGAGAAGCACAATCATTATTATGTCTGCAAACCCAGAAGGATGTGTATATAATTGTTTCCAGGACTAAAAGTGCAATACTAGGAGGTATTTATTCAACTGGCAGGCCAAAAATAGCTGATTCCATGAGTTAAAATAAGCTGTTTGTGTACATTTGAATTACATTTTTGAGAATTGTAGAGGTCTTAGGTTTAGGAGATACAAACCAAATAAAGGCCAGACTTGCCGTGATCATTCATACCACCGATGAATGGTTGGTAGTTGGAAAATTGTTGCTGGTGATCTTATGGACATTTTCTTTACTAGGATCCTCAATGATGCCAGATAGAAGCTTGTTCAAGTCTTGCAGGCATCATCAGTGTTACTTTGTGACAATTTTGCGAAAGCTGTGCTACAAGCGGCATTCATATTCACTGACTACCAATCATATCAATGATTTTTATCAGTTTATTATTCAGAATAAATAGTAATCAATTTTTTTATCATTAGTACTGAGCCAATTTCACGATACCTGGACAGCGTAAAAATGTGTAGGAACACACCTCATTTACAATTAGAATAGTAACGCCCCGCTTTCAATATATTCATAGTAAAAGCCAGTACTGACTATACATTGCTTCATGTCCCTTGGCTTCTAGCAACAACTATTTTCTTACTGTATAGAAATTTACCTTTTATAATATAAAATAATGATAATAATTGTAGGATATAACATACAGTATGCTTGGCAATTGTTATACACCGGCAATTTGAAAAAAAAAAAAAAATCCTTTATTTTTTAGGCTGCTGACCATAGATGCCAAGCATAAAGCATAACTAACCAGTTTTATTGCATTTTATGATTAACTTGATCCAACTGGTTGGGTATATTTCAGTCGATGTGTGTTCTGCACTGTCAGTGTAGCAAATTATAGTTTGTTAATAAGAAAATGGGGTGTTTCTTGTTCATATACACGTGTCCTTTTAAGTGATTTCTAAATAAGTCTAAGATGTATGGTGAGAGATGACCATCTTTTCACTATGCTATGAGATGTATATGCTGCTTGTCTAGGTGTGGACTCCCAGTGAATGTCATATAAATGAAGGCAGATAGCTGTTTACCTTACCAATGGAAAACCTTTTTAAACTTTCCTAACACATATGAAATTAAATCACAATACAAATAATGGGAAGAAGTAAGCCATGAGTTACAGCAATACTGCACGTGAACATTTGCAGCCCAGGGAAGGAGCTGTAATGTCTCTGCCTTAATTACAGTACAAGGGTACGAGACAGCTGCCAAATAATAATATAGTCCTCATATCTGTTCCTGTGGAGCTTCCCGTCAGCTTCCTCTAAATGTAGTTTCAAATAAATAGAGAGGGAATAAAGGCATCGGCTGTTGGAAGTTTCATTCTTCAGGGATTTTAAGCCACTAATTCAGATACAGGATTAGCACTTTTCAAGATTAAATCAGGAACAAGATGGTTTATAATGATAGATCTAAATGAACTTGGTATACGAAGCTGTCTACATCACAATGAAAGCTAACTCAGTCCTCCTTTTCCCATTTCTCACGATAATGCCTTTAGGCTAACTGCATGTCGAGATGGGGACAGTGACCAGCAGGAACCCAGGCACTATTGGTTCCGCAGACATACTGATAACACTGATAAGAGCTTTGAGATCTTTTTTTACCTATTACTTTATTAAGTTAGGCTCATACTGTGTTAAATGAACAAAGGTCCCCACAGACCCAATGAAGGCCAAAAAAGTGTCCTACATAGAAAAAGTTTTTTTTTTTTTTTTTTTTTTTTTTTTACATTTTGGCAAATAGCCACCATATGGGACTGTATAGTGGCATTTATAGCAAAATATTTTTAAGGATCCATCAGGGAATACTCCCAGCATATATAGAATACTTACATAGAAGTAAGGTAATGCATCACAGCCTAATGTGTACATTATAATAAGTCATTACTTTAAATAAAGATTGTAATACTGGCATAAGTGCATCTGAGCTAATATGTACTTCCGTGATATTATGCCACACACTTTATTCCCCTGTAGGTATAGACCATATTGTGGAATGAAGGGCAGGGAAGGAGTGTTAGACTAGGGCGCTATGGGGCATTGTTTAAGAGGCATCAAGCATCTGGTGCTGGAAACATACTGGCATAACGTTGGCCCATACATTTTCTAAATGGTTTCTAAATGGCTCATAATAATCAATTTTTATGAATGACTGAACAAAATTCTCCAAAAGTTTGAAAAACACTTCTGGTTTCCACATTCATTGTTTAGCCCCATGCCACCTCGTCGTCGATGCCGGATTAGTGGCCCGAGATGGGAGCTGAAGGTCCAGGGTCTATACGGTGAGTGCAGGACGTCGGTTTTTCTCGTGTTCTACATTGCATTTACTACGTCTTTCATTGTCCTAGTACTGCCGTTTTCTGAATATTTCTGGCTGATTTCCCGCATACCTACATTGTCCATCTCGTGGAGCTGTATAGCAAGGTACCGGTGCCACTAGTTTTTTCTGTGTCTACAGAAGGATTTAAGGTTGAACTTGATGGAATCTTGTCTTTTTTTTTTTAACCTTACAAACTATGTAACTATACAAGGGCAATGGGTAATGCTTCAGCATAAAAAGAAACACTAGCTCTAAAACCATTTTTTTTCTAAAAAAACAAACAAATGCCTGCAACTGGCCAACATAATCTTTTTGCTTTAATGTTCTCTAGTTAATCCTATAAAGCAGAGACCTCCATTCTTGTTGAAGTCAACTTTTCAATTATCATTAGATATGATAATTCACTTTAATTCACTACTTCAGTGCATATATATACTTGGAGAAGCAGCTCTGGCAAACAGCTGACAGGTGTATATGCCGGTTGTCGGCACCACACAGATCAGATATTGATGATTTACTCTAAGGATTAGAAATCAAATGAATAATCCAGGAAATATGGAACTTTATCAGTTATTAAACATAGATACCGTGAGCTTGTATACAAAGGATTGTAGCACGTGTTCGCCTTGGCGACCTACTATAGTGAAGAGTATGACAACAGGGTCAGGTAATAGAAATAAAGGATGGTTCTCCTTTATAATTCAGGGACACGTTCATCTATTTTTCTATTAAATAAAGCAAGAATAGAAAATATAAAGAAAGAGGCTATTTAGGTCATTTCTGTGAATGTTAAAAAACACTTTTGTCTTTTGCACACTTACCTTGTATGCTTCATCTGAATTGCAAATGAGACAACGTGGTTTTATTCAGGAGATGTTACAAGATGGTTTAGGATACAGATTTTATATCAGTTTAAAAAATCTTGCATCATGATCCAATTTAATTATAATAGGAATTCAACCTATAATGAAGTGGTCTTCAGTTTTACATTGGAAGTAATGTGCTGATATATTCGGATATGGATGCAACTACCCTAATAACAGGGAATGCATTGACCAACATACGTACTGCTTCTTTCTAGCCTTTTCAAGTACATTGTTCCCATGACTAAATCACAGATTCTAGACTAAATTAAATTTAGCTTAGACATTGTACTTAAAATGTGAATTACAGCTTTCACGTTCTTCAACAGATAACCAGTACAATGCCTTTACTTGTTGTTGAGAGATGTTGTAGTACCCAACTACAATAAGATATTTGAGTATAGAATCGTACCGGTCATTCCTCACTGAAGGGATCTAGTCATGCTTCTCTTCTACTCATTTTTTACAAACTCAAACATATAATTTGTAAGTGTATTTCTTTGTGTTTTCTAAGGCTGGGTTCACATATATTAGTTGTCCGGCATAGTTTCCCTCCTCTATGCACTTAAAGGGGTTGTGCACTGCCCTAATTTTTGGAGCTTCGCTCACAGCGTCCGGAAGTTCATTACTCTGAACGCTGTGTGCGGGCTTCCGTGTTCGTGGACGACGGGCGTGACGTAACGCCCGGTCCCTTGCCTGCCACCTCGTGATGTCTCACCCGCCCCCTTGTGACATCACGCCCGCCCCCTCTACCAAAGTCTATGGGAAAGGGGTGTGGCAGCGGTCCCGCCCCCTTCCCATAGACTTTCGTTGAGGGGGTGGGCGAGACGTCACAAGGGGGCGGGCGAGACGTCACACCCGGCGGCTACGAACACGGAAGCCCGCACACAGCATTCGGAGTAATGAACTTCCAGATGCTGTGAATGGAGCTCCGAAAGTCAGGGCAGCGCACAACCCTTTAAAGGAAACATATGCTAGAACTGATCCCATTCATGGGACAGTTCACAATCATACAGCGTCTCAATTTTGACACCGGATGGTTGAACCCCCCCTCCCCCAATCATGCACTTATCAGTGATAAGTCTTAATGGTGGGACAACACATTTACCTATTTGACAATTATTAATCTGCCCCATATGGTAGCCGCTACATAAGGTTTTTTGTTTTCATATCAATATTTCCTGTCTTTCCTTTGAAATCATCAAGCAGTAACGTTTCACTTTATTATTTTATTACCAGGTATCTGTTCTTTGTGTGATAAAAGCATCAGTATTGCCATATGACATATAAATAGAATGCAACCTGATTATATAAATATTTTCTGCTCAATGGAACGGATCAACACAATGCAGACTGGAACAAACCACATGCTGACCATAGCTACTAGATATCTGTCAGTGGATACAGTTTTTTTTTTTATTGCATCCAAATACAATCTAATGTGTATGATAAAACCATCTATTCGGTGATATCTTCTGTGCAGAAAAGTATTGGCCTTCATATCCCTTTCTTCCTCTAGAGATTGGTGGCTCCAAAGATATCCAGTATCCATAAATCTCTTCTATTTACAGAACGCAACATTTTTGGGAGGTATAGCCTGCTTTATGTCTATGGCTATGACAAAAAAGAAATTCAAAAGGAATAGCATTTCCTCTGTAGCAAACAGCTGCTAATAAGTGCTGGAAGGGTAAATAATTTTTAATAGAAGTAATTTACAAATCTGTTTAAAGGAGTACTCCTGGAGAAAAGTTTTTTTTTTAAAGGGGTACTCCGGCGCAAAGGCATCTTATTCCCTATCCAAAGGGGATAAGATGCCTGATAGCAGCGTTCCCGCCGCTGGGGACCCCCATGATCTTGCACACATCACCCCCCCGTTAGAATCAGTCCACGGAGTGTGTTCGCTCCGGGTCTGATTACTGGCGATCACGGGGATGGAGCATTGTGACGTCACGCTCTGCCCCCATGTGACATCACGCCCCGTGTGACAGCTGTCAGGTACAGTCAGGTACAGCTGTCACGCCCCCTCCCATAGGCTTGCATTGAGGGGACGGAGCGTGACATCACACAGGGGGGCGGAGCCGTGACGTCACAATACTCCGTCCCCGTGATCGCCAGTAATCAGACCCTCCTTTTGATAGGGGATAAGATGTCTTAGTGCCAGAGTACCCCTTTAAATCAACTGGTGCCAGAAAGTTGAAGAGGTACTCCGGTGAAAACCTTTTTTCTTTTAAATCAACTGGCTCCGGAAAGTTAAACAGATTTGTAAATTACTTCTATTAAAAAATATTAATCCTTCCTGTACTTATTAGCTGCTGAATACTACAGAGGAAATTCTTTTCTTTTGGGAATGCTCTCGGATGACATCACGAGCACAGTTCTCTCTTCTGACATTATTATAATAATAATAATAATGCTTTATTTATTGTTGTCCTAAGTGGGATTTGAACCCAAGTCCCCAGCACTGCAAGGCAGCAGTGCTAACCACTGAGCCACCAAGCTGCCCTTAGAATACATCTGCTATGCATCTGCTATGCATCTGCTATGCATGGTTGCTAAAATTGACAGAAATCACAGCAGAGAGCACTGTGCTTGTGATGTCATCAGTGTTCCAGAAAGAAAGGAATTTCCTCTGTAGCATTCAGCAGCTAATAAGTACTGGAAGGATTAAGATTTTTTAATAGAAGCAATTTACAAATATGTTTAACTTTCTGCCACCAGTTGATTTAAAAGAAAAAAGGTTTTCACCGGAGTACCCCTTTAAACAGATTTGTAAATTACTTCTATTAAACATTATTTACCCTTCCAGCACTTATTAGCAGCTGTTTGCTACTGAGGAAATGCTTTTCTTTTTGAATTTCTTTTTTGTCTTGTCCAGAGTGCTCTCTGCTAACACATGATGCCCAAATTAGGAACTGTCCAGAGCAGGAGAAAATCCCCAAAGCAAACATATACTGCTCTGGACAGTTCCTGATACAGACAGAGGTGTCAGCAGAAAGCACTGTGGACAAGACAAAAAAGAAATTCAAAAAGAAAATAATTTCCTCTGTAGCATACAGCTGCTAATAAGTACTGAAAGGATTGAGATTTTTTAAAATAAGTAATTTACAAATCTGTTTAACTTTCTGGCACAATTTCATTAAAAAAATAAAATATAAAAAAAATAAAATAAAAAAGCTTTCCACTGGAATACCCCTATGTAGATGCAACAGCAGTTTCTATTAATGTAAAAGGGGATAATGTTACCATTTATGACATTCACAAATTTAGGTAAATGTATCAGTCAGGTTTAGGTAACTAAATTAACTTCATGATTTTTATTTTTAACTTCATTTTATAACTTCTGTGACCGCAAGTATTTAAATGAATGTTATACACAGGATAATGAACAATGGATCTGACAGAAAGCTATAACTTGCTGGATTTAACCTGGCTGGATCGAGGAAATGTCATGTTACAACATGAAGTCCTGTAGTAAGGTTATCTTTTCTGCAGGTACAGCATTCTCACATGAGTGATAACTCACCGACTGCAATGATACATGCTGACTACAATGCATGACAGATTCCATGTCTAGTCAATGTATAACATCTTATTCAATGCAATTATATTAATATTACATTACCAACAATGTCCTAGAAGCAGCATAGTACTGATATACATCATAGACAGCTATTTTATGTGAGTTATCCTTACTAAAGGACACAACATCAAAACTATCTAACAGCAACAACGTATCAACCATTATAATTGATATATTTTATAAAGCAAGTAGATAGCATAGTTGGTTGGATATTTTTTAAATAGACCAGGACACACGGCTACATGCCACTTCACCCATCCTACCTTGGCACACTGGTTTTACAGCACTGCTCACCCTCATGAACAGCTTCCGCCTCTGTACATCAGATGGGTAGTACAATGGGCATATTACTGCGCAGACACCTTGAGAAAGATTCTGCTGATCTGTGATTATCACAAGTGCCTTAAAGAGGTACTCCGGCCCTGAGACATCTTATCCCCTATCCAAAGGGGACCCCCGCAATCTTGTATTTGCCACCCACCTGTTTGAGCTGCATGACCGTCACACCCCCTCCCATAGACTTGCATAGCAGGGGCGGGGGGTGATGTCACACGGGGGCTTAGTCGTGATGTCACGATACTCCGGCCCCGTGGTCGCCACCCGGCTGTTTGTGAGCTGGCACCATGGCATGCAGCTCAAACAGGTGGGTGGCGAATACAAGATTGCGGGAGTCCCCAGCGGCGGGACCCCCGCGGTGAGACCTCTTATCCCCTATCCTTTTGATAGGGGATAAGATGTCTGAGGGCCGGAGTACCCCTTTAAATAAGTCTTCTACTTATGTGAAAGTATTGGATTGTGTTGAAACCGTGTCAACCAAATCTAATGAACTAACTGCACTGTACTTTAGTAAATAAGTTCTCTATTGGAGAGTTATAGCTATTACTGAACAGAATAATGTTTTATCTGTGGACACACTGCCTACTCAGAAAAATTGCTGATTTACGTCATCGTATTCACAGGCATGGCCGGAAGCTCTTGCCATCTACTGTAAAACTGATGTTTTATTGTGTGTCTGAGGAGGGTTATTTAGTGATACTTAATGTCTGCTAAACTGTGGAAAATATGTAAATTCTTGGGGAACAGTTCCCAATCACATTATTTTTGCTGAGACCACATAAAATATCTAGAGAATTCAATTCACACAGAATAATTATATCTAAATGTAAAATGCACTGCAGACAGCAGAAGACATGTTACTGCTATGATACATTTAGATGTAACCAAAAAGCTGTATACTTGTAGACAAGAAAATATGAGTAACTCCTCCTCCTGTTACATGTTTTATGCACCTACCTACCACATGGTCGGGTTCATTTTTTTTTAACTGTAAGCATGTCCTAATGACACATATACAGTTTAATGCGATGCTCAGCTTGACAGAGTAAAAAGCCATGAAAGATGGAGAGGTGAGTGATTTTTTTTTTCATTGGGCAGTATGGACGTACAATAAGTGGGCAGAGTAAGTGGCCTAATACAATATGGGGGCAATATGGGAGGCTTACTGATATAAAGGGGGGGGGGCTAATGCAGTATTCAGGGCATACTACTATATGGGGGCCTAATACAAAATGGGGGAAGTATGGGGGGACCTAACTTCTATATGGAGGCAGCATGGGGGTCAAATACAATATGGGGAAGTATGGGGGCCTACTTCTATATAGCAGCAGTATAGAGTCCTACTACCACATAGCACAGATGAAGCCTACTGCTATATGGGGGCACAGAGGAGGTCTACTACTACATACGAGGAACAGGGGGACCTAAAGGAAGGGGAAGAAAGACAGGTGTGTTGTACAGGTGTGTTGCAGGTTTTTAAAAAAGATGGCCTATCTTCATGATGAAGCATTAATATTAGATTGGTGGTGGTCAGAGTCCTGGATCCCCCACGTATCAGCTGTCCAAGGCCATACATTGAACCCCAACATATAAACAATAAATTATCCTTACTTAGAGCCCACACTGTGTATTTCTCCTGCTCCCTACAACCTATTATGGAAGTTCATGGGTAAATCTGCTTAAGGTAGACATAATGGACATATATTTTTTAAAGATGAGTGAACCAAACCAATAGAAACTGAATTTGGTCAGAATTTCAGCAGAACCTGCTAAAATAACATTAGGCACATGGCAGAAAGGAGGGAGGAGAATCTCAGGTAAAAATAAATATAACCTCAGGGAATCCCATAATGCCTTTTTAACAGCTCTCCCAGCAAATCAGGAGGCCATATAGGATTGATGTAGAAGCCACAGCTTCAGCAGCAATTTTAAAGATAGCAGGTATTAAGTATAGATTTCTGTGAGGGACACTTATCATTGAATACAGACTAAAGTAGGACCCCACATATTGTAAATTGTAGTAAGGCAGCAGAGAGCGTTCTGCGTTGGTACTGAAGGTGCAAAATCTGTTTTAGTTGGTTTAATGCACCAGTTTTTTTGTTTTACACTAATTGTGAAAAAGCTGTGCATAGAGGGTTTCCTATCACCTGTGTGCACTTTTTAGGATGCCATTCCTGTTGCTATGCCCCAAAATGGGAATAATTTTTCACGACTTGAAAAAAGCCACTGCTTCTTCACTTTCCAAGCACAAAAACAAAAAGGCCAAAAGCCATTTTTAGAAAAAAAAAACACATTGCTTCTTTTCGATACCTCTGCATATAAACACTGGCAGACATCTGCCTTCAAAAAGGAATCATTTTGGGGAAATAATTAATAAAAACACACAAATCCAATAGTGCAGTGTGTTTTTATTCACCTGTGCCTATGCATGAGTCCTCAGAACGTCTTTAATAATGAAAATAGAAAAAAGTGGAAGGTCCAGCACATTGAAGTCCAGGGTAAAAAAAATCTGTTTTCTTTAATACATAAATATAAAAACATTAAATGGAAATAGAAAAGTATATTCTGCATGTAGCAGACCTGATCTCCAAAAAGCAGAATATACTTTTCTATTTCCATGTTTTACACTCCATTGCTGGATTTAATGTTTTTACATTTTTGTATTGAATATAACAGATTTTTTTTTACCCTGGACAACGTGCTGGACCTTCCCCTTTTTTCTATTTTCGTATGCCTATATAGTGGCATGCATCACATCCTTCTGTCAAAGCTATACATTGGGAAACCTACTGTGATTTAAGATGCAAACAGAATAGGAACAGAGGCTGAGAAATAACATGCCTTTTGGTTCATATTTACTTCTTAAAATATAAACTGTGATCATCAATTTTGCAAGTTGGGAAGATACAAAATAACCAGGTTTAAGAACCAGAGAGCTGACTTTGCTGCTTGTATGTCATAATAATATATTATGGTGTAATATAGAGATGTGTTTAAGGTTAAATTATTAGGTTTCAGCTTCTTCATAATTAAGAATAACAAATTGCAGACAGTTTCTCCAGGTTAAAGCTGATTGGTCGCTGTTCTATTGGTGTCATTTAAATTGCTTCACTTACACCAGTGTTCACACGTCTCCTGCCCCATGAAGCAGACAACTTTACAAGGTGAGAAGCTACTAACACTTTATTGTTTATCATTGGAGGGAAAAGCTACTATTTCAATATGTCATCAAAGAGAAGCTCTATTTGCCGTCATTGTACAGAATACACGGAGAAATAGTTCTAAAAGCCATCTGATATAATAGTTTTAGAAAAATATATTTAGCTACAAGGGTATTCCTATAATACTCTTCATAAAAATCCACATATCTACTCTAACACTGCCTCTTACACCGTGCCAGTGTTTATACAAGCACCAATGAATAGAAGTTGTCATATGTAACATTTTTTATTTTTTTTTTTATTCCTTTACCCCAACTCCCAATAAATAAGATGGGCTTATGAATAAATAGGATACAATCGAAGAAGAAAGTCCAGCGCCAATGGGTAAGTGGATAAAAATTCACAGGCTTTATTGATTTCTTTAAAACTTCAATTTATAGGCATGTACAAAAAGGCAAAGGCTCAGCTTGACGCGTTTCATGGTATCCCACTTTTTCAAAAGCATGCTGCAAGTATTCCACACAATTTTAAAATAGGTAAACTTCTTAGGAAGTTGATGCTATCAGTTCCCTTAAGCTTACCTATTTTAACGTTGTATGGAATACTTGCAGCATGCTTTTGAAAAAGTGGGACACCATGAAACGCGTCAAGATGAGCCTTTGTCAATTTGTACATTCCTGGAAGTTGATGTTTTAAAGGAATCAATAAAACCTGTGAATTTGTATCCACTTACCCATTGGCGCTGGACTTTCTTCTTTGATTGTATCCTGTTTTCCACTGCACCATGGTATCCTTGCGCTGGGTCTTGTTCCGAGGTCGGAAGGTGAGCTGATTATTTTGTTCTTACATATAATTAAATAGGGTGACCTGATCAAACATATTTTTACATTTTTTCAACAATGGGAGTGAATGGGATTATATAGTCAGAGGATGTGAATGTTTAACACTGAGGGAAGTGGATTAGGCATACACACCCCCAGACTCTATAATCCCACCCATTACTTTCTAGCAAGTTTCATTATCAAGATTAAGTTCATACCCATCTGACTTTTTCCATGAATTGTCAAACAAAATATAAACGCACATATCTCAGGAATGAGAGGGTGTGTAAAAAAACTGTAACAGGTATGTGATCAGGATACCCTAAGCTATTTGTTGACAGCAAAGACTTATTTTAGGGGGTTGACCACAGGTCCTCTTTAAAGGGATTCATTTCTTCCTCAATGGCGAGAATAAAAGCACAAAAACACCCTTATAAGCCAAGGCCACTCCAGAATGAACCAGTCACTGCATAGCTTTGCCGTGAATGGCTCCTAGTATTGCAGCATAGTCTTATTCACTTGTGCTGTTGTACTCCACACAGTGGCTGATCAGGAGCTGCACCATAGAGAGAAAATTCGGAAGCAGCCTTATATAGTTATGGTGGTAGGGATCCTAGTGGTTAGACTATCAGTGATCTACCATTACTTTTTAAGTGGCATTACCTTTGTAAGTTTCACAAATAATTGTCGCAGTTTACTAATACTGTCTAATTCTTAGGCTAGGTTCACACTGCTGAATCTATGGCAGAAAGTTTCCGTCCAGAGATTCCGAGTGCGGCCAGCGCCGACGGAATCAGTTGGCACTAGGACCGTGCCGACACTGCAGTCTCCAATAGATTGCAATGTGTTCCACAAGTATTTCCGCCAGAAGAATGAGCAATGCCATTCTTCAGGCGGAAATTTCTAAGCAGATTTTCCATTCACAAATTCCACTTCACAAATTCTGAAGTGTGAATTTGTGAAGGGAAACCCATTCACTACACTATACATTCTAGCAAGCGGAACCAAGCCTTAGACTAGATAGTGAAGAATGGGCCAGATTTAATTCCGTGGTTCAGGCTGATAAATTTGGAGCAACTTCAGACTCTAGTCTAAGGACCCTATTACATATCCCCACACATGGTAGATCAGTGACTGTTTAGGCTAGGTTTTCACACAAGTTTTTTCTTACTTAAAAAAATTGCAGTTTTTGAGCCAAAGTCAGAAGTGGATCCAGTAGGAAGGAGAAGTCCTTCCTTTATATTTCCCATTCCTTTTGAATACCCTTTTGACTTTGGCTCAAAAACTGCAGTGACAGTTTTTCAAAAAACACTAGAAAAAAACCTGTGTGGAAACCTAGCCAACTATTGTGTCAGGAGGGCCACATTAATGACCCTTGGATAATTTGTGCAGATCTTTGTTGCCATTAAGTAAGGGCTGCACAGCCCCTATTACACAGGGCAATATCAACACTTTAAACTAAACACACACCACTTCACAACCGCTGCATGAAGTTGTAAAAAGTATAAAATGTTTGTGAATTTTTTATGCCACAATATTTTTCTTCCCAGAAAAACATGACTTTTCAATCTCTAAAGAATATATATATAGCACTAGACAACAGCAGGCTTTCTATTCACTGCACCCAATAACAATGGAGAAGTCTGGAAAGGAACCAAAAGGAACTCAGGACATTGCCAATGGATTTTCAGCACTTCACTCCACAGAGTAGATCAAGCTGTCATAAAAATTGGAAAATTCCTTGATTCCTACAGAGCTCCATGCTGTGACACTTGTATCTTTTGTATCAGATATCATACCATACATGGCTGACAGCACATACTACCTAGTGGTATTTTTATAAATAGTACTGGTGGTCTATCCTCAAGATAGGTCATCAATGGCAGATCAGTGTGGTGCTGACATCTGGCATCCCGTCGATCAGATGTTTGTCAGAGCCACCATGCATAAATAGAGAAAAGATTCAAAAGCATACAGCTCCATACACTGTGTAGTGGCCATGCTTGGTTACTGCACCCAAACTGTAAACTAAAAACATAGGGCGGGAGATTTAAATAGTGTAAAGAAAAAGTAGAGCAGTTGTCAGTGGTGTTAAATCAGATTTTAGATATCATTCTCATTTACTACTTTTCATTTCTAGGTATAAGCACATTCCAAGATAGCACATGCCTCCTAGTCTTTATCAACATGATTTCAGCAATATGGTCTGCTGATACATTAAAGGAGTTATCTAACCTTTAAAAATATGATGGCCTATTCTTAGGTACCCCTATAAGTTCTCCAGCCTCTTCTATGTTAACCTCGGCTGTAAATCTGTACATGCATACTGTATTATTTGTAGCAGTGTTGGGAGATATTGTCCAGGACAACACTACAATACCTTACACTGCTGCTTCCAATACAGTGTTTGCAAGTAGGGACTATATATATATATATATATATATATATATATATATATATATACATATATATATTTATATCTTAAATAGGCTTCAGCATTCGCTCAAACGCCATGGCCTCTTGTGACTGGCAGGAGTGGTTGGAGTTGCAACCCATGCCGATCTGATATGTTAAATCGATTCTGAGGTTAGATCATCCTTAGGATAAGACCATAGGACATAGGTGAAATTAATGTAGATTTTAAAAACCACAAAGACTACATTATCAGCGAGTTTTCCTTTGTTTGAAATCAAGCAGCAAACCCTTGGATAAAGATCAGTTCAAACAAAAAAATACTGAAAAGTTCAAACCCTGCTATAGTAATTTTTGTCATATGTGTAAAGGTAATATGAGACACAGACATTTTTTCAAATGGAATCCTTAGATATACTTAAAATGCAGGTGAACAAAGCCCCATTAATGTCAATAGAAGGTCTAGATGAGGATTATTTTCTGCTTCAAAAATAGTCACGTCCATTCTTGAAGCAGAAAATCTGTGATTATTTTGCATGGAATTTGCTACTGAAATAAACCCCTGACATTTAATGTCCCAATGATGAATGGGCTTTTGTGGGCGAATCAAATTCCTTGTCACAATTTTTGCTATGGAACTTTCAATGTGTAAACTGAGCAGAAGCCTTGCATTGAGATCAATAGGAGGCTGCTGCATTCCAAGTGGAACGTACATAGTGTAAATGGGACCTTAGAGTGAAACCTCAGAGTTTATAGAGATAGACATTTTAAGGGTTTTATGTGTCTGCAAATCTTACCCTGAATGTATAAAAATGTGAAAGACCTGGAGCCGACGTGCACATTTTAGCTAACTGTATTTAAAAAAATATATTTTTGATGTTTTTTAGGCATTTCAAAAATCCATCATAGAAATTGTTAACCAGTGTGCCTTATCAATATGCAGGCTGCCTAATGGGATATCCACCTGCACGCTGGCTAACAAAAACCCTCCAGTTTAGTATCATAGCATTGAAAAACAGAGAAGAAACAGTGTTGCACGTGCCTATGAGCGATAACTGTGTTTACATTTCGCCTCAACGCATTGCTTTCTCCAGCATACTTCACCGCCCACTCTTTTCCACATGCCTGCTTCAAGAGCAGCCACACAGGCAGCACTGGGTAACACTGTGACACGTGCATAGTTGTGCAGGTGTTTCATGAGAGCTGCATTTGGAAACAATAAGCAAAGGTTTCCATTATACCGTACTCCATACCCTGTCGGTGCTATTCTCTTCTGAATGTATCATTTAAGCTAAAGTAGAATTTATAGCTGCAAGTTTTGTGTAAAGTATGTATTTCCAGTGAGGGTACAATTTCAGCTGCCTCCAAGTCAATGAAGGGGAACTACTATAAAGTGACCAAACAAATGATCTGTGATCCAGTCCCATGTATTTAGGAACAAATATGCGCATAACCATATGTCAAAAATATGTCCCTAGATCTGTTTATGTCTGCTCCTTGCCCCAGCCCAGGTAAAGTGCAATGTTAACTGCACAGTGATATATTCATGCTATACAGTGCTGTTACATTTTTGAATTACATATACTGTAGAACATGACCAGGAAAGTAACTAGAAAAGGTGCAGAGATACCAACTGTACCTGGGCTCTAGTGTCTGAGGGGGCCCAAAGACTATTTTACTACCTAAAGATCATAAATGGCACATGGTAGATAAGGGTCCTGCTTTTTGCTTTGGTACCCATGAGCTTCATTCTACAACGCTAAATAATATATCATACTTTGGATGAAGGACCATGGTATAGGTTTTAAAACCAAGCCGAATATAACTAAGCTACATTTGTATGATTTTATTGACCTCAGGACAGCTATAACCCTAAAGACATGTCAATAATGTTGATCGTTCAGGGTTTGAGTGTTCACCACTTATCATTAGAACCCATCAGAAGAAGCGTTCTCCCAATGTCTATTCACACGGCAGAATTTCCGCTTGCAGAATTCTACCCAAAATTACAGCCCCATAGACTTCTATGGGATTCTGCACTCCCATTCACACTGCTGAATTTCTACTTACGGAATTCCGCAAGTGGAAACTCAGACGTGTGAATGGGAGTGTGGAATCCCATAGAAGTCTATGGGCTTTAACTTGAGGAGGAATTCTGCAAGCGGAATTCCACAAACGGAAATTCTGCTGTTTGAAAAGACCCTTAGGGCTTCACTATCCAACACCGATCTCTAGGACATGTCAAAAGTTTTGGTATATGATAGGGACACTTTAAAGTTCTGAAAACCCTATTATTTTCCATGTACTTTTTAGAATTGTATGTAGAATAGTGGATGAGCATATATGCTGCTGCTCCATTCACTCTTGGGGAAATGACCTCCTTTTCTGTGACTATTGAGGGTCCTGACCACATCAATCAGATATAGTTATATCATATATTGTAGACATAGGAGACTTATAGAAGTGCCTGTGTTTGGAAGAGAACTTTATTAGTAAATAGCAAAATGATAAGATAAAGGTAATGTGGAAATTGGGCATTGACCTAAGAAAATATGTGTATTATTATTTAAATATGTTTATAGGGATTGTATCAACCTACAGATGTAGCCTTGGTTACTGTGTTGTGTTGGGATATTCAAATACTACAGGGATCAAGATAAGACGAGTAATTGAGGAACAATATTATGTTATGTTATGTTAGGAGTGTAGTACAATATCTAAGCACGCCAAGGATCAAGATGAGTTTGGCTGCATTGGTATATATTTCTTATTAATACCAGATAGTGATAGCATATTTTATTAATTCTATTTTTGGTACACGGTTATGAGGGTAGTCGCCTTGCCTAAGCCCGAGCTGCTATCAGCATATAGAGATCTTCTTTACAACATCCACATTGATCATAGAAATAAAATAGTCAGGAGATTCTATGGGAGAGTGTTCTTGTCATGCTGTGTGACCCGTGCAGTAGTCATTGTACAGGGAAAAGGGGAGCTTCACTATTACCTACTGTGAATAATATCACCCTGTTATTTACTAAAAGGTTTCCATAATAATAATAATAACATTATTAGGCTTAGTGGTCAGATTGAAAACTGCAAAATTTCAGGATTTATTTTTAGAAATGAATAGTGATGTGAACCTCTAAAAAAAACACCAAAAATGCTTACAAATGTTTTTAACATTGCTATTTAAATAATAGGTGCTTTTCTGATAGCACATTAACTTCAACTGAATTGTTCTTACAGATCAACAATACTGACATCTTGTGCCATCATGAAGTCTTGGATTATGTTAACATCAATCCTTGGAGCAGCTTTCTCCATTCCAGTAAGTTTAAATGATAATCATCATTATATTATTTAAAGGAATAACACTCATGGGTTAAAAGAACAGATGACATATAAACAGATGATGCCAAAAACATTTTTTCCTAAGTTCTTCACGGTTTATAGTAACCATTTACTCCTTCTTGTCTATAAGGAAATAGGTCAGTCAAGCGGAATTCTAAACTTCATTTCCACTTGACTGAGCTAAAAATTTGGTAAATTTAGCTATTTTTAAGTATCTTAAAGCATTTTGAAATGTTTTTTTTATTAACCCTACCCATGCAGCTCTCTCACAGACTAGATGAGGAGTGATTGTGACACTGCAGAAATGACTTTAGACTTGTATCCCCTGTCATTTTATCCCCTAATCTCATGTCTTCCCAAAACCTATGTCCCTCTGCCTCGACTCCCCTGATCCCCCACACCCTGTGTCGCTCTGGTCCCAGGGCACGGAAAAAAAATTAAACAAGAATGCACTCATGTAACAACATTAACCAAATATAAGATCCGTTTTACAGCTAAATTCTGTATATGGTCCAGCAAACGCTGCACAGACACCAAAGAAGTAGAGAATCTTGTCAAATATGTTCTCAGATGCCCTCAAAATATAAAAAAAAAAATGTCTCTGGATAATAAAGATTTTTAATGAAGCTGTTATTTAGGTTTAGTTTAAAAAAATTAAATGATATAATGTATTTGGAAATACCTGCCTAAACAGACAATTTTAATATTACATCACTACAGGATCAGACAAATCCCAGGAGTCAGGTATCCCAGTTTATAGGGTACCATATTTTATTACAAACACATTAAAGCAAACCTGTAAGGTGATTCATGCTACTGTACTTGGAAGCAGGATATGAGGAATAGAAGGTAACCTTATGAATTCCTGAAAAAAGAAGCCGGACTCCTAGGAGAGACAATGAGAGTCCTGATAACCCCACGCTCAACGGCATATTGACAGCCATGTCTGTTTACATACTGATACAGTGAAAGCTGTCAATCACTGGGTGATTGGGATAATCAGGACTCTTACTGTCTGTTCTAGGAGTCCTGTCAGGATCCACAATGTTTCTTACTCCTGCTCCAAATCACATGACCCTATATTTCACAGCATTCACCGTCATATCCTGCTTTTAGATAAGGCAGCATCAAGCATATGACGGGTTCACTTTAAGATTCTTTTTCAGACAGCCCAATGATCTCCTAAAATCATTGTGCAGGTATTCCTAGTATGCATTTGCCAGATCTCTGCAGACTTAGGACATCAGGTGGATAAGCCATCTGTGGACAATATTCCTGACTTAGCACACAGACATAGAGATGATAAGTGCAGGAGGCACCCATCCATGGGCAAAAAGGATTTCAAATCTGATTATTCAACCTGAAGCATAATGAGAAAAAACATAAGAATAAAGCAAATCGTTTTGAAAACCCATTCTTCAAAATATCCTTACACTTTACCAAGAAAGGTTATAGGTACTATTGATGTTAGTATTGTTTGTGAATGGAGTGCTAATTTCAGTCCTCAACTTTAAAGGGACAATATCAAAATTCTTGTTATTTCTTTCATAACACCAGTTAGCCGTCGCGTCATGCAGGGAAGAACACCCCCTTCCAGCATACTGCCGTGGTTAGGGGATAAGTTATATTGCACTACAGTTCTCCTTTAAAGCATTTCTCTACTGAGCATTATTTAACCCTTATAAAGGTTTTAATCATCTCACTTTTCCTTTCTTTCCAATAGAATGCACTACATGTTTCAGGTGGGGAAGTATGGATTGAGTGGTGAGCTGAGCTGGCTCAGTACACAGTGGGTGCTGGTTGCTATCTGCAGCTGACACCCACCTTCAATGATTATTAATATTCACACCAACTATACAGTTAGAATGTATGTCAGTGGTAGTTTAGAGGTCTGATCTGCACCCCCTCCTCCTGATGTAATCATAGGGAGCCAATCAGATGCCATGGAAATAATACAAATTTTCCCTAATAAAAATGTAAAACAACCCCCCTCCCTTCCCATTTTCAAGGAAAAAATATACATGTTGCGTGTAAATTTGTTTATAGTCTATTAAAATATATATTTTTCTGGTTATGCAATACATCTTAAACTACGAAAGATAAGCTCTAATACAACTCAGTCTGTGAAAAAATTAAAAACCTTATGGAAGAAAAAATTTAAATTTGCCATGTTGTGAAAGGGTTAAGCCTCTCCTGATAACTTTTTAATGAGTGTGATGAGATTGAGTCTGATATGTTGAGAATTCTTGGAATATAAACTAGGTATATAAGAAGACTTCCAAATAAGGTACCGGACATTTTCACAGTATTTATAAGTGTCCCATGCTCTTCTATATTACTAATGTTATTTTATTTAATTGCAGCTTCCACCTCATCCCCAGCATCCTGGATATGTCAATTTAAGTTACGAAGTAGGAAAATAAGTGTTTCTCTATATTTCTTATATATATATTCTTTATCTTTTTATTCCTGCAGGAGATAAGCTGCTGCTAGGTTAACCTGACAGCAGTTTATTCTTCTCTTACAATTAAAATAAACATGCACACTTGGCTAAGCTGAATGTGCATGTGTATGGTGGTGTGGGAAAAATAGATGTCAGACGAACAAGTGGTAATATTCTATTGAACAAAGCAATGGCTAAGAGTAGTACAATCAGTAGAGAATATCCATTTTGTCTGACATTTATCTCTTATGTACGGTCACCTTTACCTTTGTTCCTTTATAAACACAGTGACCTGGGGAATGACATGACCACAATTATGCTATCAAATCAGTTTCCTATTCATTTTCATTATCTTAAATGATGAGAATTTGCAATTCCCTTTCAAGATGTGTACCATAACAGTCTCAAAGCAGATTTTATATAATGCTTCATTTCATGTAGACATAGAAAATTGTTATGCCCTTTGGGTGAGTCATTATAGAAATCAACAAAATGTTTCTTACTGCAGGCATTTTGGAGGATTTATCAGTCTAATGTGTATAATTTATATAATTTAATACTTCTATTTAGGAAATCAGGAGAGATAAGACATCTCACACAATCTCCCGTAACCGTTGTACTATACAACTACAGTGCAGAAATGTCTCTTCTTAAAGAAACACTAAACCTAGTGATGAAAGATACAAGTAAACAGAATATTCTTACCCCTACTGTTTGTACATATGAAGCATTTTTACAGGGTCCTGAAACAAACTGTAGAAATACTTCGGAGAACATAGGGGCCAATCTATTTTCCGATGGGAACTATTTGAAGGGGTGGGATTAAAGAAGTGGCAGCAGTTTTATAATTTAGGAAAAAACACATGACAGCCTGCTATGATTGTAAAATAACAAAATAAAGTATACTCACCTTGCCTGGTGCTATGCCAGTGCGCTGGTCCCTCCCGATTCCTCTGTTTACTTACCCTATTGAATTGTTGTCCCAACTCACCTGTTGATGTTCTGAACACACTATAACCAATCACTAAGGCTGCAGTGTGCTTGAAATGTCAAAGCAGAGAAGAGTAAATTAAAGGTTAAACAGAGGAATTGGGGCAGACCAGAGTGCCTGTGCTGGATTGGGCACAGTGGGTATGTTTTTTTATTTTGTATTTTACAATGCTAGCAAGCTGTCATGTGTTTTTTCCTCAAACAGAATACCCTTTTAACAATATTTTTGCCTACCGCTAACAAAGCAGAGAAGGGAGGCTCTTGCTCTAATCAGATGTCTTAGAGCCAAACACAGGACAGTGAAGATTTCAAGAGAGACATGGATGCTATCCTAGTCAGATGTCTTAGAGTCAGACACAGGATAGTGAAGAATTGGAGAGAGCCATGGATGTATCTTTATACGTTTCTCAGGGTAAATGTAATATCAAACGAATTAGGATCACAGAAAATAAGGTGATAAAGGCAGGAAGAGGTCTTTAATGTTCATGACAACAATATTCTTAATTTATGAGTTCATTCATGTATAAATATATTTTTAGTGGAACTTTTTCATGTTGTACAATATTTCAGTCAACTGTAAATACAGAAGGCTTTTATCTGTGCTCATTTATATGGCAGGTGTTTTGTCACTTTGCTTACAAGTTTAGTAGTTGGGGTATGTTCACATTGAGGAATTTGGCACGCAATTCTAACGGAATTCAGCGGTGTGAACCCCTAACATTAGTGTGAGTGAGTCGTCCACGGACCCATTCCCACTACGGAATTCACGCCGCTGAAAGTGTTCCGCGGAAGAAAGAACATGTTCATTTTTTATGCGGAAGTCTGTGAACCCTGCATTGCCATTAATGGTGATGGCACATGGCCATGCCGTCCTACCGCCAAAGTATTTTGGTAGTGGCCATCAGATGGAATCTCCGCTAGTGGAATTCTGCGAGGGGAGATTCCGTTCACATTACTCAATGTGAACATACTCTTGCAATGTAAGGCCTAAAGCAATAATCTTATGACTGAATATTTGCTATATTTCCTTGCAGATACTGACACCTTTAAAATGGTACCAGTCCATGTTGAAGCATCAGGTGAGACGTTTCATTGTGACTATTGTGGTACAAGTTTTTTTCTTATCAGATTCTTAAAGGAGTACTCTAATGTAAAACATTTACCCACCATTAGCACTGATTCCCTGAGTTATATAACACTCCCAATTACCTCTGTAGCGTTCCATGAAAGCATCCATGTTTTCTTGCAAAACCGGAAGTGCAGCCTCTCTCAGTGGATTATGAGTGTCGTTCCACACCATCTGTGCGTCCGCGGCCATCTTTGGAACGAATTGTCATCATGACTTCGTTCCTCCTCTCATTTAGCCCGCCCCCGCAAGTGCGATCCTGTCACTCCCCAAGTTGCATATTCATAAATAACTTTGTTTACTTAGCCGGCATTTGCTGGGCTGAGTAAACGCCTCAGCAACCTCCCTCCAATCATCAAGCGAGTACAGCGCATGCGCACTCGCCTGCATACTAGGACCGGGCATGTGATCAATTACAACCAGTAATATAACAGATAGTTACGTCGCCGTAACTATCTGTTATATTCACAAAGCAACCTACGCAAATACATGTCTCTAAACATGTAGGCAGGGGAGGCAGAGGGGGAGGAGATGGCGTAGTGGCTCGGGGTGGGGTTCGGGACAGGGGAAGGCAAAAAGGAGGCAGAGAGGGGCGTAGTGATGAATATTATTAGGGGTGGGGAGCAAGAGTGAGGGAGGGCTTGTGGGTGAAACATTCTTAATCTTATTTTCCTGATGGCCTATCAGTGAATAATGGCCTGTCCTGTGGTTAGGCCATTAATCATATTAGATAGGTAAACTCCCTTATACAGAGTACCTGTCATGATCTTCATAAATTTTTTAATTCTCCCAGTTCACTCCCCCCATCATGATAGACCACCCCTCCTATATTTTTATTGTTTTTTTTCAGTTTTCTACCTTGATATTGTGCAGTATCTTGATATTGCAAGTCTCAGTCAGCTACACACACTGGAAAGGGGCATTCCCCAGCAGGTTTGACATTATCTGAATCATTGCTGGGGAGAACTTTCTCCCTCACCCTTTCTGCTACACAAAAATGAAAGCAGTTCACTGTGAGATGAGCTGTGATTGGCTAAGGCCACAACCCCACCCCTCCCTCCAAAGCAGAAATATTCAGCTCTATACACTCTGCTGAGCTGAGGTCCCATCTGCATTTCCTGACTTTCGTCTCTGTCAGACTGCTGCAGGTGACAATCTGCAAGCAGTACTGCAGGCAGGACCAGAAGGAGGACCCCTGGTGGCCAAACTTTTTGGGGTTTATTTAACACCAAAATGTATGACAAAAAAGAAGTATATTAGAAAAGTAATTCAAAAAGGCTAATCTATAACATATTAATTTTTAGTACTAATGGCAGGTATAATTAAAAATCTGTAAATCATGAGTATAATATGAAGATCAGTTTACTTTCAAAAACATCTACTAAAGAAGTATGGAAAAGTAAGAGCCTCTATTTGGCACACATACTACAAGCATTGTTCATAAGTAGTTTGCCCCCCTTTCAAAAAGACAATTAAAAAAACTTTCTGTCTTGATTTGCTGTTTTGTAGTATCCTTCTTATGGCTATGAACCGATGTCTGGATGGCTGAAGAATCCAGTGGCTCCCATGTCTCCAATGATGCCACAACAACCTCTCCCACATCCACATGCAATTCCAAAACTACCATTACACCACCCGATGCTAATGCCACAACCACCAATGATTTCCGCACCTGGCCATCATTCTCTTTTTCCTCCTCCCCCCTCACATCAGTTAAATCCAACTTACTTGACAAACCCTGAAAGTCAACAGCCAACACACATACAACCTATGGAACCACCAAAGCCTGACCTTTCACACCAACCTGGTCAGCCAATTTACCCGAACCAAGCACAGCCTCCTCTAGTTGAAGAAAGACCACTTGAGCCATGGCCACCAGTAAGCAAGACTCAGTTAGAGGAGCTGGTAAGAATCAGTCAACTAGAAGAAGAAAACCAATGCTTAAAGTTAGGTTTTGATGACCAAATTGTACCATCAGATTCCAATAGTAGGACCTATTGCTTATTTAATCTTGAAAGAAAAGGGTACTAATGTGACCTGACTTGTAGGGTTATGGAATTTTTCATGCTTATTATAGAAAGAGCATTGACCTGTGTAAAGCCTTTGAGCCATTACATTCCCAATCAACTAGACAAAATTGAATATGAAAACTGTCATAGTCACTGGTAAATACAGACTGTTGGGTATTTCAAAACGAATCTGTCTTACAAAGGAAACACTAAGGTGGCCCAATAATAAAATAACATTACAGACATATGGGAGAAAGCAGAAAAGCAGATTCTTTTCCCAAGAGCAGATGAGTATCGAGTAATTTAGAGGGACAGATCGCAACAGCATATGTTTATATTTTTCCATCCCAAAATAGCAATACTAATTAAACAAGTACAGGAAATAGATTCTGTAAATGTACAGAATGCTCCTCTGTGTCACAGGAACCACTGTAAACTACTACTTAACAGATTATCAGGGTCACTGCAAGTAATTCCACTTGTGGCCACTGGACAGAAACCATGCCTTTGTTTTATTGTCTTTGGCCTAAATGTATGATAAAATATTGGAATTGTGGTAGGTATGATTAAGAAGTAATGATTACACTGCATGTATTTACAGATGTTTCTAAGCATAGCATACACAGAAATACACACATAAATCATACAAAAGACAGAAAAAAATAATTTGGGTCCCTAACTGTTATAGTATAAGGGTACGTTCACACGTACAGGATCTGCTGCATATTTTTGCTGCATATTTTCACCAGCTAATTTTGCTACCCATTGAACTCAATGGGTAACAAAATCAGCTGCACAAAATCTGCAGTAAAAATATGCAGCAGATCCTGTACGTGTGAACATACCCTTAGGGCACAACTGTCACCAGGAATATGCCTGTGAAGCTGCACACACCCTGTGAAGCTGCACACAACTCAACAGCCAGGGCACACACTAAAGTAAGTGACTCCTCGTTGGACTCCAGTTCACCCACACTATCACCCAGTATATTGGGTTTAGTGGGGGTGAACTGGCTGACAGTTTTCATTTAACTGCCAATGTGGACTTCTCCTGGTTCATTCTTGTGATCGGTTGGAGTCCAATCAAAACTTTTGGAATGTTTCTACAACACATCAAAAGTAATTTTTCATGAAAGTTCTTATTTAAATACAATGGGGCAAAAAAGCATTTAGTCAGCCACCAATTTTGCGAGTTCTCCTACTTAAAAAGATGAAAGAGACCTGTCATTTTCATCATAGGTATATCTCAACTATGAGAGACATAATGAGAAAAAAATCCATAAAATCACATTGTCTGCTTTTTTTTATAATTTATTTGAAAATTATGGTGGAAAATAAGTATTTAGTCAATAACAAAAGTTCATCTCAATACCTTGTTATATACCCTTTGTTGGCAATGACAGAGGTCAAACGTTTTCTGTAAGTCTGTAAGGTTTTCACACACTGTTGCTGGTATTTTGGCCCATTCCTCCATGCAGATCTCCTCTAGAGCAGTGATGTTTTGGGCTGTCGCTGGGCAATACAGGCTTTCAACTCCCTCCAAAGGTTTTCTATGGGGTTGAGATCTGGAGACTGGCTAGGCCACTCCAGGACCTTGAAATGCTTCTAACAAAGCCACTCTATTGCCCGGGCAGTGTGTTTGGGATCATTGTCATGCTTAACCCCTTAAGCACCAAGCCCATTTTAACCTTAAGGACCAGGCCAATTTTATTTTTGCATTTTTGTTTTTTCCTCCTCACCTTCTAAAATCCATAACTCTTTTATATTTCCATCTACAGACCCATATAAGGGCTTGTTTTATGTGTGACCAATTGTACTTTGTAATGAAACCTATCATTTTATCATAAATTTTACGATGTACCCAAAAAATTATTTGCACATTTTGGAAGGTTTCGTTATCACACTGTACACTTTGCGTTAAAAATGACGTGTTCTTTATTCTGTGGATCAATACGATAAAAATTATACCCATGGCTAGATAGTTTTTCTACCGCTTAAAAAAACATCTAAAATCACCCTATTTTGACCACCTATAACTTTTTCATTTTTCTGTATATAGAGTGGTATGAGTGCTCATTTTTTGTGCCATCATCTGTACTTTTTATCGATACCACGTTTGCATATATAAAACTTTTAGCTAATTTTTTATAAAAAGTTTTGGGAATAAAATGTGACTAAAAAGCAGCATTTTTGGATTTTTTTACGTTTATGCCGTTCCTCGTACAGGATCACTAACATTATATTTTGATAGTTCGGACATTTACGCATGTGGCAATACCAAATATGTTTCATTTTTATTGGGGGAGGGTATTTTTCACTTTTTTTTCAACTTTTACATTGTTCCACTTTTTTTTTAAACACTTTTTATAGTCCCCATAGGGAACTATCTATAGCAATCATTTGATTGCTAATACTGTTCAGTGCTATGCATAGGGCATAGCACTGATCAGTATTATCGTGATCTTCTGCTCTGGTCTGCTCGATCTCAGACCAGAGCAGGAGACGCCGGGAGACGGATGGAGGCAGGTGAGGGGACCTCTGTCCGCCATTACAGATGATCGGATTCCCGTGGCAGCGCTGCGGGCAATCCGATCATCTATTTTAACATGCGCACTGCCACAGATGCCGAGATCTTTACTGATCACGGCATCTGAGGGGTTAATGGCAGACATCCATTACATTTACGTCCGTGGTCTTTAATGGGTTAAAGACCCAGCCATATTTCATCTTAAATGCCCTTTGCTGATGGAAGGAGGTTTTCACTCAAAATCTCATGATTCATTCTTTTCTTTACACGGATCAGTCGTCCTGATCCCATTGAGGAAAAACAGCCCCAAAGCATGGTGTTTCCACCCCCCATGCTTCACAGTAGGTATGGTGTTCTTTGGATGCAACTCAGCATTCTTTCTCCTCCAAACACGACTAGTTGAGTTTTTACAGAAAAGTTCTACATTGTTTTCATCTGACCATATGACATTCTCCCAATCCTCTTCTGGATCATCCAAATGCTTTCTAACAAACTTCAGACAGGCCTGGACATGTACTGGCTTAAGCAAGGGAACACTGTATGCATACCAAGGTGCTGTATTATTGAATAGGCAAAACATAGTCTATTTGATACTACTTTTGCTCTCCTTTACACTTGTCACGATGCCGGCTGGCAGGTAGTGGATCCTCTGTGCCAGAGAGGGATGGAGAGGACCGCGCTAGTGGACCGGTTCTAAGCCACTACAGGTTTTCACCAGAGCCCGCCGCAAAGCGGGATGGTCTTGCTGCGGCGGTAGTGACCAGGTCGTATCCACTAGCAACGGCTTACCTCTCTGGCTGCTGAAGATGCTGAAGATAGGCGAGGTACAAGGGAGTAGGCAGAAGCAAGGTCGGACGTAGCAGAAGGTCGGGGGCAGGCGGCAAGGATCGTAGTCAGGGGCAACGGCAGGAGGTCAGGAACACGGACTAGGAACAGACAAGGGAACGCTTTCACTAGGCACAAGTGCATCAAGATCCGGCAAGGGAGTGCAGGGGAAGTGTCTAGATATAGGGGAGTGCACAGGTGGGAGCCAATTAAGCTAATTGGGAAGATTGGGCCAGGCACCATCATTGGTGCACTGGCCCTTTAAATCGCAGAGACCCGGCGCGCGCGCGCCCTAGGGAGCGGGGCCGCGCGCGCCGGGACAGGACCGAGGGAGAGCGAGTCAGGTACGGGGGCCGGGGTGCGCATCGCGAGCGGGCGCTATCCGCATCGCGAATCGCATCCCGGCTGAAGGCGGGACCGCAGCGCACCCGGTCAGTGGATCCGACCGGGGCGCTGCAACAACGAAGATGAGGCGAGCGCTCCGGGGAGGAACGGGGACCCGGAGCGCTCGGCGTAACAGTACCCCCCCCCTTGGGTCTCCCCCTCTTCTTGGGGCCAAAGAACCTGAGGAAAAAAAACTCAGTTTTTCCGTGATGAGGTCCGATGCAAATTAGGAGGGGTTCTGTGTGGAAACGTACGAGACAGTCCAATCTTTTATTGTAAAAACAGTAGAGGGGTCTGGCGAGACTGGTCACAGGAACGTAGAACCTGTTGATGAGAGAGGCCAAAAAAATTTTTCCTGCAGATCCGGAATCCAAGAAGAGCATAGTAGAGAAGGAGAAGGTAGAGGCAGATATCCGCACAGGCACAGTAAGGCGTGGAGAAGCAGAGTTGACATCAAGAACTGTGTCACCTTTGTGCGGAGTCAGCGTACGTCTTTCCAGGCGGGGAGGACGGATAGGACAATCCTTCAGGAAGTGTTCGGTACCGGCATAGTACAGGCAAAGATTCTCCATGCGGCGTCGTGTCCTCTCTTGAGGTGTCAAGCAAGACCGGTCAACTTGCATAGCCTCCGCGGCGGGAAGCACAGGAACAGATTGCAGAGGACCAGAGGAGAGAGGAGCCGGGGAGAAAAAACGCTTCGTGCGAACAAAGTCCATATCCAGGCGAAGCTCCAGACGCCATCCGGAAGAACGCATGTCAATGCGAGTGGCAAGATGAATGAGTTCATGTAGGTCAGCAGGAGTCTCTCGTGCGGCCAGAACATCTTTAATGTTGCTGGATAGGCCTTTTTTAAAGGTCGCGCAGAGAACCTCACTATTCCAGGACAACTCGTAAGCAAGAGCACGGAACTGAATGGCGTACTCGCCAACGGAAGAAACACCCTGGGCCAGGTTCAGCAGGGCAATCTCGGCTGAAGAAGCTCGGGCAGGTTCCTCAAAGACACTTCGAATTTCCGAGAAGAAGGAGTGTACAGAGGCAGTGACGGGGTCATTGCGGTCCCAGAGCGGTGCGGCCCATGACAGGGCTTTTCCAGACAGAAGGCAGAACACGAAAGCCACCTTAGACCTTTCAGTAGGAAACTGGTCCGACATCATCTCCAAGTGCTGGGAACATTGCGAAAGAAAGCCACGGCAATACTTAGAGTCCCCATCAAATTTGTCCGGCAAGGACAGGCAGAGGCTAGGAGTGGCCACTCGCTGCGGAGGAGGTGCAGGAGCTGGCGGAGGAGAAGATTGCTGGAGAAGTTGCGACTGAAGTTGGTGCGAAATGGTGGACATTTCCGACAGCTGACGGGTTAGAAGGGCGATCTGTCGGGCTTGCTGGGCGGCCACCGTGGTTAGGTCAGCGACAACTGACAGAGGAACTTCAGCGGGATCCATGGCCGGATCTACTGTCACGATGCCGGCTGGCAGGTAGTGGATCCTCTGTGCCAGAGAGGGATGGAGAGGACCGCGCTAGTGGACCGGTTCTAAGCCACTACAGGTTTTCACCAGAGCCCGCCGCAAAGCGGGATGGTCTTGCTGCGGCGGTAGTGACCAGGTCGTATCCACTAGCAACGGCTTACCTCTCTGGCTGCTGAAGATGCTGAAGATAGGCGAGGTACAAGGGAGTAGGCAGAAGCAAGGTCGGACGTAGCAGAAGGTCGGGGGCAGGCGGCAAGGATCGTAGTCAGGGGCAACGGCAGGAGGTCAGGAACACGGACTAGGAACAGACAAGGGAACGCTTTCACTAGGCACAAGTGCATCAAGATCCGGCAAGGGAGTGCAGGGGAAGTGTCTAGATATAGGGGAGTGCACAGGTGGGAGCCAATTAAGCTAATTGGGAAGATTGGGCCAGGCACCATCATTGGTGCACTGGCCCTTTAAATCGCAGAGACCCGGCGCGCGCGCGCCCTAGGGAGCGGGGCCGCGCGCGCCGGGACAGGACCGAGGGAGAGCGAGTCAGGTACGGGGGCCGGGGTGCGCATCGCGAGCGGGCGCTATCCGCATCGCGAATCGCATCCCGGCTGAAGGCGGGACCGCAGCGCACCCGGTCAGTGGATCCGACCGGGGCGCTGCAACAACGAAGATGAGGCGAGCGCTCCGGGGAGGAACGGGGACCCGGAGCGCTCGGCGTAACAACACTGATGTATGTCCTATTTGTGGGGTAGAATAAAGTGTTCTGCCCCAACTAAAAAAAATGTTGGCTGCATCATACGTTTTCTGGTAAAATTAAAGGTGGTATTACAAAGTACAATTGGTCGTGTAAAAAACAAGCCTGTCCTATCCAGAGGAAAAATTGCTGAGTTGCCCATAGCAACCAATCAGATTGCTTATTTTATTATTCAAAGGCCTTTTAAAAAATGAAAGAAACAATCTGATAGGTTGCTATGGGCAAGTCAGCAACTTTTCCTCTGGACAGGTTCTGCTAAATCTCCTCCACAGTGAATGCCATTTAATTGAGTTCTTAGGGTATTTTTATATATAATTATTATATATAATACATCTATTCGGTAGTATTATTCAACCTAACATATGCCTAGTTTTCTATTTTAGGCTTATGGATCATATTTTAGTCTAGTGCTTTACAAGTTAGGTCTAGTGCTCTACAAGCTAGGTTCCGATTGGCTGCTGTAGGAGACAATATTGTTTTCTTTTTTAAAACAGTTGTGATACAATAGGGCAAATTTATATAAAATTACTAATTCTTAAGACAGTGTAAACCTAGACCTTGTCTATGAATGCAGCTTATATATCACAGAGGGGGAGATTTATCAAAGGATTTAGACTGGTTTTTCCTGTCTAAATTTGTCGCACAGAAAGTCGCAGTCTAAATATGTGTGATATCAAAACGACTTTTCAGCGACAAGTCGCATCGGCTGAAAGTACGCTGAAATGTCAGACCATGCTGGAGCAGGTTTAAATACAGTCTAAAGCATAGATCCCGAAGTCCGTGCACAGAATTTATCAAGAGCCGTGCGCCTTTTGATAAATGAGGCGCACAATAGACCGTCCTAACACTCTGTAGTTTGGTCTATATTGATGCGGGACATAGACAACTTTGATAAATCTCCCCCAGTGACTTTGATGCTTCTTTAGACTGTCTAGGCTAATTTTAGACCAACTATAGGCTTACTGTACTTCAAAATGGTATGGCACAGTTTCACAGAATAGCCACTCCCCCTTTTCTGGAAAACTTTTTTTTTTTACATAAGAAAATTAATTCTACTGGTCTACAATTGTGTAAATATGTCTATTTTTTCTCATTTAATTCTAGGACTAGCTTCCATTGGAACAGGGAAAAAGGAAAGACATGCAAGAAAGTACTGACATTTCCGACATTTTGGTCAAAACAATTTCCCATTTTAACTGTTAATGTAACTGCAATGAAAAAAGGAAAAATAAAACACATTTACAAATATGTAAACTAGCACCTTGTGTTTAGCTATTTTTTGGTAGGTATTTAAATAATTACACAGCCACAAGTTTATCTTCTGTACTATAATAGGTAACTGTAACAATATTCAAAATTTAGAAGAAAAAAAATCTAACATCTAAATTTGGTAAAATTAAGCATACCTGACATGGGATTAAGCCACTGTTTTACTACATATTTTCTAATACTGTAATAGTTAGGCTTTCTGCGCTGCCACTGGCTGTATATATGATCATACCTTATTATTAATAATAATAATAATTCTTTATATACTCTCAAATTGGGGCTTCCCATTGGGGCTCACAATCGAAACCTATCAGTATGTTTTTAATCTTCATGCACGATGTATGCATTCACTTTAGCATCACTAGTCTGTCTCCTCCCATCAGCAAATTGGCACTGAAACATCAGCCAAACTAATGGGATAGGCATTGGGGAATCACCAAGCGCTCTTTTCTCCCAATAATGCCTTAGAGTCACCGCTTCTCTCCAGTTCAGCAAAGGGACTTTTTAATAACCAGTTTCACAAATTGGGAAGAATAGGCCAAATCCCACCCTGAATAAATGTGTTTCAAAGATTGTTATCCAGATGATTTTGACAAGAAAAAGATTCAAAACACACGGAAGCATGAATGAGGGAGCTGCTTCACATAGAGGTGGTGTGCCATGGGTGCACCATCCACCAATGAGACTTTAGACTCAATTTGCAATAGCAAATGTTGCAGCAAATTAGATTTATGCACTCATCATTGTGCATTAACAGCCTACTTTCAGTGCTTTCAAAAAGGTTTTCCTGGCATTTTACATGGCCGAGCAACAGAATATGTCATCAATGTCTGATCAGTGGGGTCCTGACACCCAGCCCCCCCATTGATCAGCTGTTTGCTCTGGCATATACACAATGAATGGCTGGAAGCAGCTGAAAAGTATTTATTTCTTTTTTTGGATAATGGTTTATTTTAAACAACTTTTTTTCCAACAAGTTTATCACAAAAACAAGATGCATACAGAGAGAATACATTATAAAAAGGAATAGAAAATGTATAATACAAGAAGAAAAGATAACTATTAAAAAAAATAAAATAATAAAGATATATATTTAACATGTCAGCAGATGTCTCGTACTATTTGGAATATAGCATCTACAAAACCTCTACACATGTGAAAATAACACATTACTTCTCTGAGGTCTGAGAAATTGCAAGCCTACGGGAGGGGGACATGACAGGTATCACGCCCCCTCCCGTAGGCTTGCATTGAGGGGCGGAGTGTGACATCACACGGGAGGGGGGGCGTGACGTCACACGCCGCCCGCCCTGTAGTCGCCGTTAATCAGTCCCGGAGCGAACACGCTCCGGGGACTGATTACAAACGGGGTGCCGCGTGCATGATCCTGGGGGTCCCCAGCGGCGGGACTCCCGCGATCAGGCATCTTCTCTCCTATCCTTTGGATAGGGGATAAGATGTGTAAGCACCGGAGTACCCCTTTAAACTAAAACAATACGGTTAGTCAGATAAGTATTTCTATGAAACCGAATTGAAAAAAGTATATAAAACTAGTTAGTGAGGATAGCAAATGATGGAAGAGAACATTAAATCTGTCACTATATTATTTTATTAGTAGAATTTGCTGAAAGCTCTTTATCTTCTACTTTCTTATGATATTACAGCTCTTTACTAAAAAACATTATTGGATACCAGATCAAAGGCATTTTACTGCACATCACACTATTGTATATGTACATATATCATTTTAACATATAAAGTTTGCCATATCACTGCCGTGAACTTAATAAAATAGTGACATTGTGTTGATGTTCATACTGAGAATGTTGCTATAAATGGTGCAATATAAAGTCTTTTTTTCAGAGGTATATTGGGAACAGCTGTGCATGGATTCCATGTTGCTGGAAGGAGATTATTCAATGCTTCACATCTGGTTGTGGAATGTAACCACGGTGAAGTGCTGCTTGTTTACTGAGAAGGAACGATCTGATCACTGGCTGACTACTGCTCGGAAAGATATCAATTGAAACTTCTTTAACAGCCTTTTATACCTGTCAATAAGAAGCCTCATGCCTATCTCTCTATTAGGAGGATCCCATAGACTTACATAGAATGTCGTAAGCGTGCACTTCTCCTGGCTGGTTAAGGTCTGGACACCAATCAAAACTTTTGATATGTTTCTACAACACATAAATAGTTATTTTTCATGAAAGTTCCTATTTAAATATGTATACCATGGTGCTGTATTATTGAATAGTCTATTTGTGACTACTTTTGCTCTCCCTCACACTGATATACATCCTATTTGTGGCTTAGAATAACATTGTCTGCTACAAATAATATTTTTTTTTTTGTTGCGTCCTACATTTTATGGTAAAATGAAACGTGTTATTACAAAGTACAATTGGTCATGTTAAAAAAAAACAGCCCTCATATGGTTCTGTGGATGGAAAAATAAGAGTTATGTCTATTAAAAGGCGAGGAGGAAAAATAAAAATGCAAAAATGATACTTGGCCTCTGTCCTTAAATGGGCACTGTCATTAAACATTTTTAATATTTGATGCCTTATGCCAAATAAATAACTTTGCAATTGGCTTTCATTCTGGCCAGAACACATTCTGTCTGGTCAAAATTTCAGATTTTGGTCTCCTGCTTGTAATGGCAGGAGACCAAATTAAGGAAGTGTTTCTCTGCACTGAGCTTGATTGACAGCTGCAAAAAGCCTCACTGACAGGTGCACAGACAAAAATCTGCACAGTCTGAAAGCTGCAAAGAGCCTCACTGAAAGATACACAGACTAAAAGCAGCTGCACAGAGATTGAGGTCTTCTATTCATCACAGCACTGCAACAATGTGAGGGCTGAAGTGGTCCCCCAGCAGGCTTCAGTGATGTCTTGACTGCTGGGAAACCCCCACTTTCTCCTGCTGGGAAATTGCACTATGTGAGCGAGAAGAACTGTAAGATACAGAGCATTTTAAAGCTCTGAAATTTTTTTAACAGCCGGAGGGGTGTTAGCGGGGGTCAAGTCCTGGGGAAAAAAAAGTGTGGAAACTCACCCAAGATTTACACTTAAAGGGGTACTAGACATCTTATACCCTATCCAAAGGATAGGGGATTAGATGTCTGATCCCAGGGGCTCCCCACGTTCTCCTTGCTGCACCCGGCGTTCGTTTAGAGCGTTGGGTGCAGCACCGGAGGCTCGTGACACACTATAACCTGGTTACACAGGTGTACACATCCTCTTATAACTAAAGATGTGGCTGTGTTCAGAATTAGAAAACAAGAGAACAAGAGTTTGGGGGGCTCACACTGTGCTAACATGTACCAAGGTTTCTGTGTTACACGTAACCCTACATGCCAGAAAGGGAATAAAGAATATAGTGGTATACAGACCTCTAGGTGTGTATGTGCAAATAGACTAGCAGTAGATAATATGAGTAAAAATGTGTTTATTAATGTAAAATATAGTAGTCCTAGCAGGGCCCTTGCTATGGATCTACGAAATATATTAACAACGAATTTGTACAAAAACAGTTAAAAATAATATTACGTTGTGCAAAAAATAATAAAAATGTTAAAATATAAAATGAAATAATGGGGCAGTCACCAATGGTATAGGAAATTGTGGACAGTTATAGTGCTTTGTAATCCATAGAATTGCTTTGTAATCCACAGAGATACTTTTAGGGGGAGATTTATCAAAACCTGTGCAGAGGAAAAGTTACCCAGTTGCCCATAGCAACCAATCAGATTTATTCTTTCATTTTTAACAAGGCCTCTGCAAAATGAAAGTAGCGATCTGATCTGGTTGCTATGGGCAACTGGGCAACTTTTCCTCTGCACAGGTTTTGATAAATCTCCCCCTTAGAGTATACTTCAAGTATAGTTGCAGTCCACTGAAGTTTTAGCAAAATAGTAACAGAGTATCAAATAACGTATATGTCGGTGCTTCTGCACCACTCACCGCTCCGCTGTGTGCAGGAAACCTGGGATGGAAGCCCCTATTTCGCTGGGCTCCATATCGCAGACTGGCTCGGCTTGGCGGCCGGCTCAGTGTGGATGTCTGCGTGATTTCCGAGGATTTCCCAATTCTGATGGCAACAAGGATGCGGTGTGGGATGGTGAGTGGATGCAGGTGCAGATTAGCAATACTGAAGGCGTCGTCCTCGTATTTGAGAGCGCATGTATGCACAATGGTCCCAAAAGCAACAGATTCCAGCTGTTGCAAATGGTAGGATGGTGTTAGGCTTCCAATGGTGATCTGAATGCTGAGGGTGGATAAGCTAGACGCGTTACGGGAGTGACCACTTTTTCAATAGCTATTAAGGAGATTCCTCAGGGTATCTATTCATATATATAATTAAACAATGACTGTTTGTAGATTTTCCATATGACCTTTACATACACATCTGGTTTGAGATTTTATAATTACACCATCCTTCTATATATACATCTATCTATATGTCTAAAACTGTAGGATATCCCTCCTACATATATGTATGTAATATCTAATAAACCAGCGCTATACCCTGCCGGTCCCCTCACAAACATATAGACCATCATTCCATTTCACAAATATTTGCGCCTTGGTCACCATCCTCATTATTTATTTTTATTTTTATTTATTTATATTTTACATACATCTTTATCTATTTGATTATTATGATATTGTTATGTGTATATTTAATATACTTTTCTGTTTAATACTATAATTTTATATCTACATCCATGCAAATATTTTCCTTTATATTATATATGTATATGCACTTCATTTAATTTTTTACCTGCGTATATATATGGGTGATGAGACCGCACGGAGGGGGGGGGGGGTGTAATAGCCTTTATCAAGCATGGTAATAAAGGCTATTACATGCTTGATAAAGGCTATTACAGCCGAAGGATTTGCACTGTATTTTGGGAATAAAGAATACCAGCTTTTATTGATCCAAGACCTACTTGTGCTGTGATTTTTGGACTCATATAGTAATCCAAAAGACAGCGGCACTCCAATAGATGAATAAAGTGAGGTTTATTGCATACAAACGTGAGGTGTGCCTCACGTTTGTATGCAATAAACCTCACTTTATTCATCTATTGGAGTGCCGCTGTCTTTTGGATTACTACTATTGGGGGTCCTGACCCGGACCAGACACAGCAGGCACCCGGACACAATTTTTTTATTGGGACGTGCCGCTTCTTGGTGTGGACTATATATATATATATATATATATATATATATATATATATATTCCTATACCTATATATGCATTTATTTTGTGGCAATATATATATATATATATATATATATATATACACTCCCTTATACATCCAATCCATATACATATGCAGCATTTATATATATATATATATATATATATATATATATATATATATATATATATATGCATATATCTGCATATACTGCCTTTATAAATCCATTCCTGGCCATTTTCCGGTACAGAGATTAACATCACCCCTGAGCAACCCTGGTTCTGATACAGAACAGGTCTTACTAAAAACAAAATGGCCCAATCAGAGATAAGCAACACATATATAAGTTTTGCACACCCACACAGTCTGCATATCGCTATTGAAAAAAAGATCCAGCAGATCTCGAAACGCGTCTAGCCCCCTCTCATCTTATATGGCAATCTATAACAGCAGCATACTGAAGCAAAGATACAGCTACAATCAACTTCATCCACTCCTGGTGTGCATAGCGCACAAAGCAATTTACCGACACGCCGGCCAGCAGACCTCTCCCCTGCCTTGCCAGTGCTGATGACTCACTAAACCCAGGAAGCGACTAGGCGTCCAGGCTGGAATCCACAGCGGGTAAGTAGAGAGAGCTCCGTGGAACCACGCCAGGACGGGTGAGACAAACTGTCCTGAACTTTGACAGCTAGTTATCTAGCGAGTGCATGGACTACAAGTATTTCTATAGTTACATAGTAACCACTACACGGACAATAAGCTCTCCACTGTTATATACCAACATAGACTTGTATGCTATGGACACTTTACATTGCTCATCGCATGCAATGTGTGCACACTGCCTGCACACTATTTCTCTATAGACATTGAACAATATAGGTTGATAAAACGTACTTTTACATAAAGATTTTACTATATTTTATCCTTATATATCTATAGGCATTTCTGCAAGTGCCCTGCAGATAATGCCATATATATTTATAATAAATAATACCTTTTCCTTATCTAAATTGAATGTTTAAATTTTTGTATATCTGACTGTGACCAGACAATACCATAATACTGCTTATGCTCCTATTAGTGAGCTTATGAAAGACTAGATTTGAGGAAAGTGTCCCCTCTCCTTTTATTGTATATTTGCTCTACAGGTTGCATAGGGTACGCAACTTTATACAATAGACCACATCTAGCTTATTTTTTAAAATATCAACTTTTTCTTGTGGTTTGAGCTACCTTCCTTCCATATTTCTCACAAACCAAGTAGAACAGACATACATCCTAAAACTGACAAATGTAACAGACTAAAACTAAAATGAGCATGCTATTTAACTAAAAACCCAGATAAAATCACAAGATAAAAACAAGGTAAATGCTCAAGCAGAAATAGTAGCATTATAGCAGACAAACAGACAAAGAGTATTGCACTAACAACTTCATAGCACCCTGTATGCACAAACAGACATCATAGTAGCAACAGGTCAATCACCAGCTCAGAACCTAGACTGAGCTGGAGATATATAGACACACCCGCACTGCCATTGGGTGAAAGGCTAAGAGCTTTAACTATTCCCTAGCCGGGGAACATCAAACTGTTCAGCCACAACCTAAATCCAATGGCCGTGTCTGAACATAAACCAAGACAAACATTACAGGAGGCTTCCAAGAAGCCTATTGCAAAGTTAAAGCAACTGCTGAAATTTTCGGCAAGTACTGGCTGTGTGTTAAATCTCCTGAATTCTTGATGGACTATGGGGTAGAGTGGCAAGACGGGAAGCCTTTTCTTACAAAATCAAAACATCCAAGTCCTGCTAAAGTTTCCAAAAACACACATCAAGTCCTCCAAAAACATGTGGTAAAATGTGTTATGGTCTGATGAAACCAAGACTGAACTTTTTTAGCCATAAGAACAACATACCCACATTGAAGCATGGTGGTGGCAGCATCATGTCTTGGGGCTTAGTCAGTTCCAAATACCATGCAATTTTGGCACAAAGCTTCATATTATGTAATCTTTCTTCTATTTCCTGTTCAAAGATTTCAGATTGTATTGCAATTGAACTGTTCATGTTATAGATCAGATTAAAGGTGTAAAAGGTTCTGACATGTCTCATTCTTCACAAGAACCTGGCATTTTAAAATGGTTTGTAGCCTTTTTATCCACTGTGGTGCAGAATAGCAGAATAGATGATAGAAGGGAACAAACCTCACTCTTAAAGGGATTGTCCCACTCACAACACAGGATGGGGTACAGTAATAAAACAGAATATAAATGTGTATATAATAGCAACCCCCTCTATGCATCATAAATATAAATTGTGCAAAAGGCTTTCATATCAATAGTGAGAAGGTAAAAACTTAAACATATCCCACAGAAGCGGCACTAAAAGCATTCCTATATTTCTGATCCTGAACAACCCATTTCAAAATAGGGATGAGTCTCCATGAGCCTCATTGCTTGATTTCACTATGGTACACACCATAAAGAGGTTAAAGGGTTCATGTCTCTTTAAAAAAAAAAAAAAAAACTTCTGACATGTCCTAGAGAAGTTTTAATCTACAGAAGTCCCATTGCTGAGATCTCCACAATCTCTAAAATGAATGGGCAGCAGCAGTGGTGTGCCCATGTGCCTTTCTTTGGTGCTGCCTGGCCATGCTATCTTAACCATTTATGCAGTGTACAGATTGACAGAGTAAGTCACTAGAGCTTTAGGTATCCTTTAACCTAAATTCAATTCTCTATTCATCTACTGTCAGTTCAAAGCCTACATGGGCAATTTCGTCAGATTTGTTTGGAAGATAAGGAAAGCATGCTGAGTTATTCTTCTCATACAAATACAGCCACCAAGATGGAACCTGACTGATCCCATTATAAGACAATGTGTTCAGCGGTAGCAGTTGGTATCAATCCTTTGACGTCTCCAGTAAGTGATAATGGTTTCCCTTATAATGAAAACAAATACCATATCTATCTATCTTCTTTATGAAGTCATCTATTATCAATGTGTACAAGATTATATCAGAGAAGTCTGAGTTATGTAGTTCACAGACATGATGCTCCATTATATGAACATGGCCAGTAGCATCAGAATGTTAGTTGTAATTAATAAAGAGATGACGGGCGGTGCAGGGGACAGAGTATCGTGATGTCATGCTCCGTCATGCTCCCTCCAGTAGACTTGCATTGAGGAGGCGGGCGTGATGTCACGATACTCCATCCCCTGCTCCGAGGTAAAGATTTCAACTCACCCATATAGTGCACCACCACTGCCTTACCTCAATATTATGTTATATGATGGCTTAAACTGAAAGTTACTGCACTTTAGACAATGAGTATGATAAGCTTATAGGAGGGCAGGGGTCCCAGTTCTTCAGTGCACTCCATTATCAAGTTAAAGTCACATTTCATTTTCTTCCTCCCCCATGAACCCTTTTTTTTGTACAATCAATTCATAATTTTGTAAAAGTGCCTCTATACACTGCTCCTTGAATGTTTTTAGAATCTCTTTCCCTGTTTAATTTTTATGTATGAAATAATAAAGTAAAAATTTCAGTAGCTATTGCTCTCTGTCTATTTGTATAACAATTCTAATTAGAGCTATACTGCACATTAGTATATAGAGACCTATGGCACCATTAGGAAGGAATGACTAATTAATGAATATGGGTATATTTGATGGTGGTGTTTTGTATCTAATAATTGCTTAAAAATTACCTGATACTTAAAGGGGTACTCCGCCCCTAGACATGTTATCCCCTTTCTAATGGATAGGGGATAAGATGTCTGACTGTGGGGGCTCCCACCGCTGGGGACCCCCACGATCTCTCCAGCAGCACCCCTGTTCTCCAACTGCACGGAGCGAAGAACACTCCGTGGCTTATGACTGGCGATACAGGGGCCGGAGTATCGTGATGTGATGGCCCCGCTTGTCCTTTGGATAGGGGATAAGATGTCTAGGGGCAGAGTACCCCTTTAACCACAAAACACAAAATTGATTAAAATTCAGATACTTATTACATAATCGATTCACTGGTTTCCTCATTTAGCAGTTATGATAAAGCCCCCAAACATGTCTAGGATGTGCCATATATATTAACAGAGGCTTAAAACAGAGAACATTTTTAGAACTGCACAAAGTTTGCAGCTCACATCCTTATACATCTGGATTCTCACAAATATCTGTCTCACTTCAAAATCTCAACTTTCATCACTTAGAAAAAACAGCAAGTTACATAATTGAATAACAGATGAAAAGCTAAACTGATACCGCCTCTGTCACTGGGGACGAATAAATCCTTCACCTAATGTGTAATAAAACATTACTTGATGTTGCTAGTGGGACATCCTGTACTTCCAATGTTTTCTCAACGACAGAACATGGCACACTAGAACACGAGCGCTGGCGTGTCACTGGCAGCATACATTGTTTTAATTCCACTGACAATGGGGAAGGGGCATAATCAATACAATGGCCCTCATTTACTAAGAGTGGAGTGTAGGTTTCTTTGTGGGTTTTAGTTCCCTACAATTTATTTTCCACTGTATTTACTAAGGTTTTCCTACATTTTCCACTTTCCCTACATTTTCCTTTTTTTACACCTGCTCTGATCTGTAGGGTTTTCCTCAGCTGAAATCCACCACATTTTATGTGGAAACCTTAGTAAATATGTTGGGTTTTTGTGAAAATGTTGGGAACACGCCCCTTTTCGGAGACCACGCCCCTTTTCATGACGGTCACGCCCCTTTTGGGGTTTTCTTAGCAAAATGGAGAGTTAGTCAGGGTTTTTTCAATTCTGGCGCAAATTCTGCCGCACATTCTGGCGCAGACAGAATTTCTGGCGCAATGCGACAGAATCTGGCACACAACCCGACAAAACATGTCGGGTTTGCAATAGTAAATGAAGGCCTATGTCAGTAATAGACAATTACAACAGTGTAAAGTCAAGTGAGACTTTTCTGATTTGAACTCTGAATAATACACATCTGAACAAGCACATTTAAATCAAAGAATGCCTCTTGTCCATAGACAGCGAGGAATATAATATGACAGAAGATTATTATACTCTTTCTGCTACTTAGTAACAAGTTAGTGAAGAGCTTAGAGGGACTAATAAGTGAAGTAGGATGATGAAGAACAGCATATCTTTTATGTGGTATGGCTTATGTCTGAATGTCAGAAAATGAAATCACTTAGGCTGATATAAGAGAATGTATAGTGCAATATAACAAGTACAGTATATCAAGGGCTGGTTTATTAACCAAATCTGCACTATAACCGACAGAACATGTTTCAAATAGTTAACATTAGGGACATACCATATTATTCGGCATATAAGACGCTCCGGCATATAAGACGCACCTAATTTTATAGGATAAAAATCTAGAAAATAAAGATTCTGAATCAAATACAATGTAAGGTATAGGTATAGGACAGTGATCTTCAACCTGCTGACCTTCAGATGTTGCAAAACTACAACTCCCAGCATGTCAGGAGTTGTAGTTTTGCAACATCTGGAGGTCTGCAGGTTGAAGACCACTGGTATAGGAGGTAGTACTCATGTGTCCCCGCTGCTCCGGACCCGTCACCGCTGCCCTGGATGTCGCCCTCCATCGCAGTTGTCGCGTGCCCGGGGTTTCCCCGTCGCTCCAGAACGTCTCTGCTGCCTGGTATCCTCGCTCTCCATCGCCGCAATGGTGTCGCTACGCACGCCGCTCCTATTGGATGGCGTGACGGCGTGCGCGACGACGTGATGACGATGAAGGAGAGCGCCGGCCATGCAGGGGATCCTGGCACGGAGCAGACACCGAGGAGGCAGGTAAGGTCCCCTCAGCCCCTCAGCGATTTCACCTCGGCGGTCCCGAACAGCCGGGTTAGTGTTATTTTCGCTTTAGACGAAAGCTGACCGCCGCATCTGAAGGGTTAATACAGGGCATCACCGCGATCGGTGATGTCCTGTATTAGCCGTGGGTCCCGGCCGTTGATGGCCGCAGGGACCGCCGCGATAGGGGTGTATTCGCCTTATAAGACGCACTAACTTTTCCCCCCGTTTTGGGGAAGAAAAAGTGCGTCTTATATGGCGAAAAATAAGGTACATAACAGAGGGTGAGGGGCCACTAGATAAAGGACATCCAGCTAATGTCATACCTATTCCCTGAGTGATGGGGAAATACACCGTTTTTCCCTCCCCACAGGCCATAAGAAATTACTATCATCAAAGAAAAGCTTTTGACATGTTAGCATTATTGAGCACTGAGGTAGGATTTAAAATTTGCATATTATATATCAGATTCTATTCATATCAGAATGATGCCTTGGTCACCTAATGCTCCCTAGCCTATGTTTCTGCACAGAAACTCCAAAAAAAGGGCTGTGGGAAGAGTCCCCAGTAAGGGCATCTTCAGCAGGAGAAGGGTAGAGCCAATAACCAGTACAGGTCTAGCTTCTACCAGAGCAATATCTTTTACCTTTGTTCCTGCTACGCATACAAAACACTACGGTCTGAAGAGTGTCATTAGTAAGCCTAAAGAGGACTTGTAACCAACCCACTAAAATTTTGATTTACTGTCAGACCATTTCGGCCTTAAAGGGGTACTACGGTGGAAAACTTTTTTTTCAAATCAACTGGTGCCAGAAAGTTAAACAGATTTGTAAATTACTTCTATTAAAAAAATCTTAATCCTTTTAGTACTTTTTAGCAGCTGTATGCTACAGAGGAAATTCTTTTGAATTTCTTTTTTGTGTTGTTCCCAGTGCTCTCTGCTGACACCTCTGTCTGTGTCAGGAACTGTCCAGAGTAGCATAGGTTTGCTATGGGGATTTTCTCCTGCTCTGGACAGTTCCTGATATGGGCATCGGCAGAGAGCACTGTGGACAACACAAAAAATAAATAAAAAAAATAAAGATTTTCCTCTGTAGCAAACAGCTGCTAAAAAGTACTGAAAGAATTAAGATTTTTTAATAGAAGTAATTTACAAATCTGTTTAACTTTCTGGCACCAGTTCATTTAAAAAAAAAAAGTTTTCCACCGGAGTACCCCTTTAAGGACTCAGCAAATTTTACTTTTACATTTTCGTTTTTTCCTCCTCTCCTTCTAAAAATCATACCTCTTTTATATTTTCATCCACAGACAAGTATGTGGGCTCAGTTTTTGCGCGACCAGTTGTCCTGTGAAATTACATCACTAATTTTACCATAAAATGTATGGCACAACCAAAAAAATACTATTTGTGTGGGGAAATTGAAAAGAAAACCGCAATTTTATAAATGTTTGAAAGTTTTGCTTTCTCGCTGTACAATATACGTAAAAATGACATATTTTCTTTATGATTAAAATGATACACATGATTACATACTTTTCTATTATTGTACTGCTTAAAAAAAAATCACAAACTTTTAACCAAATTAGTACGTTTAAAATCCCTCAATTTTGCTGACCTATACATTTTTCATTTTTCCGTATAAGAGGCGGTAAGAGGGCTCATTTTTTTGTGCCGTGATCTGTACTTTTTATTGATACCACATTTGCATATATAAAACTTTAATACATGTTTTATCAATTTTTGGGGGAAAAAAATGTTTGTTTTTTTTAAAAGCAGCAATTCTGGACTATTTTTTTTTTTTTTTTTTACGTTCACGCCGTTCACCATACGGGATCAAAAAGGGATTTTTCAAATTTTTTTTACTTTTTTTTATACATTTTCCTTTACTTTTATTTTTACACTTTAATAGTCCCCATAGGGGACTATCTATAGCAATACTTGATTGCTAATACTGTCCAGTGCTATGCATAGGGCATAGCACTGATCAGTGTTATCAGTCATCTTCTGCTCTGTTCGATCTCAGACCAGAGCAGAAGACCCCGGGAGACGGCTGGAGGCAGGTGAGGAGACCTCTGTCCACCCTGCTGGATGATCGGATCCCAGCCGCATCCATTTTAGTGACCGCACTGCCGCAGAGTCAGTGATCTGTATTGATCACGGCATCTGAGGGGTTAATGGCACACATCAGCGCAATCGCTGATGTGCGCTGTTATCGGCAGGTCCCTGGCTGCTGATAGCAGCCAGGACCTGCCGCGTATGACCCGAGCATCGGTCTGATGCTCGCTGTCATATACAGGACGTAAATGTATAGCAGCCAGGACCTGCTGCGTATGACCCGAGCATCGGTCCGATGCTCATGGTCATTTACAGACCGTAAATGTATGTCCTGGTGCGTTAAGTACCACCGCACCAGGACATACATTTACGCCCTGCATCGTTAAGGGGTTAAAGTCCCTTTATTTACGCTCCCATTCCTGACATATAGGGGGAGATTTATAAAACCTGTGTAAAGGAAGAGTGGTGCAGCTGCCCATAACAAGAAATCAGATGGCTTCTTTCATTTTTCAGAGGCCTCTTTAAAAATTCTTCTTCTACACAAGTTTTGATAAATCTCCCCCATAGTGAATTTGGAAAGTGTTCAGGCCCTATCACTTTTTTCATATTTTCTTATACTGCGTACTTGTGCTAAAATAAAATACAATAAATGAAAATAAATCAATTCATCAATCATTTGCAAATCAATACCCCATAAAGTAAGAACTAAATGTTAGAAATATTTGCTAATTTATTGAAAAGGAAAAACTCAAATATTGCATTGACATAAGTGTTTAGACCCTTTACTTGGTACTTAGTTGAAGCTTTAGCAGTGATTACAGCCTCACGTGTTCTTGGGTATTGAGCCACACGATTCGCACACCTAGATTTGGGGATTTTTTTGCCATTCTTCTCTGCAGATCCTCTCTAGCTCTTTCAGGTTGGGTGAGGACATTGGTGACCAGCCATTTATTTTGGTCTCTATAGAGATGTTTGACTGCATTCAAGTCAAGGCTTTGGCCTGGCTACTCAGGGTCATCGGGTTATCGAGATCATATGGGGCCCCAGCAGATGGACCATTGTGATCATATAGTTATCCCAGATCCTGTGGATAGGTATTAACCTTGCAAGTTGGGAAGTAAATATGTTGAGAATAGGGCTATATGTGGCCTCTGGGTTAATGTTCAGGAAGAAGCCTATACTTATGCTCTGCTAATTTCTTGTAAAATATAGTGGCTTGATCAGATGGCTGCCATGTATGTCTCCAGAATACCATACAGATAACACAAGGGCATATATAAAGGATAGTGGATAGTATCCATGTTGGCCTTTTTTTTCCTTCTAAGATGTGCCACATAACACAATTACGGAATCATGGCAGAACTGTTGCCAAAATATTGGGTAAATAAGCATAGAGTTTCCAGAGATGGAGAGAGGGGGTGAGTAGGTATTGTTGTTTCTCTGTTCTACAATGAATATTTGAGCTATGCTATGGTGTCTACACATGGCCCCGATTCAATGCATTTCAGCCAAAACCATAAATTATTAGGCTGGACTCCATCCAGCATCAGTTGCTTTGTTCATGCTGCTCCTTTCAGTCCCAACAGGTGATAACTGAACATGTGCGTTACTCTTCATTGAACACCGTAATTGAGATGAATCGCTATTGTCTTCACACTCCGATTGTGAAAATAGTTTGTACAGTTTGCATAGCCATGAGTATAGGAATTCCCTGTGAAGTGGATATGAAGATAAAGGCACTTTACTGCCTTCTCTTCTATATTTGTACTGTGAAAAGCTTGTGTTCTGCTGGAGAACATGTTCACGGTGCTTTAAAGTAAACAGTCAAGTTCTACATTCCACAATCTCAATTCCTCCTAATGCATTCACAATCATGATAAGAATACTGTATAAATGATTAACGTATTCCACAATTCTCAAGCATGCAAATCATTTGTATTATCCAGATATATTTATCTTCACTGGAGAACTTCTCATTCTGTGTCTGTGTGAGTGTCTGAACGAACTGTACTCATTGCACAATTCAGAACCCATATATGGAAAAATGAAATATTTTAAGATTTTGACTGTGATTTTGGCTTTATTCTGGGATTGTGTTAGTTTATGTTGTCTGTATAGATTATCAGTTGGAGTGACTGTTTTTCATATAAACAGGGTTGACTCAAAATGTTACTTCTGTTTTGAGCAAACAAAAATCGTCTTCCTGCCACAAGCATTATTTTTCATTTTGCAAGTTGATATGAAGTTTATGAAGTTAGATCAGGTCAGAAGGCAATTTACAGTACACTGGAGTGAACGTTCATAGACTGTTAGCAGAATACAACCTACAAAGATAATTTCCTCCTGGCTCCAGTGATAAGTTGACTGTATCTAATGTGTAAGATCACTATTATGCTAGACAGGACTGAGATCTGGGGAACTTAACACCTTGAGATCTTTGTCCTGTTCCTCATACTGCTGAAAGTGGGCATTGCCATTTGGGAATATGGTAGCCATGGTGGAATGTACTTGGCTCTCAACAATGTTTAGTTAGGTATTACATTTCAAAGTAAGATCCATATAAACACCAGGACCCAAGGTCCCCCCCCCCCCCCCCCCCGAACCATGCCCAGATCATTATGCTCCACTGGCTACTTCCTATTGTGTATTCCTGGATCAAACTCTTCCTTAGGTAAGTAACACACATGCACCTAGACATCCCCATGATGTCAAATAAAACGTGATTTATTAGAATAAGCCACATTCCTCCAATGCTCTATCGTCCTTTCCTGATGCTCACGTCTATTGTAGGCACTTTTGGAGGCCGACAGGGATCAGCATGGGCTGTCTGACCATGGTTATGCAGCCCCATACACAGCTAGATGTGATGCACTGTGTTTTCTGACAATTTTTGCTACAGTAGCTCTTCTATGAGAACTGATCAGATGGGTTAGCCTTTGCTACCCATGCGCATCAATGATACTTTAATGCCCTAGACCCTGTCTCTGCTTTTATTGACCGGTTGTCTTTTATTTGACCACTTTTGGTAGGTACTAACCAATGCATACTGAGAACACTCCAGAAGACCTGTCAATTTGGAGATGTTCTGGCCCAGTTGTCTAGCCATCACAATTTGGTCCTTGTCATAGTCACTTAACTGCTTACATTTACCCATTTTTTGCTGCTTCAAATAAAACAACTTCAAGAACTCACTGTTCACTTGCTGCCTAATATATTTCAGCCATTGACAGGAGTCATTGTCACAAGACAGTAAGGTCTAAAGTTACATGATGTTGATTTTACAAGTTCACCTATGGACAAGGTATGACCCACTGTGATATTAATGAACTTGGCTGAGGTCATCCACGAATAGTTTCTAATACCAATTGCTTGTGACTTGCAGGTAGCATACAGATTCAAGGTACCGAATTGTAAGCTGATTCAAATTTAAAGGGGTTATCCACTATAAGGTGATTTTACTACCTGACAGTACTAACCATGCTTAGGAAGAATCTGTGTTTGTCTTGGAGCTAAATGTTCAACCATGAGTCAATCATAACGCTGTGGCTATCTTTTTGTGAACTAGCTATTTTCTGTTGGAGTTCTCTCCCTCAAACTACAAGTCTCAAAATTCCATGTTTGTAAGTGTGAGGTCACTTTTCTTCCTCCACCACATCAGCCACCCCATGCATTGAAACACACTTGTGCTCCCTTCAATGCAATAGACCAGTGTTTTCTAAACAGGGTGTTTCCAGCTGTTGCAAAACTGCAATTCTTTGCAGAATGATCTCCTTCCCACCCAGCAGTCACTCCATCCATTGAAGCAAAAACAGACTCCTTCTGAACACCTGACTAGTGATGTAATGTCTCAGGCCACAGTGCAACCTGGGAAAACCTGAGATGACACTCATTTTGTATCCTGCAAAAAATAAACTTTGGGGAAAAAAATCACATAAAAATTGCAAGACCACCATCACACACAGGAACAGACACTATATTATGAACTACGCTAACTTTACAGCCCCTGTAGCATAGTCAAATAAAAAAAAATCATGGAATACCCCTTTAAGTTTGTACAGGGAGAGTACAGAGCAGAAATGTAGGCATTCGCCATAAAGCAATTTGTTGAGCATATTTCATGTGCTTAGTAAGTGACCTGTGCAGTGTGACACTGATGCCTGGGCCATAATTTAGGGTTTAAAAGTATCATGTTATGAAAAGACACCTGTTTTCAGTTCTTCACTTTGTACTACAGATAGGAAATTAGGATGAGTCATTTTTGCTGGTGGTTTCAGGTTCTAGTTTGGTTTGAAAACATTGAAGTGATGAGACATCAAAGAGTTATTGAAAAGTACAGTGCACAAAAAAAATGTGCAAATGGACATGTATTTGAGAAGAGCTTTTGTACGAGAAGAATAAAACAGTTATGAAAAATAAAGATGTAAAAATGTTACGTTACATATTCCATGTGTAAAAACCAAACAATGAAAGTGCATAAGTTCTTTCAGAAGTGGCTCTAGGTACAGAATGCATGAGATAAATCCAAAGACTGCCACATTACCTAACGGTATATGACTATACAACCTAGTACCCCTTATCGTCCATAGACTCAGAGATTAATATTTATATGCAAAAGTGACCCCCTTAACAACCTATGATATGTTATTTCTGCAGGAAGAGGGAACTCTGTAAGAGGCATATCCTCATCTTGCCTTTACGGCAATGAGACAGAGCATTAATCTGTCCTTATAGGACAGTAAAGTATAGGACAGTGGTCTACCCAGCATTCCCGGACAGCCAACGGCTGTCCGGACATGCTGAGAGTTGTAGTTTTGCAACATCTGGAGGTCCGCAGGTTGAAGACCACTAGTATTGGAGGTTATACTCACGTGTCCCCGCCGCTCCGTACAGTCACCGCTCGTCACCGCTGCCCTGGATGTTGCCCAACATCACTGTCGTCGCGTCCCCGTGGTGTCCCCGACGCTCCGGTAAGGCCTCTGCTTCCCCGGCATTCTCGCTCTCCATCGCCACCATCACGTCGCTACGCATGCCGCTCCTATTGGATGACAGGATGGCGTGCACAGCGAAGTGATGACGTCGATGGAGAGCGCCGACATGCAGGGGATCCCGAAGAGGACGCGCCGGAGCCCCGAGGTCAGGTAAGTGATCGTCAGCGGACCACACGGGGCACCATAAACGGCTATCGGGTGGCAGCTGAAGCAGTCTGTGCTGCCGGATAGCCGTTTATGCGATGGCCCTAACATACAAAAGCATCGTATGTTGATGCTGCCTTCAACATGCGATGGCCTCTGAGAGGCCATCGTATGTTGAAATGATCGTATGTGGGGGCCATCGTAGGTCGGGGGGTCACTGTATTAGTGGATTACTTTGCAGCAAGGAAACACTTGTCAACAGTTTACATTGAGTGCACAGAGGAAATGAGTTTCCACTGACATCTTAGCATAAAATGGGCATACTTTTGCTTGGAGTAACATATCAATAGAGATTTCATTCTTAAAATGTTCAGTCAGTTTTGATATACATTCTAATAATGAAAGAGACTTTACCTAAATCTATACTAACATTATTGAAAAATTTAAAACAACGTAGTACATTAGGACTACAGCTCAAATTTTGCGGTTGTATTTATCAACAAAGCCACTGTTAGAAGCCATTGAGTACATAAGAACAATCCCTTTAAGGGTACGTTCACACGTACGCAGATTTGATGCACAGGATTTTCTGCTGCAGAATTCAATGTAAACTAAACGACTGAACACAGTTTCTAAACTGCAGTTACAAATCCTGCGCATAAAATCTACGCAGGATCCTGTATGTGTGAACTTACCTTAAAGGGGTATTTCGCTGCCTCCGCATGCATAACATTTTATTTCAAACACTTGGGGAGTCATGAGTCACGGCCATGTTCCTCATGACATCACACCACGCCCCCCTCAATGCAAGTCTATGGGAGGGGGCGTGACGGCTGCCACGCCCCTCCAATACACTTTCATAGAGGGGGTGTGGTGTGACATCACAAGGGGTGTGGCAGTGACATCACAACCCCGCCACCTGCACCCAACGTTCTAAAGGAATGCAGGGTGCTGCACAGAGATCACGGGGGTCACAGTGACGGGCCCCCGCAATCAGACATCTTATCCCCTATTCTTTGGATAGGAGGTAAAATGTCTAGGGGTAGAGTACTCCTTTAGGTCAAATCTGTGCTTGAGTAATAAACATTACACGCATTAGAAATGAAAAGGGAAAAGCTGCAAAACAGCTACAAATTTTAGGAGACACATCACAGTTAAGCAAAGATGTAACCTTTCTATTGATTCTTTCACTCAACTTCAAAGTCTCAGAACAGTAGCATGCCTGAAGTCATAAGGTGCCAATACACTTTAAACAGTCAGCTCAACTTATTTCCACCAACTTTTGACTAACGTGTATGGTGGCATGCTGACCCTACCCCAAGAGATGATGTTTGTGGAAAGAAGGGTTGGGCATGTTGGATTTTAATAGCATGGCCAATTGTTCCAGGAGAGATAAGCTGCCGCCAGAGTGATCTGGCTGCGGCTTACCCATTCCCACTCCATAGGGAACATTCAGCTATGTCAAACATTCATGTGTATGGGGAGATCAGAAGAGATAGCTGTCCGGCAAATGAACTTTATTGGCTAACTGGACATTTCCACACAGTCAAGATTGGACAAGGTGGGGATTCGAGGAGTATCAGACCAGTAGCGGCAGGGGATCAGAGAGGTGAGTTATATTTTTATTTATCCAGACTGCCACTTTTTTAAAAAGGTTTATTCTGCCAAAAAAAAAAAAAAAATAAATAAACACTTTAAATTTTTCATTCTGATCCATGAAAGTATAGCAGTCTGTAGGGAATCACCATTTTGCTATTCTAGGTGTAAAAGTTCATAAAAAACTAACACATACCTATACGGAAAAACCGCTGACTTTTATTTTGGCGTAGCACCTTAAACAAAAAGGACATGCTCTTACTCCATCTTATAAGTAGACCAGCTGTTGTATGCATTTGTAACAATGCTGCTCCTAGAGACTGTTTCTTGACATCACTTTTTCTGACACTTTCCTAATTTTGAAAAGGCTGACAATGTTCTCGGAGGAATGGCTGCATGCATTCCTTTGCTCTTTAGTATACTTGGATACAGAAACAATATCTACAAGAACAGAGAGAATCAATTTTAAAGAATTCTAAATAATTTTGACATACAAGCATCTTGTTAAATACGCCTCAGAACATTTGGAAGGACACAGAGTGAAATGTTTGTATTCGAATTAACAGGAGATTATTGAGGATTCTTCTATAGACCTTTCTTTCTAATGCAAGTAATACAAGGGCAGGAAAATGAATTAACAAATGCCTTTATTAGCAACACAGATCTTACTTTGCTTCCTTTTCAAGGCATATAATTCAAGTGCTTGTCAACCCTGTGGCAACCACATGACTACATTATGAGCTTCAGAGGACATTAGAGAAGTTAAAGGCTCCTACAGTGCCATTCTGTTTAGTATTCAGGTGTTTCATTATCGTACGTGGGTCATGAGACTAGAATTTAGACCACCAGAAAATGACATGGATTTATGTATCTCAGGAAGTAGTCTGTTCTGGGTCAGCTGATTTCCTGTGAACTACAGGATATTATCACTACTATGATTCCTCTTGGCAGCTCCCAGGATCCTCCCCTCCCAGCTCTATCTGTATACTGCTGCTGCTATCTCTAGGAGATATATATATATATATATATATATATATATATATATAGTAGTTAAAGAGGTACTCAGCCCCTAGACATTAATGTTCACAATGCAGGGTTAGGGCGGCCGTGATGTCACAACTGACCATGCCCTCTCCATTCCTGTCTATATGAGGGGATGTGGCGGCTGTGGTCGCTCGTCATGATAGACATGAATGGAAGGGGCGAGGTGTGACATCACGACCATGGCCACCTGAACCCTGTGCATAAATGTTCAAAACACAGGGGGGCTGGCCCGGAGATCGTGTATGTGTGTGTGTGCGTGTGTGTGTCTGTGTTTTGGGGGGCGGGGTCCCAGTAGCTGGACCCTCTGCAATCAGACATCTTATACCCTATCCTTTGGATGTCTATACCCCATCCAAACCACTCTGCTAAAGCTTTGTATTTTTTGCTATGATTTTTCACAGTGCTATTGTACTGTGCTATTTTACTGCATTTGTGCAAATCACTTTAACAATGTGCAATGTTTACAGTGATTTGGGAAAATAGCAGAATTACAGACAAAACATGGTAAAAATATGGGAAAAATACAATACATTTTTAACACGTGAACCCAGGCTATAGACTTCATGATCATAGTCAAATCAATTTTGCCTCAAGGCAAAATTTCTCTAAAAAAAAAACTTATAAAAATTGCATGTTACCATTACTACAACAAAAATTACAATTTTAAACAAAGTTTCAATTCATGAGCTGAAGTACTGATAAAGTAGCCCCCGTGTCTGAATATGAGTAGACACGACTGGGATAGCACAAAAACATGTGTTACATCCATAAATATAATTCTGGAGAAGTAGACAAACCCCTTCCATGCACCATTTATAGAACCAAATGAATCAGCGAGACATAAGAATCAGATATATTGAACTTCAATGTCCAATTCTCAAATCTACTGACACATGATATTACATTGGGACAAGACAAGTTTTTCCTGGCTAGTAAATGGTATTTCATCTGGAAGCAGCCATTGTGGTCTTAGAACTGTACTGATTCATATCTTGTTTTTATCTATATTTAAAATATTTAAATTAAAAAAATCATGCAAAATATCATTGTTAGAGAATTCCAGTTATTTTAGTGACATCTGTTACCTTTAATACAGTGGTCTCAAACTGCTGCCCTCCTGGTGTTCCCCGCTCCTGCTGCCCTCTCAGCATGCCTGGACAGCCAACGGCCAACAGCTTTCCGTGCATGCTGGGAGATGACGTTTTTGAAACATTTGTAGGGCCGCAGTTTGAGACCACTGCATTAATATGCATGGAAAGCATCAAAGGGGTTGTCCCAGAAGTTAAAGTTTTCTCCTCTTTACAGGATAGGTGATAAATAACTGGTCAGTTGGGGTCTAAACACTGTTAACCCCTGCAATGACCAGAATGGAGGTCAAATGTAAATGGAGCACCAGTGCACGTTTGGCCACCACCCAAAAAAAAAAAAAATACAAAAATAAAATGTGATTTAATAGAAAAATACACAGAATTCCAGCAGGTGATGTAATGGTAAACACACTTAAAAGGGGTACTCCGTCCCTAAACATCTTATCTCCGGGATGGCACTGCGGCGTTCTGAAGCTTGGAGCTTCTGTGCTAGTGACGATCGCTGCCAGACCACCACGATCAGACATCTTTTTCTCTATCCTTTGCATAGGGGATAAGATGTTTAGGGATGGAGTACCCCTTTAATCACAGGGACTCTATAACTGAGTTTCTGAACCTTGAATTTGTTTGTTTTTTCAATTTAAAAAGATTTCCATCAGCTTTACTCACACACAGATTTATGTATACCTGTAAGCAGTAAAAAGCTGTATTTTAAGCATGCGATTACTATAGACATAATACTGCTTATCTCTTTGGAGGTCAGGATGAGATATGTAGATGTAGTCCATGTTTACTGACTATTATAAAGAATGTCTAATTTCTTGAGTATAGTTTAAAGACATCCAATACTTTCTAGAATCCCCATGTGAAGGAGAGGTATGCTAACGACATAACCAGAAGACGGGATAGCTATGAACTGACTGGCGGCATATTAAAGGGGTGATCCGGTGGAAAACTTTTCTTTTTTAAATCAACTGGTGGCAGAAAGTTAAACAATTTTGTAAATTACTTCTATTAAAAAATATGAATCCTTCCAGTACTTATTAGCTGCTGAATACTACAGGGGAAATTCTTTTATTTTGGAACACAGAGCTTTCCGCTTACATCACGAGCACAGTGCTCTCTGCTGACATCTCTGTCCATTTTAGGAACTGTCCAGAGTAGGAGAAAATCCCCATAGCAAACATATACTACTCCGGACAGAGGTGTCAGCTGAGAGCACTGTGTTCCAAAAAGAAAAGAATTTGCTCTGTAGTATTCAGCAGCTAATAAGTACTGGAAGGATTAAGATTTTTTTAATAGAAGTAATTTACAAATCTGCTTAACTTTCTGGTGCCAGTTGATTTAAAAAAAAAAAAAGGTTTTCCACCGGAGTACACCTTTAAAGGGGTACTACCGTGCTGACAACTTATCCCCTATCTAAAGGATAGGGGATAAGTTGCCTGATCGCGCGGGGTCCCACCACTGGGGACCCCCGCGATCTCGCACGCAGCACCCCGCTCTCATCAGGCCCCGGAGCGAACATCGCTTCGGGTCTGATGACTGCCGATCACGGGGCCGGAGTATCGTGATGTCACGACTCCGCCTCCATGTGACGTCACGCTCCGCCCCTCAATGCAAGTCTATGGCAGGGGGCGAGACAGCTGTCTCGCCCCCTGCCATAGACTTGCATTGAGGTGCGGAGCGTGACGTCAAACCGGAGTGGAGCTGTGACGTCACGATCACCGGCCCCGCCATCAGACCCGGAGCGGATGTTCGCTCCAGGGCCTGATGAGAGCGGGGTGCTGTGTGCGAGATCGCGGGGGTCCCCAGCAGAGGGACCCACTCGATCAGGCAACTTATCCCCTATCCTTTAGATAGGGGATACGTTGTCAGCACGGTAGTACCCCTTTAATGTTATCAGCCTACTTCAGTATGTCCAAATTCCAGAACATCTTCCCAGTTACACGTGCATCCCTATACTCCTTGGTTATCAGAGTTTTGTTTTGTTCATGCTGGCAGTTGAACTGCCTTAAAGGAATAAGACTTAGCTCTGCAAATGCTTGCCATTTAAACATATTCATAGGGTGGAGACCTTCCACATCTGTTTTCTCTATCATTGTGTCAACACCCGGGATATGGTTCTCCTTACTTTAACTTCAGAAAATTAGTTCATATTTAAATAAATACATTTTAAATTCTATTTAAGTTCTTACTTATATTACATAGATAACTATATGCTGCCAAGTGTACACTTAAAAAAATGATGAAAAGGGGTCATAAAGGCACAACCCAAGCTTTCTGAAGATAGCGAAATGACCGTGAACCAATAGAGTAACATTACATAACGTTTCCTTCACATTACTATAACAAGGGATCCACATGGTAAGACCAAAATGTTCCATCCTAATATTCTTTGTTTTCACGAAGATACAAATCATAATGGCAGGTCTCGAAGGCCTGATGTCAGACATTATAAAACATCCCTTTATCAGCTTCTAATATATGAATAGAAGGCTCCTACATGCCATCTAAAAAAAAAAAAAAAAAAGGAAATTTACATTTTATTGTCTAATTCCACTTTAAATGACTCATTGGCTCCGGGCTTGGTGCGTAGGAATTGTGCTCCAGGAGATATGCTGCAATAGCAAACATGAAACTCCCAATGGGATATGCTTGGAAGAGAAACATTTTACAATTGCTGCAATAATCTTTAAAGAGGTAATCCGGTGAAAACCTTTTTTTTTTATCAACCAAAAAGTTAAACAGATTTGTAAATGACTTCTATTAAAAATTCTTAATCCTTCCGGTTTTATACTAAAGAGGAAATTCTTTTCTTTTGGGATTTCTTTTCTGTCACAACCACAGTGCTCTCTGCTGACACCTCTGTCCATTTTAGGAACTGTCCAGAGCAGCATATGTTTGCTATGGGGATTTTCTCCTACACTGGACAGTTCCTGGACATGGACAGAGGTGTCAGCAGGGAGCACTGTGGTCGTGACAGAAAAGAAATCCAAAAAAGAAAATAATTTTCTCTGTAGTATACAGCTGCTAATAAGTACCGGAAGGATTAAGATTTTTTAATATAAGTAATTTACAAATCTGTTTAACTTTCTGGCACCAGTTGATTTAAAAAAAAAAGTTTAACCATCATTAGTAGTGGGCTCAAATGAAGCCTACGTCTATATAATGTGAAGACATTTACCAAGTACATAGGCGATTAATAATTTAAGATAATGCAAGTTTAAAAGTCATGTTGTTCATGGAGACAATATTTCACTGTAATAATAATTCATAGTGTACATATCTAAACATAATCTGAATAAAGCTAATAAAGTCAATGCCAGTGTCATCATCTAAGCATTTATCAACAATTCTGTATTACCAGTGACAATTCACCATTAATGTATTTATATGGTTCCAATATATAAATGCACACAGATCACTCACATCAATCTCTGTACTTTGTGGGGTTCAAATTCCCATTTCCATATTTCACGCACATGAACATGCACACACCATGCACATACCTCAGCGGATAGTCATGCTCCTTGCATTCTCTTGCTTGGATTGCAAGTGCTATTTGGGTGGTCCCTTCCTATGCAATGTCTACAATCCTTTCCTCTTCTCGGAGTGACAATTCTAGGGATCTCCTGGATGGATGCTAGAGCCATCACTTTGAGCAGAGGTGAGGGTTTCCAGTTCAGAGAGCCCAGAATTCTGTACCGGGAGACTACCAAGGGCACTTCCGATTAAAACGCCAACATAAGGCTTAGAACAGCAAAACGCATTAGAGAAATGTCGGCTGAACCATCTCTTTTTGCCTGAACTGGCTGACTGTCTCATGTGTTTAAGGGCCTCATAACCCCAACAGATGATGATGTTCAGAGAAAGAGAAGGATCATACATGATGGATTTTACTGCCTGATCCTTTTGTTCTCAAGGAGATAAGTCACCACCAGGGGAGTTTGGTAGCAGCTTACCCTCTTCTCCCATCCTTCTAAGAATGGGATAGATATCTGTCAGTGCAACGAACACTCAGCTCAGCGAACACTCAGACAGCCATTTAGGGTGTATAACCACCTTTAACATGCAGTCTGCACAGAGCTTTATTCCACTTTTCTCCCAAACCTATAAACAAGTGTGCATGTGCACTGGGGTAGTAGGGACTAGTGTTGAGCGGCATAGGCCATATTCGAATTCGCGATATTTCGCGAATATATGGACGAATATTCGTCATATATTCGCAAAATTCGCATATTCATAATATTCATGTTTTATTTTCGCATATGCGAAAATTTGTATGCCAGTCTCACACAGTAGTATTAGAGCCTTCTTTACACCACACAAGCTGGAAGCAGAGAGGGATGATCACTGTGATGTGTACTGTGAAAAATAAAAAAAATAACAGATATTCGTAATTGCGAATATATAGTGCTATATTCGCGAATATTGCATATTCGCGAATAAAATTCACATTGCAAATATTCGCGAGCAACACTAGTAGGGAGCAATATAGGAAGAGCATGCAAACAGCTATTGATGGTGTATGGACACCTATACTATTTTAGCCAATACTATTTCAGGGCCAGTTTTAACAATTGTCATTTCACACATGGGAAAGCACCCAAATTATATATAGGGATGGAGAAGAGGTTGCTAGTCTTAAATGGCATGAAAGAAAGCATGCAGCTGATGTCTTTCCATTGGAATGGATGGCCAGAGGGGTCAATGAAGTCCATAGTCATTGTAGACTGTCTGCAGATCTCCTAAAAAAAATTAGTGATCTGCTAACGAAAAACAAATGTGTCTGGAAGTTTTTGTGATGTATTGTATTATGTAAGAAGCAAAAAGAATGTTTAACGCAGAACTGTTAATCCAATAAAAACAATTTGTTTGTGCATAGTATACAATTTGTTTTGACCAAGCTATTCTAGACACAGCATATATAATACTGTCCCCAATGTGCACAATGTTATTTTTAGCTCTATTGCAATATAGCATTCAAAGTAACATCTGGCCACACAAAAAAAAGTCTACAAAACAGTGTTCAAAACACCAATGAAAATGTTGTGTTGTGAAATCAGCCTCAATCCAGGTTTTCTAAGGAGGCTCATGCATTAAAGGGATATTCTAGGATTTTTTTTCTTCAGCCTTTGATCCCATGAAGCCAAGTTGTAATACTAAGTAATACACTTATATTGTCTCCATGCACCACTTTGTCATGTTTTCATGCACAGGGCATTCCATAAGGCCATATGATGTATGAGACATCCCATGTTCTCCAGTGGGTATGACTATGCAGCACTGTGTGGGTGGATAGCAGGGTGGAAGGGATTTACTGAAGTATTGCAATGCCCCCACCCACTCCAGCATAGTCATACCCCCTGGAGACCATGTGACTTATTAAATATTGTCTCTGGCCGCATGGAATGTTGGGAAAGGTCAGAGACAACATGAAAATAAAAAGACTTGTACTACAAGACTTCCCGGTGTGGGTTCCCCAAATAAAAACAGGACAAAGTGGTGCACAGATGTAATAAAAGCATATTACACAGTATTATAATTTGGCCTCATGTACTCAAAGGCTAAAGAAAAACAAATCTTGGAATAACCATTTTAAAAACCTTATATGCTTTTAGTTATTTTTTTCCCCAATGCATTTAAATCAGGTTTAAAGGACATCTGCAGCGAAAACAACTTATCCTCTATCCTCAATAAGGGATAAGTGTGTGATCACTGGGGGTCTGACCGCTGACACCAACAATCTCCCGAACGGGGCCCTGGCATTGCCGCGCTGTGTGCCAGCTAATGCGCATTGCGTCGACCTCAGAGGTCGACGGTACGCCCCCTCCCTATACAGCTCTATGGGAGAGGCGGGGAGGCAGGAACGTTGCCTCCCCGCCTCTCCTATAAAGATCCATGGAGGGGGCGTGTTGGCCACAACGTCATGTTGTGGCCGACATGCCTCCTGCACGGGAGAGCTGTGGCAGAGTTGGGACCCTGTGCAGGAGATCTCTGGGGGTCTCAGGGTTTGGACCCCCCGCGATCAGACACTTATCCCCTATCCTGCTGCATATTTCCTTTAACGGTTAGAGATGAAGGGAGAGATCTGTCAGTTTGGGACTGACCCGTTCTTGGCAGAAGTTACAACTACAGTCGCTCTGAAATAAAGAAGCCCATCAGTGTTTCAAGCTGTCCCTTTAAGACAAATTGGACTGAATGCAGTGCTGCAATGTGAGTAAAATAGCATTGTATATTTAAAGCAGTGGTCTCAAACTGTGGCCCTTCGAATGTTGCAAAACTTTAAATCCCAGCATGCTTGCTGGGAGTTGAAGTTTTGCAACATTTGGAGCACCAGAGTTTGAGACCACTGATGTAAAGTAAGCAAGAGGAAGCTTTTCCGATTAGCAAATAATCTGTTGTCTATGAGAGAAAACAGAGATCATATAGGTTTTATGTCAACCAATTTAGTCTAGTAGTAGTCTCTTACCCCCCTGTTTACACAAATAAATGTATATAGAGATATACACTACAATAGCCAGTATAATACTAACGATTAATACTAATAAGTGTCATTTCTTATAGGTATGATATATTAATGGCATCATCCCTCAATATGTAAACATCGCTAAGTTTATGCAAGTTGTACACGATAAACAGCGGGACACTTAGATTTTAACAATTGTAATGACCTTTATGCATAAGCAATAACTTCTGACCAAGTTAGTGCTTTTTGTACATTTTATATACTCAATAAACGTTATGATCCTTTGTAAAATTACAATTTGGGATCATTATTGTTATTTAGAAAAAAAGCCTTAACTTTTCTATAAAATTCTGTCCCGGCTACAATATTTTGTGCAGTCAGGTTATAAAAATAAACAACCCATTCCTTGACAGAAAGTTATCAATCAAATAGACATACTAGAAAAAGGAAATGCCTTTCAGATGAAGTCTACCATAGGCAGTCAATTGTCTTGTATTGTCAAGTGTGGTGAAGGAAGGAAGGCCGCCATTTATCATTCTAGTTCATATTGTAAACTCGCACATTTAAAAAGATTAAATATGCCTGAAATAGAAACACATATACAAGTGAAGCAAAACCAAAAGTTAGAGCGTGTGGACATTTTTTTTTTTTCAAAATAGTCTATCTCTGTTCACGAAAAGACAGACTCCATTGAAATGCATACAGGGAAAGCTATAAGTAAACTAAATCGCTCAGCAGAACACACTCGGCACTACTACAATGCGTGTATAGACTAACAATGGATGACCAACACAACCACTTCCATATCCTGGACATCACAACTCTGCAGCTTAGGGTACTTCACTGATCACACGATAAAGACCAATTCACAAATGCTGTCCATAAGAAAGAACGATCATGGCACTCACCAATGCTGCTTAGTGTCTTTTATTGAAGGTCCAGGTGACACATTCAGGTGCGAGACAGACAAATGTTCAGCCAGGGGTGCTTCTTTGGGCATCATTTAATCCTACAGGACCCATTCAAGTCTTAGTATCCATCTGGCCTCTTTTTTATTCAGTATCTCATCCTGATCTATTCCATTCTGAGCATGCTCCACTCTCTCACATGCCGTTCTACCCATGTTATATATACTTTAACATGTAAATGCAATAGATTTTACGAAGGGAAGACTAAGCATCCTCTATTGCATCGTGAGTATGCACGCTTTCTTATGACCAGCATATATATAAACTAGTCTATTGTCAAATAATTCATAGCTGTAGTGTAGAGTGTGAATAACTCAAGACACGTCAGTAAATTGGAAACTTAACAGTGGAATGTAACACGTTTTGAGTCGTTGTCCCTAGCAAATATACTGAATAGAAAATCTTTAAGGCACTTCTTATACATTTTAGTGGGTTGCTAGTGGGAACACAGTTTGAACAGTCCAAATTAGTTCAGCCTCTGCTGATGAAGGGCTACACAGGTAGGTATACTGTGGTGAAAATTCTTGAACTTTTTACTTACAGCTTGTTGCAGCATGATAACACATGGACAGAGCATACACAGGTAACTTTTGTGATGTGGAAGCCACACAGCATTAACTCCGACTGTAGGTTACTGAATAGCTTATTGCAGCAGAGGGACCCTTGTTCAGCTTTCTTCTCCTCTGACTCAACAATACTCCTTGGTGGAGTTGGAAACTTGATCACTTGCCTTCACAGCATAGAATGGAAAGATCTATTAGAAAAACTCTCCATAAACTGTACAGTGTTGTGATTACTGTACACACAGCCTAGATCTGTCTTAAGTGTAATGAAACTTGCTTGAAGCAGGCTTTAACTTGAGCAGGATAAAAGGTACTCAGGCTTGAATTTCTTCATGGAGGTACACTCAACTAGGGATTCACTTTTTGTCTTTCTCTCTTTCCATAACCTAACCGAACCTAGGAAGAACACACTAGACTGGGTACAGACACTTTACACTATCTCACTAAACTGACTGACTGATCTACCTAGCAGGAGCTGAGCCTGCTCTGGTATACGATAGAGGGACTCTTCCAATAGCTTTTCTGGAAGGTTCTGCATAGAAAGCTTATCTGGGAAATGTTTCATTTAAAGGGGTACTCCGCCCCTAGACATCTTATCCCCTATCCAAAGGATAGGGAATAAGATGTCAGATCACCGGGGTCCCGCTGCTGGGGACCCCCAGGATCTTCGCTGCAGCACCCCGCTATCATTACTGCACAGGGCGAGTTCGCTCTGTGCGTAATGACAGGCGATACAGGGGACGGAGCAGCGTGATGTCATGGCTCCGCCCCTTGTAACATCACGGCCTATCCCCTTAATGCAAGTCTATGGCAGGGGGCGTGATGCCATGCCCCCTCCCTTAGACTTGTATTGAGGGGGGCGGGCCGTGGCGTCACACTCCGGCCCCTGTATCGCCCGTCAATACATGCAGAGCGAATTCACCCTGTGCAGTAATGATAGCGCGGTGCCGCAGCAGAGTTCCCGGGAATAAGATGTCTAGGGGCGGAGTACCCCTTTAATGTTGCAAGTTAAATAAATTGGAATAAATTGCAAGTAAATTCTTAATACCCCATACACAGATGTATGAAGTTAGTAGAGGGTTTTCACAGTCACATGACAACTTCACATTGTTTGCAGCTGTAAAATGGGTACTTGGATACTGCACTTGTAGGAGAAAAGTTCTATTTCATGAAAAATTCAGTACCTCAAGGGAGCAGATTTTCTATGAAAAGTTGCTCCTGCTCTGGACAGTTTTCTGACATTGACAAAGGTGGCAGTAGAGAGCACTGTGATCAGACAGAAAAGAACTCGACAACTTCCTCTGGAGCATACAGCAGCTGAAAAGTACTGATTTAAGACAAGTTTAAGATTTTTAAATAAAAGCAATTATTTAAAGCTGTATCACTTTCTGGCACCAGCTTCTTTTCCTCCAGAGTACCCCTTTAACTGCCTCAAGTGTGATCATTGTCCTTTGACTTGAAGTAAAAAAAAAATGAAACCTAAAAATAGCAGAATGAAAACAAATGACTTTTATTACAAAGCCATTGGCATAAAACACATATTGGCAATATTGATTGTATTTCTTGTACCAGAGTAAAAATAGTATCTCCCAGAAAGTATTTATGTCCCATGATAGAAGCAAAACATATTTAGCTGTAAAGATTAAAGCGCAGGATGGTTATGTAATGACATACACAAGGGCATTTGTTTTTTGCCATTTGTATGATACAAATTATCTGGGGGAACAATATGACTTTTATTAAATGGATCTAAGATATAAATCCATTTTTATGGAATGTTGTAATAGAGATGAACGGCATTAATTCCATCTGCATAATCAATCTATTTAACAGTGACCATGTGACGTGGAGCTAAGAGAAGGAAATGTTATTGTTAATACCATTAAATATTTGTGTCTGCCATTGTCATCTATTAAAGCAAATATTTTTTGATGTTATTTTCTCATTTTCAACTGTAAAGATAATGTATACTATAAAGACTCTGGCCTGATGACCCCAAGATTTAAGTTTTTGTCCTCAATGTACAGTGTCATGTGTGAAGGGAACCAGGCACTGCTATCTCCTGCCCATTACCATGCTTACAGTGAAGCATCATGTATGGAGGAAACCAAGCATCACTCATCACCTGTCCAATACCATCCCCACAGTGAACCATGGTGGCATCGGCATCATGCAATAGGAGGTGGGACAGGGAGACTGGTCAGATTTGAGGAAAAGCTGAATGTTGCAAAGTACAGAAATATGCAGAAAATCTGACCCAGAGTGCTCTGGACCTCAGACAGGACAAAATGTAAAACATTTCTGTGGTGAGGGTGTGATAAGGGAAGATGGAATTACCCTAAGGGCAGATGGCATTAACCCCTTGTGTTCATGACGCCAGGGTGTGGTTTATCCTCTACACCACCCGAAGGTATACCGCTGGATCCTGGGCTAGGCACGGGGGCAAATAATGACTCTGACACCAAGTTACGGAACAACAGCAGCTTTACTGAGTCATACAGATGTAGCAGTCTATACAGCTTGGCTAGGCCCAAGGAGGTTACCAGTGACTTTAGAGACCCCAGGGCTTGCTGGGACTTATGGTGGACTGGGACAATTTGCTGCAGAGCCACACTGACTTGAGACAGATTGACTTGGACAATCTTGACTATGACAGACCATGACTGACTTCACCCCTTATGTAGCTTACCAGGCTTTGACTTGACCTGTGGGGCAGTGGACTTGAGAATCCATGGCTGCATGGCAGACTTTAGGCCTCTTTAGGACTCCAGACACACTCTGACAGGACTGGACTGCACTGAATCTCAGCAAAGACTTCAAGAGACGGAGCTAGCTCCACCCAGGGCTTATATGGGGGAGACTCTGAGGGGTCCCATAGGTAACCCTGTAGATCACATGGTCACTGGTACCTTCACTGGTTACAATCACATGGCAATATCTCTTAAAGGTATAAAACATTATATGTACAATACATTATATAACATAGGCACTGGCGGTTTATATATACAAGACATAAGTGAAGGGGGGCCCAGGGGTCACAGGATGGAGTCTACCGGACAGGGCAGCTAAGGTAAAGGCGTGCAACTCCTGTACTGGGCCGCCACATTTCCAAATACACTGTATATCAATGTATGACAACCCCATCTGTAAGCAAATTTTCATTGCCCACATTTTATTTGTCTTAGCAGAAGATAAGCCAAGAAGGTAGTTGTTAAATTTATAGGCTTTTGGCTACCCATTTGTTAGGATTTATCCTGCCCTGAAATAAGCATATAGAGAGATAACATATAATTAACAGTACATGACTAGTCATGTGAACTCCCTTTTTCTTAAATATTTAGCTTTCTTAACAATTAACAAGGAAGCAGTAGTCAGAGGTTTTCGCCTTGGTAATCCTATAGTAAGGGGCTTACAGGGACAAATCACTCTACACTTTACAAGTCTTTGTAGGAGCACATTTATTTCATGCATCTCTGAATGTTATTTCCCCAGATATTACAAAAGTCATAATCTACAGATTTACATAATTTATGCATTCCAAAGCTACATGTGAAAGGCACAAGCTGCTGTTAGGGCATAAATCAGGTATGCCCTAACAGGGATTCTCTTAGGATGGCCAGGACTGACTATTAGACCGGTTTCACATGGAACTTCAGAGTGGAATTCTGTTTTGAAAATCCGCTAAGAAAATTTTAGACCTTGTTATGGTCCAATCACTTCTGCAACATGTCAATGTTACATATGCTTGTATAGTGATCATCTTGCACTTTATACTGGATAAATACAGTTATGAGCACTTGTGACCATCTAGCCCTTAAAGGAGTACTCCGGCGCGCACTATTTTCCTTTTATCCCATCCGGGCTGCAAAATAAAAGAAAACACACTTTCTCTTACCTGCCAACGAGCCCCAGAAGCTCCGGTACAGGTGTTCAGTCCCCGGGCTGTATTCTTCTTACTTCCTGTTAGCCCGGCACGTCACATGGAGCTTCAGCCTATCACCGGCCGAAGCGGGACATCGCTGCGGCTGGTGATAGGCTGAAGCTCCGTGTGACGTGCCGGGCTAACAGGAAGTAAGAAGAATACAGCCCTGGGACCGAACACCTGTACCGGAGTGTACCGGAGCTACGGGGGCTCGTTGGCAGGTAAGAGAAAGTGTGTTTTCTTTTATTTTGCAGTCCGGACGGGATAAAAGGAAAAAAGTGTGCACCGGACTACTCCTTTAACAGTCCATGCAAACAAGTGGACACAATTATTGTGATTTGCGTGGAAAGAACATTTTCATTGAAATGCCGATAATGATGCCATTTTCATGTTGCTGAAAGGGATTTGAGTTTTTCATTGAAGCATAAAGAATGAAGCAGTTAGATAGTGTTGAAGGAAAAAATACTGTAAAATCCAAAACACAATGTTGTTTTGTATGGTTGCTAAGCTCTGTGAAGATGTTCCTAATGCTGCTACAGCATGGGAAAAGAACTAAAGATCAAAGCATAATTATAGAAAGAAAGAAAATGGTGAGTAAATGTGGGGTACAGAGGAACAAATATTTTTGAAGCTAAAAAAAAAAACATACACCTTCGGCACTCCTCTGCTTTTCTGCAGCAGAAGTGAATCATACGCACTTCTACTCAACTTAAAGTTCTTCTTACTCCGGTTTTTCCGATAGGCGTGTTTCTGTCCTACAGGATTTGTCCTTACTCATCCATGAACTAATTGTCAATGGAGAAGAGATAAAGCTTGGCTTGTGAAGGTCAGTAAATGTCCTTTTCAAATGGAAATTAGATTTTTTATTTTAACTAATTATTTATCCCTATTAACACACCCTTTACTTTGATTAAATAGGTGTGTTACTACTAAAAAGAGTAAAAGATGTAAGCAGTTGTCAGACATCTCTTTAGCTGGCCATACATGTGAAACAACTGCTGATCGAATACTAAAGCCATGTTCGCACGTCGGAATTTCCGTGCCAAATTACGCATTGAAATTCGGCACAGAGATTCCGCTGCAACAGAGTTCCATTGAATTTCATGGTATTCTGCTGCGCTGTGAACTTGACAGAATTTCCATGCCAGACGTTTTCAATACTGAAATTCCAATTTCTTTGTCCATAGAAAGAATGAAAAAAATAATTATTTCTGTGGACTCTGCACGGAATGCACTGCTTTCTATTAGACTGCTGCAGCAGAATCTCTGTGCCCAATTCCAATGCAGAATTTGGCATGTGAACATGGCATTAATGTTGAAAGGACAATAAGCCACTCCCCTCTAGCAACATTCATCTATTGGTGAAACAAAATGCCAGGTATGGTAAGGACCAAGCATGGTGAAATCCATCATCTGAAACTTTAGTCCGGAATCCACCCTGCACATTAGTTTGTTGGCTGATCTACTGTATAAGAAAAAGTCGCCAGGAAAAAATCTGCGCTACTGAGGCTGAGCATAGATGTCAAACAGTTTTATGCCTATGACTAGCACATTGTCAGACATCTTTACAGCAGAAATGTATAAAATATACAAATAGACAAAAAGAAAAGACATTGTTCAGCTCACCACTAGCTAAGGACATCAGTGGATAGGAATGCGGCTCTCATGCGGCATTGCAGTTAAACTTGGAGCACGTATCCCGGAAGATATGGTACAAACAATGAAGGTTGGGGGTCCAGCTCACAAAAATTGATAAAACGTAACTTTTACTTCACATGGGTAAAAAATATGGACAACAAGAAAAGAAAACAAAAACCTAAACAAACTCAGACGCGTTTCAAACTTGATACGAGTTCTTAATCATGGCCATCGGCCATGATTAAGAACTCGTAGCAAGTTCGAAACGCGTCAACGTTTGTTTTTAATGCACCTATAGGTTTTTGTTTTCTTTTCTTGTTGTCCGTATTTTTTACTCATGTGAAGTAAAAGTTAAGTTTTATCTATTTTTGCGAGCTGGACCCCCAACCTTCATTGTTTGTACCATAAACTATACAAGACAATGAATTGGCCCTGCACATTGCTGCATATTGTTTTCTTTTCCTTGTGTTTTGCTGTCAGTATCTATGATATCTGTCCAGGAGAGCTTGTGAATAATGGGTAGGATTCCATAGTGGCTGATAAGTGGGGTAGAAACCATCTCCGACAGACAGAGAAAGGAGGACAACCAATATGTTGAACTGTTTACCTAAACCTTAACAGAAAGCAGGAGCCGCTCACTTTGAAGCATCAGTCTGGGAAGGAAAAGCCCATTGTTCTCTTTAATTAACTGATAGTGAAACTGACCTCGGGGGAATACATTTCCATCTGGAAAAGATTTTCCTTCAATTAAGACCTTATACTGTATGTGGCTTCAAGCAATGGTCTGAACATGCCATTTGCCTGCTGTGAAAATGACATTTCACATTAGCCTGATATTTGAAGCCAACACTGTTTGCTAACATCATGGATCTTATCAACACTGTGTGTGCGCTCTTTGTTGGGAACAGCCAATAACACTTATGGGGATTATAGTACACAACAAAAGAAACACAATTTCTTTTGAGAAATTTTGAGACATAATGGAGAGCAGTTAGCTTATCTTTTTCATTAAAAGTATAAAAAAAAGAAATGCAACAACATGCTGTTTGTTTTTGTATAATTTAAGTGAATTATTCTTTGGATATTGCACCTGTATGATAAAGTCTAAAATAATAAGTAATACATTTCCAACACATTGATACATTTTCACCGACTACTAGATGAAATTGATCTCCATAGTAGCCCTACCAGAGAGAAGAATGTGTGTTAAACATTTTGGAGAAGATTTATTAATATGTAATAGGGAAACCCCTTTTCAGTAATAATGTAAACTTTTTGCACCAAAGTCAGGTTAATCTGTCCTATAGTGCCATCCTGGTTTTCTAGGAGGTTACACTCTATCACAAGCAGTCTAACCTAGGTGTATGAAGCAAGGTTACACTAATCAATTTGTATGGATCTGGTCTGCTGAGTCCACTCCGGTGGAAAACTTAAATCAACTGATGCCAGAAAGTTAAACAGATTTGCAAATTACTTCCATTAAAAAAATCTTAATCCTTCCAGTACTTCTTAGCGGCTGTATACTACAGAAGAAATTATTTTCTTTTTGGATTACTTTTCTGTCACAACCACAGTGCTCTTAGCTGAAACCTCTGTTCATGTCAGGAACTGTCTAGAGCAGGAGAAAATCTGCATAGCAAACCTTTGCTGCTCTGGACAGTTCCTAAAATGGACAGTGGTGTCAGCAGAGAGCACTGTGGTCATGACAGAAAAGAAATCCCAAAAGAAAAGAATTACCTCTGTAGGATTAAGAATTTTTAATAGAAGTAATTTACAGATCTGTTTAGCTTTCTGGCACCAGTTGATTTAAAAAAAAAGTTTTCCACTATAGTTCCCTTTAAGCCACTACCTTTTGTGTATTTTTAGGCTTTCCATCGCTGAAAAGGTACAGAGTACACACTGCAATCTGACATACCAGGTACGCCATGAGGATGACACCAGCATTAGAACAGTAGCAACCACAGAATCTAATAGAGTGACAGATGTAGGATTTTCCCCTTGTCCTTCATCGGCACCCTACGATTCAGTGTCATGGCTATGAAAGCAAATCATGCTTTGTCTAAGGCAGAGTCTGATTGGCTGTGTAACCCTGACAGGCATACTAAACTGCAGTAAAGGTCTGTAGGACTGTAGTGAAAATCCCTTATAAATAGGTTGTGCACAGTATATTGGTAAAGCCCAACTTTCTTTTTTTGTGTATGAATATGGATTCCCCTAAAAATGTATTATTTTTTTCAATATATCTTTTGCTAAGTCTAAATGTAACCCAATGCACAATATTTCTATAGCAACAGATATGCTACCAAATAATTAATGGGGTATTCCGGCTTTATACATCTTTCCCCCTATCCAAAGGAAAGGGGACAAGATGTATGATCGCAGGGGTCCCTCCGCTAAGGACCCCTGCGATCTCGATGCAGCCCCCGGCATTCTATGCCGGGTGCTGCCTCCGAGACAGGGACGTGTAGGGGTGTGGTGTGATGTCACCAGGGGGTGTGGTCATGACATCACACCATGCCCCCTCCATTCATGTCTATGGGAGGGGGTGTGGGATGACTGTGACGTCACATCTCCGTCTCGGAGGCAGCGCCCGGCACAGAATGCCAGCGGCTGCACCGAGATCACGGGAACCCCCACCGGGGGACCCCTGTGATCATATATCTTTTCCCCTATCCTTTGGATAGGGGATAAGATGTATAAAGCCGGAATACCCCTTAAGAGAAAACAGTATTTTTAACTACTAATTTTCTTATTTAGCCAAGGTTCCTAAATTCTATGAAAGAGAAATTCCCTTTCCTTAAAAATACAATATATTTTTTACACACATTTTTTTTTTCTGATTCTCTCTTGGTCAAGGTTTGGGAACAAACCAGTGTGGATAAATCCTTTTTTTCCATTCCCTTGAATATTGTTAAAGCAGCCTAATATGAACAGTTTAGGATCCTATGATAGACAAACGTTATGGGAGAGATTTATCAAATCCTGTGCAGAGGAAAAGTGGAGCAGCCCATAGCAATTAGTGATGAGCGGCATAGGCCATATTCGAATTTGCAATATTTTGCGAATATATGAATGAATATTTGCGAAATTCGAATACTCGCTATGTTCATTTTTTTTCATGCGAATATTCGTAATGAAATTCGCAGAGTGCGCATGCGCGATTATATCTTTCACCTAAAAGAAGGGAGGGATCAGTGTCCTCTGACTGGAAGTGCCGATATTCACGAATATTTGCATAAATTACGAATATATACCACTATATTCTAAATATTAGCAAAATCGCGAAGTGCTGATACTCACGTTAAAATTTGCACTTAACACTAAGCAATCAATCAGATTGTTTCTTCCATGTTTTAAAAGCCTTATAAAAAAAGTGATCTGATTGGTTACTATGGGCAACTACTCCACATATCCTCTGCACAGGCTTTAGTAAATCTCCCCCCTATATGCCTTAATTCATTCATCCATTATTTCCTTTCAATATCCATGGAACTTTGGGCATTTCCAAGCACTACCACATAGAACTAAGTTGATGCATTCATTACTGTGCATAAATATTTGTTTATGAATGGGAGTCACAAAAAATTTGGCACCAACTCTGCCACATGTGAACATGCCTTGACAGTTGTGCTTAACCCGAGCAGCTGCTTCCCTGCAGATATGTAGATGTCCAAGAAAAAGCATCTTCCTGTCTCAGAATGAAAATCATTACACTATTGCATACCTATGTATTTACTGTGAATATAATATACTGGAAATGATTGTAAAGTACTGTATTTATCAGCGTATAACACGCACCTTTAAAACTTAAATTTAAGGCAAAAAGCCTGCCTGCGTGTTATACAGCGATAAATTTCCTGGTCACTGATTTATACAGCTATAAATCTCCTGGTCCAGCTGGCATTCCATGCCTCATCTTGCAAAAACACACCCACCCTTTAAGCCACCCCTTTTATTTTCAGTTTACAATATCTTTGTCACAACTCAGCCCCACCTGAGGAAGGGATATGAGGATAAGAAATGGGGATTAGATATGAGAACAGGATATGAGGAAGGGATATGAGGACAGGATATGGGGACAGGATATGTGGACAGGACATGAGGTCAGGATATGAGGTCGGATGTGGGGATAGGATATGGGTACAGGATATGAGGACAGGATATGTTGACAGGATATGGGGACAGGACATGAGGTTGGGATATGAGGACGGATGTGGGGATAGGATATGAGGACGGGATATGAGGACAGGATATGAGGTTGTGATATGGGGACAGGATATTGGGAAGGTATATGGGGAAGGGATATGAGGAAGGCATATGAGGACAGGATATGGGGACAGTACATGGGGACAGGACATAAGGTCGGGATATGAGGTCAGATGTGGGGATAGGATATGGGCACAGGATATGGGGACAGGACATAAGGTCGGAATATGAGGTCGGATGTGGGGATAGAATATGAGGGCGGGATATGAGGATGGGATATGGGGACGGGATATGAGGACAGGATATGAGGTTGTGAAATGGGGACGAGATATGGGCACGGGATATGAAGATGGGATATGAGGTCAGGATATGGGGAGGGGACATGAGGTCGGATGTGGGGATAGGATATGGGGACAGGATATAAGGTCGGGATATGAGGTCGGATGTGGGGATAGGATATGAAGGCGGGATATGAGGATGGGATATGGGGACAGGATATGAGGATCAGATATTAGGTTGCGAAATGGGGATGGGATATGGGGACGGTATATGAAGATGGCATATGAGGTCAGGATATGGGGACAGGGTATGAGGATGGGATATGAAGATGGGATATGAGGTCAGGATATGGTATGGGGATGGGACATGAGGACAGGATATGTTGACAGGATATGGGGACAGGACATGAGGTTGGGATATGAGGTCAGATGTGGGGATAGGATATGAGGATGGGATATGAGGACGGGATATGGGGACAGGATATGCGGTTGTGATATGGGGACAGGATATGGGGAAGGGATATGAGGACGGGGTATGAGGAAGGGATATGAGGACAGTATATGGGGATATGACATGAGGTCGGGATATGAGGTCAGATGTGGGGATAGGATATGGGGACGGGCTATGAGGACAGGATATGGGGACAGGATATGGGGACAGGACATAAGGTCGGGATATGAGGTCGGATGTGGGTATAGGCTATGAAGGCGGGATATGAGGATGGGATATGGGGACGGGATATGAGGACAGGATATTAAGTTGTGAAATGGGGATGGGATATGGGGACCGTATATGAAGATGGCATATGAGGTTGGGATATGGGGACAGGGTATGAGAACGGGATATGAAGATGGGATTTGAGGTCAGGATATGGGGAAGGGACATGAAGATGGGATATGAGGTTGGGATATGAGGAGGGGATTTGGGGTCGGGACATGAGGAGGGGATATGAGGTCAGGATTTGAGGACAACATATGAGGACAAAAGCTTCCTCCTTTGTTGTTTTTCCTCCCCCACAAGGATTAGGTAGGAAAAACTGGGCAGCGCCGGGTACTCAGCTAGTAATATAATAAAGCATTATTAACTGTTCCACTGCTGGTAAGACTAGACAGTAAAGATGATGACACAGAGTATTCAGCCAGGAATGCAGCTATTACTATATCATATACTCATTGATTCTGTAAATTGTTTTCCCAAAACTACTCCCACTATTTTCAAGAATGCTGAGGCACCTAGAGGAAGGAAACATGCAGGACGAATTCTTCTCCTACACTCCCTAGATATAGTAAAGGAATGCAAGATTGATTCCGAATAGTCAGTACTTCTACCAGGACAGAGCTGCAAGATGAAACAAACCATTACCTCTCTTGCAATTAAATGTTTTAAGATATTTGTAGAGCGGGATACCTCTGGCCTCAAAGGGAATGCCAATGTATGCTAAACACGAGGCACAGTATGAATGGGGAACATAATGTATACATCGATATATACAGAAAAGTATGACAAAACTTTTCCAAGGAATCTGTAAGGCACTGATAACTTTAACCCAAGTATGACTGAAGAAACTGTACACTTCAACTTTTCTCAATGCCTCATTACAAATATTCACCAGTCATCCATAACATTTAAACCAAATATTGTACTAGGCCTCTTCATGCCACCTATATATTGTGATTATCGAGGCACAGACTTCTAAAGTTGTTCTGTGGTATTTTTTAGGATTTTGCAATCTTATATGTGATATTCTGGATTATATATCTGTCAGTCCATCCCTATTCCATATATCTTCCTTTGGTGAGTCCAGATCAAAAATAATTTACTATTAAAGTTAATTACTGTGCACCTTATATTCTGGACATAAGGGTATATTCTTGTTTTTTGACAGTGCGGTTGTCATCACTTACAAATAATTGTGATCCAGCGCTAAACATCCTGTGAAACTATCATCGCATATCTAATGTACATTATTTGTGCACATTGGTTATAGATGCAACTGTCACGCTAATATCACCACCAACTCTTTATGACTAACCTTGTGACTAAGACTGACTAAGACTGACGCAAATCCCTTCTATTACTCTTTTGAGACGCCTGCCTATTTCACCTTTTATCACAATATTTATCATTATTATTGTATATTGTTCCATGTTGTTCTATCCGGAACACTTCTATATACTATTTGTGGTCCACTTATCCCTGATGAGCCCCCAACATCATTGAGGGTGAAACGCGTAGGCTAAAGAGACCTATCACAATCAATTGAGTATATTGTACTATTTTTTCTGTATCTTCCTTCCCCATTTCCACACTTTAATTAGGAGATTTATCTTTTAGGGACTTTAAGATTAGGACCTCACCTGTTAACCCTTTTTTTCATGCCCCCCCATAATATTTATGTGTGTACCCCATTTATGTATGTATTTTTGATTTTAATCTAGCCTGATTGGTGTTCAAACTAGTGGTGTTCAAACTCTGCTTCTTGTCACCAAGGGCATAATACCCATATAGGATTTTGGTACCTTTATCTTATACCAAAAGTTGGCTCTTTGTGGTATTTGGTACCAACATATTAGCGGATGAACATTTGTGGGATGGGCCTTGCATGTATGCTTGACTGAATGGAGATCTAGGGAATTTAGAGGAAAGTCTACACCTTAAAATCACTCATGTTCTTCATTAACTTTTTTGGTATAAAGGCAAGGTGCAATTTCTTGATAAAAAGGGAGGAATACCCTTAGCATGAATCGGTGTATCTGATTTGCAACAATGTTTAGGTAGGTGTTACGCGTCAAAATGACAAATAAATGCCAGGGCCCTAGGTTTTTCTGAAAAAATCATTTCCCTAAGTATTACACTGGCTCTTACAGCTTATCTTCTTCCCATAGTGCATCCTGGTACCATATTACTGGTAATCAATGCACATGCACCCACCTATCCATGTAATATAAAAAAAAGAAAGTAATTTATCAGACCAGTCTTCTTCCTTCACTGATCCAGTTTTCATGCTAAGGTAACCATTAACAGTGCTTTTGGCTGTGGACAGGGGTCAGCATGGGCAGTCCTCTATTTTATTTTTCTTGCTTAGGGGACAGTAGAATCCCCTGAGCATACTGAACTGTCTGGGCATTTTTTTTCCAACTGTAGTTTTTTATTAAGGAATTTTCATAAGTACAATTCAAACAGAAAAGATACATAGTATAGACAAGATCAGGGCCAAAGCCCGTGAACAATCAATGCAAAACAAGCCAGAAATTTAACAAATGACAGGGCCAGGGCATGCTAACACAGCAACTGAAATCACTTCACCAGCCCCCGGAATGGGCACCTTAACTTCTAAGCCAAAAGCATTGGGCACTATGGAAATTACACAAGTGAGCAGAGACATGTGTCAAAGAAAGGTGTCCCTGCTTCTTGGAAGGTGTGCTACACTGATAATGTAGCATGCTTTGCCACAGATATAATGAGACACCTGTAAAGTCAGCACTGTCTACAGCTGTAATAATAGTTCTGGGGCATCCTTCATATATGTGCATTGTGACATGTTATTGTTGGAATGTGATTGTGAATAAATCGGGTGTTATCAGTCGGAATCATGTATCTACGCACTGTGATGCTGTCCTTTCAGTTCAAACAGTGCCAGACTGTGTAGGTACACACACGTTTGACAAGGGAAATAGTAACATCTAGTTGCTAATTTATTCAGAAATACTCTGGAAGAATAGCAGATGACACAACACAGCTATGAAAAAAGATAATATAGAGTTGTTATTTTATGGTAATAACACACATGTCAGGAACGGAGACAGGCCCTCTTTAACATCTGCTGGTTGTTTAATGAGCTAATTCACATTTCTAAATAACAAGTTCTACTTTGCTTAGTAGCGGCAGATATTTGGAGACAATATATTTTAGTATTTAAGAAACAACAACTTGACGTATGTTGTTGCCTATGGATATACAGTCATTTCCTTTTTTCCTTTTTTTCCAAGCAGTTCCAAATAGTGAGGCCATTTGCTTTTCATGTGGGATGGTGACCTTAACTTTGTCTACCGAGTGGTTATGTGGTCTTTGTGGTTTGGATTTCATTCATCTGAGAGTTGTGATTCTATGCTTCGGAATACATAGAAATTTACTGACGGAACTGCACAATGGGTTACATCTAGAACCTGATGTACAGTAGGTTTAATGCATTTTATTTTAGCTAAAAAACCAGGGGTGGATTGTAAATGGGTTATGTTCAAGTTAAGAATTTAATTTTGTTATTTTGAATCCTACCTTGTTTTGCACTGTGTAATGCAGTCATTGAAAGACAAAAATAAATTATTCTGTTCTAATGAATTAAATGTACTGAAATAGCAGCTGGAGATACCGAAGGCAAAAATAAATGGATTTTAGCACTCCTGAGAAGTGTGAATTGAAACATATTTTCTTAATTGCGCAAACGTCACACTATGGTATAAGGGTATGTTCACATTGAGTAATTGGATCAGAATCTCCACTCACGGAATTCTGGTGCCCACCGCCAAAATCCTTCAGTGGTGGGACTGTCACCCTTGACGACAATGCAGTGCTCATGGAATTCCACGCAAAGAATGAACAGTTTCATTTTTTGTGCAGATACATTTTAGTGGCATAATTCTCCATTAATGAAATTCCGCAGTGGAAACGGGTCTGCAGAATACCCATTCACACCAATGGTAATGTTCACAGCACGAATTCCCCGTGTGGAAATACCGCTCAAATTGTGTAAACACACCCTTAACACATTTCAAGCATAGTGTTTTAGGGTGCATTTCTATGTTGTTACTATTCCATGCAAAGAACACCAGGTTCACATGCAGTAACCAATGAATTACACGACTTTGCTTATAGCTCTGCACTTTTACTGGCAAAATTGTGCTGCCATCAGCAAGTGCATGTGGACTTGGTTTTGTCCATATCAGACAACTGCAATGTGGAACCATACCCTAAGGTGCTAAACACAATGTTTGAAAAAAAGCATAATATTCAGTCATATAATGGTTATGTACAAGGAGCAGGAATGGTTAGTCTGCAAGAGCTATGGATAAAGATAATGGAGACCATACACATTTATTAACTGTCTCATCCAGATTCCTCTATTGAAGTATGTGTATATGAATATATATTAGGGATCGACCGATTATCGGTTTGGCTGATATTATCGTCCGATAATCACGATTTTGGGCATTATCGGTATCAGCAATTACCTTACCGATAAGCCGATAATGCCCCGCACCGCCCCCACCGCACCGTGCGGTGGGGGGTGCTGCGCGGTAGGGGGTGCGGTGGTAGGGGGTGCGGTGGGGCGGTAGGGGCGCGGAGCGGTGCGGCGGTGGGGGGAGCGGTGCAGCGGTGGTGGCGGTGACAGGACTCAGGACCCCCGGACAGGCAGGGGGAGAGAAGCGGTGGCGGTGGTGGTCACCGCAAAAGCCCCTGCAGTTCATTGATTTAAAGCGCCCGTGGGGGGATAAATAGCCGATAACTTATACCGGAATATCGGTATAAGTTATCGGCTATCGGCCCTAACTTCCACCGATTATCAGTCGATCCCTAATATATGTTCGATTTGACCAAACGTTCATGTGTTCTGACTCCACATTTGGCAGCTTAATTGGTTAAAATCAGCAGGTTCGGACAGCATTTTTAAACTGTATGTGGGCCTTAAAGGAGTACTTTGCCCCTAGACATCTTATCCCCTATCCAAAGGGGACCCCCGCAATATCACTGCTGCAACCGGCATTCGTTTAGAGCGTCGGGTGCAGCGCCGGAGGCTCATGACATAACAGCCACGCCCCCTCAATGCAAGTCTATGGGAGGGGGTGTGACGGCCATCACGCCCCCTCCCATAGTATTGCATTGAGGGGCCGTGGTCGTGACATCATGTGCAGGGTGTGACCGTAACTGCATGAGCCTGCGCCCTGCATCGCCAGTCATCCAGCATGGAGAGAAGTTCACTCCGTGAACCGGATGTCTGGTGTGCCGCAGCCAAGATCGCAGGGGTTCCAGCGGCGTGATCCCCATGATCAGACATGTTATCCCCTATCCTTTGGGGCGGAGTACTCCTTTAAGAGTGGAGAGACTGTAAAATGTCTTCTCTAAATCTATCTGAAGATCTGAAGTATTTTTTTTTCTTAAGCTACTCAATTTTCTCCCACTCCTATTGTTTTAGAGGTGTGTCACAAAACACTCAATTGATAGGATAATCCCCTTCATAATGTTAGCCAGTGGGTACTTCCAGTCAATATGTATGATGTAATAGAAGGCATGACTATGACAGTCGAAAATGCACATTGCTGACTTCATGAACTGTTTCTAGTTTAAACTAAACAGACTAAACGACAATAAAGAATCCTATCCTATCCCGATGTAAAAATGTTCCTGTTATAATAAATTAAATTAATAGTAGCTCCTGATGTTCCTGGGGAAAAGCCAAGGAACGCATTAGATGTTTTAAGGCTTTTCAGAAGGTTTATCAATGTCTGGCAGAAACAATAGCTACAAAAGATCTGACCTGTTTAATAACACAATGTATTGAAATGATTCTTGCCACATACAAAATAGCTCTTGAAGTACTGTACATGAGTTGATTGTTACAGTTCCCTATAGAGTTACATCAGGGCTTGAAAATTTGCTTTCAATCTAGGAGCCAAACAACCAGCACAATTTTACCAGTTTTTCTGCTGTGAGCTATAGATTTCATCGGTACCACTGTAGTATTGACCTTTTGATCACATTTTATTCATATTTTATCAGGGATTTGATAAAAAATGTAATACTTTATACAAATAGAGAAACATAGCATGTGTCGGTAGATAAGAACCATTCAGCCCATCTTGTGTGCCCAATATTTCTTAATACGTCAGTGAGGACATGCCCCCTCTAAAGCACAGAATGACAAACCAAGTGAGCAACAGAAAGATGGTATTTGTGAGAAAAATGTAGATGCTAGACACATACATATAATCAGGATTAGGTACTGAGTAACATCTAAAACGTTTTATTATTTGTGGGATATGACTGATACTCTTTATGGTCCTTTAACCTTTGCTGGTAAGTTTTATTCTGCAGTTTAAGTACCTAGTTTAGTAACTCTTCTTTAAACTCACTGCAAAGTATCTATATCCTTCTGGGGATTTGGTCTCCAGTAGTGTACACAATACTGCAAGTGAGGTCTCACCAGTATGGCATGATCCCTTACTTCTAAATATGTTTGTTTATTTATTTATCTATTAATTTTTGCTTTCTTTAATTTGGAAAATGGAAATTGGGAGGGATTTTAGGAGGGGTTATATATATTTTTAAACTGTTTTTACTTTTTTCACACTTTTTGGCGGGAGGCTGGAGACAAGAGATACAGCAGAAGGGAGGGTGACAGGAGGTGCAGCAGGAGGGAAGGTGACAGGAGGTGCAGCAGGAAGGAGGGTGACAGGAGGTGCAGCAAGGAACCTGGGCCTGTGAACAGTCCTAATGCCCCTGAACCCCCCGCCATACACACGCACACACACATGCCAGTGCCCCCAGCACCAACATGGTAGGTGGCGGCAGTGCAAGGCCCTCTAATCCGGCTGTGCCACAGCCTTGTGCATGCACCAGGAAGTTAGAGTCTATGGAGGAAGAGATGGCAAAAGGGGCAGCTCAGAAGTCTGTCAATAAGTAGAAATGTGGCAGGAGCTACTATCTGCCACCGACAGGGGCAGCACAGAGCAGCTTCACTCTGTGCACAGGCAGTTTAGCAGAGACAATGCTCCATTCAAAGTGGTTCTACCAGCGCTGCCCGCTAGTTATATCTAATCTCTGTATGCCACCAACACTGCTTGGGCTGACAAACACCTAAGCACCAGGATGAAATTCTCAGTCACCATAGTGACCTTGTGCCTGGAATTTGTCGAGCCCTGAGCTACATATTTTCTTTGTATAGTTTTAACATTTTCTGGAAATAATCATTTGTTCTTTACTCTCTGTCCACGCTGAGACACACAGTGAGATTTGCTTTTCTCTTTTTAATAAATAGGTAATCACAAAATTATGTATTCCTTACATGTCTCATTTACAATTTCACAAAAAAGTTCTGTTAGGGCTCACAAACAATATCTGTTAGGGCACAAACATAGTAACATGGCTATACAGAACCATAATGGGGCGTGTATTAAAGTATATAGAGGCTCTCCTCTACCTTTGCGTGCTTCTGATTTCATGCTGAGGTATGCAGAGGTTTTTTATGTCAAATTCTAACTGAGAAAAAAACGTGCCACGCTCCATCAATTGCCATGTGTATGGAAGTATTTCCCCCTGGAAGCTTAGCTTCTAACAGAAACTATATCCCTGCAGTACATATGGCATCTGTAAAAGCCTTTACAGTAGCACACAGCTGCCATGTGTATTAGATCTAAAACTGTGTTTTTCCATACTCATTATGAGTTAAACACACTTTTTTTGACAATTTTCCACAGGTAATAAGGAGTGTTGCATAAAGTGCACCAAAATTGTAGTGCAAGATTCTGTTTTAAATTACTCCAACTAAAGGTTAAATAGGTAACCTTTTATAAATAAGCCTGATATTCTCTGATATTTCTGGTGCATTTAAAGACTGTCTGTCTAGGCTTGCATTGTGAAAGAATGAGACAGTTTTTGTAAACCTAATCTATTCTGTGGGTTTACAGCTTCGTATACGTCATTAACAGTAAAAGTTGTTGGCATAAACAATGTATACATATGCATTTATTACCATATTAAAATTACCATATTATAAAAAACATCGGAAACAATAACATAATGCTTCCTTTGGATCTAAAAGCCAGAACATTGTGTCAACACAGAGCAAAAAAGCAGAGGACAGAACAATAGTATACAATCTGTTAAGCTTAGTTATCTATTTATTGCATTCGGGATCACTATTTCCTGACCTCTGGAAATCCGTGTTAAAAAGCCAAGCCATAAAATTTATAAACTGGAACTGCTCACTGATTTTCGAAACAACTCATCACTGGAACAGCATACATTGGGCCATGTGGCTGCTATGGGGCCTTAGAAGACAGGGGGCCCATTTTTTTAATTAATACCGGTAAGAAACTGTACAGGACTCTTCTCTCCAGGGAACAGCACTGTTAATTAATAAAGGTATTGGGGCATTAACTTAAAATTCACGGAAATTAGGGGGGAATAACCACCAGACCTCTTTGTCCTGGAAGGCAGAATCAGATGCCATAATAGTAGGGCCATTATATGTTTTTATTATTACAGTGGGAGACTATGGCTATGGACATGTCACAGCCTTCAACTGGCACTGTCAGCTAAGAGACAGGGCATTCAGATGGCTCCATGGTAGACTGCCATTCACTTGGCTTGTTTATTGACATTACAACCCCTAAATCCCCTAAAAGAGCAAAGCAGCAGGTTACAATTACAAGTCATACATTCAATAATATATTCCCTGGCATGTGCAACATCAACATGTGTAAAGCTCGGCCCTCTGCCACTGCATAGGGACTTCTTTGGACATTGGGGATAAAGGCGTAATGTCATGAATGACATAGTACAGGGGAAGTGAACACACTAATAAAGCAATATAGTATGATACAAAACACCTAAATTTCCTTTATGTGGTTAAGTAGCTAGTAGGCATCTTCTGTAACCAGGATCCAAAAGTGACTGCAGCCTCTTCACCCTCTTTATCTCCTTTTGATCACAATGGGACACTAGGCACTGCTTCAAGATACGAAACATTGTCATTTTTTCTTATCTTATCTATTTTACGATTGTTATTTATTTTAAATTTTTATTTTTTGTACATTATTATGGGGCTGCCATATTTACTTAGTTGTTTTTAACAGAATGTAAGTCCCATAAACATAGGCATAGGTTACATAGGTTACTGGACATACTCCTTTAAAAAGGTAATTTTACAAGGAGGGGGAGACTGATCTGTGAGCTTCATCTATTGTCTTCATTTATCTACTGGTGTCCTCTTTCACTGTAACTCTGTACAGATCCCTTACAGCAGCATTCTCCTTATCCCCACTGACAGAAAAGAAGTCTAAGCTTAGTTTCAGGCCTAGTAGTCAAAATAAAAACTGAAATATTTTAGAATCATTTAAAAAAAATATATACACAGTGGGGATCAAAAGTTTGGGCACCCCAGGTAAAAAAAAAAGTTATTAATGTGCATAAAGAAGCCAAGGAAAGATGGAAAAATCTCTAAAAGGCATCAAATTACAGATTAGACATTCTTATAATATGCCAACAAAAGTTAGATTTTATTTCCATCATTTACACTTTCAAAATAACAGAAAACAAAAAATGGTGTCTGCAAAATTTTGGGCACCCTGCAGAATTTATAGCATGCACTGCCCCCTTTGCAAAGCTGAGACCTGCCAGTGTAATGGATTGTTCTCAATTATCCTCTGGGAAGACCAGGTGATGTCAATCTCAAAGGTTTTAAATGCCCAGACTCATCTGACCTTGCCCCAACAATCAGCACCATGGGTTCTTCTAAGCAGTTGTCTAGAAATCTGAAACTGAAAATAGTTGACACTCACAAAGCTGGAGAAGGTTATAAGAAGATAGCAAAACATTTTCAGATGTCATTATCCTCTGTTCGGAATGTAATTAAGAAATGGCAGTCATCAGGAACAGTGGAAGTTAAAGCAAGATCTGGAAGACCAAGAAAAATATCAGACAGAACAGCTCACAGGATTGTGAGAAAAACTATTCAAAACCCACGTTTGACTGCACAATCCCTCCAGAAAGATCTGGCAGACACTGGAGTTGAGGTACACTATTCCACTATAAAGAGATACTTGTACAAATCTGGTCTTCATGGAAGAGTCATCAGAAGAAAACCTCTTCTACGTCCTCACCACAAAAATCAGCGTTTGAACTTTGCAAATGAACATATAGACAAGCCTGATGCATTTTGGAAACAAGTTCTGTGGACCGATGAGGTTAAAATGTAACTTTTTGGCCGGAATGAGCAAAGGTACATTTGGAGAAGAAGGGGAACAGAATTTAATGAAAATAATCTCTGTCCAACTGTTAAGCATGGGGGTGGATCAATCATGTTTTGGGGTTGTATTGCAGGGAACATCTCACGAGTAGAAGGAAAAATTGATTCAATAACATTTCAGCAAATTTTGGATGCTAATTTGATGCCCTCTGTGAAAAAGCTGAAGTTAAAGAGAGGATGGCTTCTACAAATGTATAATGGTCCTAAACATACCTCGAAATCCACGGGGGATTACATCAAGAGGCGTAAACTGAAGGTTTTGCCATGGCCTTCACAATCTCCTGACCTCAACATAATTGAAAATCTAAGGATAGACCTTAAAAGACAGACAGCCCAGAAATCTCAAAGAACTGGAAGAATTTTGTAAGGAAGAATGGTCAAAGATACCTTTGAAAGACTCTTGGCTTGCTACAAAAGCATTTAACGCTGTGATACTTGCCAAAGGGGGCAGTACAAGACATTAACTCTGCAGGGTGCCCAAACTTTTGCAGACGCCATTTTTTTTTTGTTTTCTGTTATTTTGAAAGTGTAAATGATGGAAATAAAATCTAACTTTTGTTGACATATTATAAGAATGTCTAATCTGTAAAATGGTGCCTTTTGGAGATGTTTCCATCTTTCCTTGGCTTCTTTATGCACATTAATACAAATTTTTGATCCCCACTGTATACATATTTTGCAGTTCTCATTTTGGCAACTAGGCCAATAATAATTATTATTATTTTTTATGTAAAAAAAAAAACAATTACCAAAAATCCTTTAAGCATTACTGTCATTGAAAACATCCATGGCATTTTCTGATGGCACATTGCCTTTTAAGGCTCATATACCCGGTGGTGGCATTGTAGATACATTTCTTTTGCATTCCCGCACAGATTACAGCCGCGGACACCCTGTGTTCATCTTAATATCAAGAAAGCTTCCTAACAACAGGGGATAGTAAACCACTTTAATTCTCCTCTATGGTCACATGTGTGCTTTAAAAATATTTTACAATGATCTCAATGATAATGGTAATTCACTTCCCTGTTTCCTGCAAAACAGGATTGTCAAGTGACAGATTTCATAAGCAGTGTTCATCATTGCATTCCATTTTATTTTTTGAAAACCATCAGATCATAGAGGATGTGATGTTTCCTACAAAAAGTTTAAAAAAAATGCAGCTGGCTGTACACATTCAACAGCTTTATTAAAGGCAATGAAGCATGTGGGAGAAAAAAAAATAGATGAATAGTCTGCCAAATTATCATACCTCAAATTTTTATTTTACTTTTCTCTTTTATACTCAAAAAAATATACTAGATTTAAATATTTCATCCATGACCACTAGAGGGCTGCAAATTCAGAAATGTATGTTTTGTAACAGCCCATGATAGGATAGCTCTGCACCATAGGTCACACCCTAATACAGTCAAAAGATCCCCAGGCAGTGTCATTAAACTTAGGACACAGGACATAGCTTTCTATGGAGATCTAAGTTCAGTTTACTTGAACGGCGGGCAATCAGGTATTGCAGTTGTAATAGCAAAGACACTAAAATTCTGCTACATTATGGACATCTGGATGGAGCCTAATAGAGAAAATATTTTTTTTCTATGTGGCCACACAAGAGGAAATGGACATTTATAATACACAGTGGTTGGTATTCACTCCGAACCTCCATGAGAAGGGAAAGGAAGGGCTGAGCCCCTGCCAATCTAACACTGATGGTCTTTTCTCTGGATATGCCCTTTAATTATTGTATTGAGGATGACATATATCCCTATTGCTGAGGAGTAGCTGCCCCTAAAATGCCCTAGCCAAGGCTCGGCTGTAGAAAGTGTTGCCAGTGGTGGTATCACAGTTGAGTTCACAGTAAAGTTTCCCAGTGTAGGCGTGGGTTCACACCACATTCAGGCAGTACAGTAGAGCTGCACAACGGGATACCTGCAACAAGGTATGACAACATATACAGCAGCTAACTTGTAGACTTGAGACTTCTATTTTGCTGGACTCAAAAGTAGAGCAGACAGCAGTCCCGCAAAATAAAACTTTACATTAAGGAAAGTAGTCATTAGTAGACTACACTAATCCTGATCCATTTAACTGAAAGGGCACATTATAGATCCGGTAAACAGTGGTTTATGTTGGCATACTTCAAAAACAAACTGATTTAGATTCTTAGCCCCACTAGACCCAGGGACCAATTTGAGCGTACAGTGCCATGTAATCTGTGTGCGCTAAATCCAGAATTATTATTTTAAAAAAATTATAATAATACCTTTTTGCCAGTATCTTAATGTATAGCTTCAATGTACAGCCTAAACCCACACCTTTATCTTTCCTGCTGTTATGGCATACCAGTTCCCAGCATGATCTGCCAGTGAAACCACCACACCTCCCACTATGAAAAAAAGAAAGAAATAGCCCATTCCAAGGCGCTGCAGTAAGACATGCTGGGGGTGGTCTGTTCATGGATGCAGCAGAGGTAAGGAATACCAGAGTAAGCCCACACCTTTATCTCCCATGCTGATATGGAACAACAGCCTCCAGTCTTCACAGTGAAACCACCACTCCCACCATGTTAAAAAACGAAAGAGAACATTTATGTAAATACACTCTAAAGCCGTTATTAGACAGCCATAGTAAGGTTGCATTTTATTCTGACCGCAGGTATTATAATGCAATCTAACAGCAACATGAGGATCTTTAATGCTGGTAGTTTGGGTAATTTTACCCCCATATGGCATGGATTACAACATCTGAATGAGGCAATAACTCAGTTGCTGAGATATGATATAGGATATGCTAAGAGCTGTTATTCTACAGCTGTAGGGTATTTAAGGTGGTGGTGTTAATCAAAATGCTGCCCCCAACTGTAAAGTTGGTAGTATTTGATGTTGGGGCTGGGAGGGACTCTGCTGTCTATACCTAATGTCCAAGCCTGGACTCAGTCAGTCGGTGCCTGATGTGCAAAGAATGTCCGTAATGTGAATGCACCTAAACTCTGTTTACATATGTACTGAACTTCCATTCAAAAGTATTCCACAGTGCTGTACCAGATCCAATGTACCATGGATCCCAACAGAGCACAATGGATTCAATTGACTTACAATGGGGTACTATATGATTTATGTACCATAATGAAAATAACAAGAATAGAGCTGTCAAATCTGATTTAACCTCAATTTCTCAGCAGACTTAATTAGTTTATTAGACTTCTTGTGACATCACAATAGTAGTAGCCATCATTTTCCTAAATGCAGACTGATTTAGTCATGTAATTCTGAAAATAGTAACCGTACACTGATATAGAATTTATTTCTTATAAATTTGCATATTATTGTTTTCAGTATGAAGCTGTCCAATCAATGCTGACACTGTAAGGAATTTCACAGGAATTTCCTCGCTGAATTTCCTTAGTGGATCTGTGCAGTTCTAAAAGGGTTTGGAATCAGTGTTTATGCCTGCATAACCACCGTTCTATTGGCAAATGGCACTTCTTCTGAAGATTGAATATGTTTAGTCATCTGCCAGAATCCAATTCCTTGGGAGGCTGCTGTATACGGACTCCATGTGGTATTTTCGTTGTGTGATGATAACATGTGGCAGATATGGATTTTCTTTTGGATTTGAATATAGCGGTAGCAATGTGAATGAGGTTTTATCAAATCTACACCAAAGGTTGCGGAAAATTGTCACTATATTCTTGTTACAGACTTTGCTATGGGTAAGTTATAGTGGTTCCGCAAAAAATAAATAAATCTACAAGCCTAAATCTGCAAGTTAAAATAAATACTGATCTCCTGATGCTCCCATTGAAATGCTTCCCTGACACCCCGTGAAAGTGTCGATGTTGTAATGATGTGTGACTGCTTCGACTTTGCAAACCTCATTGAGAAGACCTCAAATGAAATCTGGTGTTAATAAAGGAATGGTCTTCTCAAAGAGTTGGTCTCTAGGGGAGGTTTTGGAACTTGCAGCAAAACCTACTGTATACTGTATCAAAGAGAAAAATAACGTAGTACACCACTTGCAGTGAAAAAAGGAGGTTGTTTTATTAAAGCAATCCAAAAAACAAAGTGACGTTTCGGTCAATTAAGACCTTCCTCAGACCGGATAGCTGCGGAGGAATACGAAGTCAAAGAGCAAAATATAGGTCAAATACCGTGTCACAGGTAAGTTGTGGGTGACCGTAGTCACATGTGCCGTATTCTCTACATGTATACTGTATAATTTACACCAATTTTTTCTGTTACTAACCACAATTCCAGCTGCTCTCGTGGGTAGGTGGGTGGGGTAGTGTGTTCATCATAAACTTCCTTAGTAATAAAGAAAACACTAGCACTACAAAACAGCCTGAAAAGGGGATATGTTATCAGAAAATACATATTGTTAAAATCATGTTTGATCAAGATTAACTAAATCAAGTTTTGTCAATCACGAACTTTTGGCTATTTTAGTTTTCCATATAACCATCTATTCAAAAAAAAAAAAAAAAACATATTTACACTGGTCACTGTTCTTGAAAAAAAGTATGACACTTCCTTTTCTCTATAGATTGCTTTTCAGAATTATTATGACAAGTAACACTGATAGATATAGAACATAAGCTTTATAATTCACAATAGGAAATGGTCACAGTTCTTCACCTCGGCCTCCCTGCACAATGATGTCTACACAGGTCACAGAGCACACCCAGAAAACCCTATAATACTTTTATGTGCAACATTGGTCAACTTCTATAGGAAAAAGAGACCATATGGGTTCCTTAAAGGGGTACTCCACCTCTAGACATCTTATCTCCTATCCAAAGAATAGGGGATAAGATGTCTGATCACGGGGGTCCCGCCACTGGGGACCCCCGCAATATAGCATGCGGCACCCACCTGTTTCTGTTCAGGAAGCGCTGGAGGGTCGTGGTCCCAACCATGGGAACGGAAGTTTGTGACGTCACGACTCTGCCCCCGTGCGACGTCACGCCCCGTCCCCTCAATGCAAGTCTATGGGAGGGGTTGTGACTCCGTCACACGGGGGCGGAGTCATGACGTCACGAACTTCCGTTCCCGTGGTGAAACGGATGTAGAGACGGGTGCAACTGCGCCCTCTACAGGTATGCCACTGCTGAGCTGTGATTGCTTGTTAAGAGAATCACCTTGATCAATCTCCCCCATGTGTTTTATGTGAATAGGTGCCCCTGTTTTGTGAAGGTTCCTGATCCCACTGGTGATATTGGCTTGTGTCTTGAAAAACAATCTAAGGATGCTTTTTCTGGCTGTAAGCAAATTATGGTTCTATAAGAATGCCAGTCGTGACTGAAGAGCTGCCATTATGGTAAATTGCTAAATTATTAGTAAAAGCACATACACAGCAGTGGTATAAAAGTAGTTCAAGAAAATCTTAACCTTGTGCATTGTTCACCTTGCCTCATATGTGCTAAAAGCTTTATGCGCAAGCTTCTGTGTTCCTAAGGGACCACTGAGGAGTACATTTACAATACAGCATAACAATGCTTATGTATGATTCATGCAGCAGCCTCTCTGCCCCAGCGACTAACGTGGGTGTTATGTAATTCCTCCGTACAGATAATATCACAAGTCATTTTCTTTTCGCCACTTGTTAATCTCTTTGTATATAAAAAAGAGTTTCTTTTTGTAGTCTGAGAAATCAAAGCTAGTATGATGTTTGTACTCTAGCAAATTCTACTTCACTCCAGTGATGGTTCCTAAGATCCAACAGGGTAGGTTTGGCACATACAAGAAAGTATCACCATAACTTGCATATCTTAGAATAGCGAATCATTTTAGAAGTGATGACGTTTATAAATATATCTAATAATGAGACTGATAATAAATTAGTCTAAAACTATGTATAACGCAGTCTAACTAATAATGCAACTTTCACCCACAGCATTTTGGTAAGAATTTGAAAGCCAAAAGCAGGATTGGGCTGACCTGACTCTCAGGGTAATAAAACACTAAAATATAAAAATTCTTTTGGGGGTGTTTCTCCCTCTGGAGCACTAAACCTATTTACTTAAAGGGGTACTCCGACCCCAGACATCTTATCCCCTATCCAAAGAATAGGGGATAAAATGTCAGATCGCCGCGGTCCCGCTGCTGGGGACCCCCGGGATCCCCGCTGCAGCACCGAGCTATCATTACTGCACAGAGCGAGTTCGCTCTGTGCGTAATGACGGGCGATACAGGGGACAGAGCAGCGTGACATCATGGCTCTGCCCCTCGTGACATCACGGCCCGTCCCGTAATGCAAGTCATAGACATGTATTGAGGGGGGCGTGCCGTGATGTCATGAGGTGCGGAGCCATGACCTCACGCTGCTCCATCCCCTCTATCACCCGTCATTACGCACAGAGCAAACTCGCTCTGTGCAGTTATGATAGCGCGGTGCCACAGCGGGGATCCCGGGGTCCACAGCAGCGGGACCGCGGCGATCTGACATTTTATCCCCTATCCTTTGGATAGGGGATAAGATGTCTAGGGGTGGAGTACCCCTTTCAGGACCCCTGCATAAAAAAATACCTTTATTTCTCTGTATTTAAAACCCTAAAACAATATACTAAGTTGCCAAGAAAAACATGAGGTGGATTTAAAACCCAAAACGGCAATAGAGCTCATGCAGTATGCAAGTCACAATGGACAATCTGTCCCATCAAATACTATTATTTTAGCCTCTGTATAGAATAAGGTATAGAATCAATGGTATCACTATCTCTCTAGTGTTTCAGCAATTATATTCCCAGTCTATGTGCTAGTGCTGTCAACTACTGTCTACTGACGTATATGCCTAAATGCTGCTGCATAGATCATTGTGCTGTTTATATATTATGAGGAATATGGGGGAGATTCTTAAAAACCTGTCCAGTGGAAAAGTTGCTGAGTTGCCAAGAGCAACCAATCAGATCACTTCTTTCATTTTTCAGAGGCCTTTTCAAAAATGAAATACGCAATCTGATTGGTTGCTGTGGGCAACTTTTCCTCTGGACGGGTTTTGATGAATCTCCCCCAATATCCTCATATATACTTGCTCTCTATATAATTATATTTCTGTGCTGAGCACAACGGCAGCCATAGAGCCAGTGGAATTGCTAAGAGGTGTGTGCTTCTTAGTATATCCAACAAACTAAAAATGGGCAGAGCTTTACATACGAACTGTGTACCAAAACCCTATACATAGTCATCTCCCCCAATATGTTTATATCACATTCCTGATTTTAGCTTAGAAATACTGATATGCAATACTGACTAAACAGTGGATTTCAGAAGAGTGTAATACAGTCCCAAATCCTGATCACTGGAACAAACAGCATCACAGGTCCTTACCATGCTGTTTGGGTAACCATATCTACCGCCATGCGTACAATTGTTGCCATATAGGCAAAGGAAATGCTTTTAAAAGGTTGTTTCGGGCATTTGGGCTTTTTTTTTTTACCATTTATGCTCTCTCTCTCTGTGTCCTCCTCACTTACTATAAAGCACACTACTCTCTAAGATAAATCACAAAATTGATCTGCTTCATATACATAAAGACAAATCCCAGATAGTGATATTATCTGCTTATGGTCCAAAGTACCAATGAAGAAAAAGCCCACTAATTTTACTATTAAATGTACACTTGAGGTCTAGCAAAACTTTCTTTAAAAGTTCTTAAAGGTCCAGACCTTCCCTTTTAGTTCATATTATCCTTCTACAACAGTACAACATATTCCCCCTTAAATATACCTGCCAGGTACTCTGATAAGGTCACAAATCCCCCCCTTCTATTTGATCAATCCAGAGATAAGGTCCAGGGGCGTGGGAATTAAAAAATAAAAAATAAAACTATTTGTCCAAGGGACTAAAACTGAGCACAATCTACTTGTCCATCATGAAAATCCACTTGTCCTGGTACACAAGATAATTTCCATAACCAAAATACGTAAATAAGGTCTATATTAGTTTATTTAGTTGTTGCACTTTAGTTTTTTCCTTCTTAACTTATGCTCCGAAACAAAAAAATTCTTTGTGAGGTGAAATTGAAAAATATATGCACTTTTGCTAATTATTATCATTTTTATTTTTACGCCATTCACCCTGTGGAAAAATTTACATGTTATTTTGATACTTTAATCCTGAATACAGAAATACCAAATTTTTTTAGTTTCCGTCATGTTTTACTAATTTAAAAAATTTCTATTTTTCTTTATACTGGGCTGTATGATGGCTCATTTTATGCACCGTAATCTGCTGTTTGTATTGGTACCACTTTGGTATTGATCAGACTTTTTGATCGCTTATCACTTAATTTTTTCTGGCAAATGATGTTATAAAAAAACGCAATTCTGTGGTTTCATATTTTTTTTATGTTAACGCCATTGACTGTACAGGATATATAATGTTATATTTTAATAATTAGGACAATTAAGCAAGCACCAATACCATATTTTGTATATGGAAAACAGGAGAAGGGGGGTGATGTGAACTTTTAATATGGAAGGGGTTAATGTATTTTTTTAAAATCTTTTATTCATTTTTTTTTAACACTTTCCTTTAAGAAGGATTCATTAGATTACGCATACAGATCAATGCAGTTCTATTGAACTCCATTGATCTGTGGCTCTTTTGGTTGAGCATGCTCCCGACAGACTCAATCAAATACAGATCCATGGCAGATATGGAAGGAGAGGTCTAGTTGGTGTAATCCACCCCACTAGACCACCAGGGATGGTTATAAGATCCCTTTAGACATTTCTTTCAGCTTTGAAAGCAGTGATCCAAAGGGTTAATAGCTGCCCGCGACAATCACCATATGATTGGCTATTAGTAACGGCCCCCAGCTACTGAAATCAGCTGGAGGTCGCCGGGTATGGAGTGGTCTCGAGTCAGGAGCCTGCTCCATATACCTAGAGCACCAGCGTTTATATATTAGAGGGGGAAGTCAGTCCTGCCCTGCTAAATCCATGAAAAAATCACCTGCCTGGCACCCGGAACTGCATGTCCTAGGTGTCGGGCAATAGGATTTCCACATCCCTGAGATCTCATTCCAAGAATCTTTTATCCGAATCTATAAGATGGTAGCATGTTTTTTATTTCCAACCAATAATATGTAGCATTGCATTACATAGATTGCAGTTGTATCTTACTCAGAAGAAGAAAATAAGAACTGCAAGATCATCTCTTTAAGACGATGTCATGAAGGAGGCTGGACTTATATATAGCAGTATGGGAACAAAACAGTAACGACAAAAAAATCTGGAATGTGTTGTCAATGACACTTTATCTACAATCACTTAAGGTCCTTTAAGAGGGTAATGAAACAAGCATAGCCCAAAGCACAACAGGGGCTCCCTGACAACCAGTTTACTACTCTGTATAATATTAACTCTACACAGAGTATCCTGTTTGTATTCCTTTCAGGAAACCACATTGTTTCTTTCATATAAGTCTATGCAAAATTTGACTAACTTAGTATGAAAGTAAAAATACCTTGTACATAATGTTGACAAAAAAATGGGTTTAATTTCAGCAAAAGAATTAAATCTTCTGTCATATATACTTAGGTATATTTTTTCTATATCTACTGCGTCGGGATTTGATAATGTTTTTGATCTGATAACATGTAGGTGAGAATAGATCTCCTGTATAGGAAGATAACTGCTAACAGAGTGTATAGAGGCTTTTGTAATATACCGTATTTTTCGCCCTATAGGACGCACCGGCTTATAAGACGCACCCAATTTATAGGTGCAAAATCTAAAAAAATAAAGATTTTGAACCCAATAGTGGTCTTCAACCTGTGGACCTCCAGATGTTGCAAAACTACAACTCCCAGCATGCCCGGACAGCCGTTGGCTGTCCGGGCATGCTGGGAGTTGTAGTTTTGCAACATCTGGAGGTCCGCAGATTGAAGACCGCTGCATAGGAGGTAATACTCACATGTCCCCGCCGCTCTGGACCTGTCACCGCTGCCCTGGATGTCGCTCCATCGCTGTTGCCGTGTCCCCGTCGCTCCGGAACGTGTCTGCTGCCGGCCGGGTATCCTCGCTCTCCGTCGCCGCCATCACGTTGTAACGCACGCTGACGCACGTACGCGACGACGTGATGACGAGGAAGGAGAGCGCCGGCATACAGGGGATCCCTGAACGGAGAAGACACCGAGGAGGCAGGTAAGGTCCCTCCCGATGTCCTGTAAGCACTAACCCGGCTATTCAGTCGGGCGGTGAAATCGCAGCGGTCCCGAACAGCCCGACTGAGCAGCCGGGTTAGTGTCACTTTCACTTCAGACACGGCGGTCAGCTTTGATCGCCGCGTCTGAAGGGTTAATACAGGGCATCACCGCGATTGGTGATGTCCTGTATTAGCTGCGGGTCCCGGCCGTTGATGGCCGCAGGGACCGACCCGATAGGTGTGTATTCACCGTATAAGACGCACCAACTTTCCCCCCGCAGTTTTGGGGAAGAAAAAGTGCGTCTTATACGGCGAAAAATACGGTAATATAATTAATTTATATGGTGCTATTGCACTTACATAAATTGTCATAAAAATGTATAAAACGAAGACTAAATATAATATCTGACAGACAATACATCTATGAAGGATCCTACACATGAATTGACAGGGTTTTCCAGTATTAGATAAACATAGCTGCTTTCTTCCAAATATCAAGCAGCGATGGCCGCAGGGACCGCCGCGATAGGGGTGTATTCGCCGTATAAGACGCACCGACTTTTTCCCCCCAGTTTTGGGGAAGAAAAAGTGCGTCTTATACGGCGAAAAATACGGTACTTTACTATAGCCCAAAGGAAAATATTTCGTTGTAGCAAGGGTCACCTAACAATAAATGTCTATTTTTATTTCATGTCTGTGACACATAGCTCTTCTTGCCTACAGTATTATACAATTACAAACCCATTCAATAGACAGTATGTCCTCTATCTCTATTACCACAAACATATAAGTATTTCTCAATTACCAAAACAGTTTTTTAAATCTTTTTATTGCAAGGTATGTTTATCCAGTCATACTTGTTCTGCTTAATAGTCTGAGTATCTGATAAGACCCTCCTATTCAGACCCTGAGGCAGATGTTTCAGATAGGTTCAGGCTCCACTGTAGCCCGTTACTCTGGTTTGAGGATGATGGATTATGGCTCCAACCAGATACCTCCAACACAACCAATGACCTGCAGACTTGCTGTGGTACCTTCCTATGCTACTTACTTCTTGTTGCCTAGAATCTGCTGGTAATACCTTAAAACAGCTTTATAAAAATATGCTGGTAAAAATAGCCTAACTAGATAACAGCAACACATTTGACAATGTTCTACAACTTGCTGATCGCAGCCAGGGACCCGCCGGCAATGGCCGACGCCCGCGATCTCGCTGGCGTCTGCCAACAACCCCTCAGGTGCCGGGATCAATACAGATCCCGGCATCTGCGGCAGTGCACGGTTTGAATGAATGATCGGATCGCCCGCAGTGCTGCTGCGGGGATCCGATCATTCATAACGCCGCACGGAGGTCCCCTCACCTTCCTCCTTCCGGCTCCCAGCGTCTCCTGCTCTGGTCTGAGATCGAGCAGACCAGAGCAGAAGATCGCCGATAACACTGATCTGTTCTATGTCCTATACATAGAAGAGATCAGTATTAGCAATCATGGTATTGCTATGAATAGTCCCCTATGGGGACTATTCAAGTGTAAAAAAAAATTTAAAAAAATTTAAAAGTAAAAGTAAAAAAAAAGTGAAAAATCCCCTCCCCCAATAAAAAAGTTAAACGTCCGTTTTTTCCTATTTTACCCCCAAAAGCGTAACAAATAAATTTTATAGACATATTTGGTATTGCCAAGTGCGTAAATATCCAAACTATTAAAATAAAATGTTAATGATCCCGTACGGTGAACGGCGTGAACGAAAAAAAAAAAAGTCCAAAATTGCTACTTTTTTAATACATTTTATTAAAAAAAATATATAAAAATGTATTAAAAGTTTTTTATATGCAAATGTGGTATAAAAAAAAAGTACAGATCATGGCGCAAAAAATGAGCCCTCATTCCGCCGCTTATACGGAAAAATAAAAAAGTTAGAGGTCATCAAAATAAAGGGATTATAAACGTACTAATTTGGTTAAAAAGTTTGTGATTTTTTTTAAGCGCAACAATAATAGAAAAGTACGTAATAATGGGTATCATTTTAATCGTATTGACCCTCATAATAAAGAACACACGTCATTTTTACCATAAATTGTACGGCGTGAAAACGAAACCTTCCAAAATTAGCTAAATTGCATTTTTCTTTTTAATTTCCCCACAAAAATAGTGTTTTTTGGTTGCGCCATACATTTTATGATATAATGAGTGATGTCATTACAAAGGATAACTGGTCGCGCAAAAAACAAGCCCTCATACTAGTCTGGCGTTGAAAATTTAAAAGAGTTATGATTTTTAGAAGGCGAGGAGAAAAAAAACAAAACGTAAAAATTAAATTGTCTGAGTCCTTAAAGGAGTAGTCCAGTGGTGATTCAGTGGTGAGCAACTTATCCCCTATCCTAAAGATAGGGGATAAGTTGCAGATCGCGGGGGGTCCGACCCCTGGGGCCCCCCGCGATCTCCTGTACGGAGCCCCGACAGCCCGCTGGAAGGGGGCGTGTCGACCTCCGCACGAGGCGGCGGCCGACACGCCCCCTCAATACAACTCTATGGCAGAGCCGAAGCGCTGCCTTCGGCAATCTCCGGCTCTGCCATAGAGATGTATTGAGGGGGCGTGTCGGCCGCCGCCTCGTGCGGGGGTCGACACCCGCTATCTCGGCGGAGAGCCGGGGCCCCGTACAGAGAGATCGCAGGGGGCCCCAGCGGTCGGACCCCCCGCGATCTCAAACTTATCCCCTATCCTTAGGATAGGGGATAAGTTTTTCACCACTGGACTACCCCTTTAAGTCCTTAAGGGGTTAAGGACGAAGCCCATTTTGGCCTTAAGGACGCAGAAAATTTTATTTTTAAGTTTTAATTTTTTCCGTCTCCCCTTCAAAAAATCATAACTCTTTTATATTTTCATCCACAGACTAGTATGAGGGCTTTTTTTTTGCGCGACCAGTTGTCCGTTGTAATGCCATCACTCACTTTACCATAAAATGTATGGCGTAACCAAAAAAATACTATTTGTGTGGGGAAATTAAAAAGAAAACCGCAATTTTGCTAATTTTGGAAGGTTTCGTTTTCACGCCGTACAATTTATGGTAAAAATGACATGTGTTCTTTATTCTTTGGGTCAATACGATTAAAATGATACCCATGATAACATACTTTTCTATTACTGTTACGCTTAAAAAAAATCACAAACTTTTTAATCAAATTAGTAAGTTTAAGATCCCCCTATTTTGAAGACCTATAACTTTTTCATTTTTCCGTATAAGTGGCGGTATGAGGGCTCATTTTTTGCACCGTGATCTGTTCTTTTCATTGATACCATATTTGCTTATATAAAACATTCAATACATTTTTTATAAATTTTTTTGGAATAAAATGTTATAAAAAAGCAGCTATTTTGGACTTTTTTTTTTTTTACGTTCACGCCGTTCACCGTATGGTATCATTAACATTTTATTTTATTAGTTCAGATGTTTACGCACGCGGCGATACCAAATATGTATATAAAATATTTTTTTAACACTTTTTGGGGGTGAAATAGGGAAAATGGGGCAATTTACGTTTTTATTGGGGGAGGGTTTTTTTCCCATTTTTTTACTTTGTTTTTTTACTTTTATTTTTACACTTTAATAGTCCCCATAGGGGACTATTTATAGCAATCACTCGATTGCTAATCCTGATCAGTGCACCAGGACATAGCACTGATCAGGGTTATCGGTCATCTTCTGCTCTGGTCTGCGGGAAGGCAGATCAGAGCAGAAGACTCCTGGAAGACAGCGGAGGCAGGTGAGGGGTATTCCAGGCCTAAACTTTTTTTTATATATCAACTGGCTCCGGAAAGTTAAACAGATTTGTAAATTACTTCTATTAAAAAAATCTTAATCCTTGCAATAGTTATTAGCTTCTGAAGTTGAGTTGTTGTTTTCTGTCTAACTGCTCTCTAATGACTCACGTCCCCGGAGCTGTGCAGTTCCTATGGGGATATTCTCCCATCATGCACAGCTCCCGGGACGTGACATCATCATTGAGCAGTTAGACAGAAAACTAAGCTAATAACTATTGGAAGGATTACGATTTTTTAATAGAAGTAATTTACAAATCTGTTTAACTTTCCGGAGCCAGTTGATATATATAAAAAAAAGGGTTTGCCTGGAATACCCCTTTAATCCCTGCCCTTAGAACAAACAATGTAACTGCACACCTTATGGATGGGAACGCCTCAGGGAAAGATTCCTCAATCCAAAAGATAAAAAAAGATAATCTGATATATTCTATAACATTGTCCTCCACCAGACACAGCCATTGATCATTCTAGTGGCTTCTTAGTTGGAAGGAGATCCTTTTGGCTCGGTCAGGCATGGGCGCCATGGTACAACTACTATAGTCACTCCATTGACTTAAATGCTTCTTGGCTAACTTTAGGACTTACTCTTTCAGGGTTCTTAAAGCCTCGTATCATGGCTCAGAAAGGTTAGTAACACTGCTAGTCCAATATACATAAAAAGATATTCTGTTATATTCTATAACATTGTCCTTCACCAGACACAACCATTGATAATACTAGTGTCTTCTAAGTTGGAAGAAGATCCTTTTGGCCCGGTCAGGCATGGGCACTATGGTACAACTGTTATAGTCACTCCATTGACTTAAATGCTTCTTGGCTAACTTTGGGACTTACTCTTTCAGGGTTCTTAAGGCCTCATATCATGGCTCAGAAACGTTATCTACATTGCTAGTCTATATTTATATTGTCTATCTATTTGAATCTTGTTACTCTCTTGATTTCCTCGCAGGACATTTCCCCTGTACAGTTATCTATAATCTCTATTATTAAGTTTTTTTCTTATGTTTCCTGTTGAAGTAAAACATCGCCTATTGGAAGGGCCTTTTCACTTATCTCAACATTGCCCCCACTGTCAAAAACGTTACAACTCTACTAAAGTTTACACTCAAAGATGAAGACACAAAAACTGGAAACACATGGCCCAGACGTGACATATTCTGGTGTTTCAAAGGAAGTCATGAAAATCTCCACTGCCCTACTCAGACAGCAAGCCGAAGGCTTCAGATAAAGAATGAAATGAGGGAACAATGTTTCATTTATCTTTACTATGTCAATTTGGTTTCTTAAGCCTTTCATCTTCATTTTATTCTGTTTTTGTTGAGTTTGGCACAAAAAAGTAAAACTGTTTCAAGATACATCTTTTAAGGGAAATAAGAAAGTGTCCAAAGGAAAACAACCAACCAAATTAATTAGATAGATCTAAGTGATATACAGAATGAAAAGGAAGAAAAGCGAAGATATGGATCCAGCTGTCGATAGAATAAAACAGTGGAGGCGTATTGATATATATTACTTGTTTTTCTTAGCTGATAACAAATGGGTTAACTTATGGATCATGGCGTCAAAAGGCCTTGAATAGACACACATGAGGTTGTGGGATTCTGTACTGATTTATGATAAATACACAGTACGTCACTGAGAACAAGAGCAGAAAAGTGAAACACATCCCATGAAGAAGTCAATCTCTAGTGCAAAGCTGTTCTATCAGACCTATGTGAAGAGCTAGAGGTACGCATCAGGTGTGAAAATATTCAGAAGATATTACTTTCTTGCATTCCACAAATTATCTTTTTTGTCTATTACCGTATACACTCGAGTTTAAGCCGAGTTTTTCAGCACGATTTTTCGTCCTGAAAACGCCCCCTCGGCTTATACTAGAGTGAACTCTCCGCCTGTCAATCCCTTCTCAATGGTCTTCAACCTGCGGACCTCCAGATGTTGCAAAACTACAACTCCCAGCATGCCCGGACAGCCATCGGCTGTCCGGGCATGCTGGGAGTTGTAATCTTGAAACTTCTGGAGGTCCGCAGGTTGAAGACCACTGCATGGGTCTTCGTCATCATCCAGACACCCCCTTTAGTTTTCTACTCACCTCCCCTCAGTGGGAAGGAAGGGTGAGCTGGTCCGGGTCATCTATGCTGTAGAGACCGTGGGGAGGGCACCCCCAGTGAAAATGGACAGCCCGGAATGACTAACCCTCCCCACCGGACGGTCCCTGCAGCATAGATGACCCGGACCAGCTCACCTTTCCTTCCCACCGAGGGGAGGTGAGTAGAAAACAAGGGTTTCAAAACTACAACTCCCAGCATGCCCAGACGGACAATGGCTGCCCGGACATGCTGGGAGTTGTAGTTTTGTAACATCTGGAGGTCGAAGACCACTGATGAAGGGATTGACAGGCGGTGATGATGAAGGGGGGGATGATGACGGGGGTCTGGATGATGACGGGGTCTGGATGATGACATGGGGGAATGATGTATTTCCCACCCTAGGCTTATAGTCGAGTCAATAACTTTTCCTGGGTTTTTGGGGTGAAATTAGAGGCCTCAGCTTATATTCGGGTCGGCTTATACTCGAGTATATACAGTATACATCCCCCATTAATGTCTATGAGAATTAGGTAAAGTGCATAAAACAGCTCAGTCAGCTGGTTGGCGCAAGTGGACCAATATTGGTCTTCTCAATATTGGTGCAGGTCCTAAAAGTAGGACCTGTATCTATAAGAAAACTTTCGCATATCATGGGTATGTCATAAATGTTTTAATGAAAATACCCCTTTAACGCCCACAGTCGTTTTTTTCCTATGTACATATTCCAATTGTTTCTTACAGACATAGCATCAAACTTTTTTTTTTCCTCAATATTTTCCACCTGGAAGCAAACTATTTTTAATATAAGTCTTGTTCTAATGAACTGTTGTTTATGAATAATTGCATTTCCCTTAAGAAAAAAATAAACTTGGACTCTAGGTAGGTAATGTGAACTGCCCAAGTACAAACCAGAAACTAAAATACTGAATAGCACCCTACACCCGCTCCACATACAATAGACAGATGTTACTTGTATCCTTTCCTGTTGTGTTTATATGGAGATCTGAGACAAAGCGGCATACTTCTATTTTTATAGAGCATGCAGTAATTGAACACACTCAACCCATCATAAGCGAAAATCTAAAGTGACAGCGCCATAAACCTGTCAAGAGCTTAGCCTGATGCACAGCATTTCTGACTGCATGTTGATACAATTCTCCATTTCCAGTCTTTAAAACCACTATTTTGGCAACATTCCTTAGACAAAATGTTGTATATTTTGCGGCTGTGTGGGTGTACGGATGTATACTGTGTGCACTTGGGAATAAACATTTACATTTATTATACTTATGTATCATTAATGAGCCAGGCAGCTATTGTTCATTCCTGAAAACATACCGTATTTTTCGGCCTATAGGATGCACCGAGAAATAAGACGCACCCAATTTTAAAGGTGTAAAATCTAGGAAAAAAAGGTTCTGCACCCAACAGTGAGCTTCAACCTGCGGACCTCCAGATGTTGCAAAACTACAACTCCCAGCATGCCCGGACAGCCAACATCGAAGGAGAGTGCCGCAATGTAGGGGATCCCGGCACGGAGCAGACACCGTAGAGGCAGGTAAGGTCCCTCCCGGTGTCCTGTAAGCTGTTTGGGACGCCGCGATTTCACCGCGGCGGTCCCGAACAGCCCGACTGAGCAGCCGGGTTAGTGTCACTTTCCCTTCAGACGCGGCGGTCAGTTTTGATCGCCGTGTCTGAAGGGTTAATACAGGGCATCACCGCGATCGGTGATGTCCTGTATTAGCCGCGGGTCCCGGCCGTTCATGGCCGCAGGGACCGACCCGATAGGTTTGTATTCAAGATATAAGACGCACCAACTTTTCCCCCCCAGTTTTGGGGAAGAAAAAGTGCGTCTTATATGGCGAAAAATACGGTAATATAATTAATTTATATGGTGCTATTGCACTTACATAAATTGTCATTAAAATGTATAAAACGAAGACTAAATATAATATCTGACAGACAATACATCTATGAAGGATGAATTGACAGGGTTTTCCAGTATTAGATAAACATAGCTGCTTTCTTCCGAATACTGCACCACTCCCCCTGAGGTGGTCTGTTGTATTTACAACTCTGCACCATTTACATGAAAAAAAGAAAGAAAGAAAAAAAAAGCTACAAAACAATATGCAAAGTAAGGACAAGAGTGATTCTGTTTCTAGAGAAAGTACCTACAAAGGAAACATGCACACTTGACCTACCTGATTATGCATGTGTGTTGATAGTAGTCGCTGTCAGGCAAACATGCATATAGGCAACAACTATCTATGGTATACAGACACCTTGACAAGTTTGTATATTAGTTGTTGTTATTTACCAACATTAATGATAGTGAATCAGTCTTCAGGTCTATTGTTCCAGGTCCTAACCAGACACTTTAGTAGGTTTGTTAAAGGGGTACTCCGCTGCTCAGCGTTCGGAACAAATTATTCCAAACGCTGGAGTCGGTGCCGGGAGCTTGTGACTTCATAGCCCCGCCCCCTCATGATGTCACACCCCACCCCCTCAATGCAAGTCTATGGGAGAGTTCCAAATGCCGAGCAGCAGAGTACCCCTTTAAATTCTAGAGCCTGTTCATCTTGGATCTAATCTTTGCCCTATGTTTAGTGTATGCTGTGGTTTTTTTTTTGACGGTATGGCAAAACATAGCAGATTGTGCACTGTAAAATATGTAGATAATGTAGATAATCTGGAGGTACAAAGTGGGAGATTCTCCTGATATATAGCTCAGATAAAGCTCTTTCCAGATGTGAAGATTGCCTTATAGAATTTGCTTTTAAACTGTTCACTTATATGCAAATCAATCTCCTGTGAATATATATATATATATATATATATAACATTTTTTTTCTTTTGCATTTTAGGACTAGCAATGCAGACCACACTTTCAACAATACTCCTATTTTCTCTTCCCTCTCAATAGTACACGCACATTTTTTCTTTCACCAAGTGTATTTTTTTATTTATCTTGTTGCTCAGTAATGCAGAAGGTGGATGTGCAGATTTAGGAAAATACATCGGCATAGATAACCATTAAACTGTGGACTAGTTCTAAGATCTAACCCCCCCACCCAAGAAAAATAAAATATTATTAATAATAATAATAATAAATTACCATTATTATTATTAATCATATTTATTGTTACAGATTCAGTTAAAATATAACCTTTCCTAAAACAAATTATAGACATGTAAATTGTATACACATTTGACCAAGACGTGATTTTCCCATGTACCTATAATCCTCCTTGTACTTGACTATGCTACTAGTAATGTCAGGTTATGTTCGAGTTCCTCTGACCGTGTCCAACTTGTTTCATTTAACCCGTGACCATTGATCCTTATAAGCTGCGCAATCTGGAGATTACAAAACTAAACCCCTAACTACTGAGAACTCTCTAAGCATCTGTTATTCCTTGTATGCCAGGTTGTATGCCAAGTTTTAAAATCTTTCATTTTAATTATTCCTGTTCTACAAGGTGTGACTGGCATTACAGATGTGTAACCTGACAGTTGTGCCACCATGTATAACAGTAGACTTGATACCATCTAGAACGAATTGTAGCCTAAGTACCAGTCTGGAGATTAACTTCCTGTCAGTTATAAGGATAAGGACACAAGCAAGGTATAGGCAATGTAGCATTCACTGTGTGACTACAAACACAAAGACCTGTGTTTACCTGCATTAGGTTATCATTTTGCACATGGACACGCACTGATCTATAAGGTTTATAGGTGAAAGCATGCATATTAGTACCATTGCACATGAGCCCACTGGTTCTGTAAATACAGTTGGCTCACTACAGAAATTCATCAAGTAGGTAATAGGTATAAACTTACAGAAGAGTAAGACATGTGTGAGTATATATAAGATAAAAATGTGAAATTATTTTATTCCATCATAATGTGAACAGCAATTTTTTGACTCTCTCCAAAGTCTTTTCAAGCTTGGAAAAACTCTGAAGAGAGTTAAATCGTCTGTGCTGTTCACATTATGATGGAATAAATCTTTTTCATGTATTTTAACTAATAGAGAGTGCTTCATTGAACTTTTTTGGTTTTGAATTCTACTTGGATTATGTGGACCTTATCCCTTTCCTCTCTGCTTGCACCCCCCAGAGTGTGCTGCTGCCTACTGCCATCTATATATAGAGTCATGGCCGTAAATGTTGGTACCTCTGAAATTTTTCATGAAAATAAAGTATTTCTCACAGAAAAGGATTGCAGTAACACTTTTTTTGCTATACACATGTTTATTCCCTTTGTGCGTATTGGAACTAAACCAAAAAAGAGAGGAAAAAAAGCAAATTGGACATAATGTCCCACCAAAATCCAAAAATGGGCTGGACATAATTATTGGCACCCTTCCAAAATTGTGGACAAATAAGATTGTTTCAAGCATGTGATGCTCCTTTAAACCTACCTGGGGCAAGTAACAGATGTGGGCAATAAAAATCACACCTGAAAGCAGATAAAAAGGAGAGACGTTCACTTAGTCCTTGCATTTTGTGTCTGTGTGTGCCACACTAAGCATGGACAACAGAAAGAGGAGAAGAGAACTCTCTGAGAACCAAAACTTGAGAACCAAAATTGTGCAAAAATATCAACAATCTCAAGGTTACAAGTCCATCTCCAGAGATCTAGATTTACCTTTGTCCACAGTGCTCAACATTATCAAGAAGTTTGCAACCCATGGCACTGTAGCTAATCTCCCTGGGCATGGGCGGAAGAGAAAAATTAGTGAAAGGTGTCAATGCAGGATAGTCCGGATGGTGAATAAGCAGCCCCAAACAAGTTCCAAAGATATTCAAGCTGTCCTGCAGGCTTAGGGAGCATCAGTGTTAGTGTGAACTATCCATCGACATTTAAATTAAATGCTATTGCAGGAGACCCAGGAGGACCCCACTGCTGACACAGAGACATAAAAAAGAAAGACTACATTTTGCCAAAATGAACTTGAGTAAGCCAAAATCCTTCTGGGAAAATGTCTTGTGGACAGAGGAGACCAAGATAGAGATTTTTGATAAAGCACATCATTTTACTGTTTACCGGAAAAAAAATGAGGCCTACAAAGAAAAGAACACAGTACCTACAGTGAAATATGGTGGAGGTTCAATGATGTTTTGGGGTTGTTTTGCTGCCTCTCCGAGTGCCTTGAATGTGTGCAAGGCTTCATGAAATCTGAGGATTACCAATGGATTTTGGGTCACACTGTACAGCCCAATGTCAGAAAGCTGGGTTTGTGTCCAAGATCTTGGGTCTTCCGCCAGGACATGACCCCAAACATACGTCAAAAAGCACCCAGAAATGGATGGCAACAGAGCACTGGAGAGTTCTGAAGTGGCCAGGAATGAGTCCAGATCTGAATCTCATTGAACACCTGTGGAAACATCGTAAAATTGCTGTTGGGAAAAGGCGCCCTTCCAATAAGAGAGACCTGGAGCAGTTTGCAAAGGAAGAGTGGTCCAACATTCCGTCTGAGAGGTGTAAGAAGCTTATTGATGGTTATAGGAAGTGACTGGTTTAGTTATTTTTTTCCAAAGGGTGTGCAACCAAATATTAAGTTAAGGATGTCAATAATTTTGTCCAGACCATTTTTGGAGTTTGGTGTGACATTATGTCCAATTTGCTTTTTTTCCTCCCTTTTTTGGTTTAGTTCCAATACACACAAAAGGAATAAACATGTAAAAATCCATGTAAAGTGACTACACAGTTAGCATTAGATTTAGAAACACAATTAGATTCACAAATAGATTCACAATTAGAAACAGTTTATTTGTCTTGGATTGAAATTTTTATGATGACCTAAAAATGATCACTTTTCAGTGTGGTTTACCTACATATTGATAAGTTGTCATTACCAGATGAGACAGAAGGTATAGAACTGTTGGCCAAGGTGAGGTTATGAATATTCATGAGATGTTGCTCTTGAAAACAGGAATTACAGTAAGTGACTAGAAAGTTTTGCACAAAACTTGTGCATTCTAATTAACACAAAGACAATGATTAACCCCTTAACGACGCAGGACGTATATTTACGTCCTGCGCCGGCTCCCGTGATATGAAGCGGGATCGCGCCGCGATCCTGCATCATATCGCAGCGGTCCCGGCGCTCATCAACGGCCGGGACCCGCGGCTAATACCACACATCGCCGATCGCGGCGATGTGCGGTATTAACCCTTTAGAAGCGGCGGTCAAAGCTGACCGCCGCTTCTAAAGTGAAACTGAAAGTGACCCGGCTGCTCAGTCGGGCTGTTCGGGACCGCCGTGATTAAATTGCGGCGTCCCGAACAGCTGATCGGACACCGGGAGGGCCCTTACCTGCCTCCTTGGTGTCCGATCGACGAATGACTGCTCCGTGCCTGAGATCCAGGCAGGAGCAGTCAAGCGCCGATAATGCTGATCACAGGCGTGTTAATACACGCCAGTGATCAGCATAGGAGATCAGTGTGTGCAGTGTTATAGGTCCCTATGGGACCTATAACACTGCAAAAAAAAATGTAAAAAAAAGGGTTAATAAAGGTCATTTAACCCCTTCCCTAATAAAAGTTTGAATCACCCCCCTTTTCCCATAAAAAAAATAAAACAGTGTAAAAAAAAATAAAATAAACATATGTGGTATCGCCGCGTGCGTAAATGTCCGAACTATAAAAATATATCATTAATTAAACCGCACGGTCAATGGCGTACGCGCAAAAAAATTCAAAAGTCCAAAAAAGCGTATTTTGGTCACTTTTTATACCATTAAAAAAATGAATAAAAAGTGATCAAAAAGTCCGATCAAAACAAAAATCATACTGATAAAAACTTCAGATAACGGCGCAAAAAATGAGTCATCATACCGCCCCGTACGTGGAAAAATAAAAAAGTTATAGGGGTCAGAAGATGACATTTTTAAACGTATACATTTTCCTGCATGTAATTATGATTTTTTCCAAAAGTGCGACAAAATCAAACCTATATAAGTAGGGTATCATTTTAACCGTATGGACCTACAGAATAATGATTAGGTGTAATTTTTACCTAAATATGCACTGCGTAGAAACGGAAGCCCCCAAAAGTTACAAAATGGCGTTTTTTTTCCGATTTTGTCGCACAATGATTTCTTTTTCCGTTTCGCCGTGCATTTTTGGGTAAAATGACTAATGTCACTGCAAAGTAGAATAGGCGACGCAAAAAATAAGCCATAATATGGATTTTTAGGTGGAAAATTGAAAGGGTTATGATTTTTAAAAGGTAAGGAGGAAAAAACGAAAGTGCAAAAACGGAAAAACCCTGAGTCCTTAAGGGGTTAAAGATGGAGACTATACTCTGGAGGGTAGTCCAGTGGGTGATACAAAGGGCTGTCCTAGGCAGTTTCTTTTTACCTATACACATAATCTTCATACTCAATCTAGTGTAAGTGCACAAAGAAGGAAAAACAACCAATCTCTAACGTGACTACACAAATTATACAACTACTGATTCATATAAATGCATGCCGTTTGAACATTAATGACTTTCTAGCTTAAAGCTTTTCAATTTTTTCATTTTGTTGATACACATTTTTAGACATGCATAGTTTTGTGACACACTACATTTTTTACTAGAAAACGGGAGGTTAAACTCCCCTGGGGGAGGTACCAACAGTTAGGGAGCTCCACAGTGCCTCAATAGTAGACTGCATATATAATATCTTAAATAACAGTATCAGCATATAAAATGTGTCTGCTACCCCCCTGTGCCATTTCATCACCCCCTTAATACCCCCATGTCATTTCATCAATTCCACTTTATTACACGCTGTGCCATTTCATAAGCCCCCTGTGCCATTTTAGCCACCTCCTTCATCACCCCCTGTGCCATTTCATCCCCCCTTCATCATTCCCTGTTCCATTTTATTCCCATCTTTATAACCATGTGTCATGCCACCCCCAGGTGCAAGCTCAGTGGCTCCCTATGGCATCTGACAAGTGGTGTCCTCCTGCTATGTTCTTCAGACACAGCATCATGGGCGTCAAAAGTCCCAGCAGCCACCATTACTCGCTGATTTAAAGTGACTGTTGCGCCGACTGCCTGTTCAAGATCAGCAAGCACAGGCTGTGGCCACTTTACAGTGACCAACGGCTGCTTCTGTTCTGGGCAAACATAACAGTCCTGCGACACTCATGGAAACTACTGCCAAAACAATAAAGTGTCATGGCACAGAGTTGGGAAAGATTTGCTTTAGCTATTCGATTAGCACTCTGTTTCCCCTATTTATTGCATCTTTATGTACAGGAGCCCTTAGTTCATAGATTCTAAATGCTGTAGGTAGGAACTGCAACAATAAAGCAAAGTGTTAAATAAATGGTAAGTTAACTTAAATATTAATATCTAAATATTATTACCTACATATAATTAACAACGAACAGTTGGTACTAAAGGACCCAAAGTGTGCCAAGAAAAGGTCCCCCACACCATTACACCACCAGCCTAAACTATTGATAAAAGGCAGGATGTATCCATGCTTTACACCAAATTTTGACCCTATTATCTGAAAGTCACAGCTGGAATTGAGACTCATCAAACCAAAGTTCTTCCAGTCATACATTGTACAATTTTGGTTAGCCTGTGCGAATTGTAGCCTAATTTTCCTGTTCTTAGCTGACAAGGGTAGCACCGGGAGTGGTGCTGGTGTAGCCCATCTGCTTCAAGGTTAGAGATGTGCATTCAGAGATGGTATTCTACATACCCTTGTTGTAACAAGTGGCTATTCGAGTTACTATTCCTTTTCTGTCACCTCAAACCAGTCTGCCCATTCTCCTCTGATCTCTAAAATCAACAAAGTATTTTCATCCACACAGCTGCTGCTCACTGGATATTTTCTCTTTTTCTGACCATTCTCTATAAACCCTAGAGATGGTTGTGCATGACAATCCCAGTACAACAGCAATCTGCAATGCTGAAGGTCACTTAAATCCCCTTTCTTCCCCATTCTGATGCTAGGGTTTGAACTTCAGCAAGTTGCCATGACCACATCTACATGCCTAAATCTTCATCTTCTCTTCACCACAGATGCTTCCCACTCCCCCTGCCCCATACAAGAACATAAGTTCTCCTTATCCCTCCCAACACACAGAACACTCTGATCCCTTCTTGACACACAGGGCATTCTCATCCCTACCTGACTTACAACACACAGGGCACTCTCATCCCTACCTGACTTACAACTAGAGATGTCGCGAATTGTTCGCCGGTGAACAGTTCCCGGCAAACTTAGCATGTGCGCGTTCGCATCGCCGGGTGAACATATGTGAAGTTCGATTCGCCCCCTATACTTTAACATTACAGTAAACTTCGACCCTGTCAGTCAGAGTCAGCAGACACATTACAGCCAATCAGCAGCAGTCCCTCCCTTCCAGACCCTCCTACCTCCTGCACGGACGCCATTTTAGCTTTATTCGGAATGCTGCAGGCTTAGAAAGTGGAGGGACAGAGAAGCTACTCCTGCTCTAATAGGGAAAGCGATAGCTAGGTTGCTGCTAGGTGGTGTATTCAGGGTCCACTTTACTCCTAAAGCACTAGTGTAACATCTGCTTTAAGGACAGCACCCAAAAAAGCCCTTTTTAGGGCTCAAATATCAGTCCGTGTGTCTTGCAACAGCTGGAGGCACCCTGGTTGGGAGGGAACCGCTGGTTAAAAGGGGTACTCCAGTGTAAAACTTAAGTTCCTTCAAGCAACTAACTACAGTATTAAAAGGGCTATAAGTTCAGTCCATGTGTCTTGCAACTGCTGGAGGCACCCTGGTTGGGGACCTCTGCTTAAAAGGGGAACTCCGCTGGCAACCTTTTTTGCTCATTGTCACACTAGTGCAAATCCCATTTGGTGTGACAGTTGTTCAAATAAAATAAAAAATACCTTTTTTGGCTGTGAAATAAAACCAGTGCTTCCTAAAGGGGGGGCTCTAACTATGTGCTGCCTAATATGGGGGAATATATGTGCTGCCTAAAGGGGGGATCTAAATATGTGCTGCCTAAAGGGGGCTCTATGTGCTGCCTAAAAGGAGGCTCTAACTATGTGCTGCCTAATATGCGGGAAACTATGTGCTGCCTAAAGGGGGCTCTATGTGCTGCCTAAAGGGGGGCTCTAACTATGTGATGCTAAAGGGGGCTCTATGTTCTGCCTATAGGGAGGCTCTACCTATGTGCTGCCTAAAGGTAGGCTCTAACTATGTGCTGCCTAATATGGGGGAATCTATGTGCTGCCTAAAGGGGGATCTAACTATGTGATGCCTAAAGGGGGGCTCTATGTGCTGCCTAAAGGGGGCTAAAGCACGTTATTCCAAAGAATTTAGGAATAATAGGTGATTTATGCCCTTTATGGATTAAAACCAGACTCTGCATCAACTATGTAATTTTCCATGGGAGTTTGGCCATGGATCCCCCTACAGCACGCCACAGTCCAGGCATTAGTGCCCTTGAAACAACTTTTAAATCACTATTGTGGCCAGAAAGAGTCCCTGTGGTTTTTAAAATTCGCCTGCCCATTGAAGTCAATGGCGATTCGCCCGGTTTGCCGGTTCGCGAACATTTGCGGAAGTTCGCGTTCGCCGTTGGCGAACCAAAAATTTTATGTTAGCGACATCACTACTTACAACACACAGGGCACTCTCATGATTACCTGACTTACAACACACTGGATACTTTCAACTTTTCTTGACTCACAACACACAGGAGACTCTTATTCTTTTCCCCATAACAATACACAGCACAGGACCCCTTCACTCCTTTAATTCCTAGAGCAGAATTCTCTCAAAATGGTTGCCCAGTAAAAAACAAATTATCCCCTACACACATGACAGGAGAAAAGTGTCCGATCGCAGGGAGAGGTGGGGGTCTAATGGGGTCCTGACCCCTGGGACACCTGCAAACTCCAGAACAGGGCTTCGCTTTCTGCCGTAGATGGCACATGCTCTATTCATTTCTATGAAGATACCTGAGTAGAAAAGATTATGCCATCTGCAGCATTTCTCTAAGAGGTGGGGCCCCATTCTAGAGATCAGACCCCTTTGATCAGTCATTTATCCCCTATCTTGTGGACAGGAGATAATATTATGAACTAATATTAAAACACTTTATATCAATCTCGAGGTCTGGAATATGTGGGGTTAATATGAATATACAGTGGGGATCAAAAGTTTGGTCACCCCAGGTAAAAATTTGTATTAATGTGCATAAAGAAGCCAAGGAAAGATGGAAAAATCTCCAAAAGGCATCAAATTACAGATTAGACATTCTTATAATATGTCAACTATTACTTTGAGTACATTTCATGCGACCCTGAACGCGATTACCGCTAGATGGGGTAAGGTCATTGCCACTACATCTGATCTATATACAGCAATGTCCGTGTGGATGATAGCCACTGATAGCCAATAGGCAATAAATCAGATGCATGTCTTTTTAACTATTTCTTGAGCTACATTTGCTGAGATTCCCCTGAGGACGTCCCCGCGCATATTAAAATAGCATGCGGACAGAAACGCGTTGGGATTATGTGTAAATGACATTACAAATGTGACTAACAATAGCTCTTAGAGTGAAATTCTGGGTTCGTATTTATTAGGGCAGTAAGATTTTTTCTTTATCTCCTCACTTTTTGGTATTCACTATCTTTCTATCTGGTGGCTTTTAGGTGATTTATTAAAATTGTTAATTTTTAGCGACACCCCTTCTATTAATATTTGCTTGAATATATCTTGTAGTCTGCCGGGTTTTGGACTGGGTCTTGTGGCACCTACTGCTCACATAATAGTACATGGACAGGAGATAAGTAATTTGTCATTGGACAGCCACTTTAAAGGCACACTCTATCACCCGATCTTACATTGGCTGTGGATAGATGCCGCAGCATGCTAGGAGGTTGGGTCCCATTAATTAGTATAGGAACCACAAAAATATCCATAACATAATGTTATTCCGACCCAGGAAAGGACCCACGACTGTACATGTGGAGTATCAAGAAAATAACAAATGGGGGGGGGGGGGGGGTACGTTGTATTTGGTGGTTAATAGATACCTAGTACTGGCAGTTAGGATATTGTAATACATTTTATTGTTCATGTACCTACACAAAATAGTTGAAAGATCAAGCTAAAAAAACAGAAGATTGGTTTTATTTTTAGTTGCTACAGTAACAGTTCACCATTCTATTGCTTCCATCATTTATTTTGTTTCTTGTGCTCATACCACCCTCACTGTAGGTTTCATCCTTCATCCCCATGAACCAGATGCTATGCATTTCCTATAACCTTGCCTCTCGCTCACTTCTATTATACTGGCTCAGTGGGAAGTTTTCTATTGAATATGCCGCTATTGATTGTACATTCATTTCTATATAGGCATCCTTGACTGTGCTCGCAGTTGACTGACAGCCTTGTTACTGCAGTAAAACCATTACGAGCAGGTTTGTCAGAAAGGCTAAACATTTATTGCTATTGTTTTCTTTACAAAAATACATTTCACCTAAACAGTCTAATGAGTTGGTATGTGAACAATCCGTCACTTCCTCCTTCTGTTATTACTGATGTAGATGTTGACAAACTCGCTCTTATCCACTATGTTATCTTTTCCAGCAGACATGTTAAGAAATGCAGAGACGCAGTGGAAAACACAAGAGATATGCCTACCTGCTTTTCTAAATGGACCTTTTCACATGTCAGTTTTGTAGGAAACCCAAACATTCCTACTATGTAAAGGGATCAAGTTTTACAATACTTTGCACTTTTAGTAGGACTGACTAGATTTTCAGTGATTAGTAGGTAGGATGTACAATATGTCCTGTATTTAGGGCTTTACAAACAAATATTGCAGTAGCTTCATTTCAAAATTCCTGGAAATGCACTTAAATAACAGTACGTTAGGGGGGCGCTCTCTAGGCAGTTTTCTAACACAAGCTTTAAAGGACATCTGCAGCGTGATTAACACTTATCCCATATCCACAGGATAGGGGATAAGTGTTTGATCGCGGTGGGTCCGACTGCTGGGACCCCCTGTGATCTCCTGTACGGGGCCGCAGCTGTCCCTTGCAGGAGGCGTGCCGGCCGCACCATGAAGTTGCAGCCGGCACACCTCCTCCATACATCTCTATGGGAGAGGCGGGGAGGCAGCGTTCGTGCCTCCCTGTCTCCCCCATAGAACTGTATGGGGATGGGGACGAGACGGGGCATCACCATCGACCTCTAGGTCAACGCTACGCGCCTTAGCGCTCACCATGAGCGCTAATGGCGGCGCCCCGTTAGGGAGATCGTGGGGGTCCAAGCGGTCGGACCCCCGCAATCAAATACTTATCCCCTATCCTGTGGATAGGGGATAAGTGTCATACCGCTGCAGTTGTCCTTTAAAGAGGTTATCCCAAGATTAAAAACGTATAACCTCTTAGCAAGATAGGTGATAACAACATAATCGAAGGGGTTCAGAGCACTAAAACAATCACCAATCATGAGAATGGAGGTCCCATGTCTCTCCGGTGGATGGAGTGGTAGTGAGCATGCTCAGTCATAGCTCCAATCATTCCCCATGGAACTTCTGAAGATAGCTAAGTAAACTACATGAAAAAAAAGTAGGACTCCGCAGCACACAAAATTCCAGTGATGAAAAAGGTGCTAGTTCATTTCATGACCAGTGTACAAAGACAGCTACATTTCGGTCAGTCTCATGCGGTGTGAAGCTGACTTCATATATATATACACTGGTCATGCAATAAACTTGCACCTTTTTCATCACTGGAATTTTGTGTGCTGCGGAGTCCTACTTTTTTTTGTTGACATCGAGCACCTTACCAAAGCTACATGTCTGCGAGCACTACTGCAATTAAAAGGTTTTTTATATGGTTGTGCTGCTCTTCTTCTGTATATATGCACAGCTATGTTTGGAAGTCAAAGATTGATTTAAAGAAGTTGCCAGAGTACAGACATATGCAAGAAAAAACTTTACAATTAAGAGAAAAACACTTGGAGTATAGAAGGTTAAATAGACTTCATTCTATGGGAAAGTAAAGTTAGTCCTTAAAGGAGAACTATTGTGCAGGACAACTTATCCCCTATCCAAAGGTTAGGGAATAAGTGTCTGATCGCGTGGGGTGAGACCGATGGTTCCCCCCCAATCTCCTGCACAAGACCCAGTCTCTCCAAGAACGGGGTGAGTCACGAAACCGCGGCCGACGCCCCCTCTATGTATCTCAATAGGAGAGCCAGAGATACAGTGTTTGACTATCTCCAGTGCTCCCATAGAAACACATAAAGGGGGATACATTATTCTGCATGATAGTTCTCCTTTAACAATGGGGCTACTGCCTGCAGTGGCTACATGAGCTGTATCGATACTTCATCCATAGTTGTCACAATCGTTTGGCAATTTGCAGAGAACTGGTTTAGGCTGGATTTCCACTTGACAGTTTTTGAGCCAAAGCCAGAAGTGGATCAGGAAGGAGAAATATAAGCCCTTCCTTTATATTTCCTACTCCTTTTGACTATACTTCTGGCTTTGGTTCAAAAAACAGCAATGGCAGTTTTCCAAATAAGGGTGCATGCACACCACGTTTTTGCTATACAGTTCACGTATACGGTTCCAAGTTAAAAACCGTACGGAATCGTATAGAAAACTGTATGCATTGACTTAACATTGTAAACCGTATGTCAAACGCCTCATCCGGTTTAGTCCGTTTTGCACCCTATACGGTTTTGTCCGTTTTTTTACTCGTAACCAAAACCGTAGTCTACCACGTTTTATGGTCCGGGTGAAAAACTGTATTAAACCGTATATGGGTTTTTTTAACATGGGAGTCAATGGGAACCGTATAGAACTGTATGTGCGTACGGTTCCATCCGGTTTTCACCATACGTTTTTTGACTTTGCACTGTTTTTTTTCTTGGAATTTCAATCAAACAAGTGAAACTTTATTCAAAACTGAGGGAAAAGTAAAAAAAAGGATGCAACCGGACATCATTTTTCAAACCGTATACGGTTTTTAACTGTATACGGGTTGAAATTTGTACATACGTTGTGATACAGTTTAGTCAGGTTTTGAGGAAACCGTTTTTCATCAAAAACCTGATACGGGAACTGTATTGCAAAAACGTGGTGTGAATGCAGCCTAACTGCTAAGTAGAAACTCATCCTGAGGCCATGTTCAGATGGCAGAAATTCCAAGGTAAATCCACTAGAAAAATTCCTGTGAAAGATCGATTTTAATAGGATTCTGCTACATCGTGGACATGGCGGAATTTCTGCAGCAGAAACATCTGCCATGGAAATCCTGATTTCCCCATTCGTAGAAACAATTAATCGGTTATTTGTTTCTGCAGATTCAGCTCGAAAATGCATTGGTGTCTATTGAGACGGCACATTTCCGATCGGTCCTAAAACATGCAAATGTGTGGAACGTCTTCCTATATTTTCCGGTTAGACATTCCACACATTTTTTGTTGTTGTGCTAATTGCTGAGATTATTTCTTTAGCAACTAAAGATAAAGTGCAGATAAAGCACATATACAGTACAGTACAAGTACTGCATGTGGTAATTGCATTGTATAGGACCTCCCTTTGAAAGGAAACAAATACAGTGATCCCTCAACTTACAATGGCCTCAACATACAATAGACTCAACATAAAATGTTTTTTTCTGGACCATTGTAACTTGAAACCAGACTCAACACACAATGCTACAGACAGTCCAGATCTGTGAGACATTTCACAACTGGAGGAACTGACCAATCAGAATGGGCATTTTACTGGTAAAACCCCTGTATTGTTTAAGTGCATGCACTGACTGGCTGTCTGGTAGCGCCCCCTACAGTACAGGGAGGAACTACATGTTCTGTACTACTCCTTACATGTGCCAGGGTTAGCTGCTCCTTTGGACACCAAGTAAGGGTAGCTCCATTTGGGACACTGTGTGTACTGTATAGGACCCTGAAGAAGCTCCGGTCCTCTACATAAACCATTGTTTCCCAACCATGGTGCCTCCAGCTGTTGCAAAACTACAACTCCCAGCATGCTCGGACAGCCAACGGCTGTCCGGGCATGCTGGGAGTTGTAGTTTTGCAACAGCTGGAGGCACCCAGGTTGGGAAACACTGACATAGACAGTGATTTACAGCTCCCAGCAATTACCAGGTTTCCATAGAGTTATGGTCTCAACATACAATGGTTTCAACATACAATAGTCATCCTGGAACCAATTAATATTGTAACTCGAGGGACTACTGTACTAACAATAACTGCTCAATGTAAATGGGGCTCTTGTAACCAATGTAAACAATATGCAACATACCGTCATATTGGCCCTCATTTACTATTCTAAACCTGACTGGTTTTGTCGGGTTTTTTATGTCGCATCTTTGTCTGCGACATGTGCGCCAGTCTGCGACACGATGGCACATTTTTTCCCAAACCCGAAAAAGGGGCTTAACCCGACATTTCTGAGCTTTCCCACGTATTTATAAAGGTTTCCAACCCGAATTTGTTGAATTGTTGTGGATTTTTTCCCGACAACTCAGAGGAGTTGGAAACCAAAACCTACAAAACCCACGTGCGACAAACAGGATGCAACATAATAATAAATACCAGGGGAAAATGCAGTCGGGTAAGAAAGCAACATAGACTTACAACCCGATTTTCTAAGTAAATGAGGGCCATTATGTTTTCACAATGATATGTATCCACAAAGATAAAATAAACAGAGGGGAATCTGCAGCCTGTGTGCAGAATGAGCTGATCTGAGTTGCTCGTGATTCACAGGATTCCATGTTTGCAGAAACAATATTTTCACTGGAATTCGATACTCCACTCCTACTCGCTTCCTTACAGGTAGGTTCATCAGGGTTAAAGGGTTATTCCAGGAAAAAACTTTTTTTTATATATCAACTGGCTCCAGAAAGTTAAACAGATTTGTAAATTACTTCTATTAAAAAATATTAATCCTTTCAGTACTTATGAGCTTCTGAAGTTAAGGTTGTTCTTTTCTGTCTAAGTGCTCTCTGATGACTCGTGTCTCGGGAAACGCCCAGTTTAGAAGCAAATCCCAATAGCAAACCTCTTCTAAACTGGGTGTTTCCCGTTACATCAGAGAGCACTTAGATAGAAAAGATCAACCTTAACTTCAGAAGCTCATAAGTACTGAAAGGATTAAGATTTTTTAATAGAAGTAATGTACAAATCTGTTTAACTTTCTAGAGCCAGTTGATATATATAAAAAAAGTTTTTTCCTGGGATACCCCTTTAATACTGTGCAGCACAGCGGATTGCTGCTATGTGGAATGGATAAACTACAAAGGATTACGGAGCGCCTGTGATAATAAGTGACATCAATCCTAGTGCACACAGAGAGCTTTTATCCAGTGACAATAGTTCAGCACTTTGTTTTGCTACTGATCTGCATGTGAAGCGGAGGAACATGCCTGTTTTTGTAGGGACACGAGCGTGGATCTGTCACAGAGGTCTTTTAAGTTCTTATCTGCAAATTATCTTCTATAGTTCAATCTAGAATGACAACATGTAATTATTTCAACCTGGCATTCCTCAAATGCTTCACATGGGCTTTTTCTACTTACAACTTATCAATGCGGTACATCATAAGGGCAACAAAACAATAAACACAGAAAGTGAAAAAAATATATTAATAGGAGTAAAAGTACATGGGCATTTTGGCCTTTGCTGTGCAGTGATATGCTGTCACCTGTCCCAAAAAGGTAGGATCCCAATATCGCAGTCATGTTGTAGCCAGCTGCAGCATGCCCATGAAACTGGGTTGTGGTGTGGCCGCATTACACCATGCACCTCAATGTTACTTAATGGGTTACAACAGGCTATAATAATGCTGATTTATAGTATATTCCTAAGAATTACACTCGTGGAACAATTTGTAAATAGAGGTCTTTCCACAATACCGCCAAAGATATTATTGCCCTAGGCGTCCATAGATCGAAAACAGAACAATCGTGTAGACAAAAATACCCATTAGGCCCAGATATAACTAAAATATAACTTTTACTGATATAAGTTAAAATATGTATACAGACAAATCAATTACAACAAGTATAACAGCACACGCCCTACCATGAGATTATCGCATAGGACATAATGTATTGTCCTTACACAGGGATACACTATATACAATAGAGTGGTGGAACTGGTCCAGGCATGTTGGGAGCTTTGCAACAGCTGGAGGCACCGTTTGGGGAAAACTGATGTACAGTATTTTTGGTGGAGGAGGCAAGTGTAACGCTTGCATCCGGGTACACCTCTATGAAAATCCCTAATTTAGGCCTCAAATGCGCATGGCGCTCTTTCATTTCAGAGCCCTGTCGTATTTCAATGCAACAGTCTAGGGCCACACATGGGGTATCTCCGTACTCGGGAGAAATTACACTACAAATTTTTGGTGTTTTTTTCTCTTTTTACCCCTTATGAAAACGTAAAGTTGGGGTCTACACCAGCATGTTAGTGTAAAAATGTTATTTTTTACACTAACATGCTAGTGTTGCCCCATACTTTTAATAATAGGTAAAAGGAAAAAAAAAATTGTAACACAATTTCTCCCAAGTACGGAAATACCCCATATGTAGATGTAAAATGCTCTGCGGGCGCACAACAAGGCTCAGGAGTGAGAGCGCACTATGTACATTTGAGGCCTAAACTGGTGATTTGCACAGGGGTGGCTGCTGGTTACAGCGGTTCTGACATAAACACAAAAAAATTAATACCCACATGTGACCCGATTTTGGAAACTACACCCCTCACAAAATGTAATAAGGGGTATAGTGAGCCTTAACATCCCACAGGTGACTGACAGATTTTTGGAACAGTGGTCCGTGAAAATGAAAAAATAAAATATTTCATTTGCACAGCCCATTGTTACAAAGATCTGTCAAACGTTAGTGGGGTGTAAATGCTCACAATACCCCTTGTTATGTTCCTTGAGGGGTGTAGTTTCCCAAATAGTGTGCCATGTGGGGTGTTTTTTGCTGTTCTGGCATTATAGGGGCTTCCTAAATGAGAAATGCCCCCCCAAAACCATTTCAGCTAAATTCACTTTCCAAAAGCCCAACGTCGCTCCTTCCATTTTGAGCCCTTTAGTGCACCCACAAAGCACTTTACATCCACACATAATATATTTCCTTACTCGAGAGAAATTGGGTTACAAATTTTGGGGGGCTTTTTCTCATTTTACCCCTTGTAAAAATAAAAAATAGGGGTCTGCAAGATCATGTTAGTGTATAAAAATGAAGATTTTGAATTTTCGCTTCCACTTTGCTGCTATTCCTGTGAAACACCTAAAGGGTTAACAAACTTTCTGAATGTCATTTTGAATACATTGAGAGGTGCAGTTTTCATAACGGGGTCCATTATGGGGTATTTCAAACATAAAGACCCTCAAATGCACTTCAAATCTGATCTGGTCCCTGAAAAATTCAGATTTGGAAATTTACTTTGGAAAAATTGGAAAATTGCTACTGAACTTTATACCCCTCTGATGTCTTCCAAAAGTAAAAAATTGTCAACGTTATGATGCAAACATAAAGTAGACATATTGTATATGTGAATCAATATATAATTCATTTGGGATGTCTATTTTCCTTACAAGCAGAGAGCTTCAAAGTTATAAAAATGCTAAATTTTCAAATTTTGAGAAATGATGCAAGTATCGACAAACATTTACCACTAACATAAAGTAGAATATGTCATGAAAAAACAATCTCAGAATCAAATTCATAAGTACAAGCATCCCAGAGTTATTAATGCTTAAAGTGACAGTGCTCTGATCCTTAGGGTCAAAATGGGCTGGGTCCCTAAGGGGATATATATATATATATATATATATATAATGTGTATATATATATATATATATATATATATATATATATATATGTATAATGGTATTATCTGCATTATATAAAACGTTTTTGTTCACGACAGGTACACTTTAAAGGGGTACTCCGCTCCTAGACATCTTATCCCCTATCCAAGGATAGGGGATAAGATGTCTGATTGTGGGGGTCCCGCTGCTGGGGACCCCCGCGATCCCTCCTGCAGCACTCCCTCCGGAGCTAAGTTTGCTCTGTGGCTGGTGACAGCGGCTGGCAGTTTGTGACATCATGGATCCGCTCCCTCATAACATCACACCCCGCCCCCTTAGTGCAAGTCTGTGGAAAGGGGCATGGTAACAGTTACGCCCCCACCCATAGACTTTCATTAAGGGGGAAGGACGTGATGTCATGAGGGGGCGGAGCCATGATGTCACGAACTGCCGGTCCTCGTATCATGAGTCATCAGCCAAGGAGCAAACCTAGCTCCGGAGAGCTGATGACTTGGGGGCTGCAGGAGAGATCGTGAGGGTCCCCAGCAGCGGGACCCCTGCGATCAGACATCTTATCCCCTATCCTTGGCTAGGGGATAAGATGTCTAGGGACGGAGTACCCCTTTAATGTGTGGTTCAAGTATTTCTATTTTACAGTTCTGGACTATTTGTTTATTCTGCCTAGTGATTTTTTTTCCTTAGTATGATCATTTTGGACACTTCATCTTACCAACTAAAATGAAGTTTTAGGAGTATTTTTTATTGTTTATTTGTTGTAATGGGAAAATAGGAAAATGCTTGTCCTTTAGACATACGCGAAAAAGAATGTGTAAAAATTGGAAATGTGATGTCAAGCTTTCTGCAGCCAAAAGTAAAGCTTATCAGGTTACTGAGTTGGAGAAACATAAAGTCCTTCTATTCAAAGAAAACCTCTACAAAAAGACGTGTCAACACTGGAAGGGTGGAGGGGTAGATCAGAATCCTGTCCCTGGAAGCTGCTCATTATATTATTAGAGGATTCAAGACTCATTTACTAACAAGTCACTGAGGATCAAATACGTACAAAATGGTCTCTGCTGGTCAGCTTGTTTCCATGTATAAGGCTGCGTCCATACTGCATTAGCTCAGTGTGTTGTAGGTATACAATAGCATGATGTATACAATGTGATACTGGTAGTGGGAAGATTCAGTTCAGTGGTCAACTGGTGACTATGTAGCCGCATTTCCTCCATCTATACATTTGTGTTGCCAGAATCAAAAGTACGTACAGTGTTGGGCATCTTAAATCTTCATAGAGCATTTCTACTCCAAGTCACCACAAGCACATTGGTACATTGATTTGGTCAGTGACTGGCCGCAGTGTTCACATGGGTTCACATGCCATGTCACAACTGAAGTGCCAGTGTTTGTTTACTGTGCGTCAGTGATGATGTGTCTGCCCACCCACGTGAACGCTGCAGCCATTCAAGGGTCTCAGTGAGGCACTGCTAATGCCAGCTATTGCCTGCAGTGATCATGTGGGTAAGTAGCCCTGGATTTGGAATGGTAATTTATGAGATGAGCTTTGGGACTTTTATTATTTTATGGCATTCCCCTCTTCCCCCGGCCACATGTTTTGTGATCTCAGAAACATATTTAACATAAAACTTGATTTAAACAATAGGTCATTTTCTGAGACGCATTTCACGTAGGGTGTCCAGTCCCTTTGTTCCCCCCATTACAAGCTGTGATAGACCGTGGTATGAACACAAAATATTCATACACTCAATGTATTAAAGATGTGTATAAGAAAACAGGACAAATAGAAAAAGATGGTGATTCCTTTAGCCGGATGCAATATCTTCTGTGATGATCCCACCACTATCATGTCATATTTTTCTTTCAATTTCCGAAAGGATAGAAAGGATAGAGGATAGAGTTCCAAACATTTAACATCACGTGTGTGATAAGGACTACTGTACAGCTGTGAACTTGTGGAACGCCCAACTCTCCCTCCGTGAGCAGTGCTCGGATCCCGCTCCCAGCCTGGTGCGCACAACAAATCCAAAAGCAAGACGATGATCCAGCACAAATGCAGTAAATCTCAAATTTATTCGAAATTCAGTAGACAACACGGGATACAAATGAAGGTGGTGAAGTCAGACGCGTTTCGAGCGCATGCGCTCGAAACACGTCCGACGTCATCACCTTCATTTGTATCCCGTGTTGTCTACTGAATTTCGAATAAATCTGAGATTTACTGCGTTTGTGCTGGATCATCGTCTTGCTTTAGTAATAAGGACTACACATGATTGTTATATACTACCTCTACTGGATATTTCTGTGCCATATTAACCTCTTAAGGACCCATGACGTACCGGTACGTCATGTGTCCACTCCCGTTCTATAAAGCGGGGCCACGGCCCGGCCTCTAACAACGTCTGGGACCCGTGGCTAATAGCGCGCAGCACTGATCGCGGTGCTGCTCGCTATTAACCCTTTAGATGCAAAATCACGGCATCCCGAACAGCTTACATGACAGCCGTAGGGTCCCTACCTGCCTCCATGCTGTCCGATCGCTGAATGACTGCTCAGTGCCTGAGATCCAGGAATGAGCAGTCAAGCGGCAGAATCATCGATCAGTGGTTTCTTATGAGAAACCATTGATCAATGTAAAAGATCAGTCTGTGCAGTGTTATAGCCCCCTATGGGAGCTATAACACTGCAAAAAAAAAGTGAAAAAAATAAAAAGTGAATAAAGATCATTTAACACCTCCCCTAATAAAAGTTTGAATCACCCCCCTTTTCCCATAAAAAAAAAAACCTGCGTAAATAAAAATAAACATATGTGGTATCGCCATGTGCGGAAATGTCTGAATTATAAAAATATATCATTAATTAAACCGCACGGTCATTGGTGTACGTAGTGTATTTTTGGTCACTTTTTATACCATGAAAAATGAATAAAAAGCGATCAAAAAGTCCGATCAATACAAAAATGGTACCGCTAAAAACTTCAGATCCCACACACCGCCCCATATGCGTAAAAATAAAAAACTTATAGGGGTCAGAAGATGACAATTTTAAACGTATACATTTTCCTGTATGTAGTTATAATTTTTTCCAGAAGTACGACAAAATCCAACCTATATAAGTGGGTATCATTTTAATCGTATGGACCTAAGAAATAAAGAGAAGGTGTCATTTTTACCAAAAAATGTATTGTGTAGAAATGGAAGCCCCCAAAATTTACAATATGCCATTTTTTTTTTCAATTTTATCGCACAATGATTTTTTTTCTGTTTTGCCGTTGATTTTTGGGTAAAATGACTGATGTCATTACAAAGTAGAATTGGTGGCGCAAAAAATAAGCCATCATATGGATTTTTAGGTGCAAAATTGAAAGAGTTATGATTTTTTAAAGGTAAGGAGGAAAAAACGAAAATGCAAAAACAGAAAAACCCCGGGTCCTGAAGGGGTTAAGCATCTTGTAGCCATCTTGTTGATGCTTATAAAGTAACGTTTGGCTGTCATCTACTATGTCTAATCCCACAATAAAACCAAGCATATACAATGGAAACTGTCCAATGAAATGAAAGAGAATGGCAGCACCTGGAAGACATTGGCGTGGTGTGCATAAGCAATGAAGTTACAGTGTGCCTGGGGGATATGTCTAAATCCTATTGTTGACAAAATCCTTCCCGGGCTAGCTGGAATTTTCTTTCTAGGTATGTGGAAGTGCATGCACCAATTGCTACCTTGTAATTCTATACGTGGCAATTGTAGAAACAGTAGCTAAACACTTCCTGGGAGGTTATTAACCAACTGATATAAAATGAATGTACTAAATTCTGAGCAAAACCACACAAAGTACAATGCACAGGAAAAATAAGCAAAGCACATGAAATAGGTCAAACTACAACAAACATTAATAACTAAAAATAATCCCGCTTCTTCATAGACTACTGACACATTGTAACAATTTGTAAATAGCATTAACATCAGCATTGTGCAGCCTAGAAACAGCTCTTTACATCCGAATTTAGGAAATGGCTCAAATGATGCGTTGTACAAGAAGGAAGTGGTTTGCTGAGGTCTGACACAGAAAGTCACTTCAAAATCATTCTAAACATAACAAGGAGAAAGCGTTTCATGTCTTCTGAAAACACACAAATACGCACAGGCATGCCGAATTCCATGAGATAAAAATGTGAAGGCCTTAATCTAAGACATTCCTCCATAATGGCATCTATAGGAAAAGCGGCAAACAGCTCAGAACGTTTATTCTACTGCAGTTTAAAGGGATTCATTCGATTCTCCTAATGTGTCACACACATTGTAATACACGTAGGTCACCAATACAATATAGTATATAAACGGCTGTCTGACCCCTATATACGTATTTGTTTTCAATTTGAAATACATCCGGTTGTGTCCATTTTGCATCTTGTATGGTTTTGTCAGGTTTTTTCCCGTACCCAAATCCGTAGCCTACCAGGGTTTTTGGTCCGGGTGAAAAACCGTATTGAAACCATATATGTTTTTTTTTTTAACATGGGAGTCAATGGGAACAGTACAGAAGTGTATGTGCGTACGGTTCCATCCGGTTTTCACCACACGGTTTTTGACTTTGCACAGTTTTTTTCTTGGAATTTCAATCAAACAAGTGAAACTTTATTCATAATGGAATGAAAAGTTAAAAACATATACGTTTTTTTCTTTAAAAACGGGTGCAACCGGACATCATTTTTCAAACCGTATATGGGTTAAAATTTGTACACCCGTTTTGATGTAGTTTAGTCCGGTTTTAAGGAATCCGTTTTTTCATCAAAAACCTGAAACGGGAACTGTATTGCAAAAACGTGGTGTGAACCCAGCCTAAACATGAAGTGAGGTAACCTTACTGCTTACTGCACAATACCTACCACAAGGCTGAACACCATACAGTGCTTGTTTCAAAATATGTTTAATACATTAGTATACCTGTCATCCAAGTTGCAACATACAGTACACACACATATATATATATATATATATATATATATATATATATACACACAAAACACTGTATGGTACAGGTAAATATGGCGCTGAAATGTTTGTGTCTGCTTGTTTGTTTGAAAACAATTTTATCAAAATAAAACAGAGTGTTGCCATTGACTACATGTAATGATCTAAAAAGAGAAGCAGAGCCGCTCCATGTGGAGTATCTCTAGTAGCCAATGAATGGGGGAGGGGTTAGGCAACCGCTTACCAATACAGGTTGTGTACCTGCATACACAACAATGGAGATCGTTTGTAAGGCTCCCTCAAGTTACAATATTAATCGCTTCCAGGGCGACCATTGTATGTTGAGACCAGAACTCTATGGAAACCTGGTAATTGGTTCTGAAGCCCCAAAATGTCATCCAAAAATAGGTAAAAGTGAGGATTAAAGAAAAATAAGTTGATAACTAATTCCTTACATATAAAAGTAAGAAAGAGCTGCTGGGAGCTGTAATCACTATCTATGTAGAGGACAGAAGCTTCTTTAGGGTCCTGTACAGTACACAGTGTCCCAAAACATTTCAAATGAAGCTGCCCCCACCTGGAGCAGCTATTCCTGGGACAGGTAATGAGTAGTACAGAACATGTAGTACCTCCCTGTACTGTAAGGGGACGCTACCAGACACCAGTCAATGCATGCACTTAAGGAATACAGGGGGTTTACCCTGTCGGTTCTTCCAGTCATTGACAGGTATCACAGATCTGGACTGTCTGTACATTGTATGTTGAGTCTGGTTTCAAGTTACAATAGTCCAGAAAAGACCATTGTATGTTGAAACTATTGTATGTTGAGGCCAAGTTGAGGGATCACTGTATATTGTATACTTAAAGGAAAACTGTCAGCTTTCTCCCAAAGCACTAACCAGCAGTACTGGCTGGTAGTGCGGGGGACGCTGATCAGTTTGATCCTTACCGTGCCCGGATCTGCCGTGCCGTTCGTCCGATATCTTCTATTTTGGGTATATGCAAATGAGGTTCTAACTGGCACCGGCCGGGCTAACTGTCACTATGACGCCAGTGCCGCCTCCCGCAGCGCCGCCCAGCTCATCAATATTCCCCCCCCCCCCTCTCTCTTCATTTCAAAGCGGGGAGAAGAGGGAGAGGCGGAGGGGAGGAATATCGATGAGCTGGGCGGCACTGACATCAGAGTGCCAGAACCTCATTTGCATATACCGAAAATTGAAGATTACGGACGAACGGCGTGCCGGATCCGGGCACAGTAAGGATCATACTGATCAGCATCCCTCGCTGGTTAGTGGGGGGAGAAAGCTGACAGTTTCTCTTTAATACTTTTCAAATGAACCAAAACATGTCTACAGGTAAATGCAGAGGACAGAGCAATGTCCTGATCGTTATTCGTACATTATCTGATAGGAGATAAAACTAAACCCAGCCTAACGTGCTCTATGCAGGACAATCCTCCTGGCCACTTGAAGAATAATTCCCATCTAGGTACATTTTTGTATTCATGTCTGGCAGGCACTAGGTAAATACAACATTGGAAGCTTACCAGCTAATATTTGCATACAGGCAATAAAGTGTAAAGCTGTTTAAAGTGGAGGCCATTAGCATTTCCTATAGTCATGAGCTGCACATTCTTGAGCAACGTTGTAGCATCCAGCTGCCTGGATAGATCATTGAGGGGGTGAACTTTTACCTAATGTTCAGTGGAAACAGCAGACAACCCAAAGGAAGCCTTTCACAATCCTTGTGCCACAGCTAGGGTTACCACCTGGCCGGTATTTTACCGGGACAGCAGGTATTTTGGCCACCCTGACGGTATTTTTATATTAAAAATACAGGAAATGCAATGGCCGGTATTTATTCAACTAATCCTTCAACTCCCAGAATGTTGCATCATAACTTTTACCAGTGTTTCCCCAACCAGAGCGCCTCCAGCTGTTTCAAAACTATAACTCCCAGCATGCCCGGACAGCCAACGGCTGTCCGGGCATGCTGGGAGTTGTAGTTTTGCAACAGCTGGAGGCACCCCTGGTTGGGATACAGTGACGTATACTGTATACTACCATATAGTTCAACATGCTGGGAGTTGTAGTTTTCGTTTGGGGCAGCTGCTGAGCCACAGGCTGTATCAGATCCAAGTGGTGGAAGAAAAAATCTCCCGATAAAGTAGTGCAGTCAGCGGCGCTCTCCTCTCAGTAGGGACGGGCTAGTCAATAATACCCGGCAAGGAACGGACTTATAAAACAACAAACAGTTTATTTTACAGAGGCATGCGAACAACGCATTTCGAGGGGCGGGACCCCCTCTTCGTCAGGTTCTCAATACAGACTGTATCAGGGCATGCTGGGAGTTGTAGTTAGTAGCCAACTGCAACTCCCGAATTTATTTTAAAAAAAAGCGATCATAAAGTCCCATCAAAACAAAAATGGTACTGTTAAAAACTAGAGATCGAGGTGCAAAAACAGGAATGTATAAGGAGAAATAAAAAAGTAATAGGGGTCAGAATAGGACAAAATTTTCCCCTGCATATGTTTATCCTGTGATGTTACGCATATATAATTAAATATGCAAATTTATTAAAACATTTTTGCAGAAAAGGTGCACAGAACATGACCAGATAGTTTCCTGAAACTGTGCGATTTTGCGGCAGGATCACGAGAAGTATATACCCAAACCGACATTTCACACGCTTGTGCTTTGGAACTCTATAACCAGCATTTTTAATCTGACTTGTCAAGTACGTGTAATGACAGCACAAAAGCGAGCAATGAAAACCGATGCCGTGTACATTTGTGAAAGAATTTTACATAAGTGAAAGAATTTCAATGGACGGTATACTGTGTTTTTGGCACCATAAATGCTATGGTTTTTGGTTTCACCATTGCTGGTAATGCAGGATTTATCGCTGTGTCTATAACCAGAGAGACACTGACTTGTATGCAGACATTTTCCCAAAAAATGCATTGTACCTATAAAATAAAAAAAATTTAATAAACTCTGTAATGTATTTACCACTCAAAATATTTTTCTTTACGCCGCTAGTTTACTAGACCGCAGAGGTGTTGCATCCCTAGTGATGTAATGGCATGTGACTTCATCGTCAAATGGGCGTCCATTATTTTAGGTCACTATGGATGAAAGGTCAGACACCAGCAAGGCTATCACCTTACAGTAAGTATATGAGAAAAATTGTTCTTTCTAGTTTAAACAGGTTCCAGGGTTGTTAAAGAACAACCTGGGAGAAAACCCTTTAAGCCACAAAAAAGTCAAAGGACAATTAAGATGACCCCCCCCCCCCCCTTATCCTTCAACAGTAAGAATGCTATAAATCAGCCCCACCTCCCTAGAAGGTTTTCAGATTGAGATGCCTTCTAGGCAGAGCAGATGTTGTCTATCAGACTCTGGACACATTGGACACATCCCGCAGAGAGTACATTACAACTGACATGTACTGCAGCCCCAGTGCAAACGTCACTATGCGCCATCACCTTCTGCTTCCAAAAAAGGCTTTTATATGGAAGTAACACAAAGCCAACAAAAAGCATATATAGTTACTGACATCCACAGCACTCATGTAACTATAACTGTATCACAATGTAACTCTAGCTGTTATACAGGAAATATACAACTATACACTGTGTATGCATGCAATGTATGGTGGACATTATTTATAAAGACTTCTGTTACTTGTAAAAAAGTGCATCCAGGAAAATGTAGCATCCCAGGATGACCGTCAAGTTTAACAAAAAAAATAAAATAAAATAGTGAATAGTGCACAGTTACATTATAAATGCGTACATATACATGTGCACATATACAAGCACCAAATGTACTGCTATATTATAAATACTTACATATACATGTGCACATATACAAGCACCAAATGTACTGCTATATTATAAATACTTACATATACATGTGCACATATACAAGCACCAAATGTACTGCTATATTATAAATACTTACATATACATGTGCACATATACAAGCACTATATACACTGCTACATTATAAATACATATACATGTGCACACATACAAGCACTATAGGCACTGTTACATTATAAATACATATACATGTGCACATATACAAGCACTATAGGCACTGTTACATTATAAATACATACATATACATGTGCACATATACAAGCACTATATACACTGCTACATTATAAATACATATACATGTGCACATATACAAGCACCAAATGTACTGCTATATTATAAATACTTACATATACATGTGCATATATACAAATATACAAGCACTATATACACTGCTACATTATAAATACATATACATGTGCACATATACAAGCACTATATACACTGTTACATTATAAATACATATACATGTGCACATATACAAGCACTATAGGCACTGTTACATTATAAATACATATACATGTGCACATATACAAGCACTATATACACTGTTACATTATAAATACATACATATACATGTGCACATATACAAGCACTATATACACTGTTACATTATAAATACATGGCCGTAAATGTTGGCACCCCTGACATTTTTCCAGTATTTCTCACAGAAAAGGATTGCAGTAACATATGTTTTGCTATATACATGTTTATTCCCTTTGTGTGTATTGGAACTAAACCAAAAAAAGGGAAGAAGAAAAGTAAATTGGAAATAATGTCACACCAAACTCCAAAAATGGTCTGGACAAAATTATTGGCACCCTTAACTTAATATTTGGTTGCACACCCTTTGGAAAAAATAACTGAAATCAGTCGCTTCCTATAACCATTAATAAGCTTCTTACACCTCTCAGCCGGAATGTTGGACCACTCTTCATTTGCAAACTGCTCCAGGTCTCTCTTATTGGAAGGGCGCCTTTTCCCAACAGTAATTTTAAGATCTCTCCACAAGTGGGATGGGATTTAGATCTGGACTCATTACTGGCCACTTCAGAACTCTCCAGCGCTTTGTTGCCATCCATTTCTGGGTGTTTTTTGAAGTATGTTTGGGTCATTGTCCTGCTGGAAGACCCAAGATCTCAGACGCAAACCCAGCTTTCTGACACTGGGCTGTACAGTGCAACCCAAAATCCATTGGTAATCCTCAGATTTCATGATGCCTTGCACACATTCAAGGCACCCAGTGCCAGAGAAAGTAAAACAACCCCAAAACATAATTGTACCTCCACCATATTTCACTGTAGGTCCTGTGTTCTTTTCTTTGTAGGCCTCATTCCAATTTCGGTAAACAGTAGAATGATGTGCTTTACCAAAAAGCTCTCTCTTGGTCTCATCTGTCCACAAGACGTTTTCCCAGAAGAATTTTGGCTTACTCAAGTTCATTTTGGCAAAATGTAGTCTTGCTTTTTTATATCTGTGTCAGCAGTGGGGTCCTCCTGGGTCTCCTGCCATAGCATTTCATTTCATTTAAATGTTGATGGATAGTTTGTGCTGACACTGATGCTCCCTGAGCCTGTAGGACAGCTTGAATATCTTTGGAACTTGTTTGGGGCTGCTTATCCACCATCTGGACTATTCTGCGTTGACACCTTTCATAAATTATTCTCTTCTGTCCATGCCCAGGGAGATTAGCTACAGTGCCATGGATTGCAAACTTCTTGATAATCTGTAGATGGACTCTGTAGATGTAACCTTGAGATTGTTGATGCTTTTCCACAATTTTGGTTCTCAAGTCCTCAGACAGTTTTCTTCTCCTCTTTCTGTTGTCCATGCTTAGTGTGGCACACACAGACACACAATGCAAATACTAAGTGAACTTCTCTCCTTTTTATCTGCTTACAGGTGTGGTTTTTATATTGCCCACACCTTTTACTTGCCCCAGGTGAGTTTAAAGGAGCATCACATGCTTGAAACAATCTTATTTTTCCACAATTTTGAAAGGGTGCCAATAATTTTGTCCACACCATTTTTGGAGTTTGGTGTGACATTATGTCCAATTTGCTTTTTTTTTTTTTTTTTTGCTTTTATTTTGTTTTGGAATAAACATGTGTATAGCAAAACATGTGTTACGGCAATCCTTTTCTGTGTGAAATACTTAATTTTCTTGAAAAACTTCAGGGGTGCCAACAGCAATGACTGTATGTGCACATACAAGCACTATAGGCACTGTTACATGATAAATACATATACATGTGCACATATACAAGCACTATAGGCACGGTTACATTATAAATACATATACATGTGCACATATACAAGCACTATAGGCACTGTTACATTATAAATACATATACATGTGCACATATACAAGCATTATAGGCACTGTTACATGATAAATACATATACATGTGCACATATACAAGCACTATAGGCACTGTTGCAATATAAATACATATACATGTGAACATATACAAGCACTATAGGCACTGTTACATTATAAATACATATTCAAGCACTATAGGCACTGTTACATTATAAATACATATACATGTGCACATATACAAGCACTATAGGCACTGTTACATTATAAATACATACACATGTGCACATATACAAGCACTATAGGCACTGTTACATTATAAATACATATACATGTGCACATATACAAGCACTATAGGCACTGTTACATTATAAATACATACACATGTGCACATATACAAGCACTATAGGCACTGTTACATTATAAATACATACACATGTGCACATATACAAGCACTATAGGCACTGTTACATTATAAATACATATACATGTGCACATATACAAGCACTATAGGCACTGTTACATTATAAATACATATACATGTGCACATATACAAGCACTATAGGCACTGTTACATTATAAATACATATACATGTGCACACATACAAGCACTATAGGCACTGTTACATTATAAATACATATACATGTGCACATATACAAGCACTATAGGCACTGTTACATTATAAATACATACACATGTGCACATATACAAGCACTATAGGCACTGTTACATTATAAATACATATACATGTGCACATATACAAGCACTATAGGCACTGTTACATTATAAATACATATGCAAGCACTATTGGCACTGTTACATTATAAATACATATACAAGCACTATAGGCACTGTTAGAAGTTCACAGTTTGAGGCTCTGTACATCACTAGTCACTATAACAGAAGTAGAAGAAACCGCAGCACTTACAGCATAGAAGAGCCTCCTGTCACAGAACACCGACTCCCCAAACATTGTGGCTCAGGAGTCCTCCTCACAAGGGTCCTATTTCTCAGAATAAGAAGTCGCACAGATACCGCAGCTTTCCACACCGCATCCACATTGTTGCAATCCCACAGCCTAATAGAATGAAGCCGAGTGAGTAGAAGTAGGAACAGGCACGGACCTGGAAGCCGGAATGGAAGAGCTCCCCCTAATGACCATTAGTGGAATGAAGCCTCGGCTGGACTGCAGCTACAGACTCTTTACAGGCGCAGTGATCTGCAGTCAGTCATTTCTATGGTGAATCAATTAGACAGCTATTCATTGTCTCTAGTAAGATCAGCAATGCATGTTTACAAACAGAAGACAGATACAATATGGCTGTTTACACTAATTATAAAATAATATAATAAATATGTATCATTGTTATAGTTATTATTAATATTATTTTTATTATTATTTTCATTTTTATTCATTCCAGTTTTTATAAATAATTTCAATTCAATGCAAAAATCTCTAATTTTCCTGCCCAGGGGGCAATGCATAAAGTAGTTCTATTATCTCGGCTGTGACATTTCATCACTCAGAAGGCTGGATGCTGAGGAAATGGCGCTGCCAGTGTTTTCACACCAATAAAAGAAAATAAAGGGGGGCATTTCTGAAAGGAAAACAGTCATCTGTTCACCCCTACTAAACCCAATACACTGGGTTATAGTGTGGGTGGACAGATGACCGATGAGGTCTGTCCCTCTGAAGATTGGCATCCATCTTCAGTGAATTGCGCATGGAGGCGTGCCCGCCGGCTCAATAAATACTCATTGTCGCGGGTCATGTGAGTGCTGCGCCGACTGAGCGCGGGCCCCCCAGAAGTTGTGTGCTGATATTCAGAGGGACAGATCTCTAGAGTGCAGGTATGTATCTAACCCATTAACCCCTCATCGGTCTCCTGTTCACCCACACTATAACCCAGTGTATTGGGTTTAGTGTTGGTGAACAGATGACTGTTTTCCTTTAACCCCTTCACGTAAAATGCCCCATATATATACGGCGGATGACGCAATACCTTCACACATTCCGCCGTATATATACGGTGTTCATTAAATGCTCGCTCCCACGGCGCTGATCAGGTTAATTAGCTAAAGTTCTGGGGTGTCCGCTCCCGCCCTACACCCCGGAACCCCATTTGATTAACCCGATCAGCGATCGTGTGTGCAGGGGCGCTCGTGTGTGTGGCGGGTTCGGCGGGTGCGTGGCAGGATCAACGGGAGCGGTGGGTGTCCGGAGGTCCAGCGGCAGCATCCACAATGCCAGGGGTAAGTGCCCTCCCCCTTACAAGTTGACAGTCTGGGCATGCTGGGAGTTGTAGTTTTGCAACAGCTGAAGGCACACTGGTGGGTAAACACTGAGTTAGTCTGTTACCTAATTCAGTGTTTTCCCACCAATGTGCCTCCAACTGTAGCAAAACTACAACTACCAGCATTCACAGCCTGTCTATTCATTTTTAGAGTTGTAGTTTTGCAACAGCTGGAGGTTTGTGCCCGTAATCCCCCCCCCCCCCACACACACACACAATGTTTCCCAATGCAAGTCTGAGCTGCGGCAAATTTTCCACCACAACTCAAACTCCCAGCGGGAAACTCACTGTAAACCCCCGCTGGTGTGAATGCACCCTAAAACACTAACTACACTACACTACCATAAAATAAAAAGTAAAACACTACATATACACCCTTACACATTTACCCCCCCCCCCACCCAAATAAAAATGCGCTTCCAAAACAGAGCCTCCAGTGGTTGCAAAATAACAACTCCCAGCATTGCTGGACGACCACTGACTGTCCAGGCATGCTGGGAGTTTTGGAACAGCTAGAGGCACCTTGTTTGGGAAACACTGGGGTAGGGTATTTTTGGCGGCAGAGGCAAGTGTAACTTGTCCGCCCCTATGCAAATCCCTAATTTAGGCCTCATATGCGCATGGCGCTCTCTCACCTTGAAGCCCTGTCGTATTTCATGGCAACAGTTTAGGGGCACATATGAGGTATTTTCGTACTCGGGAGAAATTGTGTTACAAATTTTGTGGGGCTTTTACTCCTTTTACCCATTATGAAAATGTAAAATTGGGGTCTACTCCAGCATGTTAGTGTAAAAAAAAAAGTCATTTTTACACTAACATGCTGGTGTTGCCCCATAATTTTCATTTTCACAAGAGGAAAAAGGAAAACAAGAGCCCCAAATTTTGTAACGCAATTTCTTCTGAGTACGGAAATACCCCATATGTGGACATAAAATGCTCTGCGGGCGCACAACAGGGCTCAGGAGTGAGAGAGCACAATGTACATTTGAGGCCTAAATTGGTTATTTCCACAGGGGTGGCTGATTTTACAGTGGAACTTCTGACATAAACGCAAAAAATAAACACCCACATGTGACCCCATTTTGGAAACTACACCTGTCACATAACATAACAAGAGGTGTAGTGAGCCTTAACACCCCACAGGTGTTTGACAAATGTTCATTAAAGTTGGACATGAAAATTAAAAATGTGATTTTTTTTTCCACTAAAATGCTGGTGTTACCCCACATTTTTCATTTTCACAAGGGGTAATAGTAAAAAGCCCCCCAAAATTTGTAACCCAATTTCTTCTGAGTAAGGAAATACCCGAAATGTGTATGTAAAGTGCTCTGTGGGTGAACTACAGGGCTCAGAAGAGAATGAGCGCCATTGGGCTTCTGGAGAGAGAATTTGGCTGGAATTGAAGGCCATGTTCGTTTACAAAGCCTCCATAGTGCCAGAACAGTGCCCCCCGCCCCATATGTGACACCATTTTGGAAACTACACCCCTTATGTAATGTAATAAGGGGTACAGTGTGCATTTTCAACCCACAGGTGTCTGACAGATTTTTGGAACAATGGTCCGTGAAAATAAAAATCGTAATTTTTCCTTTGCACAGCTCACTGTCAACGATCTGTCAAACGCCAGTGGGGTGTAAATGCTCATTGCACCCCTTTTTACATTCTGAGAGGGGTGTAGTTTCCACAATGGGGTCACATGTGGAAGGGGGGCCACTGTTCTGGCACCATGGGAGCATTGTAAACACATATGGCCCCCAACTTCTATTCCAACCAAATTCTCTCTCCAAAAACCCAATGGCGCTCCTCCTCTTCTGAGTCCTGTAATGCACCCGCAAAGCTGTTTACATCCATATATGGGGTATGTCCATATTCAGAAGAAAAAGTTTTACAAATTTTGGGGGGCTTTTTCTCCTATTACCCCTTGTAAAAATGAAAACTTTGAGGTAACACCAGCATTTTCTAATTTTTCATTTTCACATCCAACTTTAGTGAAAATTTGTCAAACATCTGTGGGGTCTTAAGGCCTTGTTACGTGCCTTGAGGGGTGTAGTTTCTAAAGTAGTATGCCATGTGGGTTTTTTCTTTTGCTATTCTGGCACCATAAGGGCATCCTAAATGCAACATGCCCCCCAAAAGCCATTTCAACAAAATTTGTCCTTCTCTTCTGAGCATTGTAGTTCACCCGCAGAGTGCTTTACGTCCATACATGGGGTATTTCCATACTCAGAAGAAATGGGGTTACAAATTTTCGGGGGGCATTTTCTGGTATTACCCCTTGTAATAATTGTAAATTTGGGGAAAAACCAGCATTTTAGTGGAAATTCTTTTATTTTTCATTTACACATCCCACTTTAACAAAAAGTCGTCAAACACCTGTGGGGGTGTAGTTTCCCAAATAGTATGCCATGTGTTTGTTTTTTTGCTGTTCGGGCACCATAGGGGCTTCCCATGCCCCCCAAAAGCCATTTTAGCAAAATTTGCTCTCCACAATCCCATTGTCGCTCCTTCCCTTCTGAGCCCTCTACTGCACCCACAGATCACATTACATCCACATATGAGGTAGTTCCTTGCTCAAGAGAAATTGGGTTACAAATTTTGGGGGGCTTTTTGTCCTTTTACCCCTTGTAAAAAGAAAAAAAATGGGTCTACAAGAACATGTTAGGGAAAAATTCAGATTAGAATTCTCAGGAATAAGAAATGGTAACAATGGGCCAAAAATTTAGCTTTTGTGTCTGAAAATCGATTACCTGTAAAGCATATGTAATACTGCTTATTCTTCAGAAAACCCTGTCCCAAAGTGAAATAAGGGAGAGGCAGCATTTTGGGCATACCGCAAAGGTATTCTTCTTCAGTCTGCTAGAAAACTAAAGCTTTGGAGGTAGTTTACCTTTCTATCAGACAAGGGCAAAGCAGCAGGAGAGTGTTTGAAGAATAAAAAGGTGACTTTTTATTTCCTGTTATTTATATAGCACAAACATATTCTGCGGCACTGTACAGAGATTGTCACCATTCACGTGTTCCACAATCAAAACGTCAAAGTCCAGATCTCAATCTACATGAGAACCCGTGTCTCTATTTGAACATTACAGTCTACAAGTGTTATTCAACCAGTCTGAGTAAAATCTGTCAGGACAACTGTAAATTGAAATGTCTGCAAAGTAGCAGGCCAAACGGTTCACAAAAAGGGACAAAAGGTGGCCGTGCACATTAGATAGAAGTAGGTTAATGTTTAAACCACCATATACATCCATATTTTAAATGGGTAGTCCGCCCCTAGACATTTTATCCCCTATCCAAAGGACAGGGGATAAGATGTCTGATCACGGGGGTCCCGCCGCTGGGACCCTTGCAATCTCTGTGCTTCTGGGTGTGGGTGGTGGAATTTGTGACATCATGGCCATACCCCTCATGGTGTCACACCACAGCCCCTCAATGCAAGTCTATGGGAGGGGGCGTGGCAACTTGCATTGAGGGGGGGGGGATTTGAGGTCACAAGGGGAGAGGCCGTGAGATCACGACCCCCACCGCCTGCTCCAAGCATTCGGAACAAAATGTTTCGAATGCTGGGGCAGCGGAGTACCTCTTTAACACTTAAGCATTGATGTGTATGAGGGAATCAGGATGTATTGTGCCAAAAGATATCATAGGTGTATGGCCACCTTATAGAGGGAGAATTTTTAACACAGCCAACTTCTTACCATTTTCTCATCGATAAGGTACAATGATCATTCATTGATAAATGTCACAAGATGAAGATTGTTATTGTTAAAATCATGAATTTTTGTTACGTTTAGTCTATGTATATGGGCATCTTAATATAGAACCTCCTAAATTCCAGTCTGTCTTAAAAAAATGACATTTGTAAAACAGCTGTTAAAGGGGTGTTCCAGTGAAAAACAACTCATGTTTATCCACAAGATAGGGGATAAGTGTCTGATCATTGGTGGTGGTGGTGGGGGGGGGGGGGGTTGAACAGCTAGGGTCCCCCACAATAACCAAAATGGGACCATGGCTCTATGAAAGGAGCATGTGCTTTAGTCGGCATGGGCTCCATTAATTTATTTGGGAGTGCCGGAGATTTCGGTGCTTTCTTAGAAATCAATAGAGTGCATGCCATCTGCCGCACGTGCGCCTTTCATAGAGCTTGAGTCCCATTCTGGAGATTGTGGGGGGTCCCAGCTGTTAAACTTCCCACAATCAGACATTTTTACTATATCTTGTGAATAGGGGATAAGTTAACTTTCACTGGACAACCCCTTTAAGCTGGAGCTTTATAAATTGGGTTTACATGTCTGCCCAATGACCTCATTGTAGTGCCAGCTATACTTTCCTCAAAACATTTTCAGCCATATGGCCCTCAGAATGTTGCCTGTCCTTGACCACTGACTATATGCAGCACAGTAGTAAAGATATACCTGCCAAGTTCCAATTCTAGCTTTTACTTTAGCAAAAAGTTGAGACGCAGATCAAAGTACTTGCAGTAACTCCCTCAGCACATGATAAAGTCTTGGCACAGTGTTCATGACCTGGGGGTTCTACAGCTTGAGAACTTACAATAATAATTCCTTTATATAGCACCATTTGTAGCAACTGTCCCTGTTCTCATTGAGGCTCACAATCTGAATATACCTGTCAGTACATTTTGGAGTATTGGAGGAAAATGGCCCAAACAGGGTAAGAACATACAAACTCATTGCAGGTGTTTTCCTTGGAGGGATTTCAACCTAGGGACCCAGTAAGTTGATATGCCCTGGTAGTTGGCGCAGAGCGTCGTAAATATATATCACAGCAAGTTTACTGTCTTTGAAGTGAGTCCTGGAGCTGTGCTCGATTTATAGACTGCGGGTCCGGGCAGCTGGGGACTCGCTGGTAATTGCGGACATCAGCAATTCTGGATACATAAATTAAATGCAAAAAATTAATTTCCTGTGTCCTTTAAGGGGTACTCTGGAGAAAAAAAAGTTTTTCACATCATCTGGTGCAAGAAAGATTTACAGATTTGTAAATTACTATAATAATATAAACCAATAACCCAAACCTCAAGGACAGTTCCAGTGGTTACTGGTACATGACAAATAATTAGAAAATTTCGATATATCGTGCTGAAAGCCCTGTATCCTTAGTAACTGGAAAACATGCCCCAAAGTCTGTTATGTAATAGAGTCTATAACAGTAGAGAACTTTCTACCTGTAAAAATAAAATGATATTTACAAGCCACACTGATGGTTTAACGCTCACTCCATCTCTGTGTTGTTCTGATCAGCTCAGTAGATCTGCTACAATTGAAAGGCATACTGCCTATTTATAGGTGCACGGACTCCATGTGGTAATAACCATTTAAATAAAATCTGGCATGGATTTTCAAAAACTAATAGCTCCTTATTCCAATCCATCGCTTCATGGGTTCTGTTCACACCATATATTAAGTATCAGATATTACAGTATTTCTCTACATTCTTTATAACAAACATGTACCTAAACAAAAGAACACGTCTATATATTCTACAAGACATATCAGATAAGAATTGAAATGAATGATAACTACTACAAATAGTGAATAAAAATATATAGATATATAGAGATATATTTTCTATATTTGTATTCACTTTTGTAGTAGTTATCAATCATTCATTTCAATGAGGAAGGGGTCAAAATATTGATTTTAAGCACCCTAAAATGCATCTAAATGTAATATAGGCGACACACTACTGCTGTTTGGGATATCCACCTTTGTGAACCACCAGTCCGTGCTCTATTTTATAACATCGTCAACCTCCACCTGTACAGCCCACAGCTCCTGACGTCAGACGCCAACTACACAAGGTCCGGATACCTGCGGTCTCGTAGCTGTCTTCACTGGACATCGTGCGGGCACTGTCAGATACAAAAACTTTTGATATGTTGTAAAACATGCAAAACCAATAGGTTTTGTAATTGCTTTCATTAGAAAATGTTCAGTATTTCATACTGAAAAAGCCAGTCAAACAACTGCCCCCCCAGGCCTGCTTGGACACATACTAGTCCTGCTGTGTCCATGCATCATCACCTATGTCATGGACACACTTCCTTGATTGACAGCTGTGAGTGCAGGGCTCACAGCTGGAGGAAAAATCCTCCCACTGTCAGCTTGTGTCCCGCTACTGTCAGAGAGGACAAGCTGGGAGTTGTAGTTTTGCTAATGCTAGGGGAGATGTGAGCAGACAGCATACTGAGGGAGGGGGCGGAGACCTGCACAGTGAGGCCACGCCCCCTCCCTTTGAGAGGCATTCAGACTAGTGAGCTAAATTAAATGTGTAATAAAAAAATAAAGGTGCTAGACACATCAAAATTAGATGCACATGGCCAGGATTAGGTACTGAGTGATATATATATATATATATATATATATATATATATATATATATATATGTTTGTACTTTATTTTGTTGGCTTTGACGGGTACGCTTTATGCAGTCATACCAGCCGCAGCATCGCCTGCCAGTGCTCCACACACAGCCTCCACTGACCTCGTCGCTACGAGAGTTTGCGGGCAGTCGCAGAACAGCTCATCAGAACAACCCAGAGATGGAGTGAGCGTTAAACCATCAGTGTGGCTGGTAAATATAATTTTATTTTTACAGGTGGAAAGTTCTGCATTATTATAGACTCTATTACATAACAGACTTTGGGGCATGTTGTCCAGTTACTAAGGATACAATACTTTCTGCACAATATATTGATAATCCGGACGGTGCAAACAAAATCCTTAAAGGGGTACTCCCACCCTAGACACGGGAGTGACGTCACACGGGGGCGGAGTCACGATGTCACGGACTTCCGTTCCCGGAGTCGCGACCCAGACCCTCCAGCGCTTCCGGTGAAAAACCAGGTGGGTGCCACATGCTTATCCCCTTTGGATAGGGGATAAGATGTCTAGGGTGGGAGTACCCCTTTAAATCTTTACATGCATGCAGTAGTGTGTCCATTATATATTTTATTTATATTTTATACTGTCAGATATAGTGTTAATCCTCCCACATGGGCCCTGAGAGAGGATAATTAATCATTATATCATATTTTATGTAATCATGTTATTGAAGCACGGTCTTTCTAATTATGTGTCATGTACCAGTAACCACTTGAACTGTCCTTGAGGTTTGGGTTATTGGTTTATATTCTTTTAGTAGTTTTAGAACACCTAGGCTATAGGTGTATACCCAAAATAACCTTGGACAGAAATAATTGTGAGCTGTACTCCGAATTCTATTTAGATTTGTAAATTACTTCTATTTAAAAATCTTAAAGGTGTACTCCGCCCCTGGACATCTCATCCCCTATTGAAAGACTAGGGGATAAGATGTCTGATCGAGGGAGTCCGGTCGCTGGGACCTCCTAGGATACTTGTTGAGAACGCTGGGTCTTGACGTCACGCCGCACCCCCTCCATACATATCTATGGAAAGGGGCGTGATGAGTGACAACAGCCAACACACCCCCTCCCATAGAAATGAATAGAGGGGTTGTGGCGTCTCGACCATGGCTGCCCGAACCCAGCATTCTAACAATGAATGTTCCCAGCGTCGGGACCACCCCTACGATCAAACATCTTTCCCCCTGTCCTTTGGATAGAGGATAAGATGTCCAGGGGCAGAGTACCCCTTCAAATATTCCAGTACATATCAGCTGTTGTTTGCTACAGAGGAAGTTTTGTAGTTCTTTCCAGTCTGACCACGGTCAGTGCTCTCTGTTGTCCCTTGTCCCACCTAGGCTTCACCTTTAGACAAGTTACCTTTTCTGTGTTGTCTCTTCTCCTGACAGTTGTCAATTGTCTGGGCACTAATAGCATAATCACGGTATATATGAGCTAGAATTGTTTTGTTTTTTTCTAATCTCTTTTATGGTCGTAATTTTCATATGATTTTACAATATATGAACCAAGCTTAAATGTGCGAATTTATCACAGTGTCTCATGCTGTTTTGAAATCTGGCTCATGTTTAGATTGACAAGTCTAAGTTTTGGTTGCTTTACTTCACAGCAAAATTGTGTGTCAAAATTTGGCACATTTTGGTGCACATTGGCACAGTTAAGCCCCACCCCTTTAAGTGAAATCATATTTATATACAGTAAGCCACGCCTGTTGACAAGTAAGGAGCATAAGTGTCTTAAAAAATTATCTATATGATCAAGTCAATAAAACAGTTTTTTGTGCAAATTTTGGTGCACACAGTTTATTTATTTTTAACTCATCCACTGTCTCTATTTTTTGTTTTTAAAGTTTTATTTCACAAGGACACACTCTGCTCGTACACTTTATTAGGGTAAATAGATACCATGCCTTACATGTTTGGTTATTTATTTGATTGGCCAACATGTAATGCCACTTTTTACCTGCTGGAATTTGCAACTTTATTGACTTTAGAATCCTCAAACTAATTGTTTTTGTATAATTTTCTTCCACCTGTCATATGATCAGGTTCTTTTTGTTACTTTTTTGACAGAACAGGAGTGGAACTATCATTATAAAGCTATTCTTAGAGAAAGAGTATGTTTATGAATGTTTCTTCAGGTATATATGGATCACTAGAGGAAAGGAATGCAACTTTTTTTGGAGACAGGATATTGGATAATATACCGAGTGCTACCAGCTCCAACATCACAGTGATTTTTGTGTATGTAAGTAGCTTTTCCATCTCAGTTCAAGTTGAAAGGCTTTATAAGAGTCCAGTTATGGTTGTATACGATATATAAAGCAGGCTGTGACTCTTTCAATGGTAAACAGTCGTGTCCTCCAACCAGATGTGGCTGTTGGCAGGAGCTGTGACTGCTCATCCAAATGCGGTGCTAGGTTCAGGAAAAATAACAACACTATTTGTTATGTTTAACTACATGTTTAAATGGGCACTGTCTTAGAGAGTGAGATTTGTCAAAAATGTTGATTGATTGGGGTCTGGGTGTTTAGACCCCCTCTGATCAGAATAACCAGCGGGGAGAAATGCTCACTAAGTGCACTCTCTCCTCGGTCTATCCTAGTGGCAGGAGATGAACTTAAGACTATGGGCACATCTCTTGCAGCAAGATGGGGAGAGAAGTGCTTAGCTGCCAGCTTCTTCAAGCTAGGTTTAGGAAAAAGTGGGGTATTAATACCCAAACTCCAACTGATCAAAACTGCCAAAAGCTAAAAGTTCTAGTGTCTGTAGTTCCTTACATTATAGAAGAAATAGGACAAAAGTAACTAATTGTTTTATTTTATTGACAAACAAAGTATATGCATCATAAATGAACCTAATAGTGTTTAATGTAGATTATCCATAATCAGACACCTCTAACATAAAATGGGTTATCCAAGAATAGAAAAACACAGCTAATTTCTTTCAAAAACAGCTCCCTGTCTGTCTCCAGGTTGGGTGTGGTTCTGCGGCTCAGTTACATTGAAGTGAACGGAGCCAAGTTGTAAAACCACACCCAATCTGGAGACAGAAAAGGAGCTGTTTTTGAAATAAATTAGCTGTGTTTTTCTATTTCTGGATAACCCCTTTAAGGGTCTTACGTAATGGATCTGCAGAGTATTTTACGCTGTGAATCCGCCAATGGCTGACCCTAGAGTGAGCCCCCTGCCTGTGCCTGTGTGTCCGCTCATAGCAGCAATCCGCTTCTATGAACACACACACACAGGGACCTGCATGACTGTAGTAAACTGTGCATGCATGCAGTTTACTCCTAGACATCGCTGCCACTCCTCTGCTTCCTGATCTTGAGTACGTAATGATAGAAGGGATTGGTAAGGTTGAAACGGCACCAGTAGGGAAGCAGGTTGGTACAGCTTTTTCATTTTATACTGCCACCCCAGGTTAATTTAAATACTCCTTTAGGATAGGGGGACATGTAGCACATCTGCAGTGGGTTTTTCTGCAGATGAAAAACCCGCTGAAGATGCGCTGTGTGTGACTCCACTCATAAGGATAAATCAGTATATATAAGTATTATAAATATAGCCAACTGAAAGACATGGTCCCATGAAGTAAAATGTCAATGGATGTGACTTCACTTCCTGGGAAACTAGTTGTGAATGTTTTTCAAGAATGTATTTATGATTCAAATATATTTTTATATTAATTCAAGTAAAAGCTTTTGTTTGCCAAGATTTTGGATCACCCCTTTAAGTTCTGCTTGGCATTTTACCAGTGTTTGCTTTGTTTTGTAAAATAATAAAATGCTAGTACTGTATTTGATTTAGAAAAGAAAACATAGAAGTGACCTAGATGCTGAGCTAGAAGGACATATGTAAAATGACATCATCTTCACATTCCCCAAGGCCATTAACTTGCCAGACAATGACGGAATGTAACATCATCCTAGTTCATATCCTAAAACACCCCAAGAGTATTATGACAAAATTTCTACCAGTAAAAAGTACAACAAATAAAATTGTACATTGCTCATATTTGATCAGTATGGTAATGGGATGTTATGCAAGGACAAAGACACTTTCTCTTCCTATTTTGTGGAAAATAAAGTGCGGGTCATCAATACCTGCTTCTAGAAAAACTCAACTGCAGTAAAAACATTCTTAGAGCTTAACACTTTTGACAGAAACTTGGCAATACTGCTAAAGGTTTCTGGTGTCACATGGGCCCTCTCTACTAGGCATGCAATAGGAAGTAAGATGAATCATTGAAATTATGTAAAGGGCAGCAGTGCTGTTTTTTTTTTTTTTTTTTAAGAAACAAAAACAACAAAAAGAAAAATCATCCAGCTCTCGTAGCCCTGAAGACCACAAAGTCTATGCAAACAGTGTCTTTAGCACAATGCTAAAATTAGGAACAGAGACTCAAATAATGTTATAGAAAAAACATTTGTATACCATTGACTACGTATCTGTATGTGGTACTCCGGTACAGTACATGGACCTGTACCCTCCCTAAGTCCCCTCAGGAAGAGTCCCTGCAGTCCATAGGGCTCTCCTGCAGGGTTTACCCCTTTGCTCACCTTCTATTGTCTCATATATGCATTGTATATATTGTGTATGCATTGTCAATATGTATAAAGTTTGTACAAATGTGTACAGAAGTGTTAGCCATGTTAAGCACTGTCATGTGACCTGCCCAGAGTTCCTTGGGTACAGGACCCACAAGCTTTGCAACCAATGGGCTTTAGTCCAGCCTCCTTAGTATATAAGGGGCTGTAGTCTCTAAACTCACTCTCTTATCTCCTGGATTTCAGCCAAGCACAATACCTGTACTATCTAAATTGATCTCAGCTAGGCCAAAGCCTAAAGAACCTGCAGACACTTCAAAACTTGAGTTATCAAGCTCTTTCTACAATTCTAGTGACTACTACTCAACTGAAGAATAATATTAGTAGCACAGTGGCCTACATAGATATTACTACAAGTCCCAGCAAGCCTGCGAGGTATCCTGTGTCCCGGTTGTCTCTGAAGGAACTGCATAGTTGTAAAGACTGTTCCCTAAGCATTTCTAGTAAAAGTTCCAGTTTATTCAGAGTCCTTGCTGTGGACATTCCTTTATTACAAAACCGTTTTTGGGTTGGTTGATGGCGGTTACCATACTGGAAGAACCACATCCTGGCGTCACGAATAATCAGGGGTTATTAACACCTAACCCCACAGGGTTAATACCACCAGACCTTGCTACACTATTGCAACACCCCAGCTCACCACATGTATGTCTCGGAACTAAGGCTCTCAAGAGATATGATTACCATATGGACAAATTGAAGAAAACTTTAGCCAGATATACAGTTGATGGAGAGACATGAGTGGTTTGTAGAAGTGTCTGGCAGCAGCTAATTCATTCTTTTTTTTTCTTTTTATTCCAATTTAATATGTACATTTGTTGCTTCTACATACCCAGTTATCTACCTAAGACTAGTATTGCATTTAACCCTTTTGGAGGCGGCACAGTTGAACACATTTTATACCAAGCAACTAGGCTATAACATGATAGAACAGCTGTAACAACCACACTTGGCCAAGCTGTGCATACTGCTCTCTGGTCAGCGAGGAGTTACAGTAACCGGACCAATCAGTAGCTGAGGCAAGGTATTTAGTATCCTCCTCAACATTCTGGAGGGGATTTTGATTTGCAGTTCTGACTGGTTTGAAATTGATTTTACCCTTGTATTGTCTTTCCGTTGTTCTTTCTTCACTTGTTGCTGTTTTTATCCTGTGTTTTTATCCTATATTTATCTCTGTTTTGCTTGTGTTTTTTACTTCACCACAGTATAGGTCTGATCCATTGTGTTTATTACTTTACCCTTTCCCTTGGGTGTTTGTACTTTTGCTTCATCTCGATTGAACCTGAACCTGTTTGCTGAACCTGCATTCAGACCTGACTCTAGTTACCTGTATTCTGACTAATATACCTGTATCCTGTACCTGTTTTTCAGTACTTTGAATATCTGCGGTCATGTCTCCCTGGTTTCCTGTTTAGTACTATTCCTTAACTTATCAGGGGAGATTTATCAAAACCTGTGTAGAGTAGGAGTGGTGCAGTCGGCCATACCAACCAATCAGATTGCTTCTTTCATTTTTCCCAAGCCTCTTCAAAAATGAAAGAAGAATCTGATTGGTTGATATGGGCAACTAAACCACTCTTCCTCTTCACAGGTTTTGATACATTTTTCCCGGTACCATGTCCTGACATGTTTCCCTGACTTTCAAGGTTTGTTTGTTGTTTTGACTTGTGATGCCCTGCACTTTAGTCCAGCACAGGGACCATCTCCCTGTTGAGAGATTGTTTCCTACGATGAATTGTCTGATAGACAGGAACAGTGGTCTTGGTGAGAGCAGGGCCTCACTATTCACTGCTTGATGTGACAACAGCATTATGTGCAGTTGCCCATTTATTTATTTCTTGTTCGTTAAAGTGCCAACATACTACACAGTGGTGTACAGAAATATGGTTTCTTTTGTAATGTAGAGTCTATACATTAGAGTAAGGAACCCACTTTGAATGTGTCCACAACTTGTTGTAACAGGGGCTATAGGTTCAGGCATTTCACTCAATCATACCACTTTTTAGGTAGCATTCCCTAAACATCAGTTTTTAACTTCAGTTACAGAGTATTAGAAACTGACTTGGATTTGATGCCAAGCCACAGATTTCTCCAGAAGTAAAGAGTACCCATTTGTAGACAGGGCTGTTTTGGGGTTGTTGCCCCTCATCAGTACATATTAAGCTTGTGAGAGGATTATAGCAAGGAGAGACAGGATCGGCACTGTAATCAGTCTGTATATAGCAGGATATATAAGAACTTTACTAGGTGAGGAGGAGTTGCGGTATGAGATGCGGTGGTGCTCTGGCAGATCAAAAGTGACCAATGCAGTATACAGAGAACAAAAGAATGTTGGCAACTCACCGTTTCTTATCTTTACTTCTTTATTAAGTTATACTCACATACATGTATAGTAGGGAGAAACACACACAAGGGGGGGGGGGTAGAGCGGAGGGCTCTACAACCCCCCCCCCCCACCCCCCCGGAGTGTGTCCCTCCCTACTATACATGTATGTGAGTAAAACTTAATAAAGAAGAAAAGAGAAGAAACGGTGAGTTGCCGACATTCTTTCATTCTCTGTATACTACTTGTGAGAGGATTCCCTCTTCAAAGAATGCCTGGTGGAGTACTAATGAGCTTTGAAACTCCACACATTGCAATGGTGTCTCTGCTTGGAGAAATCTTATCCTTTTTACCTTTTGTTAAATATATATATCTTTGTACTAATTTAGCTATTAAATCCAAAAATGTAAAAACTCCTCAGTTGATACTTTCTAATGACTAACTAAAAATATAACAAATAGCAAGATTTCGAGACCACCAAGGTTTCTTCAACAGACAATATCTAAAGAGTCAAATATTTATACACAAAATTACATAGGAATAGTACAGGAAATAAGACAAGTGACATAAAGCAAAAGTATCAATATGAGGAGTTAAGTGAACATGTGAAACACTAAATAGTTGGAACAGTTCCTACATAAGGAGTGTGAAAGTTTTATTGTCCTTTGACTGAGATTTAAGTTGTGGTTGTGATGCACCTACAAACTGCAAGGGGTGCATTACTTAAAAGGGTTGTGCCATAATGACAATTTACCATAATGACAATTTATCACAGATAGTGTCTGATCGTGGGATTTAACAGTCTGGATTCCCAATGATGGTAATGGGGGTTCTACATGCCGTGAATGGAGCAGTGGTCAAGTATGTGCAGTGCTGCTCCATTCAAACTCTATGGGGCTGCTGAAAATAGTCCAATGCAGTACTCAGCTATCGTCATCAGTTTAATAGAGTTTGAAAAGATTCTCATTGTGCATACTCACCCACCGTTTCATTCAAACAGGGGAACTCAAGACCCCCTTGGCATTACTGGACATCTGTGGAGCTAAGCACTATGCCAGTTTGTTTCCACTTGGCACTGCTGGCTCACCTAGAAAGCATAAAGTGCTATGCCTGCTATGTGTGGATATACAGAATGTTTTATAGATTTTCTATAAATCAGTACATTGCTTGCACCACTATCCAAAGGGCTCTCCAAGCAGTTCAGAGCAGAAATGAACAGGTACAGACATTCAGCACATACAAATAAGTAGATTACTTTTGGAATGTGTAGGATTATAAGATTCATTGTATGTTTTTTACCTGTGCAACATCAAATGTGGACTACTGAACTGTACGTAGGTTTATGCAGGTAAACAAGACAGAAGCATATTAATGGCCTATGCTGAGCATGTATTATCAATACGTATGATCTGTTGAGGTTGTATGCCCATGCTAGGCCCTTCTATTTTTAAGGAGCTATACATTTTTAAAGAATCACCTAAGGTCGCTGTTAAGCTGCAGGTTCCTTTGCATGCTTCTGGTGAAGCGTTTTGTGGATAACTGTTTATAAACCGAAGCACTGTGCTGGCATTTGATCCTTTTCTAATCTATCATAATACCGTGTGGTTTGTTTATCCATGGATAATTAGATAACAATAATAGCATTGTTTTCCTATCCCTTTTAGACCTGTGGAATTCCAGATGCATTGTGTGATGCCATAAGAGGTGACAGGACATTTCTTCTACAAAATAGAGGTCTGATCCCACCTGAGTATTTCACTCGAGACAGAATAATTGAAAGAGATTTTCCAGGGAAAAGTGTGTGCATTTGGAAGTGCTCAGGCTGGCAATAAACCTAAAGAATAGATACTTACCTGCTGGTGCCATTCTGACTGTTGTGGTCCTACTGCTTAGACCTTCTGTTCTCTGTCTGACACATAGTAAATACAGTCAGTCATTGTCTCAGCCTCAGCCAGGTATTGACCGAACAGGCACTTCCTGTGTGTTGGGACGAAGAACAGGAAGTTCTGAGCATTGTGACCAACACTGTATAATCTACACATGTAAAAAACCTTGTATGGTTAGCCTAGGTTTCCACTTGTTTATTTTTCTGGTAGTTTTTGGAATACTGCCATTGCAGTTTATGAGCCAAAGCCAGAAGTGTATTCAAAAGGAATAAGACATATATAGGAAGGACTTAGACTTCTCCTGCATTATGGATCCATTTATGAGTTGGGCTCAAAAGCTGCAGTGGCAATTCTCCAAAAAACATTTTAAGTTTTAATAGACACATGCTGGATTCCAAGGAACTTATCTCTTTGATGTGATGACATGTATGACTGTGTCCGCAGTGCCCAACCATTTAGTCAGCCCGAGGTCAAGAAGTACCTTTATTGTCCAGACCCTAAATTACAAAGTTGCAGAGACCACAGGAGAATACTCAGGGTTCAGCCAGACCCACAAAGCTACCATGATATCATAGACTTTGCTAGGTGTATTTCAGTACTAATACAACCTCCAGAGACATTACATCATATGTGACTGATATCAGCTGCTTTTCCTATAACACTCCAGTACTGTTATAATCCCCAGAGACATTATATAATAGATGACTGATATCTTCTGCTCCCCTTATGATGCCCAGTACTGATACAAACCTTTAGCGACATTACATCATATGTAATTGATATCAGCCGTTCATCATATAATGCCCAGTACTGACATAACCTCCAGAGACATTACATCATACAGTATGTGACTGATATCAGTGGCTTCTCTTATAACTTTCCAGGACTGATATAACCCCCAGAGACATAGACATTGACAATGACAAAGTCAATGTGACATTGAAAAATGTTTCTAATACTAATAAAAAATTCACAGACCAATAACTCCTCCCTATGCAGCAACCATAAAGTGGTAGATATCAGCTGCTGGTCTACAAAATGGGAAGCACTTTGAACACCCTCATCTATCACAGTATTTAACAGTTCTGAGGATGCCCCTCGCCTACACGGGTAAATACAACCCCTGAAACTTAGAAGTCATTAGAGTGTCATACACAACTTATTGGGGCAGTCAGGTCACTTTCCTTTTGGACCAAATTAAATCTGATTGATGATTCTATTAGCTCATCTCCACCAGGGATCCCTTCTGTTATTTGCACTATAAGCCACTGTGAGAACAACTTATTTAAAGGTTTTTGCACTATGCATGTACGGACAGCATTTATACTCCCAACATATAGCATTGACACATTCACTAGCTAAATATCACTGAGTTCTGAGCAGGGATAAAGGTTGGTGAATCCGTAAAGGGAATGTGTAATCAAAAAATTACCTATTGTTTAATTCAAAAATTTTTTAAAAGAATTTTTGATGATGTTTTTTCTCATTTTCTATTTTACTATCTATAATGTAAAATAATACTGAAATCTTGCAGTTTTCATTTCGGTCCCTAGGCCTAAAACTAAGCTGAAACTTCCAGTCCTGTCTGTGATGATCAGGAAGAGGCTGCTGGAATGTGATGTCTGCAGCGTTACGGTTAAACAGTATCTTTACAATAGCTGAAGCTCAGAACTCAGTCCCGACTCCTCTAAAGGTCACAGAGCATGGTCAGACACATTCCCCATTCATGTGAATGAGACTGCTCCTGCCTATTAACAGTGAATAAAAATCAAAAAAGATACCTCCGGCACACTGTAGATGATGACCTGTCGTGCAAGGGTATGCAGAGAGCTGAACCACCTTTTCAAATAAAAAGCAAACAGTAGAAATCCAGCAAGGATATAGTAGTAAAATGGCAATCCGTAAGCATGTTTCAAAGCAACAAAATTCTTGACGCATTTCAACCTATACAATCTTAATCATAAGCAAGCATTAACTAAAGCCCTAGCGTAAGAACATTTCTTGGGTATATTTCCACCATCAAGTAGTAAGCCACGTGATGTTTTTTAATGTGATGGTGGAAATATACTCAAGAAACGGTCTTAAGCTATTGCTTTAGTGTTAATATTTGCTGACCTATACGATTAAAACTGTATAGGTCAGAACACATCAAACAATTTGTTCAGTTCGCTGTGAAACATGTTTTTAAATACTAAGGAATAAATAATGTTTTTACTAGACTATCCATGCTGGATTCCTACAGTTTGCTTTTCGTTTAGCTCCAGACTATTGTTGCCTATGTCTATAGGGCTTCTTTTTAAAGGTTTAGGCCAGTCTAAAAAAAATCCTTATCTGCAGGACTGCTGGGACCCCCGTGACAGGCTACCTTGCACCCCAGCTCTCCCTGTAAATAAAGCTGTGTCGACCATGAATCTCTATGGGAGAAGCAGAGATACAGCATTCGTGTATCTCCTGCTCTCCCATAGAGATGCATGGAGGTGGGGGTGTCAGTCACCACTTCATGCCGTGGTTGACACAGCTTCATTTATGCGGAGAGCTGGGTGCCCGGCAGGAGAGGGGATTAGTGATAGATCACGGGGTGGCGGGTGCCCTGGTATCTGATATTTATTTATTTTTTACATTTTTTTAGACTGGACAATCTCTAAATGTTGTAAAAACCAGCACAGGCAAAATGTACAAAAAATTTAAAAATAAAATTACAATCAGAAAATAGAAACAAATTAGAAAAAGAGAACATATTTCATTATTTGGCTCTAATAGGAAAAAATCTAGGCAACACATTTACTTTAAAACTCCAACTCTGGCCACATTCATCATAGCAAGGCGGTAATGTCGTGTTACACAGTAGTTAAAGATAATGAGATTTGCTTTTTATTTCACAGGTGAATGTTCTGTCCCTGTGTTACACAACTAAACTATGTATTGTTACTCTTTCTATGTAAAGAAATTAGTACTTATGTCTGTTCACATTTTACTTTTTAAGTTCAACAGTCTTGAACATTCCGTTAATATGATGGATACACAGTAAAAAAAAAAAAAAAATACCAGTTCAGAATATGCATTATTTCAGTTCATTTTGTAACCATTTCTATATGATTGTCACATTAACCTGAACAATGCATAAAAATAACAAAATGTCATTCACACGTGTAGCCCTGAAGCAATTGGATTCAATGCTTGATAAAAAACAGAGCTAAAATTCTCCCTTTTCCAGAAGATTAATAGCCATTATATTCTAAGAAAAAAAAAATCCTATGAACTCAGGCTTGAAGAATGCATCAAAGAAAAATAGTCTTGGTTCTTCAGGTAATGGCCAAGGGTCAATTGTAGATACTCTTGTTGACATGTGGAAATGACTGTTTCTTAAAGGAAATATATGTGAATTTCTTTGACATATATTCCAGAACTTATATTTAAAGAAGCATTCCTGGATTTTATTTTGATTATATAGTGCCGCATAGGCTATTATTAGAGAATAATGTCTATGTTTTTGTGTATGTCTTGTGTTTACCTACTTTACCTGATGTGGCAGGCATGAGTTTGGCTGCATACTGAATGAAATTCCACTCAAATGATTTACTAATTCAGCCAACATTTTGCATGAATCCTTTAGCTTTTCCAAAAGAGGAGGTGGAGTTCGCTGCACTTGGTCATCTAATCAGGCAGCTGGTGCTGGAGATCACCCACAGGAATTAATTAGGCTTATAAGTAGGTTGAGGTCAGTTTACATTATTGAGGGTTTTGATGGGTTTTCTTATTTAAAGTGCATTTTTTCATGAGGCAAAAGTGATTTGACTTGTAATCACAATTGAAGTATTTTACAAAGATTTGAAGCCTTTAGGCTGTGTTCAAACTTTGAATCTTTACTGGAAATACGTAAAATCACTGAAAGAAAGAATCACACGTTGTACTGTGATTTGCACATTTGCAGTGAAATAGCAATAGCATTATCTTTTCTGCAATTTATGAAACACATGGCAAAAAAAAATGCAGAGGTCACATGAACAGAGATATGTGCAGCCCTAAGATCACCCACAGCCTCAATCCCTGCCTATTTAGCGATATGCCGTAAGCGACAGACCCTAAACTGGACAACGGTCCCTATACTGAATGAGTTCAAGCTGTAGCGATATAAATTTACAATAAAATGAAAAAAAAAATAAAATAAACTGTACAAAAATCAGGGATCAGGTCAGGACTCAATGGCTTAACGACAAACTAAACAACAAACAGGACAAACACAAGAAGCACAAACTAAACATATAAGCAATGTCAACTGTAAAAGAGATAGCAGTCCAGTACAGAAACAGTAAGCAAAAAAAGTAGTCAAAGAACATGCCACGAATAATCGGGGAAAAACCAAGAGATACAATCACAAAGCCAGTAACAAATACAGCAATATTATAGGCAAGGAACACTGGAATGGAGTATACCATTGGCCGGCACATAAGTGCCTGGTCATTCCAACCAGACACAGTATACCATTTGCAAAATTCTGTAAATTATTCCTCAATGGACTTGTGATCCTGTATAATAATTGAGACTCAGCATAACCAACCCAGTCTGGAACATCATAAATAGGGTCTGACGAAGCGGGTTTGTCCTAGGAAACAGCTTTCACACCTGTGAATCCCTCCGGTGTCTTAGCCAAATGCTTGGTATGGCCGTGTTCACCCCTCTTCACTTTTATATGGAATAAAGAAAACCTGCATGGACTTTCCGGTGAGTGCGATGCTTTCTTTGTATTGAGGGCCCATTGAAGAAAACAGAATGTTCACCGAAGTCAAGTCAGGTGCCCTCCCTCTGATATGACTGGGAGCGGCACAGCTGCAGAGTTGTCATTAGGGTAACAAACTATGCCTGCTGCATATACAGTAGGAAACACAAACTGCTAGATCCCAGGAGTTGCATGGGCGAGACAGCAGCAATAAGAGCAATATGGAAACACTGTCTCAGAGGAAGTGTATAAGTACTAGATATCTTGATCCCATAGAGATAGCAGTTGCAGCAGTATACTGATGGAGCTGGGAGGGGAGAGCTGAGGTGGGGAGGGCTGGGAGCTAGCAGGATTGATCTGATAGGTGATGATATCATCCTGTAGTTAACCAGAAGTCAGTTGACCCAGGATAGACCTCTTCCCCTGACACATTGAGCACAGTGTATTGAAGTTATCCTTTACCTTTTTTAAACACCAACATATTCTGCAGATCTGTCTACAGATTGTATTGAGTCAGTTTCACCTCATTTATACAAGTATATTATGGCTCCATATAACTATAACAACAAAATAATGACCTATTCTCCACCAAAGGAGTTGAGGCGTGCCTATGACCTAAGAACTGCCAGGTGGTTCCATGAGCTTTCATTCTTATTCCCTAAATATTGCAAATATAGTTGGAAACCATCTGTGTGTTGGTTCTCTTATAGCCTATGTAGGTATCTCTGATGAGCCGATCACTTTTGCAGCCAGATTTATCTGTTAACCAGGAAGTATTGTAATGACTAATTCCTATATTTTACAATATAGACAAGTGACAAAGATTTATGTCCACTAAACTTGAACTACGACTGAGTGCTTCATGAAAGGTCTAATCTTTAACAAGGGTATATGAGTAATGCTTCCTTAGTACGGGGATACCTAATATCATTAAAATGTACCTGTAATTTAAAGAACATTTTAAAATATGCATGGCTTTATTACTTTAACCCTTTAGAGCAGTGACAATGTGATTTTAGTGCTTTCACTACTGTTATTGAGCCTCTTAGAGCCCCCTCAATGACAATGACAGAAGAACCCATACCATCCCTACCAACCCACCATCCCCTTTTAGGTACATCATGGACCCTCTGGATGAGGCAGAAAAGCTAAGGATGCCAACATAAAATCCAGTCTCTCTCTCCTACATATCCAATGACTACGATAGGGTCATTTTTCCAATGTATCCATGTTATGTCTCAGACTGAAAAGTGCTCAAAGCCACATTTCTCAGTCTAAGCCAAAACTTGTATATGCTTGGTAAATTACCCGAATATAGTCACTATCTGACTAAGCTTGAGTCATTGAAACTAATGGGTCCAATGCTTTTCCAAGCACAGATACATCTGCATGTCATTTCAATAGATCTATGCCTCAGAGGTACAAATCGTGCTGTGAACGAGGCCTAAAACTGTCCAAGTCCTTTCCCACTTCCTGTATTCTATCTTTTGTCTCTCTGCTTCTAAAGATTGAATTCCACTAACAGGTAGTGAACAGCCATATGCAGGCAAGTGAGACACCTAGTGACCAACACTTTTTTTTCAAAGCTATGAAGTTATTTTGGGTAAAGTAAGTGATTTGCACATATTTTATAAATTACGAGATAGAAGGCTATCAAATAAAGAGAATTGTTCTGAAACAACAGTGATTATTTACAGTATCTCACATATCAGTACACCCCTTACATTTTTGTAAAAATGTTATTATATCTTTTTACACTAAAACATTGACACTCTGCTACAAAGTAAAGTAGTGGTTGTTCAGCCTATATAACAGTGTTTAATTGTGTTCCCTATATAACAGTGTTTAATTGTGTTCCCTCAAAATAACTCATAGTACATAGCCATTAATGTCTAAATCTTGGCAACAAAAGTACAGCAGAAATGGAATTAGCCATTTCCCCTCCCCGGTATCATGTAACAAGGTCTCAGGTGTGAATAGGGAGCAGGTGTCTTAAATTTGGTGTTATCGCTCTCACACTCTCTAATATTGGTCTCTGGAAGTTCAACATATCACGTCACTGTCAAGAACTCTCTGAGAATTAAAAAAAATTGTTGCTCTACATGAAGATGGCCTATATTGCTAGGATCCTTAAACTGAGCCACAGCATGGTAGCCAAGACCATACGGCCATTTAACAGGATAGGTTCCACTCAGAATAGACCTTGCCATGGTTGCCCAAAGAAGCTGAGTGCACATGCTTTATAAAAGCGTTATATCCAGAGGTTTTCTTTGGAAAATTGATGTATGAATGCTGCCAGCATTGCTGCAGAGGTTGAAGGAGTGAGGAGTTAGCTTGTCAGAGCTCAGACCATACACTGCACATTGCATCAAATTGGTCTGCATGGCAATTGTCCCATAAGGAAGCCTCTTCTAAAGATGATGCACAAGAAACCCCTCATTGCATTTGCTAATGACAATCGGATTAAGAATATGGATTACTGAAACCATGTCCTTTGGTCCGATGAGACCAAGATAAACTTATTTGGTTCAGATGTTGTCAAACAAACTGGTCTATTTTTCATAGAAACATAAATATGTGCCACTCAATAATGTGCCATTTTTATAGAAGTTCAGCAATTCAATTTCTTACTTTATGAAGTCACATCCCTTGTTAGACAAATCCCTCTTCATAGACTGCATGGTGTTTCTATCCTTAGAATGTCTGATGGTGGAGGGGAATCTGGCCAGATGTATCAATCAGCAAACTCATTTAAAAAACAAAAACAAAAAACTTTTACATGAACTCAAGTTTTTCAACAATGTTTTCATTTTGTTGCTACGCCACCATCCCGCACCATTTATTTAAAAAAAAGGGCATAAATACAGGGCTCAATGGAGTGTCAGTTTCATTCACGCGCCTTCAGCCTCAAATTCTTACCCCAGTGAGCCTGATTTATACCCCCACAGCCTCGTATTCACACAACCTTAGCCTAGTTCACACCCCTTTTTAAAATGGTGTTTCTGCCCATCTGACTATTTCTGACATCAACTAAACAGTAAAATGCCTAAGCAGAGGCGTAGCTAAAAAATAAAAACAGTATTGGAGTCAGGGTTATAGGTCCTCTTTACAATGTAAACATAGCTATAAAAAAAAACTTGTGTACACATTGTATATAAAAATGGGTTATGACACAGTTCTTATATATAGATAGGCATTCGTCTCATGCATTATATTTTGCTTCTTGGTAAAATGTAATTTAGTCACAAAAAAAGCTAAAATTAAATCTGAGTAGCACACAGTCACTTTCTGTATAAAGCTTGTAAAATATTGCTTCACTGTAAACTGTTTAGAATTGAAATTCCTTTGAAAATGCTAATTCCATCATGACGTCGGTGAATTTGCTTTTATGAGATTGCGAACAGTTTTCTTTTTAAACAGTTCCCTGTCTCTAAATCTCTGTAGTCGTCACAGAATGTTACTTTCTTGTCTAGTAAACAGACTGAAGACAAAAGCTGAAAGCAGTGGTTTTGGTTCAACATCAGATGCCAAAGTGTTTACAATTTTTACAAAGTAGGAAATTTATAGTATTTGCCAGGTATAGGATACTTTTATACTTCATTGAGAAATTGTTATTGTGTTCATCTAGGAAATAATATCATTCAAATCTACTGCAGAGTTCAAGGATTTTTTTTTCAAAAAGATGCCCACGCTGCCTGCAATAAAAAACAAACAAACACAAAGCTATACTTACCTTCCACGCTTCCTCACTGTTCTGTGTCAATCATTGGCCGCAGGAATGTTCCGCCTCAGCCAGTGATTGGCTAAGTGGCACTCTCACATAATGGGCCCCAGAACCAGGAAGAGAAGTGCAGCTGAGACCAGGGCTAGGCCTATACATTACATTACTTCTGGGCACAGCTGAGCGGCAACTGGCGTTATGATACCAAGCACCCAGGAGAGGAGAGCACTGGACACTGGGAGCAGTGTTAGTGGAGGCATCAGAGAAGTGTGGAAAATATGTATAGCTTTGTTTTTTTGTATTGTGGTCAGTGTGGGCATCTTTCTAAATAAAACAAAAACCCTTCGACTAAATAACACTTTTAAGACCTATTCATGTACAACATAAACAAAAAGTTTCAAATACTTTATTTATCATACTTTATGGCAGGTTGTTTATAATATTTTTACTTGATGGTTACGATCCTGACATAAAATAATAATAATAATTGTTTATTTTTAGAGTGCACACAGATTTAGCAATGCTGGACACTCAATTTGCTCCCTGTCACCACTGGGGCTCACAATCTAAATTCACCTATCAGCATGTTTATGGAGTGTGGGGGAAAAAACTACCCGAAGGAAACCCACGAGGAGAACATACATACTTGCTGCAGATGTAGAACTTGTGCAGCTTACTTTTAATAAAAATGAAACAAAAAAGGAAATAACAAAAATCAAAAACAAAAAAAGTCAATAACAAATATTGAATTCTAAAAATGTAGCTATTTTCTAACAAGCCCCAATGTATTCTGAATCGACTGTAATAAGACTGATGCAAAAATGTATTCGGAAAACAATAATCTAAATGGTTTCAGATAGCTGCAATTTTTACCACTACTAAGGAATATTATAGTGTTATAAAATATTGTATATAACATTTTCCTCAAAAAACAACAAAGAAAACCAGTAAAAAAGGCATTATTCTTAGTGCATTTTATATTTACCTATTGACTTCTAGCTAACAACTGGTTGCTATGTTTACAGTCAAAAATGCTGGTAAAAATACCTGAAAAAAAAGTGTTTTCCAAAAAAACACTATGGGGTGGGTGGGGGTGCCGTGTGGGAAAATAATGTCACTGATGGAGCGCTGGACCGGAGCCCTCACCATAACACCTCTATAGTGTACAGCAGCTGATAAGTACTGGAAGGGTTAAGATTTTTAAATAGAAGTAATTGACAAATCTGTTTAACTTTTTGCCACCAGTTGAGTTGAAAATAAATAAATAAATAGTTTTCCACCAGGGTACCCCTTTAACCAATGCAGTCTGCTCTCAGTCAATAACATTAGCAAATGTGTTATTTCTAAATACATCCTGGAACAGCAGATAAACTGGAATTACTTTGGAAACATTTATTGAAGCTTGAATATGTAAGCATGTGTTGCATCGTATTAAGAGGTTATTGGCCGCACAACAAAGAGATTCCTAATTAGACAAATTAATACAATTGTACCATGTCCAAAATTGAAGTAACACTGTTCAAAATTAATATCAGCCATTACTTGTAGTGCTTTGTGATTTTATTTAGTGACAATTTATACTAACCTTTCAGAATTGGCCTAAAAAGAACAATGGTATTTTGGAAATATTAAACAAATTGCAGTAAACACTCAAACAACCCATTTTCATGTTTATTTTGATGAAAATACATTTTGATGATGGAGACATTTTACGAGCCAGAATCCACTATGTCCTTAAAATACCTGTGTAAAATTATTTATTATTTTTTATCTCATTACTTATACAGTGTTAACTTTTCAATGAGACCGAGTCCCCTCTTAATCCCAAGTACTCACGTAGTCTAGGGATCATTTCACTGGGTGACATGTCATTACACTCAAGAGTTCCTTGAGAACTCATTTCAGATATTCCTGTACCCTTGTTCATAATATATAGAGACACTCTGGTAAGATTTTTAGATTGGTAATAATAACGTCCATTGTAGGTAAATTGTTTGAAGGACTTATAAGGGATTACATACAGGAATACTTAGGGGACAATAGTATTATAAGTGATAGCCAGCATGGGTTTACTAAGGATAGAAATTGTCAAACCAATCTAATTTGCTTTTATGAAGATAGAGGGGCAGAAGAGGGTTGGCTATGGATATAGTGTTTTTGGAATTTGCAAATGTGTTCGACCTTATCCCCCAAAGATGTCTGATAGGTAAATTAAAGGGGTTATCCACCATAAGGTGATTTTAGTACTTACCTGCCAGACAGTAATGGACAAGCTTAGGAAGGATCTGTGCTTGTCTTGGGGCTAAATGGCTATGTTGTGAGATTACCATAACACTACACCTATCTTTTTTTGAACTGGGTATTTCCTGTTGGATTTCGTTCTCAAACTACACATGCCATAGTTCCATGCTTGTAAGTTTGAGGTCACTTTCCTCCCTCCCACACATCAGCCACCCCACCCATTGAAACACAAATAAGTTGTATTCCATTCAAAAGACCAGTGCTTTCTAACTAGGGTGCCTACAGCTGTTGTAAAATGATCTCTCTCCCACCCAGCAGTCGCTCCACCCATTGAAGCAGACAGACTAACTGTCATCTCCTGACTAGTGATGTCAAATCTTGATGCACTGTAACCTGGGAAAACCTGTGATCTGAATAATTTTGTATGCTGCTAAAAAAAAATATTGGTGCGAGACCACCATCACACACAGATACAGACACTGTATTTGAACTGCACTAACTTTACAGCCACTGTATGATAGTCAAATAAAAAATAAATACTGGAATACACCTTTGAGGTCTTTAGGTTTAGAAATTTTAGTTTGTAACTGGATTGAAAACTGGCTTAAGGACCACTTTTGTTTAACGTATTTATTAATGATATAGTAGTTGGGATTAAAAGCTCTGTTTCTATCACTGCTGATGACACCAAGCTTTGTACGATGGTACAGTCTATGAAAAATTTACATAAGTTACAAGCTGACTTGGAAAGACTGAATGTCTGGGCATCCACTTGGTAAATGAGGTTCAGTGTGGATGAATGTAAAGTTATGCATCTGGGTACTAATAACCTGTATTCAACATATGTCTTAGGGGGAGTAACACTAGAAGAGTCACTGGTAGAGAAGGATCTGGGTGTACTTGTGGATCATTGTCACGATGCCGGCTGGCAGGAGGTGGATCCTCTGTGCCAGAGAGGGATTGGCGTGGACCGTGCTAGTGGACCGGTTCTAAGTCACTACTGGTGTTCACCAGAGCCCGCCGCAAAGCGGGATGGTCTTGCTGCGGCGGTAGTGACCAGGTCGTATCCACTAGCAACGGCTCAACCTCTCTGACTGCTGAAGATAGGCGCGGTACAAGGGAGTAGACAAAAGCAAGGTCGGACGTAGCAGAAGGTCGGGGCAGGCAGCAAGGATCGTAGTCAGGGGCAACGGCAGAAGGTCTGGAACACAGGCTAGGAACACACAAGGGAACACTTTCACTAGGCACGATGGCAACAAGATCCGGCGAGGGAGTGCAGGGGAAGTAAGGTATACATAGGGAGTGCACAGGTGAACACACTGATTAGAACCACTGCGCCAATCAGCGGCGCAGTGGCCCTTTAAATCGCAGAGACCCGGCGCGCGCGCGCCCTAGGGAGCGGGGCCGCGCGCGCCGGGACAGGACCGACGGAGAGCGAGTCAGGTACGGGAGCCGGGGTGCGCATCGCGAGCGGGCGCCACCCGCATCGCGAATCGCATCCCGGCTGGAGGCGGTATCGCAGCGCACCCGGTCAGTGGATCTGACCGGGGTGCTGCGGGAGCGAGAGTGTAGCGAGCGCTCCGGGGAGGAGCGGGGACCCGGAGCGCTCGGCATAACAGTACCCCCCCCCTTGGGTCTCCCCCTCTTCTTGGAGCCTGAGAACCTGAGGACCAGACTTTTATCTAGGATATTGTCCTCAGGTTCCCAGGATCTCTCTTCAGGACCACAGCCCTCCCAGTCAACCAAAAAGAAGGTTTTTCCTCTGACCTTTTTGGAGGCCAGTATCTCCTTTACAGGAAAGAGAACCGGAGACAGGAGTGGGAGAGATAAGTTTAGGAGAGAAACGGTTGATGATGAGTGGTTTAAGAAGAGAAACGTGAAAGGCATTAGGAATACGAAGAGAAGGAGGGAGAAGAAGTTTATAAGAGACAGGATTAATCTGGCACAAAATTTTGAAAGGACCAAGATAGCGTGGTCCCAATTTGTAGCTGGGAACACGGAAGCGGACATATTTAGCGGAGAGCCATACCTTGTCTCCGGGAGAAAAAATGGGGGGAGCTCTTCTTTTCTTATCAGCAAACTTCTTCATGCGTGATGAAGCCTGTAAGAGAGAATTTTGGGTCTCTTTCCATATGGTGGAAAGATCACGAGTTATTTCATCCACAGCGGGCAAACCAGAGGGCAAGGGAGTAGGGAGGGGGGGAAGAGGGTGACGGCCGTACACCACGAAAAATGGGGATTTGGAAGAAGATTCAGAGACTCTGAAGTTGTACGAGAATTCGGCCCATGGTAGAAGGTCTGCCCAGTCATCCTGGCGGGAAGAAACAAAATGACGTAAATAATCACCCAGGACTTGGTTAATTCTTTCTACTTGCCCATTGGATTGAGGATGATAAGCAGAAGAAAAGTTCAATTTAATCTTGAGTTGTTTACAGAGAGCCCTCCAGAATTTTGACACGAATTGGACGCCTCTATCCGAGACGATCTGCGTGGGCAACCCGTGAAGACGAAAAATGTGTACAAAAAATTGTTTTGCCAACTGAGGCGCTGAAGGAAGACCAGGAAGAGGAATAAAATGTGCCATCTTGGAAAATCGATCAACGACCACCCAAACAACAGTGTTGCCACGGGATGGGGGTAAGTCTGTAATAAAGTCCATACCAATCAGAGACCAAGGCTGTTCGGGAACAGGCAGAGGATGAAGAAGACCAGCGGGCTTCTGGCGAGGAGTCTTATCCCGGGCACAGACAGTGCAGGCCCGCACAAAATCAACAACATCCGTCTCCAGAGTCGGCCACCAATAGAAACGAGAGATGAGTTGCACGGATTTCTTGATGCCCGCATGGCCTGCGAGATGGGAGGAGTGACCCCATTTGAGGATTCCGAGGCGTTGGCGTGGAGAGACGAAGGTCTTCCCTGGAGGAGTTTGCCTGATGGAGGCTGGAGAAGTGGAGATCAGGCAATCCGGAGGAATAATGTGTTGCGGAGAGAGCTCTACTTCCGAGGCCTCCGAGGAACGAGAGAGAGCATCGGCCCTAATGTTCTTATCGGCAGGGCGAAAGTGAATTTCAAAATTAAACCGGGCAAAGAACAGAGACCACCTGGCCTGGCGAGGATTCAGCCGTTGGGCAGACTGGAGATAGGAGAGATTCTTGTGATCGGTGTAAATAATAATTGGAAATTTTGATCCCTCCAGCAGATGCCTCCATTCCTCAAGTGCTAATTTAATGGCCAGAAGCTCTCGATCCCCGATGGAGTAGTTCCTCTCCGCCGGAGAGAAGGTCCTAGAAAAAAAAACACAAGTAACAGCATGCCCGGAAGAATTTTTTTGTAGAAGGACCGCTCCAGCTCCTACTGAGGAGGCATCAACCTCCAATAGGAAGGGTTTAGATGGGTCAGGTCTGGAGAGCACGGGAGCAGAAGAAAAGGCAGACTTGAGCCGTTTAAAGGCGTCTTCCGCTTGAGGAGGCCATGACTTAGGATTGGCATTCTTCTTGGTTAAAGCCACGATAGGAGCCACAATGGTGGAAAAATGTGGAATAAATTGTCTGTAATAATTGGCGAACCCCAAAAAACGTTGGATAGCACGGAGTCCGGAGGGGCGTGGCCAATCTAAGACGGCAGAGAGTTTGTCTGGATCCATTTGTAGTCCCTGGCCAGAGACCAAGTATCCTAGGAAAGGAAGAGATTGACATTCAAACAGACATTTCTCCATTTTGGCATAAAGTTGATTGTCACGAAGTCTCTGAAGAACCATGCGGACATGTTGGCGGTGTTCTTCTAGGTTGGCAGAAAAAATCAGAATATCGTCCAGATACACAACAACACAGGAATATAAGAGATCACGAAAAATTTCATTAACAAAGTCTTGGAAGACGGCAGGGGCGTTGCACAGGCCAAAGGGCATGACCAGATACTCAAAGTGTCCATCTCTAGTGTTAAATGCCGTTTTCCATTCATCCCCCTCCCTGATGCGGATGAGATTATAAGCACCTCTTAAGTCCAGTTTGGTAAAGATGTGGGCACCTTGGAGGCGATCAAAGAGTTCAGAGATAAGAGGTAGAGGGTAGCGGTTCTTTATCGTGATTTTATTAAGACCGCGATAGTCAATGCAAGGACGTAGGGAGCCATCTTTTTTGGACACAAAGAAAAATCCAGCTCCGGCAGGAGAGGAGGATTTGCGGATAAAGCCTCTTTTTAAATTTTCCTGGATGTACTCAGACATAGCAAGAGTCTCTGGGGCGGATAGAGGATAAATTCTGCCCCGGGGTGGAGTAGTGCCCGGGAGGAGGTCAATAGGACAGTCATAAGGCCTGTAAGGAGGAAGAGTCTCAGCTTGTTTTTTGCAAAACACATCAGCAAAGTCCATATAGGCCTTAGGGAGACCGGTTACAGGAGGAACCACAGGGTCACGGCAGGGAGTACTGGTAACCGGTTTAAGGCAGTCCTTGAAACAAGAGGTACCCCAACTCTTGATCTCCCCTGTGGACCAATCCAGGGTTGGGGAATGGTGTTGAAGCCAGGGTAGTCCAAGGAGAATTTCGGAAGTGCAATTGGAGAGGACCAAAAACTCAATTTTTTCGTGATGAGGTCCGATGCACATTAGGAGGGGTTCCGTGCGGTAACGCACGGCACAGTCCAATCTTTCATTGTTAACGCAATTGATGTAGAGAGGTCTGGCGAGACTGGTCACTGGGATGTTGAACCTATTGATGAGAGAGGCCAAAATAAAGTTTCCTGCAGATCCGGAATCCAAGAAGGCCTTAGTGGAGAAGGAGAAGGTAGAGGCAGATATCCGCACAGGCACAGTAAGACGTGGAGAAGCAGAGTTGACATCAAGGACTGTTTCACCTTTGTGCGGAGTCAGCGTACGTCTTTCCAGGCGGGGAGGACGGATAGGACAATCCTTCAGGAAGTGTTCGGTACCGGCACAGTACAGGCAGAGATTCTCCATGCGGCGTCGTGTCCTCTCTTGAGGTGTCAGGCGAGACCGGTCAACTTGCATAGCCTCCACGGCGGGAGGCACAGGAACGGATTGCAGAGGACCAGAGGAGAGAGGAGCCGGGGAGAAAAAACGCCTCGTGCGAACAAAGTCCATATCCTGGCGGAGCTCCTGACGCCTTTCGGAAAAACGCATATCAATGCGAGTGGCTAGATGAATGAGTTCATGTAGGTTAGCAGGAATTTCTCGTGCGGCCAGAACATCTTTAATGTTGCTGGATAGGCCTTTTTTAAAGGTCGCGCAGAGGGCCTCATTATTCCAGGAAAGTTCTGAAGCAAGAGTACGGAATTGCACGGCGTACTCGCCAACGGAAGAATTACCATGGACCAGGTTCAGCAGGGCAGTCTCAGCAGAAGAGGCTCGGGCAGGTTCCTCAAAGACACTTCGAATTTCCGAGAAGAAGGAGTGTACAGAGGCAGTGACGGGGTCATTGCGGTCCCAGAGCGGTGTGGCCCATGACAGAGCTTTTCCAGACAGAAGGCTGACTACGAAAGCCACCTTAGACCTTTCAGTAGGAAACTGGTCCGACATCATCTCCAAGTGCAGGGAACATTGTGAAAGAAAGCCACGGCAAAACTTAGAGTCCCCATCAAATTTATCCGGCAAGGATAGTCGTAGGCCTGAGGCGGCCACTCGCTGCGGAGGAGGTGCAGGAGCTGGCGGAGGAGATGATTGCTGAAGCTGTGGTAGTAGCTGCTGTAGCATCACGGTCAGTTGAGACAGGTGGTGGCCTTGTTGTGCTATCTGTTGTGACTGCTGGGCGACCACCGTGGTGAGGTCGGCGACAACTGGCAGAGGAACTTCAGCGGGATCCATGGCCGGATCTACTGTCACGATGCCGGCTGGCAGGAGGTGGATCCTCTGTGCCAGAGAGGGATTGGCGTGGACCGTGCTAGTGGACCGGTTCTAAGTCACTACTGGTGTTCACCAGATCCCGCCGCAAAGCGGGATGGTCTTGCTGCGGCGGTAGTGACCAGGTCGTATCCACTAGCAACGGCTCAACCTCTCTGACTGCTGAAGATAGGCGCGGTACAAGGGAGTAGACAAAAGCAAGGTCGGACGTAGCAGAAGGTCGGGGCAGGCAGCAAGGATCGTAGTCAGGGGCAACGGCAGAAGGTCTGGAACACAGGCTAGGAACACACAAGGGAACGCTTTCACTAGGCACGATGGCAACAAGATCCGGCGAGGGAGTGCAGGGGAAGTGAGGTATACATAGGGAGTGCACAGGTGAACACACTGATTAGAACCACTGCGCCAATCAGCGGCGCAGTGGCCCTTTAAATCGCAGAGACCCGGCGCGCGCGCGCCCTAGGGAGCGGGGCCGCGCGCGCCGGGACAGGACCGACGGAGAGCGAGTCAGGTACGGGAGCCGGGGTGCGCATCGCGAGCGGGCGCCACCCGCATCGCGAATCGCATCCCGGCTGGAGGCGGTATCGCAGCGCACCCGGTCAGTGGATCTGACCGGGGCGCTGCGGGAGCGAGAGTGTAGCGAGCGCTCCGGGGAGGAGCGGGGACCCGGAGCGCTCGGCGTAACAATCATAGACTACAGAATAGCATACAATGTCAGGCAGCCACTTCTAAGGCCAGCAGGATATTGTCATGTATCAAAAAAAGGATAGACTCACGGGACAGTGACATAATACTCCCCCTTTATAAAGCATTGGTACGGCCTCACCTGGAATATACTGTTCAGGAGGTTCTGGAGCTGGAAAGGGTACAGAGATGCACGACTAAACTAATAAGGGACATGGAACATCTCAGCTATGAGGAAAGATCAGAAGTATTACATTTGTTTAGTCTTCAGAAGAGACTTTTGAGGATATGATCAACGTATATAAGTATATAAATGGCCCATACAAAATATATGGGGAAAACCCCCCTCAAAGTACAAGGAAGCACTCCATCCGACTGGAGAAAAAAGGTTTAGACTTCTGGGGCAACAAACCTTATTTACCATAGTCACGATTCGGCTTACAGGTTGTGGATCCACTGTGTCAGCGAGGGATTGGCGTGGACCGTGCCGGTGGACCGGTTCTAAGAGGCTACTGGTGTTCACCAGAGCCCGCCGCAAAGCGGGATGGTCTTGCTGCGGCGGTAGCAACCAGGTCGTATCCACTAGCAACGGCTCAACCTCGCTGACTGCTGCGAAGGCGTGGGACAGAAGGACTAGGCAGAGGCAAGGTCAGACGTAGCAGAAGGTCGGGGCAGGCGGCAAGGTTCGTAGTCAATATGGATAGCAGGAGATAAGGTAACACAGGCTTTGGACAACACTAACGCTTTCACTGGCACAAGACAACAAGATCCGGCAAGGGAGTGCAGGGGAAGTGAGGTGATATAGCCAGGGAGCAGGTGGAAGCCAATTAGGGTAATTGGGCCAGGCACCAATCATTGGTGCACTGGCCCTTTAAGTCTCAGAGAGCTGGCACGCGCGCCCTAGAGAGCGGAGCCGCGCGCGCCAGCACATGATAGCCGGGGACCGGGACGGGTAAGTGACTTGGGATGCGATTTGCGAGCGGGCGCGTCCCGCTATGCGAATCGCATCCCCGCCGGCAATGTCAGTGCAGCGCTCCCGGTCAGCGGATCTGACCGGGGCGCTGCAGGAAGAGAGACGCCGTGAGCTCTCCGGGGAGGAGCAGGGTAACAGTACCCCCCCCTTAGGTCTCCCCCTTTTTTTTTCCGGCAACTGCTTCAAATGGGACGAGGACACCGGGAGTGATAGTAGGGTTTCCTCAAAGGCAGGCAGTACAGTAGGAGTGAGAATGGGGAGGGAGGGCAGAGGGTGAAGCTTGGCACGGGGCAGGGTGTCACCAGGACGGGGGCCATGAGGAGGCAAGGCACAGTCCTGATTGGCCTTGGGGAGACCAGGTGTAGGAGGAGGCACTGAGGCTTGCCTGACGGGACTGGGAGGAGAGGAGAGGCATTTCTTGTGGCAAGCAGAGCCCCAATTCTTGATCTCCCCGGTGGTCCAGTCAAGGGTGGGAGAATGAAGCTGGAGCCAACAGAGGAGGACTTCAGAGGTGCAGTTAGGAAGGATGAAAAATTCAATTTTTTCGTGATGGGGTCCAATGCACATTAAGGGGGGTTTTGTGCGGTAACGCACGGTGCAATCCAATCTAACTCCGTTGACCGCGGAAATGTAGAGCGGCTTGACGAGACGGGTCACCGGGTTGCAGAACTTATTCACCAAAGAATCCAGAATAAAATTCCCAGAGGCACCAGAGTCCAAGCAGGCCACGGCTGAAAGGGAGGAGTTGGCAGAAGGAGAAATCCGCAGGGGCACCGTGAGATGTGGAGAAGCAGACTTCGTACCAAGAGACGCCACACCCACATGAGCTGGGTGCGTGCGTGCGTTTCCTAGACGTGGAGGATGAATAGGGCAATCCACCAAGAAATGTTCAGTACTGGCACAGTACAGACAAAGATTTTCTTCCCTACAGCGATTCCTCTCTTCCTGGGTCAGGCGAGACCGATCCACTTGCATGGCCTCCTCGGCGGGAGGCACAGGCATAGATTGCAAAGGATACTGTGGGAGAGGTGCCCAGAGATCTAGGTCTTTTTCCTGGCAGAGCTCCTGGTGTCTCTCAGAAAAACGTATGTCAATGCGGGTGGCCAAATGGATAAGTTCTTGCAGGTTGGCAGGAATCTCTCGTGCGGCCAGCACATCCTTGATGTTACTGGATAGGCCTTTTTTAAAGGTAGCGCAGAGGGCCTCGTTATTCCAAGATAATTCGGAAGCGAGAGTACGAAATTGGATGGCGTACTCGCCTACTGAAGAATTACCCTGGACCAGGTTCAGCAGGGCAGTCTCGGCAGAAGAAGCTCGGGCTGGTTCCTCGAAGACACTACGGACTTCAGCGAAGAAGGACTGGACTGTGGCTGTGGCAGGATCATTGCGGTCCCAGAGCGGTGTGGCCCAAGACAAGGCCTTTCCAGAAAGAAGGCTCACTACGAACACCACCTTAGACCGTTCTGTAGGAAATAGGTCCGACAACATCTCCATATGCAGGGAACATTGAGACAAAAATCCACGGCAGAGTCTAGAGTCCCCATCAAATTTGTCCGGCAGGGACAAGCGGAGGCTAGGAGCGGCCACTCGCTGCGGAGGAGGTGCAGGAGCTGGCGGAGGAGATGGTTGCTGCTGTAGCAGTGGCAGAAGTTGCTGTAACGTGGCGGTCAGCTGCTGTCCTTGTTGGGCAATTTGCTGCGATTGCTGGGCGACCACCGTGGGTAGGTCAGCGAGACTTGGCAGCGGCACCTTAGCAGGATCCATGGCCGGATCTACAGTCACGATTCGGCTTACAGGTTGTGGATCCACTGTGTCAGCGAGGGATTGGCGTGGACCGTGCCGGTGGACCGGTTCTAAGAGGCTACTGGTGTTCACCAGAGCCCGCCGCAAAGCGGGATGGTCTTGCTGCGGCGGTAGCAACCAGGTCGTATCCACTAGCAACGGCTCAACCTCGCTGACTGCTGAGAAGGCGTGGGACAGAAGGACTAGGCAGAGGCAAGGTCAGACGTAGCAGAAGGTCGGGGCAGGCAGCAAGGTTCGTAGTCAATATGGATAGCAGGAGATCAGGTAACACAGGCTTTGGACAACACTAACACTTTCACTGGCACAAGGCAACAAGATCCGGCAAGGGAGTGCAGGGGAAGTGAGGTGATATAGCCAGGGAGCAGGTGGAAGCCAATTAGGGTAATTGGGCCAGGCACCAATCATTGGTGCACTGGCCCTTTAAGTCTCAGAGAGCTGGCGCGCGCGCGCCCTAGAGAGCGGAGCCGCGCGCGCCAGCACATGACAGCCGGGGACCGGGACGGGTAAGTGACTTGGGATGCGATTCGCGAGCGGGCGCGTCCCGTTATGCGAATCGCATCCCCGCCGGCAATGTTAGTGCAGCGCTCCCGGTCAGCGGGTCTGACCGGGGCGCTGCAGGAAGAGAGATGCCGTGAGCGCTCCGGGTCCCTGCTCCTCGGCGTAACAACCATAAGAACTGTGAATTTATGGAACAGTCTACCTCAGGAACTGGTCACTGCAGGAACAGTTGTAGGATTCAAAACAGGGTTATATATATTCCTAGAACAAAATAACATTAATGCATATGCAAAAATATATAATTACATCTCCTCCCCTTCATCCAACCATACCCCTTTCCTTCACCTTCATGCTTGATGGACATTTGTCTTTTTTCAACTGAACTATCTATGTATCTATGTAGACCTGTCATAGTGGGATAATGCACATGATCACATTACAGTTTTGTAAAGAGCCATAAGAGGACTGTGAAAGCCCTCTACTGTACCTCTGTATGGCTTAGATTTAGTACAGAGGCACATAAATAATATATCCATAAGAATCTGACAAAAAAGATTGACGCAAATTCCATTGTGCGGTGGAGGTAGTCTGACCTACAAGCATTAATTCTAGGGCAGAAGCATTTCCTACATATGTAGTCTGACATGGCCGCATGACAGCACAATGAGGCTTTGGTGTTAAAGTTAACCCATCATTACTTTCATGCTGCCTGAACAATAAGTCATCAAGCTTCTCTCCAGTGGCTTCTCCAGCCCTGCCAGCCTTGATTGGTAAATCTCTTCCTGTTTGGGTATAGGGATAGTTCTATAAATAAAGACTGGTGAGGAAGGCAGATATCACCAAGGACTTCCCCAATCAATATTTATGGCTTAGGCAGCATGAAAGTGATGACAGTTTTTAAGTAGACCTGGCGTTACCATACTGGCTCTATGCACATGGTTCTGCTGTGCACATAAGCCTCAAGATGTACTATATCATATTGCCTCCATTGAGCTAATCTTCATCAACACTTGCTACAAGGTTCTATAATTATCACACAAATTATCATTATATTTTCCATGGCCAATTCTGAAATAAAACTACAGAACATTCATTATTTTTCAACCATTAAATCTAAATTTAAATGGTTATTAAAGTAAATTACTGTATAAAAGAAGTAAGCTTGCTAATGACTGGCCGAGGACATTTTCAAGTATAGTTGCCATAGCATCTAATATTTTTCTTTCAAATGTTCTTTTTAAGCTAAAAGTAAAGAAAGACATAATGTAAGCATGAAATGCATTCTCGGCTTTTACTTAAAGTCTGCACAGTGGGATTTTAAATCCAAGTAGGAATTAGAAAGCATATGTAGGATGATTTCATACAGCGATATAGTCAAGATCTGAATTGATATAATACTAGGTCTCAGCTAGATGTAGTCGTGTTTTACAGTTCATACGTCACCTTCCTTCAGGGCGTCTTTCCAAGTGCCGGAGTAAATTGATATTTGCAAAGAAATCCAAAGTGTCTTGTAATTGCTGCATTATATTAATGGCTTGAACTAATGCACTACTTCTAAATTGTGGTTGACAGATATCACTTGGCCTGTCATGGAAGGATGCCATAAAGAAATATATAAGAATGTGGAGTTTTATATATGTATACACATACACATTGTCTTTTAAGGGTACGAATGCTTAAAAGACATAGGGTCATATTAGTGGGTTTTTGGTCAGATGCACGGCCCTTTTTCTGCCTGAAGTCATTCCATCCTGGTTTAGCAACATACATTTTTTTAAATTATTTTAATATTATAATAGGCACAAAACACAAATTAATGGTAAAATGAGCAGTAATTTTACTGGCATAGGTTTCCACCATAAATGTTGATACCCAGACAGGAAACATCCAATAAGTAGATAAAGCCGGGCACCGCTGGCTGAAAAAATTATGAAATACAGCTGACAAGTGTCTAAATTGGGGTGCGTGTCATTAGCAGACCAGTAGCGTAGGGGGGGGCTTCACGTATTTAGGTATTCAAAAAAGAAATTAACAATATGGAGAAAAGAGACAGCGCACACACCTGGAAATCCTGCTGTAACGGTTTATTGAAAGTTAATTCAGAACACAGATGAGACATCTTCCCCAAGACACGAGCGGAGCTAAGAGGCAGGAGCGTGAACCTGGACGACAGCCACTGTTTCACACCGAACGCTAGGTCAACGTTACGCTACGCGCCTTAGCGCTCTAACTGAGTGCTAAAGCGGGGGCCCCTTTCAGGAGATTGCGGGGGGTCCCAGCCCTGTGGATAGGGCATAAGTGTTTTAACGCTGCAGATGGCCTTTAACCTGTGTGGCACAACATCCACAGCTTTACCCTGGTCCAATCTATAACTAACCTCATAGAAGCTGATCAGATTAGTCTGACAGGACCGATCCCGCATAAACCCATGTTGGTGCTGTATTAGAAGGTTATTTTTATGGATATACTCAAGAATCCCAGAAAACCCTCAAAAATCTTACCCACAACAGGCCTATAGTTTTTCCGGATCCTATTTTGACAGGGCCAGATGATGTAAAATAATAATATATATAAATAATAATAATTATAAATTTATAATATAGAAAAAAAAAAAAAAATTATAATTATAATATTCTAATATCCTGGGCATTTCCTTTGACTAGATACAAGAAAAAAAAATGGTCTAACAACATACAATAATAGTTAATGATTCGGTTTGAACCTAGTAAAATAAGAGCCAAATATTCCTAAACAATAACAATAATAATCATTCATATTGTCAAGTAGAAAATTGCTTTGTTTTTTTTATAGCTTATAGTTCTTTCTATCCATGTGATCTGATTCTTATTTTTTAAAGCCACCCTTAAATGGATTGTCTATGACTTAAAACTGCAAATTCAGCAAAAATAAAATGCTTACAACAAACCCTATCTAAGGCTACTTCCACGCTGCCACTACGCCCCACCCTTAAACGGCCGGCTGTTAGGCTCTCTTTTTTCCCAGCCTTTAACGGCCATTATTGAGACGGGGCACAACGGGCAATGACAGGTCCCGACTGATCCCATTTACTATAATGGGTTCCTTCGGGACCCTTTATTTTGTAGCGAGACTAGTGGGAGAAAAAGACGGCAAAAGCAGTTTTCCCGGGCTCCACCGAGGGCTGTCACACTGCCGTGTGCTAAGGGCAGTGTGAAAGAAGCCTAAGAGAATTCTTAATGACCAGGGCATCTAGAAGGAATTAAGACCTGGCTTCAGATGCACAATGGTCTATGCTGTAAAGAAAACAAACAAACAAAAAAACATTCCAACCACGTATGCACATAAATTGAATGTACACTGGAGCTATTCCAAAGTTCATTGTCCTCAGGGAACTACCTGCAGACTTCCCACTGAGTAGCTTCTCCAATGAATGCATTGATCTCCCTGCAGTGGATGTTGTGAGATGTAATTGTAATTAGCCTTTATGTCAATACCAGACCTTTATACTGTGTGTACATGGCTTTAATGGCTTCTCTATCCAGATAATAAACTGGGGCTTTTCTCTGACACAATCTCAAGAGCACTTAGTTGCAATCTGGAGCACAGACAGCCTTTACATAGGGCAATCCAAGTGATAGGAGAAAATGCTATTATAAAACTCATCTACTTGTACTGGAATTGGAAATGATGGTGTTAACATTTATAGATACAAATAACATCACCTTCGGAAAGTGAAAACTGCCTAAAAACATTTCACAAGGTATTTTCGGACATTTTACTTTATTATAGACCTATTTAACTGATCTTAAACCAGTAGCCCGTCTTTGTGAGCCACTCATTTCAGTAAAGCACTTGTACTTTTGATATCTCCAGCTACCAATCATTATTGGAAACTATGGAGGGACTTATTAAAGACTGAAAATTGACATGCCGGACTCAAGATTCACCAAATGGTGCTGGCGTTTTAATAAATCTGGCACATTGGTGACAGTCTGTGAGCCACACTTAAAAATCGACAATAACCCAGCTACAAGCTGGCATAATATTCAGCTATAATTTACAGCAGGTCATTCTCTATTAAGGCATGACCTTTTTTAGACCTTTTTTTTTTACAATTTTGTTTATACTTTTTATGAAAGAAAACTGGTTTACATATATTGATAAATTGCTCCTCTATGCTTTTACAAACCTTTAAAATAAGCGACAAACAATGTTGTTGAAGTTAGTTATCAGACATTTACATTTATTTGGCCTATTAAAGGGGTTATCCACCATAAGGTGATTTTTAGTACGTACCTGGCAGACATTAATGGACATGCTTAGGAAGGATCTGCGCTTTTCTTGGGGCTAAATGGCTATGTTGTGAAATTACCATAACACTGTGGCTAGCCTTTTGTGAACTGGTATTTCCTGTTTCAGTTTTCTTTTTTTGACTCCAAATCCCATAATTCCATTTTCCTCCCTCCCACACATCAGCCACCCCACCCATTGAAACATAAATTAGATGCATCCATTCAAAAGACCTGTGGTTTTTAATCAGGGTGCCTACCGCTGTTGCATTAGTTGCAGTTTGATCTCTCTCCCACCAAGCGATCGTTCCACTTAGAGATGAGCAAAGATACAGTGATTCGATTTGTTACAAACTTCTCGGCTCGGCGGTTGCTGACTTTAGCCTGCATAAATTTGTTCAGCTTTCAGGCGCTCCGGTGAGCTGGAGACTCCCTCCTAGGCCTGTATCCACCTTTTCCAGCCCACCGGAGCACCTGAAAACTGAACTAATTTATGCAGGCTAAAGTCAGCAACCGCCGAGCCAAGTTTGTGATGAATCAAATCACTGTAACTTCGCACATCTCTAATTCCACCCATTGGAGCAGACAGGCTCCCTGTCATCAGCTAGCCAGTGAGTCAGGACTCGGCTGCATTGCAACCTGGGAAAAATCTGAGACAACAGTCATTTTGTATGCTGGTAAACATAAATATTGGGGTGAAAATCACATAAGAATTGTGAAAAAACCGTCACATACAGGTACAGACACTATATTGGACTACACTAACTTTACAGCCCCTGTAGCATATTCAAATAAAATAAATTCCTGGAATACCCCTTTAAGGTTTAAAGTGTTACTGTCTTTAAATATTTGACTTGTAATAAAAACACCAAACATTTTAATCTATCGGGTCTGAATGGTGACACCTACAGATTTCTCCCAGCAGGGAGACGTGTTTAGAATTCATATAAACTCTAGCTGCATAAAGACATGGTTTAGTGTCCTAAAATGTCTTGACAGGTTCCCTTTACAGATGACCTGTGGCCAACCCAAAAAATTGAATTGCAAATAGCTTGGGGTATCCTGATTACACATTATCCTGATTATTCTAGATGCACCCCTCAGTTCCTCAGTTAAGTAAATTTAGTTTGTCTGACAATTCAGGAAACCAGTCAGATGGGTGAAACTTAATTTTAATATTGGGAGAGCCCATCAATAGGTAGGATTATACAGTCAGCATCAAATCTGTAGCGTCAAATGTGTAGCAAACATTGTACGTGTGAATGTACCCTACAACTGTAACAATTAAAACTTGATGTACCATTCGTTTCTGAGATGCCAACCAAAAGGGCCAACCAATATGGTTGCATCTTAGTAAAAATGGCCACCATGGCAAAACAAAACAAATAGCAATACCTCTGTAATTAAAGTTTAAACACAATAACAACCAACCTTTGGCTATGGCTCTTAGACTAGGTTTACACATTGTATTTTGGTCAGTATTTGCTTCTCATGTTGGAGCTCAATTTGATCAGTATTTTATAGGTAAAACCGTGAATGGATCCAAAACACAGAAAAAGGTGCAATTATTTATAGTTTTTCTCTGTGCTGGTTTAACTCTTATATTTGGCATTTAAAAATTTTTTACAAATCTAAAAGTCCTAAAGAGAAGTCTAAAGAAAAAAAAATACCCAGAGCATGACATTGTGACCCAAAAACATCACAACACTTTGCACATTATATACTTCACTATAGACTTTAAAGTAACATAATAAAGCTAGGATAAAAAAAATTTGTGTTTTTGAGGTGTGCAATCCCAGCCTTTTTCCTTTTTGTACTAAGAAATAGCCATTGTTTGTCCACTTTACGGTCCAAACAATGGCCAAAAATCGGCTTTCTTTTTCCAGTTATTGAGTTTAATTGAACTCAATGTAAGTTTGCATGCCTTGGGGTTTTGGGCAGTGATTTCAATGTTAGAAATACTGCCGTAATTTAATACTATGCACTAATTGATGTTTTTCCATAGACTTTAATGGAACACGTTATTAGATTAAAAATATATAATTTTTTTTTTATATATATACTTTACTGTGTGTGAACTTAGCCTTACAGTCTGGAAAATTCATAATAAACTGCTATGGAGCATTTGACAGAATTTTAAATGCCTGCATGGCAACATGTAGTTTTAGCGATAAGTCTGGATATGGGACAAGCCGTTTCAATTTATTTTCAATGCTTGCCCAATGCACAAAACTGTCTATGCTCCAAACAGGGTGGATAATGTAGACATCAAAGCTTCTGTGAGAATCAACAGTCTGGAAGAAATTAGATCTTGTTCCTGTCTCACATTCTGTTTAGGTTTTTTCTTGAATGATATAACTTGAGTATAGTCAAGAGAGCGTTTGTTTATTTTCTTTTTCTCTGCCTTTTTGTCTACCAGCAGTTACAAAGCAAGGGTGAGACCCCTGGAAATGAGGTGCTAATGATTTATTTTCTTTCTTCAGGAAAGAAACATTTACATGGCACTTTCTGTTGTAAATGTTCAATGATGTACATTATAATCAAACAAAAAACAGAACACTGATCTATACTTGTTGGGCATAGTTCACACTGCTATATAAAACCACTATAGAATGGGAGAGCTGTTTTTACAGGATTTTATTTGATCTCACACGTCATGTACACAAGGTACAGTTAACTACTGGCAGGTAAAGAAATAAAAAGGAATTTATTGAATACAGTTAATTGGCAAAAAAAATGCACCAAGAAGGAGTTGTTGGAATGAAATGAAACTTTATATGTGTGACTATAATCATCATATATGTAGATTATTATAAAATTAGAGTAAAAAGATAAGTTTATTGGAATTATACATTGGAAAGGAGGCTCTAGTACCATGCTAAGCCACCTCTAGCCTGGATACAAGATAAGATATGGTTGGGTATGGAGGCATTCTGCAGCACATTTGCCTGCAGATGTGACAGCTGGGCCTGTAGATCCTGCAAACGTGTTGGTTACCAAAGCTGTCTCAAAATAAATGCTCGATTAGTGATACAGTGAAATCTCCCTTAGTGGACACCTCCCAATAGGGGACACCTCCCAATAGTGGACAGTTTTTAATTCCCCAGCAGGGTCCCATAAGACTTAATGTATTTTCACCCTCCGAATAGGGGACATTCCCAATAGTGGACGTGGACACACCCAATAGGGGACAGTAGGGGGCAAAACACTCCCAATAGGGGAAAAAACACTCCCAATAGGGAACAATGCGGGATAAAACACTCTCAATAGGGGACAACCAGGCGTATGTGCAGGCCCTACCTTGTGCACAGGGTAGCCGACAGGGGGTACAGCCAATACCACAGTAAGGGGCCCAGACTCCCAGGGGGCCCAGGTCCCCACTGCAGCCCCCTGCAGCAGCCCCAGCACAGAAGCAGAAGACCTCAGTGGTCTCATGCTTCTGTACATCTGCCGGCCACATCATTCAACCCCCTCCTTTCCTGATCCCCCCATGCCGCTTTATTTCCCCTGTGTAAAATCACCCCCCCCCCTTTTTACCCCCTGTGCCACATCATTTCCTCTTGATCCCCTGTACTATTTCATTCCCCCTTTATCCCACTTTGCTACTTCATAAAGATGGGGTGATGAATTTACACAGAGGGTAATGAAATTGAACAGAGGGGATAAAGGGGAAATTATGTGGCACAGGGGGTTAGGGGGGGGGCATAATTTGGCACAAGGCGTAAGGGGGCACACGGTATAAAGGGTGGATGAAATGATGGGGGGGGTAAGGGGTGATTAAATGTCACTGGGAGATTCTACTGTAATATTGCTTTTTATCCAATAGGGGACATCACTCATTAGTAGACAATAGTGTCCACTATTGGGAGATTCTACTGTAAAAATTTGGTGGCCGGGCAGGCCAAGAAGGTGATGAAATATGGCACATATCACTGAACTGTGCCCCTTCTATCACTACTATAGGTAATCGACTTTCATGTGATGTGATGGCTTCCCATATCATCATCACATCAGCGGTTAGAGCAGTGCATCTCTCCACAGCAAAGGCAGGATTAAAATGCTCATCCACAAAGCATTCATACTTGAAACCCATTGCCCCTCTGATCCCATACATCACCTGAACTTATCCCTAAAAACAATGAAGTTTCAGTCTGTAGCAGTCCAAATCTCTTGTTCACAACACCACTAAAAACTAAGGCAACAGTGTCTGGCTGTCAATGGTGGGATATGTAATGGACACTACTATGCCCTATGATATAACACTTCTTTCTGTTAAGCACCGGATATGGTCTGGGCAGACACATAGGAGTGTAATGAAGGTGTGGATGGTGGACAAGGAAACTGGGGCAGCTGCTTATGCTTGAAGATCAAATAATCCTCTCTAATGATGGTCTGTATGGGCTGTCTGAAGCCTGTTCCCATGTATGCGTGCCTTAAACAAAAAAAAATGCTCCTAACACCTCCTAACAGCTTGGTCAAAATGTCCTAGATGGTGGGCAATTTGTTGTGGTGTCATATATGGAATGAATTGCCCATGTGGCAAAATATATATAGGGTGCACGAAGAGATTCCTATCAAAACCCATTGGCGGGCACCTATATAATATAGGGAGAGGATATCAAGGACACCCCCTTTCATAACATGCGGATAAACATAATGCCTCCTTCCAAGGGTCCCATTTTTATGGAATTGAACATGTACATCCCCATTGGAGAGGAGGAAATTACATCTCTCAATTATCAAAAGCAGAATGCAGGGGGGATTTTTAACCTTAACACACTGGCACCCTTTGACCTCAGCGTTTATTTTGAGATGTTTGCTTTGCTAGAATGATAAAAACAGAAAAAAGGGAAAAATGGTGCGTAAAATTTTTATGGCTGTATTCATATGGTGTGTTTTATTTATATGCGTTTTCTAAATGCGTTTTTTGCACAATACATATGGACTGCATAAATTATACCTAGTGTGCACTGTCATATAACTAGATATGAGATATGTACAGACTAAAACATATTCATAGCATATGAAGGCGATTTTATGGTAAATCATGGTGGATGGTATATATAGCTTAGTCCCGAGGGGCGAGGGTTTCCGTGAGGAAGGAGAATGCTATTCTCCAAAACGCCGTTTGATCTTTTTGGCCCAACTAGCTCTTTGTAGTTACGTCACTCCCAGCTACGGGACTCAAACTCCTTTCACTTTGCAGCACACAGGTAGAGACGCCGCCGGCCGGGGCAGAATTCCCTGCGACTGCACGGATTACCATACACGCCCGGACCATCGGCAAAAGTATAACGCACACTGGAGGAACAGGATCTGAACAGGAATACAGACCACAAAAGGTAAAAACCTTTCTATTGCGTTTAAGACTCTAAAACTGTGGAAAACATACAGCGCCCTATGTTATAGTAGTATGAGTGCGCACATAAATTCCGTCGCTCTCATACACACACACAAAGACCTGCCAGCTGAGTATTCAGTAAGACCCCAATTAGCGCTGCCGCCAGTCAAAACTTTTTGTGGAACATTTATATAGCGCCAACATATTTGGCACAATTCTGAATGTGCATATACAGACTATAATCAGACAATGACAGAATTTCACACTTATCAATTCAGAGATAAGGTATATTGTCATATACCACGCTTTGGTGACTGATTCCATATAAAGCTGTCAAAATCTGTCACAAAATCTAAAGCTAGCTATGGTTGGCAAATGATGTTTAGATAAGGATGATAGATCATACAATATGACTTACAGTTATGTTAGTTGGCACCGAAAATGAGTAATGAATGATCAAATAATGGAGTACCAGGAGCCTGAAAATCATTACGGCTCAGTCATTATCAATTGGTTGTGTCTGGTAAATATTGTCTAACAATTGGTTACCAAAGAGAATAAAGTGCAGTGCTGGCATTTTGACAATCTCATAATGACCAGCATGAGCATGTGGTGAAAGGTGCAGGACCCAGCATTTGGGGCACAATGGATAAACTGAGCCCTGAAGGAAGCAGTTTTCAAGTGTTCAGATAAACAATACATCTACATAAGGTATTGATGTAGGATAAATACAGTGATGTACCTTGGCTGGCCTTACACCTTTAGCCTCGACACTCTTCAACTTAGGTCAACAAATCAGGTCACAGATGCCCCTACCAGACGGGCACCAACAGTAATTCCCTTTGGAACTTTGTCAGGTCTGAGATATCACACCATGAAAATAAATAAAGAGATGAGAACAGCACAAGTAATAAAGTTTATCAGCCGTGATGTAAGTACCAGTGTCACTGGTGATGGCAGGTGTGTCGGAAAGAGTTCCAAATAATGGTGTTCTAGTTATTTTCTCCAACCCCTGTAGCTTAACATTGGTTGTTGACCTCGGTGTGATCTAAAGGCTCCCATACACATTTGACATGTATCAGCCAAATATGCTGTTTTTACTAGAACTGTCTGACCATCTAATGCAGTGTTTTTCTAGCGCAGTCCTCAAGACGTCTCTACCGGTCATGTTTTCAGGATTTCCTTAGTCTTTCACAGATGATATAATTATTTTCAGGGAATCAGGCATCACCACAGTTATATCACCTGTGAAAAAGGGATAAGTAACCAATCAGAGTGCTTTTTTTCCCACTTTTTTTTTTAAATAAAAGAATCTGGTTGCTATGGGCAACTGCATCACTCTTCCTCTACACACTCAGAAGGTGCAATGATTTCTGCAGTTCAGATATCACAGTCATAAGTTTATTGAAATGATAGACATGTCACATCATGAAAACCAACTTTTTATGGCATATGAATAAGGTTTATCCAAAAGGTGGCTGATAAAATGATATAATTAGACAAACTAATGATATTTACACATATAGAGGCATATTAAGTTATTAAGTACCATTAAGACACCTATCCCCTAATTTAGCTAAGCACGTCTTTTGATGTTGCCACACTGACTAGTTAAACCTGCTCAATTGGTCATCCTTTGTGTTGGATTTATAGCCTCCTAACCTGGCTTGACCCTGACCTCTGGTTTCAAAAGCCTTTGACATCTCAACTTGTAGGCTGACTCTCCTTGTACCTAGCTCAACCGTAGTAGGCGTTGTCTGTCATACATACTACTACTCCTTTTCCTAACTCATAAAGAAGGACAATTTATTTGGAAGCCAGAATAAATTACTTCCTTGAAGAAGTAGTTTCTGTACCGGTTATTGCTTTGACCCAGTGGGGCGACGCATGACTAGGGGATATCCTAATTGCTGGCCCTTCTAACCCAATACCCACCCAATGACAGAAATGACAACACATTGGTTGGGTACAAGGGCCACAGCAGACCCACTTTTATTTACATAAAAATTAACAACATTGTTTAAGAAAATATTAACCCCCTCCCATATGGACATCATACAACCAACATAATACCAACTTTAAAGTTCTACCTGCCCCAGGACAAGGACTTGAAGGCACCGCTAATTTAAAGGGGGCCTCCTATTTACCCCCTGCCGTGCTTTCAGGCCTGGGGGCACCAATTATTGGAGACTCACAACCCTCCCTGGGGGCCCCCATGCCCACAGGGAATTCTCCACCAGACTGGGTACCGTCCCCAGCCTTTACTGAAAACCACCTTTTCAGTTGCCAGAAACCTCTGGTGCGACAAATTCTTACAATTCGAACTGGTGGGGGGGACTTCTTTTCCTGTGGCCACACGCCAACTGACCCCCTGCCCCCTCCGCCACCCATATATAACTTCCAAGCTCCATCCCTTATCCTGGCCCCGCTCCCTGAACTCTCCATGACCTCAACCCTTCCCTGGCCACTAGTCTCCCCCTGTCATGTGCCCCTCCATTCCTTTTCTCTCCATTACATGGCTTTCATATGTCTTTTTACCAGCTAGTACTTGTAATCTCACATATGAAGTCTTGTTCAAAGTGGATAGAGTGGGTTCCAGGCCCTGGGTATCTCCCTGGAGGTAACCACAACTGTAATAAAGGTTTAATAAAGGAGGAGCTTCACAAGTATATTAATGGTGTCCTTGTTGATGGCAACTGGGGTGCCCCTGATAGTCACCAGGACTTGAGGAATTGCTTCATAACGGGTAACTTTACTTAAACACAAAAATATCTTCCACTGAGTTGATGCAGGTGGTTGCTGGTAGCAAGTAGTTTACTTGTAATGAGTCAGTGCATTGTAAAGTCAGTTCCTGGGATGGTTGTATTCCTGAGAGGACTAGGAGAATCCTACCAGTTTGCTCCCAGCAGTTGAAAGGTGGTCTGTACCTGACTCGAGGTCCAAATGTTAGCCATCTAAGGGGCCCTTAAAATTGTCATTACTTTATATTAGAGGCAAGAAACTGGTCATCTGTTAAATGCAGTGGCTGCAAAAAAAGACAATGGGGGTGATTTATCAAAACCTGTGCAAAGGGAAAGTTGCCCACTTGCCCATAGCAACCAATCAGATTGCTTCTTTCATTTTGCATAGGCCTTGTTGAAAATGAAAGAAGCGATCAGATTGGTTGCTATGGGCAACTCAACAACTTTTCCTCAGGACAGGTTTGGATAAATCTCCCCCAATGTTCCTCAGACAGAGGCAAAGCTGATATGTGGTGTTTCTTTAGTAAGTCCACACAGAAGTCAAACTTGGTTCAACGTGAGAAACAAAAAAAGAGGGGTAGATCAGCTCACCAAATCCATATGTGTCAAGCATCAGGCAATAGTCCCGGAGCACGGACGCAGGGAGCCGACACTCCCCGTGAGACTGAGAGGAGGAAAATGGAAGGGGTCCAGCTCCTGGGTAGGTAATCCAATAAAACTTAACCTTTAATGGCAACCAATTAAAACATGGAAAGTCGCCACAGAGGTGACGAGTGACATGTCACTTAAAAACAAGGGGGGGGTGAAACGCCGACGCGTTTCGAGCAGTTGCTCTTAGTCATGGCCATGACTAAGAGCAACTGCTCGAAACGCGTCGGCGTTTCACCCCCCCCTTGTTTTTAAGTGACATGTCACTCGTCACCTCTGTGGCGACTTTCCATGTTTTAATTGGTTGCCATTAAAGGTTAAGTTTTATTGGATTACCTACCCAGGAGCTGGACCCCTTCCATTTTCCTCCTCTTGGTTCAACGTGACCCTGATAGGCCCCCAAGACTCTTTACTCAAGACCATGTGGTTAGGGAAAGCTGGGTATTTCTTAAAGAAGAACTGAGTAAACAACATTTTTTACAAGAAAGTTCTATGATATAAACCAGAAAGAATGCTGTTCACCAGCGATGGCAGCAGAGAGCATTAAAGTGAATGGGATGTGGGTCAAGTTTCCAGCATATGGACTTAATTGGATATTACATGAACTTAATTTACCAAAAATATGCAAAACTAAAATCAAAATAGTATTTACATAATTATTTTGTTATAAAAAAAAAAAAAAACAGAAGTGCACACCGTCTAGTTGTTTCGGTACATGTGATCCATTTCCTTCTGCTTCGTGCTGAATGTAATGTGAGTAATTGTGATTTACAGAAATTCTCTGACAGAACACATCTGTCACCTATCCAGAGAAATGCTGCTTAATGTTTAATCACAGGGGCCCCATCAGGTGCGGAGGGTGACTTTCTGTGAAGCACTGGTCAAGCATGTGTGCTTCTGCTCCATTCAGTCTCAGTTATCACTCACTGTCACTTCAGGCATCTTGTAACCAGTGATTTTTAACCAAGTGCAGTCCTTTTATTAAATGTTGTTTTACTATCATTCCCTAATACAAATATAGATCATTGTCTCTCAATCTCCTACAACCCTTGCTTTCTCCCATCTATCCTTATAATATATTTTCTCCGAACCAATGACTTTGTCGGTGTACTAAATACAAAGCAGTGTATTTATTGGGTGCAGTTCTTTATATGTACTTTATATAACAGGATTTTTATACTTTATATGAGGGGTGAAACCAAAATTTTATAAAAGACATTCCAAAGGTACCCCATAGCTCCACTGATTTTAAATCTTCTCCAGCTCCTAGGGAATTCTGGATATGAAAACTTGATCAAGGCGTGATCAAGCAGAAATAACCCGCGAAATGAAGCCGTCGCTGCTCCCCTGTCCCCAGAGCCGTGGTGAATTTTTTCTTCATGTCCTGTATGTCTGACCCTGTATTGTGATGCCAAAATAAAGAATCTACACTATGTCTGGAAGGTGAGTGCTACGTTACCTGTTTCTATTTACTACAGTATTACCTGCTTTTCTCTTTGTGAGCACCGCGGTCCCTCCGGAACATCCTTACTCACACACGGCCAGAAGGGTTCTCCTAGTGCTATAGTATCAAAGAAGTAAAACATAACATTATAACTGAGCACAATTCTGCTCTCTAGAGAAATGTAACACTGATTTTTTTTTTTACTAAAACACGTAAAGGGCTGTAACTGTTAAACACTGTGCTCCGGCCGTGAGAGCAGTGTCCCTGTGTCCCCGACCGCAGGCGGGGACAGGATTCACATCGGGGGACGTGCCGCATGCGAATCCCCCCCATCTCTTACCATGCTCCGCTCCTGCAGCTCCTTCTGTCTCTCAGCTCCGGCGCACGCGTCTCCGTCCCTTAGGGCGCGCGTGTGCCGGAGCTCCAAAATTTAAAGGGCCAGGATGCCCATAATTAGTGAATACACCTGACACCACATTATCAGTTGTTGTACCTCCCACACTTCCCTGCCAGATCTTCAGTGACTATTGCCTGAGAGAAAGCGTTACTATTGCCTGTTTGCCATACCCGTGTATCCAGACCTTCCTGCTTTGTTTTTTGACTACGAACCTTTGCCGCCTGCCTTGACCTTCTGCTACGTTGACTATGCTACTGCTTCTTCCTTCGGTACCTAGCCTTGCCCAGTTTCCTGTGTGGTCGAGCCGTGTCGGGGGTAGCGACCTGGGTGTTGCCTGCCACAGCAAGCCCATCCTGCTTTCCGGCGGGCTCTGGTGAGGACCAGTGGCACTTTAGACTCTGCTCCCTGATACAGTCCGAGTCATCAGCAACACAGGTAGAGGATCCACATCCAGCTCCGTTACAGTAACTATAAGCGGGTGGCAGAGTATGACAAGGAAAACAATATATGCTGCACATGTATTCTGATTGAAAAAAAAAATTGTAGAAAGAGAAAGGTGTCCAGGGACTATTGGTGTTGTCTTGGCTTGCAGGCTGTGGAAATCTGATTGCAAACACTGGAGAATGCTGGGTAGTTCACATGGGCAAGGCCCAAGTTCAAAACCTCTGCCAGTCCTCACCCTTTTCTCTCAGCCAGAGATGGCAATGTCTTGTTAGCATTAGCATAAGTGCTGCTTTTCTACAGACATTTCCATAAGTTTACAATAATTGATATCACAAACAGGGTTTGCCATAGCAGCACATTACAGCTGGGCACCAGGTGTTGCCTACAGATAGATGTTTGGGTAAGTGCTGTTGTTATATAGCAGTAGCAAAATTACAATAGAAAATAGTAAAAGGAGTACTCTGGGATGTAAAAATTTAGTTTCAGACTGCTCGCAGTAAAAAAAAAAGGGATATATACCTGCCGCCGCTCGTCCAGTGCCTCCGGTAGCCCGCTCTGGTTTCTCCTGCGATCCTCTTCCTGGCTGCTGGTGGTCAGTGAGTCATACTGCACTCAGCCAATCACCGGCTGCAGCAAAGTCCCACCTCAGCCGGTGATAGGCTGAGCGGCCCCCGTTTTTGTCTTTTTTTTACTGCCGGTAGTCTGAAACAAAAATTTTACATCCTGGAGTACTCCTTTAAGGCTACAGTTGAAGTTACCAGCTACATACAATGCAAGATCTGCATAGCCAAGGTTGTATTTTAGTCATTTTTATATATAGTGACATGGAAAATTAAATAACCATCACCAGATTGTTAAAACAACCTTAATTTCAATATTCTTACAACAGATTCCATGTAGCAAACCCTCTAATACACATTCATGTCAAATATTCAAGAGCAAGAGCTGTTCTTTGTAGTGGTTCACCATTTTGGTTGATAGGGTTTCCCTCAGTAGGGGATCAGCCTGTATGAGATCTATATGCCTTAATATGCCCCCCAGATGATTTGACCAGTGATAGTAGCAACAAGTCATAAGACCTTAGCACCTGGATCCGGTTCCATACTATTATAAAAAACACATTGTAAGAAGCAAAAACATATGTTGTACTCTCTTTTGTATAGTATTTTAGTTTTTTTTGCATTTTCATTGTTCATAGTTTCATATGTGTTCTAACTGATAAATCTTTTTTTGGAAAATATTATTTTGAGCTGTTTGATAATTTCAAAATGTTCCTAATATTGCGGCATTATTTTGTTAAATTTAGATTTTTTGAAGGTTTCATCCTACTGTGATCTGCTGCCTTAGGATTTTTAAATTTCCTGTGATGCTATGTTCATGATTTGAAGGCTCCCATTAGATGTACGACAGATGAACAGAGTGTCAGAACGTCATCCTGATGTAGTCTAAACTAAGAGATTTAAAGGGCTACTCCACTAGAAAACATATTTTTAACCCCTTAAGGACCCAGGCTTTTTCCGTTTTTTCATTTTCAATTTTTCCTCCTTAACTTTAAAAAATCATAACTCTTAAAAATGTTCACCTAAAATTATATATAATGGCTTAATTTTTGCGTCACTAATTCTAATTTGTAATGACATTAGTCATTTTACCCAAAAATCTACGGTGAAACGGGAAAAAAAATCAATGTGCGACAAAATTGATGAAAAAACACTATTTTGTAAGTTTTGGGGGCTTCTATTTTTACGCAGTACATTTTTTTGTCAAAAATGATACCTTATCTTTATTCTGTAGGTCCATACGGTTAAAATGATACCCTACTTGTATAGGTTTGAATTTGTATCACTTCCGAAAAAAATCATGAATACATGCAGGAAAATTTATACGTTTAAAATGGTCATTTTTTGACCCCTATAACTTTTTTATTTTTCTGTGTTCAGGGCGCTTTGAGGACTCATTTTTTGCGCCATCATCTGAAGTTTTTAGCGGTACCATTTTTGTTCTGATCAGACTTTTTGATCACTTTTTATTCACTTTTTTGTGGTATAAAAAGTGATCAAAAATGCGCTATTTTGGAATTTGGAATTTTTTGGCGCGTACGCCATTGAACGAGCGGTTTAAAAAGCAGTATATTTTTATAAATCGGACATTTCCGCACGCGGCGATACCACATATGTTTATTTTTATTATTATTTACATAATGTTTTTTTTTATTTTTGGAAATGTCGGGTGATTCAAACTTTTATTAGGGGAAGGGATAATTGAATGGGTTAATGATTTTTTTACACTTTTCTTATGCAACATTATAGCTCCCATAAGGGGCTATAACATTGCATTTACTGATCTTTTACACTGATTGATCCATCTCCATAGGAATGGATCAATCAGTGTTTTCGGCGATTGAATGCTCAAGCCTGGATCTCAGGCTTGAAGCATTCATTCAGCGATCGGACAGCACAGGAGAAGGTAAGAAGACCTCCTCCTGTGCTACAGCTGTTCGGGATGCCGCGATTATACCGCGGCGATCCCGAACAGCTCCCTGAGCTAGCCGGGCACTTTTACTTTCGTTTTTAGCCGCGCGGCTCAGCTTTGAGCGCGCGGCTAAAGGGTTAATAGCGCGCGGCACAGCGATCAGTGCCGCGCGCTATTAGAGGCGGGTCCCGGCTTCACTATGACGCCGGGCCCGCCGCGATATGATGCGGGGTCACCGTGTGACCCCGCGTTATATCGCAGGACCGGGACTCATGACGTATGCATACGTCATGGGTCCTTAAGAGGTTAATAAACTGGTGACAGAAAGTTAAACAGATTTGTAAATTACTTCTGTTAAAAATATCTTAATCCTTCTAGTACTTATCAGCTGCTGTTATGATCCACAGGAAGTTCTTTTCTTTTTGAATTTCCTTTCTGTCTGACCACATTGCTCTCTGCTGAGACCTCTGTCCATTTTATGAACTTTCTGAACCAGGATAGGTTTGCTATGGGGATTTGCTCCTACTCTGAACAGTTCCTATCATGGTCAGGTGTCAGCAGAGAGCACTGTGGTCAGACAGAAAGGAAATTCAAAAAGAAAATAACTTCCTGTGGATCATAACAGCAGCTGATAAGTACTGGAATGATTAAGATTTTTTAATAGAAGTAATTTACAAATCTGTTTAACTTTCTGGCACCAGTTGATTTAAAAAAAAAAGTTTTTCCAGTGAAGTACCCCTTTTTTTTAAAGGGATTCTCTGAGAACATACCCAAACTACCATAATCAGTAATAAGTCTAAAAGACGCTGATTAGAGATGAGCGAATCGAAGCTGACAAACCTGAATTCGTTATGAATTTCATGAAAAATTCAATTTGCAACAAATGCGAATATCGCCGCGATTCTATCGTGCAAATCACTTCATTAAACTCCATTTACTGCGGTCCAGGCTCCAGGGCATAAAATGGCGGATCCACATGTCAGTACATGGGGCAAGGAACGCTGGGAAGGCAAGGAGGGAAGGGATGTAGGTGGTATGATCCTGAATCACATGCAGGATGCAGCCTATCAGCAGCCAGTCACCCCTGTGATGTCACAGCCCTATATATTCGGCAGCCATTATGCAGCTCGTCATTTCATTCATTACACTGCAGAGAGATAGGACGGACATCGCTGTGTGTGTGTTACACAGGAAAGCTTGTTGCTGCAGCATTTCACCTCAGCCTTTTGTAGGACACCGGCTGGTGTTTTACTAAAATATGTTTTTTTAAGCGTACTGTACCGCATCTTTCTGCCCTCATAAGTGCATACCACATATCTACATCTAAATAGTGTACTATTTTGTACCTGTTAATCTGTCAAGGACAGTCAATAGCATACACCTGCTGCTGTTCTAGACAAATACTGTTTTAAGTGTTGTGAAGCATGTTATACTCCCCTCATATAAGCAATCAGTATGTCAGGCAGAGTAGTGCCAGGACGTGCACAGTGGATAGGCAGAGGCCTAAATTCCTCAGGCGCAGGCAGAGTAGGGGTGTGTGGCATCTGGAGTCGCAGCAAGAGGTCTGAGCTCCCGGTGTCAGCTAGCAGTCGTGTCTCAACCAGCAACCCAGGAGCTGTGATTGATCGGTTCATTCGGTCATCCACTTCATCCGACACCCCCAGTTAACAGTCGGTGGGTTCCTCAGACTCAACCCTCAGTTGGCATGGCCCTCATGCTGCTGCTGCCACCTCAAGGCTCTGTCATTGTGCTACTCTATGGTCTCCTTGTGCTAATGCTACCACCTCCAGGCTCCGTTATTGTGCCACCATATGGTCTCCTCATGCTGATGCTGCCACCTCCACGCTCTCTGTGCTGCTCTATGGCCTCCTCATGCTGATGCTGCTACCTCCAGGCTCACTAATTGTGCTGCTCTATCGTCTCTTCATGTTGATGCTGCCACCTCCAGGCTGTGCCATTCAGCCACTATATGGTAACCTCATGCTTCAGCCAACTTCAGGCTGTGCAACTCAGCTACTATATGGTACATTCATGCTGCCACAAACTCCAGGCTGTGCCATTCAGCCACTATATGGTCTCCTCATGCTTCAGCCAACCCCAGGCTGTGCCATTCAGCCACTATATGGTCTCCTCATGCTTCAGCCAACTCCAGGCTGTGCCATTCAGACTCTATATGGTATCCTCATGCTTCAGCCAACACCAGGCTGTGCAATTCAGCCATTATATGGTCTCCTCATGCTTCAGCCACCTTCAGGCTGTGCCATTCAGTTACTACATTGTCTCCTCATGCTTCAGCAAACTCCAGGCTGCACCATTCAGACAATATATGGTATCCTCATGCTTCAGCCATCTCCAGGCTGTGCCATTAAGCCACTATATGGTCTCCTCATGCTTCAGCCAACTCCAGGCTGTGCAATTCAGCTACTATATGGTATCCTCATGCTGCCACAAACTTCAGGCTGTGACATTCAGCCACTATATGGTCTCTTCATGCTGCCACAAACTCCAGGCTGTGCCATTCAGCCACTAAATGGTCTCCTCATGCTTCAGCCAACTCAAGGCTGTGCCATTCAGACACTATATGGTCTCTCCATGCTGCCACAAACTCCAGGCAGTCATTCAACCACTATATGGTCTCCTCATACTGATGCCACCTCCAGGTTCTGTCATTGTGCTGCCATGTGACATGTGACTCCTTGTTAAATTTGGTCCTTTGTACCCACACGCCATGGGCCGGGGACATGAATCAATTTCAAAATCCTCAATTTCAATTTCAAAATCTTAAATGCTCATGCTCATGCCTCATGCTTCTGCCAACTCCAGGCTGTGCCATTCAGACACTCTATATTCTCCTCATGCTGCCAAAACTCCAGGCTGTGCCAGTCAGACACTATATGGTTTCCTCATGCTGCCACAAACTTCAGGCTGTGCCATTGAGCCACTATATGGTCTCTTCATGCTTCAGCCACCTCCAGGCTGTGTCATTCACCGGCTATATGGTCTCCTGATGTTTCATCCACTTCCAGGCTGTGCCATTCTGCCACTATATGGTATCCTCATGCTTCAGCCACCTCCAGCCTGTGCCATTTGGCCACTATATTGTCTCCTCATGCTTCAGCCACCTCCAGGCTGTGCCATTCAGCTACTATATGGTATACTCCTGCTTCAGCCACCTCTAGGCTGTGCCATTCAGCCACTATAGATAAAAGGAAGAAAAAGGATGGAAGAGGATAGCGCCTCGCATAATTCTGTGGGATAATCCCAAGCCATGAACCCCAATGTCAATTACACTCACCTGGGGTATATCTTGGTATGTGCATATCACCCCTCCGTTTGGGGTCAGATGATCTTGGGTTGCAGCATTCAGACTTCGGCCGGGTACTTGGTTTGAGGTCGGCTAGAAGCTTAGGATAAGGTGTAAAAGGAAAAAAGGGGGTCTGCTGTGGAGCTGCCTCTTGGAGGTTGAGATGCAAGTTCAGTCTTATATGATAAAATCTCATTTATCAGTACATAAAATGAGATAATAGATATTCAAGACGTGTTTCAGGGGTAAATTCTCCCCCCTTTTTCCCCCTTTCATCTTTGCAATTGAAAAAGGGGGAATTTATCTCTGAAACGCATCATTCATGTCTGTTATCTCATTTTATGTACCTTTTTTCCTTTTGCACCTTATCCTATTTAGCCACTATAGGGTGGCCAATGATTCAGCCACCTCCAGGCTGTGTCATTCAGCCAATATTTGGTTTACTGATGCTGCTGGGCCTGGGCCTAAAAATTTTATTGCAGCACTAGCTACCATAAATATTCAATTTCAATTTCAAAATTCATCTTTTAAGCTTAGGGATTGTGAAGAACTTGTGTCTACTCATGCTGCTGCCAGCTTCAGGTTGTGTCCTTCAGCAACTATATGGTCTCCCCATGCTTCTGTCAACTCCAGGCTGTGCCAATAAGCCACTATATCAGGGATAGGCAACGTTTTGGTAGTGCTGTGCCAGAATAAAAATTTGAAGTCCCTTGGTGTGGCTTTATTATCGGTGTGGCTTACTGTGGGTGGGGTTTGTGGGGATGTGGCTTGTCACAGAGTGTTTTTTTTCTGAATGTTTCCAATGTATTGTCCCTGCTGTAAGTAACTCACAGTGAGGACAATACAAAGAGAGGGGATTGCCCACAACAGCCAATAAAGTATTTCTTTAGCATTGATAAGCATTTTAATTCAGACCCCAGAATCAGACCCCACCATAATCCAGACCCCAGAATCACCGCCCTGCATAATCTGTAGATGACTTTTATTGGGATCTGTAGATGATACACTGTTATAGGGGGATTTGTGGATGACACACTTATGGGGGATCTATGGATGACACATTTATGGGGGATTTTAAGATGATACACCTTTGTGGGATATGCAAATCACACACTTTTATGGGGGTTCCTTAGATAACACACTTATAGGGGGATCTGTGAATGAAACATTTTTGGGGGAGCTGTGAATGACACACTTATGGGGAAGCTGTGAATGACACACTTATGGGGGAGCTGTGAATGGACACTGTTATGGGGGAGCTGTGAATGGACACTGTTATAGGGGAGCTGTGAATGGACACTGTTATGGGGATCCATAGACTGACAGAGACCAGATCCTCTCTCTGGGGCAGGAGAGCTGTTGTCAGAGCCAGTAGCTGAGCTGAGCTAGGTGTATTCAACAGAAACATACAGATGACTTACCGGTCTGTAGCAGTGACTCCTGAACTCCTTCAGACACCACACTGGGCCGGTACAGAGCTCAGAGTGATCCCCCTCCCCTCTCCATGCTGCTGACAGACAGTGGAGCAGGGCAGCTGAATGGTGACAGGGGAGGAAAAGAGAGAAAACTCTCTCTCTCAAGTTGTTCCCAGCACAGTACAACAATAACCGGGCAGGGAGAGGTAGGGGGAGAGGGAGGGATACATCTTCCGTCCCTGGCCGGATCTTTTAGCAGCCGCTTAAAGTCATAGTGTCCTGGGACCTATGCATGTCAGCACTCGCTTGCGTGCCAAACCCCTGCACTATATGGTCTCCTCATGCTGCCAACACCTCCACTCTGTGTCGTTCACTATCTGGTCTCCTCATACTGATGCCACCTCCAGGCTCTGTAGTTGTGCTGCTCTGCAACATCGATTCTAATAGCGATGCCTGTAATCTGCATGTCATACTGAATAACAGTATTACTTCACTACCCCAGCACACTCCATATGCGTGTTAGAACAAAGCAAAGTGTTCTACACCCCTATTGAGGCTCTCTGTAGGCCAGATATAGCCGTTTTTAATATAGATTCACTGCGAATAAATTCGACCCGAACCAAAATTTTTTCAGAGAATTCAGTGAATCAGTCGAATCAAATTTTTCAAAAGTTAGACTTAGTAGTTTGTAATAAAATTTCCTTGCAATCTACTTGTTAGCATAGGTAAGTAGCATTTGTATAGGTAGATAATCCATAGACACACCTATTTTCCATTAAGTATCTTCACTCCAACCTCCTAATCCAACCAAGTGCATCCTTTGATGTCTCCACCTTGACTAGTTAAACTAGTTTAGTCAGTCTTCCTTTGTGTTGGCTTTATGGCCGCCTGACCTGGCTTGTGACCCTGACCTCAAAACCTTTGAAATTGGAACTTGTAGGCTGACTGTCCTTGTACTGTATATAGCTTACCCCTTTACACAGTAAAGCTGGTGGTTGTCTGCATTAAATTCTATTACTCCTTTGTCTAAGTCGTAAAGAAGAAAAATTTCTGTTGCAGCCAGGAAGAACCATTTTTTCGAAGAGGTAGTTTTTGTACCCGCTTTTGCAATGAACTTGTAACAGGGTGTCAACCCTCTGTATCACTTACCGAGTTCTTTTAGCCGATACTGATGGTGGAACTGCCTCGGTTGACAGCTGGCTTTAGCAGTTCAGTAACTTGGAAGTAGAGATCAACACAGAAGGAGCCGGCTGACACCAGATGGTGCTGGTGAGCACCAGGTCTGGGAACCTGGAACAGCAAGATGTAGCAGAGCTGTAAGTGTTTAGGTGCTGAAGGAGTAGCAGTTCCAAACAGCAATAGAATGGTCAGGCAGTCTGAATCAATCTAGGAGAGAAAAAACAGGAACAGAGGATAAAGCAGGAACGAGGTCACGAATTAGCTGAGGTCACTAAAGCAGGTCAGATACAGTAGCAGGTGCCTGTGCTCAAGGTATAAACACTAGAAGATCAGGCAAAGACTGAAAAGTTCAGAGGCTCCTTATATGGCAGGGGCAGGTGAGTGATTGGAGAGAAGCCTGGATCATGGGCGAGCACGGATCTTCAGAGCAACTGACCCAGTGCGACCTCTACTGGAAGCATCAGAAACAGGAGCAGATGCAGACGTCACAGTTCTCAGTCTGCCGCAAGAAAGTGGAGTCGTGCATGCTGCACGTCTCCGGAAGATGGCGGATCGAGGTACACGTTGGCGGATGCCAACCGCCGGTGTTACAGACCTGGTGGGGGGAAACAAATATGCTCTTACAAGGGCCGTGAAATTGGAAACCTAGAAAACAACACTCAAAGAAGTGCTTCATATTAGGTAACTTTACTTACAGACAAAAACATCATCCAAGCAGCTTGAAAAGTGCCAATAGATGTTACCTTTGGTGGAAGGTGGTTGCTGATAGCAGGGAGTTAACTTTAGTCAGGGCATTGGAGAGTTAGTTCCTGTGATAGTTGTATCCCTGAGTGGACTAGAAGACCTTACTGGTTGGCTCTCAGCAGATGAAAAGTGGTCTGTACCTGACCAGGAAGGGTCCACAAAGGTTACAGACAACTAAGTGGCCCTTGAAATCGTTATTACCTCAAAATAGAGTCTAAAGACAAGAAACTGGTCCGCAGTGGAATGCCGTGGCCGGAAAAAGCTGATGCACGAGGTGTTTTTAGTGAGACCACATAGTAGCCAAAGTTAGTTACACATGACCCTGGTAAATCTCTGAGACTTTAGACTCAAGACCATGTCATCAGGGAAAGCATGACCTGGCTCTGGCAGAAGGGTTAGGTTTCCTGGTGTTTGGCAGAAGCATCTTGCGATGCTGTGATGATGATTCAGCCTCCATGCCATTTAATTGGTGTATACACAGCTAGTCTGTTTAGTCCTTGCTGGTGTTTGAATATTAGCTCTGATGCTGGTCCTAGCTTGGTTTAATCTATTTATTCTGACCTCAGCTTGTTACAGATTTATCTTTTTTTTTATCTGTTTGCCTGTTATTCCTTGTGTTTTGTCCTTGTGTTTTCCTTGTGTTTTGTCTGTTTACCCCTTGTGTCCTGATCTGTGTCTGGATCACTGTCCAGTTGAGGATCTGTCACTTAAAGCAGATACTCAAGTATGCAGGGAAAGTGGCTCTGGGTGAGCTCAGGGATAGACATATTCTTGTCTTTTGTCATAAAAATATAAAAATCACAGTTTACAGAAGCAGTAGTCACTCAGGTTATGCCTTTTCAGAACATAAGAACAACCTCTGTAGTGGGACACTGCATTATGACCATCATAATTGATCAACAACTAAGCAAGTTTCACTTTTAGAAGTAACAGGTGAAGCTATTACTTTTGAATGAAATAATACTAAGGTGAGTTGGTTGTGAGTTTTAATAACAATTGTGTTTGTTAAAGTTTTTTAAAATATCCACCCATTTGAGGACTGGTTTCCAAATATATATTTAATGCACAAAAACCAAAGTACTGGAGTTCTTCATTTCTGATATACCAATATTCTTTTTTTTAAATTTGCAGCAAAAATAAAATTGTGAGTCTGATATCTATTGAAGCATATGGCTTCACCAGCCCATGTTTTTCTATGCTTGAGGGTATCTTCAGTTTATAATAATATTCAGGATCACTTCACAGGACATCAATGAAATAGTTAAGTCTTTTCAGCATTCCTTTCAGACTGAGGTCATTTAATGGAAACTATATGTTAGGAATTTACTGCTAAAGAAGCAATTCTCAGATTTACATCTCTAGCTACAAATGTGCACAGATTTGTATCAGACAGGCTTAAGGGAAGGCACTGCTAGGTTTAGTGCGGGCGAGAGGGCCATGTTTTCCTTTACAGATTGTAGTACTAGGAACCTCTAAACACTAAATCCCCTATCTTAATTTCAGCCATAAAGAAATCATATCAAGTTTTATGTAGCCTATAAGCATGCACTAAAGTAATTCGATATTTTAATTCATTGGTAAAACATTTACATGTCTCAGGGTATGTTCACACAGAAAAGCATCAAAAACCTCCCAAAAAAGCCTAAAAATAAGTTAAGTTTCCAGCTCCCCTTAACTTTAATGGGGAATGCCAAAAATAGCACTGAAATTAAGAAGTGGCATGCTACTTTTTCAGAATGGTTCAGCTTCAAAGCTCATATTGAAATCAATAGATGTGTAAAAAGAACGACTAATAAAAAAAGCTTCCAAAAATGCCTGGACTCACATTAAAACCACACTGAATTGCAAGCTGCTTTGGAGGCTGTTTTATCAGGTGGTTTATACTTTGTATTAATTCTTTAAGGCCGCAGGGCGTACCTATGCCTTCTCCCCCGCTGGTCCCGTGTCTAATTCCGGATATGATCGATCGCGGTTATTGCCTACATTAACCCCTTAAACGTGGCAACCAAAGTTGCGCGTCTAAAGTGAAAGTACAACCGCTCCCGGCAGCTCAATCGGGCTGTTTGGGACTGCCGCAGTGAAATCGCGGCATCCAGAACAGCAGAGAAGATGGGGGAAGGGTCCCTACCTGCCTCCTCACCATCCGATTGTTACTGCCCCCCCCCAGCACTCCAGGCTGCACTTTCTGTGTTTGGACTTTGGTCCAAAGTCTTTGTATAAGATGGGGGAAAATGTGCTCTTGAGCTTTTTTTTAAGGACAAATAAAACATAGAAAACTTAATTTTTTTAAACAAAGTATATTAGAAATATTTTTTATTTACCATAAGGAGTGCAATAGCAAAAACGAGGGGTGTCCAGCCTCATCCAATCATAGCTCCTCTCACACTTAAAGGGATACTCCGCTGCCTAGGGCTTATTTCACCAACTTTTTACCTCTTACTTGATGACTTCACATAGCACCCCTGTACTGTATGTGCCCATTATGTTCCATCGTTCGGTAGAGAAATGTGCGCCTGCGCATCCCTACGCTGCCACCGTAGTGCTAACGTAGCATACGTTAGTAGCGTAGCCATGCGCATGCGCAGTTTTCCTTCCAGTTCAGGGCTTACGTTCCTAGTGAAGCCCTGCGCATGCGCAGTTGTCGTTACAGCTCAGGGCTACGCTACTAACGTGAGCCCTTATCTGTAAGGACTACTGCGCATGCGCAGGGCTACGCTACTGGCCCAAAGTCTGTGTATGAGATGGGGGAAAATGTGCTCTTGAGCTTTTTTAAGCACAAATAAAACAAAGAAAACTACATTTTTTTTAAACAAAGTATATTAGAAATATTTTTTATTTACCATAAAGAGTGCAATAGCAAAAATTAGTTTTAATGAGAGTGCCCATTTAACATGAACATACCCTTTTGCAATGCAATGTATTTCACACTGCTTATATGCTAACGGTAGTCAAAAGAGCGAGCTTCCTGCTGCGGGTGGGTAGTTGTGTGTGTCCACTCATAGCGGCTGATTTCCCACTGTAGACACAGTGCCTGCTTATAGCAGATGCACAGCGTGAAATTCACCGCGGATGTACTTTGTGTGACACTACCCTAAGGATATGTTCATGTTAAGTAATTTCAGGCGGATTTCATGCTGATTTTGAGACGTATTCCACAGCAAAATCCATGTAAATTCCACCTGGATTTAGAACTCGGTTTATTTCAATGGGATTTCTACAACCATGTTCACACATAATAATTTCCATCCAAAAATGTTTAACATGGATTAAAATTCTGCCAGAATTAAAATGTCCAGTTTTGAGGCAGAATTTGTGAGGAGCATTCCACTAAAGTTTATATTTCTGCTACAAATATGTGGATTTTTTGAAGAGGAAATTTCAGGAGGATATTTTTACTTATCATTTTCCTTTGACCTACAGTATATAATGGACATAACTATTCAAATGTTCATTTTTTGGTGTGCTTGGGATTATTGTTCTGTTACATGAGCCACGTCATCCAACTGCCCAAGTTTCACGTGCCGGACAAATATATCTACAGAACATCAATGCAAGAGAGAAATAAGTCACACTCACCCAATTGTAGCGAGGTCTGCACCCTCGAGGAGGTTCCTTCTGTGTATCCAGTGTGTAAGGAGTTTAACCCTTTGGCTAGTGGAGTGCAGCAGTGCCTGATTGCCTTTGTTTCTACATTGTTAACAAGGATATCTACAGAACACTCTGGTGTAAAATGGAGTTTGTCATTATCACAATTATAGCAAGTTTCCCAATTGATGTTCCTACAGATCATGTCCAAAACTTTGTTCTGGCTCAGGAGTTTGCAATTATGGTAATATGTTGTATATGGTTTTTCCCAAATATTGCACTCTGCATGAAAAACTTTCTGCCTTGGTGTGCACAGGATATTTTACCAGCATTGTTTGGGTTGGTTAAAAAGCTACTTTGCAAACTTAGTAGCGCTGCCATATCCTTGTTGAGTAAGAAGTACAGTTTGCTAGCAATGCTTCCAATTGCACTTGGGGTTGAGTTTCCTGCTATAGCCATGTCCATGCAAATATAAGCCGGCAAGCGTCTTTTAAGGCTTATACCAATGCACCCTTTTATCTTATTGGGTAGCGTTGGGGGTTTCACCTGTGAGGCCTGCTATATATAAACCAGCAAGGGTGGGGCTTGTAACCTGTCTCCCCCCTCCCATTGTATGTGTGCTGAGTTCACACTGGAGGCGACTGGGGAGCAGTCTGCAAGTTGGACCTTAGGCTGCTGTATATCTGGTTCCTGGTTCTATGCATCTGGCCAGGCAAAAAAGGTTAGTGGTTAGGTCCCGCATCACATGAGAAACCTAGGCGTGGTGTGCGGGCTCAGGTATGTCCTTCATATAAGGATATACTGGCTAATGTCTCATTTTTACATCAGTTTTGAGGATTAGCTAATATCATTGTATATATTTACCACAGGAGTGAAACCCCACTTTTGTCCATAGGTGCGGGTCCTCTACCCCATTGTATGTGTGCACAATTGCACTTGGGGTTGAGCACCTGTTATCACCTTGAGACTACGTTGTTTTGTTTTTCTGTTTAAAGTTAGTCATGATGTTTGCATCCATATACACGTTTATCAGGCGTCAGGATGTGATTGTGGTACTTGTGACCGTCTGCAGGCATTCTCCATTGTATGCAATTTTTGCTGGGAACATCGCCCTTAGCAACGGTTGACAAGTGCAGGGCCTCCACCCCAGCGAAGGTGCACAATTGCACTTGGAGTTGAGCACCTGTTATCCCCTTGAGACTACGTTGTTTTGTTTTCCCATAATAAAAAGACATAGCTGACACATTCCCTTTAAGCTAAAACTGACCATACACATTAGATACCTTGTTTGTCCTCATCTATCTCTCCCAACATTCCTATATATTTAGAACCAGTGAGAGGATCAGATATCTGTTAGTTGAAGTGGGCATTATTTGGGAAATGCAGTATACAGGTCCTGCGAAGAGTCATAATACATCTACGTGCATGGAGCCTTTGTGTTTTGAAGTGTAGCCAAAACCATGAATACAGTACTTGACGTCACATTATCGGAAGACTTTCCTCTATGAAGAGAAAAACATTTAACAACACAAATATTCATTTTACTATAAGGGATGGACATAGACTTTACATTATTATTTTCGCTTAGAGCTCATTCTCCCTTTTGTTCCATTCACTAGCCTGATTTTTGGCTGACCTATTTTTTACCTGCAAACTAGGACAATGTTGTCATGTGTAACATATACGAGCAGTCTTCCATCTTAGTTTGCATATTTAAAACTCTCTGGGAGTTGTAGTTTTGAAACATCTGAAGGTCTCCAGGTTAAAGACCACTGTGGCCCTCGTCATCATCCAGACCCCCCTTTAGTTTTCTACTCACCGTGACGTCCCTACACATGATCGTCCCTGTTGTCAAGGCAATGTAACTAGTCCGGGGCCGGCCAGGAGCGGAGAAGAGGGCCTCCTGGTGAAGATGGACAGCCCGGAACGACTAACCCTCCCCACCGGACTGTCCTGCAGCATAGATGGCCTGGACCAGCTCACCCTTCCCTCCCACCGAGGGGAGGTGAGTGGAAAACTAAAGGGGGGTCTGGATGATGACGCAGGCCGCAGTGGTATTCAACCTGCGGACCTCCAGATGTTTCAAAACTACAACTCCCAGCATGCTCGGACAGCCGATGGCTGTCCAGGCATGCTGGGAGTTGTAGTTTTGCAACATCTTGAGGTCCGCAGGTTGAAGTCCACTGATGAAGGATTGACAGGCGGTGATGATGAAGGGGGGGGATGATGACGAGGGGGATGATGACAGGGTGATGATGATGGGGTGTTAATGACGGGGGTCTGGATGAAGGGGGATGATGAAGGGGGGGATGATGACGGGGTGATGATGACTGGGGTGATGATGACGACAGGGTGATGATGACAGGGTGATGATGACGGGGGTGTTAATGACGGGGGTCTGGATGATGACAGGGGGGGATGATGTATCTCCCACCCTAGGCTTATAGTCGAGTCAATAACTTTTCCTGGGTTTTTGGGGTGAAATTTGGGGCCTCGGTTTATATTCGGGTATATACGGTAGCTTTAGGTAACAAGGGATCTAATTAGGTTTCAGGATCCTATCATTTACCACCCTTTCCATTCTCCCATGCAGTTGGCTTCCAGCAATGTATTTGTTAACGTGACTAACCATGCAGTCCTGGTCCCAGTTAGGCAGCCACATCCCATTTTTATGTTGTTTCCTCTATAGCCAGAAATCGTGCCTTTCAGAAAATAAAGTTACCAGCTGAGCTCAAATATGGTTCCACATGCTATAAAATGTCCCAGATCTTCAAGGTATCCCCAGGTCACTAACTACCTTTGTTTATGTAAGAGAATTATACACATAAAGCAGTAAAACACATTTTACGGCATAGTATATTATAGACTGACAAACTGACATACTCCAAAGACATTGATTTCTTGGATGAGTCACAGATAAAATAGTAAAAGCACTTAGTAAGAATACAAAAGGGCCAAACATTGTAGAGTCGCTGGCATAAAAAAAAAATCTAATTTATTGCAGATATATTCTTGCTGTGCATCTCATCATTCACATAGTGGAGGCAGCTCACTAAACCATAATAACACTATTTTGGCATGTTTGCAAAAAATACGTCATAAGGTTTCATGGGAACTTGCAAATGAAAAACGTAACATCGTGATCACTATAATACTTTGCTTCACTGGTAATATTTTCCATGGACTAGACACAATAACAGACAATTTTCTTATGTAAGCTGTTTTAAATTGGCTAATGATCTGCCAATGTCTATAGATAATACTAAACATGTAATATATGTTATTATGAGGTGTGTATTACAAAAGAATGTGCGGCAATGAATGAGAGGCATGCATAGACTTTAAATAGTGTATATCAATCTAGCCAATAATATTGCAAAGAAATCAATAGCTGCAATATCCAGTGTGAAAGTCAAAAATGTTACTGGTTGCTTGTGATGCTTACAAACACCACATGTTATAGGCAAATATGTTTTGTCAAGTATATAAACAGTTTTAAAAAGTATTGAGAAAGGAGGTACGGGTGCATTCTGATTGGTAGCAAATAGTCTAGACAGTTGTAGTATAGAGAAGAACTTAGATTCTTTGTTTTTTTTATACAAATTTCTTCTCTATAATGGTACAGCATACTCGTGCCTTTAATGTCCCAATGAGTATGGATCCAGTGTTTTGCCCAACTAGTTTGATTTTGGGTAGTACCCTGTAGCTTGTCACTGATTATTTCACTCCAGCATGTGGAGGATAGACCTAGCTGCCAGAGTGTGGCAAATTGCTACCCCAATAGTGGTCTTGATGTGGGTAGCGACTAGATTGAAGGGTCAGACATCTCTGGTGCCAAACACTGGAGAATCAGGCAGAGGCAGGTCTAATGTGGGTATTGGTATGGCTGGTGGCCAGATATTAAAGTATGGTACAGGCAGGTGAGCCATTGGTGGAAACACAGCTGGTGGAGTCAGGTTCAGGAAGAAGAGTCATGGCAGGTGGCGCAGGCTGGATGACGGCAATCAAAGCCAAGCACAGGTGGGTCAGCAAAATACACAATAGCCAGGCAGAGACATTGCCAGGAGAACAGGCACAGGTTAACAGGTCAACAGTGGAGTAATAGATAATATTCAGCACATCTTCTCTATGGTCAAACCAGACTATTGCTCAGGCCCAAGTGAGCAGATGAAGCAGCCTGTAGGTAATGCCAGGCAGGGATAGGCAGATGACACATTAGGAGTGTGTGTGTTGGCCCTTTCTGTAGCACGGATAGTGTGTGCACACTCTATGAGCCATAAAACTGTGGCAGTAGGGAAAGTAGAGGAAGGAGATAATGGCGGAAAGAGGCCCAGTGGTGGTCAGTGCTGGGAATGACAATATGCCACTGGGTAATAACTGCTGACATTTCAGAGCCAATTAAATTGGTTCTTCACTATGACAATCCATACCTTTTGAAGTGTCTCTTGAAAATAAGCTGGTCATACATTGTTTACCAGGATCACCAGCAAATAAAAAAGCTATACACTGTGGAAAAACCTGTCTTTATATTTACTGCAGCGCTACCAGAGAGAAGATTAAGCGTGGTAAAGATTCTATTGAAATCAATGGTTTGTCTTTTGTAGGACAGGAAAGGTCCTTCAGAGCAACCACTCTCTACTCAGAAATGAGTCTTGTGAAAAGAGCACTCCTCTCTATTAATTCTAATAGGAGGGGTCTCTACAGGTTTTTTTTTTTACAGAGGTATACACTATTAAAAAAAAAAACGAAGAAAAATGTATTATCAATAGTCTAAATAAATTCATAGTCCCTTTGTTCATCCATATTATAGTCAAACTGGTTATAAAACTAACAGGAAAATGAAGTCCTGAAATGGAAGCCACTTATTATTAAAGTAAATACTGTATCAGTTCTCCTTCTCACTCTCCAGATTGTTTGTACAACGCTTATAGCACAATTAAGATAAACAAGGTTGCAAGGATTTATACAGATAATGATCACTACTTTTCTGGCAACTGCTACTGGAAAACAACTGGCTGCGATACGCAAATATGCTTTGAAGCAAGTAAGAATCATTACATGGACATAATATTAAAATAAAAGCACCTGAGACTTTTGTATATACTAAACTATATGAGATGTGGCTTTTCACTTGAGTAACTGCCATCTTGTTACAATTGGTGCAGAAATAGAATCCGATCCATAAAATCTTAAAGAACTATTCAGATAGTTGTTATTATCTTTAATATGTGTCTTAGTAGACATTTGGGTTATAAGGTCCAAAGCAGCATCAATCTCTTGGATTTAAAGGCCCCAATACACATGAGAGAAAAGACTTCTATACTCACCAATTTATGCATGACCGATCAACTGACTAAAAAATTTGTCTGTAGGCATTCTACCCACCACCCATACTATCAGTGGAGAGATGGATCAGACATATTGAATTTCTAAATCTATTGTTAACTTCAGAGTTAAGCCACCACTAGATGTGTCTGTCTCCAGCTTTGTCTCTTTTCCCCACTGCGGTGCATGCATGTGTATGGGAAATAGTTGAATAAGCGTTAGGCCAACAGGTATTGAATATGTTGATGTGATAAGGTTACCTGAAGCAATTGTGTTGATTTTTCCTATTTACTCTAAAATAAAAAGACAGTATGAACACTCAAGACAGATAGCTGGAAAATTGTTCACATAAGGTTAAATTGTACCTGTCCCTTTAAAACACTTATCGAAATGTTAATATCCAGTTGTTCAGACCCTGATTGATCATTAGAACAAGCAGGGAGAAGCACATGGCCGAGTGCTTCTCTCCCTGTTCTCTGTGAGTGCAGTTGAGTCGGTTCCATGGAGTTCTATTAAGAGTCGACACAAGACACAGTGCTGAGAGAGAACACGTTTAGTGTGCCTTTCTGCTGCCTTGTTCTAGCGCTCTTGACTGATCAAAACTTTTGATATGTCTCTATGACATGTCAAAAGTTTTTTTTAAGTGACAATGCTTATTCAAGTATTAAAGGGAAAGTGTAAAATGACCCATCTCGTTTTTAGTGAATGAAGCTTCACTCACTGAAGAGCAGGAAAATCCTCAACACTTCTGGACACCGGTATGTATAAAATACAAAAATGTTATTCTTTCTTCATTAAAAACATGATAGGGGTACAAAAAATAGGTAAAATCAGACCGACGCGTTTCGGCAAACAAAAGCCGTTTTCAAGGTCCTTTTTGAGGGACCTTGAAAAAGGCTTTTGTTTGTTGAAATGTGTTGGTCTGATTTTACCTATTTTTGTACCCCCTACCATGTTTTTAATGAAGAAAGAATAAAGTTTTTGTATTTTATACATACCGGTGTTGAGAAGTGCTGAGGATTTAATGCTGTTCAGTGAGTGAAGCTTCCTTTCCTATCTACCTTGTTTGCGGCAGCAATGCCTTGACAACCCCTGGTCCGGAGGGGAATCATGAGTTTTTATGCTGGTGTAGGTGAGTGGACTTTTTCTTTTTTCATGCTTTGAACATATCTTGTTTTTATGTTAACAATATTTTTTTTAAACATTTTGGTAATGATTTTTCTTTTTTTCCATTTTAGCATCTTTATTTTACAATAATCCTGAAATCTTGCAGTTTCCTATTCTGTACGAATCATTTCCAAGTAATGTCTTTCTTCTCAGGAGTACAGTGAAATGTGACACCACTGGATTCACCACCATTCAAAGCAGAGCTCAGCATCCACTTCCCGATAAGATGACCTCTCAAAAGTTCACAGAGAATGCCTAGCTGCATCTCCAATTCATCTGAATGGGGCGGGTCCTGTCTATTGTTGTCTAGGGTCTATGGGTCCTGCTGTAAAGCATTTCACTAAATGTTGATAAAAGCAGATCAGGCAAGATGGCAACTCCTATAATAATGCACAAAACATTACATAAAATTCAGAAAATAGAAAAAGATTAGAAAAAAAGAACATGCTTCAATATCTGTCCCTAATCAAAGAGAAAAAAAAATATCTAGGTGATACATTCCTTTTAATCCAAAGTAATAATGTACTTGTGAAATGAAGTTCTAGCTTGTGTTTACCTGTTTTTATTGTATTAGAGAACTACATGACTGATCAGTTCTGAGACTTCTTAAATGGAGCCTGAGCTGTTTTGCAGGACACACTACCTGTGAAGGTGGTGTGGTGAGCTAATTTAAATATTTTTTTACCCAGAAGCCCACGGAGTGCTAAATGGCCTAACTTGACTCTCTGTTACACCTGAAGAGGTGTCCTCTACCCGAGGAAAATACTGACCCTGTTTAAAGCCACAGGCCTCTCACCACAGCCAAGCCAGATCACCCTGCTCTGTACTGACGAGGGGCAAACACCCCGAAACAGCTGTCTGCAGATGGGTCCTCTTTCCTTCTGGAGAGAGTTATGGCTTGGCATAAATCCCAATCAGTTCTGAGACTTCTTAAATGGAGCCTGCGCTGTTTTGCAGGACACACTACCTGTGAAGGAGGTGTGGTGAGCTAATTTAAAAAATGTTTTTACCCAGAAGCCCGCGGAGTGCTAAATGGCCTAACTTGAATCTCTGTTACACCTGAAGAGGTGTCCTCTCCCCGAGGAAAATGCTTACCCCGTTTAAAGCCACAGGCCTCTCATCACAGCCAAGCCAGATCTCCCTGCTCTGTACTGACGAGGGGCAAACACCCCGAAACAGCTGTCTGCAGATGGGTCCTCTTTCCTTCTGGAGAGAGTTATGGCTTGGCATAAATCCCAATCAGTTCTGAGACTTCTTAAATGGAGCCTGAGCTGTTTTGCAGGACACACTACCTGTGAAGGTGGTGTGGTGAGCTAATTTAAATATATATATATATATATATATATATATATATATATATATATATATATATATATATTGGAAGTGAAGCCTGGAAGAGTGTGGAAATAGTCATTTATATTTTTCCACATGATGCTGATAGATGTAGTCATGATATTTATATTATAATGGACTTGTAATCTGTTCCAGTATTAAATCTTTGCATACAGTGCACTTTGAATTGGCTTTCAGATGATCCCAAGGTTTTGTATAAAATCTTCATGAAATGACGTTTTCACTCAATAGGGAGAATATCTAATATAATATAATATAAAATAGACGTTACTGCTCCTTTAGTCTATTAATAGCGGGATTACCATAAATTCAGTTAAATTTAATGTAAACGTCAGGTGGTCATATATGGTTTAAGTGCTGACTCACAACTTCTTTTGTTCTTTTTCTTTTACAGTTTCCTCCCGCATTATGCCCTAGGCATAGAATTTACAGTCTGTGGTAATAAAGTGTCCGCTATTTTTGACATGTGTCAGGACTATGTAGACTAATCCAGTTGTGTCAGAGAAGATGAAAGAAGCAGACATTTTTAAAAGCTATTGTAACATGCAGGAACCACAAAGGAGTCCCCAGCATTTTTGTTCACCCTAATGCTCATGTAAAAAAGCTTTACTTTAAAAAAAAACTAAAAACTTTCAAACCTATCTAGGTATCTAAATTAAGGAAATTGGGGCTCTGAGTCTTGAATATTGGATTAAATTAAAATGTTTATTACATATGATATAAGATTGTACATATAGGTATAATATACTCTGGATCACAGGGCCCTTGTGATCCCACAGTAAAATTTGTAAATATTTATTCCTTGGCAATTTAATATATAGTGTTAGAATACAATAATTATAATAAACAAATAAAAATGTACAACAATAAATAAGTGTCCACGTATCTATAAGGTTGATCGGAATTGGTGATTTGTGAATAGCGGTAATACAAGTTTGAGTTGCTATTTTCACAAATATTTGTATCCAGTTGGAAGGGAAAGTGGTTGAAGTCTTGAATAGAATACAGTAAAAAATGAATGGTGATTGTATCAGTTTGTATATACTTTTGTGTCAGGTTCCAATCCTCTGTGCAGAGGGCTCGCAGCTGGAGACACTGCCGTCTACTGATTTAGGCAGCGGTAATATGACAAATGAATAATAAAATCGCAGTGTTTTGTAATATGTTCTAATCCTCTGTGCCGAGGATTTGCTGATGGAGACCCTGCCGTCTCCTTTATATGCAGCGCCAATTTTGAATTTAAAACAGCGCTTATAAGATAAGTTCCGATCCTCTATGCTTAGGGCTCGCAGCTGGAGACACTGCCGTCTCCTAGTATCCAGCGGCAGTACGATGTAAGGTACAATGCTTATGTCTTATAATCAAAGTGGGTACCTTATGTGGTTAGCCCTGGTCATCAGACGGGTCCTGGTCCCTGAATGGAGGGTGCGCTGCTGGAGGCCCGGCAGCCTCAGGTATGCAGCGGCAGAAGTGGGCTCCGTTTATGCGTACTGCAGCAGTTCTCCTGCTGGCAGTAAATGTCAGTGTATTGATGTGTGTATATATTATAGGTGTATTTGGTGAATGTTACAGGATTGCATGTTAGTTACCTAACCTTTCCATGTCTTGCATGAATCCCATTTGGTTAATTGGATGTGACCTCACAAAAAGGAGGTGCAATGGATATATAACCCAGCCAAATGATCTCTAGGAACATCACATTTATCTTTGCTGCTGAAGAAAGGTCCTACGGAGGACCTGAAACGCGTCCAGCTTTAACCACTTATTCTAAGTGCCACATCATCTTTATCAAAGAATACAGCTTTTTTAAAGGATTCACCATATCTGGCAATCAACCTCTGACAGTACGTGCTACTTCCCACCACGAGGAGACCGCCGGCCCAGCATTTACTGCCAGCAGGAGAACTGCTGCAGTACCCATAAACAGAGCCCACTTCTGCCGCTGCATACCTGAGGCTGCCGAGCCCTCCATTCAGGGACCAGGACCCGTCTGACGACTAGCGCTAACCACATAAGGTACCCACTTTGATTTTAAGACATAAGCATTATACCTTACATCGTACTGCCGATGCATACTAGGAGATGGTAGTGTCTCCAGCTGTGAGCCGTCTGCATAGAGGATCGGAACTTATCTTATAAGCGCTGTTTTACATTCAAAATTGCCGCTGCATATAAAGGAGACGGCAGGGTCTCCAGCAGCGAATCCTCGGCACAGAGGATTAGAACATATTACAAAACACTGCGATTTTATTATTCATTTGTCATATTACCGCTGCATAAATCAGTAGACGGCAGTGTCTCCAGCTGCGAGCCCTCTGCACAGAGGATTGGAACCTGACACAAAAGTATATACAAACTGCTACAATCACCATTCATTTTTTGCTGTATTCTATTCAAGACTTTAACCACTTTCTCTTCCAACTGGATACAAATATTTGTGAAAATAGCAACTCAAACTGTTATATTACAGCTATTCACAAATCACCAATTCCGATCATCACTATAGATACGTGGACACTTATTTATTGTTGTAAATTTTTATTTGTTTATTATAATTATTGTATTCTAACACTATATATTAAATTGCCAAGGATTAAATATTTACTAATTTTACTGTGGGATCACAATGGCCCTGTGATCCGCAGTATATTATACCTATATGTACAATTTCATATAATATTTTATAAACATTTTAATTTAATCCAATATTCAAGACTCTGAGCCCCAATTTCCTTAATTTGTATCTCCCCTCTTTCGGCACCGTGGGAATAGGTGCTATTTGGGTAGCTCGAGCCATTGGTCACTAGGTTAATACGAGCCTCTCTACCATTTTTTTCCTCTATCTAGGTATCTGTCTAGCAAACAAAATATACTTACAGCACTCCTATATTGGTAGAATCAAACCGTATTCTTTATTCCTTGCAAAATAAAGTGTCTCTATGGGTGCGTTCACACGTTCGTATTTCTGTTTCAGATCTGCTGCAGATTTGCTGTAGCAGATTTTGCTACCCATTGAAGTCATTAGGTAGCAAAATCTGCAGCAGATCTGAAACAGAAATAAGCACATGTGAACGTACCATGACAGAGCAACGTTTCAACTGGTTCATTGCAGTATTCTTCAAGCAGTGCTAGCTATCTGTCTATATATATGCCTCCAGCAGAACATCACTTCCACAACTGGAAAAAAAAAAATCCAAACAGTTAGAAAAATAAATGCAGGGGTGCAAGCAGATATGGTGGTCACAGGTCCACCACTAGTCAATCTAGGAATCACCAAAGTGCAATAATGATAATAATAATATTAAAGGGGCATTCCATGAAAAAATATTGGCTCCAGAAAGTTAAACAGATTTGTAAATTACTTCTATTAAAAAAATCGTAATCCTACGAGTACTTATCAGCTGCTGAAGTTGAGTTGTTCTTTTCTGTCTGATAACAGTGCTCTCTGCTGACACCTCTGTCTGCCTCAGGAACTGTATAGAGCAGTAGAGGTTTGCTATGAGGTTTTGCTGCTACTCTGGGCAGTTCCTGAGACAGACAGAGGTGTCAGCAGAGAGCACCATTGTCAGACAGAAAAGAACAACTCAACTTCAGCAGCTGATAAGTACTGGTAGGATTAAGATTTTTTAATAGAAGTAATTTACAAATCTGTTTAATATTCTGAAGCCATTTTTATTCATGGAATACCCCTTTAATTATAATAATAATAATAATAATAATAATAATAATAATAATTCATATTATTGTAATATTAAATAATAATTTACTGCAGTGTGCATGTACAGTATGTGGACTCAGACTGTTATTATAACAGCATTTGTAAAATAATAATTTCATAAAATAATGACTTACAAATTGCAAGTTTTAAAGATTTTTAACTCCTGGACATGAACTCAAATGACATACATAAACTCCATAAAAGTGAGGTTTTCATTGCTAGCTTTCAGGGCTGACATTTGATCAAGGAAATGTGTACCATAGAGACAGACCTGCCAGATAGTGGATCATAAATACTGATTTTAAAGTGTAGAAATATTCTTTCAGTGAATGCGCATTTTTGAAAAACAAGTGCCAAGAATGAACCCATAAATCATGGGAATTAGATTTGTGCCAAACAAGCTCCAACGTGGTTAGGTGTGTGATGTACAACAATTACCATAGGAGTGTCTCCATTTAATCTTTATTTCAAGGGGTTATCCAGGAAAAAACTTTTAATATATATATATATATATATATATATATAAATCCAATATGGAGCAGCACACCAAATAGCAGTGGGTGCTATCAGTCAAAACCCAGGTCAAGGGATGCACGTAGGTATATTCCAAAAGAAAACTGCAGCACTCCAAGTTCAGATGAAAATAAAAGTGGCGTTTATTCCATCTAGTTCAAAGGCAACGTTTCAGCTGCGTACCTGCAGCCTTTATCAAGCAAACACACAGTGTACAAGTAGTGGTATAAATATGGTGGAGACTGTGACATCATCATTACATCACACATTTGAATAAGAATCATAATACATAGGAAAACAGAAGCGATCTCACGATCGGTACAAATATTCAATCCAATGTACATACAGTGGCATAGAACATGTCAATAGTGATACAGGGTGATATCAAAAACGTGCAAATGTATATAGAATAAGCATAATAATAACATAAAAGTGACTCACATGGACGGAAGCTCTGGGCGGAACCTGCTTGATGCGAAAAACAAACGCCGGCTGTGTCATCACCCTGTGACAGGCGCAAGCGGGTGTGTACAAAGTAAACGGAAGCACAGGAGATCAACCGGAAACAAGCGCATGGGCGCATGCACAGTAAAACGGAGAATGCTCCGTGGCCATCATACTAGAGGGCTCAATTAAGGGCAATGTACAAAATGGATAAGGCTGAGCAAAGGGTACTCCGCAGCCATCATATTAAAGAGGTAGATAGGGGGCAATATAATATAGATGCAAAAAAACAGCAATCAACATTGGCGCATCAAAAAGCAAAAATGTAAATAAATGGCACAATAAGAGATATAGTAAATAATGAAAAAAATTTGAAAATGAAGAAAGTGAAAAAAACTGATGAAGAATAAAAAATAATAAATAATAAATGAATAAAAAATAATGAAAAATAAAAAACATAAATAGAAGAAATAAAAAAATAAAAATAAAAAGTAGTCATAGGAAGGGACTCGATCTGTGTCTGCACGTTCAGGGGACCAAAATGGTAGATATAAAAACTACCACTTAAATAATACGACTCATTAAGAATAATAGACCAGGACCCATAACGTACAGGAAGCCATATGCAACCAGACACTGCATTCTGGACTCCCTAGGTGTAAAGTCTGGTGCCCGAAACAGAACTGGTACGGGAACCCGACAGCGGGGAGGCATGGGGGTAACTCATAATATACGGGAAACACCCCAGTCTCCACCAGTCCCATAATTGGGAGTGGCATAATTGTAGCCCTAGCCAGAAGTGTCCCACATCCATGCACACATACATAATCGATCCTAGACAGGTCTAAATGGTTAGGACAATAAATGATTAGGTCACCCACTGTGCAAAGACACATCTAACATGGAGTCTGTACATCCATAGCTCAAAGGGATAAAATTACTAAATAATATAAACAAAAGAGTTTATTAAAAAAATAATAAAGAAATCAAAGTGATAGATATGATTAATGAATGATAAATCACATAATGAAAACAATATAGGTTCCGGTTGAGCTTTTGTTTCCCAGATATAACATATGATGAAGAGAATGAATGTTCATGCAGGTTCCGTCATGCCATCTCTATAAAGTGAAATTAAAAAAGAGGAGATTATAATCTCAAAAGAATTTTTTACACAGTATATTCATAGCATAACCACAGGTGACAATATACGAAGGCTAAGGGCATGACAGTTAATGAGTAATGAGTATAATGATTAAATATTGGCAATGGGGAAGTCCACATTAAGGCCGTTGGGTTTGAGTGTTTGTAACTCGAAAATCCAACGGAGTTCGCAACGATGAAGGGCAGCGATGCGATCGCCTCCTCTTTTGAGAGGGGGAATGTGGTCAATCAGAGCAAAACGAAGGTCCCGCTCTGAGTGGCCACATTCGACGAAATGGTTGGGGACGGGGAGATCTCGCCTCCCCTTCCTGATGGTATAACGATGTTGATTAAGGCGTGTACGAAATTCCCCTGTGGTTTCTCCCACATATAAGAGGTTACACGGACATAGAAGAATGTAAATAACAAATTTAGACGAACAAGTAAGATAATGTTTAATCTTGTAGGTCTTGCCATGTTGTGGATGAATGAATGTTGGCCCTTTGACCATTTTTGAACAATTTATACAGTGGCAACAGGGGTAACAACCTTGACTTTTGACAGTTAAATACAGTTGTCGAGTAGAGGACTGCGTCCCAATATCGGCCCGAACAAGTTTATCACGAAGATTTGGTGCCCGCTTATAGGACATTAAAGGTGGTGATTGAAAGTCACTGATGGATGGGAATGATCTTTTCAATATATGCCAGTGTTTTCTGACAATCTCAGAAACACGGTGAGATAGCTCATTGTATTGAGAGACAAAAGCTATGCGGTTTGCAGAGCTTTTGGGAGAAGTATCATAAATCAGTGACTTTCGATCATGAGCAAGTACAGAACTTTTACATTGTGAAACCAATTTTTGGGGATACGCACGTTGAATAAAATTGGAGGCCATGGTGTCGAGAATGGGCACAATGGCGGTTTCCTTACTAACAATGCGTCTAGCTCGGAGCATCTGACTCCGTGGTAGAGATTTAATCATGGATTTAGGGTGTTGACTGGTGAAATGTAAAATGGAATTGCAATCAGTAGGTTTGGAGAAAAGAGTAGTAGATAGTTTGTTAGAATCAATAGAGACCAGTGTATCCAGAAACTGTATAGAGGTGCAAGATGAATTCAAAGTAAATTGGATATGCGGGCAGATAGTATTCAGAAAAGTGTGGAAATCAAGAAGAGAATCGCCGGAACCGCTCCAAATGAGGAACACATCATCTATGTATCGCCACCACCCCAGGACGTTCCTGAAGTGGTGGGACACATAGATGTGTGACTCTTCCAACGACGCCACCACCATGTTGGCATACGTTGGGGCCACATTGGTCCCCATGGCGGTTCCGGCGATTTGTGCATAAAAAGAATCATTAAAGGTGAAATAATTGTTAGATAGCACAAAATCAAGAAGAGAAATAATGAATTGGGTTTCAGACAGAGAAAAATCAGGTGAGATCATAGAGGCTACAGCCGCTATACCAAGGTCATTAGGAATGGATGTATACAGAGATACAATGTCGAGTGAGGCCAAAATGACATCAATCGAGATTGTAACAGAATCAAGTTTTTTGAGAAAATCAGAGGTATCACGTAAGTATGATTTAGCGCTCATTGCATAGGGGCGGAGAAGTTGATCCAGAAAAATAGATACACGGCTAGTTACAGAATTGCGTCCGGAGACGATAGGTCTAAATCATACTTACGTGATACCTCTGATTTTCTCAAAAAACTTGATTCTGTTACAATCTCGGGTGATGTCATTTTGGCCTCACTCGACATTGTATCTCTGTATACATCCATTCCTAATGACCTTGGTATAGCGGCTGTAGCCTCTATGATCTCACCTGATTTTTCTCTGTCTGAAACCCAATTCATTATTTCTCTTCTTGATTTTGTGCTATCTAACAATTATTTCACCTTTAATGATTCTTTTTATGCACAAATCGCCGGAACCGCCATGGGGACCAATGTGGCCCCAACGTACGCCAACATGGTGGTGGCGTCGTTGGAAGAGTCACACATCTATGTGTCCCACCACTTCAGGAACGTCCTGGGGTGGTGGCGATACATAGATGATGTGTTCCTCGTTTGGAGCGGTTCCGGCGATTCTCTTCTTGATTTCCACACTTTTCTGAATACTATCTGCCCGCATATCCAATTTACTTTGAATTCATTTGGCACCTCTATACAGTTTCTGGATACACTGGTCTCTATTGATTCTAACAAACTATCTACTACTCTTTTCTCCAAACCTGCTGATTGCAATTCCATTTTACATTTCACCAGTCAACACCCTAAATCCATGATTAAATCTCTACCACGGAGTCAGATGCTTCGAGCTAGACGCATTGTTAGTAAGGAAACCACCATTATGCCCATTCTCGACACCCTGGCCTCCAATTTTATTCAACGTGGGTATCCCCAAAAATTGGTTTCACAATGTAAAAGTTCTGTACTTGCTCATGATCGAAAGTCACTGATTTATGATACTTCTCCCAAAAGCTCTGCAAACCGCATAGCTTTTATCTCTCAATACAATGAGCAATCTCACCGTGTTTCTGAGATTGTCAGAAAACACTGGCATATATTGAAAAGATCATTCCCATCCATCAGTGACTTTCAATCACCACCTTTAATGTCCTATAAGCGGGCACCAAATCTTCGTGATAAACTTGTTCGGGCCGATATTGGGACGCAGTCCTCTACTCGACAACTGTATTTAACTGTCAAAAGTCAAGGTTGTTACCCCTGTTGCCACTGTATAAATTGTTCAAAAATGGTCAAAGGGCCAACATTCATTCATCCACAACATGGCAAGACCTACAAGATTAAACATTATCTTACTTGTTCGTCTAAATTTGTTATTTACATTCTTCTATGTCCGTGTAACCTCTTATATGTGGGAGAAACCACAGGGGAATTTCGTACACGCCTTAATCAACATCGTTATACCATCAGGAAGGGGAGGCGAGATCTCCCCGTCCCCAACCATTTCGTCGAATGTGGCCACTCAGAGCGGGACCTTCGTTTTGCTCTGATTGACCACATTCCCCCTCTCAAAAGAGGAGGCGATCGCATCGCTGCCCTTCATCGTTGCGAACTCCGTTGGATTTTCGAGTTACAAACACTCAAACCCAACGGCCTTAATGTGGACTTCCCCATTGCCAATATTTAATCATTATACTCATTACTCATTAACTGTCACGCCCTTAGCCTTCGTATATTGTCACCTGTGGTTATGCTATGAATATACTGTGTAAAAAATTCTTTTGAGATTATAATCTCCTCTTTTTTAATTTCACTTTATAGAGATGGCATGACGGAACCTGCATGAACATTCATTCTCTTCCTCATATGTTATATCTGGGAAACAGAAGCTCAACCGGAACCTATATTGTTTTCATTATGTGATTTATCATTCATTAATCATACCTATCACTTTGATTTCTTTATTATTTTTTTAATAAACTCTTTTGTTTATATTATTTAGTAATTTTATCCCTTTGAGCTATGGATGTACAGACTCCATGTTAGATGTGTCTTTGCACAGTGGGTGACCTAATCATTTATTGTCCTAACCATTTAGACCTGTCTAGGATCGATTATGTATGTGTGCATGGATGTGGGACACTTCTGGCTAGGGCTACAATTATGCCACTCCCAATTATGGGACTGGTGGAGACTGGGGTGTTTCCCGTATATTATGGGTTACCCCCATGCCTCCCCGCTGTCGGGTTCCCGTACCAGTTCTGTTTCGGGCACCAGACTTTACACCTAGGGAGTCCAGAATGCAGTGTCTGGTTGCATATGGCTTCCTGTACGTTATGGGTCCTGGTCTATTATTCTTAATGAGTCGTATTATTTCTGTGGTAGTTTTTATATCTACCATTTTGGTCCCCTGAACGTGCAGACACAGATCGAGTCCCTTCCTATGACTAATTTTAATTTAAATTTTTTTATTTCTTCTATTTATGTTTTTTATTTTTCATTATTTTTTATTGATTTATTATTTATTATTTTTTATTCTTCAGTTTTTTTCACTTTCTTCATTTTCTAATTTTTTTCATTATTTACTATATCTCTTATTGTGCCATTTTTTTACATTTTTGCTTTTTGATGCGCCAATGTTGGTTGCTGTTTTTTTGCATCTATATTTTATTGCCCCCTATCTACCTCTTTAATATGATGGCTGCGGAGTACCCTTTGCTCAGCCTTATCCATTTTGTACATTGCCCTTAATTGAGCCCTCTAGTATGATGGCCACGGAGCATTCTCCGTTTTACTGCGCATGCGCCAATGCGCTTGTTTCCGGTTGATCTCCTGTGCTTCCGTTTACTTTGTACACGCCCGCTTGCGCCTGTCACAGGGTGATGACGCAGCCGGCGTTTGTTTTTCGCATCAAGCAGGTTCCGCCCAGAGCTTCCGTCCATGTGAGTCACTTTTATGTTATTATTATGCTTATTCTATATACATTTGCACCTTTTTGATATCACCCTGTATCACTATTGACATGTTCTATGCCACTGTATGTACATTGGATTGAATATTTGTACCGATCGTGAGATCGCTTCTGTTTTCCTATGTATTATGATTCTTATGCAAATGTGTGATATAATGATGATGTCACAGTCTCCACCATATTTATACCACTATTTGTACACTGTGTGTTTGCTTGATAAAGGCTGCAGGTACGCAGCTGAAATGTTGCCTTTGAACTAGATGGAATAAACGCCACTTTTATTTTCATATGAACTTGGAGTGCTGCAGTTTTCTTTTGGAATATATATATATATATATATATATATATATATCAACTGGTTCCAGAAAGGTAAACAGATTTGTAAATTACTTCTATTTAAAAATCTTAATCCTTTCAGTACTTATGAGCTGCTGGATTTGAGTTGTGCTCTCTGATGACACCTGTCTCAGGAACTGTCCAGAGTAGAAGCAAATCCCCATACCTCTTCTACTCTGTCCAGTTCCCGAGACAAGCAGAGATGTCAGCAGAGAGCACTGTTGTCAGACAGAAAAGAACAACTCAACTTCAGCAGCTGAAAATTATTGGAAGGATTAAGATTTTTTAATATACAAATCTGTTTAACTTTCTGGAGCCAGTTATGTATATATAATATTATTTTTTCCTGGAATACCCCTTTAATTACATTGTCCACTCACCTCTATGTAGGTCCCGACAAGTAGGCTTCATTCCTAGTGCCTAAGTGCCTTCACGTTGAATTCTAGTTCAATCTAAGCATATAAAGCCCATGTTTGTGACTATGGGTGTAGCATACTGTAAATATTAGAGTAGAAGGATGAGAAATGAAGAGAGACCAGGAAACTGTGTATGTTCTCCAGCTGACCAGGTAAACTACAAAAAGACTAGATGATCTGCAGACAGAGGAGAAACATCCAGTAGTGACGTGATTTAGTAAATAACATCTAAAAGCATGCTAGCCTTATAATGTCTTTACATTTTTAGGTATATCTCTGAATAGATAAAAATCTAAATAGTTTCTAGAGCTCCAGGCCCATAAATCAATTCATGTCTTTTTCCTTGTTAATTTACTACAGTTTCAACTACTATAAACACTTCTCGTTATTCAGCGGCATTTCTGGCATAGACTAAATAGTCGCAGACTGCTGTAATACTGTTATTACATAGGAGCCTCCACTCTCAAAGTCAGCAAATTTGGACAATATTACTTTTCTTGCGGTTTAGGAGTATATCACAAATGGCCTTTGAGGTCAACTAAATATTATCATACTTAACTGAAAATAAGCCCTCCGTTCTTAAGACAGTAAGAAAAAATACCCTCAGATATTATTACTAATAAAGAACATCCATGAAGGTTTACGTATAGATCTGCGCTTTTTCGCTCCATTTATTATGGAGCAGTACAGATCTGTCAACTCAGGGCTTTGCTATGAGGTTAAGGGCAACGTTAAAAAAATGATGAACTACATAGGGCTAGTCTATTATAACTACTGAACGTCTTTTCCTGACATTTTATACATAGGGAGCATATTTCTGGAACTGCGGGGAAGGGGGAGGGGGGATGAGGAGAGTAGGCGAGTCCTCCTCTGGCGTCCTCCATTAAGTTTACTTTGGCTCAAACCTCGACAGATGGTGCAACTGAAACTGATGAACCTTGACCTTGAAGTTTACCTCTAATGTCTTTGGAAGTTGTTTTGGGATCTTTGGTTCTCTGCTTGGAGATGGTCTTATAGCCTTCACCTTTAACATACTTGTCTATCATTTTCTTTCTAAGCTCCTGGGACAACTCTCTCCTTGGCTTTCTGTGGTTCATATTCAATGTGGAACACATTGGATAATACAAATTGTATCTTGTAACCAGACAATTGTATGAAGGGAAGTAAGAAATCGTTTTGTATTTCTGATACAGAGATCAGACTCCTGTGACAATTCTGGACTTTTTTTAGAATAAATTGGAGGCCCAGTTTCTTGTCTTAGACTACCACCATTCATCTTTGCAGCATCTTAAACCATAGGCTACATTACCTTGTTATATAATAATATATGTTAAACTCTAACCCACTGTAGACCTCTCTAAAGAGTTTTTCAGGGAAAGGGAGGTAAATAAAAAAAATATACTTACCTTCTGTTGCCCCCATTTCAATGCCATGATGCTCTGTATACAAAAGAGAGCAGAGTGGAAAGGAAGCTGGATCGCGCTGTCACAAAAGGGGGTAATCCACGAATATTAGGATAAAGTGCTTTTATTCTTCAACCATGCAACGTGTTTCAAAACCATCCATTTTTTTCATCAGGACTGATGAAAAAAACTGGATGTTTTTTAAACGCGTTACATGGTTGAAGAATAAAAGCACTTTATCCTAATATTCGTGGATTATCCCCTTTTGTGACAGCGCGATCCAGCTTCCTTTCCACTCTGCTCTCTTTTGTATCCAGTCACTTCACGTCTGCTAATAAACGTGGGAAGCCGCTGCAGTCCTCTCCTTATACATGCTTTTCTAAGTGTTGTGCCTTTTCTGCACAACCACCACAGGTGAGCGAGTTTCTAAACTAGTTCACCTTCTCTTCAAATACCTCACCAATACCAAACAGGGGGCAGTCCTTTCATCTTTATTTCATTGCTGCTCTGTAGTCTCTGATGGAAAGGCTGTAATGATGTTCTCTACTCTCTCCTAGGCAACTATTGCAGAAAAATACTGGCTTTAGTGGTCACATGAAAGAGAAAGTGCACCTGACCATTAAGGCCAGGGATTTGTTGCAGTGGTCCAGTGCCAAATGTATGGAACTTCATATGAGCCCTTCTGCTAGGGGCTAAAGAGTAGTATGGCACTAGATCAGGAGTGAAAGGAGGGGTGTGTTTCATTAACCCTTCCCTTGCCTGCCTGTGTGCATAATTTTTCAAAAGTTTGGAAAACTCCTTTTAAAAAAATGGCTATAACCACCCCCTAGACCACCATGGTTATTGATATCAATATTAACCTCTTCATTAGCCTAGTCCATCAGAACTGCTAAGAATTAACTGCTAAGCCACTTCAAACCCAGAGATATTGCATGTCTGCCATAACATACCACATGTAAAAATGTGGAATATAATAAATGTAGAGTAGGCAAATAGCATAATTAGGAGTGAAGGGAGATAAAGGGGAAAAGGGGGCAAGCTCCCTCATGGGCACTAAAACACTTTGAAAATCTTATGCATCAGACTGTCTAAAAATATCCAATCTTAACAAGTCACCACATGTGGAAATTGCTGAAAAAAGTATATGTGTGCTGAGAGATCATAATCCTAATGCCATTGCCATTATTTCAAAATAGCAATGTCCGCCAAAAAGCAGAAAAAAAACAAATTTTTTTTTTCGCAGCAACTAGAGTAAATATGTTTGTTATAACTAGCTTTGAAACCATTGATCTCATCATCCTAGAGTGAACAAAATGTTAGGTCACAATAGGGACAAGCTGTTTTGTAATTGTTTTTGGAAAGCTTATTAATAGTCTAGTGTTGCAGATCTAATGAACAGCCAAAAAAGAGCTGGGTGGAGTAAGCAATAGTTTAAAAAAGCATTTAGAGGCAAACTCCTTTTTAATCTTCTGAAAAACATTGTATAAGAAAACATTAGGATCGCACAAACCTGGCAGTTACACAGTGAACATAGTAACATAGAGGGAGATTTATCAAAACCTGTCCAGAGGAACCAATCAGCTCGCTTCTTTCATTTTTAACAAGGCTTCTGCAAAATGAAAGAAGCGATCTGATTGGTTGCTAAGGGACACTGGGCAACTTTTCCTTTGCACAGGTTTTGATAAATCTTCCCCATAGTTCATAAGGTTGAAAAAAGACCAGAGTCCATCAAGTTCAACCTATAACCCTAATGAGCCCCTACTGAGTTGATCCAGAGGAGGCAAAATACCCTCATACTAGAGGTAAAAATTCCTTCCCGACTCCAAATATGTCAATCAGAATAAATCCCTGGATCAACCTTCTGTCCCTATAGATCTAGAATCCATAACCTGTAATGTTATTATTCTGCAAAAATGCATCCAGACCCCTTCCCTTTAAAATTATTTTACAGCGTTCACCATGACCACCTCCTCTGGCAGAACTTTCCATAGTCTCACTGCTCTTACAGTAAAGAATCCCCATCTGTGCTGATGTAGAAACCTTCTTTCCTCAAGACGTAGAGGATGCCCCCTTGTTATAGATACAGTCCTGGGTATAAATAAATCATGGGAGAGATCTCTGTAAGGTCCCCAGATATATTTATACATAGTTATTAGGTCTCCCCTAAGCCTTCTTATTTCTTAACTAAATAACCCCAATCCTGATAATCTTTCTGGGTACTGTAGTCCTCCCATTCCCCGTATTACTCTGGTTCCCCTTCTTTGAACCCTCTCCAGCTCCACAATATCTTTCTTGTACACTGGTGCCCAGTGATCTGACTAGTGATTTGTACAGTGGTAGAATTATTTCCTTGTCGTTGGCATCTATGCCCCTATTGATGCACCCCATGATTTTATTTGCCTTGGCAGCAGCTGCCCGACACTGGTCACTACAGCTAAATTTACTATTAATTAAGACTCCCAAGTCCTTTTTCATGTCAGTCATCACAAATGTGCTCTCCCATTTAATACATAATCCCAGCCCGGATTTTTCTTCCCCATGTGCATTACCTTACATTTATCAGTGTTGAACCTCATCTGCCACTTCTCAGCCCAAACCTACAACCTGTCCATCCAGATCCATTTGTAACAGTGCACTGTCCTCTATAGTGTTTGCCGCTTTACAAAGTTTTGTGTCATCTGCAAAGATTGCTACTTTACTATTCAACCTCTACAAGGTCATTAAGAAATATATTTAATAGAACAGGACCCAAGACTTACCCCTGTGGTACCCCACTAGTAACAGTCACCCAATCAGAATAAGTACCATTAATAACCACCCTCTGTTTCCTATCACAGACCTATTTACTTACCCACTTGCACACATTTATCCCCCAGTCCAAGCATTCTTATTTTATGCACCAACCTTTTATGTGGCACCTTATTAAATGCTTTGGAAAAATCCAGATATATGACATTCAGCGATTGCCCCTGGTCCAGTCTGGAGCTCACCACCTCATAAAAGCTGATCAGGTTAGTTTGATAGGTCCGATCCCTCATAAAGCCATGCTGATATGGGGTCATGCATTTATTTTTATCAAGATACTCCAAAATATCATCCCTTAGAAAAACAATTTACATACAACGGAGGTTAAACTAACAGGCCTATAATTCCCGGGGTCACCTTTTGACCCCTTTTTAAATATTGGCACCACATTTGCCATGCATCAGTCCTGGGGAACAGTCCCTGTTACTATAGAGGTGAAAAAATATGCAGTTGAAAAAGGCTGTATTGGCCAGAAGGCATGCTACGTTTATGTATGCATATCTTGCCTGAATAAAATCAATACTTTTCAGCAGAATTTGGTGTGCCGGGCTTTTTCACCTCTATTGGACAACTCTCTATAACAAGGGGGCATCCTCTACTTTTACAAGAAAGAAGGTTTCTACACCAGCACAGACTGTAAGAGCAGTGAGACTGTGGAATTCTCTCCCCAAGGAGGTGGTCATGGTAAACTCTGTAAAAGAATTTAAAAAGGGGTCTGGATGCATTTTTGGCGAGTAAGAACATTGCTGGTTATGTATACTAGATTTATAGGGACAGAACGTTGATCCAGGGATTTATTCTGACTGCCGTATTTGGAGTCGGGAAGAAATTTTTACCTTTAGTATGAAGGTTTTTTGCCTTCCTCTGGATTAACTCAGTAGGGAATCATTAGGGTTATAGGTTGAACTTGATGGACTCTGGTCTTTTTTCAACCTTATGAACTATGTTACTATGTTACTATACCCTATCCCTGGCACCCACCTGAGTCTACAGTGCCGACCTAACTACTTTTGTGGCCTGTTACTTTAGAGTCCCTAAATATAAAAAATAGGGGTCTGTCTATTACATTACTTAACATGTACCTTGCGTTACCAAATAACATTAATAGGCACCTGGGTGTGATCAGTGCTGCTCACTGTAGATATTCATTTTTAGAATCAACAAGGGTTAAATATTTTCAAAAATAAATAAATAAATAAACTAGAGGAGGAGTGATTCTCTCAAGTTGGGTTAGTGTTGGTTTATTTGACATGATGTTGTTGGACAAAAACTAATGATAAGTATGCCAAATGAGATTCTGCCAACACTAAACTCTTTCACTGTTAAGTGATGGACCAGGATCAGCTATGATTTAAGGTTCAAGTAGACGAATAAATATATGTATATTTTTTTGTACTGATATTCATCTTGAATTTCTCTATTTTTAAAAATATCTGGGAGAGTTCTAGACATGACACATCAAACAGAAACTCCCAACCAGCATTTGCATTTGCAGATGATGATCAGTTCTAGAAGATCATTGGTCCTGATTTCCTTTCTAAAGGATTCCAGTATGTATCAGCATAATTATAAATATTTATTGAATATTCTGTACAATTCTTACCATAATATTCCCTTTTTTAATGTATTTTTTACTTCTTGGCATACAATTCTTGCTCATATTGCTCTATCACCAATTTACCAGCAATACAGAATTGCTTAGAATGGGAAAAGATAAAAGTTTTACTTTGTAGATTACACCTTCAGAGTGGTAAAAAGGCGATTTAAGTGCTCTTACTGATGTTATTAAGCTCCTGAGAGTCCCCCTTCAAGGTGCACAACTATTTCTCATTTTCTCTATTTCAGAGGGTAGGACCAGAGCTGAATTGTTGGCCAGCAGTAAAGATCAATGGGCCTTCACCCTATCTGGCCAATCAAAGCACATACTCCTCTCTGCTATGCCCCACTATGTGTGCAATGTGCTGAATGGACAGAAAGAAAATAAACAACAGCAGAATTAACAGTAAGGAAAGGGTTACACTAAGCACGATCTGCTACTAAAAAGCTAAAAGGTGGAGAGGGGAAATTACACTGCAGCACTATGGGTATAAAGAAGTAGATACACTGGAATATATACAAGGTACAGCTGTCCTGAGTTTTATGGCTGGTGAAAGATGAGAGAGGAAACTTGATTTACCTTTGAGGAACAGTGTGGATCATCTTCTCCCCTGCACATAGCACATGCTAAGCCATGCCCCACTTTCTGTAATTACTCCTTTTAGAGACAGGGAATGGATAGCAGGTCACAGAAGAGACATCTAGTAGCCAAAATTATAGAGCTATTTTTGGATAAATAAAGTAATTTGAACTATGTTAGGAATCACATAGGCTATCACATGGAGGGTAGTTGCTTGAAACAAAAGTGATCATTTAACCTTAGACATATGCAATTTCATTATGACATTATTATACTTTGGAACCTGTTGGATGTGACGTAAGAAATATTGTGATGGTGACCATGTCAGAATTAAACCATTGGCCAGGGGATGCAACATCAAGAAGTTGGGAAGACAACATTAGGCAGCACCTCTCCACAATGGTAGGTAAACCAAAAGTTTCCATGCCTAGTTCTTACTAGCATAAGGGCATCAGTGGATAGTTTTCTGTTTCCTACGTGCCCAGCACATTCATCTTTTCATGTATTGCATTAAACTGCATTTGCATAAGGACAGTTGGCATACATAGAATTGTTGTCAAACGTTCTACCTGACTATGTTTATGAATGGGAAAGCTATTGTTTTTACTAATAGAAATCTATTTCTAATCGGAAAATATGACTCCCCAACATGGAAAAATTTCTCTGCATGTAAAAATAGAGTCTAGACAAGTAAAAGCAAAGACTAGACAAGAGTCCTACTAACAGATTACTGAGTCCAACTGAGACAATGTTATGTATATCTGTACATACAGACACTAAAGAGGATTACACTTTGGACAATATGAACATTGTGCATGAAGTCTAATATAAATAGAGGAATGCTTTTTCTATCATATAAATTCAACCACCAGCCATAAATAGGGAAGTGTAAAATACTGCTAAATAACCCTCACTAGACAGAAGGATTTTCCTGATAGACTGGCCTACATTGTCCATGATAATCTAGGCTAATATTTTACTATAAGACTAAAAATGAGATCACGGTCAGAGGTAAAGTTTGATGCCTTGCCAGACGTAGTGAAGCCAAAGTGCCTAATTCTCCTAAAGACTTTAAACTAAACAGCAGCCAAAGGTATTCCTAAAACCAAGATATCTTCTTGCAAAGAAAGGGCTGAGGCTGTATAGATGAATTAGAATCAGATATCACATAAAATATTTTGTGAGTATGAAACCCAATCCCTTTCTTCCATGCATATAATTCTTATTTTTAAGTCACTGTAGAAAAATGAATCACTTTAGTAAATGGGTCAGTAAAAGCAACAATGAACACTGAAGGACTTGACATCAGTCTATTTATTTACCAGCATGACTGTTCTGGTGAGTCCTTTTGCATGTTTTATGAATACAATCTAAACTATGTATATTCAGATGTACTATCGTTCCTATAACTGACAGTGATAATATTGGTGAGCTCTATGGATTTATCAATGCGAATATGCAGGAGCATCCATGCCACAGAAACAGACCATGTGGCTGCTATGGGGCCCTTGGAGAGAGAGGCCGAGCCATAGTTGATCCCTTTGCTTGTGCTACTTTTAGGAAACAGTGCAGAGCTTCTCTCTCCCCGGGAAATTGCATTATAAACAGATACAGGATGTATTGGGGTTATTGATCTGAGGGAAAGCAAGGTGACATAAACACCAGACATTTCTGTTCTGGTGGGCAAAAATGAGATGTTATAATAGGAGGCCTATTTTAATATTTGCTATAGGGCTCTCTTTCATTTATGTATGCTACTATTTAAGCCCATGGAGCCCATCTAGTGCAGACTGAGATTACAGCAAATCTGGAAGTGAAGTGAACAGCAGGGCTCTTCTCCCCACTCATTCTGAAGATCAGTGGAGGCCAACAGTTTTTCTGGTACTTTAAGTGTGTTTCATATGGCAGAACGGCATAGAACCGATTGCACTAGATTATAATGTATACCAATTTTTTTTAACTTTCAGTATTTGAGAAACAAAACTTTCTGAAGAGTTTTAACCCAAAGGCTGAATTCTATTTTATTTCACTATGCAATCTTAAGTAGGCACAAACTTTGCATAGATCAATAGTATGAGTGAATGTAAGAAACTTTGTAGTATCTTATTGAACACAAATGCTTCATTTTCTTGTTAGCAAACCTCCTCTCCACCTCCTGTTGCTTAAAAAATATTTTCTGAAAACCAGATCAGCTTTTTCCTGTGTCTGCAAGACAAGCAATACAAGTCTATGGAAGAGGGTGGGGGAGCTCCACCCACCAGCTCTGGGAGAACTGCAGATTATAGGTGTAGCCTGCAGAGCAGAAATCTGTTGAAAAATACAAGTATACAAATTAAATATTTCCAGCCAACTACAATCTTTCTACACCTTAGGGTGAGATGTTTGTCAGGCATCATCATAGACCTCGTGGTTAGAGATTTATAGGGCTTTTTTCAAAGGGGTAGGCCTGGGCAGGGATCACCCTTTTTAGGGTGAGTGTCCCACTGGTTCCCTGTACAAGTAGGTCTAGCCCACACCACAGATCATATAGGGACTACCAAGGACTGTCGCTTTCTCCCCCTTTCATCTACCTGTTACTATCTTCTATTTACTTTTATGCCAGACTTGGGCACACCTTCCAGAACTATCATTATTAACACCCCTGTGACAACAAGACAATGAGATGAGGTGAGAATTACATTTTCTTTTGGGCACTGGTTCTCTCAAGTCACTTTCAATCGATTGCTATTGTTGTTGTGATCATCAAGTTTAAGTGCATTGTCCCCTACGTCGGCTTCCAGACTGGTACTTCGTTATTGCTACATTCTGATTTATGTCTGTGGAGTTATTTGTATCTTTTAAAGATTAAATTATTAAAAGTGAAGTTTTATACAGGCATCACCCCCTTGCTGTATATATTTCAAGTTAAATATTGGCCAGTAATATTGCTGCTTCTCCTGTACACACACAGGGCAGCTTATCCCTAAAAGTCACCAGAAATAATAGGTACACTTCAAGCCAAATTCAGGAGTGGAATAAAAAGGAATGGGTAATATAAAAGAATGACTCTCTTTCTTGCTCAATAAACTTCTCATTTGGCTCAAAAACTGCATCAAAAACTGTATTTGTGGTTTCAGCCTTATTGGGATATAGTAGTCAATAAGGAGCTGAAGCAGCTTGCTATGAAAGGCAAGTTTTCTGTGAATTACACACTATGTAGCTTTCCAAATCCAGATTGACCTTAAAAAAAAAATAAAAAACATAGTCATTCCTCAACATGAAAAGTAGATACTTATGAAGTAGAAGGAGGAGAAAAAGGCATCTGTTTATTACCTGCTGGAGAATAAAACACCTGTTCTCTTAATTACATGCGCACTTATTTAACTCCAATATTATTAATATAAATAAAACAGTGAATGAGTCTCTTGTATCCACTAAAAGACACTTCTGTAGGATATATTAAAAAACAACAAAAACAAATATTTTGGTTGGTTTGTCTTCAGCAGGACACATTGGTGGTTATTCATCAGACTATGATAATACCTGCTGGATAAGCATCTTACTGAAACTAAAGGATTCACTTCACACTACCCCAACACATAATTCTCAAGTTTTCATAACTTGCTCCAGCAATGACCTTGTCAGTTATTGTACTGATCGTTTGTTTAATGAAAAAATGCGCATAAAAAATTATGTCGATTAGACTTTAGATAACGGCTATCCAAAAGTTATTTGTCTGACTTAAATGACCTACGTCACAGGACATGGGCATCATCCTAGGGGGCAACCTGCTGCTAAAAGCTACAGGCTGCAGACTGAGCAGGACTTTAGAACCAAAACTCATGATATCCCTTACTACTGATAAGGGTTAACTTTACCATGCTATTTAGTGGTCAACCCCCACCATGTAGCCCAGCTAAACTTACCGATAGCAGCCAACTGTTTCTAGTGTCCTCAACAGACAAGCTTTGCAAAAGTATAGATTATGGAGGTCCTGCCCACTCATGCCTGGATTGCCTGTCTTGTATTCCCTGTGTAATACATTATATGGATAAGACTTATAGACTTATATATTTGTCCTACTTCCAGGATTATGGTGTGGGGTGAAATAATGTACTGTAGCCGGACCACTTTAGTCATCATTCCAGGTTCACTAACTGCTCAGCATCAAATTGTTTTGGTTGTGGAACCAGTAAGAAAGTCATTTCTCTAAGTGTCCCAGGAGACATTTTTCTCTAAGTGTCCCAGGAGACATTTTTCAACACAATGGCAGGCCACATATTGCTTGTGCTACTGTGAGCAGCCTGTGGGGTCTTGCCATGCCACCATGGCCTGCAGCATCTCCAGAGTTGTCTCCCATTGAGCACATATGAAACATTAGTGGTCAGCAGTTGCAAAATGAGCTGACAGCAGTAGATCTTGATGATTTGCATGGCCAAGAACATTCCTCAAAGAACCATTACTAACCATATTGAAAGCATCGCAAGGCATGTAAGTGTGTATTTCTACATGTGTTGTTTATATTCAATAGTGAATAAATTGAGTTGTGTGGACTACTGCTAGCATGTTGTATTTGAAAATGTAATAAAAACCACCTGCTTTTGCATATATACAGTGGTGCAAAAAATTATTTAGTCAGCCACCAATTGTGCAAGTTCTCCCACTTAACCCCTTAAGGACTCAGGGTTTTTCCGTTTTTGCACTTTCGTTTTTTCCTCCTTACCTTTTAAAAATCATAACCCTTTCAATTTTCCACCTAAAAATCCATATTATGGCTTATTTTTTGCATCGACAATTCTACTTTGCAGTGACATTAGTCATTTTACCCAAAAATGCACGGCGAAACGGAAAAAAAAATCATTGTGCGACAAAATCGAAGAGAAAATGCCATTTTGTAACTTTTGGGGGCTTCCGTTTCTACGCAGTGCATATTTCGGTAAAAATTACACAATTACACCTTATCATTATTCTGTAGGTCCATACGGTTAAAATGATAGCCTACTTATATAGGTTTGATTTTGTCGCACTTCTGGAAAAAATCATAACTACATGCAGGAAAATTTATACGTTTAAAAATGTCATCTTCTGACCCCTATAACTTTTTTATTTTTCCCCGTACAGGGCGGTATGAGGACTCATTTTTTGCACCGTGATCTGAAGTTTTTATCGGTATGATTTTTGTTTTGATAGGACTTTTTGATCACTTTTTATTCATTTTTTAATGGTATAAAAAGTGACCAAAAATGCGCTTTTTTTGACTTTGGAATTTTTTTGCACGTACACCATTGACCGTACGGTTTAATTAATTATATATTTTTATAGTTCGGACATTTAAGCATGTGGCGATACCACATATGTTTATTTATTTTATTTTTTTACACTGTTTTATTTTTTTTATGGGAAAAGGGGGGTGATTCAAACTTTTATTAGGGAAGGGGTTAAATGACCTTTATTAACACTTTTTAAAAAAAATTTTTTGCAGTGTTATAGGTCCCACTGCACACACTGATCTTTTACACAGATCACAGGCGTGTATTAACACGCCTGTGATCAGTGTTACCGGCGCTTGACTGCTCCTGCCTGGATCTCAGGCACGGAGCAGTCATTTGCCAATGGGACACCGAGGAGGCAGGTAAGGGCCCTCCCGGTGTCCTGCCAGCTGTTCGGGACGCCGCAAATTCACCGCGGCGGTCCCAAACAGCCCGACTGAGCAGCCGGGTCACTTTCACTTTCGCTTTAGAAGCGGCGGTCAGCTTTGACCGCCGCTTCTAAAGGGTTAATACCGCACATCACCACGATCGGCGATGTGTGGTATTAGCCGCGGGTCCCGGCCGTTGATGAGCGCCGGGACCGACGCGATATGATGCGGGATGGCGGCGCGATCCCGCTTCATATTGCGGGAGCTGGCGCAGGACGTAAATATACGTCCTGTGTCGTTAAGGGGTTAAAAAGATGAGGCCTGTAATTTTCATCATAGGTATATCTCAACTATGAGAGGCATAATGAGAAAAAAAATCCATAAAATCACATTGTCTGATTTTTAAAGAATTTATTTGCAAATGATGGTGGAAAATAAGTATTTGGTCAATAACAAAAGTTCATCTCAATACTTTGTTATATATCCTTTGTTGGCAATGACAGAGGTCAAATGTTTTCTGTAATTCTTCACATGGTTTTCACACACACTGTTGCTGGTATTTCGGCCCATTTCTCCATGCAGATCTCCTCTAGAGCAGTGATGTTTTGGGGCTGTCGCTGGGCAACATGGACTTTCAGCTCCCTCTAAAGGGTTTCTATTGGGTTGAGATCTGGAGACTGGCTAGGCCACTCCAGGACCTTGAAATGCTTCTTACAAAGCCACTCCTTTGTTGCCTGGGTGGTGTGTTTGGTATCATTGTCATGATGAAAGACCCAGCCACGTTTCATCTCCAATGCCCTTGCTGATGGAAGGAGGTTTTCACTCAAAATCTCACGATACATGGCCCCATTCATTCTTTCCTTTACATGGATGAGTTGTCCTGGTTCCTTTGCTGAAAAACAGCCCCAAAACATGATGTTTTCACTCCCATGCTTCACAGTAGATATGGTGCTCTTTGGATGCAACTCAGCATTCTATCTCCTCCAATCACGACGTGTTGAGTTTTTCTTAAAAAGTTCTACTTTGGTTTCATCTGACAATATGACATTCTCCCAATCTTCTTCTGGATCATCCAAATGCTCTCTAGCAAACTTCAGACAGGCCCGGACATGCACTGGCTTAAGCAGGGGGACACGTATGTCACTGCATGATTTGAGTCCCTGGCAGCGTAGTGTGTTACTGATGGTAGCCTTTGTTACTTTGGTCACAGCTCTCGGCAGGTCATTAAGTAGGTCCCCCCCCCCCCCCCCGTGTGGTTCTGGGATTTTTGCTCACCGTTCTTGTGATCTTTTTGACACCATGTGGTGAGATCTTGTGTGGAGCCCCAGATCGAGGGAGATTATCAGTGGTCTTGTATGTCTTCCATTTTCTAACAATTACTCCCACAGTTGATTTCTTCACACCAAGCTGCTTGCCTATTGCAGATTCAGTCTTCCCAGCCTGGTGCAGGTCTACATTTTGTTTCTGGGGTACTTTGACAGCTCTTTGGTCTTGGCCAAAGTGGAGTTTGCAGTGTGACTGTTTGAGGTTGTGGACAGGTGTCTTTTATACTGGTAACAAGTTCAAACAGGTGCCATTAATATAGGTAACAAGTGGAGGATGGAGGAGACTCTTAACGAAGAAGTTACAGGTCTGTGAGAGCCAGAAATCTTGCTTGTTTGTAGGTGACCAAATCAGGGGCGGACATATTGCCTGTGCCGCCGGTTCAGCTACACAGGAGCCCAGTGTGTGAGGGGGCCTGCCACCCTTTGAAACGGCAGCGGGCCTCCTCACACACTGGGCAGGCCCTACCATGGGACCCGGTGCACATATGATGGGGCAACCAGTCTTGCCCCGTCACTAAACTGCTACGTACATCTGCCTATAGGAACTAAACTACTACTTCCATCTGCCTGCAGGAACTTCCTGGCAGAGGAACATTATGTCCTGACTGGTGCGTGCGATGATGTCACTTATAACGCACCTCCGCCAGGAAGTCCCACAGGCAGATGTAAGTAGTGCAGGCCAGGTAAGAGTGTGAGTGTGTGTTGGGGGGGGGGGCTATGCTACCTATTGTGGGGAATCTATGCTACGCTACCTAATGTGGGGAATCTATGCTAAGGCTACCTCATGTGGGGAATCTATGCTACGCTACCTAATTTGGGGAATCAATGCTATGCTACCTAATGTGGAGAATCTATGCTACGCTACCTAATGTGGGGGAACTGCTGCCTACCTAAATGCAGATTGATGTGAGTTGCAGTGCAATTTTATGGCATAGTACTTTCCCCTTCTTTTGCACATTCTTTGCACAGGGGCCCTCTGCTGTCTGTGTCTGCTCCTGGACCAAATACTTACTTTACCGAGGAATTTACCAATTAATTCATTAGAAATCCTACAATGTGATTTTATGGATTTCTTTTCTCATTATGTCTCTCATCGTTGAGGTATACCTATGATGAAAACGACAAGGCCTTTCAAAAATGAAAGAAGTGATCTGATTGGTTGCTATGAGCAACTTAGCAACTTTTTCTCTGGACAGGTTTTGATGAATCTCCCCCATTGTGCCCCATGAAAATATTAGTGCTATTCAATGCGCTGACACACTGTGCTCCCTGAATGCAGTTAGATACTCTTCCAGCCAGGCTTCTGATGTAATGAAATAATCACAGCTGCCTGCATCACAGAGAAAGTGGCAATTGGCAGGGCAAGGAACAGAGCAGGGAGGCAATGCTAGAGTTAAAGGGGTACTCTGCCCCTATACATCTTATCCCCTATCCAAAGTATAGGGGATAAGATGTCTGATCGCAGGGGTCCCACCGCTGGAGACCCTTGCGATCTCCCTGCTGCCCCATGCGCTTGTTTAGAGTGTCGGGTGCAGCGTCGGAGGCTCGTGACATCACGGCCACGCCCTGCATGGCCACACACCCTCAATGCAAGGGTATGGGTGATGGCCGGTTTACTGTAAAACTTTGCTGGGCACAATGTGCCGACCCAGTAAGGAAGGAGATAATAAGCGCGAGACCAACCTGGCAATGTTGTAAACTTTGGCGAGCAGCGAACCTCCCCGAAGTTCGGATCAAATCCAGGTTTGGGGGGGGGGGGGGTCAGCTCACTCACCTCTAGTCACTGCCATATTCAGTTGAATATTAATCTTTATGACGAAGATAGAATTGATTCCAGAGGAATGGGTCAGCGTCCTGCTTCTCCACAGTTCTGCTCACCAACATTTATTGTAGGGAATGGTTACAAAGATCCGGATGATGTGCTATGATATGATGGTAAACATCATCCATGTATGGTTTCTTTATAGTCTAGTTTATCCCTGTACTTTGACAACATTTTGCTAAGAAAACTCATGGCTACTGGTTGTGTAATGAGTGTTAGGCTGAGGCACATGGAAGTCACCAGAGGATTCTAGGGAAGAAATGCCTATGTTTTAGCTTGCCCATTCACAACTAAGTAAGATGCGTTTGGATAGCTTGAAGTGTATTACTATTCTTGTAGTTGTAGTCTATAGTGTATACAGCAAGAATACAGCCATTCACCACAGGAAGTCTTCTGTAACCCCATTTTATAGTACATAAGAAGCAGTGCCTTAGGGTAGTGACACATCCTGATTCCAGAAACTCTTTTGTTTGTGCATTTGTGAGCGAACGTAGAAAGTGTGACAGACACATAAACACCATTGATGACCTCACGTGGAGTTGTGCAATATAGTATGTGTATATACCAGAACAATATGGGAATTGTGTATGAAATTGGGTAAGGAAATTTTCACAGAAGAGAATGTCAAGCTAGAGACAGAGGTGTCTGTGTTCTAAGGGAATGTTTACCTTTGAGCACCATTTCATAGTTGGTTTTAAGAATAAATCTATATTAAAAGTGGAGTACCCTTGTTTATTCATTGCATTACTAACCATATTTTTTGCCCTATAGGACGCACCGGCATATAAGACGCACCCTATTTTAAAGGTACACAATCTAGAAATAAAAGATTCTGCACCCAACAGTGATCTTCAACCTGCGGACCTCCCGATGTTGCAAAACTACAACTCCGTTGGCTTGCTGGGAGTTGTAGTTTTGCAACATCTGGAGGTCCGCAGGTTGAAGACCACTGGATAGGAGGTAGTACTCACCTGTCCCCGCCTCTCCGGAACCGTCACCGCTGCCCTGGATGTCGCTCCATCGTTGTCGCCGCGTCCCCGTGGTGTCCGCGACGCTCCGGACGTCTTCTTCCCCGGGATCCACGCTCTCCGTCGTCGTCATCGCGTCGCTACGCACGCCGCTCCTACTGAATGACGGGACGGCGTGCGTGACGATGTGATGATGTCGAAGGAGAGCGCCAGCCATGCAGGGGTTCCCGGCACGGAGCAGACAGGAAGCTAAGGTTCCTCCCGGTGTCCTGTAAGCTGTTCGGGACGCCGCAATTTCACTGCGGCGGTCCCGAACAGCCCGACTGAACAGCTGGGTTAGTGTTAATTTCGCTTTAGATGCGGCGGACAGCTTTGATCGCCGCGTCTGAAGGGTTAATACAGGGCATCACCGCGATCGGTGATGTCCTGTATTAGCCGCGGATCCCGGCTGTTGATGGCCGCAGGGACCACCGCGATAGGTGTGTATTCGCCATATAAGACGCGCCAACTTTACCCCCCCCCCCCCCCCCAGTTTTGGGGAACAAAAAGTGCATCTTATATGGTGAAAAATACGGTACCTTGTAGTGGCTCTGAATGACAGCCTGTAATATAGTCCAGAACTGCATTTACCATCCTGTTGGCTGCTAGTGGAAATGGTCAACAAGCTTAGTGTCAGACACATTGGAAGAGTCTTCTTTATAGATTAGGCACCAGACCTCACACTTCTAGTAATAAAAAGTTTTATAAGCTGACTTTAATGCCAGAGTGCCATTGTTTAGCCATTTTACTGTGTGTTACTCATACTCTATGCTTCATGTGCACTAGATCTCTCACCGTAATGCTTCCATCTAAACTGTTGTGGCATTACAAGCCAGTACTTTCCTAGGAATTTCCATTGATTCAGAAGTATTTGGAGACTGTACAGGAGAGTTAGACAAAACAAGTTACTCAGCTATCTTTAGCAGTTCCTATATAGAAAGAATGGAGCAGCAGTTCTCAGGGGAGGCATTTTTCCCCAGTCTAAGGGAAGGCTATGCCATTCTGGAGATTAAAGGGGGGTCCCAGCAGCTGGACAACCAGCGATCAGATAGTTATTGCCAATTCTGAGGATAGAGGATGACTTGTAGGCAGGCAAACCTATGTCAGGACTATTTTCTTTTCCTTACACAGCAGAAATTGTTTTAGTTCTATGTCCCCCTCCTTATACGCTAAAAAATTCTATATTGCAACCAGACATAGAGGCATAGAGATTTGCCGGTCATGTGAAAGAGTGTTGGACTAACATCTCTAAATCACACAACTATCATTTTCTCAAAAAAACTGTTCCAGTATACAAAATGCAGGAATAAGACATCTGGACACTAGGATTCAGTGAAACAATGTGTAAACTTTACTGAACTTCTTGTGCAATTACAATGGTATACAGATGCTTGAATACAGCTTGGTAAGTTACAGCTTTGACACTGAATTTGGTCACTGTCCCTTTAATTAATGCTTTTCTAGCAGCTCAACTGAATTTAGCAATCTTTAGGTGCCTTCAGCACTGATATGTCTAATGCCTACTGCAGATGTTTATGCCGGTGTTAATGCCGGTATATTGATTCTCTGGTTCTCAAGGTCTCAATTAGAGATGAGCGAACTTACAGTAAATTCGATTCGTCACAAACTTCTCGGCTCGGCAGTTGATGACTTATCCTGCATAAATTAGTTCAGCTTTCAGGTGCTCCGGTGGGCTGGAAAAGGTGGATACAGTCCTAGGAGACTCTTTCCTCGGACTGTATTCACCTTTTCCAGCCCACCGCAGCACCTGAAAGCTGAACTAATTTATGCAGGATAAGTCATTAACTGCCGAGCCGAGAAGTTCGTGACGAATCGAATTTATTGTAAGTTCGCTCATCTCTAGTCTCAATCTAAAATTACTGAAACTACTGAGGTTGATTCACTGTCTTGCAAAATGTAGACTCCACTTTACTTACTCTTTGGTAGTAATCTGTGACATGACACTCCGCATCCAGGAAAGTCTTCATGGCATGAAAAACAGGCAGCAATAAATCCGACCATAGGCCAAAAAAAAAGGGATCAGTGAAATTCAGAGAGGTCCTTGTTCGGCATTTTCCTCTCTTGTAAAAACTAACTTCTTCCTGTCAAAAATTTGAAGCCTATAAGATGATATCTTCACACCTGGACAGGAAGAAGGAGCAGGACTTGCTTGTAGACTTAGGTAGATGACCCATGTGTAGGTATTGATAATAATAGCAAAGCTAACACCGACTTTACTTGTCCCCTTCAGCAAGAGCAGAGCTGAGAGACACACATGCAGCTCTGGTCGAAAACATTCAAGATCTAACGCATGTTTAAAGCAGAACTGAACTGTACATTAAATGCAAGAAATGTTAACCCTTGACACTCTGTAAGACCTTAGTGTATGCATTAAACAATATGTAATGCACAAAAATACATTACCAAAACTCTTCACATTTTATGCATAAAGCAAACTTTGAGACTCTATGGCCCAGATTTATCAAAGAATGTCTACGGTAGAGCTATTTTCCTCCGTTTATTCGGGTGGTGGGTTTGACTAGCATGCATCTTATTTATAAAGAAGGTGCAGCAGGGTGATGAATTTTGTGCAGCTCTGCTGTGGTGGGAAAAGCTCTACCACATACACTTTTTTAATATGGAAGGTTAGGTGTTTTTACTTACTTTCACAGAGCTGCCTGGACATTTTTACTTACATTTTAGAAACTACAATCAAATTTGATTGCGGTGTCTGAGGGGTTAAAGCCGGGCATCACTGTGATCGGTGATGTCTGTCATTAGAGATGGGCCCTGTTGGCAGATAGCCGCCAAGACCACCCAGCTATGATCCGCGCTGAGCTCCTGAGCACGTCATAGAAGGGGAGTGGGACGCTTTCATCCACAAGAGGTTAAAGGTTGAATTGAAGAAGGTAGAAGTGATTCTCACGCCTACTGGTAGGTGGAGTAGCTTTGTGCTTAAAAAAGTACAAAATAGCAACTTTTGACAAAAGTCGCAAATGATAAATACGTGACCACTGCATGGTCCAAAAGAAAAAGTTCTATGGGTAGGCAAAAAGAGTGAAACCGTCTATATCAAAAGACGCAAAATAGTCGCTAAATATGCTGCTTGCACCTGAACTGCGCCAAGACAAAAAAAAAAGAAAAAAAAAAGCTCTAAAAGCAATGATAAATCTCCCCCTATGTAACCATTACTTAATTTCACACTTTACAACTCAACTTATTTATAGAATTAATTCGGAGAATTGATGCAAAAACTATACAAGATTTTTATAATTATACAACTGCAAATAATACTAAAAATCCTATTGACGCACACACAAATATTCTTGAATGTCTGTGGAAGGTGAAAATTTAGGACTATAGGATCTTTTCTAATGAAGTTTATAAAAGAAACAATATCTCCCTCTGGTGGCTTTTTGGACAAATTACAGGCTTCTTAAAGGGTGAGACTCATTCAGATGTGTTAGTCTCTGTCTGACTTTGCTGAGAAAATCACCAGGCATTTCTGTAGGATATATGCGTAGACTACTATGTACTGACCATATGAAAAAATCATTTTGTTGCGGAATCAATTTCCAAAACAGATAGACTCCACAACATTTCCTTTACATCCAAGACCTATCAACTCCACATATTTAGTGACAACAAACTGGGCTTTGATCTGACATTGTCATTGTGATAACATAATGCTAAATATTATAATATTATATTTATATGTCACTCTAAAATTAAGAAGACATTTCCCATTTATGGGTAGTTAAAATAGGTGTGCTCTGTGGCCTGAAGAGAACAGTTGAAAACTTTCTTGACTGTATTCCAGTGCATCATAACCACAGGGTAAGGAAACATTTACAATGTCAATCTTCCTTATTTTGACTATGTTTCCTATACTTTGACTGTTGCAACTTGAGCCTTTAGGCCCATAGGCAAATCCCATAAATGCACAGACAAGGATACAATCTAGAGACTTTGCCATGAATTGTTTCTTTATGTAAGAGCACCTGTTACACATCCTGATCTTGACTAACCGGAGTACTACACCAATTTGTCAGCCATCCTGCTCTTCCTCCAGTCATTATCCATAATATTTATTTATTTTAGGCAGATATGTAAATGGTTACACTGATTAGACACTGGGTCTTGCCCCAAGGGTGCATACAAATACTTCCCTTGCTGTCCTATAAAAAGGCTCTCAGAGGTTACTTTTGGATAGTGTACCTTTTTGGGACAGATTGTTCATTGCTAGACGCGCCTCTATGACGCATTTAGAGACATTTTGCTCAGGTAACAGACTTTGAGAGGGGGCGCATAATTGGTGTTAGAGCAGCAGTATGGTGATTTTGATGTATTTCCCACAATCTAGACTGTTCTGACCAAGGTGTTGGGAGTAGTTGTTACATGAGGGTGCGCACATGTGAACAGGCTCCAGGTGGCCTAGACAGAGCAGCAGTAGAGAGAATCATTTAAATAATTTGTGAATGAGAAACCTGGACTGCTATGGACTGCAAAGGATTCATCTTTTGCAAAGGTTCTTTTTGGGATCTGACGATGGTTAGGTTTGAGTATGGAGACCTTATGTGACCATTTAAATCCTGCATTTACTATGGATACCCAACTGCTGGTGTGGTGATCTGGGGAGCCATCACATGCCCTAATGGGGATACAGGGGACACTAACAGTTCAGCCATAGGGTGCAGGACATTCTGCCATTAAATGTCTTGCCTCATGGCAATCAGGCTTCAGCAACCTACAGGCCCAGCTGCAACATCTGTGGGCAAATGTGCTGCAGAATGCCATAGAGAACCTGTATGCCTCCATGTTCAACCATATTTCATTTCTTATCCAGGCTAGATGCGACCCAATAGGCTACTACAGCCTTCTTTTAATAGGACAGTTTTCCTTCAATAAACGTAACTTTTGCCTTCCATATATCGTCATTACATTCACATATATATAGATCCATTCCAACAACTCCTTCTTGGTGCATTATTATATTTATTTATTTGAAATCAATGAATATAGTTTTACAATCATGATGTATGTTAACATCTCTTTATCAAGGGAAAATAAACCGGCATCTCTATAAAAGGGAAAATAAATCAAATGTCTGCAAAAGAGATCTTTTGTGGTTGGTTGGTTTAGTAGGATTAAAGCCTCACAGATTTTTACATGAATACATTGCTGTGGATATGTGTTGCGGAATTTATTATAGAAAAATAGCACAATGCAGTGTAAGAAAAAAGCCAGAATGTACTAAAACAAAAAGGAAGATGGTCCTCTCCCAAGGCCATCATCCTTTAAAGGGTACTCCGCCCCTAGATATCTTATAAGATGTCTGATCGCGGGGGTCCCAACGCTGGGGACCGCGATATCCCTGCTGCACCCGGCATTCGTTAAGAGCGTCGGATTCAGCGCCGGAGGCTTGTGATGTCATGGCCATGTCCCCTCAATGCAAGTCTATAGGAGGGGGTGTGACGGCCATCACGCCCCCTCCCATAGACTTGCAGTAACCTCTTAAGTCATAGCGGGTCAGTCTCAGTGGCTAATGAAAGCTGGGACACTGGGCTAATAGCGTGCGGCACCGATCGTTGTGCCGCACGCTGTTAACCCTTTAGACGCAGCATTCAAAGTTGATTGCCGCGTCGAAAGTTACAAAAGTACACTCCCGGCAGCTCAGTCGGGCTGATCGAGACTAGTGTTGAGCGGCATAGACCATATTCGTATTTGCGATATTTTGCGAATATATGGATGAATATTCTTCATATACTCGCTAAATTCGCATATTCTTAATATTCACGTTTTATTTTCGCATAAGTGAAAATTCACATATGCCATAATTTGTAAATGGGAAAATTAGCATATGTGAAATTTCGCACACCAGTCTCATACAGTAGTATTAGAACCTTCTTTACACCACACAAGCTGGAAGCAGAGAGGGATGATCACTGTGATGTGTACTGTGAAAAAAAAAAAAACGAATATTCGTAATTGCAAATATATAGAGCTATATTCGCGAATATTCTCAAATTAGCGAATATGCTATATTCGCGAATAAAATTCGCATTGCGAATATTCGTGAGCAAAACTAATCGGAACCATCGTGGTGAAATGGCGATGTCTCGATCAACTAGAACGTGAGCGGAGGGTGCCTTACCTGCCTCCGTGCGTCTGATTGGTGATTGATTGCTCCAAGTCTGAAATCCAGGCTTTAGCAATCTACTGCCAATAACACTGATCTTTGCCGTGTTAATGCACAGCAATAATCTGTTTGATAGCCACTAGAGGGAGCCATAACACTGCAAAAAAAAAGTGTGAAAAAAAGTTAATAAAGATCATTTAACCCCTTCGCCAAAAAAAGTAAGAATCACCTCCTTTTCCCATTTAAAAAAAAATGTGTGTAAATAAAAATAAACATATGTGGTATTGCCACGTGCGGAAATGTCCGAACGATAAAAATATATCATTAATTAAACCGCGCTGTCAATGGAGTACGCACAAAAAAATTCCGAAGTCCAAAACAGTGTATTTTTGGTCACTTTTTATGTCATGAAAAAATGAATAAAAAGCGATCAAAATGTCTGATCAATACAAAAATGGTACCGATAAAAACTAAAGATCACTTCTCAAAAAATGAGCCCTCATACCACCCTGTACGCAGAATAATTAAAAAGTTATAGGGGTCAGAAGATGACAATTTTAAACATATAAATTTTCCTGCATGTAGTTATGATTTTTTCCAGAAGTACGACAAAATCAAACCTATATAAATAGGGTATCATTTTAACCGTATGGACCTACAGAATAAAGAGAAGGTCTGATTTTTACCGTAAAATGTACTACGTAGAAACGGAAGCCCCCAAAATTTACAAAATGGTGTTTTCTCTTAAATTTTTTTGCACAATTAATTTTTTTCCGTTTCGCCTGGGATATTTTGATAAAATGACTAATGTCACTGCAAAGTAGAATTGGTGGCACAAAAAAAAGCCATAATATGCAATTTTAGGTGCAAAATTGAAAGCGTTTTTGGAAGGTGATGAGGAAAAAATGAAAATGCAAAAACAGAAAAACCCTATGTCCTTAAAGGGTTAAGGGGGCATGGCCGTGACATCACGAGCTGGACGAGCCTCTGCCCCGCATCGCCAGTCATCCTGCACGGAGCAAGATCGCGGGGGTTCCCCAGTGCCGGGACCCCTGAGATCAGACATCTTTTCCCCTATCCTTTGGATAGGGGATAAGATGTCTAGGGGCAGAGTACACATTTAAAGGAGTTATCCAGGAGGAGGAAATGTAATACTTTTTTTTTCTCTCCTGGTGTTCCATTCTGCATTCCTTTAGCCTCGGAGAATAAATTCAGAGAAGGGTGAGGGCGTTTACTACATCGCGATCATCCCATGTGGACAAAAACCTGCATGTGATGATGAAAATGCAGTACCAACAACCCAACAGTCTCAAAAGTGGAGCACAAAAAGCAAGGAAAAGAATTAATTTTACTTCTCTTGGATAACCCACTTTAAAGTAGTACTCCGATTTAAGTAGTCCCCATTGACACAGATGGAGTGCAGATGACATTCTATACACAGTACAGACTATTATTGTGGCTCCAATGTTTTTTGACCAGCATCAGGAAAGTAGGGAGAGCAGAACATAAGGGTATGCAAACCAGGGCCGACTGATGCGTTGGAACCCGGCCAAGCAAATAGAGTACAGTTTATTATTTTATAGCCCTAGTAGGCAGCAGTTAACTGTTTAATTACATCAGAGAACCACTTTAAATTTAAGGACAAACCGGACTTCAAATATACTAGACATTTTCTATTGGAACTAACTAGTCTCAGGGGTATTGTTCTGACTTGGGGCATGTAAATGGAATGTGAGGAGAATATAAAATCTCTATGCAGATTGAAGAGATATGAAATAAAAGCCAGTTGTGAAATCCAACAACCTCATACAGTGTTCCACAACATTATCTATTGTTCAGATGTTTAAAAGCTTCAGAAATCTACAAGTGGTTTCCTCCAACAATAGACTATTTCATTACATGATCACACAGTGTCAGTATATTCACATTACAGGAGTTCTAAAGAGGCAACTCTCTATAGATGTCAATGGAGAAGTATGTGGGTGGAAGCAGATGCAGGAAATTCATTAACAATATTAAAGGGGTACTCCAGTGGAAAACTTTTTTTCTTTTAATTAACTGGCTCCAGAAAGTTAAACAGATTTGTAAATTACTTCTATAAAAAAAATCTTAATCTAATAAAAAATCTTATTAGCTGCTGAATACTACAGAGGAAACGGTTTTCTTTTTGAAACACAGAGCTCTCTGCTGACATCATGACCACAGTGCTCTCTGCTGTCCATTTTAGGAACTGTCCAGAGCAGCATATGTTTGCTATGGGGATTTTCTTCTACTCTGGACAGTTGTTAAAATGGACAGAGATGTCAGCAGAGATCACTGTGGTCATTATGTCAGCAGAGAGCACTGTGTTCCAAAAAGAAAATAATTTCCTCTGTAGTATTCACCAGCTAATAAGTACTGGGAGGATTAAAAAAATGTATAGAAATAATTTACAAATCTGTTTAACTTTCTGGAACCAGTTGATTTAAAAAAAAAAAAAAAAAAAAAAGTTTTCTGCCGGAGTACCCCTTTAAGTATAACATGAAGTGTAATATGTCTGTTGACATAACAGGATCTATAGCAATAACATGTTGTAGGGAGATGTCAGAAAAAGATAAAGTAGATCTACAAAGGACGATCGTTGTTTACCCCGCATCATCTACAATAAAATAAATGGTATATCAGAAGGAAAGCATGTGTATTTTTCCAAGTGTGAAGAAAATCCATAATAATATAAACCCATCTGTGGAAAACCCTCCCAATGTAATGAGGCCTAATACTGTGTTAATGAATTGATGTAGAACGTAGATAAGCAACAATCCTAAGGGAATATAGGAAAGCAAAAGTGGTGACTGATTTATGAGAATGCAAAATATGCTTTCCCAGCATTGTTTACACTATTCTAAGAGTACTTTAGGTAAAAATGGAAATTCCTGTTGTGACTATACATTATACAGTATTTATGGCCATTGGTCCTCTTTCAGTCTTCTCTGTTGTGGGTAATTTTATATCTGCTATGAAGTATACGCATGTCCATGTGATACCCTTTCACAAATAAGCAGCAAAAACCATATGCAGATTTTACTGTAGATTCTCTGTAAGTCTCTATACACAGAGGGTATGTTCATATGGAATCCACGAGATAAATTCTGCTTGGGAATTCCAAAGCAGCAGAGTCCTATCATGTTTAATGGGATTCTCCTGCACTATGCACACGGATGAATTTCTGCCAAAAGAATGGACATGTGCGAAAATGCATTGCCGTCTATGGAGATGGCACTTTTCTCAGTGGTCCTAGCACCAGCTGAACGTGGTATTTGCCGAATGTCTGCCCGTGTTTTCCAGGCTGACATTCTGCAAATTTTTCACCATGTGAACATGGCCTGAAAGTGGTGAAATCAAACACAAATCTACACCATAATAAGAATTCTATGGTTGCAAATCTGCAGGTAAAATGTGCAGCAGTTCTGACTCAACACTGCTGTCCTATGCACAGGCCCAAGGGGGCCTAATGGCAGATACAGTCCTGCACACACTATATTAAGGCCATTTCATAGCAACAGAGTAGCAAATGGCAGGTGATATTTTTCAGTGTTCAAGTTTTAGTGGTAAACAGTAAAAGGGAAATTGCTAGCTCACCGTTTCTTATATACCCCTTATTACCCGCATGGATGTCCACCTCAAATTCAGGGTTAGATGCCACAAAGAATTCTTTGTTCCATCAAGCATGCTATGGGGATGAACCTTAAAGGGGTACTCTACTCCCAGCGTTCAGAACATTTAGTTCTGAACACTGGGAGCGGGCTTCAGGGGTTGCCATGCCCCTTGTGACATCACGCACTGCCCCTCATGACATCACGCCCTGACCCTCAATACAAGTCTATGGGAAGGGGTGTGGCGGTCGTCACGCCCCCTCCCATAGACTTGCATTGAGGGGGCAGGGTGTGACTTCATGAGGGGCGTGGTGACCTCCGAAGCCCACTCCCAGCATTCAGAACTAAATGTTCCGAATGCTGGGGATTGGAGTACCCCTTTAATAGGGCTTATCTAGGAATAGAAAAACAAAATCTAATTGCTTCCAAAAAACAGCACAACTCTTGCCCTAAGGTTCTGTGCGTAGACCTCCTATTCCGACCTCCTATCCCGTAATAAAAGCAGCATTGGAATCAGGATACCCAAGGCTACAAAGTGGTATTTAGAGGTCTTTTAGAGGTCTTTGCATTAAATCAATACTTGGTGGTGTAGGTGGCACATTGTGTTTTTTGCACACCTTTCCTTTTGTTAGATTTAAAAAAAAAAATTGAGTCCATATTATTTTATTCTAAGAAAAGTTAAGTTTTAGCTAATGCATATCCTCAATACTTACTTGTGGTCTAATACGGAGGAATTTCTTTAACTGGGGACCAGCACCTTAATTATGTTTTGCAGTATCCATGGCCGCACAATTAGAGAGCCTGGAGGTGGTAGCATCAGCATGAGGAGACCATATGGCTGCACAGTGAGAGAGCTTGGAGGTGGTAGCATCAGCATGAGGAGACCATATGGCGGCACAATGACAGAGCCTGAAGGTGGCAGCATTAGCATGAGGAGACCATATGGCGGCACAATGACAGAGCCTGGAGGTGGCAGCATCAACATGAGGAGAACGTATAGCAGCACAATGAAAGAGCCTGGAGGTGGCAGCATCAGCATGAGGAGACCATATGGCAGCACAATGACAGAGCCTTGAGGTGGCAGCATCAGCATGAGGAGACCATATGGCAGCACAATGAGAGAGTCTGGAGGTGGCAGCATCAGCATGAGGAGATCATATGGCAGCACAATGAGAGAGCCTGGAGGTGCCAGCATCAGCATGAGGAGACCATATGGCAGCACAATGACAGAGACTGGAGGTGGCAGCAGCCGCATGAGGGCCATGCCAACTGAGGGTTGAGTCTGAGGAACCCACTGTCTGTTGACTTGGGGTGTCAGTTGTCACTTGAGATGAAGTGGATGACCGAGTGAATCGATCAATCACGGCTGCTCGGTTGCTGGTCAAGACCAGTGGTGTTGCTAGGGTTGGTGTCACATTTTAAAATGTGTTTACTTGCCTAGGATGAATGAGCATGCGCCATCCCGCTCCAGGAAATGCATGTTATTGTTCACATTAGGAGGTTGGGTGGTGTAATGGCCTCACCCCCGAGTTTCGGTTTAGCTGGCATGCATGTGCATTCCACCAGACTGGATGTGAGGACAGCGGCACCACACACAATTAGTTGCAGACCTTGAAGTGACCCTCCGAGCGTTTGGGCGAGTGTAGGAGCTGGAAGTGACATCCCCTGCATCCCTAGACGCATAGGAGATGATACAGTAAATGACTAGGATATGTTGAGTTAGGATAACCACTGATCTGGAGGATAAAGTTACAATGCTGTGACCCCATCAGCTTTCTTCTCTATCTCTAGCCAATTGCTTTGTAGGAAACTTCAGCATTGCTTCATTCAAATAAAGAGGGCTTAGCGGCAATACCAGACACAGTCAATACATAAGAGTAGTGCTGTTAGAAAACATTCATGTTTTTTCAATTTCATACAACTAGTGAAACATTAAAGGAAAACTGTCAGCAAGTTCACCCACATTAAACCTGATACACTGGTTTATAGTGTGGTTGAAGTGGAGTCCATACAGGGGTCACTTACATTTTTTTTATTGGGTATTGGGTTGCCGCCGAGTTTTCTTCCGGTAAAGTCCCGTACACCCCCGTTAGATGCGTTCTGCAGGCATGTCCCCCGCCGGTAGTGACACTTTGGGTCCCGGAGGAGTGTGCATAAGCCCACCCCCTAATTCGCATATGCATTTTCTTCAACTCCACGTCACCGAGGTCCTAGTGAGGTGGAGTTATACACCCCCTGAGCGCAGTGCTGAAGATTTTACGCAGCTGCCACGTCCTGATGACGTGAGAGCTGTGCGTCCCAGGAGAGCGCTCTGCGCAGTGTAACTACGCATGTGCCGAGCCCTTGCTACCCCCAAGCAAGGGCCCTTCTGTAGGAAGTGCCCGGCGCATGTGCAGTTACACTGCGCGGAGCGCTCTCAAGGGATGCACAGCTCTCATGTCATCAGGACATGACAGCTGCATAAAATCTTCAGCACTGCGCTCAGGGGGCATTTGACTCCACGGCATTAGGACGTGGGTGACGTGGAGTTAAAGAAAATGCATATACTAATTAGGGGGCGGGCTTATGCACCTTCCTCCGGGACCCAAAGTGTGACTACCAACGGATTGGATTACGGGACTTTACCAGACAAAAACTCGGCGGCAGCCCAACAAAGAAAAGTAAGTGACCCCTGTATGGACTTCTCTTCACTAACACCATAACCCAGTGTATTAGTTTTAGTGTGGGTGAACTTGCTGACAGTTTACCTTTAAATCAAATATTTGAACAACATGTTTACTATAGAAATTAGCATAATTAATTTGTATATTTTGGAACTTGTCAATGATGGATTATTTTAATAAGCTTGAGATGTGCTGGCATTGTCACTGCAGCAGTACAGGCAAAAAGATTTATTGTTGGCAATAAACACAAAGCTGTCACCAAGTAAAGAGATTATGTTATGATTCCCTTTCCATTTTTACAATCCAAAACTTTTGTTAATAACGGTTTTATTGAATCATATGGGAAACATTCACATTAGATTTTCTGCATTTTCTAAATGATTATAGAAAATCTGCTCTGTGTAATCCATGGCTGGGATTGACATTTCCAACAGGTTCCCTACTTGTACTACGAAGAGCCATTCATTCTGCGAGCACAGTTTCCCTAAGGCCGGGTTTCTGCTGCACAGTGCACACTGCAGTTTTCTAAGTGGACTTTCTGCCCAGAAAATCCACTCGAAAAATTCTGCCAAGATGGTAGATTTCCGCTCCGAAAACATTGCCATCTATAGGGATGGCAATGTCTGTGTGGTCCTAGCATTCAGTCGGAATTTTTAAGCATGAACCCGGCTTTATAATGTCTTAAAGTGCTGGAGTGGTTTACCTCCAACCTTCTATCTCTGATATCCATTTACATAATAACCTTCTATCTCTGATATCCATTTACATAATTGAGCCCTTATGCTATCAGGAAAATAATCTGCACCTCTTGAGGTATCATGATATGGATCCCTGTTTTCTATATTCTATGTGGAGTATATATATATGGTTGTTCCTCCTCTAACTATATTCTTACTTTACTCTATAATGTGTACCATTATGGTTATTATTATATGTACTGAGTTATTTTCACGGATTTAACCTATGAATGTCATTATAGAGACAAACACAACTGGATCAATTCTATATGATGTGGCAGTATGAGATTATCATCATCGCTTTCACTTATTGTACATATTAATGTGATATCTCCGTGAAAAGGGGATGAGTATTCTCCTTATAAAGTAGGCAGTTAAGTAGGCTTTCTGGAAAAAGGAATATGCAAAGCAGCTCACCACCTTCACAGATAGCATTCCCTGAGGTCAGCTTTAGCTCCCAGAAAGCCCGCGGAGTGCTAACTGCCTACTTTGAATCTCTGTATGCCAGAAGTGGTGCCGTCTCCATAAGGAGAATACTCATCCCCTTTTCCTAGTCCACAGGCACTCTCACCAGCCAAGCCAGAACACCCTGCTCTGTACTGATGAGGGGCAAAACACCCTGAGACAGCTGTCTGCAGATGGGTCATTTTCCCTTCTGGGGAGAATTCTGGCTTTGACATCACATCACGATCAGTTTTTGAAACTCTGTAAATGGATCTAAAACTGACCTCAGGGAATGCTATCTGTGAGGGTGGTGAGCTGCTTTGCATTATATATATATATATATATATATATATATATATATATATATACACACACACGGGTCAAGTCCTGGAAAAAAGCGTGGGAACTCCCAAGATTTCCACTCAAGAGGTATTGAAAGAGCTTTATTCGCCATTCAGTCATCATTACAAGTCATACAATAAATTACAATAACACAAAGCATGACTGTACAATATACAGCATAGGTTCCCTAAGCTATACACCGTACCACATGCTACACTAACACTCCACTCCATCACTCGAAGAAACACAGTCGAAAACAACAATACATTGCAGTCGTCGAACGGGGAGGGGCATGGGGGGGCATGGGAAGATTTCCACTCAAGAGCTGGTCCTGAATGACTCCTCCTAATGGGAACAGTGTTATTTGGCTATTCTGGCTATTCTATGTTCGCTTTTTTGTCGTCTCCTAAAGAGTTATAGTCAGGAGTCAAGTTCTGGGGAAAAAAGTGGGGGATCTCATCCATGATTTTCAGTCAAGGGCTGGTCCTGCAAGACTCCTGCTAATAGGAACAGTGTTCCTGCTGTGGAAAAAGTGCAGGAACTCAGTTCCCACGCGTTCCTGCAGGACTTGAGCCCTGGTTATAGTAGATACTATTCTTTGTTGGATTGTACATTGTTTACAGTCTACTATTGCTTATCTCTGGCACATCTGTATAGTGCACTTTGGATGTGCATTCTTTACAGAACCATTGTTGTTTAATTTGTTTATATTATCTCATACCCAGGCCACATTATATATTATTTACTGGGGACCCCCTGCTGATTACTGTGGAGTGTAGTAGGTCACATATTCTTTCCACTACTGTGTTAACACCATAGTTTAAACATCTTTTCTGTATTGTAACCTTTTTTCTGGCATTCCTTGCAGCCCAAATTATGTAAGAGTACTTTGTTGTTACATAATTGGGCCAGCACACCTTTTTTTGTAGTGATAATACTAAGTGCAATATTGTATTGATCTAGGTCAGTGAGGGTGAACCTTTTTGAGCCCGAGTGCCCAAACCGTAATGCACGCCAACTTTTTTCTCCTCAAAGTGCCAGCACAGCAATTAAATCAGGATACTGAGGTTTAAGTTTAGAAGAAACAATTCATACAGTTGTCATAACTAATTAACATCTTTTGTTTTAAAAGAAGAACACAACAACAGAGTTCAATGATCCAAACTTTTTTTTTCTTCAATTGATAGTTTATAGTTCCCCCACATTAGGTGCAGTACAGTTCTCAACATTAGGTGCGGTATAGTTCCCCCACATTAGGTGCAGTATAGTTCCTCCACATTAGGTGCAGTATAGTTCCCCCACATTAGATACAGTATAGTTCCTCCACATTAGGTGCAGTACAGTTCCCCACATTAGGTGCAGTATAGTTCCCCCACATTAGGTGCAGTATAGTTCCCCAAATTAGGTGCAGTATAGTTCCCCACATTAGGTGGAGTATAGCTCCCCCACATTAGGTGCAGTATAGTTCCCCACATTAGGTGCAGTATAGTTCCCCACATTAGGTGCACTATAGCTCCCCCACATTTGGTGCAGTATAGTTCCCCACATTAGGTGCAGTATAGTTCCCCCACATTAGGTGCAGTATAGTTCCCCCACATTAGGTGAAGTACAGTTTCCCCAAATTAGGTGCAGTATAGTTCCCCCACATTAGGTGCAGTATAGTTCCCCCACATTAGGTGCAGTATAGTTCCCCACATTAGGTGCAGTATAGCTCCCCCACATTTGGTGCAGTATAGTTCCCCACATTAGGTGAAGTATAGCTCCCCCACATTTGGTGCAGTATAGTTCCCCACATTAGGTGAAGTACAGTTCCCCCACATTATGTGCAGTATAGTTCCCCCACATTAGGTGCAGTATAGTTCCCCCACATTAGGTGCAGTATAGTTCCCCTAACATTAGGTGCCGTATAGCTCCCCCACATTAGGTGCAGTATAGTTCCCCCACATTAGGTGCAGTGTAGCTCCACCACAAACATACAGCCTTCAGCCATATACAGTGTATGGCTGGAGGCTGTATGCCTGTGTACTGCCCCACTTCAGTGCTCCGTCCATCGCTCCTCCGGTCTGGGGTGGCAATCTACTGCTATGGCCTACAGGCCATAACAGTAGGTTCCAGGACTGGAGGAACGGTGGTCGGCGCACTGAAGATGACTTACCATGCACGCGCGCGCGCGTGTCCTCCTCCTTGTTGCTCCGCTCTGCTGTTGTTATGGGCGCACACACAGGACTTCAGTGACATCCTTGCGTGCGCTACCTCACTGCGTGCGTAGTCCCTGCATTTTTAGAGTTAACGAGGGGCCGCAGAAAGGTAACAGGGACATCCTTGTGTCCCAAAAAGATCTTTCAGGACACAGGGATGTCCCGAATGGGCTGATGGTGAACTATGGCACGCTTGCCATAGGTTTGCCATTGCTGATCTAGGTCATAATAGATAAATTACTGTGCTGGTTGCCTACGTTTGCAACATTAGGCTGGTAGTATGGTGTGCTGGAATAAGCCAGATAGCTTGTAAGCAGTGTTGGCCATGTGTAGGCAGCATGGTGATTTATCTTCATGATATAAAATCTATAAAATATTGCAATAGGCATTATAACTTTGAAAATCATGTCCTGGAATAACAATATATACATGCAGGATGCAAAAAAAAAAATGTAGATAGCTCTAAATAAATCCTTCCAATTTCATAACCAAAAAAATGTTAATATTCCAAATATACTGTACAGGAAGATAAAGGCCAATTAATTCTTGCATGTAACAGTAACCTCACTTAAATTACCCAAAGCCCCCCCCCCAGTTTAGAATTTAAACTGGTTTGCCACATTATAAATTTAGACTTTACAATGGTTAAAAGAAGAAGGTCTGTGTGAGGGACACCAGGTCAAATCTCCCAGATTTCTACCACCCCACCTAAATGCAATGGGGTAGATTTAACAAAAACTGTCCAGAGGAAAAGTTGCTAAGTTGCCCATAGACACCAATCACATTGTTTCTTTCATTTTTGAGAAATTAAAGAAGTGATCAGATTGGTTGCTCTGGACAACTCAAACTTTTCCTCTGGACAGGTTTTGATAAATCTCCTCCAATATGTTAAAACAGTGGCAGAATAACGTTTAAAACACAAAAAGTTTATAACTTAAATGCACTACTAGAATATAGCTCAGTGCATGAATGCAGCACCAGAACAAAGTTCATAACATAACTACAGTATCAGAACCAAGCCCATTACATAAATATAGTTACAGAACCATGCTCATAACATTTTGAAAGAACCAAACCAAGCTTTCCACCTAAATAAAAGCACCAAAATCAAGCTTTATTGGGCATGTTTTAAGGGGGTGAGGACTAATGTCATGTAAATGGCCAGCTCAAAGTAGTTTTTTCGGGGGGAAAAATGTAGCTATTATAGCAGTATTTCATTTATTTATTTATTTTTTGAGCCAAAGCCAGAACTGGATTCAAAAGGAATGGAAATATAAAGAAAATATTTGATCCACTTCTGCCTTTGGTTAACTATCTCAGCTCTAAATTATTCACTTAATTTCTTGTCTCACATTTAATTGATCCTTATATTTCTGTCTGGTAGTTACATCTGTGCTGCCATGCCTCCATACACTTAGGCTATGTTCACACGTCCGGAATGTCCACATGGAAAATCTCTATGTGGACATTCCGAAAACTGCAGGTGCTGGCATAACATGCTGGCGCTAAGACCGCACAGGAGTGCACCGTCTCATAGACGACTATGCATTCCATGCGGAGTCCGCAGAAAGAATGAACGGGTTCATTATTTCTGCAGACACACAAATCAGAATTTCCTGTGCCAGAAACTGTGCTCCAGAATCTCAGTGCAGAATTCCAATGTGGAATTACGCATGGAAATTTTGGGGTGTGAACATAGCATAATAACTTGATGGTAGAGCAACAGTGTACACTTGTTGAAGAAGCAGAACAGCAACTGAAAACAGTGCTGAGAAGGAAATTGGACTCAGGGGGTACCTGTATATCTTGAGTCCGCTCCCGTTCATAGCGGGTCGGGCCCGGCCATCTAACAACGGCCAGGACCCGTGGCTAATAGTGTGTGGCACTGATCGTGGTGCCGCGCGCTATTAACCCTTTAGAAGGGGCGTTCAAAGTTGAACACTGCGTCTAAAGTGAAAGTAAAACGTTGATGGTTAGCTCTGGGGGCTGTTCAGGATCGCCACGGCAAAATCATGGCATCTCGAACAGCTGTAGGATAGCAGGAGGGTCCCCTTACCTGCCTCCTGGTGTCCGATGTCCTATGAGAAACCATTGACCAATGTAAAAGATCAGTGTGTGCAGCGTTATAGTCCCCTATGGGGCTGAATAAAGATCATTTAACCCTTTCCCTAATAAAAGTCTGAATTACTCCCCCCCCCCATTAAAAAAAAAAACTGTGTATATAAAAATAAACATATGTGGTATCGCCACATGCGGAAATGTCCAAATTATAAAAATATATCGTTAATTTAACCGCACGGTCAATGGCTTGCACGCAAAAAAAATTTGAAGAGTCCAAAATAGCGTATTTTTGGTCACTTTTTATATCATGAAAAAATTTTATAAAAAGCGATCAAAAAGTCCGATCAATACAAAAATGGTACCGCTAAAAACTTCAGATCACGGCACAAAAAAATGACCCCCCAAACTGCCCGGTACGCGGAAAAATTTAAAAGTAATAGGGGTCAGAAGATGACAATTTTAAACATACAAATTTTGCTGCATGTAGTTATGATTTTTTCCAGAAGTATGACAAAATCAAACCTATACAAATAGGGTATCATTTTAATTGTATGGACCTACAGAATAAAGATAAGGTGTAATTTTACTGAAAAACGTACTGCGTAGAAACGGAAGCCCCCAAAAGTTACAAAATGGCGTTATTCTTCAATTTTGTCGCACAATGATTTTGTTTCCCCATTTTTCCATAGATTTACTGATGTCATTACAAAGTAGAATTGGTGGCACAAAAAATAAGCCATCATATGGATTTTTAGGGGCAAAATTGAAGGGGTTATGATTTTTTAAAGGTAAGGAGGAAAAAACGAAAGTGCAAAAATGGAAAAACACTCAGTCCTTAAGGGGTTAAAGGAGTACTCTGCTGCTCAGCATTTGGAACAAACTGTTCCAAACGCTGGAGCCAGCGCCGGGAGCTCGTGATGTCATAGCCCACCCCCTCAATGCAAGTCTATGGAGGGGCCTTCACACCCCCCCCCCCCATAGACTTGCATTGAGGGGGTAGGACGTGATATCATGAGGGGACGGGGCTATGACATCACAAGCTCCCGGCGCCAGCTCCAGCGATTCTTAGAAATCCATTAGTTAATGTAGAAAAAGTACTATGATTTACCTTAGCTGTTTCCTGAAGGAGCAGCCTAAAAGGCAACCAAACAGTTTAGCATTAACTCTACATAGCAAGTTGCATATCATCCTTATGCACACAACTGGATTACTGTATGAATAATTCATGTATTATGTCTTCTCTGGGAAGGATAAAACATGTTAAACTAATGTAAGTTCCAAGTAAAAATTATAAGTTAAGAAAATGTAATTTCTAAAATAAATATTAGCCCATAGTTTAAACAAAAATAAATATCCACAATGTAAAGGAATGTGAAAATTCATAATTTCCTTCTAAGGCGTTCTTTAAAGGTTTTAGTTGTTCCATTCCTGGAACTTTCCCAATGGATCCGTCTCAATTAGTAAACAATTTGCGGCACTCATTCTTGCATTATATCAACTTTACTTTCAATGTAATTACACATCCCAAACTATTTTCATGTATTCCACAAGGTCTGCTTTCCTTTTGGAAGAAAATACCTTCAGCATTAAGAAATCTACTAAAGTATTAAAGGCATTTTCCAAGGAGCAGAGAAGGAAGTGTATTACAGGGCTGTTGTGCCTCCTGGCACTGCGCTTTTGTCCACAGTTAGGGATAGGGATGAGAGGGATATGGTGAGGAATGGAGGAACAATGGAGGCATTTAACCCCTTAATGACCACGGACATAAAATGTACGTCCTGATTTGGCGGGACTTCGCGCACCAGGACATACATTTACGTCCTGTGTATGACCGCGAGCATCAGAACGGTGCTCGCGTCATACACGGCAGGTTCCAGCTGCTAGCAGCAGCCGGGGACCCACCGGTAATGGCCGACATCCGCGATCGCACGGATGTCCGCCATTAACCCCTCAGATGCCGTGATCAATACAGATCACGGCATCTGCGGCAGTGCGGTACTTTGAATGGATGATCGGATCGCCCGCAGCACTGCCGTGCCGATCCGATCATTCAGCAGGACAGACGGAGGTCCCCACACCTGGCTCCGGCCATCTCCCGGGGTCTTCTGCTCTTGTCTGAGAGTGAGCAGACCAGAGCAGAAGATCGCTGATAATACTAATCGGTGCTATGGCCTATGCATAGCACTGAACAGTATTAGTAATCAAATGATTGCTATAGATAGTCTCCTATGGGGACATAAAAAGTGTAAAAAAAAGATGAAAAATTTAAAAATAAAAAGTAAAAAAAAAGTGAAAAATCCCCTTCCCCAATAAAAATTTTAATTGTCAGTTTTTCCCATTTTACCCCCAAAAAGCATAATTTTTTTTATAAACATATTTGGTATCTCCGCATGCATAAATGTCCGTACTATCAAAATATAATGTTAATGACCCCGTACGGTGAATGGCGTAAACGTAAAAAATAAAAAAAAGTCAAAAAATGCTGCTTTTTTTGTCACATTTTATAAAAAAAAAAAAAAAAAATGATCTAAAAGTTTTATATATGCAAAAGTAGTATCGATAAAAAAATACAGATGACTGCTTAAAAAATGAGCCCTCATACCGCCCTATATATGGAAAAATTAAAAAGTTATTGTTACGCCGAGCGCTCCGGGTCCCCGCTCCTCCCCGGAGCGCTCGCTTCTCTCTCGCTACCGCAGCGCTCCGGGCAGCTCCACTGACCCGGTGCGCTGCGATACCGTCTCCAGCCGGGATGCGATTCGCGATGCGGGTAGCGCCCGCTCGCGATGCGCACCCCGGCTCCCGTACCTGACTCGCTCTCCGTCTGTCCTGTCCCGGCGCGCGCGGCCCCGCTCCCTAGGGCGCGCGCGCGCCGGGTCTCTGCGATTTAAAGGGCCACTGCGCCGCTGATTGGCGCAGTGGTTCCAATTAGTGTGTTCACCTGTGCACTCCCTATTTATACTTCACTTCCCCTTCACTCCCTCGCCGGATCTTGTTGCCATTGTGCCAGTGAAAGCGTTTCCTTGTGTGTTCCTAGCCTGTGTTCCAGACCTCCTGCCGTTGCCCCCGACTACGATCCTTGCTGCCTGCCCCGACCTTCTGCTACGTCCGACCTTGCTTCTGTCTACTCCCTTGTACCGCGCCTATCTTCAGCAGTCAGAGAGGTTGAGCCGTTGCTAGTGGATACGACCTGGTCACTACCGCCGCAGCAAGACCATCCCGCTTTGCGGCGGGCTCTGGTGAAAACCAGTAGTGACTTAGAACCGATCCACTAGCACGGTCCACGCCAATCCCTCTCTGGCACAGAGGATCCACTACCTGCCAGCCGGCATCGTGACAGTAGATCCGGCCATGGATCCCGCTGAAGTTCCTCTGCCAGTTGTCGCCGACCTCACCACGGTGGTCGCCCAGCAGTCACAACAGATAGCGCAACAAGGCCAACAGCTGTCTCAACTGACCGTGATGCTACAGCAGCTACTACCACAGCTTCAGCAATCATCTCCTCCACCAGCTCCTGCACCTCCTCCGCAGCGAGTGGCCGCTTCTGGTCTACGACTATCCTTGCCGGATAAATTTGATGGGGACTCTAAATTCTGCCGTGGCTTTCTTTCCCAATGTTCCCTGCACTTGGAGATGATGTCGGACCAGTTTCCTACTGAAAGGTCTAAGGTGGCTTTCGTAGTCAGCCTTCTGTCTGGAAAAGCTCTGTCATGGGCCACACCGCTCTGGGACCGCAATGACCCCGTCACTGCCTCTATACACTCCTTCTTCTCGGAAATTCGAAGTGTCTTTGAGGAACCTGCCCGAGCCTCTTCTGCTGAGACTGCCCTGTTGAACCTGGTCCAGGGTAATTCTTCCGTTGGCGAGTACGCCGTACAATTCCGTACTCTTGCTTCAGAATTATCCTGGAATAATGAGGCCCTCTGCGCGACCTTTAAAAAAGGCCTATCCAGCAACATTAAAGATGTTCTGGCCGCACGAGAAATCCCTGCTAACCTACATGAACTCATCCATCTTGCCACTCGCATTGACATGCGTTTTTCCGAAAGGCGTCAGGAGCTCCGCCAGGATATGGACTTTGTTCGCACAAGGCGTTTTTTCTCCCCGGCTCCTCTCTCCTCTGGTCCCCTGCAATCCGTTCCTGTGCCTCCCGCCGTGGAGGCTATGCAGGTCGACCGGTCTCGCCTGACACCTCAAGAGAGGACACGACGCCGCATGGAGAATCTCTGCCTGTACTGTGCCAGTACCGAACACTTCCTGAAGGATTGTCCTATCCGTCCTCCCCGCCTGGAAAGACGTACGCTGACTCCGCACAAAGGTGAGACAGTCCTTGATGTCTACTCTGCTTCTCCACGTCTTACTGTGCCTGTGCGGATATCTGCCTCTGCCTTATCCTTCTCTACTATGGCCTTCTTGGATTCCGGATCTGCAGGAAATTTTATTTTGGTCTCTCTCGTCAACAGGTTCAACATCCCAGTGACCAGTCTCGCCAGACCCCTCTACATCAATTGTGTAAACAATGAAAGATTGGACTGTACCATACGTTTCCGCACGGAGCCCCTTCTAATGTGCATCGGACCTCATCACGAGAAGATTGAATTTTTGGTCCTCCCCAATTGCACTTCCGAAATCCTCCTTGGACTACCCTGGCTTCAACTCCATTCCCCAACCCTGGATTGGTCCACTGGGGAGATCAAGAGTTGGGGGCCCTCTTGTTTCAAGGACTGTCTAAAGCCGGTTCCCAGTACCCCTTGCCGTGACTCTGTGGTTCCCCCTGTAACCGGTCTCCCTAAGGCCTATATGGACTTTGCGGATGTTTTTTGCAAAAAACAAGCTGAGACTCTACCTCCTCACAGGCCTTATGATTGTCCTATTGACCTCCTCCCGGGCACTACTCCACCCCGGGGCAGAATCTATCCTCTGTCCGCCCCAGAGACTCTTGCTATGTCGGAGTACATCCAGGAAAATTTAAAAAAAGGCTTTATCCGTAAATCCTCCTCTCCTGCCGGAGCCGGATTTTTCTTTGTGTCCAAAAAAGATGGCTCTCTACGTCCTTGCATTGACTACCGCGGTCTTAATAAAATCACGGTAAAGAACCGCTACCCCCTACCCCTCATCTCTGAACTCTTTGATCGCCTCCAAGGTGCCCACATCTTTACTAAACTGGACTTAAGAGGTGCTTATAATCTCATCCGCATCAGAGAGGGGGATGAATGGAAAACGGCATTTAACACTAGAGATGGACACTTTGAGTATCTGGTCATGCCCTTTGGCCTGTGCAACGCCCCTGCCGTCTTCCAAGACTTTGTTAATGAAATTTTTCGTGATCTCTTATACTCCTGTGTTGTTGTATATCTGGACGATATCCTGATTTTTTCTGCCAATCTAGAAGAACACCGCCAGCATGTCCGTATGGTTCTTCAGAGACTTCGTGACAATCAACTTTATGCCAAGATAGAGAAATGTCTGTTTGAATGCCAATCTCTTCCTTTCCTAGGATACTTGGTCTCTGGCCAGGGACTACAAATGGATCCAGACAAACTCTCTGCCGTCTTAGATTGGCCACGCCCCTCCGGACTCCGTGCTATCCAACGTTTTTTGGGGTTCGCCAATTATTACAGGCAATTTATTCCACATTTTTCTACCGTTGTGGCCCCTATCGTGGCTTTAACCAAAAAAATGCCAATCCCAAGTCTTGGCCTCCTCAAGCGGAAGACGCCTTTAAACGGCTCAAGTCTGCCTTTTCTTCGGCTCCCGTGCTCTCCAGACCTGACCCTTCTAAACCCTTCCTATTGGAGGTTGATGCCTCCTCTGTAGGAGCTGGAGCGGTCCTTCTACAAAAAAATTCTTCCGGGCATGCTGTTACTTGTGGTTTTTTTTCTAGGACCTTCTCTCCGGCGGAGAGAAACTACTCCATCGGGGATCGAGAGCTTCTAGCCATTAAATTAGCACTTGAGGAATGGAGGCATCTGCTGGAGGGATCAAGATTTCCAGTTATTATTTACACCGATCACAAGAACCTCTCCTATCTCCAGTCTGCCCAACGGCTGAATCCTCGCCAGGCCAGGTGGTCTCTGTTCTTTGCCCAATTTAATTTTGAAATTCACTTTCGGCCTGCCGATAAGAACATTAGGGCCGATGCTCTCTCTCGTTCCTCGGATGCCTCGGAAGTTGAACTCTCTCCGCAACACATCATTCCTCCTGACTGCCTGATTTCCACTTCTCCAGCCTCCATCAGGCAAACTCCTCCAGGAAAGACCTTCGTCTCTCCACGCCAACGCCTCGGAATCCTCAAATGGGGTCACTCCTCCCATCTCGCAGGTCATGTAGGCATCAAGAAATCTGTGCAACTCATCTCTCGCTTCTATTGGTGGCCGACTCTGGAGACGGATGTCGTGGACTTTGTGCGAGCCTGCACTGTCTGTGCCCGGGATAAGACTCCTCGCCAGAAGCCCGCTGGTTTTCTTCATCCTCTGCCTGTCCCCGAACAGCCTTGGTCTCTGATTGGTATGGATTTTATTACAGACCTACCCCCATCCTGTGGCAACACTGTTGTTTGGGTGGTCGTTGATCGATTCTCCAAGATGGCACATTTCATCCCTCTTCCTGGTCTTCCTTCAGCGCCTCAGTTGGCTAAACAATTTTTTGTACACATTTTTCGTCTTCACGGGTTGCCCACACAGATAGTCTCGGATAGAGGCGTCCAATTCGTGTCAAAATTCTGGAGGGCTCTCTGTAAACAACTCAAGATTAAATTAAACTTTTCTTCTGCATATCATCCTCAATCCAATGGACAAGTGGAAAGAATTAACCAGGTCTTGGGTGATTATTTACGACATTTTGTTTCCTCCCGCCAGGATGATTGGGCAGATCTTCTACCATGGGCCGAATTCTCGTATAACTTTAGAGTCTCTGAATCTTCCTCCAAATCCCCATTTTTCGTGGTGTACGGCCGTCACCCTCTTCCCCCCCTCCCTACTCCCTTGCCCTCTGGTTTGCCCGCTGTAGATGAAGTGACTCGTGATCTTTCCATCATATGGAAAGAGACCCAAGATTCTCTTTTACAGGCTTCATCTCGCATGAAAAAGTTTGCCGATAAGAAAAGAAGAGCTCCCCCCATTTTTGCTCCCGGAGACAAGGTATGGCTCTCCGCTAAATATGTCCGCTTTCGTGTCCCCAGTTACAAACTGGGTCCACGCTATCTTGGTCCTTTCAAAGTCTTGTGCCAAATTAATCCTGTCTCTTACAAACTTCTTCTTCCTCCTTCTCTCCGTATTCCTAATGCCTTTCATGTCTCTCTTCTTAAACCACTCATCATCAACCGTTTCTCTCCCAAGTTAGTTTCTCCCACTCCTGTCTCCGGTTCTTCTGACGTCTTCTCGGTGAAAGAGATACTGGCCTCCAAGACGATCAGAGGAAAAAAGTTCTTTTTGGTGGATTGGGAGGGCTGTGGACCTGAAGAGAGATCCTGGGAACCTGAGGACAACATCCTAGACAAAAGTCTGCTCCTCAGGTTCTCAGACTCTAAGAAGAGGGGGAGACCCAAGGGGGGGGGTACTGTTACGCCGAGCGCTCCGGGTCCCCGCTCCTCCCCGGAGCGCTCGCTTCTCTCTCGCTACCGCAGCGCTCCGGGCAGCTCCACTGACCCGGTGCGCTGCGATACCGTCTCCAGCCGGGATGCGATTCGCGATGCGGGTAGCGCCCGCTCGCGATGCGCACCCCGGCTCCCGTACCTGACTCGCTCTCCGTCTGTCCTGTCCCGGCGCGCGCGGCCCCGCTCCCTAGGGCGCGCGCGCGCCGGGTCTCTGCGATTTAAAGGGCCACTGCGCCGCTGATTGGCGCAGTGGTTCCAATTAGTGTGTTCACCTGTGCACTCCCTATTTATACTTCACTTCCCCTTCACTCCCTCGCCGGATCTTGTTGCCATTGTGCCAGTGAAAGCGTTTCCTTGTGTGTTCCTAGCCTGTGTTCCAGACCTCCTGCCGTTGCCCCCGACTACGATCCTTGCTGCCTGCCCCGACCTTCTGCTACGTCCGACCTTGCTTCTGTCTACTCCCTTGTACCGCGCCTATCTTCAGTTGAGCCGTTGCTAGTGGATACGACCTGGTCACTACCGCCGCAGCAAGACCATCCCGCTTTGCGGCGGGCTCTGGTGAAAACCAGTAGTGACTTAGAACCGATCCACTAGCACGGTCCACGCCAATCCCTCTCTGGCACAGAGGATCCACTACCTGCCAGCCGGCATCGTGACAGTTATTGGTGGTCAAAATAGGGCGATTTTAAATGACTGATTTTGTACAAAAAGCCATGGGTATCATTTTGATCATATTGACCCACAGAATAAAGAACACATGTCTTTTTTACCGTAAAGTGTACAGTGTGAAAACAAAACCCTCGAAAATGTGCAAAATTGTGGTTTTCATTTGAATTTCCAACCTAAAAAAAAAATGTTTTGGGTTCGCCGTACATTTCATGGTAAAATGAGAGGTTTCATTACAAAGTACAATTGGTCACACAAAAAACAAGCCCTTATATGGGTCTGTAGATGGAAATATAAAAGAGTTATGGATTTTAGAAGGCGAGGAGGAAAAATTGGCTTGGTCCTTAAGGGGTTAAAGGACATTGTAATTCTGAATTGAAGCAGTGAACATCGTAAAAACATATAGACACTGTTAAAAAGAGAAATGGGTCCAAAAGAAACCCCTGACATTCAATAGATTCAAGTGACTGGACACAATGACATAATAGGTTGCAGATAATATGTCATGCAGTAACAATGTAATTATTAATAATGCATAATGCATGTATAGCAACAATTTGCTATGTTACAATATAGTAAGCAGTCTGTCATCCTATCATACCCTAAAGAAAATGTTAGAGAAAAAAAATGTAACATAATCTTATTTACATAAATATATGTCCTTAAATTTGGTTTCCAAAGTATAAAGGGGTAAAAAATAGCACCTTTAAGGGGTACTCCGTAGAAAACATTTTTTTAAAAATCAACTGCTGACAGAAAGTTAAACAGATTTGTAAATTACTTCTATTAAAAAATCTTTATCCTTCCAGCACTTATTAGCAGCTGTTTGCTACAGAGGAAATTCTTATCTTTTTGAATTTTCTTTTTTGTCTTGTTCACAGTGCTCTCTGCTGACACCTGATGCCCTTATCACGAACTGTCCAGAGCAGGAGAAAATCCTCATAGCAAACCTATGCTACTCTGGACAGTTCCTGACACGGACAGAGGTGTCAGCATTGAGCACTGTGGACAAGACAAAAAATTAATTAAAAAATAAAATCATTTTCTCTGTAGCATACAGCTGCTAATAAGTACTGAAAGGATTGAGATTTTTAAATAGAAGTCATTTACAAATCTGTTTAACTTTCTGGCACCAGTTCATTTAAAAAATAAAGTTTTCCACCGGAATACCCCTTTAAGGAGGCATAATGGGGAGATTTATCACAACCTGTGCAGATGAAAAGTTGCCCAGTTGTCCATAGCAACCAGATCGCTTCTTTCATTTTTAACAAGGCCTCTGAAAAATGAAAGAAGCGATCTAATTGGTTACTATGGGCAACTTTTCCTCTGCAAATCTTCCCCAATATACTTTCAGGGGGACCCAACTTACTTGACATGATTTTGTGTTTAGTTTGTAATTTGTATTACTATTATAGAAATGGCTCTGTGTTTAGTATTTTTGACTTGCCACAGTAGGTTTCTGGGTTTACGTCTAACTAAGGGCAACATTTTCATGGTGTTTTTATGGTATTTTCATGTTTACATTGGTTCCTGCAACACTCCAAGAAATATAATAATGGTTATCTTTCTGTGAAATTGGCCCTCGTGTGTCTTGGAGACAGGAAACCCCACTCAAAACAGTGACTTATGCGAGTGATAAATTCTGTGCAGTACTGTGGACTGTGTTGGGGGCTATATAAATAATGGGAATAAATCAAATAAATAGATCTAATCCCTTGTGGCATCCCTGTTTTGCAATTGTTTTTGTAAACAATTAGTAGCTGCTCCTGTTATCTAGAAATAGAAATGGCTTATTCAAATTTGTTAAACTAGATTACTGTCGTGAGAAATCGACCTTTTGCTTGTAAATCAGAATCTCTATTGTAGTACTTTGCCAGAAAAGCAATTTTAAGTGTTGTTATAAGCGAGTGTTCTCAAAGATTCTGAGAAGGAAAGATCTACGTTAAACACTGTGGAGATAACCAATCGGATTCTGGTGATACTGTGCGGTTAATCCCTTTTGTAGCCAATAGAAGGTTCTACTATGAGGGGCTATTACCCTACACTCACAAAGATGTGATAGAAAACAACGTATAGGATCTGGAACTAATGACATTACCAGTGGAAAAAGGCTGCTACATCTGGCTTCACCCTTAAAGGGGTTATTCAGGAAAAAAACTTTTTTTTATATATATCAACTGGCTCCAGAAATGTAAACAGATATGTAAATTAATTCTATTAAAAAAAATCTTAATCCTTTCAGCACTCGTGAGCTGCTTAAGTTGAGTTGTTCTTTTCTGTCTAAGTGCTCTCTGATGACACCTGCCTGGGAACTGTCCAGAGTAGAAGCAAATCCCCATAGCAAACCTATTCTACTATGTGCAGTTCCCGAGACAAGCAGAGATGTCAGCAAAGAGCACTGTTGCCAGACAGAAAAGAACAACTCAACTTCAGCAGTTGATAATTATTGGAAAGATTAAGATTTTTATAATAGAAGTCATTTACAAATCTGTTTAACTTTCTGGAGCCAGTTGATGTAAAAGATAGTTTATTCCTGAAATACCCCTTTAAAGGCCATAGACACCTTATGGGCACCTTTAAAAGGCCTTTTCGTTGTCAGAACTACTTAGGCTTAAAGGGGTACTCCGGCCCTAGACATCTTATCCCCTAATCAAAGGATAGGGGATAAGATGTTTGATTGGGGGGGTCTCGCTGCTGGGGACCCCCGCAATCTCTGCTGCAGCACCTACTGTCATCAGCTTCATGGAGTGAAGACCGCTCCATGTCTGATGACTCACGATACAGGGGCCAGAGTATCTTGACATCAAGGGTCCACCCCCTTGTGATGTCACATCCCGCCCCCTTGTGATGTCACTCCCCGCGGTACCTGTGCAACATGCTATTATGGTCCCCTATTATTATTAGTAATATCAGTGTTGAACCCACTTATTTTGACCTTGCAGGATTTTGGGACCCTTCTAAATCAGACTGTGTAACCTAAATTGTTAAGGTTCCAGTGTCCTGACAGTGACATCTATGTGGTCGCACCAATGGAAGAGCTCTTTTACCTTATTCTATTCTAGTAGGGGTAAGCCACAATTTCTCATATTGATACTCATATATGTTGGATCAACACATATAGTTCCTCCACAATACACTATGTACATTTTATTCTCTTTCTACTGTGTGGCTCTATTCTATAACACTTCAACGAAACTCATCTACGGCTCTCAATAAATGGTCACAAATGTATTTATTTAAATATCTCGAATATTGTGACTACACCTATGATTATGTTACCTTGTATTATACTGATTAATATTCTCACTCTCATATCTCTATGATGTATATCCGACCCTGACTGACACAGACTCCTTCTCCATTTGAGACATCTATCTACCTGCTCTGTCTCAATCCATTTTATCATTATGAATTATATCTAGCATTGTCTAGTTGGTACACTGTATTTATCTTCTGCTGTAACATTGGGGTTTCCTCTTATCCCTGATGAGCCCCTGTGACTCCAGGGGCGAAACGCGTTGGCAAGAGAGGTTTGCCACCCATTTATGTTATATTGTATTTACTTACCCTTCTCCTCCTCTCCACACTTAGGAAATAGAAGTTGTTCTCTGTATTAGGGATTCTAGTTTAGGGTTTCACCTGTACCCTCTATCCCCTTCCCTACCATATTTTGTTAGTTCTGTGTACCCCATTTTTATCTATGATTTGAGTAAAAGTTAAGTCTTATGTATCCTAGCCTCATTGGTGTTCTCTAGTTGAACTTTATTGTGGAAATAAATCAGATGACAGTTGGTACCATGTTAGCCATAGAAATATAGGATATACAGTGGGGCAACGAAGTATTTAGTCAGCCACCAATTGTGCAAGTTCTCCCACTTAAAAAGATGAGAGAGGCCTGTAATTTTCATCATAGGTATACCTCAACTATAAGAGACATAATGAGAAAAAAATCCATAAAATCACATTGTCTGAGTTTTTTAAAGAATTTATTTGCAAATTATGGTGGAAAATAAGTAATTGGTCAGCTACAAACAAGCAAGATTTCTGGCTCTTGCAGACCTGTAACTTCTAATTTAAGAGTCTCCTCTGTCCTCCACTGGTTACCTATATTAATGGCACCTGTTTGAACTTGTTATCAGTATGAAAGACACCTGTCCACAACCTCAAACAGTCACACTCCAAACTCCCCTATGGCCAAGACCAAAGAGCTGTCGAAGGACACCAGAAACAAAATTGTAGACCTGCACCAGGCTGGAAAGACTGAATCGGCAATAGGCAAGAAGTTTGGTGTGAAGAGATCAACTGCGGGAGCAATTATAATAAAATGGAAGACATACAAGACCACTGATAATCTCCCTCGATCTGGGGCTCCACGCAAGATCTCACCCCAAGGTGTCAAAATGATCAAAAGAACAATGAGCAAAAATACAAGAACCACACAGGGGAACCTAGTGAATGACCTGCAGAGCTGGGACCAAAGTAACAAAGGTTAGCATCAGTAACACACTACGCCGCCAGGGACTCAAATCATGCAGTGTCAGACGTGTCCCCCTGCTTAAGCCAGTACATGTCCGGGCCCCTCTGAAGTTTGCTAGAGAGCATTTGGATGATCCAAAAGAGTATTGGGAGATTGTCATATGGTCAGTTGAAACCAAAGTAGAACTTTTTGGTAAAAACTCAACTCGTCGTGTTTGGAGTAGAATGAAGTCTGAGTTGCATCCAAAGAACACCATAGCTACTGTGAAGCATGTGGGTGGAAACATCATGCTTTGGGGCTGTTTGTCTGCTAAGGGACCAGGACGACTGATCCGTGTAAAGGAAAAAATGAATGGGGCCATGTATTGTTAGATTTTGAGTGAAAACCTCCTTCCATCAGCAACGGCATTGAAGATGAAACTTGGCTGGATCTTTCAGCATGACAATGATCCCAAACACACCGCCTGGGGTACGTGGAGTAAGGATAATACCTTTATTGGCTAACTAAAATATAGATTTCAAACGTTCAGACCAAACTTTTAAGGATCCTTCATTGGCCATGTTACACAATAAATCAGCTTAGAAGTTGGCTCCAGAAAGCAGTTAAGGGCTGATAACAAACCTCTCAGATAACAGCTTTACTGACAAACTTCACTGATAACTGAAGGCTGTATAACAGAAAGTAAATAAGATTTTTAATGGAGACCCAATAATTTGTTTTGTACCATAAATACAAGCAGGAATTTAAAAGAACACAATGAAAGGTGTCCAAAGCCTTTAAAGGGGTACTCCCGTGGAAAACTTTTTTTTTTTTTTTTTAAATCAACTGGTGCCAGAAAGTTAAACAGATTTTTAAATCACTTCTATTAAAAAATCCTAATCCTTCCAGTACTTTTTAGGGGATGTATACTAAAGAGAATCCAAAAAGAAACTAATTTCCTCTGATGTCATGACCACAGTGCTCTCTGCTGACCTCTGCTGTCCATTTTAGGAACTGTCCATAGCAGCAGGATTTTCTCCTGCTCTGGACAGTTCCTAAAATGGAGAGCACTGTGGTCATGATATCAGAGGAAATACATTTCTTTTTTGGATTTCTTTTTAGTATACAGCCCCTAAAAAGTACTGGAAGGATTAAGATTTTTTAATAGAAGTGATTTACAAATCTGGCACCAGTTGATTTAAAAAAAAAAAAACATTTTCCACGGGAGTACCCCTTTAAAGCTGCGAGTGGCCCTGGGCAATTTGTAGACCACCTAGTTATCACCTTTCAACCCATGTATGGTGATCTGGACAGTTGTTGTAGTGGGAATAAAATGATGGTATTGCCTTATAATCAGGAACCCTGAAGCAAAAACTGGGTCTATAATGGTAATTAATTAATGAGAAAATGCTTAGTAATCGTAGTAAACAGGGGAGACAAACAAACAGATAACTCAGAGTCAACAAGCCGAAAGAACCGAGAGAACCAGAGAGATGCCAAATCAGAAAGCAAGTGGTTAAACCAGGAAAAACAGCCAAAGTCCGAATACCAGATTGAAGAATACAATACAGAATGCTAGCTACAGAAATACTTCATTTACTGGCAAGGTATATAAGCACTCTGCAGGTTTCTATAGGCAGCTGAGCAGGTGTGGTCACACAAGATATCTGAATGGGTAAAGAGATAGACCCACGATAGGTCAGGGCATCGCCACAGCAACTACAAACAAAGCCAGAAACTAGAAAAGTTTAACCCCTCAGACCAGAACGGGATGAGTCATTACACTTTCTCTGTAGTATACAGCAACTGATAAGTACTGGAAGGGTTAAGACTTTATATACAGATAATCTACACATCTGTTTCAATTTCTGGCATCAGTTGATTTGAAAGCATTTTTTCCACCAGAGTACTCCTTTAAGGATTGGGACTTACCATTGTAATCTGCCTCTTTCAGACTGTTTCTGTTCCTTGTAGGATTTACTTTTACATCCATCCTTTAAAGGGGTACTCCGGTGAATTATTATTTTTTTTTTTTAAATCAACTGGTGCCAGAAAATTAAAAAGATTTGTAAATTACTTCTATTTAAAAATCTCAACCTTTCCAGTACTTATTAGCTGCTGTATGCTCCACATGATGTTCTTTTATTTTAAAATTTCTTTTCTATCTTACCACAGTTCTCTCTACTGACACCTCTGCCGGTCTCAAGAACTGTCAAGAGCAGGAGAAAATCCCCATAGCAAACCTATCCTTCTTTTGTTAGTCCCTGAGATAGACAGAGATGTCAGCAGAGAGCACAGTGGTCAGACAGGAAAGAAATGTAAAAAGAAAATAACTTCCTGTGGAGCAAACAGGAGCTAATAAGTACTGGAGGGGTTAAGATTATTAAATAGAAGTAATTTACAAATCTGTTTGACTTTCTGGCACCAGTTTATGTTAAATAAATTGATTTTCAACGGAGTACCTCTTTAAGCTGTTCTTCTGGGGATATTTTACCCAGTTATTTGCAGTGTGCTGCTCATTTTATTCAGGCTATTGGATTTCGACAGGATTTCTCTAGTATTGCAACAAAAATGTTAATGAGTAATATATATATATTTTTTTTTAGCTGTCAGCCCCATAACTTATCTGGGGAAGACCTAATAGTCTCATGAAGCCCGAATGTTCCGCTATTAAAAGGGACAATGACAGCTTGTTCACCTGCATTGGCTGGATTCCCTGCCTTTATTCTATTTGCTTAGCTATGCCTGCCCATTTTGTGAATATATATAACCTTCTGTGAATTTTTGTGAATATATATATATCCTTTTGTGAATATATACGGTATATCCTTCACGCTCACCTCATTACAACAGGAAAGTGAAGATGAGGAAGCAGCGCTTGGGCTCTGTCAGAAGAGCAGAGCAAATGGGCACAGGCTCTCACATCACTAGGACAAGAGAGTGAAGAATTATGAATATTCATAAGATGGCGGGCATGGCAGAGCAAAGAGGACAGTGGCAGGGAAGATCGGCAAGCTGGCTCCCATCTTCATTGCGCAGTGAAGGCCATTTGAATACTAGCAACGAGGTCTATACGAGATGACTGCATCAGGTTTACCCACACTATAACCAAGTGTAATGGGTTTTGTGTGTGGGTGAACAGGCTGTCAGTTTCCCTTTAAGTAAATATTATTGTATGTCATCTCTGTGATTTGAGTATGTGTTGGGACTACGGATGAGCAAATCAAATCTGACAAATCCGAAATTGTTAAGAATTTCTGGAAAAATTTGATTTGTAACGAAAGCGAATATCGCCACGATTGGATTGTGCGAATCACTTCATTAAACTCCATTTTGTGCGGTCCAGGCTCCAGGGGCCGGGCATGTAAAATGGCGTATCCACATGTGAGGACAAGGGGCAAGGAATCCTGGGAAGGCGGGAACAAGGGCCGGTGGGATGACCCTGAATGACATGCAGCATGGAGCCTATCAGCAGCCAGCCACCCCTGTGATGTCACAGCCCTATATAAATCAGAGAGAAATCAGAGAGAGAGGGACAGACAGCAGTGTGTATTGCACAGAAAAGCATTTTTACAGCAGCAATTCACCTCCCAGCCACATCAGCGTTCTATTACAGACAGAGAGGGACAGACAGCAGTGTGTGTTGCACAGATAAGCATTCTTACAGCAGCGATTCATCTCAAGCCCAAATCCAGCCTAGAAACACTGATAGGGAAGGGACTGAGATTGAGAAAGAAAGTGCAATTTTGGGTGTAGTACACAGCGATTGTGTGCTGCAGCACTGGTGTGTACAACAACTGAAAAGCTAATAGTAGCCAGCCAGTAAGGGTGAGCAGAGCACTAAAAGAACATTGCCCTCTATTAAGTGTAACCTGTGCGTACATCTAAGTGGTGTACCATTTTGTTCCTGTTATAGTCTTAAGGGCCTAGATACTGTGAAATGCCAGGCAAAAGTACACACCTGCTGGTGTTGTAGACAAATACTCTTTTAAGCATACTGGAGCACAAGTCTCCAGCCACCTCCAAGCTGTCTCATTTTGCAACTATATGGTCTCCTCATGCTGCCGCCAACTCCAGGCTGTGTCATTCAGCCACTATATGGTCTCCTCCTGCTTCCACCACCTCCAGGCTGCGTCACTGTACCGCCATGTGGTCTCCTCATGCTGCTGGCAAATTAAGTAAAACTTTTTAGGTTCATCTATTTGAAATCTTCAATTTAATATTTTCAATTGTGAGGCCCTATGGTCTAGTCAGGCTGTCGCCACCTCCAGGCTGGGTCATTCAGCCACTATATGGTCTCCTCATGCTGCCACCACCTCCACGCTGTGTCATTCAGACACTATATGTTCTCCTCATGCTGCTGCCACCTCCACGCTGTGTCATTCAGCCACTATATGGTCTCCTCATACTGATGCCACCTCTAGTCTCTGTCATTGTGCTGCTCTGCGACATTGATTCTAATAGTGACGCCTCTAATCTGCATGTTATAATGATACTGAATAACAGTATTATTTCATTAACTCAGCACACACCCTATGCATGTTACAGCAAGGCACAGTATACTACACCCTTATTGAGGCTTTCTGTAGGCCAGAAATAGCCATTTTTAATACAGATTCACCGCAAATAAATTCGGACCAAATCAAATTTTTTCGGAAGATTCAGTGAATCGGCCAAATCAAATTTTTCAACAATTTGTTCATCTCTGGTTGAGGTGTAAGAAAGCTGGGTGATCATTATATAAACTATGTGAATTGAATTAAAACAAACATTACTTTAGGGACTAAATTAACATTAATTAAAGAAAATGATTTTAAATACAACTGATTAGAAGGATTTTCCAATATTAATGCCAAACAAGCAATATCAATAATAATAATAATGTCCGCTTGGTGGAATATAACTAGGCACTTTCCAGTTTTAGAAATTAAAATATCAAGCCCACATGAGAAAATAAGAACAATACTTGGAATAATTGTTGGCAAAAACAATTCATGTATCAAATATCATTTTTTATATTGTTTGGCAGGAAAATGCCTTACTAAATGGGGAAAACATAAAAATTATTCATTTGGATTGAGCATGGAGCCTGTACCGAGGCACGTGGCGTCCCCACAGCTCCTTCATTTTACTGCTATCCATACTATTGGAAGAATTTTTGCTCGATATAAGTAGGATGAACAATAAATATCTGTTGTAGAGTGTAGAATACAAATAAACTGTGATTTTCTGTAAGAACAAAATATTGTATTTGGAAACACAGCAAGATCATGACACTATTTGTGTTGTTGCAGATATATGTATATATAATTCCTATCTACTACTTAAAAAACACATTCAAAATGAGCCAACATTAAAATTAATATCAAATGTGATAGCTGTAAAATGATACAGACTAAAATGTTACATATAAATGACATCTATATTTGAAAGTCAAAAAATAGCAGTAACCATCACCTATTGTGAATGGTAACTCCTGTGTTATCTATATATCTAAATCTTTCTATCTATCTATATATATATATATATATATATATATATATGTGTGTGTGTGAAATAACTGTGAAACAGCAACCAATCACAGCTCAGGTTTCATAGCCTAACAATCTCTCGTAAAATGAAAGCTGAGCTGTTATTGGTTGCTAGGGCAAAGCCATTCAGTTTTTGTTTTCACAGTTTTAAGGTATTATTCCTATTCCCTTTTCACCCTAAGCATCGTAAAACATAATGCAACTTTCTGTTGCTCTTAGCAAGTATTTTAGAGCAGTGTGGATATCATCCCAATTATATAGCTTGCAAGAGCTTACAATCTGGGGTTGAGACAGAAGGCAAAAAATTCTTTATTTTTTATAATGGTCCATCCATCATATATTAACCCCTTCCCGCAGAATGGCATATATAAACGCCGGGTTGTGCAGTACGTTCGCGCATCCCGGCGTTTATAAATGACATTCAGTTAACCCGGCGATGCGCAGCATCGCACGGGTTAACTGGCAGAAGTCCCGCTGTTTCCAGCAGGGGACAACTTCTGCTTCACCCCCAGGACCATCCATTGATGGTCCTGGTCAGCGATCACTGTGATTGGTCCCTGTGGACCAATCACAGTGATCTGGGGTGAAAGTTCAGGGTATATACAGGGTACATTCACATGGGCGAGGCTTTTACAGTGGGTTTCTCGCATCTTGAGATGCAGCAAATTTTGCGCTGGGAAACTCGCTTTAATCCCCCGCACCCATGTGACTGAACCCTAAAAACACTACACTATACTAACACAAAATAAAATAAAAAGTTCAAAACACTACATATACACATACCCCTTCACAGCCCCCCTCCCCCAATAAGAATGTCCGGTACGCCACTGTTTCCAAAGCAGAGCCTCCAGCTGTTGAAAAACAACAACTCCCAGTATTGCCGGACAGCAGTTGACTGTCCACGCATGCTGGGAGTTTTGCAACAGCTGGAGGCACCCTGTTTGGGAATCACTGGCATAGAATACCCCTATGTCCACCCCTATGCAAATCCCTAATTTAGGCCTCAAATGCGCACGGCGCTCTCACTTTGGAGCCCTGTCGTATTTCAAGGCAACAGTTTAGGGCGACATATGGGGTATCGCCGTACTCGGGAGAAATTGTGTTACAAGGTTTGGGGGGCTTTTTCTTCTTTAACCCTTCATGAAAAGGAAATGTTGGGGTCTACACCAGAATGTTAGTGTAAAATTTTTTTATTTTTTACACTAACATGCTGATGTTGCCCTATACTTTACATTTTCACAAGAGGTAAAAGGGAAAAAAGCCCCCCAAAATTTGTAAAGCAATTTCTCCCGACTACAGAGATACCCCATATGTGAGCGCAAAGTGCTCTGGGGGCGCACAACAAGGCCCAGAAGGGAGAGCGCACCATGTACATTTGAGGTGATTTGCACAGGGGTGGCTGATTGTTACAGCGGTTTTGACAAGCGCAAAAAAAACAAAACCCAACATGTGACCCCATTTCGGAAACGACACCCCTCACGGAATGTAATGAGGGGTGCAGTGAGAATTTACCCCCCACAGGTGTCTGACGGATCTTTGGAACAGTGGTCCGTGAAAATGAAAACTTGTACAGCCCACTGTTCCAAAGATCTGTCAGACACCAGTGGGGGGCAAATGCTCACTGTACCCCTTGTTACGTTCCTCAAGGGGTCTCGTTTCCAAAATGGTATGCCATGTGTTTTTTTTTTGCTGTTCTGGCACCAGAGGGGCTTCCTAAATGTTTCCCAACCAGTGTGTCTCCAGTTGTTGCAAAACTACAACTCCCAGCATGCCCAGACAGCTGAAGGGCATGCTGGGAGTTGTAGTTCGGCAACATCTGAAGGGCCAGATGTTGCTGAACTAAAACTCCCAGCATGCCTGGACAGTCAGTGCATGCTGGGAGTTGTAGTTTTGCAACAGCTGGAAGAGCACAGATTGGAGACCATTATACAATTTCGGAAACGACACCCCTCACGAAATGTAATGAGGGGTGCAGTGAGAATTTACCCCCCACAGGTGTCTGACGGATCTTTGGAACAGTGGTCCGTGAAAATGAAAACTTGTACAGCCCACTGTTCCAAAGATCTGTCAGACACCAGTGGGGGGCAAATGCTCACTGTACCCCTTGTTACGTTCCTCAAGGGGTCTCGTTTCCAAAATGGTATGCCATGTGTTTTTTTTTGCTGTTCTGGCACCAGAGGGGCTTCCTAAATGCGATATGCCCCCGAGCAAAATTTGCTCTCAAAAAGCCAAATATGACTCCTTCTCTTCTGAGCATTGTAGTTCGCCCATAGTGCACTTCAGGTCAACTTATGGGGTACCTCCATACTCAGAAGAGAAGGGGTTACAAATATTGGGGGGTATTTCCTGCTATTAACCCTTGCAAAAATTTGAAATTTGGGGGGAAACACACATTTTAGTGGAATTTTTTTTTTTTTTTTTTTACATATGCAAAAGTCGTGAAACACCTGTGGGGTAATAAGGCTCACTTTATTCCTTATTACATTCCTCAAGGGGTCTAGTTTCCAAAATGGTATGCCATGTGGTTTTTTTTTTTGCTGTTCTGGCACCATAGGGGCTTCCTAAATGCGACATGCCCCCCGAGCAAAATTTGCTCTCAAAAAGCCAAATATGACTCCTTCTCTTCTGAGCATTGTAGTTTGCCCATAGTGCACTTCAGGTCAACTTATGGGATACCTCCATACTCATAAGAGAAGGGGTTACAAATATTGGGGGGTATTTCCTGCTATTAACCCTTGGAAAAATGTGAAATTTGGGGGGAAACACACATTTTAGTGAAAAAAAATATATTTCTTTTTACATATGCAAAAGTCGTGAAACACCTGTGGGGTATTAAGGCTCACTTTATTCCCTGTTATGTTCCTCAAGGGGTCTAGTTTCCAAAATGGTATGCCATGTGAGGGTTTTTTGCTGTTCTGGCACCATAGGGGCTTCCTAAATGCAACATGCCCCCCAAAAACCATTTCAGAAAAACGTACTCTCCAAAATTCCCTTATCGCTCTTTCCCTGCGCCCGCCGAACAATTTACATAGACATATGAGGTATGTGCTTACTCGAGAGAAATTGTGCTACAAATATAAGTATACATTTTCTCCTTTTACCCCTTGTAAAAATTCAAAAATTGGGTCTACAAGAACATGCGAGTGTAAAAAATTAAGATTGTGAATTTTCTCCTTCACTCTGCTTCTATTCCTGTGAAACACCTAAAGGGTTAAAATGATGACTGAATGTCATTTTGAATACTTTGGGGGTGCAGTTTTTATAATGGGGTCTTTTGTGGGGTATTTCTAATATGAAGACCCTTCAAATCCACTTCAAACCTGAACTGGTCCCTGAAAAATAGTGAGTTTGAAAATTTTGTGAAAAATTGGAAAATTGCTGCTGAACTTTGAAGCCCTCTGGTGTCTTCCAAAAGTAAAAACTCGTCACTTTTATGATGCAGACATAAAGTAGACATATTGTATATGTGAATAAAAAATTTTTTTATTTGTAATATACATTTTCCTTACAAGCAGAGAGCTTCAAAGTTAGAAAAATGCAACATTTTCACATTTTTCATCAAATTTTAGGATTTTTCACAAGAAAAGGATGCAAGTTACCACAAAAAATTACCACCATGTTAAAGTAGAATATGTCACGAAAAAACATTCTCGAAATCAGAATGATAACTAAAAGCATTCCAGAGTTATTAATGTTTAAAGTGACAGTGGTCAGATGTGCAAAAAACGCTCTGGTCCTTAAGGCCAAAATGGGCTTGGTCCTGAAGGGGTTAATAGAATAGTGTGTTCTACATTATGCAGCAATTAAGTCACCATCCATTACATGCTGTCCTTGGGATGTCATGACTGTGGCTGCATTGTTACTGGCTCTGCATTTGGACAGAGGCAAGCTTGTTCAGAATTGTGACGTGGCAAATACAGATAATTATTTTATTTTACAAAGATTTTAACTGAAAAAACTGAACAGAAAAAAAATGATGTTTCAGATTTTCCCCTTAGGGTCACAGGTGCCCTATTTTGCTGCATTCACTTGTGGGTCAGGGTGTAACCACCCTCACCATCATTAGTTGTGATGTGGCAGTGAAAGATTGTGACCTAATGTTTTGTGGTTGAAAGTCACCATGGAGCCCCCAAATTTAAGCTCCAGACAATCATAAACCATCACTGGCGTTTTGGTTTTGGACTGGGGAGGGATGCTGGTACACTGTTTAGAGTGGTTCAGTATTAATTTCTTCAATACTTTACTTTTTCTTTTTTTACTTAATTTCTTTTACTTTACAAAATTTCTTTTATACTTTACTGTTCCAAAATGATAACAGACACATGATACAAATGCTTGTTACATTGCTTCCAGTTATACAGAGGTAGGCACAAGTGACAAAGAGATGTGTGTTGTAGAGTATATATAGGTCATTTAACACTTTAAAATGAATTTGCAAAAACAAAACACTGACATGCATTTATATGTTACAATAATTAAATTTGTGTTCATAATTTCAATAATTTTTTAGATTTGCTTGTCTTTTTCCTTTCTTCTTGTCTCTTCTAAGGGCCCTATAGCACAGAGGGATTATTACCTGGACAGGCTGATACTTCCTTATGTCATATGACCAGTGATCAGCAAATGAAAGGGCAAAGGCTCATTCATAGGCTCATTTCAACCTTTTGCCTAGCTAATAAAAAAAATCACCCTTAATTGGCCAGACATCTCCCAGTGTAATAGGAAATATGCAGGCAGCAAAAAAGCAAGAACAAACCAGCGATCATTCATGCGGCCCTCCTGGCACAGTGGTTGAACCTTGTAATAGGCTCAATAAACAAACACTGATCAATGCTAGTTTACAGTGTGTGTCGTCCATGTAATAGGACACTTAACAGTAAGAATTTATTTGCTCTCCTAGCAAATTATCAACAACAAATGAGCGAATTCTCGCTGGTTGTGTGATCACTTCACATTTACACTGCCCAATAATAGGCAATGCCCGCTATCTTCAGCTACAGGCAGTGAATATGAACTGCTCTATGCACAAGTAGGACTCCGAACCCCATTTCATGATTGGTAGGAGCTCCCAAGTTTGGACCCTCAGCGATCATACATTTATCACCTGTCCTGTACCTAGGTGATAACTGGAAGGGTGCGTTCACACGCTATAACTAGCAGCGGGTTTCATGCTGCGAGAAACCTGCTGCGAGTTACACTACCATTGATTTGAAGGGGTCCACAGACAGTCCGCAATAGTGTCAGATTTGCGGACTGTCCGCGGACTCAATCAATGGTAGCGTAACTCGCAGCGGGAAACCTGCTGCTAGCTACTAGCGTGTGAACGCACCCTCAGTCGTGATTTGGCCCCTTTAAGAGATAAGTGTTTAGGAGTGCTAAGAGCAGATTTAGCAGTCATGCTGCTTTTTTTCATTTCTTATCTACCATCACCTAATAGAGTTATTCTTGGATTTCATCAAATAGCTAACCCCATAGGCCTTTGATCACACAGAAATAAACATAAGCTGCCAGTGGGAGAGCAGATACAAACTCACCAGTCTATACTCACTACCAAAGTCATTAGCCATATGCTTTGATTCTATGCCATTTCCTAGGACTGTACTATCTAAACCACATGAGAGCCAAGTAATGCATGACTAGAACACTTCACAAAACACTTTACTACTGTGCATCTCAGTGACAAACAAAGAGGGAGCGTGCCGTCATTACACAAGGCGACTCGCTCTAAGTTCATCCTAGATGGGACATTTTTCTTAAAACAATTAATCAGAATGTCATTTAAGGTCAGCCTATATATCTTATTTTTTTCCTTTACGATATATAGCTATTAATAGAAATTAATCTTTTTACAAGTAGTAGAAATCCTGATCATAGGAGAAAGCAGTCACTGTAGGGAGGATTTATCAAAACCTGAGCAGAGGAAAAGTGACCGCAGTTGCCCATAGCAACCAATTAGACCCATTCTTTCTGTTTTTAGCTGCCTTTATAATTATTAAAGAAGCAATCTGATTGGTTGTTGCCTTTGTACATAACAGGATAGTTTAAAAAAAAGCACAATTCATTTTTGGTTTTACATTTTGGGTTCATACACAGATCCATAAAACGTGTCTGTATTAAAGGTCTACTCCACCACTAGACATCTTTTCCCCTATCCAAAGGATAGGGGATAAGATGTCTGATAGCGGGGGTCCGGCCTCTGTGACCCCCCCCCCATATTCTCCGTGCAGCACCCAGCATTGAGGGGCTTGGCGTGACATCACGGCCACGGCTGCCCACACCAAGCATTCTGCACGGAGACTGTGGTGGGTCCCAGAGGCTGGACTCCCGCGATCAGACATCTTATCCCCTATCCTTTGGATAGGGGATAAGAAGGCTAGGGGTAGAGTAGACCTTTAATACAGACACCATTTCCTAGGTGAATAGTTTGTTTTATCAGTTAGCAAAATGTAAAATGAATAAACACAAGACATACCTAAATCTAATCCATATCTGGAATGACCACCCTTTGGCTTCAGTATTAATTCTAGGTACATCAATCTTTTGTAAAAAATAAAAAAGACAGATTCTTCTGTGTTATATTATACCTGGAGGTAAGCTGCAGCCAGACAGCTCTGTGGTGGTTTATTTACCTGAAAACAAAAAGGTGAAATGCAACATATCTTCTCCTTCTCTCCCCTGCCATTATCTCTAAGGGAAGAATTGAGAAGCCTATCCATTAGAGAGTTAGCCTGTCCTGCTAAAATCGGTGTGGTTGGCCGACTTTTCATCAAAGTGTATGGGGACCTTTACTGCCAGCTGCCCCTACAGATTACAACAGATCAATGAGGGCCCAGCAATGGGATACGCATTATCATGTAGGGGATGTCCAAAGCGAGTCACATTCAATCAACTTGTGGGCTTATGTATTGCAGGAGAAAACCAGTGCACTTAGCAATAAACTGTTAACACAGTGAAGAAACAGAATTGTACCTGCTGCAACCAGAGTGTATGACCTGGTATAGTACTACTATTGTGACATAGCATCACAGATATTATTTAGTTAATGGCAGGAATTCACAAAGAACAGTTTTGAGTAATAGAAGACAAGTAAAGTTAGTGTCAGATAAAATTGCACTATGACACCTTGGGGGAAACCTATCATTGTCTGTGCCTATTACACAGCGGCATATATTCACAAATTAAAAGAAAAAACCTAGGTTTGGGAAACTTTTGCTGCTCTGTGCCGCACCTGCAAATAGTGTAAAGGCGCATGGTTTCACACTGAGGGGTGTGGCCTCCTAGCATGTCAAATTCTGCTACAATTTCTGCCTTGCAGGCAGGTGTACATTGTAATTAAATTCTACACTAGCTTTGATCTGGCATAGATTTGTAATGGTGCTGTACCGGCAGCCTCTGAAGTGTTTGGATTGACTTGTGCCTCCTGGTAAATCCAGCCCAATCATACACTGGTGGGGGTTTACTAAAGCCAGTGTATAAAAACCTGGTCTTAGGAAATTCCCCCCATGTGTCTGTTTTCTGTTCACAATGTACAAACTGTTTACGTGTGCACAAACATTATGTATTATAAGGCTTTTTTCCATTGCTAATATTAACCCCTTCCCGCTATAGGACGTCTGCATACATCCAATCATCCGACACGTTCTCACAATTGGACGTATGCATACGTCATATCGATCTCCTGCACTGCCGCGGGCAGCGCAGGAGATTGGGGACGGGACCCAGCTGTTAATCACAGCCGAAGTCCTGCCGCAGCTGCCGGAGCCGCGATCGCGCAGGTCCCGTCAGCATTAACCCCCTAGGTGCCGTGATCAATCCTGATCACGGCATCTATGGTGTTGACAGGGGGAGCGCTCTCCCCCTGTTCTCCAACGGCGGAGCCACGATACGATCGCGGGTCGCCGTTGGTTGCTATGGCAGCAGGAGGTCACATCGTGACCTCCTGAATGCCTGCTATGGAAGCCTGTGAGATCCAGCCAGAGGCTGGATCGCACAAGCTGTAGTGTCTGCAGCTCATCAGGTCATACTGTGCTGCAGTACAAATGTATAGCAGCATAGTATAACCTGTAAAAGTGTAAAAAATAAAAATAAAAAGTTCTTCAATAAAAGTATGAAGTATGAAAAAAAAAATGCCCCTTTCCCAATAAAAACCCTGTATTATCACCCACAAAGATCAAAAACACAAATCATATACATAATAGGTATTACCATGTCTGTAATGACGTGTACTATAAAACTATAATGTAAGTTGTATAATGTATCAAAAAATGCGCAAAATTCGCCAATTTTGGTACAAATAGCGGAATAAAAAAGATCAAAAGATAGCACGTATCACAAAAATTATACAAATGAAAAATACAGCTCATCACGCAATAAATAAGCCCTTACTTAATGTTGTCGAACGAAAAATAAAAAAGTTACGGCTGTTGGAAAATGAATGGCAGAAAAATTTTTTGCTCAGAAAAGGAAAAAGAACATAGAAAGCTATATAAAAATGGGTATCGCCATAATCGTACTGAGCCACAGAATAAATATAACATCACTTTTACCGCACAGTGTACACCATAAAAAAATAATTTAAAAAAACGCCAGAAATTTTCCAGTTTTTCACAATATTTTGAAGTTTTTCACAAGAAATGCTGCATGTGTCACGAAAAAAACTATCTCAGAATCGCTCTGCTCAGAAAAAGCGTTCTAGAGTTATTACCATTTAAAGGGACACATGTCAAATTTCAAAAAAAGAGCCTGGTCATAGAGGTAAAAAATGGGTCCGTCCTTAAGGGGTTAATTCACTTTTTCATCATATTTATGAATAGGATTTTACATGACTTTAAACTTTGGTGCATCAGAAAGTTTTTAACCACTCTATTGAAAGTGAAAAATCATAGCCTGAAAAGATGCCAGAAATAGGGTAAAAATTTCATAAATGACTTGGATTATGGGGGGAAAAAACATTTTGGAAAAATAAAAAAAACCCTGAATGGTTGGAATTCTATTCAAAATTTGACTTTAAAGGAGTAGTCCAGTAGTGAACAAGTGGTGAACAACTTATTCCCTATCCTAAGGATAGGGGATAAGTTGCAGATCGCAGGGGGTCCGACCGCTGGGGCCCCCCGCGATCTCCTGTATGGGGCCCCGGCAGCCTGCGCGAAGGGGGCGTGTCGACCCCCGCACGAAGTGGCGGCCGACACGCCGCCTCAATACAACTCTATGGCAGAGCCGGAGCGCTGCCTTCGGCAATCTCCGGCTCTGCCATAGCGATGTATTGAGGGAGCGTGTCAGCCGCCGCCTCGTGCGGGGGTCGACACCCGATATCTGGCCGGAGAGCCTGGCCCCTGTACAGAGAGATCGCAGGGGGCCCCAGCGGTCAGACCCCCCGCGATCTCAAACTTATCCCCTATCCTTAGGATAGGGGATACGTTTTTCACCACTGGACTACCCCTTTAATTAATATAGTTAAATGCTTTTTTTTAGATTTTTTCAAAAGTAAATGAGGACCATAATGTTCCTGTGCTTATAGAAAGGAAGTTCATTTTACCACTTTTCTATCCAAGCCAGATGAAATTGCGCTGTTTACCACTTACCCCCTACTAAGGCAGCAATGTATAATATATTTTCATGACAAATTGTTTACTTACAATGACTCAGATCCTCCTCTAAGGAAGGAACAGAATGTAAGTCATCATACTTATGGGTCACTGGATTTATTCTTGGCATTACATACAGCAAGTCATGTTACATATTCAGAACTGACTTCCATGGTGAGGTCTATTGTGCAATAGCTGTGATAAGAAAGCAATGTATAAGAATGGTCTTGATATACCCTGGATTGCCACATTGAATTAAAGTACAGAATATCAATATATAAAAGAGAAAAATATGTAGTAACAGCACTCACCCTTTAGATGCAAAAAACTTGGTTTTCTTTATTTCGGAATCACAACAGTACAATGAAATTGCGATTACATATTGTTGTGATTCTGAAATAAAGAAAATCCTGTTTGGCATCTAAAGGGTGAGTGCTGTTACTACATCTTTTTCTCTTTTATATATTGCCGTTGCATCCTCAAATACAGTGGTCTGCACCGCCACATATTGCCCTCAGTACAATTACGACTTGATACCATTCTGATACCATCTCACTCGAACTCCTCTCCAGTGCCGAGAGTCTGAGGTCTCTTTTGTTAGTTACAGAATATACTTTATCCCCTTTGTGACTAAGCCAATTTAGGCTTAAAGGGGTTAATTCCCAAACATTTTTCTCCTTTTTGCAAGCCAAGTTATAATTTTTAATGGCAGCACCATTTTGGGGTTCATAGAATTTATTGATAAAATTGTATTTTTTGTGGTATATCTATGTGATTTGTTTCTTATTGAGACATTAATGTAAAATATTGTCTATTAATATTGCTTTAAAGATAATATCTAAAGGGGTTACCCAGTCTTATAAAATTGTTGGCCAGGATAGGCCATCAACTTTAGATTGGTGGGGGTACACCTCCAAACCAGCTATTTAAAGAAGCTGTTGTGCCTATGCAAGCAGTGAAGCCTCTTCCGTGTTTACTAGCACTATTAGCAGGAGCGGTGTAAGCTACAACAGCTATGTCCCATTCAAATAAGCAAGAAAACACTGTGGTATCCAGCACCACCGCTACTGATAGTATAGTGATGCAGGCACGAGTGTTGATAAACATTTAACACCATTGCCTCCTCAAAGAGCAGATCTTCATGGGTGTAGGGATTTAGACCATGCCAGTTTTATAATGGATGAGCGTCAGCATAAATGTGATGGTGGTAGGGCACATGGTGGCATCAAAGCCAACACCACTAGTAAGAAGATTCCAGCAGTCACCAAATAGGATGCAATAACTATAATCACATCTGGTCATGACACAGGTACAAACATGACACGTTTCAGTACAGCAGGCTTTCTTAAACTGTCTAAGGCTGGGTTCACACTACGGTTTGTAATTACGGTTCCCGTATACGGCTGGGAGGAGGGGTGGGCAGGGCTTAATCACGGCGCCCGCACTCAGCCGTATAGGGAACAGTAGTTAATGCATGTCTATGAGCCGACCGGAGGCTGCGGTTCACTCCGGCCGGCTCATAGACATGCATTAACTACGTGGTCGACCATGTTTTTGCCTGCGGTCGGGAAACCGCATACGGCCGAAAAAGCAGCCGACCGGAGGCTGCGGTTTACTCCAGTCGGCTCATAGACATACATTAACTATGGTTACCGAATACGGCTGAGTGCGGGCGCCGCCATTAAGCCCCGCCCACCCCTCCTCCCAGCCGTATACGGGAACCGTAATGACAAACCGTAGTGTGAACCCAGCCTTAGAGAGGCCTCCTGTGCCAAAACGCATCCTGTTTGTACCTGTATCATGACCACATGCAAATTTTATATAAATGATCTATCCTGCGCATATTATCTTATTTTTATAAGGATGGATAACTCCTTTAAACATTTTCATATGTAGGTTTCCCTATTTCTACTCTTTACTTTCAAAATTTCAAAACATTTCAAAAAAATGTAAGAACTCAAGAATGGCAGCGCTTTGTGCAGTGATCCTGTGCTTCGGCCATTCCGCATAAAACAACACTTAAAGGGGTTATCCAGGAAAAACCTTTTTTTTTTATATATCAACTGGCTCCAGTAAGTTAAACAGATTTGTAAATTACTTCTATTAAAAAATCTTAATCCTTTCAGTACTTATGAGCTTCTGAAGTTTAGTTTGTTCTTTTCTGTCTAAGCAATCTCTGATGACACGTGTCTCGGGAACCTCCCAGTTTAGAAGAGGTTTGCTATGGGAATTTGCTTCTAAACTGGGCGGTTCCCGAGACACGTGTCATCAGAGATTACTTAGACAGAAAAGAACAACCTTAGGCTGGGTTCACACTACGTTTTTCAACTAAGGTTCCCGCATACGTTTTCTATCAAAAACCGTATGGGGAAAAAAACGGATGGAACAGTATGGGAAAAAGTAAACCGTATGGGTTTTTAAACAGTATACTGTTTTTAAAAGTGCATACTGTTCCGTCCGTTTTTGTAGAAAAAAAACCCATACGTTTTTGAAAATTTTGTCCATTTTTAATGGGAGGGGTCTTGGGTGGGGACTTTAGGATTCAAATGCGCATGTGCAAAGTAAAAACGTATACGTTTTTCCCGTATGGAACCGTATACATGTGCGTTTCCCATTGACGTCCATGTTAAAAAAAACGTATGCAGTTGCAGTACGGTTTTTAAACCGGAGTCAAAACCGTGGTTGACCACGATTTTGTCTCCGGTTTAAAAACCGTACTGCAACCGCATACGTTTTTTTTAACATGGACGTCAATGGGAAACGCACATGTATACGGTTCCATACGGGAAAAACGTATACGTTTTTACTTTGCACATGCGCATTTGAATCCTAAAGTCCCCACCCAAGACCCCTCCCATTAAAAATGGACAAAATTTTCAAAAACGTATGGGTTTTTTTTCTACAAAAACGGACGGAACAGTATGCACTTTTAAAAACAGTATACTGTTTAAAAACCCATACGGTTTACTTTTTCCCATACTGTTCCATCCGTTTTTTTCCCCATACGGTTTTTGATAGAAAACGTATGCGGGAACCTTAGTTGAAAAACGTAGTGTGAACCCAGCCTTAACTTCAGAAGCTCATAAGTACTGAAAGGATTAAGGTTTTTTAATAGAAGTAATTTACAAATCTGCTTAACTTTCTGGAGCCAGTTGATCTATATAAAAAAGTTTTTTCCTGGAATACCCCTTTAATCAGAGAAAAATAAAAACCTATTTTTCCCACTTGTTTGACATTCAAGCACAGCTATTGTCTAAAATTAGAAACACAGATAGGAACAGGTGAACTTGGGAAGAACATTGTTTTTGTGACTGAACAGTTTTGTTCTTTCACTGCTTCTGTGTCGATTTCATTCCACATAATGTTTTGTCTGTGTAATAAAGATCAACCATGATATTAGTTGAAATGGCTCATTGTAGAGATCAGAAATAGTTTCTAATTTTAGAATAGTAGCACTTAATCCCTACAAAGTTGATAATGTTGTCTCATTTAGAAGATCAATACAGTAACTCTTTATTTACAGATCAAAATGTCTACATGGAATTTTCCTGAAACAACTTCAAAGCATTTATGCTCTTCTCAGAGGACTATGACTTGAGCCAAAAGTAACATATTTGCTTGGACTGGACACCCCCTTAATATTTACTATATGAATCTATTATGTTATATTAATTTTTTAACCCCTTTACTCACAGCTGACCGCAGCATTGAGACTGCTCCCTGCAGTGCAATTGCGAGGAGACTATCTGTTTGAATGGCAACCTGAGCTCTGTAGTAGGCCTTCCTAGCTGCTTTCACCTATCTATTGCTAGGGCCAACAACAGTGTGCCTAATAGATCAATGTTATACTAAAGATCTGTTTTCAGCAATAGAATGAGAAAAATATATTTATTCATACCAGTATATATAAAAAAATATTTCAAAAATAAAATCCTCACCTAATAAAAATTTAAATCACTCCCTTTCCCATATTTTTTAATTAAAAAAATGTAAACATATTTGGTATCACTGCAGGTAAAATTGTCTTATCTATCATTAAAATAGAATTTTATTAATCATGCAATAATGTACCGTATTTATCGCCGTATAAGATTTTTCGCACTTTTTCTTCCCAAAACTGGGGGGGAAAAGTTGGTGCATCTTATACGGCAAATACACATTAAAACTGGCGGTCCCTGCGGCCATCAACGGCCGGGACCCGCGGCTAATACAGAACATCACCGATCGCGATCTCTTCATATGCGGCGATCAAAGTTGAACGCCGTGTCTGAATCGAAAGTGACACTAACCCAGCTGCTCAGTCGGGTTGTTCGGGACCGCCGCGGTGAAATGGCGGCGTCCTAAACAGCTTACATGACATCAGGAGGGACCTTACCTGTCTCCTCGGTTTCTGCTCCGTGCCGGCGCTCTCCTTCGTTGTCATCACATTGTTGCGCACGCCGTCCCGTTATCCAATAGGAGCGGTGTGCATAGCGGTGTGTGTAGCGGCGTGATGGCGGCGATGGAGAGTGAGGATACCGGGCAGCAAAGACGTTCCAGAGCGACGGGGACACCCCGGGGACGCGGCAACAGCGATGGAGGGCGACATCCAGGGCAGCGGTGACAAGCTGTGACGGGTCCGGAGCGGCGGGGACAAGTGAGTATTACCTCCTATACCAGTGGTCTTCAACCTGCGGACCTCCAGATGTTGCAAAACTACAACTCCCAGCATGCTCGGACAGCCAACGGCTGTCCGGGCTTGCTGGGAGTTGTAGTTTTACAACACCTGAAGGTCCGCAGGTTGAAGATCACTGTCCTATACTTTACATTGTATTTGGTTCAGAATCTTTATTTTCGAGATTTTTATGCTTTAAAATTGGGTGCGTCTTATATGCCGGAGCGTCTTATATGACGAAAAATACGGTAAATGAAAAACAACCAACAAAAATTGATAAAAAGGATAAAAGATATAAAGAGAGCTTATGAAGCCCGCTCTGATTGAAACTCTAGAAAATGTTATATCTGCAGATCATGGTGCAAAAAGTAAGCCCTCACAAAACCCCATAGAGGGGAAAAAAGTAATATCAGTCAGAATTGGGCAATTTTAAGCATATTTATGTTTTACGAAAAAGTTTCATTTGTTAAAAGTGCTAAAATAAAACAATAAGCTATATAAATTGTATATCGTTGTAATGGTACTAAAACAATTTTTCCTTGCATTTTTTGGTAAAATAAAAGATGTTGTAAGAAACTACCATAAGTCCCACAAAAAATAAGCCTTCACTGCCCAGTGATCTGATATTGGTGCCTATACCTGAGGATAGGCCATCAAAATTGTGATATTTGAAAATCCTTTAACATTTATGTTAGCGAGAGCAGGGTTAGGAGCTGAGGCTGCCACCATAACTGGTATCATTCTGTGTAGAATATTCCAAACTAATAAAATATAAGTATATCCTGCATTTGGAACTACATGAGAAAAAAAAAAAAAAAAAAAAAAGCCAAAGGTAGAATTCCATTTTTAACAAAGCAATCTGTTTAAAAAAATGTTTCTTATTGTAATCATTCTGACTTGAAGAGTAAAGTAATGTCATGTTTTTGCTTTTTTTTTCCCTAATTTTTTTTTTTACCACAGGACAAGAAAAACAAGAGCCCTTTAGTTCAATGGGGAAGGAAGGATGAATATTATCACCATACATACTGTATTACCATCATGCTGTTACTATCCAAATCCTGTATACTAAAACCAATACTACCAATGATACCAATATACAAGGAGGAATATTATCACTATACATATTACCATCATACGGTTACTGGCCAAATCCTGTATACTGAGACCAATATTCCCAGTATACAAGGACCACTCCCGGAAGAAGGATGCGAGTCTGAAACGGACGTAGGGGTGGATGTCTCTCTGTTGCACTTTCTGCTTGCACATGTAGATATTTTGCTGCTGTGATCCTGCGCTTGTACTGTACTTTAGTACTTAATGTATATACAATGATGCACTGAATCTGGATACAGCACTGTATTTTTGTTAGGCTGCTATATAGAAATCTATTACCTTGAGATGCTATGCTGGCATTACTAGCAGCTTCCATATGAGAGATGTTCCTTATTTGTCAGACGCCAATCCTGTTTTTATTGTAATTTTAATCAATAAACATTATTTGCATTCACGTTGTTGTCTGCCACAGTTTCTTTGCTATATAGGTTTGTGTACTAACCAAATCCTGTATACTAAAACCAATACTACCAATGATACCAATATACAAGGAGGAATATTATCACTATACATATTACCATCATACGATTACTGACCAAATCCTGTATACTGAGACCAATATTCCCAGTATACAAGGAGGAAATATTCTCCCCATACAGTGACCATATAGTGATACATATCAGCTCTACACAGGCTCTGCAGACCATAAAAGGAATTATGCAGGTACATTGCGTGACGTCTTCTCTGATCGGTGTTCACTTTCCTTTTTCTTCTCCTTCCGGCCCAGACCGTCATGACGACTTCTTACTCAACTTGTCTCCACAGAACCTGCCAGACAAACATTTTAGGCTCTGCTCTTTTCCTGCTCCTAAGACACATAAGTCTCAATACATAAGAGATCTACGCTATAAACTTGAATTAGAAACACTAGAAAATGAGCACATAAGGATCCAAGTATATGTTTATAAAAATCTATTTTATTAGACAAATATGTTCCAAAAAACATACATTTAAAAGCATATAAAAGAAATGTACAGTAACATGGTGCTGGAGGAACCAACTAATAGGAGACTACGCACTAAGCATACAGCTAAATAGCTGAAGTAAGTTTAGCCAATGTACATTATAAGGACCATAGTGGTTAATGTACTTTAAACAAAGGTAAGGTGACACAGTACAAGAGATACATGTATATAAATCATAATGGTTGCTATCCTGTAAACAAAGGTAAAGTGACACAGTGCAAAAAATGTGCAAATCACAGATGTCCCAAAAAAAGGAGCACAAATGTAAAAAAAAAAAGTACACTGACAAAGCACAGTATCATTACCACAGTGGGAAAGAGTAAGCGTGCGTGCCACTGTGAGGTGGTTTTTTGCGCCCCCGTAGATCCATGCGTCCGCTCCTCCCCCAGCTCTCCGAACATTTCCGAAGCTAGAACTGGGGGAGGGCAGAGCAAGGGGAAGGAGGAGGTTCACGCCCCCTCCCTCATCTCCCCTCCCTGAGCTCGGCTGGACGCAGATCTCTACGGCACGCCCCCTCCCTGAGGACATAGATCGCCACGGCAGGTCCCCTCCCTCATCTCCCTGAGCTGAGGACGTAGATCAGTGCTCCCAGTGAGCTCTATGTGTAAAGGGGGACATTTAGCCCGTGCAGTATGATCCCCTTTAGCCTGTGCAGTATGTCTCCCTTTAGTCCGTGCAGTATGTCCCCCTTTACACATAGAGCTCATTGGGAGCACTGCTCTACGTCCTCAGCTCGGGGAGATGAGGAAGGGGACCTGCCGTGGAGATTTACGTCCTCAGGGAGGGGAGATGAGGGAGGGGACCTGCCGTGGCGATCTATGTCCTCAGGGAGGGGGCGTGCCGTAGAGATCTGCGTCCAGCCGAGCTCAGGGAGGGGAGATGAGGGAGGGGGTGTGAACCTCCTCCCTCCCCTTGCTCTGCCCTCCCCCAGTTCTAGCTTCTTAAATGTTCGGAGAGCTGGGGGAGGAGCGGACGCATGGATCTAAGGCGGCGCAAAAAACCACCTCACACCGCCACCACACAACATTGCCACGAGAGTGATTGACAGGGGGAGGAGCCAATGGATCTTTGCTCTGCCAATCAGCCGAGCCCGAGCGCCGCATTGAACTATAGGCACGTCTGTAAGACGCGCTTATAGTTTAAGGCGTCCGTGTCCGGCCATGTGGCAACTGCAGGGGGGTGCAGCGGGAGCTCGGGCCCCTTACTGTAGAACTGGCTGTACCCCCCTGATGGCTGCCCTGCTGATGTGGCTCTGTTAATATAAGATTTAAAAAGTTATGAGCTAGCCCAGGAACTTTTTGCCATGTATTTAATTTTTCCGCACCGATTATCTGCATTTTTAATGATTTCGTCCTGATTTTCGCAGCAAACGAGCACATTAAAGGGGCACTCTGGTGGAAAAAAAGGTTTTAGAATCAACTGCTGTAAGCAAGTTAAACAGATTTGCAAATTACTTCTATATAAAAATCCAGAACTTATCAGCTGCTGTATGCTCCAGAGAAAGTTGTGTAGTTCTCTCCAGTCTGACCATAGGGCTCTCAGCTGACACCTCTATTAGAAACTGTCCAGAACATGAGCAAATCCCCATAGCAAACCTTTCGTGCTTTAGACAGTTCCTGACACAGACAGAGGTGGCAGCAGAAAGCAATGTGGTCAGACTGACCAAGAACTACATAACTTCCTCTGGAGCATACAGAAGTCCGTATAACTTTCTGACAAATCCGTATAACTTTCTGACAACAGTTGGTTTGAAATGATGGGAGTTTTATTTTTGCAACAGCTGGAGGCTCTCTGGTTGGGAAACATTCATCTAGATAGTATATTGTATAGCTGATATGTATAGCTATGATCCGCAGTCTGTGGTTAGGAAACTACAACTCCCAACAACTGTTAGGAGTTGTTGGTTGGATAACCACATTAGAAAAGCTATTTATATCTATAGTAAAGTTGGGAATTGCTGCCTTATTGTTCACTACCACTTTATGATGTGCACAGTGATCTGTAATTTTGAAAACAAGCACAAGGGGGCACATTTTGTCTAAGTCACTGAGTAACGTTATGACTTCTAAACTTTACAACACAACCTTTTTTTCTGTTTAACACACAATGAATATTTCCCATTAGAATTTTAAGGACTTTTTAACAATTTTTACAATGTCGCATAGAACAGGCAGTGTTCTCTCTATAAATATGTGACAAAACCAATGTTGGATTACAGGCATTATAGACCACTGCTTGCAGGGAGAATGCTCATCCATAGAGACTGCATGTATGGACCAGACATGTGCATAGAAAACAATAACCTATATAAGGAAACCCAGCCCCTCTATTCATAGCAGTTTTGTACCAGAAATCCCAATATTTTTATTTTTTTCGTTTTTTGTGTGCTCGTGACTACTTCATAACTTTGAAGTTGAAGAATTGCATAATAAAAAGAACTTACAAGTCCGCAATAGTTTCCATGTCATCATTTTCTCACCCTGGGCTTATTGTTATGTGGCTGTTTATGAGTAGGGTCACACGTGCCATTTATTGCTGCATATTTTCTGCTGCATACTTTCCTACCCATTGAAATCAATTGGCAGTGAAATACGCAGCTGATTTTGCCACCCATTGACTTCAATGGGTAGAAAAATATACAGCAGCAAAATACAGCTTGTGTGACCCTACCCTAAAAGTGAAGTTGAAAGCAGAGTTATAAGTCCCTGTAAGTATTATCTTTCTTTTTTACTGATTTTTTTTGCGTGTTTTTTTGTATTGTTACTACGATAATAGCAAGATTGGAGGCTTTCTTCAGGGCACAGCATGCCATATGCATATACGGCTGGAGCAGGTGCTCTAGGGTGAATACCGCCATGGTAGATGTGAAGCATGTTGCCCACCTGGAAGCTGACATTTAAGATATGGAGGAGAAAAATGCAACATTGAGGGTTAGTGATAATCTTGAGAGGCGCATGCACTTCCTGAGTAAGCAGGCAGTAGGGTTTACCTGTAGGTGAAAAAATTAATCAGAAGGACCAAGGAACACATTGATGTACCGTATTTTTCGTCGTATAAGACGCACTTTTTCTTCCCCAAAACTGGGGGGGAAAAGTTGGTGCGTCTTATACGGCAAATACACATTAAAACCCTGTCTTATCGCGGCGGTCCCTACGGCCATCAACGGCCGGGACTCGCAGTTAATACAGGACATCACCGATCGTGGTGATGCCCTGTATTAACCCTTCAGATGTGGCGATCAAAGCTGACGCCACGTCTGAAGCGAAAGTGACACTAACCTGGCTGTTCAGTCGGGCTGTTCGGAACCGTCGCAGTGAAATCCTGGCGTCCCGAACAGCTTACAGGACACCGGGAGGGACCTTACCGTCCTCCTCGGTGTCTGCTCCGTGCCGGGATCCCCTGCATGGCTGGCGATCTCCTTCGTCGGACGGAGAGCGAGGATACTGGGCAGCAGAGACGTTCCAGAGCGACGGGGACACCCCGGGGACGCGGCGACAGCAATGGAGGGCGACATCCCGGGCAGCAGTGACGGGTCTGGAGCGGCGGGGACACGTGAGTATTACCTCCTATACCAGTGATCTTGAACCTGCGGACCTCCAGGTGTTGCAAAACTACAACTCCCAGCATGCCCGGACAGCCAACGGCTGTCCGGGCATGCTTGGAGTCGTAGTTTTGCAACATCTGGAGGTCCGCAGGTTGAAGGTTCAGAATCTTTTTTTCTAGATTTTCATCCTTTAAAATTGGGTGCGTCCTATATGCCGGAGCGTCTTATATGGCGAAAAATACGGTAGTTGGTGCCACCAAGACATGGCTAGACTCTTCACATGACTGGGCTGTCAATCTGCAGGGGTTTACACTGTTTTAGGAGAGCAAAAACATTTTAAGGGGAGTTATCTTGAGTTAAAGGGGTACTCCGGCGAAAACCTTTTTTCTTTTAAATCAACTGGTGGCAGAAAGTTAAACATATTTGTCAATTACTTCTATTAAAAAATCTTAATCCTTCCAGTACTTATTAGCTGCTGAATGCTACAGAGGAAATTCCTTTCTTTTTGGAACAATGATGACATCACGAACACAGTGCTCTCTGCTTACATCTCTGTCCATTTTAGCAACCATGCATAGCAGATGTATGCTAAGGGCAGCATGGTGGCTCAGTGGTTAGCACTGCTGCCTTGCAGTGCTGGGGACTTGGGTTCAAATCCCACTAAGGACAACAATAAATAAAGCGTTATTATTATTATAATAATGTCAGCAGAGAGAACTGTGGTCGTGATGTCATCAGAGAGCATTCCAAAAAGAAAAGAATTTCCTCTGTAGCATTCAGCAGCTAATAAGTACAGGAAGGATTAAGATTTTTTAATAGAATTAATTTACAAATATGTTTAACTTTCTGCCCCCAGTTTATTTAAAAGAAAAAAGGTTTTCACCGGAGTACCCCTTTAAGAGCTGCACTTCAGGACATAGACTGGGAGGAGTTGTTGCCAAATACTCATACAGATGATAAATTAGAGATTTTTAAATCTATATTAAATAACTACACTGCTAAATGTATTCCTATGGGGAACAAGTATAAATGATTAAAACTAAATCCCACATAGCTGACAACAGAATAGGGGATAAGATGTGTAATCATGTGGGTCCCACCACTGGGACCCCCGTAATCTCTGTGCAGCACCCGGCATTTGTTTAGAACACAGGGTGTGGGCGGCGGGGTCGTGATATCACTGCCATACCCCTGTAACATCACACCATGCCCCTCAATGAAAGTCTATGGGAGGGGCGTGGCAGCCATCACACTCCCTCCCATAGACATGCATTGAGGGGGCATGGTATGACATCCCGAGGGGGCATGACCACGACATCCCAACCCCGCTGCCCCCTCCATGCATTCAGAACAAATTGTTCAGAACAGCAGCAGGGTACCCCTTTAATGATATTGGTAATGGGATTAACAGATCTGTTTCTGTTTCTATCTTTGAAGATTACAGGAAGGTTTCAAACATAGTAAAGTCTATAAAAGGCATTAGGGATGAGTGAATCGAACCTGACGAATCTGAGTTTGTCACGAATTGCAGGAAAAATCTGCTTCGCAACAAATTCGAATATCGCCGCGATTTGATCATACGAATCACTTCACTAAACTCCATTTAGTGCGGTCCAGGCTCCAGGGTATCTAAGATGGCAGCTCCACATGTCAGGACATGGGTCAAAGAATGCTGGGAAGGCGAGTAGGCGGGATGACCCTGAATCATATGCAGTCTATCAGCAGCCAGCCACACCAGTGATGTCACACCCCAGCAGCCATCTTGCGGCCAGTCACTTCAGCGTTCTATTGCAGAGAGAGAGGGACAGAGAGCAGTGTGTGTTGCACAGAAAAACATTTTTATAGCAGCGATTCACCTCAAGCCAAAATCCAGCCTAGAAGCACTGATAGGGAAGGGAGAGAGATTGAGAGAGAAAGTGCAATTTTGGGTGTATTACAGCAGTGATTCCCATTAAGGCCAAATACACCCTAGAATCACTGATAGGGAAGGGAGAGAGAGACTGAGAGAGAGTGCAATTTTGGGTATAGTACACAGCGACTATGTGCTGCAGCACTTGTGTTTACAACAACTCAAAAGCTAATAGTAGCCAGCCAATTAGGGTGAGCAGAGCATTAAAAGCCATAATCACCTGCTATTAGTGCCCAATACAGGTTGCGTAACAGAGCGTATTGTCCTCAATTAAATGTGACCTGTTCGTACATAGGTGGTGTACCATTTTGTTCCTGTTAAAGTCTTAAGGGCCTAGTTACTGTGAAAGGCCATCCAAAAGTACACACCTGTTACTGTTCTAGACAAATACTGTTTTAAGCGTAGTGGAGCGTATTGTACTTCCCTCATAAGTGTATACCACATACGTATATCTACGTGGTATACCATTTTGTTCCTCTTATAGTGATAAGGGCTTAGTTACTGTGAAAGGCCAGCCAAATGTTTACACCTGCTGCTGTTGTGGACAGATACTGTTTTAAGCGTAGTGGAGCGTATTGTCCTCCCCTCATTTATGCACTGTGTCAGGCAGAGAAGTGCCAGGACCTGCACAGTGGCAGAGGCCTGAATTCATCAGGCACAGGCAGAGGTTGCAGTAGACTAGGGGCAAGTGGCAGCAGGAGTCGCACCGAGAGGCCTGAGCTCCCGGTATCAGCTAGCTGTCATGTCTCGACCAGCAACCCAACTGCCGTCATTGATTGGTTAACACGGTCATCCACTTCATCACAAGTGACATCTGACACTCCCAGTCAACAGCCGGTGTGTTCCTCAGACACAACCCTCAGTTGGCATGGCCCGGGGGCAGTCCCTGTCCTCCCATTGCCTCTGTCTTATGCTGTTCCCTCCCCCACAGAAGTATCTTATGCTGTGGGTTCAGCTCCACTATTTAGTGAGGATGACCTCCTAGAGGACAGTCAGCAACTATTGCCCACCCAAGAAGTGGAGGAGACATCCACCGCTTCCTCCGCTAGGTGGGCAAGTAGTGATAAGGAGAGTGGCGTGGGAGGTGGAGTTGTGAGTGTTTAGGCTCCTGAAACAGACACTGTTGAGGAACCTGAGGAAGACATCAGTGACATGCAGACAACTCGATAATGATAAAGCCGATCACACTTGGGAGCCGGGTGCAGAAGGAGCTTCATCATCATCAGGAGAAGAGAGTTGCAGGTTGCCCATGAAGCAGCAACTGAGCCAGCAAGGTGGTAGCATGGTTGGTAGTCAGCATGGTGGCAGAAGTGGAAAGGCTGGAGCCAAATGTGCCAGGGGTAGACCACCTGCTTCGTGGCAGCCTTCTTTCATGGAAGGTAGTGGAACAGGGGTTCCTGGAGTTGGTGGCAGTAGCAGTCAACCAGTGTGGACTGATGGTGGGAAAATCAGCTACTCGGCATTGTGGCAGTTTTTCATCAAGCATCTGGAGGATGTGAACCTGGCCACATGCAAGACGTGTCGGCAGAAGGTGAAGCATGGCCAGGGTCCCAATGTTGGCACCACGGCCCTGCGTCAACATATGCAGCGTCACCATAAAGCGTCCTGGGAGAGCCGTGGCTCCGATGTGGTGGTCCAGCCTGCTGCATCACCCAGTGGCACGCTGCTTCCTCTCTCAGCCAGCCAGGGCTCCACCACCTCAGCCAAAGGGAGCTGTGTATCATACCCATCTTCTGTCAATCCAGATGCTCCTGTTCCTCCTACTTTGAGTCAGTCATTCCGTCAGCAATCCATCGGCAAAGCCATGTCCAAGAGACAACAGTATGCGCCCACTCATCCAAAGGCGCAGAAGCTGAATGTGCTCCTGTCCAAGTTGCTGGTTCTACAGTCCCTCCCTTTTCAAGTGGTAGACACTGCACCTTTCAAAGAACTAATGGCTTGTGTTGAGCCAAGGTGGAGAGTCCCAAGCCGTAATTTCTTTGTGAAGAAGATAGTTCCAGCCCTGCACAATTTTGTGGAACAGAAGGTGGGCCAATCCTTGAGCCAGTCAGTGTGTACCAAAGTGCACAGCAGCACTGACATGTGCTGTAACTACGGTCAGGGGCAATACATGTAATTTCAACTCACTGGGTAAATGTGGTTCCTGCACAGCCACAACACCAACTTGGACAGGCCACGCCGCTTCCGCCTCCAAACTCTCAGGCCGTTGGTTCTGTGACAGTGTGCGGAGTCCTCATCCTCAATCCTTCACTGCACGGACAAGTCTCAGTTCCCCTCCAGCATACCACGTGTGCAGGGCACTGCGTTGTCACGCTGTTCTTCACATGGTTTGCCTTGGCGAACGGAGTCACACTGGGGAGGAACTGCTAAAAGCCATTCATCAAGAATCAAATCATGGCTTACTCCACAAAAACTGGAAATGGGAACCACGGTGACAGACAATGGGAAGAACATCTTGTCTGTGCTGCAACAAGGAAGCCTGAGCAATGCGCCCTGCATGACACACGTGTTTAATCTGGTTGTCAAGCGGTTCCTGAAGTGTTCCCCGCATCTGCAAGACATCCTAACAATGGGAAAGAAACTTTGCATACACTTCAGCCACTCGTACACCGAAAAGCACACCCTCCTTGAGCTGCAGAGTCAGAACGGTATCCCCCAACATAGTCTGATTTTCCACGTTTCAACACATTGGAATTCCACCCTCCATATGTTGGACCGTGTAAACGAACAGAGAAAAGCCATCACCGATTTCTTGATGATCCAAGCGGATAGGGGTACTCCCCTGTGTAACTTTAATGTCAACCAGTGTCAGCTCATACATGACACCTGCCATTTGCTCAGGCCCTTTGAGGAAGCAACATTATTAGTCAGTCACCAGGATTACGGGATGAACAACGTCATTCCACTGTTTCATTTCCTACAACATGTGTTGGAGCTAGAGGGTGATGAGGAAGACGAAACAGAGGACCCAGACACACCGTGGCAGTATGCAGTAGAAATGGAGACAGGGAGTCCCTCTGAGTCACTTGCACAAATGGCACCATGCATGCTCATTTGCTTGCATAGTGACCGCCGAATTGACACCATTTGGCTTCTGGCTCTGCACCTTATTGGAACCTTGCTACTGGCACAAAATGGGGACCTTTTTTATACCAGCTCAGAGGGAGGACAAACTGACCTACTACAGAGGCATCCTACTTAGTCAGCTGGCCGATGCCTATCTGCGCCATCGTCCATCCTCTCGCAGGTCTGACTCGGGGGGCCCTCTGCGCTCACCTTCCACTGCCATGGCTGCAGGGGAGGGGTGGGGTGGCAGGAGCAGTACCAGCTCCATCAGCAGCAGCCTGAGTCCACAGTCGCTGATGAGTAGCTTTCTTCACCCGCATAGTGAAGCAACTCATCAGCAGCAGGTAGACCTGGAGCAGGACCTGAACCAGCAGGTGGTGGCATACCTTCCCATGACCCTGCCAACACACCTTGAAGATCCGCTGGACTTCTGGGCAGCCAAACTTTATTTGTGGCAGCAACTAGCAGAGTTTTTCCTGGAAAAGCTGTCCTGCCCGGCCAGTAGTGTGCCATCAGATTGGGTTTTTCATGCAGTGGGGGCCATAGTAACCCCAAGGAGAACTCGTCTGACCACATAAAATGTGGAGAGACTGACTTTTGTAAAGATGAATCAGGCATGGATCAGCCAGGACTTCCACCCACCAATGAGTGATGCATCAGAGTAGGTTGACCATGGTGCCATACCAACACTTCACAAATATGGATAGTTCAAAAGATATTTAAGGTGCTGCTCCCCAGTTACAGAAATTCCTCTGCATCAGACCACAAGTAAGTATTGAGGATATGCATTAGCTAAAACTTAACTTTTCTTAGGATAAAATATATGGACCCCAATTTTTTTTTATATCTAAGAAAAGGAAACACGGAAAAAGAGAGCTACACCAGCTCACCCCAACATAATGCTGGATGGCACACCAAGGCGATGCAGAAAAAGGAGAAAATCCAGCTCAAGCCCTTATTAGGGCGAGTAACACTTGCCAAGAAGGGAATTAATAGGGCGAGAGTTGGGCCTTAGAGGGGAAGTTTTTATCCCCACCTACTACAATGGACAATACGTTGTTCCCTTCCACCTTTTCGAGGAAAGCGTTACTCATCTTAAAAAAGGCGGCCCCACACAGGAACCTCTCCCTATTTCAACCTAAAAACCTTGGGAAATGGCAGTGTTTGTAGGTAGAAATAGGGAGAGGTTTCTGTGTGGGGCTGTCCTTTTTAGGGTGAGTAACATTTGCCAAGAAGGTAATTAATAATGCGAGAGTAGGGCCTTACAGGGGAAGCTTTTACCCCCACCAGTTACAAAGGACCATATGTTGTTCCCTTCCACCTTTTAGAGGTGGTGGTGTAGGTGGCACATTGTGCTTTTTGCACCCCTTTCTTTTTGTTTGATTTAAAAAAAATGTGGGTACATATATTTTTATCCTAAGAATTATATTTAAAAAGTTTTACGTAATGCATATCCTCAATACTTACTTGTGCACATTAACACTTTTACAAAAAAGACTGTTTTCTTCTGCCTACCTGTCTTAGCTACTATTCTGATCCTGACACCCGCCTGATGCCACACATCTGATGCCAAGTTCTCCTTTTTTCACCCACCTTCATTACTGGGTAATGGTATTGCCACCCATCGCACCACTCTGTCACCGGGTCACTTTCAGGACTCCTGATGCTGCTGATGCCACCTCCAGGCTGTCTCATTCTGCCACCATATGTTCTCCTCATGCTGATGCCAGCTCCAGGCTGTCTCATCCTGCCACCATACGTTCTCCTTATGCTTCTGCCACCTCCAGGCTGTGTCATTCAGCCACTATATGGTCTCCTCATGCTGCTGCCACCTCCAGGCTGTGTCATTCAGCCACTATATGGTCTCCTCTTGCAGCCGCCAACTCCAAGCTGTGCCATTGAGCCACTATATGGTCTATTCATGCTTATGCCACCTCCAAGGTGTGTCATTCAGCCACTTTATGGTCTCTTCTTGCTGCTGCCACCTCCAGGCTGTGTCACTGTACCGCCATGTGGTCTCCTCATGCTGTTGGCACATTAAATAAAACTTTTTAGGTTCATCTATTTGAAATTTTCAATTTAAATGTTAAAATATATCTTTAATATTTTCTGTTGTGAGGCCCTATGGTCTTGTCAGGCTGTTGCCACCTCCAGGCTTGATCATTCAGCCACTATATGGTATCCTCATGCTGCTGCCACCTCCACGCTGTGTCATTCAGCCACTATATGGTCTCCTCATACTGATGCCACCTCCAGGCTCTGTCATTGTGCCGCTCTGCAACAGTGATTCTCATAGCGATGCCTCTCATGTCATACTGAATAACAGTATTATTTCACTAACCCAGCATACACCCTATGCGTGTTGCAGCAAGGCAAAGTGTTCTACACCCCCATTGAGGATCTCTGTAGGCCAGAAATATCCATTTTTAATAGTGATTCACCATGAATAAATTTGGACCAAAAAGTTTTCAAAAATTCGCTCATCTCTAAACGGCATGCATAAGATACAAAATGTTTAAGCATTCACTTGGCAAATGATGTTTACTGGAGATAAATGTAAAGTTATCTGGGTATTAATAAACTGTATGCATCATATGTCCTAGGGGAAGTAATAACTTGCATGCATTATATGTCTCAAAAGGAGGAAAACTGGGAGAGTCACTGGTAGAGAAGGATCTGGGTGTACTTGTAGATCACAGACTACAGAACAGCATGCAATGTCAAGCAACTGTTTCTAAGGCCGGCAGGATATTGTCCTGTATCCAAAGAGGCATGGACTTGCAGGACAGTGAAATAATACTACCACTTTATAAAGCATTGGTATGGCCTCACCTGGAATACGCTGTTCATACACGGATTCATAGAAAGTCTAGAACTGTAAGAGGTACAAAGGCGTGCAACTAAACTAGAAGAATTATTTTAGAAGAATTAAATTTGTTTAGTATTGAAAGAGACATTTAAGGGGACATTAAATAACTTTATAGGTATATAAATAGACCATGCAAAAAATATAGAAAAAAAACTGTTCCAAATAAACCCCTTCAAACCCTCAGGAACTAGTCACAGCAGGAACAATTGAAGGCTTCAAAACAGGCTTAAATACATTCTTAGAACAAAACAACATAAATGTGTATGCAAAATATAGAATTACATCCCTTTTCTCTTCATTCATTCATACCCTTTAATATCTTTATTCGGTTTGGTTAAAATACAATGTGTTACTTAAAATGCACTCCACGAGGTTCCAACAAGTAGTGCCTGAATATAAAATTGTTATGCACTCCCTGTGGACCAAAAATATACACTACTATACACAGGCTGCCACCATACTGGTAGTCTGCCTGATCACGTAAGATCTCTCCCAAAGATATAAATCTCTCGACTTGTTTCTGCTGGCTGTTATGGCGGCTTCCTCAGGAGTATTAATAGAGAAAAACAAATCTCCCAACTATGTCTCTGTGTCACAGTACAGTTAACATTCTTACAGACATACCAATCTTTATCCAGAATGGAGTAAGAAGGAGCTTAAATAAAGTGCCTAGCAGTGAGCGTCATTGCACAGAGTCACTGCATAGAGTTATTGCACATCAGGTCTATTGCACATATAGAAGTATGACTATTGCACACATGATTTGCAGTAAACATACCCATAGCAGCAAAAAAAGAAGACAGTACACAGTGCTTTGTAAACTACATATTGCACAACCACAAATTCATAGGTCAAATGCAAAAACTCCTTGTTCCTGCTAAATTCAGACTGGTTTTGTCTGCACACCAGCACTGCTGGGTACTCACAATACCCTGGGTCTCTGTGGAGTCGTGTATTTCCTGTTCCGACTGTAGCAGTGCTACAGTCGGAACGGGAGATACACGACTCCACAGAGTTGTGTATCTTATTAAATTAGCTTAATAAAACATCCCCTGCCTGTAATGGTTGTATATGGCTGTGTTCTCATGTTGCAATTGAACCACTGATATTCATTCCACTGTAATGTAACTAGAAGGTAATGCCGTCTCATGCACTGCGTTGATTAATAGATTTTGTAGAAGTAATAAAGGGATGATTATATATACAAACTGATAAAAATAGCTTACCGCAGTCCATCAAATGCCTCTGCATTGAGTTTTAAGTGACTGAGGGTCACTGGCAATGTATAATTTACTTGGGAACAACATGTAAAAAATGCCCACAAGTTAAATGATAATAAACATCAGGGATCAACAGCAGCATAAAAGGATGTGAAATTCGAATTAGATTGTCAGATTGTAAAAAATAATCCCAAAAGATATTTTGTCGAAGTGAATGGTGGGGAGGGGTCGGTGCCAACAAACCATGTTTATAGTCTCTGTCACAGCATATTAAAGTAGCCAGAATGTAGAGCCACCAGAAAGATGATCTGGCATATTTGTTTTTTATATTGACAATACAGTGCCCTTAAAGGGGCAGGCACTCCGGTGGATAACAATTATTTTTAAAATCAACTGGTGCTAGAAAGTTAAACAGATTTGTAAATCACTTGTATTTAAAAATCTTAATCCTTCCAGTACTTATCAGCTGTTGTATGCTAAAGAGAAAGTTGATTTGTTCTTCTCTGTCTAACCACACTGCTTGCTACTGACACCTCTGTCCATGTCAGGAACTGTCCAGAGCAGGAACAAATCTCTATAGTAAACCTCTCCAGCTCTGGATAGTTCCTGACACGGACAGAGGTGTAAGCAGAGATCACTGTGGTCAGACAGAAAAGAACTACACAACTTCCTCTGAAGAATATAGCAGCTGATAAGTATTGGAAGGGTTAAGATCTTTTAATAGAAGTAATTTACAAATTTGTTTAACTTTTTTAGCATCAGTTGATTAGAATTTTTTTTCCAATTTAGTATGAAACTAAAATGGATTTTAATTTAGATATAATGGACGTGACAATATAATACAGTAGTTAAATTAAAAAGAATACAAGTTGTAACATTGACATTAATACAATACTTTGTTAGATAAATCAGAAAATGTGTAATTATCTAAGCATTGATCCCTTTGCTATAAAACCTCTGAATATGGTCTGGCCAGCCCCCAAAAATAACTTGAAAGTCACAAATGAAATTAAATATGGTCCCCTTGTGTGCTATCTGTTCTGAAAAGCCTATGAGTCTGAAAAGCCAACAAGCAGGCAACATGAAGACCAAAGAGGTCTCCAAATAAGTCAGCAACAAAGTTGCAGGTTATAAAAAATATCCCAAACTTTGAACATTCCAAAAGCACCATTAAATATATTATGACAAAACAGTAAGAACACAGCACAGCTACAAACTTGACAAGAAAAGTCTGCTCACCAAAACTTACAGATTTTTGGTGAGAAAACACTAACTATATACTGCAAAAATTATACAGGTCCTGAAGAGAACAACACTTGGTGTGTCTTTGTAGCAATAAACAGTAGAAAAATATACAAGCTAACCAGGCTATTGATAAATGGTGCTTAAAACTTTACTTTTAACCTTAAGGACCGGGGGTTTTTCCGTTTTTGCATTTTCGTTTTTTCCTCCTTGCCTTTAAAAAATCATAACTCTTTCAATTTTGCACCTAAAAATCCATATGATGGCTTATTTTTTGCGCCACCAATTCTACTTTGTAATGACGTCAGTCATTTTGCCCAAAAATCGACGGTGAAACGGGAAAAAAATCATTGTGCGACAAAATTGAAAAAAAAAACGCTGTTTTGTAACTTTTGGGGGCTTCCGTTTCTACGTAGTACATTTTTCGGTAAAAATGACACCTGATATTTATTCTGTAGGTCCATACAATTAAAGTGATACCCTACTTATATAGGTTTGATTTTGTCGGACTTCTGGAAAAAATCATAACTACATGCAGGAAAATTAATACGTTTAAAATTGTCATATTCTGACCCCTATAACTTTTTTATTTTTCCGTATATGGGGCGGTATGAGGGCTCATTTTTTGCGCCGTGATCTGAAGTTTTTAACGGTACCATTTTTGCATTGATAGGACTTATTGATCATTTTTAAATGATATAAAAAGTGACCAAAAATGCAGTATTTTGGACTTTGGAATTTTTTTTGCGCGCACGCCATTGACCGTGCGGTTTAATTAATGATATATTTTTATAATTCGGACATTTCCGCACGCGGCGATACCATATATGTTTATTTTTATTTACACTGTGTTTTTTTTTATTGGAAAAGGGGGGTGATTCAAACTTTTAATAGGGGAGGAGTTAAATGATCTTTATTCACTTTTTTTTTCACTTTTTTTTTGCAGTGTTATAGGTCCCATAGGGACCTATAACACTGCACACACTGATCTTCTATGTTGATCACTGGTTTCTCATAAGAAACCAGTGATCAACGATTCTGCCGCATGACTGCTCATGCCTGGATCTCAGGCACTGAGCAGTCATTCGGCGATCGGACAGCGAGGAGGCAGGTAGGGGCCCTCCCGCTGTCCTGTCAGCTGTTCGGGATGCCGCGATTAGCCGCGGCTATCCCGAACAGCCTGACTGAGCTAGCCGGGAACTTTCACTTTCGGTTTTAGACGCGCGGCTCAGCTCTGAGCGCGCGGCTAAAGGGTTAATAGTGCGCGGCGCCGCGATCGGCACTGCGCGCTATTAGAGGCGGGTCCCGGCTTCACTATGATGCCGGGCCCGCCGTGATATGACGCAGGGTTACTGTGTAACCCCGCATTATATCAGAAGAGCAGGACCAAGGACGCACCGGTACGTCCTTGGTCCTTAAGGGGTTAAATATATATAATATATATATATATATACACACACACACACACACACATACACGGTGGGGCAAAAAAGTATTTAGTCAGCCTCCAATTGTGCACGTTCTCCCACTTAAAAAGATGAGAGAGGCCTGTAATTTTCATCATAGGTATACCTCAACTATGAGAGACTTAACCTTTTAAGGACGCCGGGCGTATGCATACGCCCTGCATCCCGAGTCCTTGAGGACGTGGAGCGTATGCATACGCCCGTGGGAATTCCGGCCCCCGCCGCTAGCCGGTTGGGGACCAGACCGGAATGCCTGCTGGAATCATTCAGCAGGCATCCCGGCACATCATCGAGGGGTGTACTGAGACCCCCTCCATGTCGGCGATCGCAGAAAATCACATGTCAATTCAGACATGCGATCTCCTCCTATCCCCTGCCATTGGTCAGAACTGATTCTGACCAATGGCAGGGCAGGACAGTGGGTTGCCTGGATGTCGAGGGAAACGTGGAGAGAAGATGGAGGTCGGTACCTGGAGGAGAAGATGCCTGGGAACCCCGGATCGTCGCCGGAGACTGCTGGATCCTGGCTCAGGTAGGGAAACCATGTTGGGGGGGGGGGGGGGATGAAAGTGAAAGTAAAGTGATCTTTACTGTGGCAACCACTAGGAAGGCCAAACTGCAACTCCCAGCATGCCCAGACAGCCAAAGGCTGTCTGGGCATGCTGAGCGTTTTAGTTTTGCAACATCTGGAGGGTCACAGTTTGGAGACCACTGTTACAGTGGTGCCCAAACGGCAGCCCTCCAGATGTTGCCAAACTACAACTCTCAGCATACCTAGACTGCCCAGGCATGCTGGGAGTTGTAGTTCTGTAACATGTGTCCCTTCAGATTTTGCAATTTTCATGCCATTTTTGAAAATTGCTGCTCTATTTGAAGCCCTCTAATTTTTTCAAAAAGCAAAAATATGTCCATTTTATGATGCCAACATAAAGTGGACATATTGTATTTGTGAATAAAAATAAAATTTATTTGGAATATCCATTTTCCTTACAAGCAGAGAGCTTCAAAGTTAGAAAAATGCAAAATTTTCTAAATTTTCATGAAATTTTGGGACTTTTCACCAAAAAAGGATGCAAGTAATGCAGAAAATTTACCACCAAAATAAAGTAGAATATGTCACGAAAAAACATTCTCAGAATCAGAATATTCGGTAAAAGCGTTTTCGAGTTATTAATTCGTAAAGCGACGGTGGTCAGAATTGTGGAAAAGGGCTCAGTCCTTAAGGTGAAAAAGGGCTGCGTCCGTAAGGGGATAATGAGAAAAAAAAGTCCATAAAATCACATTGTGTGATTTTTAAATAATTTTTTTGCAAATTATGGTGGAAAATAAGTATTTGGTCACCTACAAACAAGCAAACAAGATTTCTGGCACTCAAAAAACTGCAACTTCTTCTTTAAGATTCTCCTAAGTCCTCCACTCGTTACCTGTATTAATGGCCCCTGTTTGAACTTGTTATCAGTATAAAAGACACCTGTCCACAACCTCAAACAATCACACTCCAAACTCCACTAACAAAATTGTAGACCTGCACCAGGCTGGGAAGACTGAATCTGCAATAGGCAAACAGCTTGGTGTGAATAAATCAACTGTGGGAGCAATTATTAGAAATTGGAAGAAATACAAGACCACTGATAATCTCCCTCGATCTGGGGCTCCACACAAGATCTCACCCAGTGGTGTTAAAATGATCACAAGAATGGTGAGTAAAAATCTCAGAACCACATGGGGTACCTAGTGAATGACCTGCAGAGAGCTAAGACCAGAACCACACGGGGGGGACCAAGTATATGACCTGCAGAGAGCTAAGACCAAAGTAACAAAGGCTGCCATCAGTAACACACCATGCCGCCAGAGACTCAAATCATGCAGTGCCAGATGTGTCCCCCTACTTAAAGGGGTATTCCAGGAAAAAACTTTTTTATATATATCAACTGGCTCCAGAAAGTTAAACAGATTTGTAAATTACTTCTATTAAAAAATCTTAATCCTTTCAGTACTTATGAGCTTCTGAAGTTAAGGTTGTTCTTTTCTATCTAAGTAATCTCTGATGACACGTGTCTCGGGAACCGCCCAGTTTAGAAGCAAATTCCCATAGCAAACCTCTTCTAAACTGGGCGGTTCCCGAGACACATGTCATCAGAGATTACTTAGACAGAAAAGAACAACCTAAACTTCAGAAGCTCATAAGTACTGAAAGGATTAAGATTTTTTAATAGAAGTAATTTACAAATCTGTTTAACTTTCTGGATCCAGTTGATATATAAAAAAAAGTTTTTTCCTGGATAACCCCTTTAAGCCAGTGCATGTCCTGGCCCATTTGAAGTTTGTTAGAGAGCATTTGGATGATCCAGAAGAGTATTGGGAGAATGTCATATGGTCAGATGAAACCAAAGTAGAACTTTTTTGTAAAAACTCAACTCGTCGTGTTTGGAGGAGAAAGAATGCTGAGTTGCATCCAAAGAACACCATACCTACTGTGAAGCATGGGGGGGGGGGGGGGGTGGAACATCATGATTTGGGGCTGTTTTTCTGCTAAGGGACCAGGACGACTGATCCCTGTAATGGAAAGAATGAATGGGGCCATGCATTGTGAGATTTTGAGTAAAAAAATTCCTTCCATCAGCAAAGGTATTTACAATGAAACATGACTGGATCTTTCAGCATGACAATGATCCCAAACACACCGCCCAGGCAACGAAGGAGTGGCTTCGTAAGAAGCATTTCAAGGTCCTGGAGTGGCCTAGCCAGTATCCGGATCTCAACCCCATAGAAAACCCTTTGGAGGGAGTTGAAAGTCCGTGTTGCCCAGCAAAAGCCCCAAAACATCACTGCTCTAGAGAACATCTTCATGGAGGAATGGGCCAAAATACCAGCAACAGTGTGTGAAAACCTTGTGAAGAGTTACAGAAAACATTTGACCTCTGTCATTGCCAACAAAGGGTATATAACAAAGTATTGAGATGAACTTTTGTTATTGACCAAATACTTATTCTCCAGAATAATTTGCAAATAAATTCTTTAAAAATCAGATGTGATTTTATGGATTTTTTTTTCTCATTATGTCTCTCATAGTTGAGTTATAACCTATTAGGAAAATTACAGGCCTCTCTCTCTTCTTTTAAGTGTAAGAACTTGCACAATTGGTGGCTGACTAAATACTTTTTTGCCCCACTGTATGTAAATATATATATATATATATATATATATATATATATATATACATAAAAAATAAAGGTGATATATGGTATTGTCACCAGGATCAGGGAAAAGCCACCAGTGTGACTAAGATGGCTGCCCCCAATAAGTGGAATACAGCAAAAATTACATGCCCCAAGCAGTATGCATCAGCCAGATGCAAGATGTACAAAACCTCCCAACACATTTCTTACACCTGCATCATCAGAGGAGAAGGTTGGGGGGGGGGGGGGGGATAAGTGTACCTGCCAAGGGAAAGACACACACACACACACACACATATATGTATATATATAGTACCCCAGCTTGTATGGACACAATAATATTCATTGCACCCCTGGTACAGATAACAGAAGTGTATGCTATAAAAGAAAATACAGTGGTAATATGTATGATCTGATACCATAAAGCTAGTATCAAGCTTCCCATGGAGTCAGTGCAGAAAACATGACCCCCAACCGGAGCACGTTTTGATCATCCAGGTAGGATGAGCCGGCAGCGCACACCTGCAGTGGCAGGATAGCCAGTGTTCAATACTGAACATGCGCACTAGGAAATTGCACTAACATTTACTTTTTTGTCATCATGGAAATGCTAAATAACAAACCCAAAACTTTTCATCACCCCAAGGACATAATGCCCGCAGTGAAGCCTGCCAGCCTGTACAAGCAGATCGCTGATAACACTTATTAATGCTACACTTGTTAAAATGAGTAAAGTTATTGCAATTTGTCCTGCATAAATAAAACCCTCATGTGGCCCTGTAGGTGTAAAATTGATAGAGTCATCATGGCTATATATGGGCAAGGGAAAAATGATAAAAATCGGTGCTTCCTTAAAGGGTTAAAGAAATCTGTAGAAAAACAAATAAATAGTAGTCTGGATGTGTGCAAGAAAGTGCAACCCATAGAAAGAGTCTTCACCTTACTCGACCTCTTGAGATCTTTTGGTGTGAACGATCTCTGCCAGTGCATATCCATACCTACTGATGTACTTTATTCTGTGTTGAAGAGAAAGAAAAACTCATCCAGCTAATAAAGATAAAGAAAAAAGCAACTACCGTATTTTTCGCCGTATAAGACACACTTTTTCTTCCCCAAAACTGGGGGGGGGGGGGGGGGAAGTCGGTGCGTCTTATACGGCGAATACACCCCTATCACGGCGGTCCCTGGGGCCATCAACGGCCGGGACCCACGGCTAATACAGGACATCACCGATCGCGGTGATGCCCTGTATTAACCCTTCAGATGCGGCGATCAAAGCTGACCGCTGCGTCTGAAGGGAAAGTGACACTAACCCGGCTGTTCAGTCGGGCTGTTTGGGACCGCCGTGATTTCACCGCGGCAGTCCCAAACAGCCCGACTGAATAGCCGGGTTAGTGCTTACAGGACACCGGGAGGGACCTTACCTGCCTCCTCAGTGTCTTCTCCGTTCAGGGATCCCCTGTATGGCCGGCGCTCTCCTTCCTCATCATCACGTCGTCGCGTACGTGCGTCGGCGTGCGTCGGCGTGCGTAACGACGTGATGGCGGCGACGGAGAGCGAGGATACCCGGCCGGCAGCAGAGACGTTCCGGAGCGACGGGGACACGGCGACAGCGATGGAGCGACATCCAGGGCAGCGGTGACGGGTCCGGAGCGGCGGGGACACGTGAGTATTACCTCCTATGCAGTGGTCTTCAACCTGCGGACCTCCAGATGTTGCAAAACTACAACTCCCAGCATGTCCGGACAGCCAACGGCTGTCCGGGCATGCTGGGAGTTGTAGTTTTGCAACATCTGGAGGTCCGCAGGTTGAAGACCACTATTGGGTTCAAAATCTTTATTTTTTTAGATTTTGCACCTATAAATTGGGTGCATCTTATACGTTGGTCCGTCCTATAGGGCGAAAAATACGGTAAACTGTAAGTGCTTCTTTGAATATATTCAGTTTTGCCGCTGAGCATACACCATTACCCATATGTTTGTATAAAAACAAATAACTATACAGAGATAATTTTTTGACTCATTTATTAAATACTTCCCCATTAAAAAGAATGGAAATCAGGAATTTAAATGTGAGTTTTTCAGTGTTAAAGTGAAGAAACACATGAGTAAAGCCATTTCAAGTGCGCATAGATAATACTGAGTCCATTGCAATGCCAGAAGGGGCAGAAGTAATGGCATAAGTCAGTCTGTGAATACCTGAACTTAATTACAATGAGTTACTACATGTGCAGTGACCATTAGAGGAAAGCCACGACCATGCTGAATTTACACCAATTCTATATTTAGAAACACCTAACAATCACAGGCCTTTGAGGCTTTCACATACCAATGTCTCTAGCATGATCTACACCGCTCTGCAGTAGTTAATGGTACAGATTGTGAATACTATATATAGCTTGGATCTCTGCTTTGTTTCAACACACTTTTCCTAAATATCACCATCTATTACATGTTTAAAATATTATTGACTACACCAGCAATAAATCAAAACGACTCGTAAGTATCTTATAGCACCATTGACTGAATGGAGTAGGTTTGCATTATATATATATACATATATATATATATATATATATATATAATATTTACATTATTGTATTTTTACTTTATTTAAGTTTTTGGATGGTCAATGGGAGACTATAACAAAATATGCATTGACACATTTTCAAAGCATATTTACCACTTACAATTTCAATATAATTTATAATTATTCGCGCTGTGACTCTTCTCATACAGTCTCTCACCGAAGTAATATACACCTCAGATGGATAAGCATTTACTCTATCCAACTAGCATTTATATACCAGACCCTACGGTATGTTACATTTGGAACCTAGAGGAAAAACATTACAAAAAGCTGTTGGCAACAGTGTAGATCCTCACAGATTGCAGGTACCACCACTTTATGTGTTCCATCTTCTTGTCTCTGTTATTAGAGACAGACTGGACATAACACTGAAGGGAAACACCTAATAACCAAGAATTTAGAGCTGTTTTCTGGGTTAAAAGGTTACTCCGCTCCCCAGCATTCAGGAACTCAATGTTCACATTGAGTTCCTGAATGCTGTGAGCGGGCTTCCGTGTTCACTCCCGCTTCTCGTGACGTCACGGCCTGCCCCCTCAATGAAAGTCTATGGGAAGAGGGCACAAATGACGTCACGCTCCCTCCCATAGACTTGCATTTAGGGGGCGGGACATGATGTCGCATCACGGGCATGAAGTCACGAGGAGGCAGGCGTGAACACGGAAGCCCGCACACTGTATTCAGGAACTCAATGTTCCGGACGCTGGGGAAGGGAGTAACCCTTTAAAGGGGTTATCCACCATAAGGTGATTTTAGTAGCACATACCTGCCAGAACTGGTTCTTTTCTGTTGAATTTCATTCTCTAAACTACACATCCCATAGATCTATAGTTTGTAAGTGTGAGGTACTCCTTTAAGGAATCATTTTTATAGTGATTTACAAACATTAGGAAATACAAGGAGGGAACTTTTCTCAAATAACAGTGACAATTAAATGTGCCTTATTTAGAGCATTTTAATAATATTACTAGCTGAGTACCCGGCATTGCCCAGTTTTTCCTTCCTAATCCTTGTTGGGGAGGAAAATAAACAAAGGAGGAAGCTTTTGACTTCATATCCCGTCCTCATTTATTGTTGTCATATCCCGACCTCCTATCCCGTCATCATATCCCGACCTCCTATCACGTCCTCCTATCTCGTCCTCATATCTCGACCTCCTTTCCCGTCTTCCTTTCCCGTCGTCCTTTCCCGTCCTCCTATCCCGTCCATCTATCCCGTCCTCCTTTTCCGTCCTCCTATCCCGTCCTCCTATCCAGTCCATCTATCCCGTCCTCCTATTCCATTCTCCTATCCCGACCTCCTATCCCGTCCTCCTATCCCGTCCTCCTATCATGACCTCCTATCCCGTCCTCCTATCACGACCTCCTATCCCATCCTCCTATCCCGACCTCCTATCCCGACCTCCTATCCTGTTCCCCTATCCTGTCCTCCTATCTCGACCTCCTATCCCATCCTCCTATCACGACCTCCTATCACGTCCTCCTATCCCATCCTCCTATCCTGACCTCCTATCCCGTCCTCCTATCTCGACCCCCTATCCCGACCCGTAATATGTGTACCAGGTATTGAAATATCTCCAGCCGTACGGAAGTTATGTGGGAACATACATTTCCCATTAATTTGCATGGGACTTTAAACAAAAACCCCGACCCTCAAAGTAGTTAAGGGTAGTTAAGGGTTCAATTAAATATCCTATATTTTAAGTGGACATATAAGTAACATGTGACCAAGTATTTTCGAACTATCTCCAGCCGTTTGGAAGTTATGCAGTAATATATATTTCCCACTGACTTGTATGGAACTTTAAACATAAACCCCACCCCTGGCAAATGGGAGTGAGTAAGGGTTAAATCACCTATCCTATGTTTGTTGTTGACATATAAGTAACATGTGTGCCAAGTTTCATGTTAATATCTTTAGCCGTTTGGACGTGATGCTGGAACATACACACATACATACATCACATACATACATACATACATACATACACACACGTTGAGTTTTATATATGTAGATTAAGAAACTTCCAGAGTAGAAATCAAATGTGTTCACTATATTTTAAACTATGTACTAAATTAAAAATTTTAGTTTACAACATCTACCTCTCAAATGATGGTAACATTGGAGGGGACATTGAGAACAGTATGAACAAAATATTATAGAAATCTTGTTTTTGTTGTTTGTCAAGAAATGCTGGTAAAAAAATGAAGAGGAAAAGACATTATGAAACCAAAGAACATGCAGCATATCTTATAAAATAATGGTTATTAAAGTGAAGAATGAATGTGGTAATAAAAAGAAACACATGGACTGGATGCCTTTTCATGGACAAAAATAGTGTAGAAAGAAAGTGCCTGAGAGAAAGTCAGATCTTGGAAATTTCACAACTGGGAACACAAAAATAGAAACAAGAGGTTTGTGTATTCAATGGTTGTTATTAGAGATTATTGCTTCTGTTCACTGGCCAATTCACTAAATGCCCTCAACATTTTTATTTTTTTTTTCATTTTCAAGCTTTTATCTATCTCTTCATTTTAAATATGTAAAAAATATACTTGGAAAAGTGGCAAGATAAGAAAAGAAGAATAAAAAAAAAAGAAAAAAAAAAAAAAAGAAGAGAGATCAAAATGCCATAATGGTGAAAGCTATATTGCCTGAGCTTTCTGCACAGAACTTAGAGAGATACTGTACAGCAACCTTGGCCGGGAAAAGTATTGACTTGTATGGAAAAGTTTTCTAGACATGCTATGTTACCAGTGCAGAAGTCATTGCGCAGTGTCATCTGCCAAGTCATCTGATTAAGCTATTTTGTGGGATTTTGTTTCTAATCCTGAAATCCGGGCCCCAACAATTTGCACCTGGTAAGAGACACTCAGGTCACAATGTTTCTCCATGGCTGGGAAATGTTTCTTTTTGCTGTACAGAAATCAACACATTATATGAGTGTTTACAAGATATCAAGTGCCTAACATAGTGGAACTTTAGTGTTTATCTCCTTCTACAGCACGACTGTGCCTTTTTTATACCAGTACTGGTTTCAACACTTAAGACTGCTTATTGGAACCAAGAACTCTCCGTACAAAGAAGTTATGTAATTTATTAAAGAGACAATACTTGGTTGTTTTTGTCAGCACATTACACCTTGTTCCAAATTATTATGCAAATTCTATTTAAGTCACAAAGATTAAATATTTTGTTTTTCAGTTTAACTCATGGATGGCATTGTGTCTCAGGGCTCTGTTGATCACTGAAAACAATCTCGGACACCTGTGATAATTAGATGGCCAGGTGAGCCCAATTTATGAAAAATTTACTAAAGGTGGGTGTTCCACATTATTAACCCCTTAACGACGCAGGACGTATATTTACGTCCTGCGCCGGCTCCCGCGATATGAAGCGGGATCGCGCCGGGATCCCGCATCATATCGCGTCGGTCCCGGCGCTAATCAACGGCCGGGACCCGCGGCTAATACCACACATCGCCGATCGCGGCGATGTGCGGTATTAACCCTTTAGAAGCGGCGGTCAAAGCTGACCGCCGCTTCTAAAGTGAAAGTGAAAGTGACCCGGCTGCTCAGTCGGGCTGTTCGGGACCGCCGCGGTGAAATCGCGGCGTCCCGAACAGCTGATCGGACAGCGGGAGGGCTCTTACCTGCCTCCCCGGTGTCCGATCGACGAATGACTGCTCCGTGCCTGAGATCCAGGCAGGAGCAGTCAAGCGCCGATAATGCTGATCACAGGCGTGTTAATACACGCCTGTGATCAGGATGAGAGATCAGTGTGTGCAGTGTTATAGGTCCCTATGGGACCTATAACACTGCAAAAAAAATGTAAAAAAAAAGTGTTAATAAAGGTCATTTAACCCCTTCCCTAATAAAAGTTTGAATCACCCCCCTTTTCCCATAAAAAAAATAAAACAGTGTAAAAAAAATAAAAAATAAACATATGTGGTATCGCCGCGTGTGTAAATGTCCGAACTATAAAAATATATCATTAATTAAGCCGTACGGTCAATGGTGTACGCGCAAAAAAATTCCAAAGTCCAAAAAAGCGTATTTTGGTCACTTTTTATATCATTAAAAAATGAATAAAAAGTGATCAAAAAGTCCGATCAAAACAAAAATCATACCGATAAAAACTTCAGATCACGGCGCAAAAAATGAGTCCTCATACCGCCCCATACGTGGAAAAATAAAAAAGTTATAGGGGTCGGAAGATGACATTTTTAAACGTATAAATTTTCCTGCATGTAGTTATGATTTTTTCCAGAAGTGCGACAAAATCAAACCTATATAAGTAGGGTATCATTTTAACCGTATGGACCTACAGAATAAAGATAAGGTGTAATTTTTACCGAAATATGCACTGTGTAGAAACGAAAGCCCCCAAAAGTTACAAAATGGCGTTTTTTTTTCGATTTTGTCACACAATGATTTTTTTTTTCCGTTTCGCCGTGCATTTTTGGGTAAAATGACTAATGTCACTGCAAAGTAGAATTGGCGACGCAAAAAATAAGCCATAATATGGATTTTTAGGTGGAAAATTGAAAGGGTTATGATTTTTAAAAGGTAAGGAGGAAAAAACGAAAGTGCAAAAACGGAAAAACCCTGAGTCCTTAAGGGGTTAAGCAAAGCACCATTTTCAAGCAAAATGAGGAAGAAAAGGAATCTCTCTGCTGCTAAAAAGAGTGAAATTGTTCAATGCCTTGGATGAGGTATGAACACATTAGATATTTCATGAAAACTTAAGCGTGATCATCGCACTATTAAGAGATTTGTGGCTGATTCAGAGCAAAGACGGATTTGTGCAGATAGAGAAAGATTGAGAAAGACATTGAGAAAGATTTCTTCCAGATTCATGCATCGGATCAAGAAAGCAGCTGATAAAATACCATTACATAGCAGCAAACAGATATTTGAAGCTTCTGGTGCCTCTGGAGTCCCATGGACATCAAGGTGTAGGGTCCTCCAGAGTCTTGCAACTGTGCATAAACCTTCTATTCGGCCACCACTAACCAATGCTCACAAGCAGAAACGGCTGCATTGGGCAGAAAAATACATGAAGACTAATTTTCAAACAGTCCTGTTCACTGATGAATGCCGTGCAACCCTGGATGGTCCAGATGGATGGAGTAGTGGATGGTTGGTGGATTGCCACCCTGTTCCAACAAGGCTGCGACATCAGCAAGGTGGTGGTGGAGTCATGTTTTTGGCTGGAATCATGGGAAGAGAGCTGGTCAGCCCCTTTAGGGTCCCTGAAGCTGTAAAGATGAGCTCTGCAAAGTATATGGGGTTTCTTACTGACCATTTTCTTCCTTGGTACAAGAGGAAGAACTATGCTTTCCGTAATAAAATTATCTTCATGCATGATAATGCACCATCTCATGCTGCAAAGAATACCTCTGCATCAATGGCTGCGATGGGCATAAAAGGAGAGAAAGTCATGGTGTGGCCTCCATTCTCCCCTGAACTCAATCATATAGAACCTTTGGAGCATCCTCAAGCAAAAGATCTATGAGGGTGGGAGGCAGTTTACATCCAAACAGCAGCTCTGGGAGGCTATTCTGACATCTTGCAAACAATTTCAAGCAGAAACTGTCCAAAAACTCACAAGTTCAATGGATGCAAGACTTGTGAAGCTGCTATCAAATAAGGGGTCCTATGTTGAAATGTAACACAACCTGTTAAAATGTTTTAAAAGTTAAAATGTTGTTAAAAGTTTGAAAAAGCTTTTGATTTCAGTAAATATGGTGCTTTACAACCTATAAAGTGTTTTGAAACTTAGTGGCCCTTATTTTCTAAGAGTGGAGTGTAGATTTCTTTGTGGGTTTTAATTCCCTACAATTTTTTTTACACGGTAGTTACTAAGCTTTCCCTACATTTTGCTTTTTTTTTTTTTACACATGTTCTGATCTTTCAGGTTTTCCTCAGCTGAAATCCATCACATTTTCTGTGGAAACCTTAGTAAATATGTTGGGTTTTTGTGAGAGTCAGGAAAACGCCCCTTTTCGGTGACCACGCCCCTTTCCCCAATGGCCATGCCCCTTTTTTTGTGTTTTCTTAGTAACATGGAGAGTTAGTTGAGTTTTTCTAAATTTTGGCGCAAATTTACATAAATTATTTAGGTGAATGAGAAAAATATAATTTGCATGATAATTTTGAACAGGGTGTAGACTTTTAAAATGAAGTCATATGGCACATGCTCGACCATCACACTATTCAAATTACTTCTTCCTCCCGTTCCCAGTTTTGGTGAATGGTAATTGTATCTGTAAACAGATCCCCACTATCAAGCATTTATCACCACTCCATTGGATCAGAAAACACCCTTAGGGTAGGGTCACACTTGGCGCATACACAGCGTATTTGATGCTGCGGATGCTCTACTGCCCATCCCTGGAGTGTTCCTCCAGCTGTGCCCGTGTGTCCCACTCGCAGCAGCATTCCACCGATACGAGCAGACACAAAGGGAGCTGCGATATTTCATAGGACAGGATCCAGTACAAAAAAAAGCATATATTATGCATAATAAGGATTTTTTTTTAATAAGGGAATTTATAAGTCACTAAGTGGCACCCGTCATAGACACATGTCAGATGTATACGATGGCAAAGCTCCACCAGACACTGCAAACATGCAGATTTAACAAAACCATAGCTCTAAATAAACAAGCTTGGCTTTATTCCTTGATATCGAAGTGAATATGAAGAGTCAGTGTACTTTAGATGGTTTTGAATTACAGAGTTTAGGAAATGATTCTAATAGACTGAAGATCTGGAAAGACTTTGAGGTCTGGCATATCTAAATTATTTTTTGATGAACCATAAGATATGGACTTAAGAGATGCTTCCTGGAAATAGCATCTATGTTCTTTATTTTCAATAGTTAAACCTCTTAAATAGATTATAATGACTTTCTAGACCTAAAACACATTACATTTGTTTAAATAGATACTAAATTTATTTTGCATGCTATCGCAACTAACAAAAACTCCCTATATATGTGCCAATGCCTCTGGCATCACATTTTGATATTGGCACATAGAGTAGATGACATCTAATAATAGCTTAGAATTTAAAAAGGGTTTTAATAGAACTGGATTAGGCCTGCCCTAAGAGACAGTACTGAAGTCGGCCATAAACTTTGCAGAGAAAAGGCAGGGATTGTGTATTACCAACCTTACTTTCCCAACGACTGAATACATCTTATGGTTTCCTGGTCTAGTGATCATGTGATCATCAGGTACTGGGTAGCTGCAAAAGCCACTGGGTCTTAGCAGACACCAATCACCTCTCAGCAGTGAGTGTCTGGGGGCTGTATTCCCCCAACATCTGGAACCAATATATCAACCCCAGTACAAGAGAAATCAGCAATAATAAAGATGAATTTTAGTGTCAAAATAAGGGTACAATAGGTAAAATCAATAATGTATAATTTTTTCCTGAAAACTCCAAAGCACATCACAGTTACTAGGCTCTATCATAAGGCCCGATGCATTGTTGGTGCACAATTTTGATACCAGCCTTTTTATTCCCACAGATGGATGATACTGGAATAAAGGATGCAGGAGATTTTTACAAACTTGTGCAGAAGAAAAGTTGCACAGTTACCGTATAGCAACCAATCAAATTACCTATTTTCTTTTTTAGAGACCCTTTTATAAATTTAAGAAGCAATCTGATTGGTTCCTATGGGCAACTTTTCCTCAGTACAGGTCATGCACTCGGGCATTGCCACTGCCCAAGCGCCCAGGTCAGTGTGGGCTTGCCACCATAATATTTGCATAATTGCCAACTATCCAGATTTTGGTGGGACAACCCCAAGATTTGGAACCCTAACCTGGGCAATATACAGTGGGGATCAAAAGTTTGGGCTCCCCAGGTAAAAAATTGTATTAATGTGCATAAAGAAGCCAAGGAAAGATGGACAAATCTCCAAAAGGCATCAAATTACAGATTAGACATTCTTATAATATGTCAACAAAAGTTAGATTTTATTTCCATCATTTACACTTTCAAAATAACAGAAAACAAAAAAGTTTGGGCTCCCTGCAGAATTTATAGCATGCACTGCCCCCTTTGCAAAGCTGAGACCTGCCAGTGTCATGGATTGTTCTCAATCATCATCTGGGAAGACCAGGTGATGTCAATCTCAAAGGTTTTAAATCACCAGACTCATCCCACCTTGCCCCAACAACCAGCACCATGGGTTCTTCTAAACAGTTGTCTAGAAATCTGAAACTGAAAATAGTTGACGCTCATAAAGCTGGAGAAGGCTATAAGAAGATAGCAAAACGTTTTCAGATGTCAATATCCTCTGTTCGAAATGTAATTAAGAAATGGCAGTCATCAGGAACAGTGGAAGTTAAAGCAAGATCTGGAAGACCAAGAAAAATATCAGACAGAAGAGCTCGCAGGATTATGAGAAAAACTATTCAAAACCCACATTTGACTGCACAATCCCTCCAGAAAGATCTGTCAGACACTGGAGTTGTGGTACACTATTCACTATAAAGAGATACTTGTACAAATATGGTCTTCATGGAAGAGTCATTAGAAGAAAACCTCTTCTACATCCTCACCACAAAAATCAGCATTTGAACTTTGCAAATGAACATATAGACAAGCCTGATGCATTTTGGAATCAAGTTCTGTGGACCGATGAGGTTAAAATTTAACTTTTTGGCCAGAATGAGCAAAGGTACGTTTGTAGAAGAAGGGGAATTTAACAGAATTTAATGAAAAGAACCTCTGTCCAACTGTTAAGCATGGGGGTGGATCAATCATGCTTTGGGGTTGTATTGCAGCCAGTGGCACAGGGAACATCTCACGAGTAGAAGGAAAAATGGATTCAATAAAATGTCAGCAAATTTTGAATGCTAACTTGATGCCATCTGTGAAAAAGCTGAAGTTAAAGAGAGGATGGCCTCTACAAACTGATAATGATCCTAAACACACCTCCTTGGCTCTGATGTGGTGGTCCAGTCTGCTGCATCACCCAGTGGCACACTGCTCCCTGTTTCAGCCAGCCAAGGCTCCACCACCCCAGCCAAATGGAGCTGTGTATCATACCCATCTTCTGTCGCTCCAGATGCTCCTGCTCCTTCTACTTTGAATGAGCCAGCATCAGCCAGCAATCCATTGGCGAAGCCATGTCCAAGAGAAAAAAGTATGCGCCCACTCATCCAACGGCGCAAAAGCTGACTGTGCTCCTGTCCAAGTTGCTGGTGCTGCTGTCCCTCCCTTTTCAAGTGGGTAACAGAAGGTGGGCCAGTCCTTGAGCCTGTCGGTGTGTACCAAAGTGCACGGCAGCGCCGATGTGTGGAGCTGTAACTACGGTCAGGGACAATACATGTCCTTTACGGCCCACTGGGTGAATGTGGTTCCAGCACAGCCACAACAGCAACTTGGACAGGTCATGCCGCTTCCGCCTCCATGCTCTCAGGCTGTTGGTCCTGTGACAGTATGCAACTCCACCTCCTCATCCTCCACCCTGTCCTCAGCCTTCACTGCACGGGCAAGTTTCAGTGCACCTCCAGCATACCATGTGTGCAGGGAACGGCGGTGTCAAGCTGTCCTTTACATGATTTGCCTTGGCGAACGGAGTCACACAGGGGAGGAACTGCTACAAGTCATTCATCAAGAAATCGAATCATGGCTTACTCCACGAAAACTGGAAATGGGAACCATGGTGACCGACAACAGGAAGAACATCTTGTCTGCGCTGCATCAAGGAAGCCTGAGACATGCGCCCTGCATGGCATACGTGTTCAATATGGTAATCAAGCATTTCCTGAAGTGTTCCCCCTATCTGCAAGACATCCTAACAATGGGAAGGAAACTTTGCATGCACTTCAGCCACTCATACACACTGTTCTTGAGCTGCAGCATCAGAACGGTATCCCCAAACATAGTCTGATTTGCAACATTTCCATACGTTGGAATTCCACCCTCCATATGTTGGACCGATTATGCGAACAGAGAAAAGCCATCACTGATTTCGTAATGATCCACTCAGATAGGGCGACTCCACTGTGTAACTTCAATATCAACCAGTGGCAGAGACAGAGGGACCAGACACATTGTGGCAGTATGCAGTGGAGATGGAGTCACTTGCACAAATAGCACGATGCATGCTCACTTGCTTGCATAGTGACCACTGAATTGTCCCCATTCAGCAGCAGGATGACTTCTGGCTCTCCACCTTATTAGACCATCGCTACCGGCACAAAATTGGGGCCTTTTTTACACCCACTGAGAGGGAGGACAAAATGACCTACTACAGAGACATCCTACGCTGTCAGTTGACCGATGCCTATGTGTGCCATCGGCCATCTTCTTGCATGTCTGACTCGGGGGGCCCTCTGCGCTTACCTTCCACTGCCATGGCTGCTGGAGAGGGGTGGGGTGGCAGGAGCAGTACTAGCTCCATCAGCAGCAGCCTGAGTCTACAGTTGCTGATGAGTAGCTTTCTTCACCCGCATAGTGAAGCAACTCATCAGCAGCAGGTAGACCTGGAGCAGGACCTGAACCAGCAGGTGATGGCATACCTTGACATGCCCATGCCAACACCTTGAAGATCTGCTGAACTTCTGGGCAGCCAAACTTGATTTGTTGCTGCAACTAGCAGAGTTTGCCCTGGAAAAGCTGTACTGCCTGGCCAGTAGTGTGCCATCAGAGCGGGTGTTTAGTGCGGCGAGGGCCTTAGTCACCCCAAGGAGAACTCATCTGTCCACGAAAAATGTGGAGAGACTGACCTTTGTGAAGATGAATCAGGCCTGGATCAACCAGGATTTCCACCCACTAATGCCTGATGCATCAGAGTAGATTGACCATGGTGCCACACCAACACTTCACAAATATGGATAGTGCCAAACAAATTTAAGGTGCTGCTCCCCAGTTACAGACATTCCTCTGCGTCAGACCACAAGCAAGTATTGAGGATATGCATTAGCTAATACTTAACTTTTCTTAGGATAAAATATATGTACCCCAAATTTTGGGAAATCAAACAAAAGGAAAGGTGTGCAAAATACACCATGTGCCACGTACACCACCAAGTATTGATGTGATGCCAAGACCTCTAAAAAGGTGGAAGGGAACAACGTATGGTCCATTGTAACCGATGGGGTAAAAATTTCCCCTGTAAGGCCCTACTCTCGCATTATTAAATCCCTTCTTGGCAACTGTTACTTGCCCTAAAAAGGGCGGCCCCACACAGGAACCTCTCCCCATTTCCACCTACAAATACTGCCATTTCACAGGGTTTTTAGGAGGAACTAGGGAGAGTTTCCTGTGTGGGGATGCCCTTTTTAGGGCGAGTAACGCTTGTCAAGAAGGGAATTAATAGGGCGAGTATACGGACTTACACAGGAAGTTTGTACCCCCACTTGCTACAATGAACAATACGTTGTTCCCTTCCACCTTTTCGAGGAAAGTGTTACTCATCTTAAAAAGTGCTGCCCCACCTAAAAACCCAGGGAAATGGCAGCGTTTGCAGGTGGAAATAGGGAGAGGTTCCTGTGTGGGGCCGCCCTTTTTAGTAACACTTACAGGGGAAGCTTTTACCCCCACCGGTTACAAAGGACCATACGTTGTTCCCTTCCACCTTTTAGAGGTCTTTGCATCCCATCAATACTTGGTGGTGTAGGTGGCACATGGTGTTTTTTGCACACCTTTCCTTTTGTTTGATTTAAAAAAAAAAATTGGGTACATATATTTTATCCTCAGAATATTATTAAAAGTTAAGTTTTAGGTAATGCATATCCTCAATAATTTCTTGTGCACACTAACCCTTTTGTAAAAGAGACCGTTTTCTTCTGCTTACCCGCCTAAGCTACTATTCTGATCCTGCCACACATCTGATGCCAAGTTCGCCTTTTTTTCACCCACCCTCATCAACCGGTACTGGTATTGCCACCCACTGCCCCACTATGTCACTGGGTCACTTTCAGGACTCCTGCTGCTGCTCATGCCACCTCCAGGCTGTCTCATACTGCCACCATATGTTCTCCTCATGCTGATGCCAGCTCAAGGCTGTTTCATTCTGCCACCATATGTTCTCCTCATGCTACTGCCACCTCCAGGCTGTCTCATTCTGCAACTGTATGGTCTCTTCATGCTTGCGCCACCTCCAGGCTGTGTCATTCAGCCATTATATGGTCTCCTCATGCTGCTGCCAACTCCAGGCAGTACCATTCAGCCACTATTTGGTCTCCTCATGCTGCCGACAACTACAGGCTGTGTCATTCAGCCCCTATATGATCTCCTCATGCTTCCGCCACTTCCAGGCTATGTCACTGTACTGCTATGTGGTCTCCTCTTGCTGCTGGCACATTAAATATAACTTTTTAGTTTCATTTGAAATATTCAATTTAAATGTTAAAAAATATCTTTAATCTTTTCAGTTGTGAGGCCCTATGATCTCGTCAGGCTGTTGCCACCTCCAGGCTGGGTCATTCAGCCACAATATGGTCTCCTCATACTGATTCCACCTCCAGGCTCTGTCATTGTGCCGCTCTGCGACAGTGATTCTAATAACGACGTCTCTAATCAGCATGTCATACTGAATAACAGTATTATTTCACTTACCGAGCACACACCCTATTCGTGTTGCAGCAAGGCAAAGTGTTCTAAACCCCTATTGAGGCTCTCTGTAGGCCATAAATAGTCATTTTTAATACAGATTCACCGCAAATAAATTCAGACCGAACCAAATTTTGGGGGGGAAATTCGGTTAATCGGCCGAATCGAATTTTTGAAAAACTCGTTCCTCTCTAGTCACTGTATACAGGATTTGGTCAATAACTGTATAATGCTGGGGCCTGGGTCAGATGGAGAAGAAAAAGGAAAGTGACCAACTCCAATCAGAGATGACGTCACCTGGGAATATATCAACAACCAAATTTGCCCCAGCAAGAGGGGAGGGTACAGCAATAGTATAGTAGTACCAACAACAATTGTGTCCAGTAGACACTTACATCCTCATGTATCCTCCACCATAAAACTTAACTTTTGTTATTAATCTTATTATAATTATACTATGTGCAAACGTAGAGGTTAAAAAGACAACCACTAACTACTGGTATTGCATCCACCATCCAAACCCTATATATCTAGGTGCAGGTACTGAATTTAGTATCCTTTTATTTCAAGGATCCAGTACAATTAGACTTTTATTTTTTACAATTTAGTTTAGGGAAAGGATAAGTTAAGTTTTATGGTGGAGCGATACATGAGGATGTAAGTGTCTACTGGGCACAATTGTTGTTTGTACAACGTCACCTGGGAGACACCAGATGTAACTGTATGTAATCACTACATAGTCTTTGTAGAGCTGATGTTTACCACAATATTTTCACCTGGGGGGGGGGGGGGGGTTTAAATACTGGTAATTAATTGTAACATAGGTCTCAGTATATAGGATTTGGTCAGTAACAGTATGATGGTAATATGTATGGTGATGATAATCCTTCTTGCACACTTGTATTATTGGTAATATTTGTCTCAGTATACTTGGTTTGGCAAGTACCAGTATGATTGTATTATGTATGGTGATAATATTTCTCATATATTTTATTATTGGTAATATTGGTCTCAGTATACTGGATTTCGTCAGTAACAATATCATGGTAATATGTATCATGTTAATATTTATGCTATTTTTTTGTAGGATTTGAATGTAATAAGGGTGAGCAGAGGTGGAATCAGGGGTGAAGCCTCGCAGGGGCCCTTGCTTAGTTTTTTCCAGGGGCCCTAAGTGTTGTCAGCCCACCCCTGGTGTCACTCCTCTGCAGGAGATTACTGTGTAACATTGATGTTGCCATTCCCCTGCTACTGGACACATACTGATTTGTTGCAATACCCAGCAAATCCCTGCAGATGGGATGTAGGAGTATACACATGTACCACAAAGAGTTATAAACAAATGTGAACATTAAGGCCCAAAGAAGCGCACTAACACCTTCATTTTTAACCCCATCAGATTAAAACATAGCTGATTTTTCTTTTTCAAAAAAAGGAAAACTGTCTGATTACAAAGACATGCAAATAGATTATTTAAAAACAGTGCTGTCGGACTCTTATTATGTTGTAACAATAGTATAAGGCAGTGTCAGTTATTACTATAGCAGGAGTATCTATTCATCCTTAGCCACCATGTGGATTACAGGTCCCATACTGTAAGAATCCACATCTCTTATGACTGGCGCACCCTCTGGATGAGAATGAGGATTCATGGCCCCTTGTTCATGGCAACAGTTAGTGTCATGATGATCGGATCTCTGTCTACAATGACCTGTTTAATGAATCATACCAAAAAATTATGAAATTGCTGTAGGACAACCCCATTACATTTATCCAATTGTAATGAACAAATTTATAAACAAACTGGAAAAAACTGCTTGCAAATCAGCAATCAGCAGAGTTTTTACAACCATTTTTTAAAAGTACAAAAGAATGTTTTTGGAAACTTTTTTGATGCCTTTTTTCAAGCTCCCATTGCTTCAATGTGATCTTCCAAGCAGAACTACTCTAAAAAGTTACATATCCCCTTTTTTAAGCCTTGTTTTTATGCTATTATAAAACATTCCCCATTGATGTCGATGGGAGCTGGAAACCGCATCGACACGCTTTTGAGGTCTTTCAGTCTTCATGATATGATAACTTTAACCCCTTAAGGACCAGGCCATTTTACACCTTAGGACCGGAGCGTTTTTTGAACATCTGACCACTGTCACTTTAAACATTAATAACTCTGGAATGCTTTTACCTATCATTCTGATTCCGAGATTGTTTTTTCGTGACATATTCTACTTTATGTTATTGGTAAAATTTTGTTGATACTTGCATCGTATCATAGTGAAAAATTTCAAAATTTGCTGAAAAAATTGAAAATTTTGCATTTTTCGAACTTTGAAGCTCTCTGCTTGTAAGGAAAATGGATATTCCAAATAAAAAAATTTTTTATTCACAAATAAAATATGTCTACTTTATGTTTGCATCATAAAATTAATGAGTTTTTACTTTTGGAAGACACCAGAGGGCTTCAAAGTTCAGCAGCAATTTTCCAATTTTTCACAAAATTTTCAAACTCACTATTTTTCAGGGACCAGTTCAGGTTTGAAGTGGATTTGAAGGGTCTTCATATTAGAAATACCCCACAAATGACCCCATTATAAAAACTGCACCCCCCAAAGTATTCAAAATGACATTCAGTCAGCGTTTTAACCCTTAAGGTGTTTCACAGGAATAGCAGCAAAGTGAAGGAGAAAATTCACCATCTTCATTTTTTACACTCGCATGTTCTTGTAGACCCAATTTTTGAATTTTTACAAGGGGTAAAAAGAGAAAATTTATACTTATATTTGTAGCCCAATTTCTCTCGAGTAAGCACATACCTCATATGTCTATGTAAAGTGTTCGGCGGGCGCAGTAGAGGGCTCAGAAGCGAAGGAGCGACAAGGGAATTTTGAAGAGTACGTTTTTCTGAAATGGTTTTTGGGGGGCATGTTGCATTTAGGAAGCCCTTATGGTACCAGAACAGCAAAAAATCCCCACATGGCATACCATTTTGGAAACTAGACCCCTTGGGAAACGTAACAAGGGGTAAAGTGAACCTTAATACCCCACAGGTGTTTCACGACTTTTGCATATGTAAAAAAAAAAAAAAAAATTCACAAAAATGTGTGTTTCCCCCCAAATTTCACATTTTTACAAGGGTTAATAGCAGAAAATACCCCCCAAAATTTGTAACCCCATCTCTTCTGAGTATGGAGGTACCCCATAAGTGGACCTGAAGTGCACTACGGGCGAACTACAATGCTCAGAAGAGAAGGAGTCATATTTGGCTTTTGGAGAGCAAATTTTGGTCGGGGGGCATGTCGCATTTAGGAAGCCCCTATGGTGCCACAACAGCAAAAAACCCTCACATGGCATACCATTTTGGAAACTAGACCCCTTGAGGAACGTAACAAGGAATAAAGTGAGCCTTAATACCCTACAGGTGTTTCACGACTTTTGCATATGTAAAAAAAAAAAAAAAAAAAATTTTCACTAAAATGTGTGTTTCCCCCCAAATTTCACATTTTTGCAAGGGTTAATAGCAGAAAATACCCCCCAAAATTTGTAACCCCATCTCTTCTGAGTATGGAGGTACCCCATAAGTGGACCTGAAGTGCACTACGGGCGAACTACAATGCTCAGAAGAGAAGGAGTCATATTTGGCTTTTGGAGAGCAAATTTTGCTTGGGGGGCATGTCGCATTTAGGAAGCCCCTATGGTGCCAGGACAGCAAAATAACCCCCACATGGCATACCATTTTGGAAACTAGACCCCTTGAGGAACGTAACAAGGTGTACAGTGAGCATTTACCCCCCACTGGTGTCTGTCAGAACTTTGGAACAGTGGGCTGTACAAAATTTTTAATTTGCACAGCCCACTCTTCCAAAGATCTGTCAGACACCAGTGGGGTGTAAATTCTCACTGCACCCCTCATTATATTCCGTGAGGGGTGTAGTTTCCGAAATGGGGTCACATGTGTTTTTTTTTTTTTTTTGCGTTTGTCAAAACCGCTGTAACAATCAGCCACCCCTGTGCAAATCACCTCAAATGTACATGGTGCACTCTCCCTTCTGGGCCTTGTTGTGCGCCCCCAGAGCACTTTGCGCCCACATATGGGGTATCTCCGTACTCGGGAGAAATTGCATTACAAATTTTGGGGGGCGTTTTTCCCTTTTACCTTTTGTCAAAATGAAAAGTAAAGGGCAACACCAGCGTGTTAGTGTAAAAAATTTATTTTTTTACACTAACACGCTGTTGTAGACCCCAACTTCACCTTTTCATAAGGGGTTAAAGGAGAAAAATCCCCCCAAAATTTGTAACACAATTTCTCCCGAGTACGGCGATACCCCATATGTGGCCCTAAACTGTTGCCTTGAAATACGACAGGGCTCCAAAGTGAGAGAGCGCCATGCGCATTTGAGGCCTGAATTAGGGATTGCATAGGGGTGGACATAGGGGTATTCTACGCCAGTGATTCCCAAACAGGGTGCCTCCAGCTGTTGCAAAACTCCCAGCATGCTTGGACAGTCAACGGCTGTCCAGCAATACTGGGAGTTGTTGTTTTGCAACAGCTGGAGGCTCCATTTTGCAAACAGTGGCGTACCGGACGTTTTTCATTTTTATTGGGAGGAGAGGGGGGCTGTGTAGGGGTATGTGTATATGTAGTGTTTTTTACTTTTTATTTTATTTTCTGTTAGTGTAGTGTAGTGTTTTTAGGGTACAGTCACACGGGCGGGGGATTACAGCGAGTTCCCGCTGCGAGTTTGAGCTGCCGCGCAAAATTTGCTGCATCGCAAACTTGCAGCCTGATACTCACTGTAAGCCCCCTGCCCATGTGAATGTACCCTGTACATTCACAGGGGGGGGACCTCCAGCTGTTACAAAACTACAACTCCCAGCATGCACAGTTTATCAGTGCATGCTGGTAGTTATAGTTTTGCAACAGCTGGAGGCACACGGTTGGGAAACACTGAGTTAGGAAACAGACAATGTTTCCCAACCAGTGTGCCTCCAGTTGTTGCAAAACCACAACTCCCAGCATTCTCAGACATGCTGGGAGTAGTAGTTCGGCAACATCTTTAGAGCCAGATGTTGCCGAACTACAACTCCCAGCATGCTGGGAGTTGTAGTTTTGCAACATCTGGAGGACTACAGTTTGCAGTCCACTAATACAGTGGTTCCCAATCTGTGCCCTTCCAGATGTTGCAAAACTAGAACTCCCAGTATGCCAAAACTGTCCAGGCATGCTGGGAGTTGTAGTTCTGCAACATCTGAAGGGCCAGATGTTACAGAACTACAACTCCCAGCATGCCTGGACAGTAAGGGCATGCTGAGGATGTGTAGTTTTGCAACATCTGGAAGGGCACAGTGGTCTCCAAACTGTGGACCTCCAGATGTTGCAAAACTGCAACTCCCAGCATGCCCAGACGCCAAGGGCTGTCTGGGCATGCTGGGAGTTGTAGTTTACAGGGTCCCAATACAGCAATGCATGTCGCTTTACGGCGACGTGCATTGCTGTAAAGGGCCCGACCGCGGCTGAAGATCTACTCACCTGTCGCCGCCGCCGCCATCTTCCTCGCCGGGATCCGGGTCTTCAGGGACGAGGTAAGTACCGGGGCCGGTCCCCAGCACTCCCCCGTCCCCCGCCGCGTCCTCTGGTCTTCCTCCCGTCCTCTCCGGACTTTCAGGGGCCGGGCAGGACGGGAGGAAGTAAGCGCCCTCCCCCCTGCGATTGGTCGGTTAACTAACCGACAGATCGCAGGGGATCGGAGGAGGTGGCCGGCTTGCCACCTCGCTCCGATACTTCAGCATGGTCCTGGCTGTCTGTGACAGCCGGGATCATGCGAAATTACCGTGCGGTCGGGTCCCAGAGACCCGATCAGCCCGGTATCGCCGCAGATCGCAAGGGCGATTTCCCTTGCGATTTGCGGCGATCGCCGACATGGGGGGCCTACATGGCCCCCCTCGGCGTTTGCCCTGGATGCCTGCTGAAGGATTTCAGCAGGCATCCAGTTCCGATCTCTGCCCGGCGAGCGGCAGAGACCGGAAATACAACAGGACGTTCTCTAACGTCCTTGGGCATTAAAGCCCAGGTAGTGAGGACGTTAGAGAACGTCCTATGTCCTTAACAGGTTAAAGGGGTGCTCTACTGGAAAACATTTTTTTTTATCCCTTTAATGAGCATTCTTACATAATTAAATTACAGACCACTTTTCGCTCTGTTACATAACTGCATGTATGTTTATTACATATATTTATTGTCATACATAGCTTATACTTAAATATTACGTCTAGGCAAAAGATTAATCATCACACGTCAAACCAGTCACATGCAACTTCAAAATATAAGGCACTGAAAAAAGCAAGTGACCTTTCAGAAAGTCTACATTTGACATCTAGTAGGAGATATGCCTACAACCATGTTTAACATTCTAATGAGGGTTCAGTGGAGCACATTAACGCCTGTCCTCATACATTAATATGTTTTCTGGTTAACCTCTATGACCAATGTTTGTCACAAGTTAACAGAGATTAACCACACATAGGTGTGACTGGTGCCCTTACACTGCGACTGCTGCATGCAGAAGAAATCATGGCCACATGAACTTGCTAATAAAACTTTTGTATTTCAACAAAATTAAGCGTCCATTGGCCAAATCGTGTAGGCATAATTTTGTCCACATGCAGTAGCCGCCAGATGAAAGACTGACCTTAAAAGGTACTGAAGTACAACTTCTATACTGCAAATCTGTAGCAGACCATTCAACAAACTTCGTTGACATATTCTTGTTATATTGACCTTCTTGTCAAATATTAGCTGCGAAAAGAATCTAAAGAATGGGCTGCAAAAGAATCTAAAATGTATTAATTTATTATTAAAAGTATTATCGATACACATTAAAGGGGTACTTTGGTGGAAAACAATTTTTTTTTTTAATCAACTGGTGCCAAAAAGTTAAACAGATTCGTAAATTACTTCTATTTAAAATTCTTAATCCTTCCAGTACTTATCAGCTGCTATATGCTCCAGAGGAAGTTGTAAAGTTATTTTCTGCCTGACCACATTGCTCTCTGCTGCCATCTCTGTTCATGTCAGAAACTGTCCAGAGCAGGAGAAGTTTACTATGGGGATTTGCTCCTACTCTGGAAAGTTCCTGACAAAGACAGAGGTGTCAGCAGAGAGCACTGTGGTCAGGCAGAAAAGAACTATACAACTGTGGAGCATACAGCAGCTGATAAGTACTGGAAGGTTTTAGATTTTTAAATAGAAGTAATTAACAAATCTGCAGAAAAGGATGTGTAGCTCACTTAGGATATAGGGAGATAAGTGTTCGAGGTTAAAGGTGATGCCTTAACCCGATAAGGCCTAGAGTAATGTAGAATTAAATTGGAGAGTACCAGTCCTCAAGAACACTAGGGGATATGGCATAGAAAGATAAAAGGAGAGATATGGATCCAGTAATTATAATTAAATTTATTAATAATATATAGTATGTAAAATGACCAATCACCCTGCAGGGCCCTTGTTATCTTCAGTGACAATATGGTATCTTAAGAAAAGGCCCGCAAACCTTGAAACGCCTCTGACATATTATTAAGCACCTTACTATTAAGTGTATATCACTTAAAATAGACTATACCCACTCCTTGTGACTTGCAACTGCTGGATGCCCGCAAAATTGGGACCACTGCAACGCGCGCATTGTTAGCGCATCATTCAGACACGCAGCTGCTCCCAGTCATCTATTCACAGCCCCGGACGGCAGGGTTCCTGGACATCACCTCCCGAGGCCGGACGCCTCTCCGTGCCAGCCCAGGATACTCACAGCCCACCGGAGAACCACTCACCCAGACCACGACCCGGACTGATACCGCAACTACTTACAGCGTTCGCTATCTGCAGAACACCGCTGCCTGTCTGCATCGCTACCCGCTGACATCGCTACCTGCTAACCATCGCTATATACAAAAAAACATCACTATCCGAAGTCCACCGAGGTCTGCTAAGGAGGTTGAGTGGTGCTGTGCACCGACACATTGTTACATCGCTGATACAGCTCTGATTCATTTACCTTAGATCGCAACATAGTTGCTATTGCTGCCACAATTGACTTACAGGATTTATTCAATATCCAATATTGCTGCTACAATTGACTCACAGGATTTATTCAATATCCAATATTGCTGCTACAATTGACTTACAGGATTTAATCAATATCCAATACTGACTCATAGGATTCATTCAATATTCAACACTGGATACATTTGGATTAATTATCTGCTTGATTAACTGTGAATGACTTTTTGCAAACTCACTACAGTGGACATTAACAATATATATATTGATTGGTGCTATATATTGATTGGTTTAATTTTCATCTTTTATACATTTATTTTTATTTTATTACAATTATAATAAGTGAGCATATACCATTTATCTCTGCAAGGGCCCTGCAGAGTGATTGGTCATTTTACATACTATATATTATTAATACATTTAATTATAATTACTGGATCCATATCTCTCCTTTTATCTTTCTATACCATATTCCCTAGGGTTCTTGAGGACTGGTACTCTCCCATTTAATCCTAATTAACAAATCTGTTTAACTTTTTGGTACCAGTTGATTTAAAAAAAAAAAAAATCACCAGAGTACCCCTGTAAGCCAAGAATCAGTAAAAACTTTCCAATATCTACACCGTTCTTAAAACAAAATCTTCTAAGTACAGATGTAGCCACAGCCAAAAATGTCACAAAGGTGTATGCAGTTTAGATCAAGCGGGAAATGTGAATGATGAAATGAACACATCTCTGGTGCCCTACACAACTATTGTTTATGCAATCTTGGCTTGATTTCTAAAGACTAGCTGATGGCAGAATTTCCGGGTGGAATTCCACAGAAGAATTCCACTGAAAACTACACCAAAATTTACTGTACACTCACTTTAATGGGATTTTGCTGTCCCATTTACACATTTCACTTTCCGCATTCTGCAAAAATGTAAGGGCTACATTCACATCGCTTTTCTTACATACGGTTGCCGTATCAGTTTTTTTTGTTTCCCTAGATGGTGCATGTAGTTATAATTTATAAGTAAGTAGTAAAATAAAATAAAATGTACATAAATTGGGTATCCTTGTAACCGTATAGACCTTCAGAATAAAGAGGCATCATTTTTATGGAAAAGTGCACTGCGTAGAAATGGAAGACCACAAAAGTTACAAAATGGCTTTTTTTTTCTTATTTCATGCCACAAATAATGTTTTTTTTTTTTTTGTTTTGCTGCAGGTTTTGGTATAATATAATTGATGTCATTACAAAGTACAATTGGTGATGCAAAAAACAAGCCCTTGTATGGGTCTGTAGGTGCAAAATTGAAAGGGTTATGATTTTTAGAAGGGGAGCAGGAAAGAATGAAAGTGCAAAAACAAAAATTGGCCTGGTCTTTAACTCTTTAAATGGGCACTTTCAGATACAAAAACTTTTGATATGTTGTAAAGCATGCATAACCAATAGGTTTTGCAATTGCTTTCATTGGAAAATTTTCTGTATTTCATACTAAAAAAGCCAGTCATACAACTGCTCCCCCCCCCCAGCCTGCTTAGACACATACTAGTCCTGCTGTGTCCATGCATCATCACCTATGTCATGGACACACTTCCTTGATTGACAGCTGTGAGCGCAGAGCTTAAAGCTGGAGGAAAAATCCTCCCACTGTCAGCTTGTGTCCCGCTACTGTCAGTGAGGACAAGCTGGGAGTTATAGTTTTGCTAATGTTAGGGGAGATGTGAGCAGACAGCATACTGAGGGAGGGGGCGGAGACCTGCACAGTGAGGCCACACCCCCTCCCTTTGAGAGGAATTCAGACTAGTGAGCTAAATTAAAAGTGTAATAAAAAAAATAAATATAGGTGCTAGACACATAAAAATTAGACGTACATGGTCAGGGGTTTTCCCTTTTTGCATTTTTGTTTTTTCCTCCTTACCTTTAAAAAATCATAACTCTTTAAAGTTTGCACCTAAAAATCCCTATGATGGCTTATTTTTTGCGCCACCAATTGCGCCACTTTGTAATGACATCAGTCCTTTTACCCAAAAATGTACGGCAAAACGGAGAAAAAAATCATTGTGAGACAAAATTTAAAAAAAAACACCATTTTGTAACTTTTGGGGGCTCCCGTTTCTACACAGTACATTTTTTTGGTAAAAATGACACCTTATCTTTATTCTGTAGGTCCATATAATTAAAATGATACCCTACTTAATTATGTAGGTTTGATTTTGTCGTACTTCTGTAAAAAATCATAACTACATGCAGGAAAATGAATACATTTAAAAATTGTCATCTTCTGACCCCTATAACTTTTTTATTTTTCCGCGTATGGGGCGGTATGAGGGCTCATTTTTTTGCGTCATGATCTGAAGTTTTTAGCGGTACCATTTTTGCATTGATAGGACTTATTGATCGCTTTTTATTATTATTTTTTTCATGATGCACTATTTTGGACTTTGGAATTTTTGTTGCGCGTACACCAGAAAATTCTAAATCTTCGTTTATTACACTCGCATGTTTTCGTAGACCCAGTTTTTGAATTTTTACAAGGGGTAAAAGGAGAGAAATCCCCCTAAAATTTCTCTCGAGTAAGGAAATACCACATGTGTGGATGTCAAGTGCTCTGTGGGCGCACTACAAGGCTCAGAACGGAAGGAGTGACAAAGGGATTTTGGAGAGTGAAATGGATTTTCACATTTAGGAAGCCCCTACATCCCCTCAATGAATGGAACAAGGGGTGGAGGGAGCCTTAACACCCCACAGGTATTTGATAACTTTTCATTAAAGTCAGATGTGTAAATTAATGTATTTATTTTTTCACTAAAATGCAGTTTTTTCCCCAAATTTTACATTTTTACAAGGGGTAATAGGAGAAAATGCTCACCAAAATTTGTAACCCCATCTCTTCTGAGTATGGAAATACCCCATATTTAGACATCAAGTGCACCATGGCCGCACTTCAATGCTCAGAAGAAAAGGTGTCACATTTGGCTTTTGGAAAGCAAATTTTGCAGAAATGTTTTTTTTTTTTTTTTTTTTTTTTTGGGGGGGGGGGGGGGGGGTCATGTCGCATTTAGGAAGCCCCTATGTTGCCAGAACAAAAAAGAAAACACATGGCACACAATTTGGGAAACAAAACCCCTCGAGGAATGTAACAAGGGGTAAATTGAGCCTTAAAGGGGTACTCCGGTGAAAACCTTTCTTCTTTTAAATCAACTGGTGGCAGAAAGTTAAACATATTTGTAAATTACTTCTATTAAAAAATCTTAATCCTTCCAGTACTTATTAGCTGCTGAATGCTACAGAGAAAATTCCTTTCTTTTTGGAACACTGATGACATCACGAGCACAGTGCTCTCTGCTGATATCTATGTCCATTTTAGCAACCATGCATAGCAGATGTATGCTAAGGGCAGCATGGTGGCTCAGTGGTTAGCACTGCTGTCTTGCAGTGCTGGGGACTTGGGTTCAAATCCCACTAAGTACAACAATAAATAAAGCGTTATTATTATTATTATTATTATTATAACGCCAGCAGAGAGAACTGTGGTCGTGATGTCATCAGAGAGCATTCCAAAAAGAAAAGAATTTCCTCTGTAGTATTCAGCAGCTAATAAGTACAGGAAGGATTAAGATTTTTTTAATAGAAGTAATTTACAAATATGTTTAACTTTCTGCCACCAGTTGATTTAAAAGAAAAAAGGTTTTCACCGGAGTACCCCTTTAACATGAAAATGAAAAATTAGATTTTTTGGACTAAAATGCTGGTGTTACCCCAAATTTTTTATTTTCACAAGGGGTAATAGGAGAAAAAGCCTCCCAAAATTTTTAAACCCATTTCTTCTGAGTGTGGAAATACCCCACATGTGGATGTAAAGTGTTCTGCAGGCGAACTACAATCAATGCTCAGAAGAAAAGGAGCACTATTGGGATTTTGGAGAGAGAATTTGTTTGGAATGGAAGTTGGGGGCCGTGTGTTTACAAAGCCCCCATGGTGCCAAAACAGTGGACATTTGACCCCATTTTGGAAACTACACCACTCACAGAATTTAATAAGGGGTGCAGTGAGTATTTACACCCCACTGGCATTTGACAGATCTTTGGAACAGTGGGCTGTACAAATGAAAAATTCATTCATGGACCACTGTTCAAAAAATCTGTAAGACACTATTGTGGTATAAATGCTCACTGCACCCATTGTTACTTTCCTTGAGGGGTGTAGTTTTCAAAATGGGGTCACATGTGGGGGGGTCCACTGTTCTAGCACCATGGGGGCTTTGTAAACGCACATAGCCTTCAATTCCAGACGCATTCTCTCTCCAAAAGCCCAATGGCGCTCCTTCCCTTCAGAGCATTGTAGTGCGCCACAGAGCACTTTACGTCCACATATGGGGTATTTATATACTCAGAAGAAATCATGTTAAAAATTATAGGGGTCTTTTTTCCTATTACACCTTGTGAAATTGAAAATTTGGGATATCACCAGCATTTTAGTGGAAAAAAATACACATTTTTCATTTTCATGTCCAACTTTAACGAAAATTCTTCAAACACCTGTCGGGCGTTAAGGCTCACTATACCCCTTGTTACGTTCTGTGAGGGGTGTAGTTTCCAAAATGTGGTCACATGTTGGTGGTTTTTTTTTGGCGTTTATGTCAGAACCGCTGTAACGATCAGCCACCCCTGTGCAAATCACCTCAAATGTACATAGTGCACTCTCACTCCTGAGCCTTGTTGTGCACCCATAGAGCATTTAACGTCCACATATGGGGTATTTCCGTAATCAGAAATTGCATTACAAATTTTGGGGGTCTTTTTTTCCTTTTACCTCTTGTGAAAATGAAAAAGTATGGGGAAACACAAGAATGTTAGTGTAAAAAAGAAAAAAAAAATGACAATAACATGCTGGAGTAGACTTCAACTTTACCTTTTCATAGGGGTGAAAGGAAATCCCCCCCTCCCCCCCCCCCCAAAAAAAAAAAATTGTTAGGCAATTTCTCCAGAGTATGGAAATACCCCATATGTGGCCCTAAACTGTTGCCTTGAAATACGACAGGGCTCCGAAGTGAGAGAGTGCCATGCGCATTTGATGCCTAAATTAGGGATTTGCATAGGGGCGGAATTAGACTTGCCTCCGATACCAAAATTACCCTACGGCAGTGTTTCCCAAACAGGGTGCCTCCAGCTGTTGCACAACTCCCAGCATGCCTGGATAGTCAATGGCAGAGTTGTTGTTTTTCAACAGCTGGAGGCTCCGTTTTGGAAACACTGCCATATTAACAATTTTTTTTCACACAATTTTTTTGTCCCCATAGGGGACTATTACATGCAATCATTAGATTGCATACACTGTTCAATACTATGCCATAGCATAGCACTAATCAACGTTATCGGTACTACATTGCTCCAAGCTGCTAAGGCTTACTGGAGCCCTGAAGAACCTATCGGATGGCAATGAGGCAGGTAAGGGCCATCCCATCGACCTCTTAGCTGATCGGGACATCGCGGTTTCCCCGCAATGATCCCGATCAGCTCTGCTGAGCTGCCGGGAGTGTATTTTCGGCATTGTAGATGCTGCGATCAACTTTGAACGTAGACAGCTTTGTAGCCGGTTTGTGTAGAACCTGATTGTCACAAACTAAACTTTTTTGAAAAGTTCTCGCAACTCTAGTTATATTAGCAGTTTTCTGGTGAAATTCTATACCAGTCTGATGTGTCACACATCTTACCATTTGTCTAATCATTTAAATTTTGAATGGATGCATCCTTAAAAGGGGTACTCTGGCCCCAAGAAATCTTATCCCCTATCCAAAGTATAGGGGATAAGATGTCTGATCGCGGGTGTCCCGCCACTGGGGACCCCCACAATCTATCATGCAGCACCCCCTATCATCAGCCTCACAGAGCGAATATCGCTTCATGTCTGATGACTCGCGATCATGGGGCTGTAGTATCGTGATGTCACGGCTCTGCCCCCTTGTGACGTCACACCCAGCCCCCTCAATGCAAGCCTATGGGACAGGGAGTGACATCACAAGGGGGCAGACCCATGACGTCACGATACTCCGGCCCAATAATCGTGACCCATCAGATATGAAGCGATCTTCGCTTTGTGAGGCTGATGATAGGGGGTGCTAGGGATTAAGATGTCTTAGAACCAGAGTACCCCTTTAACTGTGTTATAAAGAGTAACCACACATTACAGGCATGTGTCTTCATTTTCTTGTCATACTTTGACAGTAGGCTAGATGTACATGACACTTCCTAATACTTAGAGTAATAAACATAAATCAAAATACTCATGCAAACTCCTGGGGTGTAGGCAATCTAATTTAATCCAATATACCGCTCTGTCTTATTAGTTTTAATGAGTTTCAACCGCATCTTGGCACAGGTACATGCCCCAAAACTTGGAAGTGTTTCTGACTGGGAAAATAAGCTTGTTCTGTAATTAATTCTAGTTATTTGGCCCTTACAGTTAATTGTCCTTTTAATGGTACTTGTTTAACATTAAATTAATTAAAAATTATATAAATCCTTAAAAGGGTATTTCCACATTAACATTGTAGGGCACCTCAAAATAAATATTTCTACAAGTACATTTGTTTAGAAAATTTGCCTCCTCTTCTAGAGTGGAGTGGTGGTCTGTAACCTAGGCGATGAGCTGTCAACAAGAGGAAGATAAGAGCAAGAATATCTGGAGGAGGAGAAAAAATTTGCTATTCGCAAAAATATTTATTTTGACATGCTCTACAAGTTTAACTGTTTTCATGTGGAAATACCCTTTAAAAATAGAACTAAAGTGTGTGCATGAAAAACAAACAGTCTCCATTACTTATTTTTCTAGGAAATGTACAGCAGCTCTTGACTTGTTTAGATACTTGAATCAGTTTTGATAAGACTGTGTAACCCAGTTTTTAATACAGACTGTGTAACCCATTCAATAAGAGGTCATAAGTTTCTGCTGAAATTCAGGGATAATGCAGAGATAAAGAGCTCAGAGTTTCTTAAAACTCTGCACAATTGCGTCTTAAAGGGGTACTCCGCCCCTTGACATCTTATCCCCTATCCAAAGGAGCCCTGCCATCTCGGCTGTTGCACCCCAGTTATCCGTTGTATGGAGCTAACTTCGCTCCGTGCCGGATGACTAGCGATGCGGGGCAGAGGCTCGTGATGTCACGTTCACGCCCCGCTCGTAACATCACGGCCATGCCCCCTCAATGCAAGTCTATGGGAGGGGGCGTGATGGCCTTCATGCCCCCTCCCATAGATTTGCATCGAGGGGGCGCGGCCATGATGTCACGAGCGGGGCGCGGCCGTGACGTCACAAGCCTCCTGCGCTGCACCCGATGCTCTAAACGAACGCCAGGTGCAGCACGACGCCCATGATCAGACATCTTATCCCCTATACTTTGGATAAGGGATAAGATGTCTAGGGACAGAGTACCCCTTTAAACATTTAATTGTAGTCATGGAGTTTATCAGTATTACAATCTCATCTGTAGGTAAAATTTTCTGTTTTAAAAAGTTGTTTTGGCCCATTGATCTGAGTTTTTCTAAGCCCCCCCTCCCCCTTATAGATATAAACCAGTTGTCTTCAGAATGTGGCCCTTCAGCTGGTGAAAACAGCCATTTGCTGGGCGAGGCATGCTGGGAGTTGTAGTTTTGCTACAGTTGGAGGGCCACAGTTTAGAACCCACTGATATAAACCACCCGAAAGTTATGCCAAAGGTGACTGGATTCAACTTGTGAATCTTTACTACGATATGTGGGCAGCTTCACAAGCGTTTGAAGTATACCTGTAATTTGCAAAAAGTTTTATATAACTTAGATAATAACATTATGTAAAACATTGCTTAAAAAATGTGTATTGTCCACCCACACTTCCTGTATTTTGTCTTTGCACAGAGACACAGCTGCAGGGCCAAGACAAGTTTTTTTTTTCACCCAAAAATATACACATTTTTTAACCAATGTAAATTACAAATATACATATAATGTTATTATCTACATTATATAAAAAGTTTTAGCAAATGACAGGTACACTTACATATGTGAGAGATGCACTTTAACCCCTTAAGGACCAGGCACGTACTCATACGTCCCTGCGCCCTGGGTCTTAAGGATCAGGCACGTACTCATACGTCCGTGGGAATTTCGTATCCCGCCGTGCGCCGGGCGGGTTGCGAAACCGGACGCCTGCTGAAATCGTTCAGCAGGCGTCCGAGGCAAACGCCGAGGGGGGTCCTGAGACCCCCCCCCCATGTCAGCGATCGCAGAAAATCGCATGTCAATTCAGACATGCGATTTTCTGCTATTCCGGGCTGATCGAGTCTCTGGTGACCCGATCCCCCGGAAAATAGTGATGATCTGACCTGTCAGTGACAGCCCAGGTCATCTTGCAGGATAGGAGTGAGGTCGCAGTGATGCGATCTCCTCCTATCCCCTGCCATTGGTCAGAACTGATTCTGATCAATGGCAGAGCAGGACAGTGGGACAATGGCAACCCCCGTTCTGCCCACCCCTGGATGTCATGAGGAACATGGGGAGAAGATGGAGGTCGGTACCTGCAGGAGAAAATGCCTGGGAACAGCTGATCGTCGCTGCAGACTGCTGAATCCTGGCTCAGGTAGGGAAGCGACGTGGGGGGGGGGGGGGGGGGGAATGAAAGTGAAAGTAAAGTGATCTTTACTGTGGCAACCACTATGAAGGCCAAACTACAACTCCCAGCATGCCTAGACTGCCCAGGCATTCTGGGAGTTGTAGTTCTGTAACATCTGTCCCTTCAGATTTTGCAATTTTCATGACATTTTTGAAAATTGCTGCTCTACTTTTAAACCCTCTAATTTTTTCAAAAAGTAAAAATATGTCCATTTTATGATGCCAACATAAAATAGACATATTGTATTTATGAATAAAAATAAAATGTATTTGAAATATCCATTTTCCTTACAAGCAGAGAGCTTCAAAGTTAGAAAAATGCTAAATTTTCGAAATTTTCATGACATTTTGGGATTTTTCACCAAAAAAGGATGCAAGTAACGCCGAAAATTTACCACCAAAATAAAGTAGAATATGTCATGAAAAAACAATCTCAGAATCAGAATATTCGGTAAAAGCGTTTTAGAGGTATTAATTCTTAAAGTGACAGTGGTCAGATGTGCAAAAAACGCTCTGGTCCTACAGTGAAAATTGGCCTGGTCCTTAAAGGGTTAAACCTCACCCTGAGAATGAATCAGTAGATTTTTTTTTTCTTTTTATTTCCTCAGTCTGAACAGGTGCACACAATAATATCTAAGCTTTTGGGAATTCTTCAAAACCCATTACCTCCCAATGCAAAAACATAGCTATCATAGCTCATCCAGATTATTACAGCTCATCCCAGAAGAATAAACAAAACTGCAGCCATTTAGCCCTGGATAAGGTCAGAGCTCAGAACTTTTCAAAATGAGATTCATGGGAGAGTAGTAAGGAGGAAACCATTACTACCCAAGATTAACATCTTCTTTCCAAACTTGCAATAATCCATTTCCTGTACTATATTCATAGCAATTTTTCAATAAGCTGTGTTTATTATCAGGTATGTAACTGCACTGACAAACAATACAGTAATCCTCCAGCTCTGGTGCTATAATATATATTTAAAAAAAAAATAATAATAATAATAATAATAATAATAATAATATATATATATATATATATATATATATATATATATATATATATATATATATATATAAATCCAAAGAAGCAGCAGCACACAAGGTATACGGTGCAAAAAAGTATGTGGTTTTATTGCATCAGTGCATACAGAGCTCTGTATGCACTGATGCAATAAAACCACATACTTTTTTGCACCGTATACCTTGTGTGCTGCTGCTTCTTTGGATTTATCTATTGGGATCCCGAACCAAGGCTCCTACACAGCGTGCACCAGCTACCTGAAGTACTATCTGGTTATGCTACTCTCCTGGGATATTTATATATATATATATATATATATATATATATATATATATATTTATATACATAAATACATACAGTAACCCCCCCCGACATGCGATTGCCCCGACATATGATCAAATCGACATACGATGGCCTCTCAGAGGCCATCGCATGTCTATGTCAGCATCGACATACGATGCTTTTATATGTCGGGGCCATCGCATTAACTGCTATCTGACAGCGCAAAATGCTTAAACTGCTGTCGGATAGCAGTTTAAGCATCCCGGACAGGTTCACTTACCTATCCCCGCTGCTCCGGGTCCACTTCGGGATCCTCCGACGTCTTTTGCATCTCCTCCAGGGTCCGGGCCTCGCTTTCCGGCATCGTTATTACGTCGCTACGCACACCGAACCGGCGCTGCAACGTAATAACGTCACCAGAAAGCGAGGCCCGGACACCGGAGAAGATGCGGAAGAAGCCGGAGGATCCCGAAGAAGACGCCGGAGCAGCGGGACAGCATCGGGAGCCCCTGGGACAGCATCGGGAGCGGTGAGGACGCGGTCCGGAGCGGCGGGGACAGGTGAGTATAACTTCCTATACTTTACATTGCACGAATCCCTCAACATTCGATGGATTCGACAAACGATGGGTCGTTTGGAGCGAATTACCATCGTATGTTGAGGGACCACTGTATATCTATATCTATATATAAACGTAGAAAAAGCGCAGCACTCCTCAATGACGTGAAAAAAAGTGGTGATTTATTGGCTCACATAGCAGCAACGTTTCTGTCCTACCATAGGACCATTTTCAAGCTTAGTGACACAACTCAAGTAGGGGGTATATATACCCAAACATATGTGTACAATCAACATCATGATCAATATAAACAATTAACAAAATAAAGTGCATAAGTGCAAAAAATACATTGCATTACAAGTAGTATAAACAGTATCAAAAAGTGTACATTCATATTGTATAAAGTGCATTACATAAAAATGTGCAATAAATTAAAAACATGCTTGAAAATCTCATAATACATATAATTATCTATTAATAACTGCAGCTGATGACAATATTAAATAATGTATAATATAATGGTAAGTGGAGATACCTGTGAGATGCTCCTGAGCATAGCAGTATGGCGCCCGCAGCATGGGACGCCGTTTTCGGCGTCTCCTATTGCGAGCAGCCGAGTTCCGGTCAGGTGAACGTGTCACATGACTAACAGCGATCACGTGATGCTGTAGTCATGGAGCCCACAGACGCCTGGACTTACGCCCGTGAGAAGCGTATAGATCAGATGGAGAATGGTCCAGTGTGTGAACAGCACCCAAGGGATGGTACACAATAAATCCCAAAGTGTAGAGTAATGAGATTTTACACAGATTAAGAGAATGAAATGAAATGTAGATAGACAATAATACAAATAAAATGTAAATAAATGATAAACGAAAATGTATATAAAGGAATAAAAAATAAAAAATAAAAAAATATAAAAAATAAAAATAAAATTAAAAAATTAAAAAAAAATATATAAAAAATAAAAAATAAATAAAAAAATGAAGTAAAAAATAATGAAAAAATTAATGAAAAAATACAAATAAAGTAAAGTGAAATCAAAAAAATATTGGTACACAAAACCAGTGTGATTCTTTATTATTAATGTTCTCTCCCTTGGACTAGGGAAGGAGGATAACGGCCATCTACTAGAGACCCTCCCTGGTTTGTAGGGCAACCCCGGATGTGTCCAGAAGCCTGGTCACCACCCGAGGATGCCAAAGGTTCATCCAATGAACATGAGGTTCTGTGAGGAATCCCCAGTTCACTAGTGAACTGGGGATTCCTCACAGAACCTCATGTTCATTGGATGAACCTTTGGCATCCTCGGGTGGTGACCAGGCTTCTGGACACATCCGGGGTTGCCCTACAAACCAGGGAGGGTCTCTAGTAGATGGCCGTTATCCTCCTTCCCTAGTCCAAGGGAGAGAACATTAATAAAAAGAACTCTAGTGAACTGGGGATTCCTCACAGAACCTCATGTTCATTGGATGAACCTTTGGCATCCTCGGGTGGTGACCAGGCTTCTGGACACATCCGGGGTTGCCCTACAAACCAGGGAGGGTCTCTAGTAGATGGCCGTTATCCTCCTTCCCTAGTCCAAGGGAGAGAACATTAATAATAAAGAATCACACTGGTTTTGTGTACCAATATTTTTTTGATTTCACTTTACTTTATTTGTATTTTTTCATTAATTTTTTAATTATTTTTTACTTCATTTTTTTATTTATTTTTTATTTTTTATATATTTTTTTTTAATTTTTTAATTTTATTTTTATTTTTTATATTTTTTTATTTTTTATTTTTTATTCCTTTATATACATTTTCGTTTATCATTTATTTACATTTTATTTGTATTATTGTCTATCTACATTTCATTTCATTCTCTTAATCTGTGTAAAATCTCATTACTCTACACTTTGGGATTTATTGTGTACCATCCCTTGGGTGCTGTTCACACACTGGACCATTCTCCATCTGATCTATACGCTTCTCACGGGCGTAAGTCCAGGCGTCTGTGGGCTCCATGACTACAGCATCACGTGATCGCTGTTAGTCATGTGACACGTTCACCTGACCGGAACTCGGCTGCTCGCAATAGGAGACGCCGAAAACGGCGTCCCATGCTGCGGGCGCCATACTGCTATGCTCAGGAGCATCTCACAGGTATCTCCACTTACCATTATATTATACATTATTTAATATTGTCATCAGCTGCAGTTATTAATAGATAATTATATGTATTATGAGATTTTCAAGCATGTTTTTAATTTATTGCACATTTTTATGTAATGCACTTTATACAATATGAATGTACACTTTTTGATACTGTTTATACTACTTGTAATGCAATGTATTTTTTGCACTTATGCACTTTATTTTGTTAATTGTTTATATTGATCATGATGTTGATTGTACACATATGTTTGGGTATATATACCCCCTACTTGAGTTGTGTCACTAAGCTTGAAAATGGTCCTATGGTAGGACAGAAACGTTGCTGCTATGTGAGCCAATAAATCACCACTTTTTTTCACGTCATTGAGGAGTGCTGCGCTTTTTCTATGTTTATATTACATGGACTTTGATCGGGTCTGAGGCGCTGGCACCCGCTGCTGTATTGGATAAGTAGTGCTGCAGATTTTCTTCATTTATATCTATATATATATATATATATATATATATATATATATATACACTCTAGCATTTTATCTAGTTTTTGAATGCCAGTAAAACAACAAGAAAATAAATAAAACTCATAACCGTGTGGTATCCCGGTACCGGATTGCATCCGTTACCTTGTGGGGAGGTCATCAAAGTCAGAGTCCCTAGTTACCAGGGAGGTCCTCATCTATAGTTAGCCCCTTGTCACCCCTTAAATGGTTAAAACTATTCAAATTCTAAGTGTATATATGTATATAATGTATCCTTACCTGGTTGTAGCGTCGCAGGACCTGCGGGTCACGTGATGCTTTCCAAAACTCTATGGTTTTATGGTTCAAGGACCTTTGGAGGGAGTCGCCCACCATGCATTGTAACGGTGAGTGACAGCTGACTCGGACCAATCCAAAATGGCCCTGCCCCTGTACATATAAGGGAGCGGCGGCCATTGATCTCTCTCTTTCCTCGTCGGCTGCTGATAGAGGAGGATCTGCGCAGCTGTAGTCAGCAGTGACTAGGCCCAAGCATTGTGGCAACGGCCATCTTACGAAACTGTGAGTTATCTCAAACCCTCTTAAAGGGGTACTCCGGTGCTTAGACATCTTATCCCCTATCCAAAGGATAGGGGATAAGATGCCTGATCACGGGAGTCCCGCCGCTGGGGACCCCCGTGATCTTGCACGCGGCGCCCCGTTTGTAATCAGTCCCCTGTGCGTGTTCGCTCCGGGACTGATTGCCGGCGACTACAGGGCGGGCGGCGTGCGATGTCACGCCTCCGCCCCGTGTGACGTCACGCTCCGCCCCTCAATGCAAGCCTCCTGATGTCACACGCCGCCCACCCTGTAGTCGCTGGTAATCAGTCCCGGAGCGAACACGCTCCGGGGACTGATTACACACTGGGTGCCGCGCGCAAGGTCACAGGGGTCCCCAGCAGTGGGACTCCCATGGTCAGGCATCTTATCCCCTATCATTTGGATAGGGGATAAGATGTCTAAGCACCGGAGTACCCCTTTAAGTCTGCAAGATCACCGGACCTAAACAGACCCCTAAATCCGGACGGATCTCTGCATCAATCCTAATTCTAATAACCTCTTGGATAAGCTAATGGTCGGCGGCATCTGTCAATCACTGCTGTACTACATAGAGACTGTATTGCTAAGACTGTTGCTGTTAATTGGATGTACCGCAAGTACCTCAGTAAAGTTTATACAAGTTCAAGTTCATCCCTATTGTGGACCTTCATTGATTTAAGCACACACACCTATCGTTTCTGGGAAGGGTGGCGATAGGCCGAAGATTTACCTCAGCGTATTAACCCGCACCCTGGCGTCACGAGTGGCAGGGGTTAAATTAACCCCTCATCTACTGAAGCAACACCCCAACTACACTACACCCCCAAGGCCCTACCACAACCGCGTTTATGCCTTTTTTCCATGCCAAGTAATAGGAATAGGGCAGGGTTGCCACTTGGCCAGTATTTTACCAGCACAGCCAATATTTTGGCTACTCTGCCAGAATTTTTATATTAAAAGTACTGGCAATACAATGGCCAGTATTTATCCAACCAATCCTCCAACTCTGGGAATGTTGCACCATAACCTATACCAGTGTTTCCCAACCGGAGCACCTCCAGCTGTTGCAAAAGTAGAACTTTCAGCATGCCCAAACAGCCAACGGCTGTACGGGCATGCTGGGAGTTGTAGTTTTGCAACTGCTGTAGGCACCCCTGGATGGGAAACACTGACCTATACTATATACCAGTGGTCTTCAACCTGTGGACCTCCAGATGTTTCAAAACTACAACTACCAGCATGCACGGACAGCCAACATGCTGGGAGTTGTAGTTTTTCAACTGCTGAAAGCACCCCTAGTTTGAAAAACACTGACCTATTCTGTATACTACTATATCATCCAACATGCTGAAAGTTGTACTTTTCGTTTGGGGCAGCTGCTAAGCCACGGGCCGTATCAGGGCATGCTGGGACTTGTAGATAGTAACTAACTGCAACTCCCAAATTTAATAAAAAAAAAGCAATCAAAAAGTCCCATAAAAAAAAAAATGGTACTGGTAAAAACTACAACACTGGCAACACTAGTTACAGGGGTAGCAACCCTAGTTACAGGGGTAGCAATTGCACCTGAGCCCTGGTGCCAAAGGAGTTTCATAGGACCCTCTGTCACACAAGTAATTTGGTGCCTGTCTGTGATTCATAATGTTTTGCCCAGGCATAACATAATAAGGTGTGGCAGATCATATCTGGGGGAATCTATGATAGAGCCACCGCATATCAAATTGTGATCAGGATACTGGATTGTACAGACAATGCACATGAGAGGCTATAGACTGCACCTGTGCAGCAGTATTCATGTCGCAGGAAGTCCAGCCCAATGCAAAAACAGGCAGATTTTTAATTTTTTTTTTTTTTTAGAGCTGAGGCAAGTGCTCTCTATCACCCAAAGTGCATGAAAAAGTGCAAACGTGTCAAACCAAAAAAACGTGAACAAAGGATGCGGTCTATCGCTAAGTCCTTCTCCGACAGGAGAGAGGCCCCCCAACAAACTTACCCTTCACCTCCGGGCCAAAAGGCACCTGCAAGGATCCAGGTTCGATGCCCTTTTTCGCCGAAGCTACTAAGGGGCCGAAAATGTTCCTGGCTTCAACCTAGGCGTTAGCCAAAGTATCAGCCAAGGAGCCGTTTACTGATGGCATCTTGACCGAAGTAAAGATGCCCAGAGGTTGCAGGGAGGTGAGGAACCTTATAGCCACACACACCTCCCCTAGACCACCAGGAGGGACACCCAGAAGGGCTACCGCATCCTGCCAATCCTGTGTACCAAGAAAAACACGATACGTGGCACAGTGACAAACAAACACAAAAAATAAGTGAATGAAGTGCAGATATACTGCCCAGTCATCCGGCCGGATCTATAAAAATTTCCCCGATCCTAGCCAGAAGGCCGGGATACCAAGGGTGAGTGCCAAAGGTGAAGAGTAATGGTGCAGTGTTTTCACTAAGTGAGTTATAACACCCAGTGAGTTTCGGCACCTCAGGGTCACCACTCCTGAGGAACAGAAGTACCTCGGCTCTACACTCCTCTACCTCATGGCGAGACCCGGAGGAAACAGGTCACATCAGGGCAGCCGTCGAGCTGATTCCTCAGAACCAGCCCTGGAACGCCCTGGTACACCTGCTCCCTCCATGCAGCACCCATCCTACATCAATGGCCAGAGACTAAACCACTGATAAGAACAGATACTACACTTGATCTTAGCCAAAAGGCCAAGAAGCGGGCAGATAAGGCAATAGCCTTACATATTCTACAGCAACAGAGTTCCCCGAAGGGGCTATACAGATTTACTGCTTGGGGAACAGTGTGTACTTTATTGTTGCTATATAACATTATAGCCCAGACACTTTCAGATAAGCATCTTAGTGAGCAAACAAAGTAACCGGGTTCAGCTATTGTCAAGACAAAGGGGGAGATTTATCGAAACCTGTGCACAGGGAAAGTTGCCCAGTTGCCCATAGCAACCGATCAGCTCTCTTCTTTCATTTTTAACAAGGCCTCTGCAAAATTAAAAAAGCCATCTGGTTGCTATGGGCAACTGGGTAACTTTTCCTTTGCACTGGTTTTGATAAATCTTCCCCCAAAGAAGTTTTGTCCTGCGCAAATTTTAGAACTAGTAATCATACCAGGTTTTCTAATCTGTTTCGCACCTTGATACGCAACATTATCCATGGCTGTGGATAACCCGATGTCTATTTTCTAGATTTGACCATCTGCCAAGGTCAACGCAGCACCGCACATGGGAGGATGAATCAGTGTCTATATGTATTACACAATAATCAAATAAAGCAGTCTACAGTCTTCTAAGTAATGTGTTGTACGGTCAAAACTTCATGATCTGTTAAATCTGTTCACTGGCCGAAATATTTTTTACTCATTGATCACGCTTTCACTAGGATGAATTGGGTGCAGAATATATTGGTGGAAAAAGCATAAGTGAAAAGCAGACTAAATATTGGAACTGCTGAATTGCTGTTTTTCTATCATGGATCTGTTGGCTTAAGCTGCGTGGCTCTCTTACGCCCCGGTCTAAAATATACCTTATATATTATATGTCCAAGCCCCAAACTGTTAACAAAATAAATGTCTGTGCGGAAAGTGTTTCTTAGATACCTGCCAGAAGATAAAATAATAAACACACAGATACCAGGCACACGTCATTATTATATATGAATATCATGCCTAAAGAGTATATGGTGCAAAAGTGTTTCCAAGAAAGAAATAAGATATGCATTGAGAGATTCTATTCACATACCACATGTAATCCTCCTAGTGTTTATACTGTCAAACAAAACACATGACATGTCTGACTACTGCTTCAGAGCTATGCTGCTTTACTTTTTTACACAATTTCCCATTTTGTAGTTTAATCATAAAATCTGTGGTCACTACTGTATATTTTGGTTTCTCAATAATAACATATGATGAACTATGTCCTGATGGTTAAGATGTAGTATGATGCAGGTCATCGCTGTCAGTCAAGATCTGAATAGAAAGGTGGAGAGGTTTTCAAATATAGGAGAAAACTCTCCTGGTCCCCAAATTCCCAGGCAGACACTCTGCAGTCCATTAGCTTATGGCATGTAAGTGCTAACAGGGGTATTCCGGTATCAGAATAGAAGAAGACTATCACCCCAAAATATATAACTTACTAATATAGTGTTATCTAGAAATGTACTAGTTTCAGTGTGCTTTTGCATGATTTACCCCTGACAGGAAGTTGTGTAATCCTTTAATTTGCAATGGAGTGTTGTCACCAGCTCCCTTACTCAGGCCTCAAGTCCTGCAGGAATGCATGGGAACTGAGTTCCTGCACTTTTTCCACAGCAGGAACACAGTTCCCATTAGAAGGAATCCTGCAGGATCAGCCCTGATGTGGAAATCTTGGGTGAGATCCCACACTTTTTTTCCCAGGACTTGACCCCTGCCCTTACTCCTCCCCCTCTCATGAGACAACATGTCATCATCTGCTATCTCAGGAGGCTTGGCTGGATTCGGTCTCTGACCTCTAGCTTCTCCTCCATCACCTTTCATCACCTCTGACCAGCCCCTATGGTCTACATCACCATCTGCATGACAAATACACACACACACATATATATATATATATATATATATATATGGGGAGATTTATCAAAACCTGTGCAGAGGCAAAGTTGCCCAGTTGCCCATAGCAACCAATCAGCTTACTTCTTTCATTTTTCACAGGCCTGGTTAGGAATGTAAGAAGCAAGTTGATTGGTTGCTATGGGCAACTGGGCAACTTTGACTCTGCACAAGTTTTGATAAATCTCCCCCATAGTGTATACAAAAAAGAAGGTTGCAGCAGCACTCTTGGTCAAAAAATTGAGGCTCTTAGCGCACTTTTTGATCAAAACGTGTCCCCCATCCACCACGCGGAGGTGGCCTCATTTTCGATGGGACCCTAACACTCATTTCACTCACCTCTGCTGGGCATATGGCCTCTGACTGGGTGACATGCTGGATCCACTATCAATTAAAAAACCCTCCTGTGAAAAAGGGGAGGGGTGCACGGCTAGAGAGGGTGCCACTCCCCCTAAATTGCGCAGCAAAAACAAAAAGAAACATAGCCAGCACAACTACCTAATACACGGGTGCCCGCTGCTGTGGCAAATACAGTGTATACAAAAAAGAAGGTTGCAGCAGCACTCTTGGTCAAAGAGTGCTGCTGCAACCTTCTTTTTTGTATACACTGTATTTGCCACAGCAGCGTGCACCTGTGTATTAGGTAGTTGTGCTGGCTATGTTTCATTTTTTGTTTTGCTATATATATATATATATATATATATATATATATATATATATATATATATATATATATATATATATTATTGCACTCTTGTGGCAGAACATGTACCTGAATTCAAGATAGTGGAATTCCTATGATTTAGTAGACTCACTTTATATTTTTGCAGTTTACCTGATGGCTTCCAAATAGATTATGTCAATGTGTTTTCTAAGGCTGTGTTCACACGTTGCGGTAGCATTGTGGTTTCAATGAGGTACTAGCAGTAATGTAATGGAACTGCAACGTGTAAATGATGTGTGTTGCCTAATATACTGTTCTTTCTACTGTGTTTGCTGGGCTTATACATGAGATAAGATAAATCTATTTACTGATTCCACATTTTTAACACAATTATGCAATATGTAATATTAGAGAAAATTTTAAGGAGGTTTCAGTTGATGGATTGTATGTCGTCTTAATTCATTTCCCCTCATGCAGTTTACATTTCCCATAATGCTTCTGGCATTGCACAGGGGGACGAATCTCATTATATTGCACTAGTTTTACTCTGGGTCCTATCTACGTTCAGCAAGCAGTAGATCAGTCACATAGAACTTCTGTCCCATAAAGAGAACCTGTCATCAGTTTCATTCTTTCCTAACCACAAGCAACATGAATAATTGTAGTTAATAATATCTTACATTACACGTGTATTATATCACATCATAACTAATTTAATGCTGTGATCTCATCATTACGGACAACAAAAATATAAGATTCATGCACACGGCTCAGCTTTATAATTGTTTATAACTTTAAATTCCTATATAATCAAACAGAAAAAATAATAATTACACAGAATGCAATGATGCTTATAAAGCTGTGCACCTTCTTCTGCAGCCTAGAAAAGTGTGTTTGCTTGGGAAGAATGATTTCTGATTAATTCACTAGATAAAATTTAAGCAAACACATATAGCGCTCAAGGCCATAACGCTCGAGCTTACCACAGGCTGTACGGGTCTTCTTTCATTACATTTAGCAGGAAAGTTTCTTAGCTATAGTCATCACGTACATAGTATGGTCGTGGAGAGCCTGAACTGCACTTTGACTCTAACTGAAAAATGAAGCGACAAATAATGATAAAGATAGCTAGTAAACTACATAGCAGCTCTCTGGTGTTCCTAAAACAGTAATGAATAGTTGTGCAGTAATGTAGCTAATCCAATTGCAATAACAAATGACATTGTGTTGTAAACTATAAACAAAAGACCTGACAGTGTTAATTCCTGCTAACACTCACCCTGCGTCAATCTAGAAAAAACGTTCCCAGCGTGTTAATATTAACATCTCGCACGAGCCTTGGTGCCTTGTATTAAACAAAGACTACAGATTCCAGTTATCACACTGATTTTTATGCATATTTATGCATGATACTATCTTCTATACTAACATTGTTCATAAGGTTGAGAAAAAGACCATGAAGTTCAACCTATATCTCTATTGTGTCCCTACTGTGTTGGGAAGAAGGCAAAAACCCTTATGAGGCTGATGCCAATTGCCCCATACTAGGGGGGGGGGGGGGATCCATCCTGACACTAAATATGGCAGTCAGAATAAATCCCAGGATCAATGTTTCCCTAAACTGTAGTATTGTTATTTTCCAGAAATGTACCCAGGCCTTTTTTTTTTTTTTTTTATTGAGCTCACCATTTCTTCCTGGAGAGAGTTCCATAGTCTCACTGCTCTTACAGTAAAGAACCCCTGTCTGTGCTGGTGTAGACCTTCTGTCCTCTAGGTGAAGAGGATGCCCCCTTGTTATAGATACAGACCTGGGTATAAATAGATCATAGGAGAGATCTCTGTACTGCCCCCTGATATATTTATACATAGTGATTAGGTCTCCCCTAAGCCTTCTATTTTCGAAACTAAATAACCCTAATTTTCATAAACTTTATGGGTACTGTAGTCCTCCTATTCCCCTTAATATTCTGGTTGCCCGTCATCGGACCCTCTCTAGCTCCACTATATATCTGTTGTACACTGGTGCCCAGTACTGCACACAGTTTTCCATGTGTAGTCTGACTAGTGATATGTACAGTAGTAGAATTATTTCCTTGTTGTGGGCATCTATGCCCCTATTGATGAACCCCATGATTTCATTTGCCTTGGCAGCAGTTGCTTGACACTGGTTGCTTCAGTTACATTTACTGTATCAAGTTGGATTCCAGACATTTGTGAACCCAGACTAAGTAATTTTCCATGTCAGTCATCCCCAGTGCTTTTCCACTCAGTACATATTCTTAGCCTGGAATTGAACCACATCTGCCACTTCCCATCCCAAGCCTCCAACCTATCCAGATCCATTTGTAACAGTGCACTGTCCTTTATTATGTTAATCACATAAGAGTATGATCACACTATGGAATCACCCTGCGGAAATCTGATCAGGCGGACCTGCGCCATCACCACTGGCAACAATGCAGTCCACGCGTAATCTCGTTGAAAGAATGAATGTGTTAATTCTTTCAGCGGATCTCTTGCAGTATCTTAATTTACTCCACCCAACTTCAACATGTGTTCCACACAGGCCCAAATAAAAAAACATAACTCCCAAACAGAAAAACAGAACATGGCCGCACACTCACAACATGTACTATGATCTATTTCTTCTCAGCATAATTTCAGAAACTAACAGGATGTTAATGTACCATTTAATCAAACCTTGCAAGCCCACTCGCCATGTCAAGGCCACCTAATAACAGTGGGTCTCTAAACTAAAACTGGCATAGTGCGAAGTGGCAACCACTGCCGCTGCGGTTCCTAGCCCACAGGGGGAATGACCCAGTTGCCAGACAGTCCCACTGCTGCCCAACCAAGCCCCCTGACTCTGGGCCACACCACCCCATAGACAAAGCACCATAACAACAATGGCCGCCGCATAGCATCACACCAGTTTGAACACCTACCATGTGCTCCCTGCCAGAGGCTTGGAAGAATGTTAGAAGGAAACCCCTATGCCGTCTCCTGTCTTGACAATGCGAGTGGGCTTGCATGTTTTGATCAAAAGATACACTAACAACCTCTTAGACTTCTTTCACACTACAAAATTACTCCGTTTTAAAGATCCGTACGAAGTTCCGTCTAAAAATCAGCTGTAAAACGGCAGTTACAGTTGGTGCAAAAAGACACTGCGTCAAAGTATTGCGCCAAAGTTACAGGAAAAAAAACACATAAATCCTTTGATAAATTCCCCCCATAGTGTATATATAGATATGGGAAAGCAGTAACCAGTTTACAGAGAAATTAAAGGGGCACTCCACTGGAAAACATTTTCTTTTAAATCAACTGGTGCCAGGAAGTTAAACAGATTTTTAAATTACTTCTGTTAAAAATTCCAATCCTTCCAGTACCTTTTAGATGATGTATACTACAGAGGAAGTTCTTTTCTTTTTGAATTTCCCTTCTGTCTGACAACATGCTCTCTGCTGACACCTCTGTCCATGTCAGGAACTGTCCAGAGCAAGAGAGGTTTGCTATGGGGATTTTCTCCTACTCTGGACAATTCCTAAAATGGACAGAGGTGTCAGCAGAGAGCACTGTAGTCAGACAGAAAGGAAATTCAAAAATAAAAGAACTTCCTCTGAAGTATATAGCAGCTGATAAGTACTGAAAGGGTGAGGATTTTTTTAATCAAAGTAATATACAAATCTGCTAATTTTTCTGGCACCAGTTGATTTAAAAGAACATGTTTTCCAGGGGAGTGCCCCTTTAAACAAAATGAGGGAGAAGATGAAATGGAGGAGCATGACTAATAATAAAGATGGCAGCTCTGAATAAACGCAAGGACAAGAAAATATATTGGAATGAACGAGTAATGACAGTTGAGGAGAAATAAATAAAATGAGCTTACAGTTTAATACAGTGGGAGATGGTTAAAGGGATGAAGAGTGAGGATATATCTATAAATATTGAAGGTAACACTGGGAAAGCAAATAAGACTGAAAAAGAAATCAGACACTAACAAGGTGAAATGATTAAGTGACTTCAAGATAAAGAGCAGGGATATGATGCTATAAAAATGGAAATCTGAAAAATATATGAAAACAATAAATCACATAAGTGGAAATAAAGAGCTAAGAAAGAAAAGTATTAGTAAAGAGCAGAATGTAGCATACAAACAATTAGAAGAATGAAAATTCAAGAATTTCAAGATTCTGACAATCTAACATTTATGGGTTCCAGGGTATCCTCATACATTTACTGCTGATATAGCAAACAAGGATTTCTATCTTAAAAGGAACCACTGAAAATGTTTAACCCGTTAAGGACTGAGCGTTTTTCCACTTTCGTTTTTGCCTCCTCACCTTTTAAAAATCATAACCCTGTCAATTTTGCACCTACAGACCCATATGATGGCTTGTTTTGTGCGCCACCAATTCTCCTTTGTAATGACATAAAAAATGTATGGCAAAACAAAAAATAAATATTTGTGGGACAAAATAAAAAAAAACACAATTTTGTAACTTTTGGGGGCTTCCGTTTCTACGCAGTACATTTTTTGGTAAAAATGACACCTTATCTTTATTCTGTAGGTCCATGGGATTAAAATAATACCCAATTATATAGGTTTGATTTTGTTTTACTTCTGTTAAAAATCATAACTACATGCACTAAAATGTATGCACATGGATCGTACCCAGAGAGTGGTGGTCAATGATTCGTACTCTGATTGGTCCCCGGTTATTAGTGGTGTACCCCAAGGTTCAGTACTGAGCCCGCTGTTGTTTAAGGACACAGCCATCACGCCCACTCCCATAGACATGAATGGAGGGGGCGTGGTGTGACGTCCCGAAGGGTGTGGCTGTAACATCATGTCTTGGTCTCGGGAGAAGCACAGAGGGCTGAACAGAGATCGCGGGGGTCCCAGCGGAGGGACCCCTGCAATCAGACATTTTATCCCCTATCCTTTGAATAGGGAATAAGATGCCTATGCCGGAATACCCCTTTAATGGTAAAAACGGCAGGTTAATTGTGATTAAGGGCAATGTGATTAAAATTATACCTATATTTACATGCTTTTATATTATTGTACTGCTTTAAAAAAAAAAATTTTATTTTGTTAAAGGGTACCTCTCATCAAAAAAACTTTTGATATATTATAGATTAATGTATGCAGAATAACTTTACAATTGCATGTTATTAAAAAATATGCTTCTTTCTATTTAATTTTCCACTTTGAAGAAATGACCACTAGGGGTCTCCCTACCAGTCCTGGCAGCAAGCATTTCAGACTTATGCTGGAGTCCTAAACACTACGAGCTGCCAGTCTGCTTTGTTCACAAAGGAGAACACTTAGAGCTGCCAGCCTGCTTTGTTCACAGCCTGTTTGGCTGTGAACAAAGCAGGCTGGCAGCTTTGAGTGTTTAGGACTCCAGCATGAGTCAGAAATGCTTGCTGACAGGACTGATCGGGAAAAATACAATAGAAAGAAGCATATTTTTCATTAACATGCTTTTGGAAAGTTATTCAACATTCATTAATCTAAAATATATCAAAAGTTTATTTGATGAGAGGTACCCTTTGAAATAAAGTACTGTATGCTTAAAGTTGTCCTCTTCTGACCCCCTATAATTTCTTATTTTCCATATATGGCGCTGAACGAGGTACCACTTTTACATTTTGGTCACTTTTTATTCCATTTTTTTGTGATGTGACCAAAAATCAGCAACTTTAGACTTTGCTATTTTTTTTACATTTATTGCTGTTCACCAGATGGGATCATTGAAGAGTACCTTTCACGAAAATAACTTTTAATAGGATGTTCATTAAGCCTTTTTGTTTTTTTACATGTCTCTTATTAAAAAAAAATGCACACTTCATTTATGTTTTGAGAAACCACCACTAGGGGTCTCTCTACATAAGCTGGCCTCTAGTGTCTGCTAGATTTCGGACTCATGCTTGCCTGGCAGAAGTCCAAAATCTCACACTGCGGCCGGCACACGTAACGAGCTCAGCGCTTCTCCCTGCCTGTCAACCAGACTGGTAATCAATGTTTGGAGCAGAAAAAAATGACCCTTTTGACGGCGCTGCTGGTTCAAATAAGGAGTAGATCCAATAAGGAATAGATCCAAGCCATGAATATTAGAAAACACTGTAGTGGTTTATTGAAATAAAAGAAAATAATAAAAAATGCAGGGATGACGCGTTTCGGGGGATCCACCCCCTTCCTCAGATCAGTCAGACTGATCTGAGGAAGGGGGTGGCTCCCCCAAAATGTGTCATCCCTGCATGTTTTATTATTTTCTTTTATTGCAATAAACCACTATGGTGTTTTCTAATACTCCTGGCATGGATCTATTCCTTATTGGATCTACTCCTTATTTGAACCAGCAGCGCCATCGAAGGGGTTGTTTTCTTCTGCTCCAAACATTGATTTTCATCAGGATCGGATCATTCCTGTTTCCTGTGACCTGGGCTCTGCAGCTGGCTTTCCACTCTTTTAGAAATCCCTGTGTGGGTTGATTAAGCGGCCACTACTTAAGGGTACTCCGTGCCTCATGACACCTTCTGTCACATCCTTATTGATTGTTATTGTGGTCTCTTTTGTTTCTTTTCAACCAGACTGGTGGGAGTGTGAGCACAGCAGGGAGCGCTCCTGACATGGCCAAATGTCAGTGCAGCGCTGCCCTGCATGAAGAGTAGATTGGGTTTGCCTCCCAATAGTGCTTATCGAGGTCTTCTATTAGGCAAAAAAAACTCTGTCACTCCCTCACCCCCGTGATTATAGCCCGGTCGCAGCGCCTGACGCCACCTACCCTCCCCCCTTCATGATTATAGCCCATTGCTGCAGCGCCGGACGGTTCCCCTCAACCTCGACAGATACTTTAGATGCAGTGATAAGTATAGATCACGGCATTTGAAGGGTTAATGACTGACATCAGCGTGATCCTAATGTCTGTCATTATCCATGAGGTCCTGGATGCTAATAACAGTAGCTGGCTTGGCTCGATCATAGTGACATACCAGTGCACAGCAACGTACATGAACAGTGCGTGTCCTCTTAAGGTTAAAGGGGTACTCCGGTGAAAAATAATATTTTTCAAATCAACTGGTGCCAGAAAGTTAAATCAGATTTGTAAATTACTTCTATTTAAAAATCTTAACCCTTCCAGTACTGTCCAACTGTTGTAAGCTCCACAGGAAGTTCTTTTTAAATTTATTTTCTGCCTGACCACAGTGCTTTCTGTTGACACCTCTGTCTGTCTCAGGAACTGTCAAGAGCGGGAGCAAATCCCCATAGTAAACCTCTCCTGCTCTTGACAGTTCCTAAGACAGACAGAGGTGTCAGCAGAGAGCACTGTGGTCAGACAGAAAAGAAATTTAAAAGAAAATAACTTTCTGTGGAGCATACAGCAGCTGATAAGTACTGGAAGGGTTAAGATTTTTTAATAGAAGTTATTGTCAAACCTGTTTAACTTTCTGGCACCAGTTGATTTAAAAAAAAAAAATGTTTTTCATCGGAGTCAAGAGATCCTAATTAATTGGCTACTTTCATAGTAAAGTCACAGCATATAACCACCATAGGCGTGCGCACGGGGTGTGCCGGGTGTGCACAGGCACACCCTAATCACCGCGGACGCGGCCCGCTGCTGCAGGACTTTTTTTTTTTTTCTATCACTGTTAAACCCCAGCCCCACCGGACATCGCCGACATCACCAGCCCGACCCCCCACCACCCCCCGCTCGGCGCCGCAACCGCTACTACACACATTATCCCTACACTGACTGACCTTACATGCCGCCCGGGGCCGCTTTAAGAGCGCGGGGGCTGATGGGTCAGGCGTCAGTGCACACGGCTGCACATGACGTCATGACGCACGCGCGCACTGTTTCTGGAGAGCCCGCACAGGAGAGGCCCGCTGCCAGGGAAAGGACAGGAGAAGCCCGGGCCCCCAGCTCTGGAGTCTGGGCTTCTGGAGAGGGCGGCTAAGGAGAGAGAGGCCTGCAGCAGCAGCAAGTGCCGGTAAGTGGCTGCTGGCCTGCTGCCATACATGATGGGGATGTAGTCCTGAACTGTGAGCCTACATTATGTATGCTCACAGCTCAGGACTACATCCCCATCATGTATGATTGTGACTGTCTATTATATGTAGGCTTACAGCTCAGGACTACATCCCCATCATGTGTGATTGTCTATTATATGTAGGCTACATATAATAGACAGTCACAATCATACATGATGGGGATGTAGTCTTGAGCTGTGAGCCTGGGCATGTGTGGTGTGGTCAGGGCATACTGGGAGTTGCATGCTGGGAGTTGCAGTTACTACTGTGACGCCCAGCATGTCCTAATAGTATCAGGGTATGCTGGGCATTACAGTTAGTATTAACTGCAACTCCCATCATGCCCTGATACAATCTCGGTCTGCTCTGCAGCTGTCCCAAAATTAGTTTTGGGTCAGCGGCAAAACCATAGGCTGTATCAGCCTGATACAGTCTATGGTTTTGCAGCTGACCCAAAATTACAACTCCCATTATGTTGCACTATACTCCTGAGTCCTGGGGAAGCAATGCATTCATTTTGGGACAGCTGCAGAGCAGACCAAGATTGTATCAGGGCATGCTGGGAGTTGCAGTTACTATCTGTAATGCACCTAATGTGGGGAGAACTATATTGCATCTAATGTGGGGGAACTGTACTGCACCTAATGTGGGGGAACTATACTGCACCTAATGTGGGGGAACTATACTGCACCTAATGTGGGGGAACTGTACTGCACCTAATGTGGGGGGACTATATTGCACCTAATGTGGGGGAACTATATTGCACCTAATGTGGGGGAACTATATTGCACCTAATGTGGGGGAACTGTACTGCACCTAATGTGGGGGAACTGTACTGAACCTAATGTGGGGGAACTATACTACACCAAATGTGGGGGAACTGTACTGCACCTAATGTGGAGGAACTGTACTACTAACCTAATGTGGGGGAACTATACTGCACCTAATGTGGGGGAACTATACTGCCAACCTAATGTGGGGGAAATATATTTCCATCCTAATGTGGGAGATTTATACTGCCAACCTAATGTGTGGGAACTATGCTGCCAACCTAATGTGAATACAAAAATATAAAATTGTACTATTCTGATCCCTATAGCACTTTTATTTTTCTGTATATGGGGATGTATGAGGGTCATTTTTAGCGCTGTGATTTGTAGTTTTTATCTGTACCATTTTTTATTTTTTTTGCTTTTTAGATATTTTTTATGGTATTTGAAGTGACCAAAAATGTGCTAATCTGATTAGTGCACTATTACGACTTTTGGGACCCCACTTCTGATTTTGCCCAGGGCCATGCTAAACCTAAAACAGGCCCTGGATCCAATCCTCCTATACTATGCAAGCAGGAGTGTGTGTGTGTGTGTGTATGTATATGTGTGTGTATATATATATATATATATATATATATATATATATTAAACACACACACACACGCGTGTGCGGAGTGAGTTTGTGCTTTAGGGTGCACACCCTAATGCAATAGGCTGCGCACGCCTATGATAACCACAGAGACAATAAGTATGCAAAAAAGTGTATAACCTTTATTAGAGTGATTATAAAAAACACTTAAAATGGTGCAGACAGAAAACAGGTACAGACAGATAAATATAGGTGGCTCAAAAAAGTGGTGTAAGACTGAGTAGCAATATGAATAACAATTGATTGGACAGGCACCTTAATGGATATATACAAAAAACTGCTGCAGAGTCATATAGAAATGACCAATATATAGGCAGGTCTACCCACAGGGCTATACACCAATATGAATATATAAGCTACTCAAATGACTAAGGGGTTACCCATATAGAAATGCAAATCCACATAAACAGATGAGGTGCAGTGTTGCCAATACTATAAATGGGGCACTATGTTGTAGGGCACATAACTACTGCCAGTGTGTTGGTAGGTATCAGCCATCACAAACAATAGCCCACAATACAGGTAGGTTTAACACCGCACAACATCCACGTGAAAGAACAGGAGAACCCTTACCACTGAGATCGCCACCCCAACGCCGTTTCGCATAGAGCTTCTTCAGGGAACATTCCCTGAAGAAGCTCTATGCGAAACGGCGTTGGGGTGTCGGTTTAAGAAATTATAAGGAGCAGAGTAAATGGTGGTTCTCAACGATTGTTCACTGTTTCGGGCATATCACTGTCTGATACATATAATCAGACATATATATATATATATATATATATATATATATATGTTTGAAATGTATTTTAATTTGTTTGCTTGTTTTTATCCTACATCAATTGCCTGTTTCCAAAGGATTAGAATAAAGTATAATTTTTTTTCCTGAAGATGGAGCACTATGTAGTTTTTTAAAGTCAACTATGCCAAGACAGAAGTCCTGCATATGTCCGTATCTCTCGGAGAAACCTCACATTGAGCTTTATTTCCCTTAAAAACTGCTCCACCAATATTAGATACCTAGGTGTGGTCCTATTTCCGAATCCATGTGTACTTAGTTCACAAAACAACCTCTTTCTGTGGTCTTATTTTCAGTATAGGTGGAGCTTCCCAAGATCAGACCCCCACTATCATAAAGAGAAGGCCTATCCTGGGAATAAACCCTTAAATAAAATATTGGAGGTCAGGAGGTTTACAAAAAGACAAACATTTAATATGTTTTTAATGAAAATATCATCTGTAAAAATAAGCCACCATATTTAACAGTGTGAAGGTTCAATTATGGGTCAAAGATATAGTTCACTAGAAGTCAGATTTAGAAAGATCATTTGTAGTGAAACCCCTTGGAGAAAATCCATCTTTAGATTATTACACCCTAATGAGTTTTGCTGAACATCTGATTATCATTTGTTGCTATTTTAAGCCAGTTCTCAAACATTTCTTTTAATTATTTTTATGGGAAAACTAAAAATTTTTTAGGGAAGATAGTCATCTATTAATTAATGTATTGGAACATTGTATCGGGTAGAAGGAAAAAATGTTTTAATTGTAACAAAAAAGTTACTACTTATGGTATGTCAAACTGCATTTTATTTATTGACCCTTTTCAATACATCATTGGCAAAGGAACTTACAAACTTACAGTACTGAGTTCATATACATCTAGTTAGCAGTTTAAATACACAAACCCACAAGCCCAATTAGAGACAATATAATACATATATTATTGTGTTCCAAGCTGTACAGAGCTGTGTTATGGCTCCTATACTGTAAATACCATGCATGGGTGACTTCAGATTTTCTTCTCCTATACTGGTTTCCATATTCTGAAGACCTATCCCCTATAAGTATTGCTTTTAAGAAAGACTATTTCTGTAGTACAGTACCATACAGAGGAGCCATACTTAGGCACCTGGATTCGCCACAAAATGGTTGTAAACGTCAGTGGGCTTTACAACATATCACAAATGCGCAGCACTGTAGTTTCAGCCTTACTCTCATTGATCCTTTCCACCTTATCTGAATGATGCTTGACGGGATCAAATTACCATGAAAAAATGTGGACTGGGCCCTGAAACGTTCTACATTTTATTTTAAGAACAGTGTACCATAAAGAACCAACTCATGTGCCAAGCATAATGCCCTGCTTTTTACAGTTTTTAACATTCTCATGCTGACAATATACATTAAAGACTTCCCTCACAGAGGGATTAACCTGGTAAAATTGTGCTCTCTTGTTAATCTAAGACCTACAAACTTAAGACCTTAAGGATCACAGGTTTTTCATTTTTGCACTTTTGTTTTTTCCTCCTCACCTTGCTTTCGATTTCCCCCCTACAGACCTATATGAGGACCACCCCACTATGATGTGAGGTCAGCGCCTGAGCCCCTGTCATAGAAGGGAAGCGAGACAAGGGCATACATGTACTCCCTTCGTTCTTAAGGTGATAAAGGGGTACTTCCCCTCTGGACATCTTATCCCCTATCCAAAAGGATAGGGGATAACATTTCTGATTGTGTGGGGTCTGGCGTTAAGACACCCCAGCTTTCTGAAGATATTTGTTCAGAACCCTGGGTATGAGGTGGCCATGGTTGTGACGTCACACCATGCCCCTTCCATTCATGTCTATGGGAGGGAGCGTGACAGGCGACCACAGCCGACCAAACCAAGCGTTCTGAACAAAACAGTTCAGAAAGCCGAATGCTTGAGAAAGGCTGCACAGGCAGCTGAAACATTGCACCTGTTTATGGTATAAAATAAAGCTACCCGATTTTTTTTTTTTTGCATTTTGGAGTGTTGCGCATTTTGGAGTGTTGCACATTTTGGAGTATTGCAGCGATCTTCATTTTTCTATACATATATATTTATATATATATATATATATATATATATATATATTTTTTTTATATTTCTATACATTTTTTTTAATACATGTTATTTTTTGCTCGAAGAAGGGACAGATGGGTATCTCTGCCTTTTAAGAGACTCTTGTTAGGCTAGTATGAGGTAGAGTTCTTTGCCCTGCATTAGAGTTAGTCAGCATACCCCCCTTCCCCAAGCACTGAATGAGAAATAAATCTCCCTAACCACTTATTTGTTCATAAAGTGACATTATTCCTTAATTGATCACTTTCAAAAAGTTCCTCTACTCGAGTATGACACCATGAAGCCACATGCTTAGTGTACATGTCCACTCTTGAATACCCTCTTTAAGATCGAGATACATTTTGTGCAGATGAATTTCTTAACACTGTTTGTAGTTCTACATTCCTTATACAGGGCTTTAAACCCCTGCATGGATATAACATTTAAAAAAATAACATGCAGACTACCTACAAGTTCCACCGGGGGACGTGCAGGAGTTTACTTCAGACATTTTCTACTTCAATCTGATTTATAAAATAGATGGTATGCAGCATCCATTTCATCTTTTAACTCTCCATAAGGATATTAGAAATTTACTATCACAGAAGTTATTACCTACAAGGACATAGTCTTAAAAAGTTGACTTTTATAAAAGCATTTTGCCTAAAAATATCATATATTCTGTAAAATGCTTAATAAACTGCTAAATGTTTTTGCTGAAATTGACAACTTATCAGTTAAAAAGATGTTCACAACATTTCCATTTTAAATACTGTATATTTCTATTAATTTTACAGTATTATGTGTTTAACAATGTTCTAGAGATGATTTATTAAGTCGAAATAACTAGTAGTTTATTTGAACCCCCACTTCTGGTATTAAATCTGTTTATAATAGGGCTCACATGTTACTGTCAGTTGGGAAATATTTAGATTATTAGTAGTCTTTGAGGTCAGTATGCTTTGATGTTATTCAGCATATTCGTAAAGCTATCTAAGGCCTGTTTTACATGCCTCTTGATAGAGCTGAAATGGACTATTTTAATGGAGTGTCTTAGCTGCCTTCAGAATAGTGTGACATACACACAGAAAACATGCATTTTACCTTTTATGGACAGGCTTATATTGGAATAATTTGGAGGAAGGAATTCTCAAACATTACTAGAAATTGCCGGCATTAACCAGACTGCGTAAATACAAGGGATACAACTGAGAATGCACAAAAACATGCACACAATCTATTGGATAATATATCAAAATATTACTTCCAATTAGTTTAATATAGCCATTACTTTTAGGGGTTTCTGATGCAAGCTTGCTTTCTTATGTTCTGTTTTACTTTTTGTTCTATAGTTTACCTGTGCGCAAACACCATACAAGTCCAGGATTACAGTGGCTCCATGATATTAATGAGTTGTCAAAATTAATCATTATGGTTAACAAAAAATAAATAAAAAATTACTCATTCCTAGGAATTTCTGCAATCCTATAGCATTAAAATGTGTACTCATATGGCAATATTACTTCGACGCTTTAAAGGACCATTAGTGACAACTGCTGCGTTTATTCTAGTGTCCATAATACTTTGCTACATTACAGGTAATATTTTGTTGCCTTACATTCTATTCTATACTGTAGCTCTAGTAAAATTTTTATTTTTTCTTGTACAATATTCATCCTATACCTACAGCCAGAGCTATTCTTCTCAACATAAAAAAAAAAATGGCCAAAACTAAATCCAGCAAAAGGTGGATGCATTATGTCCCTGCATCTTTTCTACATATTGTTATGTTTTCTGTAAGTAACCTGGTTAATTGCCATAATCATATTCCCACTGTCCCACATACAAGTTACATTATTAGTATGATTGTTAAAATAAATCCAAAGAACTATTAATGCGAAAAAACAAACAAACAAACAAACAAAAAAAACATAAGACTCATAAGCCATGAGCCAGTAGAAGATAGTTTCTGGAGATTATAGGAGATATCCAGGTTATAAAAAAAAATAAAAATTGCAAACAACCCCAAACAAGATAAAAAATTAACAAACAGTTACTCACACCCTTCTGATCCAGCGCTGATTCTCCATTGAGGCTCCAGTCTGCACCCCAATCTTCCATTTGGAGAAGAGCGGCTGCAGCGGCCTCAGCATTCATGTACCATACTCCTGTCAGTCAAATGAGATGGGCAAATGCAAACGGGTACAGAGGGGGTGAAAGAGAACATGGGCTGAACTGTATGGTGTTTTACCATACTAGGAAACACCCCCTTGGCTTTTGAGCCTAAGTTACATGCTAACAAAAAGGCTTATATCTTGGTGTTAGAAAGGACTACAGAGATTTAAAAAAAAAAAAAAAAAAGGTATTCTCAGAATCTTGAGGACTAGCCCTATATTGCCATGTGCCTATTAACACCCTTGTTTGACAGGTCTCCTTTAATCCTCGCCATGTCCAACACAGCCGTTCTGGTCCTCCCCCCAGACTTTTCTTTACATGACTGCACCAATGACATTCCTGGGTACACATGCAATGCAGCGGACCATCTCTGACCTGATGAGGGAGATTTATCAAAACCTGTTCATTTTTCAGCAACCTCTTCAAAAATGAAAAAAGCTATTTGATTGGTTGCTATGGGCAACGCAGCAATTTTTCCTTTGGACAGGTTTTGATAAATCTCCCCCAAAAGCCAAAAATTCCCTTGTGATGATTTTAAATGACTGTACAATTTATTAAGGCTTTTAAAGTCTCAGGAAACTAATGCTGAGCAGCAAGATTGGCGCTTGTTTACTGCCCACCATTGGCCTGTCTAGAGGAGCCATGAAACACCCTACAATGTTACATGTTACAAAGGGCACATAGGTGAAAAATAATACATTTAAAGAGTACCTCTCATGATCTTGTTAAAGGGCTTCTCCACCATCAGGTGATTTTAGTACATACCTGCCAGACAGTAATGGACATGCTTAGGAAGGATCTGCGCTTGTCTTGGGGCTAAATGGCTATGTTGTGAGATTACCATAACACTGTGGCTAGCTTTTTGTGAACTGGTATTTCGTGTTTTGTTTTCTTTTTTTGACTACAAATCCCATAATTCCATTTTCCTCCCTCCCACATATCAGCCACCCCACCCATTGAAACATAACGCATCCATTCAAAAGACCTGTGGTTTTCAATCAGGGTGCCTACAGCTGTTGAATTAGTTGCAGATTGATCTCTCTCTCCCACCAAGCGATCGCTCCACCCATTGAAGCAGACAGGCTCCCTGTCATCAGCTGACTAGTGAGTCAGTTCTCGGCCGCATTGCAACCTGGCAAAAATCTGAGCCAACAGTCATTTTGTATGCTGTTAAAAATAAATATTGGGGTGAAAATCATAGAAGAAAACCGTCACACACAGGTACAGACACTATGAACTACACTAACTTTACAGCCCCCAAATAAAAAAAATTCCTGGAATACACCTTTAAAATTTATAATTCTCCCAGTTCACTGCTCCCATCATGATAAACCACCCCCTGCCTTTATTTTTTTTATTATTTTTTAGTTTTCTACCTTGATATTGCTCTGTATTTTCTGCTCAGTCTCAGTCAGATTCACAGACTGGGAAGGGGCGTTACCAGGTGTCAGGTGCTGGGAAAAGAAGTGTGGGAACTCACCCAAGATTTCCACTCAAGGGTTAGTCCTGAGGACTCCTGCTAATGGGAACAGTGTTCCTGCTGTGGGAAAAAGTGCAGGAACTCAGTTCCCATGAGTTCCTGCAGGACTTGAGCCCAGGGCGTAACCCAGCAGGCTGTAACATCATATGAAGCCATACAGGGGAGAACTTCCTCCATTACTCTGCTCCACACAGCTTAAAGCTGTCCAGTGTGTGAGATGAGCGCTATGATTGGCTAAGGCTGCACCCACCCCCCTCAGCACTTCAGACTGCGATTCCTGATTTTGGACTTCTGCCAGGCCAGCAAAAGTCCAAAGTCTGTGCAAGAGGTGGGGGGAAATGTGCTCTGGACAAGTAGGGAGACACTTAGTGGCAGCTTTTTGAAACACAAATAAAACATAGAAAACTTCCTTTTTTTTTTTTTTAAACAAAGATTTTTTTTTTTTCCATAAGGAGTGCAATAGCAAAAATTAGTTTTAATGAGAGTGCTCATTTAATGCCTTTATGCTTTGTTCACACTTTGTTTGGTGGAACTGTAGGCAGCAACAAACAAAGAAAGACTTACATTGCACATTATTTTTAAACATATTCCTATTTGTATATAGAAAAGTTAAACTGCACTGTGTGAACTTTTTAGGGCCCACTGAGAAAATTTAGTGAGGAGTTTCCTTCACTGAATTTTCTCAGCACATCTGTGTCGCCCAAAATTGGAGCTTATTTTGCACTGAATTTTACTGCTGAAATAAGCATTAGGAAGAACAGTCCTATTGACTTCTGAGTGGATTCTGTTGAAAGAATGAGCATGTTCAGTTTTTCAGTGGAGTGTACACTGAGCAGCAAAATCCCAATGAGATCAATTGGATTCAGCTGAAAACGAATTCTGCCCAAAATTTCCTCTTAGATTTAGTCTGGGTTCACACCACGTTTTTGCAATACAGTTCCCGTATCAGGTTTTTGATCAAAAACAGATTCCTCAAAACCTGACTAAACTGTAAGATTACGTGTACAAATTTTAATCCGTATATGCTTGAAAACTGTATACGGTTTGAAAAATTATGTCCGGTTGCATCTGTTTTTTAAGGAAAAAAACTTATACATTTTTAACTGTTAACTTCATTATGAAGGAAGCAATGCAGAGCAATGCAGAATGCTGAAAGTAGTTGGGCAAACCCCTTGAAACCTTGGTAACTATTTCACTGCCTGCCAGTTACACATATACATGTTGCACTTTAGACATTCAGAGATTTGCTAGTGGTTGCTTTACCATATTTTATGTAACCTCCCCTATATATTAAACATGGGTGGACCATCAAGAAAGCACCTTCTGCACTTCCCCAATTCTCATGGGGCCCAATGCCACTACACTACCTGGATGTTACCTGTAAACCATCCTCTCTGATATGCATGGCTCCTATGGCCCCTCTTGTCTTCTTTGGCTGCTTGATATTCTTTGCCATCCTTTCCTCTTCTTGCCTAAATCTCCCAGCAATCATTGCAGCTCTGTTCTGAGAGCAGCCCCCACCTTCTGCTCTGAGCAGCAGAGAGGTTCAGTGTCTGATTGGCTATGGCTGCACACACCTCCCAGTTCTCAGCACTGAAGAGAGCATGACTTATCAGTGCAGGGCAGCAACCACATAATCTGTGTCTCTCATGAGAGTGGGGGCTGCTTTCAGAGAGGGATTTGGACAGAGACTGAAGGGATGGCATGGTGATGTAATTTTCTCACTTCATGCATGTAAGTGACAACCAAAAAGAGGAAACTGCTCTATATTAGATAATGATGATGATGGTTGATGAGAGGGAAAGGATGGGCTATGGGTTCCTAGTATAGTTTCCCAGAGTACCCCCTTAAATATTTAGTGTGTAATATTGTAATGTCTGATGTTTGTTTTTATTTACCGTATATCCCGGCGTATAAGATGACTTTTTAACCCCAAATTTTCTTCTGAAAAGTCGGGGGTCGTCTTATACGCCGGGTATTGGGTTCCGGCATAGGAATACTTATGATTATCTGCCCGCCCAGCTCCTGTGTGCGGCTGCAGGCGGGGGCCGGCTAGAGCATGTACAAACTAATAAGTATAACTGTATACTTAAAAACCAGGGTGCCTCCAGCTGTTGTGAAACTACAACCCAAGCATGCGCAGTGGGCGAAGATGGCTTACAGAGGAATAGTTGTGGACTGCCGAGTCCAGAGCAGGGTCTCGGTTATGTAAATTTACTCGGTTTATAACCCCCTCAGGGATCAGGACTACATTAGTATTCAGGTTTTGGGAGCCAGATATCCTCCTTCCTCTTCCATCTGTTGCACCTAGGAACACAGCCCTTGTCTCTGCTCTGAAGCTTCCACTGGAGGGTGTGCTAAATACTATTATGTTCTGGGTCTGCATGCTGCAAACGCTGACCGAGACCCCGTGACCCGGTAGCAGTCGGCTGGACTGGATATTTTAATTTGCCGCCACCTCGGTTTGTAATCCACTTGCCTGACCAAGAACCCGGTCCGGGTTCGAAACTTTTAAGTTGCATCCTGAATAAAAATAGCCTTTTTGGTATACACCTGGGCTAGTTTTTATCTTTTATTTCCACCCATCTACAACAAGAAGGCGCTGTGTCTCGTCCAAATTTTCTACAGAGTTCAATAGACTGTATGTAGTCTTTTATACTACATCTTCCATTATCTTATCCGCTTAAGAAAAAATTAAACAAAAATGACTTATTTGAGAGGTTTTTGACTCACAATGTTGTTCAATGACAAGCGCTACCATCATCTCCTTTTTTGTCTTCATGTGGCCACTTTTCCATCAGCAATAAGGGACCAGGCTACCCTATATCTAATTTAGATGCCACATTTGTCACTGGAAAACACTATTGTGAAAGTAATGGGCCCTTTACACAGGACAATATCAGCTGACCTTTCCCGATTCCAAATTATCTTCCTGGGTAAAAAGGCACAGCTTTTACACAGAGCTTTTTGTTGTAATTTTTGTGGCAGTTTTTGGATCCCCACCTTAGTCAGTTAATATTTGATTTAAAAAATAATTATTAAAAGAAGGAATTTTACAGAACTAATAACTGTCTTTCCAAAAATTACAGCTCGGCACCTGAAGGCATCTTAACCAGGAATCTTCAGAAAAAAGAAGAAAGACTTTCACTTGTTTTGTTAAGATTATATATCTAAATTACTCTTAAATCCTTCCAAATTAAGTTCTTAAATCATTTCCATCTGTTCAGTAACCTTCAGTAAACATTTGTTGATAGAAATAAAGTGAACCACGTCAACGTCAAGAAGTTGTATCCAGCAAAGCAAAAAATTAAATTTACAAAATGTTATCTGGGGTTAGGCTATATTCACACTGTGAATGTGTTAGAAGAGCTCTGGAGTATATGGTTAACATATCCAACATTTCCACAGAACCAGTCACCTAATGAAAGCCAAAAGGGTATTATTTTGTCCTTAGTTGGTGACTGGTTCACCCATCTTTAAGTAACCTACCCTATTTATAAAACATGGCTGTATAAATAAAGCATTTTCTACCTTTTTGCCTCAATCGCATTCCTTTAAAAGAGTACTCTGCCACTAGACATCTCATCCCCTGTTCAAAAGATAGGGGATAAGATCTCTGATCACAGGGGGTCCCACCAGTGGGGACCCCCTTGATCTCGGCTGCGGCACACCAGACATCCGGCGCACTGAGCGAACTTTGCTCCGTGCCGGATTACGGGCGATGTGGACGGAGGCTCGTGACGTCACAGTCATGCCCCGCTCGTGAAATCACGACCACGGCTCCTTAATGCAAGTCTCCCATAGACTTGCATTGAGGGGCGTGGCGGTGACATCACGAGCAGGCGTGACCGTGACGTCACAAACCTCCGGCGCTGCACCCGACGCTCTAAACGAATGGCAGGACACCCACTATCAGTGGCGGGACCCCCGTGATTAGACACCTTATCCTTTGGATGGGGGATAAGATGTCTAGGGGCGGAGTACCCCTTTAAGTTTGTATGCTATGGCGAGCAGGGCCCTCACTCCTAATATTTAAATATTTAGTGTACAATATTGTAATGTCTGATACTTGTCTGTATTTGTACCCCCAAAATTGTAAAGTCCTGCAGAATCTGTTGCCATTATATGAAAAATATTATTGTTATTATTATGATGGGAAAGTGAAAAGAGCAGTATACACTTAAAAAACGTACGTATACCATATGGATATATGGATACCTATCAATAATGAATGTCATTGAGTGACACTGTCATAAGTATACATTGGAGGAATACATCAGAAAAATCCTCTGATATAGAGCTTCAATGGACACTACAAGTTCCTCAGTGAAAAGAGAAGGGAAGCAGAATAAGGCCAAGTTCACATGTGTGTTGGAGCTTAGTTCGGGATCTCCATTCCAGTGACAAACAATTACCTGGACAACAGACACCAATGGGTGGTGACAGGTACAATTGACTTTAAAAGAGGTCCATCAGACCTGCTGTATTTTGTTTTTCCAAACTTCTGCTATCTGAACAGATTCAGCAAACGGAGCTTGATGCCTATATAAATTGGGCCTAAGCTGAATTGCAACACAACAGTATATTTTAAATATAGGAGGCCTTTCCCTTTCCCCATGCATTTCTGACAGTGACATGCAGTCCTAAGTCACCCCATAGTCATCACAAGAAGAAGAAGATTACAGATGGATGTCTTCAAAATGATCATACTGGATTCTAACGATAGCAGTGACACATTTTAATATAAAACATTTCTTTTCTCTTATACCTATGTTGTCTATTTTATGACTCTAAAGATTTCATTTTTCTATTTTTCACATTTAATTAAATCCTGAAAAAAATCTTCTCACAAGTCTTCAAGTATTTTCCAAAACACGACAGCAAGTATTCTTAGACTAACAGGAAGCATGTCCTGTAATTGAATTTTCTGCTGAAGAAAGCAATTTTATGGTGCTTTTACAAATCAGTTTTGATTCATTCTCTTAAAGTGGTATTGCCAAGTCACAAATGATGGCATATTACTAGGATATACCATCAATTTTAATCAGTTGGGTCCTACCTCTGGGACCCCTCCACAACCTTAACCCTTGCCACCCACTGTGCAGAGAATTGAAGTGAATAGAGTCAACTGCAGTTCAAAAGGTTTTTTTGCATACTCAGCTCAGCTGGGAAATACAGTATCTCACATACATGAGTACACCCCTCAAATTTTTGTAAATATATACTTATATCTTTTCATATGACAACACTAAAGAAATGACACTCTGCTACAATGTAAAGTAGTGAGTACACAGCCTGTAAAACAGTGTTTAATGTTGTGTCCCCTCAAAATAACTCAACACACAGCCATTCATGTCTAAAACTTTGCAACAAAAGTGAGTACACTCCAAAATGAAAATGTCCAAATTGGGCCCAATTAGCCATACCCCCCCCCCATGTCATGTGACTCATTAGTGTAACAAGGTCTTAGGTGTTAATAGGTAGCAGGTGTTTTAAAGGGCGACTCTTCGAAAAACTATTTTTATTTAAATCACCTGGTGCCAGAAAGTTAAACAGATTTGTAAATTCCTTCTATTAAAAAAATCTTAATCCTTCCAGTACTTACCAGCTGCTGTATGCTCAACCAAAAGTTCTTTTCTTTTTAAATTTCAGTTCTGTCTGACCACAGTGCTCTCTGCTGACACCTCTGTCTGTCTGTTTCAGGAATTGTCAAGAGCAGGATAGGCTTGCTATGCAGATTTGCTCCTGCTTTTGACAGTTCCTGAGACAGACAGAGGTGTCAGCAGGGAGCACTGTGGTCAGATAGAAAAGAAATTAAAAAAGAAAAAGAACTTCCTGTGGAGCATACAGCAGCTGATAAGTAGTAGTGGAAGGGTTAAGATTTTTTAATAGAAGTAATTTACAAATCTGTTTAACTTTCTGGCACCAGTTGATTTAAAAATATATATATAGTTTTTCCCCGGAGTACCCCTTTAACCCCTTAAGGACCAAGGACGTACCGGTACGTCCTTGGTCCTGCTCTTCTGATATAACGCGGGGTTACACAGTAACCCCGCGTCATATCATGGCGGGCCCGGCGTCATAGTGAAGCCGGGACCTGCCTCTAATAGCGCGCAGCGCCGATCGCGGCGCCGCGCACTATTAACCCTTTAGCCGCGCGCTCAAAGCTGAGCCGCGCGGCTAAAAGTGAAAGTGAAAGTTCCCGGCTAGCTCAGTCGGGCTGTTCGGGATAGCCGCGGCTAATCGCGGCATCCTGAACAGCTGACAGGACAGCGGGAGGGCCCCTTCCTGCCTCCTCGCTGTCCGATCGCCGAATGACTGCTCAGTGCCTGAGATCCAGGCATGAGCAGTCATCCGGCAGAATCGTTGATCACTGGTTTCTTATGAGAAACCAGTGATCAACATAGAAGATCAGTGTGTGCAGTGTTATAGGTCCCTATGGGACCTATAACACTGCAAAAAAAAAGTGAAAAAAAAAAGTGAATAAAGATCATTTAACTCCTCCCTTATTAAAAGTTTGAATCACCCCCCTTTTCCAATAAAAAAAAAATACACAGTGTAAATAAAAATAAAAATAAACATATGTGGTATCACCGCGTGCGGAAATGTCCGAATTATAAAAATATATCATTAATTAAACCGCTCGGTCAATGGCGTGCGCGCAAAAAAATTCCAAAGTCCAAAATAGTGCATTTTTGGTCACTTTTTATATCATTTAAAAATGAATAAAAAGTGATCAATAAGTCCTATCAATGCAAAAATGGTACCGTTAAAAACTTCAGATCACGGCGCAAAAAATGAGCCCTCATATCGCCCCATACACGGAAAAATAAAAAAGTTATAGGGGTCAGAAGATGACAATTTTAAACGTATTAATTTTCCTGCATGTAGTTATGATTTTTTCCAGAAGTCCGACAAAATCAAACCTATATAAGTAGGGTACCATTTTAATCGTATGGACCTACAGAATACATATCAGGTGTCATTTTTACCGAAAAATGTACTACGTAGAAACGGAAGCCCCCAAAAGTTACAAAACAGCGTTTTTTTTTCAATTTTGTCGCACAATGATTTTTTTTCCCGCTTCACCATAGATATTTGGGCAAAATGACTGACGTCATTACAAAGTAGAATTGGTGGCGCAAAAAATAAGCCATCATATGGATCTTTAGGTGTAAATTTGAAAGAGTTATGATTTTTTAAAGGCAAGGAGCAAAAAACGAAAATGCAAAAACGGAAAAACCTCCGGTCCTTAAGGGGTTAAATTTGGTGATATCACTCTCGTATTTTTTTATTACCGGTCACTAAAAGTTCAACATGGCACTTAAGGCAAAGAACTCTGAGGATGTGAAAAAAAGAATTGCTGCTCTGCATAAAGATGGCCATGAATGGAGTGTACTGTGACATTCTGAAGCATAGCATGATCCCTTCCCTTTGGAGACTAGTCCACAGGGCAATATTCCAACATGATAACAAACCCAAATACACCTCCAAGACTACCACTGCCAGGGTATTGTTCCTCAGGTTTATACATGTTTTGGACATTCTGAAGACTGAAAAGGCTGAGTAAAAACCTCTTAGAGGCTGTGCTAGATGACACACTTTTGATGCCTGCTTTATCCAGGACCCTGATTGGAAAATCTGTCAATGTATATAATGGGATGTATCCCTATATAACTAAGATGCAAATCATAAAATGTTGCAGTATCTTGTAATACCTTTTTTATTGGACTGGACCTTGGTCTGACGAAGCACTGCTTGATCAGTGCGAAAGAAGCTATTCACCTGTTCGTTTAAGGGTCCGTGGTGTCCCGCTGGTTTGAAACCGTCTTTGCACCGTTCACGGAATTAAGTCACCACTTGTCCAATCTCCTGAATCGTGAGTGCTCCCTCTATCTCTTATTTCTCTTTGTATGAACTGCTTGCACTTCTCTGAGAGGTTGTAGCAGAGGAGCTTTTGTGATATTCAAGTGGAACCGCATAAGAGAACCTGCTGCTGTTAAAAAATGGAACAGTGAAGGGATACCTGTGCAGATATATGGTAGTGGCCGATCGCTGTACTTTTGTTTCTTTCTTTATATTATACACCTACTTTGGTTTTTAATATCCTTTCATTGGTAGTTACTCAGCTTTCCATAGCTGAAGGACAAGTTTGCATGACTTTTCTCTGTAGAACAGTAACAGAAGCCCTAGTTGTGTGTCCTGATGCTATATGTGCTTGTACAATGTTATATGTTTGTTGTTCTGTTCCTGTCTGATCATTTGGTAAGGTTGCTACTACCACAAAAATACCTTGTACTATGTCACTGTTAGTCAGAAAGATAAAAACCACACTGATGGTGGTGACCCTACCACTCCTAAGCCTTGGCAACCTGCACTAAAACCTATCCCTGGGAAACCTAACCTTTTCCTAAAAGGAACAGATAGCAGCTAATAAGACAGGTACAGTGCCTTGTATAAGTATTCTCAACCACTTGCCCTTGGACTTTTCTACATTTTGTCATGGTATAACCACAGATTAAAAACCCCTAACAAAAGAACTTTTGTGACCAATTACCTTTGCAAGTCACATAAATAGTAAGTAGGGTGCTACTGCCTGCAATTTAATTTGAGTACACATACATCTGTTCTGTGAAGGCCTCGGAGTTTGTAACAGAACATTACTAAACAAACAACATCATGAAGACCAAGTAGCTAACCAAATAGGTCAGGGAAATAGTTGTGGAGAAGTACAAAGCAGGGTTATCTTATTAAAAAATATCCCAAGCATCTCATAGAAGAGCACTATAAAATCCATCAACAATATGGAAAGAATATGGCACAACTGCAAACCTACCAAGACAAGGCCGCTCACCCAAACTGGCAAGCTGTGTAAGGAGTCAAATGGTCAGGTAAGCATCCAAGAGGTAACTCTGGAAGAGCTGCAAACATCAACAGCTGAGGGGGGTGGAATTTGTCCATAGGATAACTATTAGTCGTGTACGCCACAAATCTGGCCTTTATGAAAGAGTGACAAGAAGAAAGCCGTTGTTGAAAGTAAGCCACAGGAAATTCATTTTGAAGTTTGCAACAAGCCAGGTGGGAGACACAGCAAACATGTGGAAGAAGTTACTCTGGTCAGAGAAGACCAAAATGTTATATACTGTGTGTGTTATGAAAACCCATCCCCCTGAGCACACCATCCCCACAGTGAAACATGGTGGTGGTAACATCATGCGGTGGGGATGCTTCTCTTCAATCAGAATTGATGGAAATCTGGATAGAGCTAAACACAGGACAATTCTTGCAGAAAACCTGATGTAGTATTCAAAAGACCTGAACAGCAAGAAATAAATCCCGGCACCAGCGTCTTCAATGCTAATAAAGGTTTATTTTTAATAAAGCATATTACATTCACACAAGATGTGAGACTGGGACGGAGGTTCATCTTTTATCAGGACAATGACCCTAAAGATACAGTCAGTGCTACAATGGAAAGTTTTAGATCAAAGTATGGTATTGTCCAAAAATGGCCCAGTCAACACCCAGACCTGAATCCAGTTGAGCATCTATGGCAAGACTAGAAAATTGCTATTTACAGAGGGTCACCATCCAATCTCACTGTGCTTCAGCTTTTCTGGCAAGAAGAATGGACAAACATTTTCTTCTCTATGTGCAAAGCTGGTCGAGATACACCAAAAAGACTTGAAGTTGTAATTGCAGCAAAGTGTGGTTTTACCAAGTATTGACTTTGCTTTAGGGAGGGGGGGGGGGGGGAGTAAATACATATGAATCTAACAGATGTTAACTTTTTATTTTCATTATTGTGTCACAATAAAAAGGCAATTTGCACTTTCAAACAACAATGCATGTTGTGTTGATCAAATTCTAAAAGTCTATTTAAAAAGGTTATCTAGGAATAGAAAAATGGACAAGTTCCATTGAAGTGAATGGAGCCAAGTTGTAGAACCAAACCCAACCTGGAGACAGACTTGGAGCTGTTTCTGAAATAAATTAGCTGTGTTTTCTATTCCTGGATAACCCCTTTAAATCTATTTAAATTCCAGTTTGTAACAGTAGTGAAATGAGCAAAAAGTCCAAGGGGGTTAAATGCTTACGCTGGACAAATTTTGGTAGTTGAATGCACTATTTCAGGGCCCCAATGCCCATTCTGTAATGGTTATTCCAACAAGCTACAGAACGAAATGTAGAACGCCAATTATATAAAGGGGTCCCTCTTCATAAAAAGGGAAATGAATAAAATCATCTGTCCAGTTATGTATAGTGGCCAACCAATGGCAGTCTATGTTTTTGACAGAAGAACATATTTTACTATGAAACATAATACAAATAAAAGTAGGCATGCAAGGTTATTTACTTTACACAGTGTAAAAGCACAGACTGTGTTTATTCTAATATTTGTTCATTCCTTGACATGTCACTTTAAAATAATGGGAATATAAAGAGCAAAGTGAGTCAATGCCAGCAAAATGTCAGATTTATGAATAAGGACCTGGTAAATCTGAGACTTAATTGTAACACTAAGGATAATATCTCAGAAAAAGACATTAAACATTTGCTTCCCAACTTTTAATGAAGTTTATGGCAGAAGTAAGTTTTGTGAAAAGTATCTGACATCTGTTCCGTGACAGGTTAAAACCCGGAGCTAAATATAAATTAGTTATTAACCCTTCAAAGGGGTACTCTGCTGAAAAACATCTTATCCCCTGCGATCTCCGGGCCAGCAGCATCCGGAACACAGAAGCTTGCAGCATCCGTGTTAGTGACGTCACACCACGCCCCCTCCATTCATGTCTATGGGAGGCGGCGTGACGGCTAGTACATAGCCGCCACGCCTCCTCTCATAGACATGAGTGGAGGGTACGTGGCGGCTGGAATCACCAGTCATCGGGCACGGAGCAGAGTTTGCTCCGTACACTGAATGACAGAGGTGCCACAGCGGAAATTGCAGGGGTCCCCAGCATCTGGACCCCCGTGATCTAATATCTTATCCCCTATCCTTTGGATAGGGCTAAGATGTTAACAGCGAAGTACCCTTTAAGGACGCAGCCTATTTTGCCCTATTTACTTTTCAGCATTTTAGTTTTTTCCTCCTCGCCTTCTAAATGCCATAACTTTTTTTTTTTCATCTACAGTCCCATAGAGGCTTGTTTTTTTCTTAACAAATTATTCTTTGTAATTAAACCTTTCATTTTACTATCAAATGTACAGCATAACCGAAAAATATTATCTGTGGGAGGAAATTGAAAAAGAAAATGCAATTTTGCTAATTTTGGGGTGGTTTGTTTTTACAGAGTGCACTTTACGCCAAAATTGAAATGTTCTCTTTATTTTTTGGGTCGTTATGATTAAAATGGTACTCATGTTTACATGCTTTTATATTACTGTACAGCTCTAAAATAAATCAAACTTTATAAACAAAATAAGTATGTTTCAATTTGCTCTATTCTGACCCACTGTAACTTATATTTCTGTACACGGCGCTGTATGAGGGCTATTTTTTTACTGTTATCATTAGTTTTTATTGGTACCGATTTGTGCATATATGACTTTTTGATCACTTTTTATTTAATTTTTTTCTGGGATGTGATGTGACTCTCTCTCTCCATTTACACCAATGACTGTATGGTTTAACATTATGTTTTAATAGTTTTAGTTTGGACTTTTTTTTTTCATTATTATATTTACATTTTTTAAATCCCCATATGGGATGCAGAGCAGGGAAATTTAAATCCCCAGAGGGGGGCAGAGCAGGGACATTTTTAACAGCACAAGCGGAGGCCAGTCAATGAGAGAGCATGTACCTGCAGGCATGCCTTCTTGGGATCACTATACAAAAAAACAATAGAGGAGTATAACTCCCTAAAATTATAGGTTCTAATCTATATAATTGGCCAGAGCTGTGTGTAATTTTAAGAGAGTGTTTTTCCAATTTGATTTTGAGCACTTTCTCTAATAAAGCTTGTGGGATCACTAACAATAATAATATATGGGAACATAGGGATTTTTGGATTCCAAATAGGAATATATGGGAAAATATTGATTGACCCCTCCATATATTGGTCTGTATTGGGATTTTATTTTATACTTTTAACCCCTAGTCAGCAATGAATGTACATGTACAACCTCAGGCAAACTGCACAAGCAGAGTGCCAATATGACTCATCTCATCTATGCTATGGCATAGCATTGAACAGTAAAAGCAATCGAATAATTGCTTACAATAAGACCCTAAAAGGGGGAGATTTATCATTGCATTTAGGGCATTTTTTTTGTCTATGTTTAGGCGCAGCTCAGGCGCAAGCAGCATATTTTGAGACTTTTTTGCGTCTTTTGATATAGACAGTTTAATTCTTTTTGCCTACCCGTAGAACTTTTTCTTTTGGACCATGCAGTGGTCACGTATTTATCATTTGCGACTTTTGTCAAAAGTCGCTATTTTGTGCGCAAAGGTACTTTTTAAGGCGCAAGCTACACCACCTACCAGTAGGTGTGAGAATAATTTCTACCTTCCACAATTCAACCTTTAAGCTCTTGTGGACGACAGCGTCCCACTCTCCTTCTATGACACGTGCTCAGGAGCTGAGCGCGAGTCATAGCTGGGTGTTCCTGGCGGCTATCTGTCTCCAGGATCCATTTCTAATGCCAGACATCACCGATTACAGTGATGCCCGGCTTTAAACCCTTAGACACCGCAATCAAATTTGATTGTAGCGTCTAAAATGCAAGTAAAAATGTCCAGGCAGCTCTGTGAAAGTAAGTAAAAACACCTAACCTGCCACATTCAGGGAAAGTGTCTACTTCCCTCCCTCACAAGCGTCTAGAAGAAGTGTATGTGGTAGAGTTTTTCCCACCAGAGCAGAGCTGCGCAAAATTCATCATCCTGCTGCACCTTCTTGATAAATAAGATGCACGCTAGTCAAACCCACCACTCAAATAAACGTGGGAAAATAGCTCGACCATAGACACTCTTTGATAAATCTGGGCCTTAAAGTGCAAAAAAAGTTTTTAAAAATATATCAAAAACCCTTAAATAATATATCTTTGGTATTACCGCATGTAGCATTGTCAGATATATTAGAATGTAATGTTATAATGGTTTATGATCCTTTAAAGCAAATGGTGTAAAGGTAAAAAAAAATACCAAACACCAGAACTGCAGATTTTTGGTTACATCATATATGTGAAAAGAATGAATAAAAAGTGATCAAAAAGTCTCATCAAAAAATGTGTCCCCCTATGGCCAAAATATCATTTTTTGTTGCGCTATACGTTTTAGGTTAAAATGAAAGCTTTCATTATAAAGTACAATTGGTCACAAAAAAGAGGAAATAACCGAAATGGTAAAAATTTCAATTGTCATAGTCCCAAAAATTGACCCAGTTCTGAAGATTTTAAAAGGGATAAAAGCTATTGTTGCATACTGTTGTTAAATACTAAAAACACAGGAGAATCAATTTCCCACTGACTTACTGTACATAACAAAATGCAATGTAATGTATGCTTTTTATGCTCTATACAATAGCGTTTATAAGTCTTTTTATACAGAAAAATGTAACTTAATGAAATGGAGAAAGTGAAATACAAAACACAAAGCTCAATGTGAACTCAGCCTCAGATTGTGCGCACATTCTGATATTTTTGAGAAAGATGAAGGATGGGCGTTTCGAGGGGCAGGGACCCCCTCTTCATCAGGCTATGATAGGCTGATGAAGAGGGGGTCCCTGCCCCTCGAAACGCGTTGCTGTATTGCATGCTGAAGGAATAAACCTTCTTTTTATTTTCCAAAATACATCCGTGTCCAAGCGGTTTTATTTTACCAAGTTCTCGGAAACTTCCACATACCTGTGACGGACTACATCTGTGACGGAGGTGAGCGCCCACAGAAGCACTTCTCTTTTTTCTCGGGACCACGGGACCGATATTCTTCCATTCCAGTGACCGTCCTCCGCCGGTGAGAACGGGTCTAGTGCCGGCTGCACTCCTCCAATCTGTGTCCCCCAGAATTGTGGGAAACAAGCGTCTACTGGTGTTGTGCCCACGGTACAACACAGAAAGGTGAGCAAACCTAACATAACAACTGAAAACACGAATCTGGAAACGGCTGCTCCCCCCCTTCCTTAGAGCCGACATCCATTTTTTATTTAATTTAATTATTTTCTTTTACACTCAGATTATCTATATATATATATATATATATATATATATATATATATTTTTTTTTTTTTTTACCACGCTTAGATGCGCATTGTGTCTCCTCTGTCTTTTTCTATATATTTCTGTAGAAAAGGATTGCAGTAACACATGTTTTTCTATACACATGTTTATTCCCTTTTTGTGTATTGGAACTAAACCAAAAAAGGGAGGAAAAAAGCAGATTGGACATAATGTAACACCAAACTCCACAAATGGGATGGACAAAATTATTGGCACCCTTTCAAAATTGTGGAAAAATAAGATTGTTTCAAGAATATGATGCTCCTTTAAACTAACCTGGGGCAAGTAACAGGTGTGGGCAATATAAAAATCACACCTGAAAGAAGATAAAAAGGAGAGAAGTTCACTTAGTCTTTGCATTATGTGTCTGTGTGTGCCACACTAAGCATGGAAAACAGAAAGAGGAGAAGAGAACTGTCTAAGAACTTGAGAACCAAAATTGTTGAAAAATATCAACAATCTCAAGGTTGCAATTCATTCTTCAGAGATCTAGATTTCCCTTTGTCTACAGTGTGCATCATTATCAAGAAGTTTGCAACCCATGGTAATGTCTCTAATCTCCCTGGACGTGGACGGAAGAAAAAAATTGATGAAAAGGTGTCAAGGCAGGATAGTCCAGATCTTGGATAAGCAGCCCCAAACAAGTTCCAAAGATATTCAAGCTGTCCTGCAGGCTCAGGGAGCATCAGTGTCAGCACAAACTATCCATTGACATTTAAATAAAATGAAATGCTATGGCAGGAGACCCGGGAGGACACCACTGCTGACACAGAGACATAAAAAAGCAAGACTTCATTTTGCCAAAATGAACTGGAGCAAGCCAAAATCCTTCTGGGAAAATGTTTTGTGGACAGATGAGACCAAGATAGAGCTTTTTGGTAAAGCACATCATCCTACTGTTTACCAAAAATGGAATGAGGCCTACAAAGAAAAGAACACAGGACCTACAGTGAAATATGGTGGAGGTTTAATGATGTTTTGGGGTTGTTATGCTGCCTCTGGCACTGGGTGCCTTGAATGTGTGCAAGGCATCATGAAATCTGAGGATTACCAACAGATTTTGGGTCACACTGAACAGCCCAGTGTCAGAAAGCTGGGTTTGTGTTCGAGATCTTGGGTCTTCCAGCAGGACAATGACCCCAAACATATGTCAAAAAGCACCCAGAAATGGATGGCAACAAAGCGCTGGAGAGTTCTGAAATGGCCAGTAATGAGTTCTAAACCCCATTGAACACCTGTGGAGAGATCTTACAATTGCTATTGGGAAAAGGCGCCCATCCAATAATTAAGACCTGGAGCAGTTTGCAAAGGAAGAGTGGTCCAACATTCCGGCTGAGTGGTGTAAGAAGCTTATTGATGGTTATAGGAAGTGACTGATTTCAGTTATTTTTTCCAAAGGGTTTTCCAATTGTGCAACCAAATATTAACCCCTTAACAACGAAGGACGTATATTTATGTCCTCCGCCGGTCACGTGGTGCCCCCATGTCATATCGGGTCGGTCCCGGTGGCTATCAACGGCCGGGACCCGCGGCTAATACAGGACATCACCGATCGCGGTGATGCCCTGTATTAACCCTTCAGACGCGGCAATCAGAGCTGACCGCCGCGTCTGAAGTGAAAGTGAAAGTAACCCGGCTGCTCAGTCGGGCTGTTCGGGACCGCCGCAGTGAAATCGCGGCGTCCGGAACAGCTTACAGGACACCGTGAGGGCCCTTACCTGCCGTGCCTGAGATCCAGGCAGGAGCAGTCAAGCGCCAATAACACTGATCACAGGCGTGTTAAAAGGCCAGTGATCAGCATGAGAGATCAGTGTGTACAGTGTTATAGGTCCCTATGGGATGTTACGCCGAGCGCTCCGGGTCCCCGCTCCTCCCCGGAGCGCTCGCTACACTCTCCTCACTGCAGCGCTCCGGTCAGATCCACTGACCCGGGGCGCTGCGATACCGCCTCCAGCCGGGATGCGATTCGCGATGCGGGTGGCGCCCGCTCGCGATGCGCACCCCGGCTCCCGTACCTGACTCGCTCTCCGTCGGTCCTGTCCCGGCGCGCGCGGCCCCGCTCCCTAGGGCGCGCGCGCGCCGGGTCTTTGCGATTTAAAGGGCCACTGCGCCGCTGATTGGCGCAGTGGTTCCAATCAGTATCTTCACCTGTGCACTTCCCTATTTATACCTCACTTCCCCTGCACTTCCTTGCCGGATCTTGTTGCCATTGTGCCAGTGAAAGCGTTTCCTTGTGTGTTCCTAGCCTGTTTTCCAGACCTCCTGCCGTTGCCCCTGACTACGATCCTTGCTGCCTGCCCCGACCTTCTGCTACGTCCGACCTTGCTTCTGTCTACTCCCTTGTACCGCGCCTATCTTCAGCAGTCAGAGAGGTTGAGCCGTTGCTAGTGGATACGACCTGGTCACTACCGCCGCAGCAAGACCATCCCGCTTTGCGGCGGGCTCTGGTGAAAACCAGTAGTGACTTAGAACCGATCCACTAGCACGGTCCACGCCAATCCCTCTCTGGCACAGAGGATCCACTACCTGCCAGCCGGCATCGTGACAGTAGATCCGGCCATGGATCCCGCTGAAGTTCCTCTGCCAGTTGTCGCTGACCTCACCACGGTGGTCGCCCAGCAGTCACAACAGATAGCGCAACAAGGCCAACAGCTGTCTCAACTGACCGTGATGCTACAGCAGCTACTACCACAGCTTCAGCAATCATCTCCTCCGCCAGCTCCTGCACCTCCTCCGCAGCGAGTGTCCGCTTCTGGTCTACGACTATCCTTGCCGGATAAATTTGATGGGGACTCCAAGTTTTGCCGTGGCTTTCTTTCCCAGTGTTCCCTGCACTTGGAGATGATGTCGGACCAGTTTCCTACTGAAAGGTCTAAGGTGGCTTTCGTAGTCAGCCTTCTGTCTGGAAAAGCTCTATCATGGGCCACACCACTCTGGGACCGCAATGACCCCGTCACTGCCTCTATACACTCCTTCTTCTCGGAAATTCGAAGTGTCTTTGAGGAACCTGCCCGAGCCTCTTCTGCTGAGACTGCCCTGTTGAACCTGGTCCAGGGTAATTCTTCCGTTGGCGAGTACGCCGTACAATTCCGTACTCTTGCTTCAGAATTATCCTGGAATAATGAGGCCCTCTGCGCGACCTTTAAAAAAGGCCTATCCAGCAACATTAAGGATGTTCTGGCCGCACGAGAAATTCCTGCTAACCTACATGAACTCATTCATCTAGCCACTCGCATTGACATGCGTTTTTCCGAAAGGCGTCAGGAGCTCCGCCAGGATATGGACTTTGTTCGCACGAGGCGTTTTTTCTCCCCGGCTCCTCTCTCCTCTGGTCCCCTGCAATCCGTTCCTGTGCCTCCCGCCGTGGAGGCTATGCAGGTCGACCGGTCTCGCCTGACACCTCAAGAGAGGACACGACGCCGCATGGAGAATCTCTGCCTGTACTGTGCCAGTACTGAACACTTCCTGAAGGATTGTCCTATCCGTCCTCCCCGCCTGGAAAGACGTACGCTGACTCCGCACAAAGGTGAGACAGTCCTTGATGTCTACTGTTACGCCGAGCGCTCCGGGTCCCCGCTCCTCCCCGGAGCGCTCGCTTCACTCTCCCCGCGGCAGCGCTCCGGTCACGTCCTCTGACCCGGGGCGCTGCGATTCCGCTGCCAGCCGGGATGCGATTCGCGATGCGGGTAGCGCCCGCTCGCGATGCGCACCCCGGCTCCCCTACCTGACTCGCTCTCCGTCTGTTCTGTCCCGGCGCGCGCGGCCCCGCTCCCTAGGGCGCGCGCGCGCCGGGTCTCTGCGATTTAAAGGGCCACTGCGCCGCTGATTGGCGCAGTGGTTCCAATTAGTGTGTTCACCTGTGCACTTCCCTATATCACCTCACTTCCCCTGCACTCCCTTGCCGGATCTTGTTGCCTTAGTGCCAGTGAAAGCGTTCCTTGTGTGTTCCTTGCCTGTGTTTCCAGACCTTCTGCCGTTGCCCCTGACTACGATCCTTGCTGCCTGCCCCGACCTTCTGCTACGTCCGACCTTGCTTCTGTCTACTCCCTTGTACCGCGCCTATCTTCAGCAGCCAGAGAGGTGAGCCGTTGCTAGTGGATACGACCTGGTCACTACCGCCGCAGCAAGACCATCCCGCTTTGCGGCGGGCTCTGGTGAAAACCAGTAGTGGCTTAGAACCGGTCCACTAGCACGGTCCACGCCAATCCCTCTCTGGCACAGAGGATCCACTACCTGCCAGCCGGCATCGTGACAGTAGATCCGGCCATGGATCCCGCTGAAGTTCCTCTGCCAGTTGTCGCTGACCTCACCACGGTGGTCGCCCAGCAGTCACAACAGATAGCGCAACAAGGCCAACAGCTGTCTCAACTGACCGTTATGCTACAACAGTTACTACCACAGCTTCAGCAGTCATCTCCTCCGCCAGCTCCTGCACCTCCTCCGCAGCGAGTGGCCGCTCCTGGGATACGCTTATCCTTGCCGGATAAATTTGATGGGGACTCTAAGTTTTGCCGTGGCTTTCTTTCCCAATGTTCCCTGCATCTGGAGATGATGTCGGACCTGTTTCCCACTGAAAGGTCTAAGGTGGCTTTCGTAGTCAGCCTTCTGTCCGGAAAAGCCCTGTCATGGGCCACACCGCTCTGGGACCGCAATGACCCCGTCACTGCCTCTGTACACTCCTTCTTCTCGGAAATCCGAAGTGTCTTTGAGGAACCTGCCCGAGCCTCTTCTGCTGAGACTGCCCTGTTGAACCTGGTCCAGGGTAATTCTTCCGTTGGCGAGTATGCCGTACAATTCCGTACTCTTGCTTCAGAATTGTCCTGGAATAATGAGGCCCTCTGCGCGACCTTCAAAAAAGGCCTATCCAGCAACATTAAAGATGTTCTGGCCGCACGAGAAATTCCTGCTAATTTACATGAACTTATTCACCTAGCCACTCGCATTGACATGCGTTTTTCCGAAAGGCGTCAGGAACTCCGCCAAGATATGGACTCTGTTCGCACGAGGCGTTTCTTCTCCTCGGCTCCTCTCTCCTCTGGTCCCCTGCAATCTGTTCCTGTGCCTCCCGCCGTGGAGGCTATGCAGGTCGACCGGTCTCGCCTGACACCTCAAGAGAGGACACGACGCCGTATGGAGAACCTCTGCCTGTACTGTGCTAGTACCGAACACTTCCTGAGAGATTGTCCTATCCGTCCTCCCCGCCTGGAAAGACGTACGCTGACTCCGCACAAAGGTGAGACAGTCCTTGATGTCTACTCTGCTTCTCCACGTCTTACTGTGCCTGTGCGGATGTCTGCCTCTGCCTTCTCCTTCTCTACAGTGGCCTTCTTGGACTCTGGATCTGCAGGAAATTTTATTTTGGCCTCTCTCGTCAACAAGTTCAACATCCCGGTGACCAGTCTCGCCAGACCCCTCTACATCAATTGTGTAAATAATGAAAGATTGGACTGTACCATACGTTTCCGCACGGAGCCCCTTCTTATGAGCATCGGATCTCATCATGAGAGGATTGAACTTTTGGTCCTCCCCAATTGCACCTCGGAAATTCTCCTTGGACTTCCCTGGCTTCAACTTCATTCCCCTACCCTGGATTGGTCCACTGGGGAGATCAAGTGTTGGGGGTCCTCTTGTTCCAAGAACTGTCTAAAACCGGTTCCCAGTAACCCTTGCCGTAACTCTGTGGTTCCTCCAGTAACCGGTCTCCCTAAGGCCTATATGGACTTCGCGGATGTTTTCTGCAAAAAACAAGCTGAGACTCTACCTCCTCACAGGCCTTATGATTGCCCTATCGACCTCCTCCCGGGCACTACTCCACCCCGGGGCAGAATTTATCCTCTCTCTGCCCCAGAGACTCTTGCCATGTCCGAATACGTCCAGGAGAATCTAAAAAAGGGCTTTATCCGTAAATCCTCCTCTCCTGCCGGAGCCGGATTTTTCTTTGTGTCCAAAAAAGATGGCTCCCTACGTCCGTGCATTGACTACCGCGGTCTTAATAAAATCACGGTTAAGAACCGCTACCCCTTACCCCTCATCTCTGAACTCTTTGATCGCCTCCAAGGTGCCCACATCTTCACTAAATTGGACTTAAGAGGCGCCTATAACCTCATCTGCATCAGAGAGGGGGACGAGTGGAAAACGGCATTTAACACCAGAGATGGACACTTTGAGTATCTGGTCATGCCCTTTGGACTGTGCAACGCCCCTGCCGTCTTCCAAGACTTTGTCAATGAAATTTTTCGTGATCTGTTATACTCCTGTGTTGTTGTATATCTGGACGATATCCTAATTTTTTCTGCCAATCTAGAAGAACACCGTCAGCATGTCCGTATGGTTCTTCAGAGACTTCGTGACAACCAACTCTATGCCAAAATTGAGAAATGTCTGTTTGAATGCCAATCTCTTCCTTTTCTAGGATATTTGGTCTCTGGCCAGGGACTACAGATGGATCCAGACAAACTCTCTGCCGTCTTAGATTGGCCACGCCCCTCCGGACTCCGTGCTATCCAACGCTTTTTGGGGTTCGCCAATTATTACAGGCAATTTATTCCACATTTTTCTACCATTGTGGCTCCTATCGTGGCTTTAACCAAAAAAAATGCTGATCCCAAGTCCTGGCCTCCTCAAGCAGAAGACGCCTTTAAACGACTCAAGTCTGCCTTTTCTTCGGCTCCCGTCCTCTCCAGACCTGACCCTTCCAAACCCTTCCTATTGGAGGTTGATGCCTCCTCAGTGGGAGCTGGAGCTGTTCTTCTACAAAAAAATTCTTCCGGGCATGCTGTCACTTGTGGTTTTTTCTCTAGGACCTTCTCTCCAGCGGAGAGGAACTACTCCATCGGGGATCGAGAGCTTCTAGCCATTAAATTAGCACTTGAGGAATGGAGGCATCTGCTGGAGGGATCAAGTTCTCCTGTTATTATCTACACCGACCACAAGAACCTCTCCTACCTCCAGTCTGCCCAACGGCTGAATCCTCGCCGGGCCCGCTGGTTTTCTTCATCCTCTGCCTGTCCCCGAACAGCCTTGGTCTCTGATTGGTATGGATTTTATTACTGATTTACCCCCTTCCCGTGGCAACACTGTTATTTGGGTGGTCGTTGATCGATTCTCCAAAATGGCACATTTCATCCCTCTTCCTGGTCTTCCTTCTGCGCCTCAGTTGGCTAAACAATTTTTTGTACACATTTTTCGTCTTCACGGGTTGCCTACGCAGATTGTCTCGGATAGAGGCGTCCAATTCGTGTCTAAATTCTGGAGGGCTCTCTGTAAACAACTCAAGATTAAATTAAATTTTTCTTCTGCATATCATCCCCAGTCCAATGGACAAGTAGAAAGGATTAACCAGATCTTGGGTGATTATTTGCGACATTTTGTTTCCTCCCGCCAGGATGACTGGGCAGATCTCCTCCCATGGGCCGAATTCTCGTATAACTACAGGGTCTCTGAGTCTTCCTCCAAATCCCCATTTTTCGTGGTGTACGGCCGTCACCCTCTTCCCCCCCTCCCTACTCCCTTGCCCTCTGGTCTGCCCGCTGTGGATGAAATTTCTCGTGACCTTTCCATCATATGGAGAGAGACCCAAAATTCTCTCTTACAGGCTTCATCACGCATGAAGAAGTTCGCGGATAAGAAAAGAAGAGCTCCCCCCGTTTTTTCCCCTGGAGACAAGGTATGGCTCTCCGCTAAATATGTCCGCTTCCGTGTCCCTAGCTACAAGTTGGGACCACGCTATCTTGGTCCTTTCAAAATTTTGTGTCAAATTAATCCTGTCTCTTATAAACTTCTTCTTCCTCCCTCTCTTCGTATCCCTAATGCCTTTCACGTCTCTCTTCTCAAACCACTCATCCTCAACCGTTTTTCTCCCAAATCTGTTCCTCCCACTCCTGTTTCCGGCTCCTCGGACATCTTCTCGGTCAAAGAAATTTTAGCTGCCAAAAAGGTCAGAGGGAAAAATTTTTTTTTAGTGGACTGGGAGGGTTGTGGTCCTGAAGAGAGATCCTGGGAACCTGAGGACAACATCCTAGACAAAAGTCTGCTCCTCAGGTTCTCAGGCTCTAAGAAGAGGGGGAGACCCAAGGGGGGGGTACTGTTACGCCGAGCGCTCCGGGTCCCCGCTCCTCCCCGGAGCGCTCGCTTCACTCTCCCCGCGGCAGCGCTCCGGTCACGTCCTCTGACCCGGGGCGCTGCGATTCCGCTGCCAGCCGGGATGCGATTCGCGATGCGGGTAGCGCCCGCTCGCGATGCGCACCCCGGCTCCCCTACCTGACTCGCTCTCCGTCTGTTCTGTCCCGGCGCGCGCGGCCCCGCTCCCTAGGGCGCGCGCGCGCCGGGTCTCTGCGATTTAAAGGGCCACTGCGCCGCTGATTGGCGCAGTGGTTCCAATTAGTGTGTTCACCTGTGCACTTCCCTATATCACCTCACTTCCCCTGCACTCCCTTGCCGGATCTTGTTGCCTTAGTGCCAGTGAAAGCGTTCCTTGTGTGTTCCTTGCCTGTGTTTCCAGACCTTCTGCCGTTGCCCCTGACTACGATCCTTGCTGCCTGCCCCGACCTTCTGCTACGTCCGACCTTGCTTCTGTCTACTCCCTTGTACCGCGCCTATCTTCAGCAGCCAGAGAGGTGAGCCGTTGCTAGTGGATACGACCTGGTCACTACCGCCGCAGCAAGACCATCCCGCTTTGCGGCGGGCTCTGGTGAAAACCAGTAGTGGCTTAGAACCGGTCCACTAGCACGGTCCACGCCAATCCCTCTCTGGCACAGAGGATCCACTACCTGCCAGCCGGCATCGTGACATCTACTCTGCTTCTCCATGTCTTACTGTGCCTGTGCGGATATCTGCCTCTGCCTTCTCCTTCTCTACTATGGCCTTCTTGGATTCCGGATCTGCAGGAAATTTTATTTTGGCCTCTCTCGTCAACAGGTTCAACATCCCGGTGACCAGTCTCGCCAGACCCCTCTACATCAATTGTGTAAACAACGAAAGATTGGACTGTACCATACGTTTCCGCACGGAGCCCCTTCTAATGTGCATCGGACCTCATCACGAGAAGATTGAATTGTTGGTCCTCCCCAATTGCACTTCCGAAATTCTCCTTGGACTACCCTGGCTTCAACTTCATTCCCCAACCCTGGATTGGTCCACTGGGGAGATCAAGAGTTGGGGGCCCTCTTGTACAGTTCCTCCTGTAACTGGTCTCCCTAAGGCCTATATGGACTTTGCGGATGTTTTTTGCAAAAAACAAGCTGAGACTCTACCTCCTCACAGGCCTTATGATTGTCCTATTGACCTCCTTCCGGGCACTACTCCACCCCGGGGCAGAATTTATCCTCTGTCCGCCCCTGAGACTCTTGCCATGTCTGAATACATCCAGGAAAATTTAAAAAAGGGCTTTATCCGTAAATCCTCCTCTCCTGCCGGAGCCGGATTCTTCTTTGTGTCCAAAAAAGATGGCTCTCTACGTCCTTGCATCGACTACCGCGGTCTTAATAAAATCACGGTAAAGAACCGCTACCCCCTACCCCTCATCTCTGAACTCTTTGATCGCCTCCAAGGTGCCCACATCTTTACCAAACTGGACTTAAGAGGTGCTTATAATCTCATCCGCATCAGAGAGGGGGATGAATGGAAAACGGCATTTAACACTAGAGATGGACACTTTGAGTATCTGGTCATGCCCTTTGGCCTGTGCAACGCCCCTGCCGTCTTCCAAGACTTTGTTAATGAAATTTTTCGTGATCTCTTATACTCCTGTGTTGTTGTATATCTGGACGATATCCTGATTTTTTCTGCCAATCTAGAAGAACACCGCCAGCATGTCCGTATGGTTCTTCAGAGACTTCGTGACAATCAACTTTATGCTAAGATAGAGAAATGTCTGTTTGAATGCCAATCTCTTCCTTTCCTAGGATACTTGGTCTCTGGCCAGGGACTACAAATGGATCCAGACAAACTCTCTGCCGTCTTAGATTGGCCACGCCCCTCCGGACTCCGTGCTATCCAACGTTTTTTGGGGTTCGCCAATTATTACAGGCAATTTATTCCACATTTTTCTACCGTTGTGGCTCCTATCGTGGCTTTAACCAAAAAAAATGCCGATCCCAAGTCTTGGCCTCCTCAAGCGGAAGACGCCTTTAAACGGCTCAAGTCTGCCTTTTCTTCGGCTCCCGTGCTCTCCAGACCTGACCCATCTAAACCCTTCCTATTGGAGGTTGATGCCTCCTCTGTAGGAGCTGGAGCGGTCCTTCTACAAAAAAATTCTTCCGGGCATGCTGTTACTTGTGGTTTTTTTTCTAGGACCTTCTCTCCGGCGGAGAGGAACTACTCCATCGGGGATCGAGAGCTTCTAGCCATTAAATTAGCACTTGAGGAATGGAGGCATCTGCTGGAGGGATCAAGATTTCCAGTTATTATTTACACCGATCACAAGAACCTCTCCTACCTCCAGTCTGCCCAACGGCTGAATCCTCGCCAGGCCAGGTGGTCTCTGTTCTTTGCCCGATTTAATTTCGAAATTCACTTTCGGCCTGCCGATAAGAACATTAGGGCCGATGCTCTCTCTCGTTCCTCGGATGCTTCGGAAGTTGAACTCTCTCCGCAACACATCATTCCTCCTGACTGCCTGATTTCCTCTTCTCCAGCCTCCATCAGGCAAACTCCTCCAGGAAAGACCTTCGTCTCTCCACGCCAACGCCTCGGAATCCTCAAATGGGGTCACTCCTCCCATCTCGCAGGTCATGCAGGCATCAAGAAATCTGTGCAACTCATCTCTCGCTTCTATTGGTGGCCGACTCTGGAAACGGATGTCGTGGACTTTGTACGAGCCTGCACTGTCTGTGCCCGCGATAAGACTCCTCGCCAGAAGCCCGCTGGTTTTCTTCATCCTCTGCCTGTCCCCGAACAGCCTTGGTCTCTGATTGGTATGGACTTTATTACTGACTTACCCCCATCCCGTGGCAACACTGTTATTTGGGTGGTCGTTGATCGATTCTCCAAAATGGCACATTTCATCCCTCTTCCTGGTCTTCCTTCAGCGCCTCAGTTGGCTAAACAATTTTTTGTACACATTTTTCGTCTTCACGGGTTGCCCACACAAATCGTCTCGGATAGAGGCGTCCAATTCGTGTCAAAATTCTGGAGGGCTCTCTGTAAACAACTCAAGATTAAATTAAACTTTTCTTCTGCATATCATCCTCAATCCAATGGACAAGTAGAAAGAATTAACCAGGTCTTGGGTGATTATTTACGACATTTTGTTTCCTCCCGCCAGGATGATTGGGCAGATCTTCTACCATGGGCCGAATTCTCGTATAACTTCAGAGTCTCTGAATCTTCCTCCAAATCCCCATTTTTCGTGGTGTACGGCCGTCACCCTCTTCCCCCCCTCCCTACCCCCTTGCCCTCTGGTCTGCCCGCTGTGGATGAAATTTCTCGTGATCTTTCCATCATATGGAGAGAGACCCAAAATTCTCTCTTACAGGCTTCATCACGCATGAAGAAATTTGCGGATAAGAAAAGAAGAGCTCCTCCCATTTTTTCTCCTGGAGACAAGGTATGGCTCTCCGCTAAATATGTCCGCTTCCGTGTCCCTAGCTACAAGTTGGGACCACGCTATCTTGGTCCTTTCCAAATTTTGTGCCAGATTAATCCTGTCTCTTACAAACTTCTTCTTCCTCCTTCTCTTCGTATTCCTAATGCCTTTCACGTTTCTCTTCTTAAACCACTCATCATCAACCGTTTCTCTCCCAAACTTGTTTCCCCCACTCCTGTTTCCGGCTCCTCGGACATCTTCTCCGTCAAAGAGATTCTGGCATCCAAGAAGGTCAGAGGGAAAACCTTTTTTTTAGTTGATTGGGAGGGTTGTGGTCCAGAAGAGAGATCCTGGGAACCTGAGGACAATATTCTAGACAAAAGTCTGATCCTCAGGTTCTCAGGCTCTAAGAAGAGGGGGAGACCCAAGGGGGGGGTACTGTTACGCCGAGCGCTCCGGGTCCCCGCTCCTCCCCGGAGCGCTCGCTACACTCTCCTCACTGCAGCGCTCCGGTCAGATCCACTGACCCGGGGCGCTGCGATACCGCCTCCAGCCGGGATGCGATTCGCGATGCGGGTGGCGCCCGCTCGCGATGCGCACCCCGGCTCCCGTACCTGACTCGCTCTCCGTCGGTCCTGTCCCGGCGCGCGCGGCCCCGCTCCCTAGGGCGCGCGCGCGCCGGGTCTTTGCGATTTAAAGGGCCACTGCGCCGCTGATTGGCGCAGTGGTTCCAATCAGTATCTTCACCTGTGCACTTCCCTATTTATACCTCACTTCCCCTGCACTTCCTTGCCGGATCTTGTTGCCATTGTGCCAGTGAAAGCGTTTCCTTGTGTGTTCCTAGCCTGTGTTCCAGACCTCCTGCCGTTGCCCCTGACTACGATCCTTGCTGCCTTCCCCGACCTTCTGCTACGTCCGACCTTGCTTCTGTCTACTCCCTTGTACCGCGCCTATCTTCAGCAGTCAGAGAGGTTGAGCCGTTGCTAGTGGATACGACCTGGTCACTACCGCCGCAGCAAGACCATCCCGCTTTGCGGCGGGCTCTGGTGAAAACCAGTAGTGACTTAGAACCGATCCACTAGCACGGTCCACGCCAATCCCTCTCTGGCACAGAGGATCCACTACCTGCCAGCCGGCATCGTGACATGGGACCTATAACACTGCAAAAAAAAAGTAAAAAAAAGTGTTAATAAAGGTCATTTAACCCCTACCCTAATAAAAGTTTGAATCACCCCCCTTTTCCCATAAAAAAATAAAACAGTGTAAATAAAAATAGAAATAAACATATGTGGTATCGCCGCATGTGTAAATGTCTGAACTATAAAAATATATTGTTAATTAAACTGCACGGTCAATTGCGTGCACGTAAAAAAACTCCAAAGGGGGCGCATGCGCGCGGCTCACGGAGTAGGACGTAGGTGATGTGAGCTCCGCGCCACACGCGTCTTTAAGCCTTATTTAGCGCCGAAATTCGGCTCCAAGACGCTGATCCACTTACCCATCGATTCCTGAATATGCCACGGTCAGGCATAAGGGGATCTCTCCGCAATTCTCGGGTCCTCTCCCAATCAATTCCGGATTTATTTCGCTCCGGGGCCCGCTCCAAGATGGCGACGGGGAGAGACACTTCTCCAGCAGGCCTTTCAGATGGGGAGGAGCCTGCAGAGCCCCCCGACTTAACACCAACGACCATGTTTCGGAGCATTAAGAAGATGTTCCACTCGGCCCTGTCTAAGGCAGTGGATGATTTTACCTCCCAGCTGCAGGATTTGGGCAGGAGAGTTTCAGACAACGAGGCCAAACTGGACGTGCTGGCGGACGCAGCGGAGGAGGACAGGAGGGACATTGATGACCATACCACACAGCTGCGGGACTTTGAGCTCAAATTAGAGGACCTCGAAAATCGCTCACGGAGGGCTAATTTGCGGATACGCGGTCTCCCTGAACCCGTTGTGGACCTCTCTAAAGCGGTAACGTCTTTATTTTTTGAGCTTGCCCCACAGTTGGAGCCGGAAATGCTCCGTTTTGACCGCATTCACCGTGCCCTGGCTAAGCCAAGAGGCCCTGATTTACCCAGGGATGTCGTCCTCAAGCTACACTACCCCGAGGTCCGCGATGTCCTGCTGTCCGCGACCCGTAATTTGCCGGTGCTCCCTGGGATGCCTCCCTCGGTGCATATATATTCGGACCTAGCTCCATCCACATTGGCCCGCCGTAGGGACTTCCGTCCTGTCACCCTCGCTCTACAACGCGAGCAGATAAAATACAAGTGGGGCTTTCCGTTTTCCATTTCGTTCCAGTTGAAAGGCAAGCTACATACTGTACGTTCCCTGCAAGAGGCACAGGATATTTTGCTGCAAGCCCGTGTACCATTAGTGGAGAATCCCCCCTTGCCTCCAAGAGTGCCTCGGCCGTCGAGAACCTGGACTCCGGCACCGCAGGCTAAGCGGGACTGACCCCCCTCACGGGAGCCACGCCAACCTACTTGAAGTGACCTGTGCACCCCCATTGGCAAGTTGTGGATTGCTTTTTGCCCCCTGTTTTCATTGTTTTTCTTTGTTTTTCAATATGGCCTCTAGTCCTGACAGTGGATATTCACTTACTTTCCATTTTTCTATAATGTTTACTAAGCATATGAGAATTCTCCTGCTCAGCGAGACTTTACCTGTTGGATCCGCACCTATTTTTTGCCAAGCTGCCCGGGACTTGTGTACTTGAGACTTAGTCTCTGTTGCCTTTTACCTACACTCTGATCCTCTACGTTTCTTTTCTTTCCTCCACCTTTTTCCCTCTAGATTTCCCTGTTCTCCTCTTTAGACTGCTCCTGCTTCTCTCTCTTCCTCATCCTGCTTTTCGTCTTTTCCCTTGTCCTTACCTTTCTAGCTCCTCTCTGGGCTGACCTAGTGCCTTTACTTGGGTCACCTATTTAGCTGGCTAGACGCAATGTGGACTGTTGCGCCTCACCTGTCCCGATTGGGGCACAGGAAGTACGATGGTTCAGATGTTATCCTGGACCACCTTTCCTGAGTATTGTATTGTTTTGATTTGTTCTATTTGGTTTGTTTTTGTCTTTTCTTTTGTTTCAGGAGGTTTACCAGCTACACCTTTCTTTTGTAATGGAGGCAATGTAACGGGATCGGTCGTCGCCTATTGTAAAGTATATGTGGGTGATGGTTTGCCTTCTCCTTTTATATTTAGCTTTTTTTAATTTTACCCATTATGTGTAGGTTAATATCACATAACGTTAGGGGCTTTAACTCCCCTAACAAACGGAAAATGGCTTTCCATACATATGTCCGCCTCAAACCTGACATAGTCTGTATACAAGAATCACATTTTACTATGACTAGTTACCCTAGTTTTATTCATAAATCTTTTGTAAGAATGTACAGGGCGTCCTTTACCACTAAATGTAGAGGAGTTGCTATTTTCTTGCACAACTCCCTTCCACTTGAGGTGACGGAGGCGAAATGTGATCCTGAAGGTCGCTATCTAATTATTTTAGGTACTCTGTATGGGAAAACTATCTGTCTTGTGAATACTTACGCCCCCACCGACAATCCTATTTTATTCTTTAGAGATATGTGTTCCATTCTTGACTCCCTGACTTATGAGACATTGTTGTGTGCAGGTGATTTTAATTTTGTTTATAACGGCAAGTTGGACCGTTCTAATACGGCTCAGTTTCGTAGGTCGGGGACTCAACAACGCCTATTATCCAGTCTGTTTGCTATGCACTCTCTTGTGGACACATGGAGGGAACATAACGGTGCCAGTAGAGGTTATACCTATTATTCCCCGGTCCAACGCCACTACACGAGAATAGACTGGATCTTGGTCAACGCTGCGACGGTGTCTCAGCTGGTCTATGCTCGTCATGTACCCGTGTCATGGTCGGACCATGATCTGGTATTGTCAGTCTTTAATTTTATGTCCACTCTCATATTACCATTTAGGTGGAGACTTAACGAGTCTCTATTGACTATGCCTAGAATTAAAACCCAATTGGAGAGTGATATTGCTTCCTACTTCTCTTTAAATAGCTCCCCACAATCGTCTCCACATTGGACGTGGTTGGCCCATAAGGCTTACATCCGCGGACGCCTGATCTCTACGGCCTCGGGTATTAAGCGAGATAGGTCTAGAGTCCAGGCGGCCTTGGAGGCCAGATTGTCTAGATTGGTTTTTGCCCATCAGCAGGATCCTACCCCCTATCTTTATAAGTCTATTGCGGATACTAGGTTGCAATTGGATGCCCTGCTTTCTACTAAGGTTGAGAAAGCTTTGAGGTGGACGGGTGCAACCTATTATAGGTTGGCTAATAAACCTGACAGGTTGCTCGCGGCTATGCTTAAGAAAACTTCCTCATTTAACCGGGTACATAGTGTTCAGTTGAGACCGGGCCTCCGCACATCCCACCCTGATCGTATTTATGAGGCTTTTTCTTCCTTCTATTCTCACCTCTACTCGGCTCCTCCTTCTCCCCCTAATTATTCTGCTTCTTTCAATGCCTTTTTCTCTCAATTGTCTCTCCCATCTTTATCTGCTTTGGACCGGGAGGCCTTGAACGGACCCATCACGGTGGAGGAGGTAGAATGGGCCATTGACCATCTTAAATTGGGCAAGTCTCCCGGCCCGGACGGATTTTCTGCCTCCTACTTTAAAACCTTTTCCTCTCTGCTAATTCCTCATCTTGTTTCCTTTTTCAACTCCCTTTTTTCTGGTGCCAAACCTCCCTCTGAATTTCTTGATGCTTTGATCACTGTCTTGCCTAAACCCTCTAAGGACCACACTCTACCCTCTAACTATCGTCCTATCTCTCTTCTTAATGTCGATTCTAAACTACTTACCTCTATTCTTGCTTCTAGACTTAATTCCTATTTGCCCTCTCTTATCCACCAAGACCAGGTGGGATTTATCCCAGGCCGACAAGCCCCAGATAATATTAGGAAGATCTTAAACCTTATCAACTACTCAGATGTAACTAAAACTCCCATGGTCGCCCTAGCGCTAGATATAGAAAAGGCCTTTGATACGGTCTTGTGGCCCTACCTGTTTCAGGTACTGTCGAAATTTGGCATTTCGGGTCCCTTTGTTAGCATGTTGCGTGGCATTTATTCGGCCCCAACGGCCTACTTGAAGCTGCCCTCCACTTCACCCTCATCTATATCTATAGGGAGGGGAACGCGCCAGGGATGCCCCCTCTCACCGGCGCTTTTTGCGCTCGTGATGGAGCCCTTGGCAGTTGCTATTAGAGACAATGTTGACATTAAGGGCCTTGTGGTGGGTTCGCTGGAATATAAAACTAGTCTATTTGCAGATGACCTTTTCCTGATGTTAACGAATCCTTTAGTTACTTTATCTAATTTACTCACTCTCCTGGATAGGTTTGCTGGGCTGTCGGGGTTGAAGGTGAATGTGGCTAAATCGGAGGTAATGTATTGCAATGTCCCACCTTTGACACGTCAATTGATTTCATTAAATTTTGGGTTTCATGATTCCTCCCAAGGCCTGTCCTATCTAGGTGTTACTCTTACTACATCCCTTAAAGCTTTATATGCGGCAAACTATCCTCCACTATTTCGCTCTATTAGAGCGGATCTCACTAAGTGGACGGTGCCCCATATCTCGTGGATAGGTCGCATAAATGTATGCAAAATGGTTATTCTTCCACGCATCCTGTATTTGTTCCGCTCCCTTCCCATCCCGGTAGTGAAAAAAGACATATGCTCTCTTCAACACACTATTTCCCATTACATCTGGAATGGGAGACGGACGACCCCGTATTAATAAGACTGTTATGCATTATCATAAAAGGGTGGGTGGCCTATCGGTTCCCAACCTGCTGAAATATTACTATGCTGCTCGCCTAGCCCAATTGGCCCTTACACACGCCACGCAAAATGCCCCTAGATGGGTGGGGTTGGAGGCATCCCTTATCTCTCCCTACTCTTTTTCCGCCTTGATGTGGTCCTCTTGTCCTGTCTCAGCTCTTCTCTCCTCTTTGGCGCAAATCACTCTGTTTTCCTTGTCTCTTTGGCATCTGGTTCGCTTCAAATTCCGTCTGCAGTCTCCAATACCTCCCCTCCTCCCCTTTCTTTCTAATCCCTCTTTTCAACCTGGCGTCTCCACCGCTTTATATTCTTGGTGGCGCTCTGCTAAACTAACTAAATTATCTGACCTGCTGGTGGGTAAACAATTGATCACCATAACACAACTCTGCTCTATACATACACTCCCGCCTGGGGAATATTTCCGGGCCCTTCAAATCCTATCATATTACTCCTCGTTGGGACCTAAGGGCTTTCAGGTAGATACTACATTCTATGAAGCAGCCTTGCTTTATGGTCCTACGTTACCAGGCATGCTTTCTCGCATTTATGCTCATCTAAATTCTCCCCCTACTGATATTAAACTGCGCTTCATGGTAGCCTGGGAACGTGACCTCCGTGTGACCCTATCTTTGCCCCAATGGCATTCTTGTTGCACGGCTATTAGTAAGGGTAGCTGGCAGGTCTCCTTGATGGAGACATCTATTAAAATCCTACATAGAGTCTATATGGTCCCTTCTAGATTGCACACACTATACCCATCGGTGTCTCCTCTCTGCTTCAGGGGATGTCAGACTACTGGTTCTATGCATCATATTTGGTGGAGCTGCCCTACGGTAGCGCAATTGTGGAGAAGGGTTCATGCGGTCCTGGTAGATTTATTTGGTGACCGCATGCCCAGTTCCCCATCTTTTTGTCTTTTAAGCAACAGACCCAGTAGGATGCCATTCCGCACCTTTCGAATGGCTCAATTCATTCTTTTGGCTACCAGGATTCATATAGCGGCCCAATGGAAATCCCCGTTATTGTCATTTCAGAAGGTTATCGATAGAGTTAACTTTATTATGCTTTGTGAAAAATTGTCTGCTATTCGTGAGAACAGGGTGGAATATTTTGATAAATTATGGGAAGAATGGCAGGCCTCCTCTTATTGCCCACCTATGCAGAATTGCCTTTCTCTATATTGAACTGGGGGGCGGGGAATTTTCCTAGGTATTATATGTGCTCGAGGCGACTGTTTGGGACGACCGATCCTACCATTGCCCTGTATTTGTACTGTTTTCCATGCATATGTTCTGTGTTTCTGTGCGAACCAACGAGATGATGTAACCTCCATGTTCTCTGTTTTATCTGTTATTATGTGATTTTATGCCTGAAAAGGCATTTTACTATTTATCTTTTGCCTTTTGTACTGCTATCATTATTCTTTTCAATAAAAGATTCTTGGTTTGACTGTTAAAAAAATTCCAAAGTCCAAAAAAGCGTATTTTGGTCTCTTTTTATACCATTAAAAAAATGAATAAAAAGTGAACAAAAAGTCCAATCAAAACAAACATGGTACCGTTAAAAACTTCAGATCACGGCGCAAAAAATGAGTCCTCATACCGCCCTGTATGTGGAAAAATAAAAAAGTTATAGGAGTCATAACAGGACATTTTTAAACGTATAAATTTTCCTGCATGTAGTTATGAATTTTTCCAGAAGTACGACAAAATGAAACCTATATAAGTAGGGTACCATTTTAACTGTATGGACCTACAGAATAATGATAAGGTGTCATTTTTACCGAAATATGCACTGCGTAGAAACGGAAGTCCCCAAAAATTACAAAATGGCGTTTTTTTCTTAGATTTTGTCGCACAATTATTTATTTTTCCTTTTCGCCCTGAATTTTTGGGTAAAATGACTGATGTCCTTGCAAAGTAGAATTGGTGACGCAAAAAATAAGCCATAATATGGATTTTTTGGTGGAAAATTGAAAGGGTTATGATTTTTAAAAGGCAAGGAGGAAAAAACGAAAGTGCAAAAACTGAAAAACCCTGCGTCCTTAAGGGGTTAAGTTATGGGGGCCAATAATTTTGTCCAGACCATTTTTAGAGTTTGGTGTGACATTATGTCCAATTTGCTTTTTTTCTTCTCTTTTTTGGTTTAGTTTTAATAAACACAAAGGGAAAAAAATGTGTATAGCAAAACGTGTTACTGCAATCCTTTTCTGTGAGAAATACTAAATTTTCTTGAAAAATTTCAGGGGTGCCAACATTTACAGCTATGACTGTATTTAGCATCACAATTGAACAATGATGAACAATAACTTTATTTCTGGTCTTCTCCTTCATTAATACTTGGCAACAAACAAGTGTAAGGTGCCTAGGGCAGCATGAGCTGATGCATGCGGATATGGAATGATAATTTGAATGACATAACATTTGTAATATTGTGTAATTTATCATATTGAATTTCATCTGTAACCTGGAATGATCTAACCAGGAAAGCGGACTAACCTCACCACTTCACTTTTTTTTTTCTTTTTTTTTTTGTTATAAGACATTTTTTAATTACTCACTGGAATGACTACACCCAAAATAAGACTATAACAAAAATAGATTTCTATTTGAAAGTCGAGGCACATAGATTTTTACAATTAAAAACATGAATAACACGCACTATGGGAGAAAATAATACTCAAAAACCTGACATGACTAAATCCACATTTTATGTGTTTTACACCTTTTGGACACTTTTGCACCTTATGTGATAAGGAGGTATGGCCAACTGGGAAAGGGACATGACTTAGCTAAAATGGGGCATGGCTTAACCCCTTAATGACATGCGCTGTAAATGTACGGCACTACATAGTGTTACTTCGCGCACAGCACCGTACATTTATGGCGCGGCTGTGACGTAAGCGCAGGAGCTGCACTCGCTTCATTAGTGGCGGTTCCCAGCGGCTGTCAGCAGCCGAGGACCTGCCAGTAATGGCAGACATCAGCGATCTCACTGATGTCTTCCATTAACCCTTTAGATGTCGCGGTCAGTACAGATCACAGCATCTGCGGTAGTGTGGCACTTAAAATGGCTGATCTGATCGCCTGCGACACTGCCATGAGGATCAGATCAGCCAAGATGGTGGACAGAGGTCCCCTCACCTTCCTCCGTCTGTCTCCCGGGGTCTTGTGCACTGATCTGCCTTCCAGCAGACCAGACCAGAAGATTGCCTGATAATACTGATCAGTGCTATGCCCTATGCATAGCACTGAACACTTTTAGCAATCTAATCATTGCTATAAATAGTCCTCTATGGGTACTAAAAAAAAAGTGTAAAATAAAAGTTAAAAAAAGGGATTTTTTTTTAAAGCCCATCCCCCAATAAAGTTTTAAATCACCCCTTTTCCCTATATTGGGAGAACACACAACCAGCTCACCCCGCCCTAGACAGCTGGAGCACGGATTCAGAGTAAAGAGGTATGGAATCCAGTTCTTGGTTGCAATTAAAATCCAAATTTATTCCATAAAGACAGACACAGGAAGTTATGTGCTGCAAAAACTTGAAACGCGTAACTTCCTGTGTTCCTGTGTCTGTCTTTATGGAATAAATTTGGATTTTAATTGCAACCAAGAGCTGGATTCCATACCTCTTTACTCTTTTCCCTATATTAATACACAGAAAGCATTAAAAAAAAGATAAATAATAAACATATTTGGTATCATTGCGCGCGTGTTAGGATTCGGCAGGCTGGATGTGGATCCTCTGTGTCAGCGAGGGATTGGCGTGAACCGTACCGGTGGACCGGTTCTAGGTTGCTACTGGTATTCATCAGAGCCCGCGGCAAGGCGGGATGGTCTTGCTGCGGTGGTAGCAACCAGGTCGTATCCACCGGCAACGGCTCAACCTCGCTGACTGCTGAGAAGGCGTGGGACAGAAGGACTAGACAGAGGCGAGGTCAGACGTAGCAGAAGGTCAGGGCAGGCGGCAAGGTTCGTAGTCAATGGTGATAGCAAAAGGTCGGGAAACACTGGTATGGCAAACACTGGAAACGCTTTCTCAAGGCACCAGGGCAACAAGATCCGGCAATGCTGGGAAGGGGAAGTGAGGTTATAAGAGCAAGTAGCAGGTGGAAGCTAATTAGACTGATTTGTGCCAGGCACCAATCATTGGTGCACTGGCCCTTTAAATCTCAGAGAGCTGGCGCGCGCGCGCCCTAAGTAGCGGAGCCGCGCGCGCCAGGACGTGACAGCCGGGGACCGGGACAAGTAAGTGGATTGTTAGGCGATCCACCAGAGGCGCGTCCCGCTAGGTCTGACCGGGACGCTGCAGAGAGGGGAATGCCGCGAGCGCTCCGGGGAGGAGCAGGGACCCGGAGCGCTCGGCGTAACAGCGCGTAAATGTCTGAACTATAAAAATCTAATGTTAATGATCCGTAAACGTAAAAAAATAAAAATAAAAAAAAGTCCAACATTTCTGCTTTTTTTTTTTTTTTTTTTATGTTTTACAATCTTTTTATTGGGTTCTCAAAAAAAAAACCATAACAGACATTTAAAACATAGCGTTAAACAGTCATGACATCTCTTACATGGGGGGATCCGTCACATAATATAATATACATGCATATTACAAGGATATTATTACAAGATTACGTGTATGCGACAATCAACCCTTCAATAGTAAGTTATGTAGAACAACAAGGAACTATTGAGTCCAAGGTAGTAACGATGGAAACACTTGCTTAATAAACCCAAATCTTCCCAACCATCCAAATACCTGGGAAAATTTGGAACTTGAAAACCACATCAATAGATGAAACTGAAGGAACCATTAGCTCCCCAATACATTTACAAACTCTTCTACCTTTCCTCCCCAAATTGGCCATAACTCATTGGAAAATTTCTGCTTTTTTGTCACATCAAGCTGCAAATTGTTTTTATAAAGAGCGATCAAAAAGACACATTTGTGGTCGTGGCTCGAAGAGCCGTGAATGAATAACCTAAGGAGAAAACATGATTAGGAGGACTTACCGACCTAACCTTGAATTCCTATGGAACCTGGAACATAAGAAGACGTAGGGAAACAGCGGTTGAAGTGTGCCCAAAGTACCGCGACCGTGGGTACGCCTATAGAGGGCATACCCTAATATGATTTGCTTTCATGGGTTTATGATAGTGTATGTCTCGAAAGAAGGAAAAAGGGGAGGGTAGGGTGGGTGTTGCCAACGATACACACGCCCCTACCTGTGGGAGAGGTGTGGTTTTATACCCCACGCCACTCCCACAAATGCAGCCAATTAGGCTTTCAACTTGTGGTCGTGGCTCGAAGAGCCGTGAATGAATAACCTAAGGAGAAAACATGATTAGGAAGACTTACCGACCTAACCTTGAATTACTATGGAACCTGGAACATAAGAAGATGTAAGGAAACAGCGGTTGAAGTGTGCCCAAAGTACCGCGACCGTGGGTACGCCTATAGAGGGCAAAAAGTCAGAAATAGGGTGCAACTTGTTTTTATTTAGTTTACAGAGCCAGTATCTTAAATACATTTGCCATTTCCATTGACGGGCACATAACGGTCAAAGCAAGCAGAACTCCAACGACCCAGCTTCTTGATCACGTGAGCTGGAACGTTTTGTCTAGAAGCAGCCGAGGCCGCGCCAATTCTGAATGAGTGCCCTGTGATGCCTGCAGAGTCTTTACCCAACATGGTGATGAGTGACCGGACGTGTTTGATGAACTGTGATGACGTTAAAGCCTGGCCATCAAGAGGTAGAAGAGGACCGTCCGCCGCTCGCCCCGACAACATGGCCAGTAAGGCCGATAGGGCAGCTACCGGGCACCAACGATGTGACGTGGGAAAGTAGCGGATGGACGCTCCCCACCTGCAGGTTTTGGTGGCCAGCAGAGAGAGGGTGAAACCTGAGCCACTAGGCGACAGCTGGCCCAGGGTCAGGCCCGGTGATCTGTGCACGAGACGCGTGAACTCACCGGGCCTGAGAAAGCCATAGAAAGCGAGGTGAATGGCCGCTTTGATGACCGTACTTAGGTGGTAACCGAACGGGTGAGTGTCTAGCAGGGTGCACATGGCCCTGAAGAGGTCCCCGGTGACCGGTGCGCGGGAAGGTGACCTGTGAAGTGAAGAAAGTGACACACCTCTGAGAGCAGCCTTGATGGGACGTGCGTAAAGCAGTGACGGTGCGTTAGGGTGGAACAAGGACCTGTGGTGCTGAAGACCCGTGAGGTGCAGTTTGATGGTATTGTGGGACAAGTGTAAAGAGGAGTGGCAAAAACCAATGAACGCTAGGGAAGAATGCACTGAGATTGTGGCAGGCAGACCTAAGTTGTGCATGAAGGTAGTGAAAGACGCCAGAGCAGAATCGTAAGCCCGAATCGTGCTGGGTGCTAAGGAACCTCGGATTAGAGTGATAGCCACTGCTGAGTAGGTGGCTAGGCCGTCAGTTGCTGGAGCGGGGGGACCGTGATTCCGGTTTGATCTGCTCCTGGTAGTACCTGAAAGAACAGCCTCAGGTTAGCTCGGGACAATGCATCAGCTGCAACATTTATCCTGCCCTCAATATGTTTGACTGAGAAGTGGAAGTTGTGCTCGAGTGCTAGCAACACGAACTTCCTGACAAAGCGCATGATGTGGGGGGACTTAGAGCGCCCTTTGTTTAGTATATCGACCGTGGCCGTGTTGTCGCATATGAAGCAAACAGTCGTGTTACTCCAAGACAGTCCCCACACTGCAGCGGCCGCTACAATGGGATATATCTCGAACAGTGCAGAGGTGTTAAAGCATTGATGCTGGGTATGACAGACGAATAAGGAGCGGAGAGATCGTATATTAACCTCTTTTTATTATTGAACTTCCCGGTAGCGAGCCCCAGCGGGCTGACTCTCCAAGTGCAGAAAGGAGGCGTGTCAAAAGGACCGATCATGAATCCTTTTTCCAGCTCTGACATGATCAGACTGGACACCGCCTCTGTGTCAGCGAGGGCTGACACCAAATTGTGACATTCATAAGTACACTGTGGGAGGGCGACCAAGCCTGTGTGGAATCCGTCACAGAACCCAGCCACCAACCAACTGACCCAGTTGGGATCAGGGTGACAGGTGAGGACCCCGGCCAGGACCTGCACCTGGATCACGCCTAGTCACGCCTGAGAGCCCTTCTGGGAGCAGATTGAGCTGGGGTGAGCTCTGTAACAGGTGAGACATATGTGTAGGAGTCTGCAGTTGCTGTATTGACAGGAGGAGAGATTGAAGTTGTTGCTGATCGGGGATTTGCCCTGGAACCTCACCGGCCTGCCCAGCCTGTCTAGAGCGCCTGAGTTCCTCTGAGGAGCAGAGGCGTGGGGGCTGGGGCCCCTGCTGGAGATAGGCTCCCCTGGGTCGCTGCTCCTAGGACACCAGTTGGCTGAGTGGGAGGTGAGTCCGCAAACAGCGCAGGACGGAGCTTTCATGCCTGCGAAGTGATCGCAATAGAGCTCCGTATTAACGACCCCCCAGTTAGTTGCATAGTTGAATTCGGCATAAGCTGCCGCTGCTTTGGCCGAGAAGGATTTGTGGTAATCATAAAAAGTAGTGCCCCCGTATTTATGAGCCATCTGGATAACTCTGTGCAGATACAGGTCTAACTCAACCCTGCGGCTAGGGCTGACCGAGCAGATGACGTCCCTAAAGAGGCCGAATGCAAGGACAAATTCAGTGACGTTCAAGGACCTGTTGAGCCTGGCGTCCTTGCTTTTGAATGTCACCACCAGCTCACCACAGGCGACCGTCTTGGTGTCCTTGATGTCTGTCGTAGCGATCAGGAGGGACGCAAGGTTGACATCCTTGCCCTCTAGGATCTCTTTTTTAATGGGCGCCGGGATGAGATGCGCCGGGGTGATATTGGGTGGGAGTTGTGGCGTACCTGTAGGCGTAGCCTGTGAGGTAGAAGCCGTGGGAGCTGCCGTAGTGGGAGCAGATTTGCTACTCTTGGAGGTGTCCATACGGTCCAGTCTGGCCTGGAAGCCAGCGACTGACGCTAGGACGTCTGCCATCATAGTATGAAGCTGGGACAGCGAGGCGCTTGACGCCTGAGCCTGGACAGCTTCCTGACTGCCCCTGGGGGCTTGGTCAGCAGTGAGCAGGTTGTACAGTTCGCCCTTCCTGGCAGAGGCTGGGAAGGGGATGTCCCTTCTCCTTAACTCCTCCATCAACCTGGGAATGGTCCATACTCGATATGACGGTATGCTGCCTCGGTCCGAAGCCCTGGCGGGGGTCTCCGGAACGGAGAGGGCATCCTCAATGTCCGAGCGATGGGACATACCTCTAGCCGAACCTATCCGGGCCAGTGAAGGGTGCCGGTGGGGAAAAGAAAAATTACTGATGAATTTGCAACTAACTCAACTTCACCTAGCTACTAGACACGGGAACTGACCTGCTGCTGTCCTGAGCTGTAGGGACAACGCGAGAGCCTTGGTGGCACGACCTGATACAGCTGTGAATATTATATGAGACAATTAGCGTGGTGCACTGAGTAACAACTAGAGGGTGTGGGTGGCGAAGAGAGTAATTACTGTAGTGACTATGTGTATGCCGTTTGCGCTGAAGAAGAGTCAGAAACGGCACACGCAGAGGACCCCGCTGAAGACGTGTCAGACAAAAGGTGATCCTCTGCCTAGTTTAATGACATGTTGCGCTGAATGAGTCAGGTACAACATGAGTGCCATGCCCCGACTGAAGCAGAGTCAGATCGAGAGCCGAGTGGCAGGTGTGTGTGAGGACGCGCGTGGCTGTGACGGAATGTCAGTAGCAGCGTCATGCGTGACATCGGGGAGTATACCCGTGGATGTCAGAAACGTGGTTCACGGGACGTGAGTTTGTGAGTTTGCACGTGTATATGTATATAATATGTATTTCCCCCCCCCCCCCTCTTCTTTTTTTTTTTTTTGTACCTCGAGCTGCAAGCTGAGAGGAAAACGTTTAGAAGGGAACCTAATCACCAACCACCAACTAGACAAACCTGAGGGGGGGGGGTTAGAAATCACAGAAATGACATTTTGGAAGCATAGTAGATAGTGCGGTCACCAGTAGCGACTGTGAAAATTACAAGTGGTACAGTGTGAGTATGCAATTCTCTCCCTGCCTTGAGCTGAAGGGAGCCACTGGGGAGGTCTGGTAGCTATGGGAACTGAGCAACAACGTGGAAAATGCATTAGTTGTGGGCCCGTTGCTACGGAGACCATGGAGACCGGTGTTTTGAGTGGGCGTGAAGCCCTGCACTCACTGAACTCACTGAGGCCCTGTGCAGGTGGCCCAGGCGAGAAGTGGCACCCTGGATTTTTTATGTGCTGCCCCAGGAGAGTGCATGCATGCCTTTTACCCTCTTGTTTTATAGTCTTTACAAGCCCTGTCTCCCAGGGGAGACCCTCATATGCAGCAATACCCTAAAAAAAACAAAAAACTCCTCCCCTTTATGTACAATATACATATATATATTTTTTCCCCGGGCCCGGCGACGAACACCTGCCACCGCCAGGCCTGGAGACCGGGCTGCTCCCTGACTCCCCCTCCCCCGTGCAGTGTGTAGCCGCGGGGGGGGGGGGGGGTCAGACAGGGAGGTTTAGGGGGAGAATCGGCCTGCAGTGGCGCCGGTGGCGCATGCCCCGCCCACCGTGACCCCGGAGCCCCGCCCCTCCCGTCTCCCATGTCTAGGAAACGCCGGGAGACCGGAGAGGGGAAGGAGCACGAGGCCCGGCGGGACGGATACACCGATCGGCGCCCGTGCCGGCCTCCTTTCGGTGAGTGACGCGAGGCGGCACCGGGGGAGTGACGCCATCCGCCGTTGCCGCGAAACCCCGCCCCCCCCAGCCACGCCGCTGACCGGGGCCAGCGAGCGGCGTGAGGGAACCGAGCAGCGGGACCAGCACGAGGACGCCTCCCCGCCCCGGGCCGGAGGCGCCACCAGGCTGAAGGAGAACCAGGTAGGGGCGGAGCCCTGCTGTTGACCGGGGAAACCCAGACTCCCGGAAGCGGCAGCAAAGCCGGCGGGAGGGCCCGGGAACGCGGCCCTGGCGAGGAGAGCCGTGCCCTGCCCCAGGACAATGTAGACAGGGAGCAGTGGGGTTGAATAAAGAGGACACATAGAGGCCGGGAGCCGGCGCTTACCTTGAAAAACCTCCTAGAGGACGGGGGATAGGACCGACACAGAAACCACCAACTAACTCTCCAGGAACGTGAGACCTAATACAGTAGCCTACAAGAGAACTACTGCCAACGATACACACGCCCCTACCTGTGGGAGAGGTGTGGTTTTATACCCCACGCCACTCCCACAAATGCAGCCAATTAGGCTTTCAACATGTGCAAGCAGGGTACTTAAACAAACTACAGATCATGGCGCAAAAAATTAGCTCCCACATATCCCTGAATACAGAAAAATAAGAAATTTAGAGGTGGTCTAAATAGAGCAATTTTAAAACGTACTGATTTTGTAAAAAAAAAAAAAGTTTGAGATTTTTTTTAAAGCAGTACAATAATAGAAATGTATGTAATCAAGGTTATAAATTTAATTGTATTGACCCAGAGAATAAAGAAAACATGTAGTTTTTACCATAAAGCGTGAAAATTTCCTTACACAAATTTTTTTTGGGGGGGTTTACCATACATTTCAGAGTAAAATGAGTGATGTCATTACAAAGTGCTACTGGTCACGCAAAAAACAAGCCCTCATATGGGACTGTGAATGGAAATATAAAGAAGTTATGGATTTTAGAAGGCGAGGAGGAAAAAAAACAAAACGCAAAAATAAAATTGGCTGTGTCCTTAAGAGGTTAAAGGTGACCCCATGCGCTAAAAATGTACAAAATTGCAGGCACACACTTCTGGCATATAGTTGTGGTGTCCCAGCACAAGTGGCTGTCCTGAGGACTGACTCAGGCAGCCTGGCAGCACAGAGGGTTGGGCCCAATGGAGTAAATTATGTGTATACTGTAGTATAAAATAATATATTTTTCTTAAATTAATTTTGTTATTATTCTATGTATGTAAATTTTATGTATTACTGTGCATATAAAATATGTGAGCAGCAGACCCCATGTGACCATGTGAGCCAATGAGACCCCAAAAGCTCCCTCTGTATAGTGAGGTACAGGGGAGGAGTTAGTCAGTTGAGTCTAGTGCTGGACAATGTTCAGTAAAGTACCATCCACACTCCTGAGCAACAGCCAAGCTCAGGTGTGTCCTAAGCAGTGCTCTCTACTGCCACCTTTGTCCATGCCAGGAACTGTCTAGAGCAGGAACAAATCCCCATAGCAAACCTCCCCTACTCTGGACAGTTCTTGACATGAACAGAGGTGTCAGCAGAGAGCACTGTGGTCAGACAGAAAAGAACTATACAACTTCCTCAGCTGATCAGCTGATAAGTACTGGATGGATTGAGATTTTTATATAGAAGTAATTTACAAATATGTATAACTTTCTGACATCAGTTGATTAGAATTTTTTTTTTACACCGGAGTACCCCTTTAAAGCTCCAGTGCACACGTTCAAGACACCCAGTGCCAGAGGTAGCAAGACTATCCCAAAACATCATTGAACCTCCACCATATTTCACTGTAGCTACTGTGTTCTTTTCTTTGTAACCCTCATTCCGTTTCCGGTAAACAGTAGAATGATGTGCTTTACCAAAATGCTCTATCTTTTTCTCATCTGTCCACAAGACGTTTTCCCAGAAGGATTTTTGGCTTACTCAAGTTCCTTTTGGCAAAATGTAGTCTTGCTTTTCTATGTCTCTGTGTCAGCAGTGGGGTCCTCCTGGGTCTCCTGTCATAGCATTTCATTTCATTTAAATGTCGACGGATAGTTTGCGCTGACACTGATGCTCCCTGAGCCTGCAGGACAGCTTGAATATCTTTGGAACTTGTTTAAGGCTGCTTATCCACCATCCGGACTATCCTGCGTTGACACCTTTCATCAATTTTTCTCTTCTGTACACGCCCAGGGAGACTAGCTACAGTGCCATAGGTTGCAAACTTATTGATAATGTTGCGCACTGTGGACAAAGGCAAATCTAGATCTCTGGAGATGGACTTGTAACCTTGAGATTCTTGATATTTTCCCACAATTTGGGTTCTCAAGTTCTTAGACAGTTCTCTTCTCCTCTTTCTGTTGTCCATGCTTAGTGTGGCACACACAGACACACAATACAAAGACTAAGTAAACTTCTCTCCTTTTTATCTACTTTCAGGTGTGATTTTTATATTGCCCGCACCTGTTACTTGCCCCAGGTGAGTTTAAAGGAGCATCACATGCTTGAAACAATCTTATTTGTCCACAATTTTGAAAGGGTGCCAATAATTTTGTCCAGAAAAGGAAAGAAAGAGGTGCGCTACTAGAGTAATACTGTTAGTAATTATGATGAGCAAGTGCAGGTTAATGCACCTTACCGAGTCCTGTTGTGCTGAGGGCACAACACCTCGATGTGCATGCAGACTCGCACGTAGCCGAACTCCGAGCGGTATTACCGGTGCTTACTAGTGGCTGCCTCTGCGTCCTTAACCGTGACTGGTAGATCCGGTAAAACGTAACCAAGCTTTGTAGAAAATTTGGACGAGACACGGCGCCTTCTTGTAGTAAATAGGTGGAAATAAATGATAAAAACTAGCCCAGGTGTATACCAAAAAAGGCTATTTTTATTCAGGATGCAACTTAAAAGTTTCGAACCCGGACCGGGTTCTTCGTCAGGCAAGGGGATTACAAACAGAGGTGGCGGCAAATTAAAATATCCAGTCCAGCCCACTGCTACCGGGTCACGGGGTCACGATCAGCTGGAGGTTACAACCTAAAATTAGCATACAACAATAAAATTGGCAGAAAATAACAATGGTCGTAGTGTTAAAAAGATCAAAACATTAAAACAGCTAGAAGTATTAAGTTTTGAGTGTAATGGTGCCGCAAGCGTGGGTCTAACTACACTGAGCATGCGACAGAAACATTCAGTAAACAACGGTCATGTGATCAAACACATGAGCCGTAACCTAGTAACTAGTGCATAGACGCTATATACGATCATGCAGCGTGTCACATGATACGTACCCCGGTAACAGAGGACGCCTGGTGTCTGCGCACTGCGATCCCACATCAGCCAAGGCATCAACAGCACGCAGGCTCCCGGTCCACTAGTGATAAGTGCAAATACAGGGGTGGTAACAGAACATCCGACGGGGGCAGCAGAAGCCACACAGCATCATATGAAAAACGCAACCTTCTGAGTGAACAGGGGGGGGGGGGCACAATTCTATGTTGCATCTTACTAATTCATCAGGTATCGAACATTATGCTCCAATATGTATACTGGAGATTAAATAATGAAGAAAAAAAAAGGGGGGGGGACACTACATTTTAAATTAATACTAATAAAAATAATTAAAAGTCAAAGTAAAAATTGTAATAAATGATAAATAATTAAAATTAAAATAAACAAATATAATAAAATCTATGACCTACACCCATCACAGATATGCCACAAATATTTGGGGGATGTCCCTACCTCTGGGCCAAGGGATGGCATGCACTCTGACACCAGTTTTCTGGAACAGAGTACATACCTATAGGGGCGCAGGAGAATAGTGTTGCTCGCGAATATTCGCAATGCGAATTTTATTCGCGAATATCGCATATTCGCGAATTCGCGAATATTCACGAATATAGCACTATATATTCGTAATTACGAATATTCGTTTTTTTTTTTGTTTTGTTTTTTACTTTTTTTTTTTTTTCACAGTACACATCACAGTGATCATCCTTCTCTGCTTTCAGCTTGTGTGGTGTAAAGAAAGCTCTAATACTACTGTGTGAGACCGGCGTGCGAATTTTCGCATATGCAACAATTTGCATATGCGAATTTTCGCTTATGTTAATTAATGTATATGCTAATTTTCGCATGTTAATTTTCATATCCGCGAATTTTTCGTATATGCGAAAATAAATCGAGAATATTACGAATATGCGAATATTCGCGAATATATGATGAATATTCGTCCATATATTCGCGAATATTCGCGAATTCGAATATGGCCTATGCCGCTCAACACTACAGGAGAATAGCACCGACATAGTCAGAGCTGTCTCCAGCATCACCATCCACTGGCAGCCTATAGAGGATACCGTGACATTGTATACACACGTATACACACACAGATAGCTGTAGCCTTTTTATGTCATTAATTTAAGGCAGAAGGACAGAAAGGAGGACAATAATATAAAAGATTAATGGGTGGCATGTTAGTAACTTACTAGGCATATCTTTGTTTAAAAAAATGCCTCATTTAAAAAAATAGGTGGGCAGATAATTTAACTTTCTGCAAGTGATTAAAATGGGATCATGCTTTGGTCATCATGGATATTTACATGATGAAAATGAAAAGACATTTTAAGTGCCAAGAAGCCACCTGCAGAATCCATGCTTCAAGAAAGTACACTTAATCCTAAGTAATGTCTTTCCAGGTGCATTCATCATAATCAGTGGACAGAAATAAGAAAATGTAAGAGCGATGACAAATGGTTAACAGTATAAAAGCTTAACAGTATAATAAATGTATACAAAATGTTATTAATCATAAAGATTTACTTGTCTACAGAATTACTGTACAGAATTACTGATCTACTTTCCTAAGCCTTTTCTAATGTTGGAACAGGTTTAATAAATATACCAAGAGCAGTTACCATGGTAAATGGTTAAGATATCTTTGTAACAATATACAAATAAAAAAACAATATTCAAATAAAAGGGCACGTTGCATAGAAAATCAACATACAGTTTAAAGTGTTACGAAAAAAAAGTTTTAAGTCGGATCGAGAGGTGTGTCGGGGTGTGAAGCACACAGATATGCATTTCTCCCAGCTATATATAACAACTTGTGTGTGTGGGGGGTCTAAGCAATGAGACCATAGCCAATCAAAACATATGACTTGTCTGTGTGACATGTCAAACGTTTACGCGCTCATGTTTCTTGTTTTAGCTCCACCTTAGGAACAGAAGAATTGAAAGTGACGGCAGTGCCGATTCCTTTCGATAACAGCCACCATTGATTATAATGGGGTCCTTTGGATTTTGTTATGGTGATTGTCATTTTACTGGACAACACAGTGCTGCAGTTCTATTTCTTCCAGCTTTTTTTAGGTGGAATATGTAGCAAAAGCGCTGAAGGAAGAGAATGTAAAGCGCCAGACTCGTGCAAGGAACTTCTTTATTAGGTTGTCATGGGAAACGACAGGAACTCAAGTAATGTGACGCGTTTCAGCCCACAGGGCCGAAACGCATCACATTACCTGAGTTCCTGTCGTTTCCCATGGCAACCTAATAAAGAAGTTTCTTGTACTGGCGCTGGATATTCTCTTCTTTCTATGTGCTAAGTGGACTAGTCCTGGTCCAGTCCGAGCGCAATCCCAAGGGTGAGCTGGATATCATTTTTTTGCTGTTTCTACAAAAGCTCTGAATGGATCGTCCGGCCATGATAAATCTAACCTAATCCATAAATACTTTTACATAATGGGAAATGTTAAAAAGCAAAATGTGCCAAAACTGAGATGTGTGACATGCCAGATTGATTTATTTAGCATTTTTTTAGACACTTTTTGTAGTGTCTATAAAAGACGGGTGGCTCTTTTTATGAATACCATGTGCTTCAATTTTAGCACAAAATACTGGTGTAAAGTAAACGGAGAGGTGGCATAGAAAGAGAAAATTGTCTAAAATGTCCATAGCTGGGCCATAGCGGGCAACACTGCAAAAATTAGGTGCATTTCTCCCCCCTGGTCTACTTGTACAGCCAGATGAAAAAGAAGTTGATCTAACATGTTTGGTATTACACTTGATTTTATGTATAAATACACTTATCTATTCCGATGTCCCGACATCTAAGATTGAAAAAGCATCATATGGAATGATTTATAGTTTTATTCTGACTCTCCATATTTTTATGCAGGGGTCAAGTCCTGGGAAAAAAAAGTGTGGGAACTCACCAAAGATTTTCACTTAAAGGGGTACTCCGTCTCTAGACATCTTATCCCCTATCCAAAGGATAGGAGAAAATAAGACCTGACCGTGAGGTCACGGCCACAGCCCCTCAATGCAAGTCTATGGGAGGGGGTGTGATGGCCGTCACGCCGCCCTCCCATAGACTTGCATTGAGGAGGCATGGCAGTGACGTTAGGAGCCTCTGCCCCCCCCCCCATCGCCAGTTATTGGGCACTGAGCGAAGTTCGCTCTGTGCACCGAATGTCTGGGGTGTCGCAGCCAAGATCGCGGGGGTCCCCAGTGGTGGGCTCTTGCAATTAGACATCTTAAAGATGTCTAGGGGCAGAGTACCCTTTAAGGGCTGGTCCTGCAGGACTCCTACTAATAGGAACTGCGTTCCTGCTGTGGAAAAAGTGCAGGAACTCCGTTCCCATGAGTTCCTACAGGACTTGAGCCCTGTTTTTATGGCATTTGAAGGGGAGCTGCACAATTCCTCACCTAAAAAATCAAGCTGCCAGTGATAGCCGGACTTCTTCCTTCCTTGCTTGCTACATATCGCTGTCTACACAAAAGTCTCTCTGGTGAATTTTTCCATGTAAACATACAGGAATTATCTTATTTCCCAAATCTTACACATGAATACTTGCCAACACAATTCTATTGAGGCCCATGTCCCTTTATTCTTGAATTTGAGAAGAGTAGGATTTGATCCCTCCAGAATAGATTACATGTAAATAAACAGTGATATTATATCGATTTAATCTTCTCCATTACAAAACATGTAAGGTCATCCCAAGGTTAAGCTCTGCTTACATGTGCATTGACTTAAAGATAGATTAAAAAAATTGGTAAAAGTTTTTCACTCTGTTGAACACTTTGAAGATGTGAATCTGCCCATATCCAGTTAATTCAAATATGTGTACAAAATGATATCATATGTGTACAAATATAGATACATAGATAGATTTATCTGTTATTGTTCGGTGTACTTCTATTTTTAACACTATATTGTAGTTCCAAGTATTTTTGTGAACTGAAAACATCTGGATTACTTTGCTTGCTGTATTTATGATACTGTTAAACCATTGAAGTGGATGGATGTTAAAGTGGAGTGATTTACAAATCATTTATATGCAGTATATGGTAGGATGATTACAGCATTACAGCAAAGCCAGAATAATCGGGATCTAAAAGAAACTAAGCATCAATTTTCTCCCCCATTAACTACATAATGAAGCAAATGAGCTTTAACCTCTTAAGGACCCATGACGTATGCGTACGTCATGAGTCCCGGTCCTGCGATATAACGCGGGGTCACACGGTGACCCCGCATTATATCGCGGCGGGCGCGGCGTCATAGTGAAGCCGGGACCCGCCTCTAATAGCGCGCGGCACTGATCGCTGTGCCGCGCGCTATTAACCCTTTAGCCGCGCGCTCAAAGCTGAGCCGCGCGGCTAAAAACGAAAGTAAAAGTGCCCGGCTAGCTCAGGGAGCTGTTCGGGATCGCCGCGGTATAATCACGGCATCCCGAACAGCTGTAGCACAGGAGGAGGTCTTCTTACCTTCTCCTGTGCTGTCCGATCGCCGAATGAATGCTTCAAGCCTGAGATCCAGGCTTGAGCATTCAATCGCCGAAAACACTGATTGATCCATTCCTATGGAGATGGATCAATCAGTGTAAAAGATCAGTACATGCAATGTTATAGCCCCTTATGGGAGCTATAATGTTGCATAAGAAAAGTGTAAAAAAAAAATCATTAACCCTTTCAATTATCCCTTCCCCTAATAAAAGTTTGAATCACCCAGCATTTCCAAAAATAAAAAAAACATTATGTAAATAATAATAAAAATAAACATATGTGGTATCACCGCGTGCGGAAATGTCCGAATTATAAAAATATACCACTTTTTAAACCGCTCGTTCAATGGCGTACGCGCAAAAAAATTCCAAAGTCCAAAATAGCGCATTTTTGATAACTTTTTATACCACAAAAAAAGTGAATAAAAAGTGATCAAAAAGTCTGATCAGAACAAAAATGGTACCGCTAAAAACTTCAGATGACGGCGCAAAAAATGAGTCCTCAAAGCGCCCTGAACACTGAAAAATAAAAAAGTTATAGGGGTCAAAAGATGACCATTTTAAACGTATACATTTTCCTGCATGTATTCATGATTTTTTGTGATACAAATTCAAACCTATACAAGTAGGGTATCATTTTAACCGTATGGACCTACAGAAGAAAGATAAGGTATCATTTTTGACAAAAAATGTACTGCGTAAAAACAGAAGCCCCCAAAACTTACAAAATAGTGTTTTTTCATCAATTTTGTGGCACATTGATTTTTTTTCCCGTTTCACCATATATTTTTGGGTAAAATGACTAATGTCATTACAAAGTAGAATTAGTGACGCAAAAATTAAGCCATTATATATAATTTTAGGTGAAAATTTTTAAGAGTTATGATTTTTTAAAGTTAAGGAGGAAAAATTGAAAATGAAAAAACGGAAAAAGCCCGGGTCCTTAAGGGGTTAAAGTGGTACTCCACTGGAAAACATTTATTTTTTTTTTTATCAACTGGTGCCAGAAAGTTAAACACATTTGTAAAATACTTCTATTTAAAAATCTTAATTTTTCCAGTAGTTAGTTGCTATATTTTACAAAGGAAGTTCTTTACTTTTTGAATTTCCTTTCTGTCTGACCACAGTGTTCTCTGCTGACACCTCTGTCCATGTCAGGAACTGTCCAGAGTAGAAGCAAATCCTGCTCTGAACAGTTCCTGACATGAACAGAGGTGTCAGCAGAGAGCACTGTGGTCAGACAGAAAGGAAATTCAAAAAAGAAAAGAACTTCCTGTGGAGCATACAGCAGCTGTTAAGTACTGTAAGAATTAATAAATAGAAGTAATTTACACATCTGTTTAACTTTCTGGCATCAGTTGATTTAACCCCTTAAGGACCAAGCCCATTTTCACCTTAACCCCTTAAGGACCAATACAAGTAAAGACCAGGCCTGTTTTTTTCAAATCGGGGATGTCTGTCTTTATTAGAGAATAACTCTGGTAACGTTTTGCCAATCACGATAATTCTGACATTGTTTTTTATCACAAGTCGTCCTTCATGTACATAGTGAAAGTAAGCCGATATCATTTGTAGGTTTTTTTTGCAATGCAAAAAATCATGACATTTAAAAAAATATATATAATTATTTGCTATTTTAACACTAATAGGTTGCATATATTTATACTTACTGACCAAATAGTTTATGAAACTTATACTTTCAGATGTCTACTTTATTTTGACAGCATTGTTTTGTTTTTAACCCCTTAACCCCTTAAGGACCTGGGGTTTTTCTGTTTTTGCATTTTCGTTTTTTCCTCCTTACCTTTAAAAAATCATAACTCTTTAAATTTTGCCCCTAAAAATGCATATGAGAGCTTATTATTTGCGCCACCAATTCTACTTTGTAATGACGTCAGTCATTTTACCCAAAAATCTACGGCGAAACGGGAAAAAAAATCATTGCGAGACAAAATTGGAAAAAAAAACGCCATTTTGTAACTTTTGGGGGCTTCCGTTTCTACACAGTACATTTTGACACATTATGTTTATTCTGTGGGTCCATTCGATAAAAATGATACCCTACTTATATAGGTTTGATTTTGTCGGACTTCTGGAAAAAATCATAACTACATGCAGGAAAATTAATACGTTTAAAATTGTCATATTCTGACCTCTATAACTTTTATATTTTTCCGCATATGGGGTGGTATGAGGGCTCAATTTTTGCGCCGTGATCTGCAGTTTTTAGCGGTAACATTTTTGCATTGATAGGACTTATTGATCATTATATCATTATATCATTTTTTCATGATATAAAAAGTGACCAAAAATGCACTATTTTGGGCTTTGGAATTTTTTTACGCGTACGCCATTGACTGTGCAGTTTAATTAACAACATATTTTTATAATTCGGACATTTCCACACGAGGCAATACCACATATGTTTATTTTTAATTTTGTTTACAATGTTTTTTTTTTTTTTTTATGGCAAAAAGGGGGGTGACAGGCAATAACTGGGGCAGACCTGGGGGTCCTTGCAAAGACCCCTGGCTGCCCAGGTAACCAGCAGCACCCCACAATCGTTGCGGGTTGCTACAGGAGAGAGACAGGGGGAGCCCCCTCCCTCTGTCAAAACTCCTTACAGCTCGCGGTCACTGTAAGGGTTAAACTGCCGGGACCGAAGTTTTCTTCGGTCCCGGCAGTGTGGCAGGTCCCCACCCACCGGGGATTACACAGAGCCCCCAGTGATCGTGCTGCGGGGTGCTGCAGGGGTGACAGAGGGAGCTCCCTCCCTCTGTCATAACACTTACAGCCAGCGGTCTTCTGACCACGGCTGTAATGGTTAAATTGCCGGGACCGAAGTTAACTTCGGTCCCGGCAGTGCGGCAGAGTCCCGGCTGTGTGTTACAGCCGAGTCCCTGCCGCGATCTTGTGGGTGCACTGGGCAGCACCCACGAGAACCATGGACGAGTATACACATCCTGGTGCGGGAACGTGCATCCTGCCTGGACGTGTATACACGTTCATGGTCGTTAAGGGGTTAAGGACCAGAGCGATTTTTGCACATCTGACCACTGTCACTTTAAGCATTAATAACTCTGGGATGCTTTTACTTTTCATTCTGATTCTGAGAGAGTTTTCGTGACATATTCTACTTTATGCTAGTGGTAAAGGTGTTTCACAGGAATAGCAGCAAAGTGAAGGAGAAAATTCAAAATCTTAATTTTTTACACTCGCATGTTCTTGTAGACACAGTTTTGGAATTAGGTAATTAGGGGTAATAGGAGAAAAAGCCCCCCAAAATGTATAACCCAATTTCTTTCGAGTAAGGAAATACCTCATATGTGTATGGCAAGTGTTCGGTGGGTGCAGTAGAGGGCTCAGAAGGGAAGGAGCGACAATGGGATTTTGGAGTGAATTTTGCCGAAATGGTTTTTGGGGGGCAAGTTGCATTTTGGAAACCGCTATGGTGCCAGAACAGCAGAAAAAACCCCACATGGCATACCATTTTGGAAACTATACCCCACAAGGCAAGTAACGAGGGGTCCAGTGAGTCTTAACACCCCACAGGTGTTTGACGACTTTTCATTAAAGTCAGATGTGTAAATGAAAAAAAAAATGTTTCACTGTTGTTTTTTCCCAAAATTATTTTTTTTTACAAGGGGTACTAGGAAAAAATTACCCCCCAAAATTTGTAACCCCATTTCTTCTGGGTATGGAAAAAACCCATGTGTGGACGTCAAGTGCTATGCTGGTGCACTACAATGTTCAGAAGGAACGTTTGTGCGTTTACAAAGCCCCTGTGGTGCCAGAACAGTGGACCCCCCCACGTGACCCCATTTTGGAAACTACACCCCTCACAGAATTTAATAAGGGGTGCAGTGAGTATTTACACCCCACTGGCAAATCTTTGGAACAGTTGGCTGTGCAAATGAAAAATTGCATTTTTCATTTTCACGGACCACTGCTTCAAAAATCTGTCAGACACCTGTGGGTCGTAAATGCACACTGTATCCCTTATTACATTGCATGAGGGGTGTAGTTTCCAAAATGGGGTCACATGTGGGGGGGGGGTCCATTGTTCTGGCACTATGGGGGCTTTGTAAACACATGTGGCCTCCAATTCCAGACAAATTTTCTCTCCGAAAGCCCAATGGCGCTCCTTCTCTTCTGAGCATTGTAGTGCACCTGCAGAGCACTTTACATTCACATATGGGGTTACAAATTTTGGGAGGCTTTTTTCCTATTTTCCCTTGTGAAAATGAAAAATTTGGGGTAACACCAGCATTTTTGTGAAAAAAAATGTTTTTTCATTTTCCCATCCAACTTTAATGAAAATTCTTCAAACACCTGTGGGGTGTTAAGGCTCATTATACCCCTTGCTATGTTCTGTGAGGGGTGTAGTTTCCAAAATGGGGTCACATGTGGGTATTTTTTTTTTGCGTTTATGTCAGAACCGCTGTAAAATCAGCCACCCCTGTGCAAATCAGCAATTTAGGCCTCAAATGTACATAGTGCGCTCTCACTCCTGAGCCTTGTTGTGCGCCCGCAGAGCATTTTACCTCCACATATGGGGTATTTCCGTACTCAGGAGAAATCATGTTACAAACGATGGGGGTATTTTTTTTCCTTTTACCGCTTGTAAAAATAAAAAGTATGGGGCAACACCAGCATGTTAGTGTAATTTTTTTTCTTTTTTTACACTAACAGGCTGGTGTAGCCCCTAACTTTTCCTTTTCATAAGGGGTAAAAGGAGGAAAAGCCCCCAACATTTGTAGTGCAATTTCTCCTGAGTACAGAAATACCCCCTATGTGGCCCTAAACTGTTTCCTTGAAATACGACAGGGCTCCGAAGTGAGAGAGCGCCATGAGCCTTTGAGGACTAAATTAGGGATTGCATAGGGGTGGACATAGGGGCATTCTACGCCAGTGATTCCCAAACAGGGTGCCTCCAGCTGTTGCTAAACTCCCAGCATGCCTGGACAGTCAGTGGCTGTCCGGAAATGCTGGGAGTTGTTGTTTTGCAACAGCTGGAGGCTCCATTTTTGAAACACTGCCGTACGATAAATTTTTCAGTTTTATTGGGGGGTGGGGACAGTGTAAGGGAGTGTATATGTAGTGTTTTACCCTTTATTATGTGTTAGTGTGGTGTAGTGTTTTTAGGGTACATTCGCACTGGCGGGTTACGGTGAGTTTCCCGCTAGGAGTTTGCGCTGTGGCAAAAAAAAAAAAATTCCACTTCGCCATGGATATTTTGGTAAAATGACTAATGTCACTGTAAAGTAGAATTGGTGGTGCATAAAATAAATTTAAAGCGTTATGATTTTTAGAAGATGATGAAGAAAAAATGAAAATGCAAAAATATTAAACCCTGTGTCCTTAAGGGGTTAATATGTGGGGCATTGGAGATCTATTTTAGGATTTGTTCACAAGCTAAGGTTTTTCATTTTAATTATTGAATTCAAAGCCAGGAACAGAAAAGGCTGAGACTTCTCCTGTTTCCAAATCAATTCTTCAGTTTATATTTAATAATTGCAATTAAAAACCTGAATATGTAAATACCCTTACAGGAGAACTCTGGCAAAAGTAAACTTATGCCCTATCCACAGGATAGAGGATAAGTTGCTGATCGCGGGAGGGGTCAGACCGCTGGGACAACCGTGATATCCAGGACAGGAGACCGACTCTATGTGAGGAGCGTGTGTTGTCTACAGGTAGACGGCACATTCTCCATTCATTTCTATGATAGTGGCGATGATGCCCAAGTGCTGTACTCACTTCTTTTCAGCACTCCCATAGAAATGAATGAAGTGCATGCTACCTGCAGCATGTGCTCCTCACCGAGCGCTGGGTCCCGTCCCGGTCAAGTGGTCAGCTACTTATCTCCTATACTGTGTATCGGAAATACGTTTATTTTTGCCGGATTTCTCCTGTAAGGCAATCACTCATTCTAAACACCTTAGGACACATTGTTATCACCAAAAAATAAATTGCCATCTTAATAAATGGTCTAGCCATTTCGAATACCAGTAATAATTAAATAACTGCTGATGAAGAGTTCCTCACGCCCCTCCCGTAGGCTTGCATTGAGGGGCGGAGCGTGACGTCACACGTCGGCGCAGGCGTGACGTCACACGCCGCCCGCCCTGTAGTCGCCGGTAATCAGTCCCATAGCGAACACGCTCCGGGGACTAATTACAAAAGGGGTGCCACGTGCATGATCCCGGGGGTCCCCAGCGGCGGGACTCCCGTGATCAGGCATCTTATCCCCTATCCTTTGGATAGGGGATAAGATGTTTAAGTACCGGAGAACCCCTTTAAGCTTGTTAAGGGCCTCTTTGTGTGTAACTTTGTTTAAAGGACTCGGACAAAGAAGAGGAGTCGATCTGCAGGCAGGTCCACATCTTGCTTGTTATATTAAAGATATCATCCAGTTTGTGATACTAGTTTGGTGACTACCTAGGGTGCCGACGGCCAGTGCCCCTGCCGTTCGGCTGTCCAGCAAGGCTGCTTCATCTGCATCTGTGCATTGAACAGAGTGAGAAGCAGTTGGCTGTGTTCACTGTATAGTTGAAGTGTCTGGTTACTGCAGCTCAGCTATTGTTGAAGTGAATGAGAACTGTCCTGCTGTAACCAGGCACTGCCACGACAGAGTGAAACAACTGCTTTCAGCCTCAGTCACTGCACACATCTGGCTATGGAAGCCCCGCTGAACAGCTGATCGAAGTTGGTGCCAGGGGTCGGCTTTCCACTAATCAGCTATTGATGATTATATACTGAGGACAGGCCATCATTTTTGCAAAAATAAAAAAAAATTCTGATTTGGGTTATGGAACATGTTGGCGTTATATAAATATTAGTATTATTATAGTATTATTATTATCATCAACTTGTGGAACTTCACGATGATTCAGAAGCTCTTCAGAGCCAAGGATTTACAGGGGTTGTCCAGCACCCCCTGCAATCTCTGAAACGGGACCCAGCCTCTCAATGGGGAGTGCGCACTGTAGATGGCATGCACTCCATTTATTCCTAAGGAAGTCTCTGGCACTCCCATACAAATGACTGAAATGCATGCTGTCTACAACATATGCTTTTCAGTGAGAGCCGGGGTCTTGTTCCAGAGATTGGGGTGGGAGGGTCCCAGCAGTTGAACCCCAGTGATCAGCTATCCTGTGAATATTGGATAACAGTTTTCATCAGCCAACCCTATTAAAGTAGCCTATTCCAGGGTTTCTTATTGCCACTGCAGAGACTGTATGGACTTTTGTAGCTTCTGGCATACTAATCAATGTGCACATTGGTCTTTGGTGGCTTTTTGAGAGTGGTTTATGCATGGTGAGGTCATTCATGCGTCCACAACCTGTATAAAAAATTTCTGTACAGCCCAAGGTACCCCTTTCCACAGGAAACAACTTCGAACTTCCTTTGGCAGGGCCCCTTTGCACAGGGTCTGTTTGATGCTCTAGAACAGTGAAGGCGAACCTTTTGGAGCCCGAGTGCCCAAACCGTAATGCACGACAACTTTTTTTTCCCTCAAAGTTCCAGCACAGCAATTAAATCAGAATACACACTAGGGTTGGCAGTATAGTTCCCCCACATTAGGGTTGGCAGTATAGTTTCCCCCACATCAGTTGTGCAGTATAGTCCCCACACATTAAGGTTGGCAGTATAGTTCCCCCACATTAGGGTTGGCAGTATAGTTCCCCCACATTAGGTTGGCAGTATAGTTCCCCCACATTAGGTTGGCAGTATAGTTCCCCCCACATTAGGTTGGCAGTATTGTTTCCCCCCCCCTCACATTAGGTTGGCAGTATAGTTCCCCCCCCCCCCACATTAGGTTGGCAGTATAGTTCCCCCACATTAGGTTGGCAGTGTTCCCCCACATTAGGTTGGCACGGTTCCCCTACATTAGGTTGGCACAGTTCCCCCACATTAGGTAGGCAGTGTTCCCCCACATTAGGTAGGGAGTAAAGTCACCCCACATTAGGTGTAGTATAGTTCCCCCACAGACATACAGCCTCCAGCCATATACAGTGTGTGGCTGAAGGCTGTATGTCTGGGTACTGCCCCACTTCAGTGTCCCAACCACCACTCCTCCGGTCTGGCCATAGCAGTAGGTCCCGAGAGTGGGGGAGCGGTGGGCGGAAAACCGAAGATGACATCCCGCTGGTTACTTACCATGCGTGCGTCATCCTCGGTCCACCTCCTTCTCCTTGATGCTCCGCTCTGCTTTTGGGCGCACGCACGGAGGGGCGGGGGGGAATGAGGGGGCATTATATGTGAGGGGCACATAATGGGGGGCATTATTTGTGAGGGGCACATTACGGGGGGCATTATAAGTCAGGAGCACATGTCAGGGGGCCATTATATGTGGGGGGCACGTCAGGGGGGCATTATAAGTTAGGAGCCTATGTCAGGGGGGCATTATATGTGGGGGCACATGACAGGGGGCATTATAAGAAAGCAGCCTATGTCAGGGGGGCATTATATGTAGGGGGCACATGACAGGGGCAACTGTCATGTGCCCCTCACATATAATGCCCCCCTAACATAGGCTCCTAACTTATAATGCCCCCTTGTCATGTGCTCCTAACTTAAAATCCCCCTTGTTATGTGCCCTTTTATGTGCATTCCCACCCGAGCAGCTCTCTCTGTTTTTACCTTCATCACAGGCAGCTCTATTCTTGCAGAGTGTGCGCCGCGGGGACGAGATCTCCGGGCGCCGGCGGGAAGATGTGACGTCATTGCGCCAGCCTGCCGTGGATGGCGTCCCCGCGGCGCACACACTGCAAGAATTGAGCACCTACTCACCACTGCTGGTAAGACCTGACCTCGGGCACATTGTGCGGGTGGCTCCTGTTGGCTCCCCGCTCCTGCCACCCCGAGGTCGGGAGGAGCATAACGAAAGTTCAGGGAAGTTCAGCGTGGCAGAGCGCATCAAATGGCAACCATGGCCGCATGCCCACAGAGGGGGCTCGGCGTGCCACCTGTGGCACGCGTACCATAGGTTCGCCATCACTGCTCTAGAACATGAATTTAAAGACTCAGGGTGCCTTCACACCACGGTTTGTTAATACGGGGACTGGATACGACTGGGGTGGAGGGGAAAACCGAGTGCTCCCCTACCCCAGCCAGATCCGGCCCGCATCTCATTCATTTGAATGAGAAGACTGGAGTCAGATAGTGACTCTGGTTGGCTCATTTTTGCACCGTATCCTGTTTTGTGACCGGATATAAAACCGTAGTTTACCACGATTTTAGGTCCGGTCAAAAAAGCGGATACGGGGGAAAAATCGTCACTATCTGGCTCCGGTTAGCTCATTCAAATAAATGAGATGGGGGCCAGGTCCGGCTGGGTTTTCCCCATCTCCCAGCCGGATCCGGTCCCCGTATTTAATAAACGTGATGTGAACCCAGCCTCATACTGTTTTTTGTTTTGTTTTTTCAAGTATGCAACAAGGGGAAACTGAACAACTTATTGTCAAGGAACACTTTTTAACAAGTAGGGATTGTCTTTCAAAGTAAAATTGGTCTAAAATGATGCATTATGGGAACTTAAACATATTTTAAATGTAAAAGCACTTCTGAGAGTGTACTATTAGAGATAAATAGTCTTTTTAATTCCCCCCATGTGCTTGCTTTGTTTTGATAATCTGATGCCCTTGGTTACGACCCACTGAGGCAGGTCACACATTCCCAGTTCAACTGCAATCTCCCGGTCTGTCCAGGAATAACTGGCTTATTTAGTCTCCACTGCACATGCAAGCAAAGGGGATTGTGGGAAAGTGTGTGCTCTGTTGCACACAAACGGCACAGCCACAGTTCAGAGAGGAAACCAGGAAGTGATCAGATCCATGGGAGAGATGGACTGTAGAGGGGTGCAAGTTACTTTACTAAAAAACAGCACTTTTGTGCTTCTTTGCATATATGTATGTGGTACATATCTAATTTTACCAACTTTGCTTCATCAAACAACTCCTTTAAGATGAAAAAATATTGGCTTAAACCGAGTTACATCGGGTCATCTGTGTCACATGACCAGCCTGTGCCTATGACTGCATAGTCAAAGTTGTCAGGTAGCCTTGGCTTAGATAGGATTCCATTAAACGAATTAGTTCTTATAAAACAGTGCCCATTCCGTACTTGGACCTTAAATCTAAGATTGTTTTATGGAGAAATCAATAAAATGCTTGAATTACATGGGGACATTATGTCTCTGAGAACAGAACATGTTGTTACAGATTGTATCAGTAACAGATTTATATATGTCTTCCCAGACCTTTAGCTATCACTTTCCATCAGCTCGAACATCCGCTTAGAAGTTCAGGAAACTTCATATACACACACACACACACACTCACACTCACACTCACACTTGCATGTACATATGATAATAATTTAGATATATGTAAATATTTACGTAATATAAAAGGGATAATCCATCCAAAGAGAATTCAAGGCAGCAGACTGTAGAAAACGTGTAGTACTTTATTGCAAATCCATATTAAAAAAAAGTCACCGGGGCAATGATGCGCACATTTGAGATGTATATTACAGAACGTGACCTCTGCCCTTGGACATTGACATGGTTACATAATGTCTCAATCAAATCGAATATAATTTTTTTATGATTTTTGAGAGGCGTACGTAGTTCCATATATATTAATTTCATTGAGTTTTATTTGGCTGAGAATGTCAGCCTATAAACTGTATGGCTTACAAAAGGAATTTTCCACAAAGATGAGGCTGTACAATAAATTTCACCCTGCTAGTATTTAGTTTTGCATGTCAAGTTGTAAAAAAAAACAGTAGTGTCTACAGCTCCTAAATAGATCTGTGCATCTCTGTTGTAACATAATACAACAGTACACACTCTAAAGTGTGATCGTGCAGTCATAATCCCTTCACTTCTTGACCAAATGTAAGTATTGGTTAAATAAAAATGGTTTTGCTGCAGGATTAGATTTGGCAGGATTTGTTTCCTGTTACCATAGAGATGCATAGATATAGTAAAGATCTGATTATAATACAATACAGAGTAAAAAAAAAAAAATCATTACCAAATGGGTAATGCTATTGGTGAAATTCTGCCATAAGGTTGAGGTATTCAGCTGGTCTTAGAAGTTTTAAGGTTCAAGCTAGCCCAATGGTTGACCCTCTAGAAAACATGTATGGAAAAAAAAAAACGGACAATAGAGGGGGTGGAGATAAGGTTGCTAAGGGTAACAGGACAAACAGTCAAATAACTTGATGGAGAAGTTATTAACTCAGTTTGTAATCAGCAACAGTGATAGAAAGTAGGATATGTGCCACAGTTCTGATGGCCAAGAGGATAATCAGGAGAGTGGTCAGTCAAATCAGGTCACAATTAGACTTGGGACAACGCTGAGGTAAGAATATTACAGATTTGCATAGGAGCTGTAGAAAGAAAATAATTAACAAAAAATCATAACTACCGTATATACTCGAGTATTAGCCGTTCCGACTATAAGCCGAGGCCCCTAAGTTCACCCCAAAAACCCAGGAAAACCTATTGACTCGAGTATAAGCCTGGGGTGGGAAATACATCACCCCCCCCCCCCCCCGTCATCATTCCCCCCCGGGCATCATCCGGCCCTCCTCTGTCATCATCCCGACTCCCACTGTCAATATCCAGACCCCCCCTCATCCCTCCTGTCATCATCCAGACCCCACCATCCCCCATCATACAGATCCCCCTTGCCCCCCATATCATTATCCAGATCCCTCTCATACCCCCCTGTCATCATCCAGACCCCCCCTCTCTTGTTCTCTACTCACCTCCCATGTTGCAGCTCTGTCGGTCCTTCCCTAGCAGCCATCCAACGTCGCTGCAGGGACTGTCCTTTTCTAGTGGGGAGGGTGAGCTGGTTCAGGTCATCCATCTTGACCGAGAGGCCCTCTTCTCCGCTGCGGGCTGGCCCCGAAATAGTGACGCTGCATTGACGACGACGCGTAGGGAGGCCCCTGACGTCACGGATGTCTGCTGCGCAAGGACGTCCCTGCACGGCGGCGTCAATGCAGCGTCACTAGGCTCACCCTCCCCACTGGAAGTCGGACGGTCCCTGCAGCATAGATGGGCAAAGATGGACCCATCCCCTCGCCCCCCCATCGGTATGCCTACGATTTATTTATTTTTTTCCCCATCACTCGAGTATAAGCCGAGGGGGACGTTTTCAACATGAAAAAAGGTGCTGAAAAAGTCGGCTTATACTCGAATATATACGGTATTTGCATTTTTTTTTTATTGTAGATGCACTGGAAAAGTAAAAGTTGTTTTATGAGTGAATATGGTCTTTAATATTTTCAGATGCAACCAAGCACTAGACAATCTACACTACAATACTAAAAGTAAAGATTGAATTAATAGAGTATGTTCACACTACGTAATTTAAACTGAATCTCCGCTCGCAGAATTCCGAGAGCGAAGATTCCATCTGGCAGCCGCCGGCAAAATACTTCGGCGATACGACCGCACGGCACTGCGCTGTCACGATTGACGGCTATGCAGTTCTCGCGGACTTCCGCACAAAGAATGAATATGTTCTTTCTTTCCGCAGATTATTTTCAGCGGCGGAATTGTCCACTGCTGAAATTCTGCAGTGTAAATGGGTGCGGAGAATACCCAATCACAATAATGTTAGAAGTTTACATCGTGAAATTCTGACACACAATTCAGCGTGCAGAATTCCGCGCTAATTACCAGTGTGAACATACCCTTAGAGCGAAATTCTGTGATTACATAGTTGGATTAAAGGCATATTGACCAGGAACTTCTTTTCAATGAGAGCATTTCAAAATTTCTCTTTGAAGACTAGAATCTTAAGGCTAAGACAGCATTTTCCTGTTTGGCTTTTTTTCTTGCATTTTCTTTTTTCTGGCATTTTTTTGCCTTTGAGTGGAAATTGCATTTTTGGCCCCTTTGACATTTTTTCAAAATTTGCAGGGTACCAAAGAAAAAAAGGATGCAGTAGTGACGGAAAAAAAAAATTTAACAAAAATTTATATTTTTTATAATTACATTTTAATTAATTTTAATAAAGTGTGTGTTTCACTTTTTCTCTCTCTATTTTTTACATTTTTAGGTAGTACTACTACTACCAGCATTGAACAGACTGTTCCATGATGGGAGTAGTAGTATCTGTACTAATAGACATATCGCCCCGGATGTCACTCCTGACACCCAATGCGATCGTCCATAATATAGCAGAGATACAGCGCTCGCATCTCTGCTCTGTACTCCGGCCAGTGATGTGAACAGAACATCACTCATTCATATTTTCCGCACAGAGTGGGGATTGGGCAGATGGTGGCAGCCAATCCCCACTCTCAGAGGGAAATATGAATAAGTGATGTTCTATTCATATCATTGGCCGAAGTATAGTGCAGAGATGCAGAGCGCAGGAGAAAGCCGCTTCACATCTCTGCAATAGATAGGACGATCACACTGGGTGTCAGGAGTGATACCTGCTGTGATCTGTCCTTACCTGCAGGTACTACTGCTCCCAACATGGAGCACACTCAGCTCCATGCTGGGAGCTGTAGTACCTGCATTAATAGACAGATCGCAGCGAGTGTAACTTCTGACACCTGTTGCGATCTGTCTATTAATGCGGGTACTACAGCTCCCAGCATGGAGCAGAGTGTGCTCCATGTTGGGAGTAGTAGTACTTGCAGTTAAGGAAACATCACAGCAGATGTCACTCCTGACACCAGCTGTGATCCTCCCGTATAATGTATAGATGTGAGCGGCCGCTCTTCTATGGTCCCCTGCACTGACGTATATATACGCATATTCCTATTTCCCACAGAGAGTTGTGATTGGCTAAAACCATCTGGCCAATCACAGCTCTCTGCAGGAAATATGAATAGGTGTATATATACGGCAGTGTAGGGGACCATAGAAGAGCGGCCGGCCGCATCTATACATTATACAGAAGGATCACAACGGACCTGAGGCGATCTGTCAATTAGTACAGGTACTGCTACTCCCATCATGGAACATTGTGTTCCATGCCAGGAGTAGTAGTACTGCCTAAAAAATGTGGGGGAAAAAAAAGTTAAACACACACACACTCAGGGTCATTTGAAGGAATTTGGGGGCCCCAAGCAAAATAGACATGGAGCCCACCCCCCTCCCCTCCCCTGTCCTTCTTACTCCCCCCTCCCCCTCCCTGTATCCTTTTTACTCCCCCCCCCCTCTATGTTTTTTCCCCTCCCTACCCTACCTAAGTTCTCAGTTACCTCCTCCGGCTCCTTCCCTGGACCCTGTGGCGTGGCCGAGCTCCTCTACCTCCTGGCTGTCACTCAGTCCTACGTGGTACAGGAGATTTAGTTTCCTGTTCCCTGCCGGACTGAAATAATAATAATAACTTTATTTATATAGCGCCTACAGATTCCGCAGCGCTTACAATTATGGGGTACAAACAAATACAAGTATCAGACATAATATTACACAATAACTATTCAAACAAGAGGTGTGGGGATATGTTGAGGATGTGTTGAGGCCAATTAGAGAATGTTTATAGGCCTGTCTGAAGAGATGTGTTTTCAGGCCACGTTTGAAACTATGGATGTTGTTGTTGAGTCTGAGGGATTGAGGTATAGCATTCCAGAGAACCGGTGCAGCACGAGTGAAGTCTTGGAGACGGGAGTGAGAAGTTTGGATTATAGAAGATGTTAGTATGAGATCATTAGCAGATCGGAGAGAGCGTGTAGGTTGGTAGACGGAGATGAGAGAGGAGATGTAGGGAGGTGCAGCATTGTGGAGAGCTTTGTGTGTGAGACTGAGGATTTTGTACTGTATTCTGGACTGAATTGGTAACCAGTGTAGTGACTGGCACAGGGAGGAGGCATTGGTGTAGCGGCTGGAGAGGAAGAGGAGTCTGGCTGCGACATTAAGGATGGACTGAAGAGGAGAGAATTTGGAGAAAGGAAGGCCTATTAGTAAAGAGTTACAGTAGTCGAGGCGGGAGTGAATCAAAGCAATAATGAGAGTTTTAGCAGTTTCAGTAGTGAGAAACGGGCGGATTCTGGAAATGTTTTTGAGTTGCAGGTGACAAGAACGTGAAAGGGACTGAATATGGGGAGTGAAAGACAGATCAGAGTCAAGTATAACTCCAAGACAGTGAGCCTGCTGCCCGGGAGTTATGGTAGTACCACATACCAAGATGAAAATGTCAGGGTTAGGTACAGTATCAGTTGATGGAGAAAAAACAAGAAGTTCTGTTTTCAAAAGATTTAGTTTCAGATATAAAGAGGACATGATGTCTGAGACAGCAGAGAGACAGTCACTGGTATTCTGTAGGAGTACAGGGGTGATGTTGGAGGAACAGGTATAGAGTTGGGTGTCATCAGCATAGAGGTGGTACTGGAAACCAAATCTACTGATTGTTTTTCCAATGGGGGATATGTAGAGTGAAAAGAGTAGAGGACCCAGGACTGATCCCTGGGGAACCCCGACAGCAAGGGGAAGAGGAGAAGAAGTAGAGCCAGAAAACGAGACGCTAAAGGAGCGGCCAGAGAGATAGGAGGAAAACCAGGCGAGAGCAGAGTCCTTGAGACCGATGGAGCGGAGACTTCTGAGGAGGAGTTGGTGATCCACAGTGTCAAAAGACGCAGAGAGGTCCAAGAGAATCAGTAAAGAGAAATTGCCATTTGATTTGGCCGTCAAATGGCAATTGAAAGGAGGTGAGCACTCATTGTACACTTCCTGTCAATCCGGCCGGGAAGAGGAAAGTGAATCTCCTGTTCCTGTACCGTGCGGTACCCGGGCGGACTGACAGCTAGGAGGAAGAGGAGCTCGGCCATGCTACAGGGAAGGGGAGGAACTCGGGAGGTGACCTGGAGTGCTGCAGCTGCCTGAGGCTCTCTTTAGAGTGCTTAGGCGGCTGCAGCCTTATAGGAAGCACAACAAGCATCGGCTCTGCTTCGGGCCCAGGGCCAGCTCAGGACCCCACGCAATTGCATGATTTCCCTGTCCTTTACACTACATTTTTATTATTGTCGGCTATATTTTTAGTACCCTGCCCACTCACATAAATTGATCCCTGTTTTAAAAATTAATAAAAAGTTTTTTATATAAATTTTGTTATGGATACATTTTTTTCCATCACTACTGTATCTTTCTTTTTTTTAATGGTACCCTACGAAATTTTATTTAAAAAGGTATCTCCATCACTTATTTTGGATCGCTAGTCCAAAAAAGAATAAAAAACCGCCTGCAAAAACGCCACATGTCGTTTTTCTTGGCGTTTTTTTTTTACTCCCATAGAGAAAAATGAAATGATTTCAGGGGAAAAAAAAAAAAAAAACGCCATAGGCTCAACATGCTGCAACTTTGCAAAACCGCCAAGGAGCTGAAAAAGGCCAAAAAAAGAGTGAAAAAATGGCAAAAGGATAAAAAAATAATGCCAAACTTAACCGCAAAGTGGAAAAAGAATTTAGCGATTTCTCATTGATTTACAGCTAAAATCTGGCCCATGGGGGCCGTTTTGGTGTTTGGGGGGGGGGGGGGGACTTAGTCTAAATGTTAATGGCGGCGGCATTGAAAACTTGCAGATAGCTAGGACTCTTCAAGTGTGTAAAAAGTCTAGTACAGGTTTTCAATAGCAAGCAATCCATGCTGCCAGTAACAACCAAACAACCAAGACCCCTTTTCTTCTACACTTTAACTGCACCTGAACTCTCTATACTGAAAGAAGGTCACTGTTTGTATGTATCAGAAATTGCAGTAACTTTCTATTTTATTTGCCATTTCCAGGTTAAAATATTTGAATATACAATCCATTTCCTCTATACATTGCATGTTCATGCACAGTGTAAAGTGCATAATAAAAAAAAAAAGTTCACAAAAACTAAAGTTCACAAAAATACATTACAAAATGGAACAAAACTATTTATAGATCACAAGAGTAAGGATTTAAATGGAACAAATTTCAGAACATTTTCTCTCTAGTTTGCCCACACGCAATGCCAAGAAAAGAAATCAGACTATGAAGGATTGAATAATGCTATAAAATGTTTTCACAATGTTCCCTGTACTAAACATGTCCTCATATTTAAGAGCTTCTAGCAATAAACAGAAGAATATAGACCTAATGCTTTCCTGTGGTGTTGTAGTCATGCCACCTGAGTAATTAAATATAGAGGAAGAGCATGATGGAACACAATGTAGGTCGTAATCCGAATACATCCTGCCAATTACGTGGTGCAGATACGTGTAACTAATAACATATGCTCTGTGATACACCGTGATACATGAAGAGCAGGCAAACATATTAGACAAATACTAGACACTAAAATATTCAATAATGACTTATCAAACAACCAAGTATAACTAATTATAAACCTATTATGATTGAAATGATTGATTGTTCAAAGCTGTATTATTTTATGTAGAAAATCTCAATAAAAACCAACTTTAAAAAAAACACCAAATCACTGTGGGCAATGTTCACACACATTATTTTGGTCCATTGGTCCATTGTTTTTACAATAAAAAGCAGGCTTTTTTTAATTTATTTATTTTTTTTAGAAAAAAAGCCTTTTTTTCCTAATATTTAGCTTTGTTTTAATGGAAAAACAGCTGGTAACTGGAAATTCAGTAATAAGGTATGGAGCTGCAGGTCCAAGGATAAAAAATAACCATATATTTAGCTTTGCTGATCGCTGAGCCCTTTTTTTGTTGTTAAAGAGCCAAACTGGTGGTGCTGAGCTGCTGCTACACCTCCTTCCTCCTCAACGCTGCTTTGGCTGGAAGCTGGGCCCTGTACATCAATCAGGCAGGGCAGGGTAGGGCTGTCAAGGGAAGAGGCATATTGCTGTAGCTCTGCACCACCAGTTTGGCTTTGGTTAATTTTATTCCCCTAGTACCTATCTGCCGGGATCTACAGCTCTGTAGCTGGTAAGGAGCTGCTGCTTCCCTTCAAGTGCAAGGTCCTTTTTGTCACCATTTTGCGTCTTTTTGGAACTTTTTGTTTTGCATGTTTTTTGGTCGGTTTTCATTAACAAATTGTTGATGTGCACGTTATCTAATAGCAAAACCCATGTCCAAAGAAAAGACAAAACTGATGAAAAGCATCTAAACAAAAAAGGTAAAAAGACTGCAAAAAAAGGCTCATAAAATGGACCAAACGGCAGAAAAAGCAAAAATTTGCCTTTTGAGGCTAAAAATTCAGACCATAAACTGACTGTGCATATAGACTTAAAATGCCCGTCTATGTTAAAAATCCCATCTTAAAATGCCTATCTATGCCAAACTACAGGAAAAAAAAAAACTTGGATAAACATATTCCATGCCACACACTTGTATTTGCATAACGTGGCACAGCCACAATGTGTATGGGTACCTTTAATAAAAAATTTAACAGCCCCCTCCATACCCCCTATATCTTGAGAACGTTGAGTCTCCCTTTGGAATGGAGTGGTGGTCAGATATTCAGGCTGCCACTTCATTCATTGTCTATGGTAGTGCTGAAGATGGGATATTACAGCTTATCTGTCTCCAGCAGCTCCCATAGACCATAAACTGAGTGGCTGTGCCTACATGTGACTGCCACTCGATTCCAGTAGAAGACTCGGGACCACCTTATTGAGATTTCGAGGGGTCTCATTGGCAAGTTCCCCCACGATCATATACATAATATACAATTATTACTGGAATATATGATCATACGCTATCATTGCTGGAGGGACTTTGCTCCTACTCTGGACAGTTCCTGACATGGACAGAGGTGTCAGCAGAGAGCACCGTGGCTAGACAAGAAAGAACAACTCAGATTCCTCTGGAACATACAGCAGCTTATAAGTACTGGAAGGATTAAGATTTTTTTAATAGAAGTAATTTGCAAATCTGTTCAACTTGGAACCAGTTCATTATAAAAAAAAAAAATTCCACCGCTTTAACCCCTTTAAGGACCTAGCCCATTTTCACCTTAACCTGTTGGGGACGAAGGGCGTATGCATACGCCCTTGCGTCCTGGTACTTAATGACGAAGGGCGTATCCATACGCCCGTGGAAATTTCGGTCCCTGCCGGGCTGGGACCGGGCCGGGGGTGACTGCTGATATCTATCAGCAGGCACCCCGTGCAAATGCCCAGGGGGGTCATTGAATTCACACTTGCGATTTGCGCCGATTCCGGGTCATTACGGGTCTATGGTGACCCGGTATAGAAGGGGCATCGCGGGTGTCTAAGACACCCACGATCCCCCTAAAGCGATAGGAGTGAGGTGGCACGGGTGCCACCCCTCCTATCCCTGCTATTGGTGGTCTAGACGCGACCACCAATAGCAGATCAGGGGCGGAGGGGTTTACTTTCGTTTTCCCCGTCCTGCCCTCCCACAACAGGCGGGGCAGAACGGGGAAAACGAAGAGGACCGGCGCCGACGTCCACTTACCCCTCCGGAGGCTGCGGAGCGACGGGGATCGGCGGGCAGCGACGGAGATCTGTGGCGGCGTGCAGCAGAAGAGGACGGCTCCCGGATGCGACGGAAGCCGGTGAGTAGTTGCATAGCAACATCTAGAGGGCTACAGTCTGAGACCACTATAGTGGTCTCTAGACTGTAGCCCTCCAGATGTTGCAAAACTACAACTCCCAGCATGCCCAGACAGCTGTTTGCTGTGTGGGCATGCTGGAATTTGTAGTTTTGCAACAGCTGGAGGTCTGCAGTTTAGAGACCACTGCACAGTGATCTCTATACTGCCCTCTAGATCTTGCAAAACTACAACTCCTAGCATGCCCACACAGCTGTTTGCTGTCTGGGCATGCTGGGAGTTGTAGTTTTGCAACATCTGGAGGTCCACAGTTTGGAGATCACTGTTCAGTGGTCTCTAAATTGTTGCACTCCAGATGTTGCAAAACTACAAATTCCAGCATGCCCACACAGAAAACAGCTGTCTCGGCATGCTGGTAGTTGTAGTTGCGTACCTCCAGCTGTTGCATAACTACATCTCCCAGCATGCCCTTCATGCCTGAGTTAGGTAACAGAACCTAACTCAGTATTTTCCAACCAGTGTGCCTCCAGCTGTTTCAAAACTAAAACTCCCAGCATGTACTGACAGACCGTGCATGCTGGGAGTTGTAGTTTTGCAACAGCTGGAGGCTCACTGGTTGGAAAATACTGAGTTAGGTAACAGAACCTAACTCAGTATTTTCCAACCAGTCTGCCTCCAGCTGTTTCTAAACTACAACTCCCAGCATGTACTGACAGACCGTGCATGCTGGGAGTTGTAGTTTTGCAACAGCTGGAGGCTCACTGGTTGGAAAATACTGAGTTAGGTAACAGAACCTAACTGAAGGTTTTCCAACCAGTGTGCCTCCAGCTGTTTCAAAACTACAACTCCCAGCATGTACTGACAGACCGTGCATGCTGGGAGTTGTAGTTTTGCAACAGCTGGAGGCTCACTGGTTGGAAAATACTGAGTTAGGTAACAGAACCTAACTGAAGGTTTTCCAACCAGTGTGCCTCCAGCTGTTTCAAAACTACAACTCCCAGCATGTACTGACAGACCGTGCATGCTGGGAGTTGTAGTTTTGCAACAGCTGGAGGCTCACTGGTTGGAAAATACTGAGTTAGGTAACAGAACCTAACTCAGTATTTTCCAACCAGTGTGCCTCCAGCTGTTTCAAAACTACAACTCCCAGCATGTACTGACAGACCGTGCATGCTGGGAGTTGTAGTTTTGAAACAGCTGGAGGTTCCCCCCTCCCCCCCATGAGAACGTACAGGGTACATTCACATGGGCGGGTTTACAGCAAGTTTCCTGCTTCAAGTATGAGCTAAAATTTTTGCCGCAGCGCAAATTCCTAGTAGTTTCCAAAATGGGGTCACATGTGGGGGGGTCCACTGTTCTGGCACCACGGGGGGCTTTGTAAATGCACATGGCCCCCGACTTCCATTTCAAACAAATTATCTCTCTAAAAGCTCAATGGCGCTCCTTCTCTTCTGAGCATTGTAGTTCGCTCGCAGTGCACTTGACGTCCAAACATGGGGTATTTCCACACTCAGAAGAAATGGGGTTACACATTTTGGGGGGCATTTTCTCCTATTACCCCTTGTAAAAAAAGTAAAATTTGAGGAAAAAACTGCATTTTAGTGGAAAAATATTTTTTTTCATTTACACATCCGACTTTAACAAAAAGTTGTCAAACACCTGTGGAGTGTTAAGGCTCACCGTACCCCTTGTTACGTTCCTTGAGGGGTGTCGTTTCCATAATAGTGTGCGATGTGCAGTTTTTTGCTGTCCTGGCACCATAGGGGCATCCTAAATGGGACATGCCCCCCAAAAACCATTTCAGAAAAACTCACTCTCCTAAATCCCATTGTTGCTCCTTCGCTTCTGAGCCCTCTAGTGCACCCGCCGAACACTTGACATACACATATGAGGTATTTTCTTACTCAAGAGAAATTGGGTTACAAATTTTGAGAGGATTTTTTCCTTTTTCCCCTTGTAAAAATTCAGAAACTGGGTCTACAAGAACATGCGAGTGTAAAAAAATGAAGATTTTGAAATTTCTCCTTCACTTTGCTGCTATTCCTGTGAAACACCTAAAGGGTTAACACACTGACTGAATATCATTTTGAATACTTTGAGGGGTGCAGTTTTTATAATGGGGTCATTTATGGGGTATTTCTAACCAGAAGACCCTTCAAATCCACTTCAAACCTGAACTGGTCCCTGAAAAATTCCGATTTTGAAAATTTTGCAAAAAATTAAAAAATTGTTGCTGAACTTTGAAGCCCTCTGGTGTCTTCCAAAAGTAAAAACTCATCAATTTTATGATGCATACATAAAGTAGACATATTGTATATGTGAATCAATATATAATTTATTTGGAATATTCATATTCCTTATAAGCAGAGAGCTTCAAAGTTAGAAAAATGCAAAATTTTCACATTTTTCATGAAATTTTTGAATTTTTCACCAAGAAAGGATGCAAGTATCGCCGAAAATTTACCACTAACATAAAGTAGAATATGTCACGAAAAAACTATCTCGGAATCAAATTTATAAGTAAAAGCATCCCAGAGTTATTAATGCTTAAAGTAACAGTGGTCAGATTTGCAAAAAATGCTCCCGTCATTGGGGTCATAATGGGCTCCGTCCCCAAGGGGTTAAAGGGGTATTCCAGGATATAACTTTTTTTTATATATATATCAACTGGCTCCAGAAAGTTAAACAAGTTTGTAAATTACTTCTATTAAAAAATCTTAATCCTTTCAGTACTTATGAGCTTCTGAAATGAAGGTTGTTCTTTTCTGTCTAAGTGCTCTCTGATGACACTTGTCTCGGGAAAGGCCCAGTTTAGAAGAGGTTTGCTATGGGGATTTGCTTCTAAACTGGGCGTTTCCCGAGACACGTGTCATCAGAGAGGACTTAGACAGAAAAGAACAACCTTAACTTCAGAAGCTCATAAGTACTGAAAGGATTAAGATTTTTTAAATAGAAGTAATTTACAAATCTGTTTAACTTTCTGGAGCCAGTTGATATATATAAAAAAAGTTTTTTCCTGGAATACCCCTTTAAGGACCAGGCCAATTTTATTTTTGCATTTTCGTTTTTTCATCCTCGTCTAAAAATTGTAACTCTTTTATATTTTCATCCACAGACTAGTATGAGGGCTTGCTTATTGCGTGACCAATTGTTCTGCGTAATGACATCACTCATTTTACCATAAAATGTATGGCGCAACAAAAAAAATACTATTTGCGTGGGGAAATTAAAAAGAAAATCGCAATTTTGCTAATTTTGGAAGATTTAGCTTTCACGTCGTACAATTTACGGTAAAAATGACATGTGTTCTTAATTCTGTGGGTCAATATGATTAAAATGATACTCATGATTATATACTTTTCTATTATTGTTGCGCTTAACAAAAAATCGCAAACTTTTTAACTAAATTAGTATGTTTAAAATCCTTCTAATTTGACGACCTATAACTTTTTCATTTTTCCACATAAGTGGCGGTATGAGGGTTCATTTTTTGCGCCATGATCTGTACTTTTTATTGATACCACATTTGTTTATATGAAACTTGAAATTTTTATATCATTTTTTTTTTTTATAAAATGTGACAAAAAAGCAGCAATTTTGCATCTTTTTTTGTTTTTTATTTTTTTAACGTTCACGCGTTCACCGTACGGGATCAATAATATTATATTTTAATAGTTCGGACATTTACACACGCAGCAATACCAAATATGTGTATTAATAAAATGTTTTCACTTTTTTTTTTTTACTTTAATTTTCACACTTAGTCCCCATAAGAGGCTATCTATAGCAATCCTTTGATTGCTAATACTGTTCAGTGCTATGCATAGGGCATAGCACTGATCAGTGTTAACAGTGATCTTCTGCTCTGGTCTGCTCGATCTCAGACCAGAGCAGAAGACCCCGGGAGACGGCCGTAGCAAGGTGAGGGGACCTCAGGCCACCATGCTGGATGATCGGATCCCCGAGGTAGTGCTACGGGCGATCCGACCATCCATTTAAAGTACCCCAATGCCGCAGATGCCGTGATCTGTATTTATCATGGCATCTGAGGGTTTATTGGTGGACATCAGCGTGATAGAAGATGTCCGCCATTACCAGCGGGTCCCTGGCTGCTGATAGCAGCCGGGACCTGCCGCGCATGACCGATGCTCGCGGTCATGCAGAGCGTAAATGTACGCCGTGGTACGTTAAGTACCACGACACCATGACATACATTTACGTCCATTGTCGTTAATGGGTTAAAGACCTCTAACATTAGATTTTTTTTACCACAGCTGTATGTTGGCTTGTTTTTTGCGGGTGACTTAGTTTTTGGATCAACTTTTTATGAAGGGGCACTCCACTGCCCCAGATTTGGAGTACCCCTTTAACTGTTTATAAAAGTTTTCTGTTTGTACAAACCAAAGAAAACAGCAAAAAATAAATTTAAAAAAATACAACAGAAAAAAAGTGTGTGTGATTTGCAAAAGTAACATTGTACAGTGAAGCATCAAACAGAGAGAGCACCATGATGGCTTAATTGCTTTTAATTACTGCTTAATTACTTTTTTTTTTCTAAGGCAAACAAGCACTTGGCATTGACCCAAATGTAGTATTACATGTGCCCACTTAGGTAAATGGACATCTATGTAATTCATGAATTGCGTACATTCACAAGATCAGCAGCCACACTTACCTTTGGCCCTTTACCTCACCCCTCATCCACCTTGTATGATGTTCATACAACACAAAGACAGGAGTTTTTCATTATACAAACCCTGCACTCCCTGAGGAAGAGCCTAGCAGTGAAACGTGCATTGGGATAAGGTATGCAGGGATCTGGATCCACACATGGTATACAAGTATATGTTTATTATTTTGCACCATATATATGTATAAGCAGTTAAAACCTCTCTACTACTTTTGTAATGTGTTTTTGTATTCTTCCTTTTTAGGTGTCTATTCAGACAGACACTGTTCAGACCTTGTTTGTGTGTATTTTCAGTTTCTGTGCTATTCCCCTTGGTTGGGGTATAGTTAAAGGGGTACTCCGGTGCTTAGACATCTTATCCCCTATCCAAAGAATAGGGGATAAGATGCCTGATCGAGGGAGTCCCGCCGCTGGGGACCCCCGTGATCTTGCACGCGGCACCCCGTTTGTAATCAGTCCCCGGAGCGTGTTCGATCCGGGACTGATTACCTGCGACTACAGGGCGGTAGGCGTGTGACATCACGCCCCCGCCCCCGTGTGATGTCACGCTCCGCCCCTCAGTGCAAGCCTACGGGAGGGGGCGGGATAGCTGTCACGCCCCCTCCCGTAGGCTTGCATTGAGGGGAGCGTGACATAACACGGGGGCTTGACATCACACGCCACCCGCCCTGTAGTTGCCGGTAATCAGTCCCAGAGCAAACACGCTTCGGGGACTGATTACAAACGGGGTGCCGCGTGCAAGATCACGGGGGTCCCCAGCGGCGGGACTCCCTCGATCAGGCATCTTATCCCCTATCCTTTGGATAGGGGATAAGATGTCAAAGCACTGGAGAACCCCTTTAATGCTCTCTGACAATGACTGCAGCTTTCCTGAACTCTGTGCTGGTTATTTGTGCAATAATGCTACTATGATGTCTGTTTTATGTTGCACCTTGCTTTGTCTGTCTTAGTATTTATCTGAGTTTTAACCATGGTTATGCCTGTTTAATTTAGATTTTAGCCGGTTCGCTTTTTAGGACTTCTGTCTGTTTTTAGGATTTGTATGTCCGTTCTGCTTTGCTTAGTTTGTGTTCACACTGTGAGAATCCTGTCCCGTCCCTCCCCATAGTGGAGTTTAGTTTTGAAAAAATATCCTGTCTAGTATCCTGACCAGTGTTCCTCTACATTGTAGAGTTTGGTTTTCTTGTATCTGTCTTTATGAAGTTCCTGTTAGTTATCTCAGTCCAATGTGAACAGTGTTCTATGTTCCTGATTAGTTTTGTTTTACATTCAGTTCTTCTGTTCATCCCTTACATTTTCTGCCTTCTGCTATTTACTCATTTTATAACTTGTCTAGTTAATTTTTTCACATTTGCCATTCATCTGAAGTCCGGTTGGTGAACTGTTAATACACTATATTCTGCCCTGTTAGTATTTGTATCCTGTCTGGTTTATCTGCTCTGGTTTTTGTATTCCCGTTCTGTTTCTGTCCTATGACCGACTATTTATATTATATTTTGTTTTACGCCCATTGCACTTTAGCGTAGGGAGGGACTGGCTCCAAGTTGTCGATCCACAGTTTAGGGTGGATGGGAAAGTAGGCAGGGAGAGTTTCCTAGGGACAGCTTAGGACTCACTCTCCCTGTCCACCCCCAGTCATGACAACTTTTAGATGTTTGAGCAACCTTTTCTGTGCTGTTATCGCTACCTTTTCCTCCTTGCCTGGTGTTCCATTCCACTTTGTATACTGGAGTCAGTACAGTATATTGAATACAAAAAAAGTTTTATTTAGTTTACCTATTTGTTTTTGTGTACATTTTCGTTTAGTTTTTTTGGTGTATCATATTACAAACCCCTTTAATGATTGTTTTTAGGTATTTCTTAGTGAAGAGAATCTTTTGGCATGCCTCTGTTAACCAACTACAGTTAAAAAGCTTATCCAAGCAAAATCAACCTAGCATTTTTCATATTTTATTTTACACGTGTAATATGCTCTATGGAAGCCCAGTGGCATTCCCTCTAAATATTTCTTCCATCAGTGGAATTTCATAGAAAGGTGGCATCGACTGTAGCAGCCAATAACTAGCCACTTGGTTGACATCAATATTATGAAAACGCTGGATTGCATTTCATCTGCACAGCTAGGTGATGTACTCTCACCAAGGACCACAAATCATCATGTAAAATCATCAACAAGTAAACCAGCAACAAATGAAGGTCTCAAATTCAGTATGGTAAGAATTAGCAAACAGCATATCAATTCAACATTTTAAAGGGTATACTCGTGTCAGAATGTATAACTAGCGTATACCAAAACATTATCAATAGAGGTCTGACTTCTGGCACCCATGCCTAAGAACAAAAGGAACTGTTGCCCCTTTTGATATATCCCTGCATAGTATTGGTCCTGTCCACACCGTGGATGGGAGCACCACTAAGCAGAGACACAGGCAAAACTGTAACAGCTACAAATATATTGGTTCCAAGTGAGAGTATTGGATTGGTTCCAAGCAAGAGTAAGGACTTTTTTCTGTATAACAAAGTAAAGTTTTAAAGCTATTTTAAATGCCTTTGTTTCAGACAAAATTGGGATTAAATGGAAAAGATGATTCATCCAAAATAAAACTGCACTGAGTAAAACCTGCCCTAAGGCCAGCCCGTCACTTCTCTTGTGGAGGCCTCTGTAATACAGATGGGTCGAGTCCTCCAGAAGAATAGCGTCCACATGCCCGGTAATTCATGTCCTGTTTGCGAAGATCTGTACTTTTGCATTAAAACAGGGACAGAAGAGATCCGGGCATGCTGGGAGTTGTAGTTTTGCAACAGCTGGAGGTACCCTGGTTGGGAAACACTGCTGCAGAGGGAGAGCAGCATACAGGAAGACTGGCAGAAGCAGAGTCCCGGCCAGGCTTCATGTCACATCATGCCTGCCAGGACCTGCCTCCTTCCACCCCTCAGAAAGTTTGGCGCACAGAGCAGGGAGTGCAGTGAGATAATACAATGTATAAGATAACGTGTGGTGAGGGGCAGGGAGAACACAGAGCAGGGGGGAGGGGGAGGTGACTGGCCTATGTTATATGAGAGGCATGTGCAGGCTTGTAGTTCACAGTACTGCTCCAGGCTGTGAGCGAGTCCTAAGCTGACAGTACTGAACTTCCTGTGGAAGGACCAGAGCCCTTTCAGCATTAGTCCTAAAAGCTGTACACTTACTATGAAAAGCATTGGAAGCTGCCTGCAGACCAGGCATAGAAGAGAGACCTCTAGTGGCCAAAAGTATAAAATGAAAAAACTGGTATAAATATTAATATTTTTTAATGAAGATATATTACAATATGTCTTCATTAATGATTATGAACAACAAAACAAAAGTTTTTGTTGATGACAGGTACTCTTTAAAAATCTTAATCCATCCAGTACTTATGCCACTGGAAGTTGAGTTGTTCTTTTCAGTCTGACCACAGTGCTCTCTGCTGACACCTCTGTCAGTGTCAGGAACAGTCCAGAGCAGGAGCAAATCCCAATAGCAAACCTCTCCTGCTATAGACAGTTCCTGACATGGACAGAGGTGTCAGCAGAGAACACTGATCAGACAGAAAAGAACAACTCATTTCCCTGTGTAATGTTCAGTAGCTGATAAGTACTGGAAGGATTAAGATTTTTTAATTTACAGTAAGTAAGGATTAATTTACAAATCTGTTTAACTTTCTGGCACCAGTTGATTTGAAAAACATGTTTTCCATCAGAGAACCGCTTTAACTTTATACCTTTTAAACAAAAAAAATGCATTTGAAAATGCATTAAGTCTTCTGATCCAGATAATTGGGTACTCTATTCTGCTCCATTTGGGAAAGATTTTATTGCTTCATCAAAAATGCTAACAATTAACAAATAAAGCTTGGAGGAATAGGGAGGGGCTTATTTGTTGGTTTTGTTTTTTTATATGCAAATGTTTTTACAAAGCTGAGGACAGCACGAACTTTAGAAATTAAAGTGAGCCACATTCTGGCTGGTATTTTATTGTGATAACTGGTATTTATAAAAAAAAAATAAAAAAAAATTGTACATTTTATAGGTCATGCTTTTCCTGGCAAATGTGAGGCCTTTTTCCTCAAATGACTTTAATGGGAAAAAAACGCAGATAAAAAACATATTTTTGACTTGATGAATTCTACTGCATATTATATTGCATCTGGCACATGACCTCATGACTGCCCTGGCACTAGCGGTGATCTGATAAGTAGAACATACCATAGTTAAATAGCATAGAAAATTGTGTTTAATTGTGTTTATCAAATTAACTGTTCACATATGATCAAGCTTGTTGGTTGCCCTTAGGAAAAAAAATGACCAAAAAGCCGAAGCCAAGACTTTATACAGAGCTAAATATTTATGTGATATGAACATTTACCGTGAATGAAAAAAGGAAGTGCTCTGTTTACTGAATTCAATTCATTTTCTGATGCTTTTTCAGATCTCCTGACACTTTATACCACATAGTTATTGTCAATACAGAATTGAGACCACTGCAACCAATCGATTGCTACAGCAGTCACATATCCATGTTGAAAAGAAAAAGGAAATATAGATAGTCAGAAGTTCAACAAGATGACCATTTATTTTTTATTATTAGACAACATGTAATTATTCAGGTGGGGATTTTTTTTAAAGGAGCAAGATAAACTCTTTAAAGGGAACCTGTCAGATAGGTGACAGGACAACGATACTGAATATACCTTTGGTTCTGTTGACTGATTTGCCACAGCTTTTATAAAAGATACCAGTGTCTATGAGTTAGGGCCATGTTGCTTAAAGGGGTACTCAGTGAAAAACTTTTTTTTAAATCAACTGGTGCAAGAAACTTAAACAGATTTGTAAATTACTTCTATTTTAAAATCTTAATCCTTCCAGTACTTATCATCTGCTGTATGCTCCAGAGGAAGTGCTTTACTCTTTGAATTTCTTTTCTGTCTGACCACAGTGCTCTCTGCTGACACATTTGTCCATGTCAGGAACTGTCCAGAGCAGAAGCAAATTCCCATAACAAACCTATCCTGCTCTGGACAGTTCCTGACACGGACAGAGGAGTCAGCAGAGAGCACTGTGGTCAGACAGAAAGGAATTCAAATTCAAAAAGTAAATAATTTCCTCTGTATTATACAGCAGCTGATAAATACTGGAAGGATTATTTTTTTTTAAATAGAAGTAATTTACAAATCAGTTTAACTTTCTGGCACCAGTTGATTAAAAAAAAAAATTTCCACTGGAGTAATCCTTTAAGTGCCATTGTATCACCTTTGCACACCTTAGAGACAGGGCTCAGTTCTGTAAACTAAGCCCTGGGTAGAATCGATAAATACACCCCTTCAAAACCAATCAGAAGGATGGTGCCAGCATCCTAGACTCAATCGCAATCCTTAGTAAGTAATAAACAATGGCGCATCGCTCCAATTGAACACCCAAAAAAGTGTAAATGTATTCAGCCAACGTCAAAAGTACAACATTTCTATTCCTTTATGACACCATTCTGAAAACCAGGGTCTGTCATCAGAATCACCTGCATTAACCTGCTGGTACTGATAAAAATGATACTTAACAGTCCCTGCTTCATGCTTCCGTTTTGCCACAATATCTGACCTTTTGGATATGCAAATGACCCTCTTGGTGCCCAAGCCCCCCCCCCCCGAATGGGGTCTGCAGAAATTTAGGTGCATGCTGTACCGGCACAGATTTGCAGTTATTTCTGCAACAAATTTGCCATGTATAAACATACTCTTCCAAAAAGCAATGACTGCAGACTTAGGCTCGTTTTTACATTACGCTTGCCGGATCTGGCTGGGGTAGGGCTCTCCCGTACCCCAGCCAGACCAGCGCTGAAATCCATTTACTTTAATGAGTCACCGTTTGACTCCGGTCGGCTCATTTTTGACCCGTATCTGGTTTTGTGACCAGACCTAAAACTGTAGTTTACTACGGTTTTAGGTCCGGTCAGAGAACCACATACGGGTCAAAGATGAGTCGACTCTGGTCGGCTCATTAAAATAAATGGATTTCAGCGCTGGTCCGGCTGGGGTACGGGAGAGCCCAGTTTGCCCCTCCACCAGCCGAATCCGGCACCCGTAACGTAAAAACAAAGTGTGAATGCAACCTTATAATACCACAAATTATGACATACAGCAGTGGTGGTCAACCTGATATAATAAGGGGGATATCTCAAAGTCAATCAAAATTCTATATGAATATGATACATTGTTTTGTAATGTTCTTTTGACCATGTTTTGTTTTCTTTGGCCAACATTTCTTGTTCTAAAAATTTTCTCAGAAAACAATAAAAATCATTTAAACCAAAGTGCTGCAGAAGGCTTTTAGCCAGGAGTATGCACACTTAAATGGCTTTAATAATCAGCTAAATTTGAGGTTGGTAATTTATCTTCATATATTTATTTTTCAGCTACAATCTGCTCTTGCATAAGTGGAGGAACAAGTGGTGGCACAATACATATAAAGTGAATACTGTACAAACTTATTTAATCCACCAACTGAATTACCTAGAAACCCTTCTCTCTGATAACCTGCAGCTAGATGCTCTGCTCAGTAAGCTATAGTCGAAGCTATGAGAATACGGTCTGGGTCTGGCCAGAGCTTCAAAACAAGTTTTCTTTTCCCTAAAATAGTTATGATAGTTTGACAGTTTTGTGGCCCACTGAAACTGGCTGCATTAAACACTGGTTGTTATAGTATAAGTATAGTAAATCCCATCATCAATCTAAAAATGTCGCTCACTGCATCTAGTTCCAGCAGCGTGGAGCTTCTACATGCAAGATTTAATATACTATATTTGTGCTCAGGGCTTACATTCGAGCTTGTGGTAGCAAGCGCTGAATACACAACTATGCAAACCATACATTGACTTACCAAGCGGTTAGAGTTGTTCCGTACTTGAGATTGCACCTACATACAAACCTATGTACCTACATAAATAAGAATGACTGACGAAGTGGTTGAGTTGTGCCCATAACCACATATGAGGGCATGCCTATAGAGGGCATACCCTATGGTGAATTGATAAGAATAAGGGAGGGTTGGGAGGGTACCTGGAAACCACGTACGCCCCGCCTGTATGTTGCGGGGGCGTTTTATAGTGGTGCCCCCTGCATGGCCCCGCCTGTAGGTGCGGGGGGCGTGGGAATTCACGCCCCCTCGCACAAATTCAGCCTAAAAGGCTTCTTACTTGTGCTCAGGGCTTACATTCGAGCTTGTGGTACCAAGCGCTGAATACACAACTATGCAAACCATACATTGACTTACCAAGCGGTTAGAGTTGTTGTGTACTTGAGATTGCACCTACATACAAACCTATGTACCTACATAAATAAGAATGACTGACGAAGCGGTTGAGTTGTGCCCATAACCGCGTATGACGGCACGCCTATAGAGGGCAAAAAATCAAGAAGTAGAATTAATAACAACATTCCTGACCATAATAACCAACTCCACAACTAGTCATGTCTACCTTCCCCTAAACTGTTCTTGCTAGACTCAAGAAACCAAGAGAGTTGTGCCTGCCGGCTGGCGACCGCATGAGGCAGTACCTGACACTGAGAAGATATGGTGGTGACGCATACTGCGTCCGGCCCGGCACTGGAACGGGACCTGACTACGTGCTAGCTGATTCGTACATATTGACATGCTCACTGTGGTAATTTCAGAAAGGGGAAACCGATAGAGCTTGTTGGGCATAACATGTCCTCCTGTGATAAGTGGCAAAATCTTCATTGTTAGTTAAGTGATATGAAGAGTTGACTGGACTGTACCGTGAGCCATATCCTAACCTGCCAACATACCGTCATGAATATGGTCTCAGGAGTAATGACTTTCAGCGAACGACGGGCCTCCTCATCCTGATCATGCCTGCAGACTTGACAGATCTCAGTAACAATTAAGCCTAAGGACTATCATGCCTGCATACAGGCATCAGCAGAGCCACTGTGTCCGCAGACCTGACCGACCTCTCCGTGATTATCGTACCTGTAGATTTTGGCAGGTCTCACATGCCCTCGTGCCTGTGGATGTGACAGGCCTCTATGTGACTACCGTACCTGTAGACTGACAGGTCTCACATACCCTCGTGCCTGTGGATGTGACAGGTCTTTGCGTAACCGCTGTGCCTGGAGTGGCAATCTGACTCGAACCTTGTACCTGTAGGCGTGACAGGTCTTTGAGTAACTCTCGTGTCTGTGGAAGAGACAGCTGTTAACATGATGCTGACATGAGTGGACAAGACAGATTAATGCGCGAAATAACCACCTATGAGTCGTGAAATTGTAACTCTATGACCTGTGTTAGGGAAGCATTGACTGAGCCGTGAATCTCCCTGCAGGCGTGGCAGGTGGAGATGGTATGCGACCCCTGAGTTTGTTTTTTTTTGGTAATGCGGGAATGAATGGCAGCTGAGTGCCTGCCGTGATGTATGCATGGAGAAATGAGATGAGACTAAGTGTGTGCTGTTGCGCTGAAGAAGAGTCAGAACAGCATACGCAGGGGCCCCCACTGAAGACGTGTCAGCCAGATGGTTGACCCACTGCCTGTGTGTGTCAAGTCATATTGCACTGAAGCAGAGTCAGGAACAACAGACTTCACCAGGACCCCGACTGAAGAGAGTCAGACCTGAGGAACTTGGTGGGTGAGAGGACGCGCAAGGCTCTGAAGACGTGTCAGTAGCAGCGTCAGTGTGTGAAGCGAGTAACTGTGGTAAACAAACAAGAGTGGTGAAAATAACATGGATCAGTGGGTACATGTTGTGAAGTACATACTTTCCTTAATTTAATTTTTTATTTTTTTTCATGTACCTTGAGCTGAAAGCTGAAAAGGAAAGCCACTTGTGGGGCTTTGGTAACCCAACAAATAAGTAGCGCGTTTTCCTGCAGAACGTGGCAGGTGAAGTGGGTATACATTACTTGTGTCGTGGAATGAATGTGCAGAATAACGTGTCAACGACAACAATTCTAGTGCATGCTGTAGGACAAGTTTGAAGGTGACTGGTGAGCATATGACAGATACGGATGCTTAATCTGTGACTGAGCAGTTACTATGGTAACGTGAGTGTGGTAGCTGGTACCGACGTGTGTGCAGAGTAACTATTTGTGATTGTACCGTACAACCTGAGAATATCTGTACAGTATGGAGCTACGAGCGTGTGTATAGTATATGTCGAGTGAGGTTATGCGTATGGACAGTACTTGCTATGAGCATGTGTGCGGTAACACAGTGAGGAGCTGGACACGGCAGCAGTAATGAGTGTACGTTCAGTGCAGGCCGTATGCGCACGTGTATGGATGCAGCGGCACACGTGAGTGCTGTATGACCATGACGGGCACAATGCGGTGCTAATGGTATGAGCATTCGGCACTATGACTGTACTCACTGTATGTGGCGTGATGAGCGTATGTACTGTGTGCAACAATGGAACTGTACCCACTGCATGAAAACAATTATCCTATGAACTGTACACAATACTATAGCTGAACTCGCTGCATATAACATTATGAGTGTATGTGTTGTATACGACATGTATGTAACAGTATGAGCATGTGTACTGTATGTGATACTATATAACTGAATCCACTGTGTGCAACACTGAGCGTGTGTATTGAATGCAACAGCAAACTGTACCCACTGTAAGTGACACCAAGAGCGCACGTACCGTACACGATACCACAGCTGTACGTATGTGACACTGTGAGCGTATGTATTTTATACAATGACGTGACTGTATTTGCTGTATGTGACCCTGACCATGTGTGTACTGTAAACGACGTGCTGTAAACACTGCATAAAACACTATGACTTGTGGGCTCTACACAACACTGTAACTGTATGCCCTGCATAGCCACTAAGTGCGCCTGTTATGCAGGATAAATATTATGAATGTTTATAAGCGGTGTAAATGCTAGAGCGTGCGTGCAGTATAAAGTTGTGAGCGGTATGGTATTGACATGACGTAAGAGCAGAAAAATGTTATAAGTGTATGTACCGTATACGTGTTGCATGCGGCATGAAAGCCATGAGCGTATGTAATCGTGTGAAGCTACGTGTGGAATACCTTCTACGAGTGACTGCATGGTATGAGTGCTAAGAGTAACTGCATGGTATGAACGCTAGGAGAGACTGCACAGTATGATTGGTATGGGTGACTGCACAGTATAATGGTATGGGTGACTGCACAGTATGAGTGCTGAGTGACTGCATGATATGAATGAGAGTAAATGCATGGTATGAACGCTAGGAGAGACTGCACAGTATGATTGGAATGAGTGATTGCACAGTATAATGCTACGAGTGACTGCACAGTATAATGCTACGAGTGACTGCACGGTACAAACGCTATGAGCGACTGCACGGTATAAATGCTATGAGCAACTGAACGGTGTGAATGCACCATGGAGATAGGAGTGACTGCACAGTATGAAATGCTATGAGTGACTGCACGGTATAATGCTGTGCGTGACTGCACGGTATAATGCTATGAGTGACTGCATGATATGAAAAACTGAGTGACTGTACGGTGTAAATTCTGAGTGACTGCACGGTATGAACACCAAGATGACAGCACGGACTGTCTAACTCATGAAATAGCGCATGACATGAATGTTCTGAATGACACCAAGGAAATGAAATAAGCAGTATGAGGTTAACTAGAATAGTTTGTGAGAAACAGCTGCAGGCAGAGCATGGACCTTGATGGTCTTGATCCCAGCTGGGGAGCTTGTTGCAGTGTGTCAGGACAGGAGTGAGGGAAGTGTACTGCACATGGGTGGGGGGGGGGCATGCCAAGTTGAGGCCAGCTACCCTCTGTGGTAATGTAAATGGTGACCACCAGTCGAAACCCCACCAACCTGGGGTTTAAGGTAGGCACACTAGCAGCCTTACAGTGCCCGAAGCGGTGCCGGCGATGTGCGCTCCGACCGCCAAAGCCCCGCCGCCTCCCAGCACCCGGTCGCGTCCGAGACACGCCGGGTACCCGTGAGGGGGGGGGGGGAGCGCGGCCTGGTGGGAGGATGAACACCTGGAAACCACGTACGCCCCGCCTGTATGTTGCGGGGGTGTTTTATAGTGGTGCCCCCTGCATGGCCCTGCCTGTAGGTGCGGGGGGCGTGAGAAATCACGCCCCCTCACACAAATTCAGCCTAAAAGGCTTCATATATATATATATATATATAGAATCAAGTAGAAGCGGCACACCAGTTTACCCGTGAAAGCGTGGGTTTATTCACACATGTGATTCTGGTCTCCTTTGATGTCACTAGTTTGTATACTAGCATCAACCATGATAGGGGTCTGGAGTGTGTGAGGAGGGCCCTGATGAGCTCCCGATACTCGGATGAGTGTAGGGAGTTCATTTTGGGACTCGTGGAAATCATTTTGACTTGTAATTACTTCTTATGTGACGACCGGTTCTATATCCAATTAAAAGGGACGGCCATGGGGTCTAACATGGCCCCCACCTATGCCAACATGGTTATGGCAGAGTTGGAGGAGATGTCGGTCTATGTATCCCACCACTTCAGCCTTGTGCTGAAGTGGTGGAGATACATAGATGACATCTTTGCCATTTGGAGTGGCAATGAAACACAGTTGGGTGAGTTTTTCAATTTCCTTAACTGTATCGATCAGGACATCAAATTTACTATGGTGTATTCCAAGGTAGGCATACAGTTCTTAGATACCTGGGTTTACATAGCAGGAAGGAGACTCAAAACTGACTTGTATGTGAAGGACACGGACAGAAACAACTTACTACATTATAGTAGCCTACATCCGAAAAGGATGGTCCGCTCCTTGCCATACAGTCAGTTTTTAAGAGTCAAAAGAATAGTGGATGACCCAACACAGCTTGAACAAAGATTAGGTGACATGGAAGATAAGTTCATGTCTAGAGGGTACCCTAAAAAACTTATTAGGGAACAGCAAGAGAAAGCTAGAGGATTAAATAGGTCCACACTACTACAGACAACACCCAGGATTAAACACCAAAATAGGATACCCTTCATCTCCACGTATAATGGATACAGCAAAGAGGTGGCACAGATTATCCATAAACACTGGTCAGTGATATCACACTCGTACACAAATGTACCAGAACTTCAGACTCCTCCTTTGCTCTCATATAGACGATCAGCCAGTTTGAGAGACAAGGTTGTGAAATCAGATATCTTTCCAGTCAAACAGGATTTGGCCACACAACTGAGACCTGGATGTTATCCCTGTCTCAGTTGTGAAAACTGTAGTCTGATGATCAAGGGTGATTGTTTCACCCATCCTCAAACTAAACATAAATACAACATTAGGCATCATGTTACATGTAAGACAGATTATGTGATTTATGTGATCATTTGCCCTTGCAATTTAATCTATGTAGGGGAAACCAGCAATTCATGCAAAACTAGACTCAACAATCACAAATCTTCCATCAGGACTAAAAAAACGGAATTACCCATCCCAAGACACTTCCTAGACGTTGGTCACAATGTGAATCAACTTAGATTCACTATTATTGAACATGTCCCCATGCCCAAAAGAGGTGGGAATAGACAGAGAATTCTTAAGCAAAAAGAGGTGATGTGGATTGATAAATTAAATTCATTACATCCAAACGGCCTTAATATAGATTTTCCTGTTCGTGCCTTTAATTAGCAATTTCTACATTCCCGTGATTCTTTAGGAACTTTGAAATTGCAGAGCCAGCGATGTTCCCCTATTTTTATAGGTTCTGTTAGCTACTCCGTAGTAATGGTGCTGTAACTTTTTTTACGATTTCTTTATATTTGTCACTTACACTATGCCTCTCTATGTTTCTAGATACTCACCATCTGGGTCCGGAGATGAGCTGGCGTTACACCTGTGACCATCACAAGGATTCTGCTGAAATATATAGGGTAATTGAGGATGTCAAACATCCCACATCATTGTGTGATTGCAGCTTTATGGGATCTTGGACATAGTATTGGGGATGACCTAGTTTAGAAAAAGGGCTTGTGATATTTATTTTATTACATTGTATTAGGGAGCGCATTATGGGGGTTATGCATATCCCAGTGAGCAGCTCTGCCGAAGTATATATGGAACTACACAGTGAAGGAGTCCTAGTTGTGGGACCAGAACACAAAGATAGTTCCTTGAGAACAGGCTTTGGACCTGATATGTAATCGGTCAGAATAGGCTGCCGACACCACTGGTTTCTGTCCATAGGACAGACCCCTTCAAAATGAGCCATGGCCGCAAACCATATACAATGTAGAGTGTTATACCTTATGAGCTGAATATATGACACAATTATTTAAAATGGTTCTTGCCCTTATTTATAGGTTAGTATGGTCATCTTCAGTACTTTACCTTGCCCTTAAAACTTGCCAATACTCAACATGGCGCCCGTACTATAATTGTTGATGTGCGCGTGCGCACAGAATACTGACACATGCGCTGTGGAGATTTGGACATCTTACCCGGCAACTGGTGACGACTTCCGGCGACGACCGGAAGTAATGAAACGGCACCTGCGCACTGACTTTGTGTACAAACACACTGTTCACAACGGAAGTTGACCCTGATTGGACATCGATGCTGCTGTCAACAGGTGAACGCCGCCTCTTGAACCGGACCTCAGATGAATTTATTAATATTTATATGCACGGTACACTATTGAACCACTGTATTATATGAACAATATGTAAGCACTATATATGACTGTATACCGCTGTATTTATAACACATGTATATGAGACCGATGATGGTCTATTGGAGTACTTTTCTAGTTTGTTTTGATTTTGGTTTGGGCACACCCCCCTCATTTGTGTATCTAATTGGAGGGCCTATATATACACATGCTTGTATAATGTTTGATATGCTTGAGAAAGGCTCTATTGTCGAGCCGAAACGTAGCTTTTTTGCACAGATGTGTGAATAAACCCACGCTTTCACGGGTAAACTGGTGTGCCGCTTCTACTTGATTCTACATATTACTTGGGAATTGGTCGGTTCCTGAAGCTTGGCACCCGGGCGGATCTGGAATCCTGGTGCACGGTGCTCCCCTTGACCCATTATTTCTACTATATATATATATATATATACACACACACACTTCGTCTTCCCCTTTATTGTTATGATCTACCCTTTTATGATCCCTCTATCCTCATTTGTTACTTGATTTAACACATGGGAAACATATTATACTAAAACCCTAGTGGAGGCTGAACAAACAAATATGTAATGCCACAGGCAAATGTAACAATTCCAATCTTTTGAAAGTGCTTCATGGTGAGCTGTAACCATTAATAAAATATCAACCCTCAAATTAAAAAGCATCTCCACATTGTTTCATAGCGAGCTTGAGATAGACGTCATCCCACTCATCTTTACCTACAGCTTATCAAGGCAATAAAACTACAGCTTCACTGCCAAAAACCACAAAGCCATAACAAGGAAGTTCCTTTATACTTGTTATTGTGAAAACAGTAGTAAAGTAGGCCACACAATTCAATATTTCTCTTTCTGATCAGCCAATGTAGTCAAAAAGGGATCACAAATGGCTACTATTGAGCACGAATTCTGATGTTCAAAGTCAGCTTTTGGCCAAGATCTTTGTATGCTGTATTCTAATTTCTTATAGGAAAAATGCCCCCCCCCCCCCCCCCCAGGGACGTTGCTAGGCCTCCAAAAGATCCGGGGCATGGGCCATGGGTTTGGCTGAGGGTGGAGCCACAAAAAGGAGGGGCAATGGGTGGGGCCACTCAGTGGGTGGGGCCACTCAGGAGTATAATAGACTAATTAACTCAGGATCAATACAGGATAAGTAATGTAATGTACCGTATTTTCCAGCGTATGAGACGACCCCCAACTTTTACAGTTAAAATATAGAGTTTGGGATATATTCGTCCTATAAGCCTACCCCTCTACCGCGATACGGTACCTTACCATTGTTCCCCCACACTAGGTTGTCAGCATAGTTCCCCCACACTAGGTAGGCAGCATAGTTCCCCCCACATTAGGTTGTCAGCATAGTTCCCCCACATTAGGTTGGCAGTATTGTTCCCCCCACATTAGGTTGTCAGCATAGTTCCCCCCACATTAGGTTGGCAGTATAGTTCAGCCACATTAGGTTGTAGTTCCCCCACATTAGGTTGGCAGTATAGTTCCCCCACATTAGGTTGTAGTTCCCCCACATTAGGTTGGCAATATAGTTTCCCCTACATTAAGTTGTAGTTCCCCCCACATTAGGTTGGCAGTATAGTTTATCCCACATTAGCTTGTAGTTCCCCCACATTAGGTAGGCAGTGGACCCCACAGACATACAGCCTTCAGCCATATACAGTGTATGGCTGGAGGCTGTATGTCTGTGTACTGCCTCACTTCAGTGCTCTGACCACTGCTCCTCCGGTCCGGGGTCACCATCTACTGCTATGGCCTATAGGGACAGGGGGAGCGGTGGTCGTTGCAGCAAAGATGACGTGCTGGTAAATTACCATGCCCGCACTGCTCCACTCTGCTGTTGCCATGGACGCACGCACGGGACATCAGTGACGTCCCTGCGTACGCTACCTCCCGGCGGCCCCTGCATTTTTAAAGTTAACGCAGGGCCAAAGAAAGGTAACCGGGACATCATTGTGTCCCAAAAAGATCTTTCGGGACACAGGGATGTCCCGAATGCGACGAGGGAAGTTAATCTTGGCCGGGACGCTCAGGGTATTGATAATCCATACCCCGGGAGTCCCGGCCGACTGCAGCACCCTCTCTGTTGGTCCAGACATCATGACTTCTTCCAGCTAGATCTTATCTGCAGAGTCTGATGCCCGGAGATCATTGGTTCCTCACTTTTTTCTGCAGATCCTCATCCTCTGTATGAAGACAATAATTATTATAACCCTGCCAAATACTGTGGCACCTGAAAATTATTCTGCCACACACTGCTTCTTCTGTTTGGCAGAATCCCACCCCTGTACTTTCCTCACCCAGACCCCAAAGACCCCCCAGACCCATTTTTCCCCTCCTCCTTCAGACCCCTAAGGGCTTATCCACACTGCAGACATTCAGCCGGTGGAATGTCCTCTTCCTGCAGGAGCTGTTGACAATGCATTCTGGGTGAATTCTGTCCAAAGAATGAACATGCTTATGGTTGGGTGGACATCCATTCCAATGACAGAATTGCCCTGCAAAGATTCCACAATGTGCACAGTGCATTAGTATCCCATTGAAAACAATGGGACTCTGCTGCAAGCGGAATTTTGCTGCAGGTCGTGGCGGGAAGAAGCGAGTAGCTGCGAGCAAACAGCCAGGGCAGGGACATGTCCGAGATGTCAGTGGCGTGCCTGCCCCGGCTTAATGTACTTGGGGCCGGAGGACCGGCCCCGAGCGAGGCCCCCTTCTGCACACCAGAGAAGATGGCATTGAAGAGGACATAGCGACTGCAATGTTTTATAAAAAAAAAAATAGGAAGATAAAAAAGTCTGCTGCCAGGGCAGGTGACATTCGGGGCACCTGTCTTAACATTCAGGGCACAGGCCCCAAATGTTTTAACCTAGTGACGTCCCTGGGGCCTACACTAAGACTGCACCAAGTACGTCATGTGCAACTGAGAAAGAATCTGCTGTTTGATTCAAAATCCTTTAACACAAATACATGCAATACTTCACCATGTGGCATGGTATTAAGAGGTTTTCGAGTAATTATATTAATTCCCCTACACTCTGGGATCAAGGTAAAAATAAACCTCACCCCTAAATTGTTTGCAATGGTAAGTGCTGAGAAGGTGCCCCATAAAATGTGCACCTGACTCTGCAGCAGATCCACTGGCCTCAACAGTCTTGTGCAATACATGTCCCGCCGCAGGAAATGGGTTTAAAGGGGTACTCCGGTGGAATTTATTTTATTTTTTTAAAGTTGAACAGATTTGTAAATTACATCTATTAAAAAATCTTAATCCTTCCAGTACTTATTAGCGTCTGTATACTACAGAGGAAATTCTTTTCTTTTTGGATTTCTTTTCTATCATGACCACAGTGCTCTTTGCTGACACCTCTGTCCATGTCAGGAACTGTACAGAGTAGGAGAAAATCCCCATAGCAAACATATGCTGCTCTGGACATTTCCTAAAATGGACAGAGGTGTCAGCAGAGAGCACTGTGGTGGTGACAGAAAAGAAATCCAAAAAGAAAATTTATTTGTAGTATACAGCAGCTAATAAGTACTGGAAGGATTAAGATTTTTTTAATAGAAGTAATTTACAAATCTGTATAACTTTCTCTCATCAGTTGATTTAAAAAATAAATAAATAAAAGTTTTCCACCGGAGTATCCCTTTAAACTTTGGATTCCGTGACCCATAGACTTGCATTAGACTTCTAGCAAATACATCTCCCGATTGCAATTGTCTCAGGGAAATTGGCTCCTAGTGGGGCTGAGCTGTGCATGCAGCTACACAGCCAGGGGTACAGCTCTGGCTGGGCAGGAGACATACATTGTATATCTCCTGTCCATCAAGAACATCCAGTAAACCAGTGGCCACCACACCCCCTCCCATTGACATGAATGGAGGGAGCGTGGTGTGATATCATGAGGGGGCGTGGTGTGACATCACAACCATGGCATTCCGCAACAAGCGTTCTGCACATAATGTTCAGAACGCTGAGTGCTGCACAAAAATCGCGGGGATCCCACAGGCCGGACCCCCGCGATCAGACATCTTATCCCCTATCTTTTGGATAGAGGATAAGATGTCTAGGGGCGAAGTAACCCTCTAAGCCTCATGCATAACACAACGCCATGTGCAATGAAGAGTCACACAGTATTTGCTGTTCTGACCTAGCCCATATGTTGGCTATAGTAATTCTGTACAAAGCATTTAGGAAAAGTCACTTTCTCTGAGCTTCTCATAAAGTGCATAATGTCTGTCTTATAGATATGGCTAGAGAAAGTGACTTACGGTTCATGCACTAGATGCTGTGGGATTCAATCAGTCAGAGCCTAGGTCACATAGGCTTACAGCAGGACCACAATGGGGATCATATTGAAAAATAAAGCCACCAATACTAAAATTACCGGCACAGTTGAATAACTGACCAACATTACTACCAGGAAAGAACATTCGGGGAATGCTTCTTAAATGTAAATCAAAAGGTATCCCATTCTGAAATACTCTAAACTTGACCTGAAAAAAAGTCTCTCTCTCCCCAATTTACATATCAGAGAAGACAGATTATATACCAAGTTTTGTTCATGGAATAAAGACACTCTTCTTTTCACCATATGGAGTGCTGCGGTCATCCCTTTTATTCTATGCTGTGAATTTGGATCCAGGACTAGTGTTGCTCGCGAATATTCACAATTCGAATATTATTCGCGAATATCGCATATTCGCGAATTCGCGAATTTCGCGAATATAGCGCTATATATTCGTAATTACGAATATTCGTTTTTTTTTTTTTTTTTTTTCTTCACAGTACACATAACAGTGATCACCCCTCTCTGCTTCCAGCTTGTGTGGTGTAAAGAAGGCTGTAATACTACTGTGTGAGACTGGCGTGCGAAAATTCGCATATACGAAAATTCGCATATGCTAATTTTCGCATATGCGAATTTCCACATATGCTAATTTTCGCATGCGCGTATTTTCGCATACGCGAAAATAAAACGAGAATGTAACGAATATGCGAATATTCGCGAATATATGACGAATATTCGTCCATATATTCGCGAATATTCGCGAATTCGAATATGGCATATGCCGCTCAACACTATCCAGGACCAGGGTCCCAGAAACTGATGCGCACCCTTACTATTTCTACACCTTTACTTGAGGTGCTGCTCTACCATTTTATATATATATATATATATATATATATATATATATATATATATATATATATATACATACACACACTACTATAGATTCTTTGTTTGTTCAGCAGACCAATACGAATATTCTTTCCTTGGAAAGGCTGCAGAATTACTCGTGTTTTATAAGTTTGGAGAATTCAGCCACAATAATATCCTATCGATAGTTTACCTATTCCATAACCCTGAGAGCAATACTAGACATGTACATTCTACAGGCTACATTTTCATAATGTCATGTTTTGCTGAAAACTTTAACCCAGTGTATCTCCAGCTGTTGCAAAACTACAACTTGTAGTTTTGCAACAGCTGGAGGCACATTGGGAAGGAAACACTGTATTAAAGGGGTAAGCCACCCCTAGATATCATATCCCCTATACAAAGGATAGGGGATAAGATGTCTGATCACGGGGATCTGGCACCTGGGAATGGAGGGGGCGTGGTGTGACATCACAAGGGGGTGTGGTGTGACGTCACAACCACAGCCGTCCATGCGTGCACGGTGATCGAGGGGGGTCCCAGCAGCCCGACCCACACGAACAGACATCTTATTTCATATCCTTTGGATAGGGGGTAAGATGTCTAGGGGCGGAGTATCCCTTTAACAAGTGGTTCCAGAGACAGGGCCCAGTAAAATTTTAAATGTTCTTATTAATAAATTTTGATTTGCTAAAATCTATCCCAAGTTGTACCAAAACTATTAATATTCTATTCTTCTAGGGGTTTCTCTAATACAGTGCTCTTTCGTGACAGACGTAGGGCTCAAGTCTGGATATAGTTAATAGGATCCAGTGGGTTATACATTATATTTTTCTATGGCTCAGTCTGGAGGTGGCATGTTTGTATGCCCTATTATTAGCCATAATGTAACAAAATGGTTTCCTCCACTGCAGAACCAAGCACAGCCACACAACACACACATATTATATATATATATATATATATATATATATATATATATATATATATATACACACACAGTTTGCTGTGGAACTGAACTGAAGACCATATATTCGCAAACACAAAAGTTTTGGCTTCTTCTTTTTCAAGCCATCTTGCCCATCACAAAGTCTAGCTACAAGAAAATGTATTTTATAGCTAAAATGTTGCCTTGACACAATCTATAGCTATAGTTTTCTATTTTTAAACAGTAAAAAAAGCATGAAAGGGAAGTTCTAGTTGGGAAATACAGCCACCTTTAGTACATGAACTATCAATTAACTTTATTTACAACCAGCTCCAAAACACTAAATAAGCTTCACAACTTCAGCACAACACTACAATATACGCAAAAAAAAATTATAAAAAAAAAAAACACACTTAACTGTCTATAAATAGAACCATACAATGAAAAGGGTTTGCAGCATTGTAAAAATGAGAAACACCAGTTGATGGAACATTTACACCTAATGCAAATTTAAAACACTGTATTTTTTAGTACATGTTACACCTTATCAGTGGGCTATGTTTTATTTTATGTACTCATAAAGAAAGGCATATAAAATGTTGCATTGCTTAGTTCACACTAAATCCATTTAAGGTCTCGGATCCGCTCTGCACTGTAAATTGTAAGTTATACATAACATGACTGTATAGTAAAAACTACTGTGCAACTATGCCAACCGCTAAACCACTTTCTAACATCAGCTGAAAACAAATAGAATATCCTTTAATGGTATTATAGTGCATCTTATACAGTTTTTTTTTTTTTTTTTAGGGCCATAAGTTGTAAAATGGTTTACTATATGCCTTACAGTTTCAACATCACATGATGTCACATGGCTTTTTCACTTGTGACCTATTAATCTGAAATATATGGCATCTGAGAAACTAATAGGAACAAAATATATGCAAAATTGCAAAAAATAGGTAACTGGCTTTATACTGTCTCAATCAGTCTTCATTTAAAGGGGTTATCCAGGAATGGAAAAACTAAAGAAAATTTCTTCCAAAAACAGCTCCACGTCTGTCCCCAGGTTGTGTGTGGTATTACAACTTGGCTCCATTCAATTCAATGGAACTGTGCTGTAGAACCACACCCAACCTGGAGACAGACAGAGAGCAGTTCTTGCAAGAAATTAGCTCTATGCTTTTATTCCTGGATAATCCCTTTAAAAAGAGACACTCCAAGCTTATTCATTACCATAACAATTACCATAGTCATTCTAATAGTCAGAGAAGTGGCCCTTGCACCTATTGCACATTTATGAAATATCCTGAATAAGGTCGGAATACTCTTAACATAGAAACTCATCAAACAAAAGCTCAAAAGCTAAAAAACCATATTGTTTATGGGTAACTTTGAGACAACTGACAGTCCGCCTTTGAGGGGATGATAAGATACACATTTGACTCACTCACAGTAGACAGATATATCTAATGCACATGCTATCAACTGGCATGAACCTCAGAACTTCCTGCTTGGCATTCAGCCACTTGCTGTAATATTTTGCATAGGTTTGCACTATGTTGTAACATAATGCACCCTTCATTATATTCCCTAACAAAACTTCAAGTAATCCAAAGCGTAAGGTCATCCAGGACAATGTAAATGCACAAGAAAAAAAAAAAAGTTCCACCCTTTTCATGTAGGAAATCAAATTAAACTATAAGTATACAAAATAGATATGTAAACAGTAAATATTGACAATCCCGATTCTGCAATCAAATTAAAAGATAATTAAAGCAAATAATAGGCATACTGATATACTGTTTAGCATTTCAACTGTATTTTATCAGTATTTATCAATATAAATATTAAATAAACCCCCACTCTTACCTCAGATTTCCAAACAATGTACGACTGACATATCTGGTTTTGCACTTTTTTCTGCTGCAGCCACTTTCTAGGTGAGAAGATGCTGTTGGTACTGCCACTAGGGGTGAGAGTCAGAGGGCTACGAGCCAGGAAAGGCAGGTCCCATGCAGTGTTTCTCTTGATTCCCTTAACATCATAGTCAAAGTGAAAGCTGGTAGAGGGCGATTTTTCCAGCGGAGTTGTCGGGGTGGAAAATGAACCATGTGGCACTGATCTTTGCTTGAGGCGCATAGACCTAGACGCTGCTAGGTAATCAGATGAAATTATAGTCATGCTTCCCGATATGGAATAACTTTCTGTGTCTCTCCATTTGCTTGCATGCAGCGTTGTACCATTCCTGGGGTCCTCATACAGTACAGGTGCTTGTTCATCCCCTTCACTGCTGTAATTGCGAATAATAGCAGGATCCAAGCTGCGGGTTTGGCGTAGTCTGTTCTTAGAGAAGGTTTTTGCTGTTGGGGATGAGCATGAGAATACGCTGTTTAACAAGTTTTGTGCTGACATCTTTTTTGTTTACCAGACTATTCTTCGTCCTCTGAGAAGTAAGACTGTCAAGCTCCACTTTTGGGAAGTCGTCTCCACAGATGTTCCGTCAGATGAGAGCAATGCCAGCAGGCTTTAAGCAAGATTATTCCATCGTGTTCTCCCAGAACAGCATGCCTTCCATAAAGTCTATGTCTAATGAAGAATTACTAAAATGAGTACAAAAGCAGCACTGGACCGTTTTACTTTCCCCTGTTTGGATATCCTCAGTCACATTCCTTTATTCATTTTTATAAGCTTCAGTGCAAGAATCCTCCAGGAGAGCTGGTTTACAGAGGATAAGAAGGGGAGGGAAGGACGGAAAGGAGCTGGGATTCTGTCTCCTAACACAGCTCTCCCAGTCACTCCTCCCAGCATTACTCCAGCAGTCAGCTGTGCTGTGACCTCTCCTCATTTACCTGGATGGCAGCTTGCATATGCCATTTTTAAATAGTGGCAGGTTTATCACAGCAGGAATCTACAACGTTTCCAAAACGAAAAAATTGGTGGCAAACTATGCTAATACATTCATTGGCAGTATCCTGTCAAAACTTTTTATAGCATTAATTATTGTTTCATCATTACTATATGAACTTATATTGGATTAAGATGCCAAATTAGAAATTATTACCAGAAGGACACTTTAGTATTAGGACAATAAAAGGAGAAGAGACATTACTGAGTGGAACTGAAAGAAGGAGGCATGTTGCTTATCTAAAAGAGGATTGGGGAAGGTGCAGGAGCTTTACAAAGAGTACTTTGTTTAGTCATCCTATAATGTCTTAACATTAAAGAGCCTGTCTGGTTAAAGGAAAACTGCCAGCAAGTTCATCCACACTGAACCAAATACATTGGGCTATAGTGTGGGGGAACAGGAGTCTGTAACGCGGTCACTTAGTAAAGTTTTGTTTTGGCCAAGTTTACGTCCTCTAAAGTGTCCGCCATCATCCCGGTTTTGTGCGCAACACAAAATCTTACGGCAATCTTACTTTGTGTTCCAGAAGCAGGAGCCCAAAGCCCGCCCCCCCCCCTTGTTGCATATTCATTTTTTGCTTCTCCACGTCCTAATAACGTGGAGTTATCCGCCCCCCCCTAAGCACTGCGATCTGTTTCTGTTATCCGCATGCGCTGTTTATTTTACCCAGCTCTCCGTCCTGATGACGTGAGAGCTGTACGTCCTCAGAACCTCTCTGCGCCGAAAAACAGCACATGCGCTCGGAATACAGATCGCAGCACTTAGAGAAGCTGATAACTCCACGTAATTAGGACATGGAGAAGCAAAAAATTTATATGCAACAAGGGGGTGGGCTTCGGGCGCCTGCCTCCGGAACACAAAGCAAGATTGCTGGCGGGGGACCCACCTGCTGCGCACAAAACCGGGATGGATGACGGACACTTTAGAGGACGCAAACTCAGCCAAAACAAAATTTTACTAAGTAAGTGAGCACGTTACAGACTCCTGTTCACCCAAACTATAACCCAATGTATTGGGTTTTGTGTGGGTGAACTTGCTGAAAATTTTCCTTAAAAAAAATCTCCAGAACAGAATGTGGTAAAGGAGCTTCTGTGACATAATAAGCAGTTTGCTATCTCATACTTGGAGTAGTTGTAGATAAAGCGACATGTCATTCAGTGGGGAAGGGGAGGGTGGATATGAGTCACTGTTACAGGCAGAGATTCTCTAAACTGTCAGTGACTGTGACTTCCAAAGTTTTCACAACAAAATCTAATTATTTAACTATAAACAGGATTATTTATAGGAACATATAAGAATATAATACTAGCTACAAAATGATAATTTGGATGGTTATTCGTAAAGCATTGGGTACAATCTGGCAAAACCACTAGTGCTTACTATAGATAGCAGTGTCTGTTTAGTCTCCAGACTGACCAAAGACTTGAGTGTAAAACAGCACACACCAGATTTAACCATCACCACTTTATTTTTACCAGGAAAGGCAATCCTTTTGGATTTGCTATACCCTAGAGTGGAGTGGTGACAGTTACACCATCCTTTTCATACTTACTGACTGCACATGAACATATCTCAAATTCCCAATGTGCAGATTATGAAGAGTCCTTAAGACATAGAATAAAGTACTGTATATACTGGTTTCCTGTGACTTCTCAGCTTATATAGTCCCTGGAAGCTAGGTACAATTGTTAAGTACCACCCACCAGATATAAGTGACACTACCCAAAGAACTACTGCACGCAGGCAACATATAACTTCATGGTAGGTCCAACTGAGTTTAGAAAGATGTGCTGACTAATGTAAATTGGGCACAGGCATACCTGGGATATTGGATTTTCTACTGTGATAAGTGGGACCTGAAGTGCAAGAAATATCTATAACTCTCTTCCTTCCACAGAAGTAATGTGTTTGATCAGTTGCATACTAATGGAGGAAATCGATTTGTCTAAATAAATGATTGCCAAACAACTCTGAGGTACCAGTTATCTAACATCTTAGGACATTACTATGGTCAAAGAGCACATAAACCATCCTGTTAGTCCCACAGACAAGCTAAACATGGCCAGGTCATTCTTTGAGCTGCAAGTGCCTTTTTGGCTTGGATAGAACACCTAATAATCCCATACAAGAAGTTGTGCTTTCTCATATACATGCAGGTGTTGATCAGGTGTTTAGGTCTTGTCAAAATCAATTATGGATCATAAAGTTAGAGAAAGTATAAGGCTGGGTTTACACATGAATGGTGAAGAAACCACGTTCATGACTGATACTGCAAATTCGCATGTGTGAACATGGCCTAAAGGACATATACTTGTCTTTTCCAAAATACATGCCTACTTTTGCCTTTAAAAACTACCTGAAAACCAAACAATACCTACAAATGCAAGGACAGCCTTTTAAAATCAAATGGTTAGACAACCTATCAATCCACTGGCATAGGATTTTATTTATAAAGTACAGATTTTTAGTTCAGTTACAAAATGGACCCCACTAAAGAACAGTTACCTATACACAGATCTGCCAGAACAGTAAAACTAGCTTCCTAACATTGGTAACAGGAATCTTTCATTAGTGTCACCTGCACTAACCTGTTGGTACAAGCATGTAATGCATGTGACACAAAGTATAATTACCTATAATACTTACCTTCCCCTGAACAGTGGTCCTGTTTGACCATTATGCTTCTTATTCAGAAGGCAGGCTTAGTGCACTGGCGGAGCACCAGGAGCACGCTAACATTACCACTGCTGCTTCCCCAAGTCTGCTTGCAGCCAGGCTGAGTGAAGAAGCAGCAGCGGTGATGTATGCATGCTTTTGGAGCTCTGTCAGTGTACCAAGCTTGCCACCCACATAAGCAGCATAAAGGATGAACGGGACCAAGGATCGGGGCTAGGCAAGTATCCTTATCATAGCCAACCACACTACATGACTATATCAACAGTTTATGAGTGGGTGACACAGATAACAGATTCCCTTTAACCCCTACAGGACCCATGACGTAACGGTACGTCCCGACACCCTGGGTCTTAAGGACCAGGGACGTACATTTACGTCATGGGCAGTTTTAGTCCCTGCCGTGCGCCGGGCGGGGATCGGAGCGGGATGGCTGCTGAAATCATTCAGCAGGCATCCCGTGCAAATGACCAGGGGGGTCATCAGACCCCCCCATGTCGGCGATCGCGGCAAATCGCAAGTGAATTCACACTTGCGATTTGCGCGATTCCGGGTCATTACGGGTCTATAGTGACCCGGTGACCCGCAATGTAAGGGGGATCGCGGGTGTCTAAGACACCCACGATCCCCCTGAAGCGATAGGAGTGAGGTGGCACGGGTGCCACCCCTCCTATCCCTGCTATTGGTGGTCTAGACGCGACCACCAATAGCAGATCGGGGGCGGGGGGGTTTACTTTCGTTTTCCCCGTCCTGCCCTCCCACAATAGGCGGGGCAGGACGGGGAAACGATGGGGACCGGCGCCGAAGATCCACTTACCGATCCGGGCGGGCGTCGGAGGCTGCAGGCGACGGAGATCGGCGGGCGGCAATGACGTGCGGCTGGATCCGACGGAAGCCGGTGAGTTGCCTAGCAACATCTGGAGGGTACAGTTTGAGACCATTATACAGTGGTCTCTAACTGTAGCCCTACAGATGTTGCAAAACTACAACTCCCAGCATGCCCAGACTGCTGTTTGGGCATGCTGGAATATGTAGTTTTGCAACAGCTGGAGGGCTACAGTTTGAGACCACTATATAGTGGTCCCTAAACTGTAGCCCTCCAGATCTTGCAAAACTACAACTCCTAGCATGCTCAAACAACTGTTTGCTGTCAGGGCATGCTGGGAATTGTAGTTTTGCAACAGCTGGAGGTCCACAGTTTGGAGATCACTTTGCAGTGGTCTCTAAAACTGTAGCCCAACAGATGCAAAACTGCAAATCCCAGCATGTCCAAACAGCAATCAGCTGTCTCGGCATGCTGGGAGTTGTAGTTGCGTACCTCCAGCTATTGCATAACTACATCTCCCAGCATGCCCTTCGGCGATCAGTACATGCTGGGAGTTGTAGTTTTGCAACAGCTGGAGGCACACTGGTTAGAAAATACTGAGTTAGATAACAGAACCTAACTGAAGGTTTTCCAACCAGTGTGCCTCCAGCTGTTGCAAAAGTACAACTCCCAGCATGCACGGTCTGTCAGTACATGCTGGGAGTTGTAGTTTTGGAACAGCTGGAGGTTTGCCCCCCCCCCCCCCATGTGAACGTACAGGGTACATTCACACGGGCAGGCTTACAGTAAGTTTCCTGCTCCAAGTTTGGGCTGCGGCAAATTTTTCGCCGTATCTCAAACTTCTAGCGAGAAACTCACCGTAACCCGCCAGTGCGAATGTACCCTAAAAACACTACACTACACTAACACCTAATAAAGAGTAAAACACTACATATACACCCCCTTACACTGTCCCCCCAATAAAAATGAAAAACGTATTGTATGGCAGTGTTTCCAAAACGGAGCCTCCAGCTGTTGCAAAACAACAACTCCCAGCATTTCCGGACAGCCACTGACTGTCCAGGCATGCTGGGAATTTAGCAACAGCTGGAGGCACCCTGTTTGGGAATCACTGGCGTATAATACCCCTATGTCCACCCCTGTGCAATCCCTAATTTAGTCCTCAAATGCGCATGGCGCTCTCTCACTTTGGAGCCCTGTCGTATTTCAAGGCAACAGTTTAGGGCCACATATGGGGTATCTCCGTACTCGGGAGAAATTGCACTACTAATTTTGGGGGGCTTTTTCTCCTTTTACCCCTTAGGAAAAGGAAAAGTTGGGGCTACACCAGCTTGTTAGTGTAAAAAAATAAAAAAAATTACACTAACATGCCGGTGTTGCCCTTTACTTTTTATTTTCACAAGCGTTAAAAGGAAAAAAAAGACACCCAAAATTTGTAACGCAATTTCTCCTGAGTACGGACATACCCCATATGTGGGTGTAAAATGCTCTGCGGGCGCACAACAAGGCTCAGGAGTGAGAGCGCACCATGTACATTTGAGGTCTAAATTGGTGATTTGCACAGGGGTGGCTGATTTTACAGCGGTTCTGACATAAACCCCCCCCAAAAAATACCCACATGTGACCCCATTTTGGAAACTACACCCCTCACGGAATGTAATAAGGGGTACAGTGAGCATTTACGCCCCACAGGTGTTTGACAGATTTTTGGAACAGTGGTCCGTGAAAATGAAAAATTTTATTTTTCATTTGCACAGCCCACTGTTCCAAAGATCTGTCAAACGCCAGTGGGGTGTAAATACTCACTGCACCCCTTATTAAATTCTGTGAGGGGTGTAGTTTCCAAAATAGGGTCACATGTGGGAGGTTCCACTGTTCTGGCACCACGGGGGGCTTTGTAAACGCAGATGGCCCCTGACTTCCATTCCAAACAATTTTTTTTCCCAAAAGCTCAACGGCGCTCCTTCTCTTCTGAGCATTGTAGTGCGCCAGCAGAGCACTTGACGTCCACACATGGGGTATTTCCATACTCAGAAGAGATGGGGTTACAAATTTTGGGGGGTCTTTTCTGCTATTAACCCTTGCAAAAAATGTGAAATTTGGGGGGAAACACACATTTTAGTGAAAAAAAAAATTTTTTTTTTACATATGCAAAAGTCGTGAAACACCTGTGGGGTATTAAGGCTCACTTTATTCCTTGTTACGTTCCTCAAGGGGTCTAGTTTCCAAAATGGTATGCCATGTGAGGGTTTTTTGCTGTTCTGGCACCATAGGGGCTTCCTAAATGCAACATGCCCCCCAAAAACCATTTCAGAAAAACGTACTCTCCAAAATCCCCTTGTCTCTCCTTCGCTTCTGAGCCCTCTACTGCGCCCGCCGAACAATTTACATAGACATATGAGGTATGTGCTTACTCGAGAGAAATTGGGCTACAAATACAAGTATACATTTTCTCCTTTTACCCCTTGTAAAAATAAAAAAAATTGGGTCTACAAGAACATGCGAGTGTAAAAAATGAAGATTGTGAATTTTCTCCTTCACTTTGTTGCTATTCCTGTGAAACACCTAAAGGGTTAAAACGCTGACTGAATGTCATTTTGAATACTTTGGGGGTGCAGTTTTTATAATGGGGTCATTTGTGGGGTATTTCTAATATGAAGACCCTTCAAATCCACTTCAAACCTGAACTGGTCCCTGAAAAATAGTGAGTTTGAAAATTTTGTGAAAAATTGGAAAATTGCTGCTGAACTTTGAAGCCCTCTGGTGTCTTCCAAAAGTAAAAACACGTCAATTTTATGATGCCAACATAAAGTAGATATATTGTATATGTGAATCAAAATTTTTTTTATTTAGAATATCCATTTTCCTTACAAGCAGAGAGCTTCAAAGTTAGAAAAATGCAAATTTTTCAAATTTTTCATCAAATTTTGGGATTTTTCACCAAGAAAGGATGCAAGTTACCACAAAATTTTACCGCTATGTTAAAGTAGAATATGTCACGAAAAAACAATCTCGGAATCAGAATGATAACTAAAAGCATCCCAGAGTTATTAATGTTTAAAGTGACAGTGGTCAGATGTGCAAAAAACGCTCTGGTCCTGAGGTGTAAAATGGCCTGGTCCTTAAGGGATTAAGGTCTCTTTTCTGCTGCAAAAAAAGTTCTTATTTACTAAGGACTTGTTTTTGTAGCCAATCACACAGAAGCTTAATAGTACTACCATCTGGGAAATTTGCAGGCTGAACCAATACCTTGAGTTCTTTAGAATGTGTTGGCAGATAATAACCATTTGGCCAATGAAGTCCTGAATATTACAATAGTCCCTGGCCTTATCTTATATGAAGGATAGCCTTATGCCCATCCCATGCATGCTTAAACTCCTTCACCTTATTAGTAGCGACCAATTCTACTGAATGCTATTACATGCCTCCACTACTCTCATTAAAGTAATACTTCCTGATATTACAACATAAACCTTTACCCTCTAATATAAAACGAAGTCCTTTTGTGGTAGTTTTTCTTCTTTTAAAACATACTCTCCTCCTTTTCCTTCTATGTATTCAAAAGTTTCTATCATATCCCCTCTGTCTCATCTTTTTCCCAAGCTATGCATGTCAAGGTCCTTTAACCTTTCCTAGTAAGTTTTATCCTGTAGTCCATGTACTAGTTTAGTAGCTCTTCTCTGAACTCTCTCCAAAATATCTATATTCTTTTGGAGATACAGCCTCCAGTACTGCGCACAATATTCCAAGTGAGGTCTCACCAGCGCTCTGTACAGCAGCATGAGCACTTCCCTCTTTCTACTGCTAATACCTCTCCCTATACACCCAAGCATTCTGCTGGCATTTCCTAGCTTTTTTACATTGTCTGCCTACATTTAAGTCTTCTGAAATAATGACCCTTAAATAGCTTTTCTAAGATACCAAGGTTAAAACTGTATCAAATATTCTATCCCAGGTGCATTATCTTGCATTTATCCAAATTAAATGACATTTGCCAGAGTTCTGACAATTCCTATATTTTACCTAAATAATTTGCCATTTGTCGAATCCCTCCAGGAACATCAACCCTGTTACAAATCTTTGTGAAATTAGCAAAAATACCAATACTAATCAAGATCTTCTGCAATATCACTAAGATATTAAACAAAATGGGTCCCAGTACAGATCCCTGAGGTTCCCCACTAGGAACAAGACCTTGCTCTGAATATACTTTAGCCACTGCCTAATCCATTCAACAATATGGGGGTCCAAGCTGAAAAATTGCAGTTTATTAATAAAGTCTTCTATGTGGGACAGTGACAAATGCCTTACTAAAATCTAGATAAGCGATAAGTAAACCTGTGTTTCTCATCTTGCAATTTATGTGATTTTAGATATTCCACAATCCTATTTTTTAGTATGGTTTCCATTAATTTACCCACTATTCATGTCAGGCTTACTGGTCTATAGTTGCCAGATTCCTTCCTACCACCTTTCTTATGAATGGGCACAACATTTGCTAATTTCCAATCTTCCAATCTTGTCAGCAGTGATTGGTTAAATAAATCTGTTAATGATTTTACTAGTACACCAGTAGGCACTTTTAATAACCTTGGGTGTCCCATTAGGTCCCTGTGACTTATTTGTTTTTACTTTAGACAGCTGACATAGAACCTCTTTCTCTGTAAAGACACATGCACCAAATGATTCATTAGACATCCTCACTAACTAAGGTCCTTTCCCTTCATTTCCTTCTATATAAACTGAACAGATGTATTCACTGAGGCAGTCAGCTAATCCGTTATCCTCTTCTACATAGTTTCCTTCCTTTGTTTTTAATTTAATTTTCCTTGTTTTACTTTCCTTTTTTTATTTTGACATCTGTAAAATGTTTTATCCCTTCTTTTCACTGACTGTGCATTAGAAGCTCTTAAAACTTGCTTGGCCTATTTGTGTCCTTATAGATTTGTCTATCATCATTGGTCTGTTTTTTTTTTTTCGTTTTTTTTTTATTACTGAAAATTTAATATTAGGAAATTCCTTGACCATGAAGTGGTGTACTTTGACATATACTGCCTACAGTACCTCAACATTGTTGCTGGCTGCCTTTGCTTACTCACCTTTTCCCATAGTGTATCCCGAAGCCATATTTTGAGCAATCCATATTAAGCATCACACTAGCCTACCTTCTTCCTCCATTGCTCCATGGTTCAGTTCTGATGAGGTGTCCATGGTACGCACTTATTGTGGTAGACAGAAGTAAACTTGAAATCTCTGCTTTGTGTCTCGGCTATGCAGACCCATACCCAACAAGCTGCAATGTACTCTGTTATCAAACACCTTTCTATCATAACCAGCATTAACTTTTTAATAATCTGTGTATGATCAGGCAGGCTAGCCTTTGTTTCCCCATACTCATCAATCAGCCTTAGAGGTCCATCACCCTGTAAGTGGTTTACTTGTTGTCCTTTCTTAAACTACTTTTGGCAGGTACTAAACCACCGCATACCAGAAACACACCACAAGATCTAGCAAGTTGGAGATGATCTAACCATGTCATTTGCAATTTGGTCTTTGTGAAAGTCTGTCAGATTCTTCCACTTTTCACTTTCCTGCTTTCAAAAACCGCAACTTCACAAACTGACTGTTCACCTATTGCCCAATATTTAGCCACTCTAATAAGAAATGTATTTACCTTACCTGTCAGTGGTTGTATTGTTAAGATTGACTGAAATATATTGGTTTAGCAAGTTATTTCATAAGCAATTTACGAGTATTTTCCAACCACATTAGCTCAGATCTAAATCCTGGTGGAGCCTTATAGATGTAACGCAAAGTAAGACAGATGATATATTTTTTTGGGCCTGTCGGCTGTATAGGAAAGCACGCAGACTGGTGAAAGTAAATAAAAGAAAAAAATTATGAAGTTAAAATAAAGGCATGCTAAAACACACCCCAAAGGAGATCAGAGTCATTTAGACTCTGTAAAGACAATGAGGGGCCTGCAGCCATTTCCATTATAAGCTATAGAAGTTATCATATTCTTTGGACAATGTTGATCAGTCTACTTCATCTGATGTAATGTAGTCATGTGTACAGTCTTTTTCATGTATAGATTCTAGTGCTGGGCGGTATACCGGTCATACTGAATACCGAAATATTTTTCCTGCATGGTTTGAATTTTTCCCATACCGCAATACCAGTTGGGCCCCCCCCCCCCCCTCGAATAAATGAATTATCAGCCGCAGCGCAGTGTCCCCACATCGGGGAACTAATCATTTGTGACCCACGGGTGCTGTTCTGCTTCTCTTCCCTCCCCCAATTAATTATCAGCCCAGCGCTGTGCTGTCCCCCATCGGGGAACTAATCATGTCACCCGCGGAGCGCTACTTCTCTCCCCCCCCCCAAAATGATTATCAGCCGCTGCTCTGTACTGTACTATCCTCATGCCCGGGCTGCAAATATAAACAAGATAAACTTTTCACTCACCTTCCTACGTTCCCCCATTGCCCGTCCCACTGTCATGTAAGAAGCTGGCCGGCTTCTTACATGAAAATGCGCTCAGCCTATCACCGGCCGAGGCGGGACATCGCTGCGGTCGGTGATACGCTGATGGCTCTGTGATGTTCCCATCCCCAGGAAGCAGCAAGAGGACTGGGAGGCCGGTACCGGAGCAACGGGGGAACATAGGAAGGTGAGTGAAAGTTTATTATGTTTATTTTTGCAGCCCGGACACAGGATAGTACAGTACAGCGGCTGATAATTATTTAGGGTCACATATGATTATTTCCCCGATGTGGGGACAGCGCAGTGCTGATAAACCGGGGGGGGGGGGGGGGTTGAAGATACCGTTAAATACCGTGGAACCACCATAACTTACAAACATACCATGATACACATTTTTGGTCATACCACCCAGCTCTAATAGATTCTATTACTTTACAGAAAATACCCTAGGTATAGAAAACATATAACTAAAAAGTAAAACCACCTTATGAAAAGAACAGTATGTTGTAATCTCATCATCTCAAGTTCGATCTCTAGGCATGAAGATCTCATTCTATGCATTGTTACTTGATGGGGCTCATTCATCAAGCAGCGTGTTATTACACCTTGTAAAAACAGATAATGAATAACATCAGATAACATCGGACATTTCATGACTAAAAAGCACCAAAAATAAGTGATAGAACGACTGCGACATGTGCATTTTGAGATATATCAGGAAACAATTATAGGGAGTAAAACATACGGAGTAGCATTTCACTTTTAGCTGAACAGAAACCTCAATATAAACAAATAAAGCAACGTGCACATTTCAGATATTTGGCTCTCTTTCAATAACTCGAAAAAACTTGCAGTGCTGAAGTCTCATCTATCACATGAGGTAATGCGGAGAGGGACTCTGTTTTCTGTCCAGCTCAGATTTGAAAAGCACCAAGGTGAATTAACACCCCCTAGTGGCTATTTCAGGAAAGGTTCCATGCCAAATTTCACAAAATGTGCGTTTATTTGTATGCATCTCCTAACTGAATGCCATTTTTTTAATTGCCACCACTATAGGCTGCAGCATTGAATTAGTCATTAGAATAGTGTGAATTTTCTGAAACAACTATTCACCAATCCAGTTCAAAGAATATAACCGAGCTGATGGGAAATTGCTTCAGATACAAATTTTGTTAGACTTTCTCTGGTCTGCAAAGAAAACTGTCCTTGTTTTTTTTTCCCTCCATTTTCACCAAAATAGTGTATTAGCATAGGTGTTTTTCTGTGGCATTTTTTCACTGCATTTTATTCTCATTACAAGCCATGTGGTTCTTTCATCACGTGACGCCACAAAATCAGGAGGGAAAAAAACAAACCCAGAGAAAGCTGTGATATTGAAAAACAGCCACTGATTTCCAAACACACAAAAAATAAATAGATATGGCATTTTATATTTCCATCAGATATGAACTGATCCAAAGGATAGGGGATAAGATGTCAGATCGCTGGGGTCCCGCTGCTGGGGACCTCCGGGATCGCCACTGCGGCACCCCGCTATCATTACTGCAAAGAGCGAGTTCACTCTTTGCGTAATGACGGGCGATATAGGGGACGGAGCAGCGTGACGTCATGGCCCCTCCCATAGACTTGTATTGAGGGGGCGGGCAGTGACGTCACGAGGAGCGGAGCTGTGATATCACGATGCTCCGGCCCCTGTATTGCCCATCATTACGCGCAGAGCGAACTCGCGATTCGGCGGTCCCCAGCAGCGTGACCCTGGCGATCTGATATCTTATCCCCTATCCTTTGGATAGGGGATAAGATGTCTAGGGGCAGAGTACCCCTTTAAACCCGCCCCAGCGGATGCATTTTTGCTTTTTTTGTATTTTTTAAAGGGTATCTTTCATCAAATTTTTTTTTATATATTATAGATTATATAATAACTTTCCAATAGCATGTTATTAAAAAATATGCTTCTTTCTATTTAATTTTCCACTTTGAAAAATGACCACTAGGGGTCTCCCTACCAGTCCTTTTTTTTTTTTTTTTATATAGATTTCAGACTCATGCTGGAGTCCTAAATTTCAGACTGCAGCTGGGACACAGACAAGAACAGCACAGGGAGCAGTGCTGAGTTTGTCTGTGTTCCGGCTGCAGTTTGAGATTTAGGACTCCTGCATGAGTCTGAAATCTATTTAAAAAAAAGGACTGGTAGGGAGACCCCTAGTGGTCATTTTTCAAAGTGGAAAATTAAATAGAAAGAAGCATATTTTTTAATAACATGCTATTGGAAAGTTATTCTGAATACATTAATCTATAATATATCAAAAGTTTTTTTGATGAAAGGTACCCTTTAAGTGATTTTCTTCAGAATTTCTGCTCCCCAAGGAAGATTGGCCCTCAGTGATGCTGCAAATTGTTTGCTGTTGCTTTTGGCATGCAGGATCAAGTTGATGCATCGGTTTTGTGTGCTTTATATGTTTTTTTGGGTGTTAAGTGTAAATAAATGTTAAAATGACTTGGTTTTGTGTGCAATGGTTTTTTTGTAGCCTATTTCTTGACACAGATATTGGGTCCATCCTCTACATTGGCGGATGTCTTATGAAGGCACTTTATCCGTTTCGTACCAGACTTTGAGATGGTATATCCTTTTTTTATTTTCATATATATATAAAAATGTATTTATTTTTTTTAGAATTTTTTTTAAAACAAGAAAAAAGACATAAAACAATGAACACTTGTTTTTTTGTCAAAATATTTTTTATAAATAAAATAAAGACCAAACTGCTCAATAAATTTGCAAAGAATGGCCAAAATTACCACAAACGGACCATCCAAAACTAAAAAATACAAACACACAGAACATAAGTGTGTAACACATTATACACAACCTCAAACTCTTACATTTAGTAGAAAAAAAAAAAAATAAGTCCTGTGTGGACCTAAGGGAATCGGTGAGGTCCGAGTAATCTTCACTGTGTTTGCTGGTGAGGAGGTGGTACGGGAGGGTTGGATTGATAGTATTGTTGTGGTGCTTGATGTATAGGAGGATATGGACCGTACATGTGAGCTTCATTAAGACTACCATCTGAAGAATAAAAACTAGGTGGTCTATTATGGGGGAACACAGTATGCTTCACATGATGCCACTCAGTTTGGGTTGCTGAGTCCCTGCGCATGGGTTCTTCTGCTCTCCTGTTATGGTCTGATGGAGTGCACTGGGACATTATCTGAAGCAGTAAGGTTGGTGCTGGAGGGGATGGTATGGTGGGGAAAAATACTCTGTGCAGGTTAGTATGAAGGTCATGCAGCGTGTTCTATTTTGTGGCTCAATTTTCGGTAATATGTGGGCTAGCGCCCTACCAAACGCGTCATAATCATCCTCAGACATCTGACGGTGGACCAGAGATATTATTTCACTGTTCAACTCTTGCTCAGGACGGAGTCTGCGACGCACTCTTTGGCGTTGGTATGGCCTTCTGGTTGCAGGTAAACTAACATGCCCAATAGGGGTTTTTGACCTGGGGCCTTATATTCCACTGGGCCCTGCGACCTCACCATCATCCCCAACTTGTGTGGATACCCCCACAACTGGTTCTGGCCTAGGTTCAGTTTGATCAAAATTGAGGGATTGTTGGTCTTCCTCAGCACTTAACTGTCCCTCATCGGTTGTTGTTTGTGTGCCAAGTTCATTCTGGGTTTCTTGTGTGGCAGCCAACCCCTCTTCCTGGGACACAATCCATGTTGCTCTCAGTTCTACAATTTATTTTAAAAAAAGTTAGAAAAAGTAGTTTTACATTTTTTAGACACGGACACATTTATTTGGTATTAACCCCTTAAGGACCCAGCCATTTTACACCTTAGGACCCGGCCATTTTTTGCACATCTGACCACTGTCACTTTAAACATTAATAACTCTGGAATGCTTTTAGTTATCATTCTGATTCCGAGATTGTTTTTTCGTGACATATTCTACTTTAACTTAGTGGTAAAATTTTTTGCTATCTTGGTGAAAAATCCCCAAATTTGATGAAAAATTTGAAAATTTTGCATTTTTCTAACTTTGAAGCTCTTTGCTTGTAATGAAAATGGATATTCCAAATATAATTTTATTTTATTCACATATACAATATGTCTACTTTATATTTGCATCATAAAATTGACGAGTTTTTACTTTTGGAAGACATCAGAGGGCTTCAAAGTTCAGCAGCAATTTTCCAATTTTTCACAAAATTTCCAAAATCACAATTTTTCAGGGACCAGTTCAGGTTTGAAGTGGATTTGAAGGGTCTTCATCTTAGAAATACCCCATTTTTTACACTCGCATGTTCTTTTAGACCCAATTTTTGAATTTTTACAAGGGGTAAAAGGAGAAAATGTATACTTATATTTGTAGCCCAATTTCTCTCGACTAAGCACATACCTCATATGTCTATGTAAAGTGTTCGGCGGGCACAGTAGAGGGCTCAGAAGGGAAGGAGCGACAAGGGGATTTTGGAGCGTACGTTTTTCTGAAATGGTTTTTGGGGGGCATGTTGCCTTTAGGAAGCCCCTATGGTGCCAGAACAGGGAAAAAAAAACAGATGGCATACCATTTTGGAAACTAGACCCCTTGAGGAACGTAACAAGGAATAAAGTGAGCCTTAATACCCCACAGGTGTTTCACGACTTTTGCATACGTAAAAAAAAAAAAAAAAATTCACAAAAATGTGTGTTTCCCCCCCAAATTTCACATTTTTGCAAGGGTTAATAGCAGAAAATACCCCCCAAAATTTGTAACCCCATCTCTTCTGAGTATGGAGGTACCCCATAAGTTGACATGAAGTGCACTATGGGCGAACTACAATGCTCAGAAGAGAAGGAGTCATATTTGGCTTTTTGAGAGCAAATTTTGCTCGGGGGGCTTGTCGCATTTAGGAAGCCCCAATGGTGCCAGAACAGCAAAATAACCCCCACATTGCATACCATTTTGGAAACTAGACCCCTTGAGGAACGTAACAAGGGGTACAGTGAGCATTTCCCTCCCACTGGTGTCTGTCAGATCTTTGGAACAGTGGGCTGTACAAAATTTTTAATTTGCGCAGCCCACTGTTCCAAAGATCTGTCAGACACCAGTGGGGTGTAAATTCTCACTGCACCACTCATTACATTCCGTGAGGGGTGTAGTTTCCGAAATGGGGTCACATGTGTTTTTTTTTTTTTTTTTGCGTTTGTCAAAACCGCTGTAACAATCAGCCACCCCTGTGCAAATCACCTCAAATGTACATGGTGCACTCTCCCTTCTGAGCCTTGTTGTGCGCCCCCAGAGCACTTTGCGCCCACATATGGGGTATCTCCGTAGTCGGGAGAAGTTGCATTACAAATTGTGGGGGGCTTTTTTCCCCTTTTACCTCTTGTCAAAATGAAAAGTATAGGGCAACACCAGCATGTTAGTGTAAAAAATTTATTTTATTTTATTGTAGACCCCAATTTCACCTTTTCATAAGGGGTGAAAGGAGAAAAAGCCCCCCAAAATTTGTAAGGCAATTTCTCCCGAGTACGGCGATACCCCATATGTGACCCTAAACTGTTGCCTTGAAATACGACAGGGCTCCAAAGTGAGAGGACCATGCGCATTTGAGGCCTGAATTAGGGATTTGCATTGGGGTGGACATAGGGGTATTCTACGCCAGTGATTCCCAAACAGGGTGCCTCCAGCTGTTGCAAAACTCCCAGCATGCTTGGACAGTCAACGGCTGTACCAGACGTTTTTCATTTTTATTGGGGAGGTGAGGGGGGCTGTGTAGGGGTATGTGTATATGTAGTGTTTTTTTTACTTTTTATTTTATTTTGTGTTAGTGTAGTGTAGTGTTTTTAGGGTACAGTCACACGGGCAGGGGGGGTTACAGCGATTTTCCCGCTGCGAGTTTGAGCTGCCGCGCAAAATTTGCTGCATCGCAAACTTGCAGCCTGATACTCACTGTAAGCCCCCTGCCCATGTGAATGTACCCTGTACACCTTGGACACAGTCTATCAGTGCATGCTGGTAGTTATAGTTTTGCAACAGCTGGAGGCACACGGGTTGGGAAACACTGAATTAGGAAACAGACAAGGTTTCCCAACCAGTGTGCCTCCTGTTGTTGCAAAACCACAACTCCCAAACATTCTCAGGCATGCTGGGAGTAGTAGTTCGGCAACATCTGAAGGGCCAGATGTTACAGAACTACAACTCCCAGCATGCCTGGACAGTAAGGGCATGCTGAGAATGTGAAGTTTTGCAACATCTGGAAGGGCACAGTGGTCTCCAAACTGTGGACCTCCAGATGTTGCAAAACTGCAACTCCCAGCATGCCCAGACGCCAAGGACTGTCTGGGCATGCTGAGAGTTGTAGTATATAGGGTCCCAATACAGCAATGCATGTCGCTTTACGGCGAAGTGCATTGCTGTAAAGGGCCCGACCGCGGCTGAAGATCTACTCACCTGTCGCCGCCATCTTCCTCGCCGGGATCCGGGTCATCAGGGACGAGGTAAGTACCGGGGCCGGTCCCCAGCACTTCCCCGTCCCCCGCCGCGTCCTCCGGACTTCAAGGGGCCGGGCAGGACGGGAGGAAGTAACCGCCCCCCCTCCTGCGATTGGTCGGTTAACTAACCGACAGATCGCAGGGAATAGGAGGAGGTGGCAGGCTTGCCACCTCGCTCCTATACGTTAGCATGGTCCTGGCTGTCTGTGACAGCCAGGATCATGCGAAATTACCGGGCGGTCGGGTCCCAGAGACCCGATCAGCCCGGTATCGCCGCAGATCGCAAGGGCGATTTCCCTTGCGATTTGCGGCGATCGCCGACATGGGGGGCATACATGGCCCCCCTCGGCGTTTGCCCTGGATCCCTGCTGAAGGATTTCAGCAGGGATCCGCTTCCGATCTCCGCTGGGTGAGCGGCGGAGACCAGGAAAAGACATGACGTATGCATACGTCATGGGTCCTTAAGACCCAGGGTGTGATGACGTATGCATACGTCATGGGTCCTGAAGAGGTTAATGTAAATTTTTCTCTTTTATTTCTTTCGGGGATCATGAACCAAGGATTGACTGTTACTTACTCTCTGGTTAAATTTTGCAATCCAAATTTTTTTTTCCTCACATTCACTATTCAAACTAGTGAATATGTGTATGTATAGAACATAAATAATGTAATAAAGCCAGACATAATCAGATAGGTTAATTCATTATGGAGAGACATTATAAATAAAGCAAGCAAGATAAATGGTTGCTAGGGGCAACTGGTCTACTTGACATCTAACAATGTTTGCCAATATATGACCGAAAAAGTAAAAAGTGGACAAAAATAACCCATTGCTCCCGGGCATTTTTGCTGTCTCATGTGGGGAACAGCCCCCTGAAGACCTCAGTCCACGCCACCTCCTTCAACATCCGATCTTTATTTACCTCCAGGAACTTGTCCCATAATATGGAACGTGCTTCCACCTATAATTTTTTCAATTAAGTCAATTTCAAATTCACAAAAGAACGCAATAATTCTGAGAAGCAAAACACACATTCGCAACATCAGTTTATGTCATGCCCCACCCCCCAAAACATACATAACTATAATGTTCGCACAATATAAAAATTACCCACACCCCCACAAAACCGCAAACCCCACATAAAACCACCTAAACATACAATATTTGTCAAAAAGAACATCCACATACAGCAAGAAGTATACTTACAAGCTGAATCAGCTTGTCTACATCAAATAAAACATGGGGTGCCATGCTGCTCACAACTGTACACCTAGTTAGCAAGGTCCAGCCTCTTACTGGCTGCAGTTCCTCTTCCTGGGAACAGCTCCTGTTTTCACAGGTGAAAAATAGCCAAAAGAAAAATGGCAAATGAAAAACCCACATGGCATTTTTAATGGCGTTTTTTTGAATCCCATAAACTTCTATGGGAGAAAAACGCCACGATTTGGACAAAAAAAAAAAAAAAAACGCCATAGGCTCAACATGCTGTTATTGTGCAGAACCACCAAGGAGCTGAAAAACGTCAATAGGATTATAAAAAAAACACCAAACTGAAAAACGCCAAGTGGAAAAAGAATTTTGAGATTTCTCATTGATTTACAGCTAACATCTGGCCGCAGCGTTTTTTCCAGCAAAAATGCCATGCGGCAGTATTGTCATTTTTCTTGGAGTTTTTCAAAATTGAACGTGGTATGATTTTTAGAGGGCGAGAAGGAAAAAACGAAAGTGCAAAAACTAAAATGGTTTTGGGTCCTTAAAGAGGCACGGTCATTGTGGAAAACTTTTTATATGTTATAGAACTAATGATGTGATGGCTATTTAAAATAAAACAATTTCAATTTTCCCCAGAAATTAAAGGGGTATTCCAGACAAAAAAAATGTTTTTTTTATATCAACTGGCTCCAGAAAGTTAAACAGATTTGTAAATTCCTTCTATTAAAAAAAAATCTTAATCCTTTCAATAATTATCAGCTGCTGAAGTTGAGTTGTTGTTTCCTGTCTGGCAACAGTGCTCTCTGCTGACATCTCTGCTTGTCTCGGGAACTGCACAGAGTAGAAGAGGATTGCTATGGGGATCTGCTTCTAAACTTGGCGGTTCCCGAGACACGTGTCATCAGAGAGCACTTAGACAGAAAAGAACAACTCAACTTAAGAAGCTCATAAGTACTGAAAGGATTAAGATTTTTTTAATAGAAGTAATTTACAAAATCTGTTTAACTTTCTGGAGCCAGTTGATATATAAAAAAAAAAAAAAAAAAAGAGTTTTTTCCTGGATAACCCCTTTAAATCTAAAAATAGCCACCACTAGGGGTCGTCTGTCTTTAGCCAGACAGACTAGTCTTGATTTTGCAGCATACCAAATACTGGCCGTAAGGCGTGCCGGTATCCATTATAGGAGATTTCGGATTTCGACATACAGCACATGCGCGGGCATGCACTGCCTATGAACGAGTGCAGGGAGCGCACACACACAGGCAGGGTGGAGTAATCCTGAAAGTAAACAGAGAAGAGGAGCCGGCAAAACACTTACAGAACCCCCCCCCCCCAGCTGCCTCCGTGATCCCGCCTACTGCGCCTGATCCTGTAGCATCATCCCACCCCCGTCTACAGCTGTGCACAATCCTGTAGCATCATAGCCACCCCCCCCCCCGCCTTCAGCTGTGCCTGATCCTGTAGCACCTGCGGCCGGCCCGTGCAAGAGGTCGTCAGTGAAGTTACTCGTCAGGCTGCTGCCGGAGAGAAGAAGCGCTGTGCAGGATGAGTGAGTGTGTCTGTCTCTATGTTAGGGGGTTGGAGGACTGCGACCTAATGTGGGGTAAACTGTGCTACAGTGGGGGAACTCCGGTGCCCGTGCCTACAGTGGGGGAACTCCGGTGCCCGTGTCTACAGTGGGGGAACTCCGGTGCCCGTGCCTACAGTGGGGGAACTCCGGTGCCCGTGCCTACAGTGGGGGAACTCGGATGCCTGTACCTACTGTGGGGGAACTCATGTGCTTGTGCATACTGTGGGGGAACTCCGGTGCCTGTAGCTACTGTGGGGGAACTGGGGTGCCTGTAGCTACTGTGGGGGAACTGGGGTGCCTGAAGCTTCTATGGAGGAACTCTGGTGCCAGCCAGTGACAGCTATGTTGATTAGCATCCAACTTTACTAGGAAAAGATAAAACAGATAAAAAACATATTCATAAAAATATGTTTTATCTATGTACTTTTATCTATAAAATCATTGCACTATTTTTATAAAGATTTATTCTTATATGTATACATTTTATCCGGTTTCTATGAACTTGCCATAATGTCTTAGGAATACAGCAGGCAAGCTCCAATCATCTTCCTCTGTGTAACATGTACAGCATGAAACCAGAGAGGAAAGGGTTACAGAGTAAAGTGCGGTGATTGGCTCCCCTCAGAGCAGATGAGTCATCACTGTGGGGGGAGACAGACTGACACACTCCCTCCAGCCTGCCAGATGGAAAAGTAACTGAGCAGCAGATAAATGCTTTTATCCCTGATTATAAAGATCCAAGACACATAAAACATATATGTACACGATCAGGATTAGGTACTGAGTAACATCTCCCTTTTTTTTGGGAACTATGACAGGTACGCTTTAACCCCTTAAAGGACCCGGGGTTTTTCCGTTTTTGCATTTTCGTTATTTTCCTCCTTGTCTTTAAGAAATCAGAACTCTTTAAATTTTGCACCTAAAAATCCTTATGATGGCTTATTTTTTGCGCCACCAATTCTACTTTGTAATGACGTCCGTCATTTTACCCGAAAATCTACGGCGAAACGGAAAAAAAAAAATCATTGTGAGACAAAATTGAAAAAAACAAAACGCTGTTTTGTAACTTTTGGGGGCTTCCGTTTCTACGTAGTAAATTTTTCGGTAAAAATGACACCTTATCTTTATTCTGTACGTCCATACGATTAAAATGATACCCTACTTATATAGATTTGATTTTGTCGTACTTCTGGAAAAAATCATAACTACATGCAGGAAAATTCATACGTTTAAAATTGCCATCTTCTGACCCCTATAACTTTTATTTTTCCGCGCATGGGGTGGTATGAGGGCTCATTTTTTGCGCCGTGATCTGAAGTGACCAAAAAGAGAAGTCACTCTGCGATCGGACAGCGAGGAGAATGGTAGGGATCCTCCGGCTGTCTTGTAAGCTGTTCGGGAAGCCGCAATTTCGCCACAGCTATCCCGAACAGCTCCCTGAGCAAACCGGCATGCCGCGTCTAAAGGGTTAATAGCGCACGGCACCGCGATCAATGCCGTGCGCTATTAGCCACTGGTCCCGGCCGTTGTTAGAGGCCCCGCGGTATAGATCGGGAGTGGACTCATGACGTACGTGTACGTCATGGGTCCTTAAGAGGTTAAGGTTATTTATTTATGTCCACTGCCCACAATGGCGTACACGTAAAAATATACCAAAGTTCAGAATTGCGTATATTTGGTCTTTTCATATAATATAGAAAACTGAATAAAAAGCGATCAGAGAGTCCAATCACAACAGAAATGGTACCAATAAAAACTACAGATCATAGCACAAAATAAATAAAGTCATCCCTGTTTATGGAAAAAGAAAAAAGTATTAGGGGTGTCACGATCACACCCTATCGGTCCAGCCAAAACATTAGAGAGAGTGTGATGGTGCAAGGGTTAAAGACGCCAGACCTCTGGGTATCCACTACTAGTCCCAGCAAGTCACCAAATTAACCCTTAGTTAAACGTGTTTCCACCAGAGCTGCCTTCAGAAAGGTGAGCTCATATATTTAGAGATCAAAGACCAAAGCTGATTAATTAAACATTTAATCTGATAAAAGGTATCACAGTGCTATATATATATAAAAATACAGGAACAAATGACATACAGGTACAAAAATATATAAAAGAGTTTTGCAAGACAAGTTCAGAAAACAAAAGATGAAGTTCTTACAGTATGATGGTATCAGTCCATGAGAGTGAGAGTCCAGCTGTTCTTAGGATGGTCTTGTCAGCTTTTGGCACAGCCTTGAACAACAGTTGAGTCCAGCATTTTTAAGTCTTATCTGCTTCTTTGGAGGGAAACTCCATTCCCCCCCCCCCTCCCCTCTGAACCCACCTGGTGGGGCATCTCTATTCCTGACCCCATATCTCTTTGATTATATGATGAGACCAGAGTGCATGACTTCAAAGGAGATACAAACAAACAGCCAGACCCCCCCCAATAAAATGCAATAGACAAAAAACAAAAGGATACCCCGTCTGAATGACTCCCTCACCCATGTCTTATAAAACACATGTATGTTTCCATAATCAGGCCTTGGGCCTGACACCTCCCCCTTAAGATGGAGACAGAGAGATCTTGCCTTTCCAGGCTAATAGATCTGTCTCAATTACTCATCTATTTCCCCCTGACGCGATCATACCAGTACTTCTGCCTGGACTGGGCTGCTGTGAGGTTGTCATGTACCAGTCCAGTCAATGTCTGCATCCTGTCCCTGAATCTCAGAACATACTTCCCCACAGAAGTCTCAGGGGCATGTAGCCCCCCTTCCCATTCTCCCCTAACTAAATCTAGGGGTCCCCGCACTTTGCGACCATACAATAACTCAATGGGCGAGAAACCTGTAGACTCTTGGGGTACCTCCCTGTAAGCAAATAACAGATGGGGTAAATACTTTCCCCAGTCTCTGCCCTACGATTCTACAAATGTTTTTAGCATTTGTTTCAAGGTGCCATTGTTACCGACACTCTGTCCAACCAATGTAGAGGGTTGTGATCAGTTATGACAGTAAAATCCCTGCCATACAGGTATTGCTGTAATTTTTGCAAAACCCAGACCACAGCTAGACATGCCTTCTCTATGATCGCATAGGCAACTCCCAAATGTCCTGCCAGGGGGGTCTCATGGGCCAACCTCAGCAGCTCTTTCCTGTACTGCCTAGGAACCACTAACTGCCTTTCTCTCTCCTGGGCCCCTAGCATGCCTTTGGAAAGGGACTCCCAGTACAAGATATCATTTTCCCAATATACCCGATGCCCCTCTGTGTCAACATCTGTATGCTCAGCACGTTGTCTCAGCCCTTCAAGGGAAGGGTCTCTGCACAGAGCTTCCCGGAAATGCTCATTTCCCTCCCCCCATCTCGTGGTATCAGGGAGCACATTTCCCCCAGGTGAACTAGCATCTCCACCTTCCTCTGCTGGGGCTTGCAAGTCACACAGCTTGCCCCTTGCATCACCATCCTCCCTTCCTGTTAAAGCTGCAGCCCTGGCATGCTGCTGACGCGTTACAACTGCCACCATTGGTATGCCTCCCTGGGGTTTACCTTTCTCCCCCTCAGTTCCAGACATAACAATACAGGCATCATAGACAGGGCTATCACTCCTTCCCTCCTCCTCCTTAGGCTCACAGGATTGGGATATATCACTCACTGCTGGTCCCTCATCCTTACATGTCACCAGGGGCACACCAGCCCCTCCCCGTAGCCCATCTCCACTAGGTTTGGGCATTGGCAATGCATTGTCACCACATTTTACAATACACCCAATTCCACTTTTGGAAAATATAACTGGTTCAGTCACAGGTAAACAATTATCAATCCCCTGCATCCCCTCCCAGTTACCACATTTCGCAGTGTCTCCCAAAGTCTTGCACAGTACCTCAGAATGAACAGGGCTCTCTCCTAGCCCTTCCGGTGTGCAGGTAGTGTCCTCTGGAGCATAATGACAGAGCATCCGACCCAAATCATTCCCCAGCAGAACATTAAAGGGGTTCTCCCTTGTTTATACTGTTTTTTGTTATTATGTTTGTGTGTTATGTGTGCATAAGTATGTGTTTTTTTATGTGTGTTGTGATTATGTATTTATGTATTTTCTTACCTTTTGTGAAGATCCGGAAGCTGGCCCCTTTTTCTTCCAGTGGCTTGCTGTGTAACCTCGGCCTCCGCCATGTTGTGTTCGGTAAGTGGGATGTCGGGGTGTGTGTTCCTGACTGGAGAAGAGCGAACTTACAGTAAATTCGATTCGTCACAAACTTCTCGGCTCGGCAGTTGATGATCCTTATCCTGCGTAAATTAGTTCAGCCTTCAGGTGCTCCAGTGGGCTGGAAAAGGTGGATACATTCCTAGGAAAGAGTCTCCTAGGACTGTATCCACCTTTTCCAGCCCACCGGAGCACCTGAAAGCTGAACTAATTTATGCAGGAAAAGTCATCAACTGCCGAGCCGAGAAGTTTGTGACAAATCGAATTTACTGTAAGTTCGCTCATCTCTATTTCTGACGTCCGAGGCAAATCTTTTCTTCCTGTTTCTTGCGTGGCTCAGCGACGAATCTGCGGCCTCTTCCAGCGCATGCGCAGGTAGTTTTTTTTTTTTTCCAATAAAGTTTTTTTTGTCTAATTGACAAACTGTCTGTGCATGCGCGAGTACACAAGTGCTACGCTAACAGCGTAGCGTACGTTAGGTCTACGCTAATAGCGTAGCTTTGCGCAAGCGCAGACAGTTTGTCAATTAGACAAAAAACTTTATTGGTAAAAAAAAAAAAAAAAAAAAAACTACCTGCGCAAGTGACGGAAGAGGCCGCAGATTCACCGCTGAGCCACGGAAGAAACCTCGAACGTCAGAAACACACTCCCCGACATCCCACTTACCGAACACAACATGGCGGAGGCCGAGGTTACACAGCAAGCCGCTGGAAGAAAAAGGGGCCAGTTTCCAGATCTTCACAAAAGGTAAGAAAATACATATATACACAACACACATAAAAAAACACATACTTATACACACAACACACAAACATAATAACAAAAAACTGTAAAAACAAGGGAGAACCCCTTTAACAGGGATGTCCTCAGAGACCCCCACCTCCCGCTAACCCTTGCCTGTACCCCAATCCAGGTACACACAGGCCATGGGCAGAGCAGGCCGCACACCTCCAATTCCTTTTAAAGCCATGGTTCTTCCAGGGATGATGTCCTCTGTATCCACCACTTCAGGCCGCACCAAGGTAAAGGAGGCTCCAGAATCTCGCAAACCCACTGTCACCCGGTCACCCACAGTTACACTCTGCAGGTTATCCGTTCTTTTCTCCACCGCTTCGGACACCAGAAGAATGGCTGTGTGTCCTCCAGCTACTGGTGGAGAATTCTTTTTGTTGGGGCAAGTGGTACTCAGGTGCCCAATATTGTTGCATCTGTAACATCGGCGGGTGTCCCCCTGACCCAATGTGGCTCCTGTTGCTTTTGGGAATGATGGCAAGAATTTCCCGGCTGACCTGGTGGTGCTTTGTGGTTGTGTGGCTCCCCTCCAGGTACTTGCTCCAGCTTGTGCAGATCCACGCTTTGCTGCTGGCGCCCGGTTGTTGGCAAAGTCCTCTCCTAGTGCTGCTGCTTCCATGGCCGTCTTGAGCTTGCGGTCCAAAATCCACTCTCTGGCTTCCAAGCTCCGTGTTTGGAGGAACTGATCCAGGAACATCAAGTCCTCCAGGGCCTCATAGGTAGTGACTTGTAGGGCCCAGTCCATTGCCTGAATGCAGTCCTTAGCTGATCTGCATGTTCAGTGCAGCTTTCTGTGGCGCTTTGTTGCAAAGTCCTAAATCTTTTCAGATAAGCCTCTGGAGTCAGATTAAAACTTTTTAGCAGGGCAGATTTTATTGCCTCATAGTCCTGGTCACTTTCAGAGGGAAGCGAAGCAAACACATCCAGAGCTTTCCCTCGCAACCGTGGGGTTAGATATCTTCCCCACTGTTCCTTAGGTAGATGGAACTGTCGGCAAACCTTTTCAAATCCCCTCAGGAACACATCCAGATCACCATCTTTCTCCAACATGGGGAAATGTTCCAAGCGGGGTTTGTGGTCTCCTTGATCCTGCACATCACTCCGTGCGGATGAAGCATCCCTTCTCAGCCTCAGAACCTCCAGTTCATGCCTCCGCTGGGCCTCTCTCTCTGCGGCTCATGCCTGGGCCTCCCTCTCTGCAGTTTGGTACTGGAGAAGCAGTTGGAGTTTCATATTGGCATCCACATTCCCAAGGTGTTGTAAGGCAGTCTGCATATGAGTCCAAGGCCTCATGTGGAGTACTGTCCTGATGGGGAGTAATGTTGTATTCCCCAGGAGATATCAGTCCTTGGATGGCAGTTCCAGCTGTAGGACTTTGTCTCATGTCACTCAGCTCTTCTGCACGGGCATCATACTCCACAAGATCAGCAATAAGTTGTTCCTTGTTCTTTCCTGCAGTAGGGATGTCCTTTTCTTGGCACATTAGCTCCAGTGCAGGCTTGGACTGCTTGCGATATGCCTCCATATTTCCGAGATGAGACAGAGGAGGTAAAACAGGAGATGGGGAGGACAGAACTGTCTTGCACTCTTTTTGTATGTCTTTCAAACCAGCACTGAGCTCTGTCTTTGGAATTTACACACAAGAAGATGTATGCAATTTCTTTTTTCGTGCTAAGATTTCCTTACAGGTAAAATCCAGCAAGCACTAAAAATCTCTAAATATATCCCGATGCTGCCACCAGTTGTCACGATCACACCCTATCGGTCCAGCCAAAACATTAGAGAGAGTGTGATGGTGCAAGGGTTAAAGCCACCAGACCTCTGGGTATCCACTACTAGTCCCAGCAAGTCACCAAATTAACCCTTAGATAAACGTGTTTCCACCAGAGCTGCCTTCAGAAAGGTGAGCTCATATATTTAGAGATCAAAGACCAGAGCTGATTAAACATTTAATCTGATAAAAGGTATCACAGTGCTATATATATATATATATATATATATATATATATATATATATATATATATACACACATATACATATATATACAGGAACAAATGACATACAGGTACAAATATATATGAAAGAGTTTTGCAAGACAAGTTCAGAAAACAAAAGATGAAGTTCTTACAGCATGATGGTATGTTCTTAGGATGGTTCTTAGGATGGTCTTGTCAGCTTTTGGCACAGCCTTGAACAACAGTTGAGTCCAGCATTTTTAAGTCTTATCTGCTTCTTTGGAGGGAAACTCCATTCCCCCCTCCCCTCTGATCCCACCAGGTGGGGCATCTCTCTTCCTGACCCCTTATCTCTTTCATTATATGATGAGACCAGAGTGCATGACTTCAAAGGAGATACAAACAAATAGCCAGGCCCCCCCAATAAAATGCAATACACAAAAAACAAAAAGGATACACACAGTCTGAATGACCCCTCACCCATGTCTTATAAAACACATGTATGTTTCCATAATCAGGCCTTGGGCCTGACAAGGGGGTCAGAAGAGGACAATTTTAAGCATATTTATTTTTGTACAAAAAGTCATAACGTTTTTAAAAGTTGGTAAATAAAATAAAAACTACACAAATTGGGTATCATTGTAAATTGTATGGACCTACAAAATAAACAATGGGGGAGATTTATCAAAACATATGTAGAGGAAGAGTGGTGCAGTTGCTAATAGCAACCATTCAGGTCGCTTTCATTTTTAAAGATGCCTGTGAAAAATGAAAGAAGTAATCTGATCGGTTGCTATGGGCAACTGCAACTCTCTTCCTCTACACAGGTTTTGATAAATCTCCCCCACTGTGTAGAAACGGAAGCCCCAAAAATTTGCAAGGTTTTTTTTTTTTTTTTTTAGTTTCACCGTACATTTTTTGTTAAAATGAGTGATGTCATCACAAATTACAACAAGCCCTCATAAGCCCTCATTGTCCTTAAAGCAAATCTGTCATCAGTGTCACCAGCACTAACCAGTGGGCAAAGACACTGATGACGACGATACTTACCTGATCCTGTTCCGTGCTCTGATTTTTCCACAAACTTCCGCAGTATCTTCTGTTCTGGGGATGACTTGGAGCATGGGCGGAGCTTTGTGTAGTCAGCACAAGTTTACCCTGGAACAGAACATACGGAGAAACATTGTAGAAGAACCAGAGCACGGAATGGGACCAGGTAAGTATCCTTGTCATCAGTGTTACCTGCTTAGTACTTGTGACACTGATGACAAATTTCCTTTGAGTTCATGTTGTGTCCCCTTAAAATAACTCAACTCATTTTCCTTCTCTGGTGTCATGTGAATTGTCAGAGTTACAAGGTCTCAGGTGTGAAAGGAGAGCAGGTGTCTTAAATTTGATGTTATCGCTCACACATTCTCTAATACTGGTCACTTGAAGTTCAATATGGCACCTCATGGAAGATCTGGAAAAAAAATAAGTTGTTGCTCTACATAAAAATGGCGTAAGCTATAAGAAAATTGCTGAGGCAGGTGGGCAAGACTAAACAGTGGTATCACAGGATATGTGCCCCTTGCAATGGCCAAACAAAGAAGGTGGGTACATGTGCTTAGCATGATATCCAGAGGTTGTCTTTGGCAAATGGGCATAGAGGGAGCATCATGGTTTGGAACTGCATGACTGCTGCTGGCACTAGGGAGCTACAGTTCATTGAGGTAACCATGAATGCCACCATGTACTGTGACATACTAAAGTAGAGAAGGACACAAAGGATAGGGGATAAGATGTCTGATCGCAGAGGACCCCTGCTGGGACCCGCCGCTATCTCCGTGCCGCACCCAGCATTCTAAACAGTATGTTTAGAACTCTGGGTTCCCGCACTGGGTTCACGTCCCCTCGTGATGTCATGCTACGTCCCCTCCCATACACATGAATGGAGGGGCTGTGGAGTGACATCACGAGGGGGCGTGGTGTGACATCACATCTCCCGCTGCCAGAACCCAGTGTTCTAAACATCCTGACTGATGGGGCCCCCAACAATCAGATATCTTATTCCCTAACCTTTGGATAGGGGCTAAGATGTCAAATGCAGAGTACCCTTTTAACCCCTTAAGGACCCAGCCAATTTTCAGTGTAGGACCCGGCCATTTTTTGAACATCTGACCACTGTCACTTTAAGCATTAATAACTCTGGGAAGCTTTTACCTTTCATTCTGATTCAGAGATTGTTTTTCGTGACATATTCTACTTTATGTTAGTGGTAAAATTTTGTCGATACTTTCTTGGTGAAAAATTCCAAAATTTGAAAATGTGCAAATTGTGCATTTTTTTTTTTTTTTTTTTTTAACTTTGAAGCTCTCTGCTTATAAGGAAAATGAATATTCCAAATAACTTATATATTGATTCACATATACAATATGTCTACTTTATGTTTGCATCATAAAAGGTGACATGTTTTTACTTTTGGAAGACATCAGAAGGCTTCAAAGTATAGCAGCAATTTTCCAATTTTCCACAAAATTTTCTAAATCGAAATTTTTCAGGGACCTATTCAGGTTTGAAGTGGATTTGAAGGGCCTTTATATTAGAAATACCCCATAAATGAACCAATTATAAAAACTGCACCCCTCAAAGTATTCAAAGTGACATTCAAAAGGTTTGTTAACCCTTTTTGGTGTTTCACAGGAATAGCAGCAAAGTGAAGGAGAAAATTCAAAATCTTCATTTTTTACACTGGCATGTTCTTGTAGACCCAATTTATGAATTTTTACAAGGGGTAAAAGGAGAGAAATTTTCCTAAAATGTGTAATCAAATTTCTCTTGAGTAAGGAAATACCTCATATGTGTATTTCAAGTGTTCGGCGGGTGCACTAGAGGGCTCAGAAGGGAAGGAGCGACAGTGGGATTTTGGAGAGAGTTTTTCTGAAATGGTTTTTGGGGGGCATGTCACATTAAAGAAGCCCCTATGGTGCTAGAACAGCAAAAATAAAATAAAAAAACACATGGCATACTATTTTGGAAACTACACCCCCCAAGGAACGTAACAAGGGGTACAGTGAGCCTTAAAACCCCACAGGTGTTTGACGACTTTTCGTTAAAATGATTTTATTTATTTTTTTCACTAAAATGCTAGTTTTCCCCCAAATTTAAAATTTTTACAAGGGGTAATAGGAGAAAATTCCCCCCAAAATGTGTAACCCCATCCCTTCTGAGTATGGAAATACCCCATGTGTGGACGTCAAGTGCTCTGCTTTTCATAAGGGATAAAAGGAGAAAAAGCCCCCAAAATTTGTAGTGCAATTTCTCCCGAGTACAGAAATACCCCATATGTAGCCCTAAACTGTTTCCATGAAATACGACAGGGTTCCGAAGTGAGAGAGCGCCATGCGTATTTGAGGACTACATTAGGGATTGCATAGGGGTGGACATAGGGGTATTTTACCCCAGTGATTCCCAAAAAGGGTGCCTCCAGCTGTTGCTAAACTCCCAGCATGCCTGGACAGTCAGTGGCTGTCCGGAAGTGTTGGGAGTTGTTGTTTTGCAACAGCTGGAGGCTCGGTTTTGGAAACACTGCCATACAATAAGTTTTTAATTTTTATTGTGGGGGGCAGTGTAAGGGGGCGTATATGTAGTGTTCTACCCTTTATTATGTGTTAGTGTAGTGTTTTTAGGGTACATTCGCACTGGCGGAAGTTTATAGTGAGTTTCCCACTAGGAAACTTACTATAAACCTGCCCGTGTGAATGTACACTGTACATTCACATGGGGGGGCAAACCTCCAGCTGTTTCAAAACTACAACTCCAAGCATGCACTGACAGACCGTGCATGCTGGGAGTTGTAATTTTGCAACAGCTGGAGGCACACTGGTTGGAAAACCTTCAGTTTGGTTGGAAAATACTAGGTTAGGTAACAGAACCAGTGTGCCTCCAGCTGTTGCAAAACTACAACTCTCAGCATGTACTGATCGCCGAAGGGCATGCTGGGAGATGTAGTTATGCAACAGCAGGAGGTAACGCAACTACAACTCCCAGCATGCCGAGACAGCCCTTTGCTGTTTGGGCATGCTGGGATTTGCAGTTTTGCAACATCTGGAGGGCTACAGTTTAGAGACTACTGCACACTGATCTCCAAACTGTGACCCTCCAGATGTTGCAAAACTACAAATCCCAGCATGCCCATATAGCAAGCTGCTGTGTGGGCATGCTAGAAGTTGTAGTTTTGCAAGATCTAGAGGGCGACAGTTTAGAGACCATTGCACAGTGATCTCCAAACTGTAGCCCTCCAGCTGTTGCAAAACTGCAAATCCCATCATGCCAAAACAGCTGTCTGGGCATGCTAGGAGTTGTAGTTTTGCAATATCTTGAGGGCTACAGTTTAGAGACCACTGTATAGTGGTCTCAAACTGTAGCCCTCCAGATGTTGCTAGGCAACTCACCGGCTTCCGTAGGATCTAGGGATCCAGCCGCACGACATCGCGGCCCGACGATCACCACACCCGATAGTCACCCGCAGCCTCCGCAGATGGGTAATTGGACTTCGGCGCCGGTCCATGACGGTTTCCCCGTTCTGCCCAGCCTATTGTGGGTGGGCAGAACGGAGAAACCGAAAGCCAACCCCCCCGCCTTCGAGCTGCTATTGGTCGTCGCTTCTATACGATCAATAGCAGGGATAGGAGGGGTGGCACCCCTGCCACCTAACTCATGGCCCTTCAGGGGGATGGTGGGTGTCTTGGACAACCCCGGTCCCCCTTATTTTCCGGGTCACTGGGTCACCATAGACCCTTATGACTCGGAATCCGCGCAAATCGCTTGTGTGAATTCACATTGGTGATTTGCGGCGACATGGGGGGGGGGGGGTTAGGAAGGATCTGATGACCCCCCTGGGCATTTGCGCGGGGTGCCTGCTGATCGACATCAGCAGTCGCGGCAGGGACCGAAATTCCCACGGGCATACAGGTACGCCCTGGGTCCTTAACTACCAGGAAGCCACTGGGTCCTTAAGGGGTTAAACGGTGGAGGAGCATAAGGTCAATAACAACCACCAGCTCCATGATGTTTTTTATAAAGGAGAGGACGAGGACTCCAGTGGCAACCTGTGAAGCTCTGGTGAACTTCATGCTTAATGCAGTGCTTGAAAATAATGGTGGGCGCACAAAATATTGACACATTGGGACCTAAATATAAATTTCCACTGAAGTCAGTACAATTAGTGATAAGATTTAACTAGAAAGTTATATGTCTTAGGGTGATAGTTTTATTTAAATGCAAGTTTTCTTGTGCCAAAATACCTCTTAACCGCTTAAGGACCAAGCCCATTTTGACATTAAAGCGTACCCGTCAGATCAAACAAGATTTATTTTATTTTTTTAAATATATCACTCTACCTAATCCTGACCATGTACATCTAATTTTTATGTGTCTAGCACCTTTATACATTTTTTTATTACACTTTTAATTTAGCTCACTAGTCTGAATTCCTCTCAAAGGGAGGGGGAGTGGCCTCACTGCAGGTCTGCTGATCAGAAGCGACGAGTTGTTTTGCAGAAGATCTGCTTGTTTACGCTACTGACTGAGGAACCGGCACTGACTTATATACGCAGTGCCAGTGACACAGGAAATTATATTATATTTCCTTGCTCATTCTTCTATTATATGTATTCACATACCTCCATATAGCAGAGCTGACACCAGCGCCGTGACATGCATTATTGTCGTGCAACATGCGTACATTATATTGGCGAATTTGCGCATTATTCACATGAATCATAATATATATTCAAGCAATAAATTTGCCCAGGCTTTGGATCCTTTTGATTGTACAGCATCCTCAGCCGCGTTGCCATAGTCACGTGCATTTGACTCTCTCCTCCCCCTTTTTCACATTCTCACGTACACACTTCACACACACTTTGGCGTATCAATTAACTTACGTCATGGAGACAGGTACAGGCACACTTTTCCCCGTGTTACCGGCACTGTGTATATAAGTCAGTGCCGGTTCCTCAGTCAGTAGCATGAACAAGCAGATCTTCTGCGAAACGACTTGTCGCTTCTGATCAGTTATCCGGAGCTGATGTCCGCTTCCCCTCCCTTCCTTCCTATCTGTAATTACAGCACCAATGAATAAAGCATGAACTATTTGAAATTCCCAACGTGGTGAGTGGGACGATTTTTTTCTTTCTACTTGTTTGATGGATATATTCTTTTTTCTCTCGTAAGCACCGACACACACCTCTGCAGTTTGGTCCATCTGGATTTAAAGTTACATTTCTTAAAAACTGTACTACACTTTCACTATGTGTATTCTACATTGGCGTTAAACAAATCTTTTTGAAGCTATTCAGTGCTGGTTTACTTTTTTCTATATACCTGTATTAATAACTCTGGGATGCTTTTACTTATGAATTTGATTCAGAGACAGTTTTTTCGTGACATTTTCTACTTTGACATAGTGGTAAATTTTCGTCGATATTTACATAATTTCTTGGTGAAAAATTCTAAAATTTAATAAAAAATTTGAAGATTTAGAATTCTTCTAACTTTGAAGCTATCTGCTTGTGAGGAGAATAGACATACCAAATAAATGATATATTGATTCACATATACAATATGTCTACTTTATGTTTGCATCATAAAGTTGCCATGTTTTTACTTCTGGAAGACAGAGGGCTTCAAAGTTCAGCAGCAATTTTCAAATTTTTTCACAAAGTTTTCAAAATCAGAATTTTTCAGGGACCAGTTCAGTTTTGAAGTAGATTTGAGGAGCCTTCATATTAGAAATGCCCCATAATGACCACATTAAAAAATCTGCACCCCTCAAAGTATACAAAATGATACTCAGAATGTTTGTTAAACCTTTAGGTGTTTCACAGGAATAGCAGCAAAGTGAAGGAGAAAATTCAAAATTAAATTTTTTACACTAACATTTTCTTGTAGACAGGGCCAGATTAAGGCTGCCTGGAAGACGGGGCACTTCATTATGATGCCCCCCCCCCCCCCGACAGTCCCCCTTCCCTTCCACTTAGTGGAACAGGAGTTGGGCCCCCGTTAAAATTAAACGGGCTGCATGGTCTAAAATCACTTTAGTTCAGGTCACTCTTTGCAGCTGTTGCAAAGCTACAACCCCCATTATGTCTGGAGAGCTTCAGGAGTTATAGGAGTTGTAGTTTTGTAACAGCTGGAGCCTCAAATTGGGGTACAGATTCATCCATTATTACTGCAAAACTTAGAAGTGAGGAGAGATCCAATGGGACAGTCAGGAGAATACACAAACATAAAAAGACTCACAGGAGACGTCTTCTCTGTTTTTCCTTTTCTTCTTCATCTGGTCCAGACGCCAGGTCTTCTTCCAGCTCCATCTTCCTCTGTAAAGTTTGACGCCTGGACATCCTTGGTTCCTCACTCTGCCAGCCGATCCTCATCCTCTGTGTAAAGACAACAATGATTATAACCCTACAAGAGACTGTGTTTTCCCCTGCTCATCATCCCCCCCCCACTGCCCGTCATTCCCCCCCTGCTCATCATCCCCCCCACCTGTCATCCCCCCCTGCTCGTCATTACCCCCCTCTGCCTCATCATCCTCCCCCACTCATAATCCTCCCCTGCTCATTGCTCCCCCCTCCTCCTGCTTTTTCTATTTTTCATATTTACTTACCTGGCCGCGCTCGGCAGGCTCAGGTAGCGTCAGGTCTCGTGGGCTGTGACGAGTGACGTCTCCTGCGGCTCCTCTGCACGACGTCACTCGTCATTTCCTGCAGTGCTGGGGTGTAATGAAGAAAACTGTGCCCTGTAGCGGCGCGGCTGCCGGAAATGAGGAGCGACGTCCCTGGCACTGTGCAGAGGAGCCGCAGGGAAGTCACTCGTCACAGCCCACATGACCCGACGTATCACCTGAGCCTGCCGAGCGCGGCCAGGTAAGGAAATATGAAATATAGAAAAAGCAGGAGGAGTCCAGGGCGGGCCCACAGGAGCCGCCGCTGGTCACTGTTTTAAAGTGGCTGCGGCGAGGCTATCGGAGGGCCCCAATCCGCTACTGAGCAGCCCGCAGGGATGTCCCGAATGTGACGGGGCCCCCTGTGGGCACGGGGCCCGGAGCAGGTGCTCCATAAGCACCAATCCGGCCCTGCTTGTAGACCCAGTTTTTATTTTATTTTACAAGGGGTAAAAGGAGAAAAGCCCCCTGAGAATGTGTAACCCAATTTCTCTCGAGTAAGGAAATACCTCATATGTGAACGTAAAGTGCTCTGTGGGTGCATTAGAGGGCTCAGAAACGACAATGGGATTTTGGAGAGTGAATTTTGCTGAAATGGTTTTAAGGGCGCATGTCACATTTAGGAAGCCCCTATGGTGCCATAACAGCAAAAAAAAAACAAAAAAAAAAAACACATGGCATTATTTTGGAAACTACACACCTCAAGGCATGTAACAAGGGGTACAGTGAGCCTTAACACCCCACAGGTGTTTGACGAGACTGTTTGGAAATTAGGCTTTGTGTATTTGCAGTGTTTTACCATTTATTTTGTGTAGTGTAGTGTTTTTAGGGTACATTCACATGGGCGGGGGTTCACAGCAAGTTTCCCGCTGGGAGTTTGAGCTGCAGCGGAGAATTTGCTGCATCTCAAACTTGCAATGAGAAACTCGCTGTAAACCCCCCATATGTGAATGTACACTGTACATTCACATGTGGGGGGGGGGGGAGGTGAAACCTCCAGCTGTTGCAAAACTACATCTCTAAGCACGCAGTGACAGCAGAAGGGCATGCTGGGACTAGTAGTTAAGCAAAAGCTGGAGGCATACTACTACAACTTCCAGCATACCCTTTGGCTGTTCGTGCATGCTGAGGGTTGTAGGTATGCTACAGCTGGAGGCATACTGGTTGCAAAACATAGAGTTTGCTACTTAACTCAGTGTTTCCCAACCTGTGTGCCTCCAGCTGTTGCAAAACTACAACTCTCAGCATGCATGGTATGTCAGTGCAAGCTGAGAGTTGTAGTTTTGCAAAAACTGGAGGAGAACAGTTTGGAGACCACTGTGTAGTGGTGTCCAAACTGTAGCCCTCCAGATGTTGCAAAACTTCAACTCCAAGCATGCCCAGACTGCCCAGGTATGCTGGGAGTTGTAGTTCGGCAACACCTGAAGGGCCAGATGTTGCAGAACTACAACTCCCAGCATGCTTAGACAGTCTGTGCATGCTTAAAGTTGTAGTTTTGCAACATCTGGAAGAGCAGCTCTCGGGTCATGATCTGAACATTCACCCCCCCAGTCAGCTGAGACACTGTGATTGGTCCACAGGGAGCAATCACAGTGATCGCTGACCAGGACGATTCACAGATGGTCCTGGGGTGGCTTTCAGAAGTTGTCTCCTGCCGGTAACAGCGAGACTTCTGCCTGTTAACCCATGCTATGCCTCGCATCGCTGGGTTAACTGAATGACAGGATGCGGAACTACCTGCATAACCCAACGTTTATCCCCTTAACGACGCAGGACGTATATTTACGTCCTGCGCCGGCTCCCGCCATATGAAGCGGGATCGCGCCGCGATCCCGCATCATATCGCGTCGGTCCCGGCGCTCATCAATGGCCGGGACCCGCGGCTAATACCAAACATCGCCGATTGCGGCGATGTGCGGTATTAACCCTTTAGAAGTGGCGGTCAAAGCTGACCGCTGCTTCTAAAGTGAAAGTGACCCGGCTGCTCAGTCGGGCTGTTCGGGACCGCCGCGGTGAAATCTCGGCATCCCGAACAGCTTAGAGGACACCAGGAGGGCCCTTACCTGCCTCCTCGGTGTCCGATCGGCGAATGACTGCTCCGTGCCTGAGAGCCAGGCAGGAGCAGTCAAGCGCCGATAACACTGATCACAGGCGTGTTAATACACGCTTGTGATCATGATGAGAGATCAGTGCGTGCAGTGTTATAGGTCCCTATGGGACCTATAACACTGCAAAAAAAAAAAAAAAAAAGTGTTAATAAAGGTCATTTAACCCCTTCCCTAATAAAAGTTTGAATCACCCCCCTTTTCCCATAAGAAAAACAAAAGTGTAAAATAAACAAACATGTGGTATCGCCGCGTGCGTAAATGTCCGAACTATAAAAATATATAATTAATTAAACCGCACGGTCAATGGCGTACGCGCAAAAAAATTCCAAAGTCAAGAAAAGCGCATTTTTGGTCACTTTTTATACCATAAAAAAATGAATAAAAAGTGATCAAAAGTCCGATCTAAACAAAAATCATACCGATAAAAACTTCAGATCACGGCGCAAAAAATGAGTCCTCATACCGCCCTGTACGTGGAAAAATAAAAAAGTTATAGGGGTCAGAATATGACATTTTTAAACGTATAAATTTTCCTGCATGTAGTTATGATTTTTTCCAGAAGTGCGACAAAATCAAACCTATATAAGTAGGGTGTCATTTTAACCATATGGACCTACAGAATAATGATAAAGTGTAATTTTTACCGAAATATGCACTGCGTAGAAACCGAAGCCCCCAAAAGTTACAAAATGGCGTTTTTTCTTCGATTTTGTCGCACAATGATTTTTTTTCCGTTTCGCCGTGCATTTTTGGGTAAAATGACTAATGTCATTGGAAAGTAGAATTGGCGACGCAAAAAATAAGCCATAATATGGATTTTTAGGTGGAAAATTGAAAGGGTTATGATTTTTAAAAGGTAAGGAGGAAAAAACGAAAGTGCAAAAACTGAAAAATCCTGAGTCCTTAAGGGGTTATATAAGTCATTCTGCGGGAAGGGGTTAAAGCATTACTGTTTCGAAAGTTGTTAATCATACCAAGGGCTTACTCCTGAAACCTGCTACGTTAGGGAGATTTAAGCTGGGTTGGCAGGCAGCATTGTGCTCCACAATGACTGAGACTCTAGTAAACCCTGGGAAAAGCAATTATCAACAAGTAGAGAAAACGTGGAACAGTGATAAGCCTTCCCAGGAATGACAGGCCTACTTAGATTTTACCAAGAGCGCATCAACAGCTTATTCATGAGGTCATAAAAGACTGCAGATGAATATCTAGAGAGCTGCCATGGTTAAAGGAGTTTTCCAGTTAGAAGACAACTTCTCCCCTATCCAGACACCTGGATAAAGTGTCTGATTACTGGGGGTCTAACAGCTGGGAACCCCAGCAATCTCTTTAAGAGGACCCGGCTATCTAAGAGGAGCACAAGCTCTATTTCTATGGGAGCCCTGTAGATGCTCGAGTACAGCACTGGGCTCCCTTCGGCGCTACCATGGAAAATTAATGGAGCGCGTTGTCATTCACTGAACAACCCCTTTAAAGGTCAGCGTGCATAATTCCACAATAAATTTAAAAAAAGACATTGGGCATATATGGGATCTATTGTGGATGTGCACTAAGACTTTTAATATCATATTCTGTGGGTTAAGGAGTCAAAGGTGGAACCAACAGAAGTAATGGCGGTATATGATGGTCTGGGACTGCTTTGTTTTTGCAGTATATGGATGACTTGACATAATAAATTGAACCATAAGTTCTATTAACTCTCATAAAATCCTGTAGGAGAAAGTTTTCTGGTCAGTTCAAGACCTAAAACTCAAGCGCAGTTAGACTATGCAACAAGATAAGACGATGATAAAATTGATTTAGTTTATGTTTATTAATACACTGACAACCCCAATATAAAAAGTAGTAGTCTTTGTTAAATGAAATTATCCGCATTTTGTGTTTATTTACGTTGTCTTTATCTGGTGATAAAATTTAACTATCTGAAACATTTAACTGTGACAAATTTTAACAGCACTGTACTAGGTAGGCACTCTGTTACAGACTTAGCATGTAACTTGAATCTGAATCCGCACTAAACCCAATATCCTTGGCTTTTAGTGTGGGTGAAGAGCTGTAAAATGAAGGGTCACTTAAGTTTTTCTGTGGCTTCTGTGCAGAGTTAGGGATTATTATGCATTTTATCATATTACGCTCAGCACACATTGAAGGCGGGGAGCCAGCTCTCCCAGTTCCCTTGCGTCCTCTATATTTTGCCAGCGGCCCGCTCCTGTCTTAAAATATTTAGATTTTTCACTTTCACGTCACGAGGACGTGAGATCGGAGGGGGGTTGGTGCAGGCGAGTGCTCTGCCCCGAGAGCACTTCAGTTACATTTTGATAATGCAAGCTTTTTTTTCATTATTTTATTTAAGTAATTGGAAAAAAAAAATCGGTGTCAGTGATTTCAACTTATTAGGGAAGGGGCATATTTTTTTATTAACACTTCATAGGATCTAAAGTGTTAATGCTGGAAATCGGCACGATGGCTGAAGCTCGGCATTAGCAGTGAGTCTTGGCTGCTTATAGCCATTTCTCACCAGCTTTAAAGAGAGGTCAGCCCCTGATCCAAAGTCATGTAGCGGGTGCAGGGTGTACATGTATGCCTGTGTCCTCTAGAGGTTAAATAGTTTGGACATATTTTACTACCGTTTTAGTTGCTGATTGAGTTACTTTGTAAAACATTTTCCAGGTGTTTTCTTAAAGTGTGTTTCCAGACCTTTTTGTACTAAAAATAGAAAAGATATTTAACAGATCCCTTTTGCAGAACTCTTATGTAAGAAATGTATCACTATTTCTACATTACACAGATATTAACATCTTTGTCATTTGAAATCTATCAGCTGCTATCCAAAATCTTTTTCCCGGTCCCCAAGGAGGAGGTTTAGACAAATTTAGCATTATTCTGCAGCATTCAGAACAACTGTATTGATGTGAAATACAGGAATACACAAGAAACAAATAAGAAAGTTGGGGGAAACGGACAGCTAGTTCACCAGCACTAAACACACTATACTGGGTTATAGTGCGGGTAAAGAGATTTAAAAAGAAGGGTTTCTCACATTTTGTCGATGAAGTATTCCCTAAGTTATAGCCATGTATAATACCCTAGCTATTGCGCAATGGAGGGGGGAGCTGGCTCGCCCAGCTTCACTGCCTCATCAATATTCCTCGCCCAGCTCCCCTTCATAAATATCTTTACTCTCATGTCCGAGACACGAGAGCCTCCGGGGGTTTGGGGGGAAAGAGGTGAGAGCAGAGTGCAGGCACCACTTCCCCGCTATGTCTGGAAGTCAGCTGTAGCGAGGAGCAGAGCGCTCATCCCCTGCCCACCACTACTCCAACTCCCTAACCTACAACCACCACCCAAACCCTACCCCACCAATCCCCCCGTGCGTGGTCAGTAAATGATTTTATATATCTACTGTGCCCTAGCTGGAAAAAAAAGCTTCTTTCCAATTCTGGGGTCCGACACATATGACTGTGCCAGCCTTCATCCCCGTTCAGGCCCGTTACATGATACTGCAGCTCATCGTATCACTGGCTGAGGCGGGACAGCAATTCAACCAGCGATAATCTCAGCACAGTTTGAAGTGTCACGCCCAAGAATGCGAAAGAAGACCGGGGCCTAGAAGACAAGAGGGGGAGATTGGCACACTGGGGGAGCAGCAAAAGGGGAGTTAAAGTTTGAAATTTAGCATTTTTCATTGTGCAAGTCACTCTCTGGCTCCCAACTGTCATAATATTCCATTAAAATTTCTTAGATTCAGACACGTAAATAAAAAGTATCCAGGCATTTAGAAATGATTGTGCTTACTTTTGCTTTTTTCCTGATGCCTTATACACAATTTATGTTTTTATTTTTTCTTTGTTTTAATAAAATGTTTTGGCGGTATATGGACTCTTTTTTTTATGGAGATAAGTAACACAGAGAACACTACTGTACCCTGCATATGTCTTGCATTACCCTTCACTTCATCCGGGGTTAGAGTGGTGATGTTGGTTGTTCCCGTGTTGTCAATCATGCCCAAGCAGGAGTAGCAGTGGCTACTACAGGATGCTGCATGCCCTGAGTTGGTCAAATCTGATGACAGGTTTCAATTACAGGTATATTCACAGAACAGACTTTCTAAATCCACATGCATAAGTCTTCTTTGGTATTGGTGCTTAACCATTTAATTTTCATTTAAGGAGAAACTGACAGGGTGTTTCCCTGCACTAAATCAATATACTCGGTTACAGTTGGTACACTGGGTTAAAAGTTGCTACTTCAATTTGTAAAGTATTTATAGCCCTTCATTCTTCTCTTCCTATCGCGCAGCACTGCGCATTGGAGGCAGGGAGCCGGCTTTCTGCACCCCCTTGCATTCTCCATATTCCCTATCCAGCCCGCTGCCAGGGGTGAGTACTCTGTTCTCTAAGCAGAGCGCAAGCACCGCTGCCTTGCTACACACGGATGACAGCACTCTCCTCAGAAAACAGAGTGCTCACCCCTGGCAGCCATTTGAATATTCATTACTGTAGCGGGCCGGAGAGGAAATATGGAGGAGGAAGGGGAGCTTGTGAGCTGGCCCCCATCTCCATTACGCAGAGCTGTATAGTAGGAAAAGAAGAGTAAACAAGCTTAAAGTCTACAAATACATCAAAGAATAAATTAATTAACATCTAATAATAAAGCTGTTCACCTGCACTATAACCCATTATATTTGGTTTAGTGTGGATGAACAGCCTGGCAGTTTCTCCTTAAATGGGCACTGTCAGACACAAAAACTTTTTATATGTACATCTTAGCAAAACATTAATCTTTCTAATATACTTTATAGGAATCATGTCCTCTAAAATCATGGCTTTGTCCAAGCTAAAGCACAGGCATGGACAACGTCCAGTAAGTGAGGGTGGGCTAGCACTCCTCTGTGCCCTCTCCTGTCCGATAGGACTCCTCTGTGCTCTCTCCTGTCCGATAGGACTCCTCTGTGCTCTCTCTCCTGTCCGATAGGACTCCTCTGTGCTCTCTCTCCTGTCCGATAGGACTCCTCTGTGCTCTCTCTCCTGTCCGATAGGACTCCTCTGTGCTCTCTCTCCTGTCCGATAGGACTCCTCTGTGCTCTCTCTCCTGTCCGATAGGACTCCTCTGTGCTCTCTCTCCTGTCCGATAGGACTCCTCTGTGCTCTCTCTCCTGTCCGATAGGACTCCTCTGTGCTCTCTCTCCTGTCCGATAGGACTCCTCTGTGCTCTCTCTCCTGTCCGATAGGACTCCTCTGTGCTCTCTCTCCTGTCCGATAGGACTCCTCTGTGCTCTCTCTCCTGTCCGATAGGACTCCTCTGTGCTCTCTCTCCTGTCCGATAGGACTCCTCTGTGCTCTCTCTCCTGTCCGATAGGACTCCTCTGTGCTCTCTCTCCTGTCCGATAGGACTCCTCTGTGCTCTCTCTCCTGTCCGATAGGACTCCTATGTGCTCTCTCCTGTCCGATATGACTCCTCTGTGCTCTCTCCTGTCCGATAGGACTCCTCTGTGCTCTCTCCTGTCCGATATGACTCCTCTGTACTTTCTTCTGTCTGATAGCACTTGGGGGGGGGGGGGGGTTGTTACTAAGCAGTGCACTTTATGGTAATAGCACCTATATCTTTATTTTGTAGGTCAAGTCCAACACTACCCAATTTATATATGTTTAGGTTATTTTTTTTCTTTTTGATCACTTTTCATTATTATTTTTTCTGGTATATCAAATGACCAAAAATCTGTGCTTCTAGACTAGTTTTCTCCCCAAAACAGTGCCACATCTATCCTCTGGTTATGTGTGGAACTGCAGCCAGGACAGTAAGGGCATGTTCCACAAATGCCCACAAAATTCCACACTGTGAACATAAACATCAGTGTGAATGGGTTTCCACTAGATTTGAACATGTTCATTCTTTGCTTGGAAGTCCGCAAGCACTACATAGCCGTCAATGGTGACCTATTGCCTAAGTATTTTGGCAGTGGCCACCAGAATGGAATATCCACCCGTGGAATTCTACAAGCGGAGACTCCGTTCAAAATACGTAGTGTGAACATACCCTAAAACATTGAAATGAATGAAGCAGGGTTGATTTTTCCCCCCCAGCAAAACAGAGAAACAACTGTAGATTTTAGTGACTTCTTTTCTTGTACTTCTCCTCCCCCCCTTTTGGCTGTATAAGCATGCTGGGAGTAGTAGTTTTGCACCATCAGTTTGGAGACCACTGGTTTAAAAACACTTATGTAAAGGCATATACGAAAGCCATTATAGGAGAACCTGTTAAAGGAGATATCAAGGCTTGAAAAACGTATCCCCTATCCTAAGGATAGGGGGATGTTTCAGATCGCGGGGGGATTGGGTTGACAGCTGGGACCCCCCAATCTCCCGTATGGGGTCCCAGAAGCCCCCGGGAAGGGGCGTGTTGACCCCCGCACAAAGCGGCAGCTGACACGCCTCCTCAATAAAACTCTATGACAAAGCCGGAACGCTGCATTCGGCAATCTCCAGCTCTGCCATAGCGATGTATTGAGGGGCGTGTCGGCCGCTGCTTCCTGCCGTGGTCAACATACGCTCTGTGGCCAGCGAGCCGGGGGTCCCCTTGCAATCTGAAACATCCCCTATCCTTAGGATAGGTGATATGTTTTTCAGGATTGGAGATCTCCTTTAAGCCAGTGGTTTTTCCAAACAGTGTGCCTCCAGCTGTTGCAAAACTACAACTCCCTGCATGTAATTCAGGCATGCTGGGAGTTGTAGTTTTGCGACAGCTGGAGGCACACTGTTTGGAAGAAAAAAAACAGCGCTAGGCGCACAGCAGAACGAGGGGTGGCGGCATCCTGGGACTTGCAGTACTTCTTATCATTACTTGGTATGTAATAGCTTGATGTCTGTTCAGCTTTATTACTTTTTGTGCTCATTGTGGCGGATAGTGAATTGCACCTGCACTTTAGGACTTTTGTTGTCCAGATTCCTTGCCATTTTGCACATTTAAATTCTCAGCTGCTTCACATCTTTCTGTTTATATGGTACTTTTATGAATGATATCCCTTACGGCTTGACAAGTGTGTTGTCCCAGGTTTTGCCGCCTTCTTGTCGTCTATTCCTCCTGTTTTAATGTTTTTATTCATGCATGGTATTGAATATGTATTTCTTCAATAAAGATGAATTGTTTATCTTTCAAATAGCTCCCCTCTCTTTGTTGTTTATTTGAATTTTTTGGAGTCTAGTTGGCTTTTCTTGTCACATCAATAGGGCTTTTTAGTGATACAGCACCCCATTTCTCATTCGAGAAACTACTATAGTTACCTTCCCATTGTGGCATTTATTATAGGTGGATGCTTGTATATGTCCCAGGTATATAGAAACCTTTTTTTGCATGTTTTTTGTATCTTGCACAGCAGAACGAGTATAGGCGCGATACAAAAATTCACTTCAGCCGTGGAGTAACAACCGCGCATGCTCCAGAACAGACCTCGCGAAACAATATTTATGAAACGCTAAACAGTGATCACGTGACCATGACACAACCTATCCCCGCGGTCGCGCCCCTCAGTACGATTAGCTTCTCCTAGAACTGCTCCGCCCTCCCTTACATCTGATTGGCCGCATTTCCACAACTCTCCCGAAGCGCCCTTGTGATTGGTTATCAGAGCTCGTGAGGGCGTGGCTCTTGTTTCCCCCGAATGGCGGTGTCCTCCTTTCCCCCTGTGCTCTGTGCAGCGCCGAGGCCGCTGCGGGAGTTTCGCTTCCTGCTTTTCGCCATGATGAACAAATGAACTCGCGGGGAATGAAATTTAAGTTCCAAAAAGGGGAGAAAGTTCTCTGCTTTGAACCAGACCCGACCAAGGCTAAAGTGTTGTACGATGCCAAGGTGCGCGTAGTGTAGCGGGAGTGGGGTTGGGAGGGGAGCGGGCACCTCATCCCTCTACGGCCTCCACTGTGACAGTGTGTGGCTGTGCTCAGCATCCCCTGCATGGGCAGCGCCATCATTCATGTCACGCCATTAATGCTTTGCTATATTATTAAAGGATTACCGCGCTGTGTGAATTGTGTGCAGCAATCACCTCCATTACAGGGGACCCTGTACATACGAAAGCCATCCAATAGGGGAGCAGTGGTCCTATGCAACCAATAAGATCCCAGCTTAGAGTGGAGGTTAGGAAGTAAGAAGCGATCTGATTGGTTGCTGTGGTCACGTGGCCGGCTTGTTGATGGACATGATGCTCAGTGACTATAAAATGGCATTATATACTGGCTACAATGTAGTGCCCACTGTTTGGTGTACATGGCGCCTCTGGGGTGGTATTTCCATGCATTGGTGGTGGTGCAGTGCCCACTATAGCATAACTGCTGCATGTGAATATCCCCGGAATAAAAGCCACAGTACACCTGCCCATTATCCTAAAATTACCTATGGGCGTCACATTGCACGTGCACGACACAATATATGCACCTTGGATGAGAATACATCTCACTTGTGGCAGTGTTTTCCCAGCCAGTGTGCCTCCAGCTGTTGCAGAACTACATTTCCCAGCATGCCTGGACAGCCGCATACTATAGCTGGAAGCTCACTAGTTGGGAAACGCTATTGTGGAGATTACCTCAGCAATGGTGTTTATGCGACAGTCATACAAAATCAATGTTTCCCCAGAGTGCCTCCAGCTGTTGCAAAACTACAACTCCTAGCATGCCCGGACAGCCTTCGGCTGTCCGGGCAAGCTGGGAGTTGTAGTTTTGCAACAGCTGGAGGCACTCTGGGGAAACACTATACGAAATGTTCTGATGGCAAAGCACATAAAATTGGAGGCTGTTTAGGTGGGGAGAGGAAGGAGGCAGAGGTGGATTTCAGCCGCTTTCATTGACATCTATGAATAGAATAGAGATTCTTTGCTTTGTACTCACCCCCTTCTCTGTAATCTCTCCTTACAGGATTTTTGAAACAATATGTGGCTGCTTTATATAGGATGGTATTATTGGGCTTTCGGTCACCATACACACGTTGCCTCCCAACTCGCCTGACAGATGATGTCTAGGGGGGAAAAGGATCGGGCAACTCGGCCACCATACACATTACCTGTTAGGCTACATTCACAGATGGAAGTTCCACGAGCGATTCCGCAGCAGAGTCCCATTGATTTCAATGAGATTCTGCTACACTGTTCACATGGCAGAAACATCTGGCACGGAAACTCTGGATCTGGCGTCATGTCTACTCATTCTGCGGAGTCCGCACAGAAATGCATTGCCGTCTATGAGAACGTATTTCCGAGCGGGCCTAGCATCGGCATGTTCTGCCAGCGCTCCGCTGTCAATGGAATTGATGAAAATGTTCTGTACAGACATTCAACCATGTGAACATTGCCTCAGTTGACCACATTTAAAGGACAAGTATCATGGAAAAAAAACTTAACCCCTCTAACTGAAGGATAGGGGATAAGTTTTAGATTGCGGTGGGGGAAGGGGGGTTCAGAGCACTGGGCCCCCTCTCAATCTCATGTTTAGAGCCCTGGATCTCCCTCACAGCGGTGCGGCACGACCCCGGCTCCGCCCCTCCATATAGCTTCTATAGTTTGGCGATCTTTGCTCTCCCATATAACTATTTAGAAGGGTCGTGACGTGCCGCTGTGAAGGAGAGCCGGGGCTCTAAACGAGTTCACAGCCCCCAGCGCTCGGACCCCACGAGATCTAAAACTTAGGGGATATGTTTTTTCCATGATACTTGTCCTTTAATGCTTTTGTTGTGTCCATCTGATGCATTGTTTCCCAACCAGTATGCCTCCAGCTGTTGCAGAATCACAATTCCCAGCTGGTCTTGACAGCCTTATACTAGCTGGAGGCACACTATATGTTGACAGAACTACAAGGGGATGTTGGATTTTTTTTTAACTGACTGAACCTTTTGTTCCTGGGAAGATAAGGGGCTGCTAGAAGCTTCTCAGTTTTCCCTATTTAAAGCACATAAACACTTGGTTGAGCTGAGCATTTATGTTTATGGGGTGAACAGGAGAGATAACAGCTATTGAAATATATGGCCAACTTACAATATGGGATACATTTAGGTTTGTCCATTGACTGTCAATAGCACTTGAAAAAATTGAAGCTTAAAGGGGTTGTCCTGATTCATTCTTTCTCTATAAAAAATGAAAGAGTACTCATACCACCGCGGTAGCTCCAACACTTACCAAGTTTCCACTCACATCTCAACACAAGAAATGAAAGCAGATGCCACACAGCTAATGAATGACCGAAGCAGAGACCCGCCTCAGCTGATGATTGGTTTAGTGGGCATTTCCTGTGTTGAGGCGGGATCAGGAAGACCAGATCAGTTGGGATCTGGTAAGAGTTATAGGTGGAGTGGAGGAGGGCCAGTGAGGTGGATGGTGAATATGTTTTATATGTGACACCTGCTATGATGCTTTTCTCTAAAGGGAAGGTTCATACTATGTTTGTGCACCCATTAGTCGTATTTGTTGGCACCTTGCCAAAAACACAATGATGGCGTATATTGCTAATGTCCTTGTATGGTAGAAAAAAATGAAAGCACTCACCACACCGAAATGATAGCTTGTCAGAAACGGCTTCTGAAGAGCTATCATTCCGGTGTGGTAAGTGCATTCATTTTTTCTACCATACAAGGACTTTTGCCACTATGACTTGCTGTCAGTGAATAGTACCCCACACACACCTGTATTTTCCTGATTGTTCCTTGACTAAGCAGGCTAGCAGTGCCTAGTGCATTCTTTTCTTCAATTACTTGTGTATATTGCTAATGGAAGCAGAGAATCCCATTGGTTTATATGGCTAAACTGAGTCTCCTAGTTACTCTGATCGGGACCTGTGCACAATTTCAAGTGTTTTTGAGTCCACTAAAAATAGCTCATAGGTCCTGAAGGAAGTCACATGGTAACTCTGTTGGCCATAGAAATCAGTGGGATCTGCTGCTTTTGTTAACAGTATACACTGGCATCAAGATTTTGCCATGTTGCCGACTGATACAACTAACAGGGACACAAAAGTACTATGATCCTACCCTTATGCTCATAATTTGATGTAGGTAGCTGTGGCTGTATCTGTTATCTGTTCATGGTTTCCTTGCTTGTTTTTAGGTTGTTGATATTGTTGTCAGCAAAGATGACAAAGGCAGAAAAAACCCAGAGTATCTGATCCATTTTAATGGTTGGAATAGAAGGTAAGTAATGCCAAGTGAGATATGCTGTACTGCAGAGAATTGTCTTTGCTTAGTATGTAGAAAAAAAAACATTAACATATGATAAATGGAATATTATGGGGCAAACTTTAATGTGCAATTCAGAGACAACACTGGAAAGCTAAGGTATTATCTTTGGACCTTTGCTGCAGTGAAGGCATTACCTTGGCAGAGGCGGAGTGGTGCCCTGGCCAAGTAGCTGCTTCTCCATTACGGCTGCCACAAGACTTGCACTGCAGTTACCGGCAGTTATTTCCAAGGTTATGCCACAATATATGAAGATCAAAGACCCCTGATCCCTCTATTTCCTAACGTCTGCCATTGGCTGAGAGTGGAATGACGGCCCTTTTGTTGAGGCCTATGTATGTATGGCTGCCCTTGGTCTTGTGCCACTGTTTTGTTTTCTAGTTATTTGTAACACGTCTCATAGGTTTGTTTACTAATTGTCTTGTCACAATAATGTAATTGTTATTGCTTATTTTTAATAGCTGGGATAGATGGGCAGCAGAAGACCATGTTCTTCGTGATACTGATGAAAACAGGCGTTTACAAAGAAAGCTGGCAAGGAAAGCAGTGGCCCGCATGTAAGGAACCTCTCTAGGTAGACACTTACTGCTGCTACATTACATACCCCATTTTTTTCCCCTTCTTTTGTTTGTCTTCTTCAATTCTTTATTGCTGTGTTTAATGGGAACTGTGAGATTATTCAAACCTTCTGGTCTATAGACTTATCTGGACAAACACATGACAATTACAACTAATGGTAATAGTGCATGAAAATAGAGCAACATTGTTATTGCCGTTTATTGCTGTTGATACCTCAAATGCCTACAGGCAGTGATGCAGCTCCGTACATGGACCACGTGATGATAAAATGTCTTCTTAGCCTGACCTCTAGGGAATTAGATTAGAGCAGTGAAACTATTTTTCCTAGAATTAAAAATTAACTGTAAGCTGACTAATACTGTATATTGTCAAATTATTAATGCAGTTTATCCTAAGGGTAGGGTCACACATGTCGCACCCGCAGTGTATTTAATGCTGCGGATGCGCTGATGCCAGTCACTAGAGAGCAAGCTCCCTGTTGCTGTTGGGTAACCCTGTGTGTCTGCCCTTAGCAGATCAGCAGGAAATCCGCTGCTACGAGCAGACACACAGGGCTACCCGGCCGCTGCAGGGAGCTTGCTCTCTAGTGACTGACATCAGCGCATCCGCAGCATTAAATACGTGTGACCCTGCCCTAAATGTTCTCATCCAGGTCCAATTAAAGTGCATCTGTGGCCAATTTGAAAAAAAGAAAAATGTTATTTAGATCGGTTTGTAGCCTCTGGTGCCAGTATTAGGACATTGTTTTTATATTTGGGCTTTGCACCATTTCCAAGTTATTGGAATTTTACTCTATAGCTGCAGATCTGCACATTTTCCCCAATAGTCAGCTGGGTGGTATCTTTCATTGAGAAGGGGGGTGTAAATCTTAAGCTCAGTGGCAAGTGAATCTGAAGTCCAAGGGATGCAAATCTCCCAAGCCCAATATCCACAGAGCATCTTGTACCCATAATTCTAGTGGGTAGTCTTCTAAGTAGGAACGGGGGGGGGGGGGGGGGGGGTTAGGGAAGCACCGCTGCTTCATTGGAATAGAAATGCATCTGTATTTTAACCATTATTGATAGACTTGTGCAGCATGTACACCTGTATAATGGGTATAAGTAGTACATTTATACACATATGTAAAATGTTCTGTAGGTTCATACTTGCCATTGTGGTGGACCAAAAAAATATGAACCTAAATTAGACGAATAATCGGCTCATGGAAAAATGGTTGTGACTGCTGGTATAGGATGGTAAACTGTTCATTTAAGGTTAATTTAAAGTATAGACTGTTGATTCTGTTGGGTAATATGTGAAAGATGTGTTTTAGAAGGTGTAGTCCATGCAGAGGGAGAACTTGTCGGTGTACCAGATGTCTTGTACCGTACAAATATTCTTTAGCAAGTCTGCATTCACACTCTGTTAATGCAGTGTTTTTCTGGGTATATGTCAGCATCTAGCCAAAAAAAGGCTAGATAATATGGGCTGAAATATAATGGCACGGGGGGAGGGGGGGGGGGCTGAAATATAGTGGCACGGGGGGAGGGGGGGGGGCTGAAATATAGTGGCACTGGGGGAGAGGGGGGGCTGAAATATAGTGGCACGGGTGGAGAGGGGGGGGCTGAAATATAGTGGCACAGGGGGGAGGGGGGGGCTGAAATATAATGGCACAGGGGGGAGGGGGGGCTGAAATATAATGGCACAGGGGGGAGGGGGCTGAAATTGTCACAGGGGGGAGGGGGGGAATATAATGGCACAGGGAGCATCAGAGAGGGGAGGAATATAATGGCACAGGGGAATGATATGGCACAGGAGAGGATCAAGGGGGGAAAGATGTGGCACAGGGAGTGATAAAGGGTGGGGGGGGGGGGAGATGAACTGGCACAGGATGGTAGAAACCACATTTCTGATACTGGTACTACGTTGTGCATTGTCGATGTGCCCTATTTACATACCAGGGGAGCCCTTCATGCCTGCTTATCTGATGAGGGGATGTGACTACCTACTTAATGGGGCGGACTTACTTATCAGGGACCCTATCCACCTAATGGGGTGACATACTGGTCTGCCTATTAAGTTTCTATTAATAAAGACCTTATTTTCAGACTATTTTGGTTGAAATTGTTTTATGTACCAGGACAAGTGGATTGTCATGAGGGACAAGTAGATTGTGTTCAGTTTTTGTCCCTTGGACAAGTAGGTTTTTATTTTAATTTTTTTATGTCCACACCCCTGCTCCACTAACAATAACTGCACTTTACGGTTCATGTAAGTAGCTTCCTGCTTTATTTGTGTATGTCTTACCACAATAAGAAATATATACAAAATAAAGTCTCCCAACTTTTATGCTTTTAGGAGGAGGAAAGGAAGGAAGAAGAGACGGTGCCGGTTGCCTGGGGTCGACTCTGTTCTAAGAAGTCTTCCTTCTAATGAAAAAGAAGACAATGAGGAGCATTGTAAGTGTGCTATTTCAGAAAGCCAGATGAGACTTTGTACTGTATATTTGAGGGTGCTCTTACATTCAGCACTGGTTAAAGTGGCAAGCCCAGGTCCCACCTGCACTTCATTATTTGCAAGCACTAGTTGCGGCCAGTATTGCTGTGTGTATGAGCTCCTGGAAAGAATTTCTAGTTTTTATGTATATACGACTTAATCATTGTATGTTTGAAAGATCTGCAAGTTTCATACATAGTTTACTTAATTCATCACTACTTTTTCTTTTCCTGTTTTCATCCAGTGGCTAAAAATCCAGTGGCTTGGTTTGCAAATTGCAGTCGCTTCCAGTTCGGCTATTAAATCCACTTCAGCTTCACGCAGTTTGCTTGGTTATAGCTGTACACTATTGCAGCAAAAGAGCAGTTTAGCTACCACAACCTGTTGTAGCTGAAGTTCATTTTTAAATGACATTGAACTCGCAAATCAGAGGTGTATTGGTCTAATACTGCAACATGTGAACACAGCCTTACTGAGCAGGGGTGTGGAAATAAAAAAAAAATCTGCTTGTCCAAGGGACTAAAATGGAACACGATTTACTTGTCCCTCATGAAAAGACAAAATAATTTCAACCAAAATAGTACGTAAATAAGATCTTTATTAGTTTCTGCAATTTTCTTTTTTCCTCCTCGTCCTATAATAGCCATAACTCTTGTTTTTCCACCTACAGACTCATATGAGGCTTGTTTTTTTTTTTTTTTTGCGTCGCCAATTGTACTTTGTAATGACACCTTTCATTTTTCCATAACTTGTGCTCTGAAAAGTCATTTATTTTACATTTTATTTTTTTTACTTAAAGGGGTATTCCAGGCAAAACCTTTTTTTTTTATATATCAACTGGCTCCGGAAAGTTAAACAGATTTGTAAATTACTTCTATTAAAAAATCTTAATCCTTCCAATAGTTATTAGCTTCTGAAGTTTTCTGTCTAACTGCTCAATGATGATGTCACATCCCGGGAGCTGTGCATGATGGGAGCATATCCCCATAGGAACTGCACAGCTCCTGGGACGTGAGTCATCAGAGAGCAGTTAGACAGAAAACAACAACTCAACTTCAGAAGCTAATAACTATTGGAAGGATTAAGATTTTTTAATAGAAGTAATTTACAAATCTGTTTAACTTTCCACAGCCAGTTGATATATATAAAAAAGTTTTGGCCTGGAATACCCCTTTAACCCCTTAAGGACGCAGGACGTAAATGTACGTCCTGGTGAGGTGGTACTTAACGCACCAGGACGTACATTTACGGAGCGATGCCCGTGTCATGTGCGGCTGATCCCGGCTGCTGATCGCAGCCAGGGACCCGCCGGCAATGGCCGACGCCCGCGATCTCGCGGGCGTCCGCCATTAACCCCTCAGGTGCGGGGATCAATACAGATCCCGGCATCTGCGGGAGTTCGCGATTTAAATGAACGATCGGATCGCCCGCAGCGCTGCTGCGGGGATCCGATCATTCAGAACGCCGCACGGAGGTCCCCTCTTCTTCCTCCGTGCGGCTCCTGCTCTGGTCTTTGATCGAGCAGACCCGAGCAGGAGATGACCGATAATACTGATCTGTTCTATGTCCTATACATAGAACAGATCAGTATTAGCAATCATGGTATTGCTATGAATAGTCCCCTATGGGGACTATTCAAGTGTAAAAAAAAATGTAAAAGTAAAAAAAAAAGTGAAAAATCCCCTCCCCCAATAAAAAAGTAAAACGTCCGTTTTTTCCTATTTTACCCCCAAAAAGCGTAAAAAACATTTTTTATAGACATATTTGGTATCGCCGCGTGCGTAAATGTCCGAACTATTAAAATAAAATGTTAATGATCCCGTACGGTGAACGGCGTGAACGAAAAAAAATAAAAAAAGTCCAAAATTCCTACTTTTTTAATACATTTTATTAAAAAAAAAATTATAAAAAGTGTATTAAAAGTTTTTTATATGCAAATGTGGTATCAAAAAAAAGTACAGATCATGGCGCAAAAAATGAGCCCCCATACCGCCACTTATACGGAAAAATAAAAAAGTTAGAGGTCATCAAAATAAAGGGATTATAAACATACTAATTTGGTTAAAAAGTTTGTGATTTTTTTTAAGCGCAACAATAATTTAAAAGTACATAATAATGGGTATCATTTTAATCGTATTGACCCTCAGAATAAAGAACACACGTCATTTTTACCATAAATTGTACGGCGTGAAAACTAAATCTTCCAAAATTAGCAAAATTGCGTTTTTCGTTTTAATTTCTCCACAAAAATAGTGTTTTTTGGTTGCGCCATACATTTTATGATATAATGAGTGATGTCATTACAAAGGACAACTGGTCACGCAAAAAACAAGCCCTCATACTAGTCTGTGGATGAAAATATAAAAGAGTTATGATTTTTAGAAGGCGAGGAGGAAAAAATGAAAACGTAAAAATTAAATTGTCTGAGTCCTTAAGGCCAAAATGGGCTGAGTCCTTAAGGGGTTAAATTTCCCTGTTAAAATGGGGGTGCGTGTTATATGCCAGTTCGTGTTATACGCCGATAAATACGGTAAGTAACATGTGACCAAGTATTATTAAATATCTCCAGCTGTTTGGAAGTTATGCAGTAACATATTTCCCATAGACTTGTATGGGACTTTAAACAAAAACCCCGACCCTGGCAAATGGGGGTAGGTAAGGGTTAAAACACCTATCCTATGTTTGTTGTTGACATATAAGTAACGTGTGCCAAGTTTCATGGTAATATCCACTGCTACCACCGCTACGAGCAGACACAGAGGGAGCTGCGAGTCGCTTGATATCGCTGCCGCTCCCCCTGTTTCGTTAGCTAGGCCAAGAGCGGCTGCTATGTCTGGAGTACGCTGTGCAGGCAACTTGCAGCTCCCTCTGCTCGTAGTGGCGGAATGCTGCTGCAAGCAGGACACGGGTAAAACAGCTGAAGACACACTAGGGACAGGAAGTAGCATGCGCTACATGTAACCCTACTCTTGGGAAAGAATGTGTGTTTGCAGCATGCTGCCTTGTGCTAAGCAATGCCACAGGCAAAAGAGTAGTAGATTCTGCAGACTCTTTTGCTCTGTAGAAATTGCATTGTGGGAATAGTAGTACTAACCAAGCTGTGTGAAGGAGGAAGCGTGCATACAACTTTTGCAGTGCCTCTTATGACACTTGGAGTGGTAAGGAAAAACCTATTTTATAACTTTATAAAGCCCCGTCAGCACATACAAAGGTATGATTAGCGTTATCTACCTAGCACCCATCTTCCCGTGTCTAGTTCCATACCTGGTACGGAGCTGACACATTCCGTTCTATGTGATTAGATTTTAAAGTGGTGTTTCTGTCAAAGACATTCATCCTCTATCTACAGGATAAGGGTCTGTTCAGGGGTCCCCCTGCAATCTCAAAAATGGGACACTTAAAGGGGTACTCCGCTGCTCAGCACTTGGAACAAACTATTCCCAACGCTTGAGCCGGCGACAGGAGCTCGTGACGTCATAGCCCCTTCCCCTCATGCCGCCACACCCCACCCCCTCAATACAAGTCTATGGGAGGGGGCATGGCGTCATAAGGGGGCGGGGCTATGACGTCAGAAGCTCCCGGCTCCAGTGTTCGAAACAGTTTTTCCCAAACGCTGAGCAGCGGAGTACCCCTTTTAAGGTTCATGTGAATGTAGCAGCAGTGCGCGCCATTTATTGTCTATAGTGCCGAAATGGCACAGTACAATGCTTAGCTATTTTTGGCGCTTCCATAGGCAATGAATGGAGTGGCAGTCGGAAATGCACACTGCTTCAGTCAGACAAGGAGTTTCACGAGTCAACTTTTTGTGGAAAAGAGATACAGGTCCATGGAGGCAAAACCCCTTTAAAGAATACAAGGAGTTCTGGCTATGCTATTCATGATAAACAAATGATAAATTTGATATTAAATTTCTCTCTGTATTATGGTGTATTTTGGGGTACATATACAGAAATAAATGCATAATCTGTGTACCATACTTCACGTGTGTGTTCCATTTTTGTGCAAGTGTTTGTGCTGAGAGTAAACTGTTTCATGAGTGCGGAGATCTAAATGTTTATATTCTGTTGTGTGGTGTTAAAAGATGAAAGAATGTATTACACAAACAATTGAGGTAACCAGCCCCACTGTATTTATCCCATAGCACTGAGCAGTTCATCAGAGGACAGTGAGGAAGGAACGGATGAGGAAATAAAAAGTGAAGAAAGTGACTTTGAAGAGAAGGCAGAAATGGTAAGTCTATTTCACAACTGAGATGGAAAACCATGACAAAGGAAACATAAGGGCACAGCCTGAAAAAGGGTCAGAAGCTGCCCACAATCATGTATTTCTTCCATCCTGTAATGCAGCTGTTTCTAATATTTTTGCTGATATTGAGGACACCAAACACACTGTTGTCAATGTTACATGGTGGTGGCTTTCCACTTAACCCCTTAAGGACCAAGCCCATTTTCACCTTAAGGACCAGGCCAATTTTATATTTGCATTTTCGTTTTTTTCCTCCTTGCCTTCTAAAATTCGTAACTCTTTTATATTTTCATCCACAGACTAGTATGAGGGCTTGTTTTTTGCGCAACCAGTTGTCCTTTGTAATGACATCACTCATTTTACCATAAAATGTATGGCGCAACCCAAAAAATACTATTTGTGTGGGGAAATTAAAAAGAAAACCGCAAATTTTGGAAGGTTTCGTTTTCACGACGTACAATTTACGGTAAAAATGACATGTGTTCTTTATTCTGTGGGTCAATGCGATTAAAATGATACCCATGTTTACATACTTTTCTATTATTGTTGCGCTTTAAAAAAAAAAAATTACAAACTTTTTAACCAAATTAGTACGTTGAAAATCCCTCTCTTTTGACAACGTATGACTTTTTTTCATTTTTCCGTATAAGCAGCAGTATAAGGGCTAATTTTTTGACCCATGAATTGTACTTTTTATTTATACCACATTTGTGTATATAAAACTTTTATTTATTTTTTGTATATTTTTTTAACCTGATAATGACCATAGGCATCTATGCTCGTCCAATGGCCGTTACCGCGGGGTATGACGAGGGCTCCCGACTCAAGCCCACGTCATAACGGCCGGCCCCCAGCTGATTCTTGTAGCTGGGGGCCGGCGTTAATAGCCGACATGCGGCGATCGCCGCGGCCAGCTATTAACCCTTTAGATCGCCGCTGTCAAAGTTGACAGCGGCGTCTAAAGGTGCCTGTATCCTGTCCCTGGTGGTCCGGTGGGGTGGATCGCCCCTCCGCAGCACGATCGCGGGGGGACGATCCACTACTGAGGTAGCTTGAGGGCTTACCTGTCCTGCTGCAGCAGCTCTGGGTCTCTGAATGATACAGCCTGGCAGGGCCAGACTTTATCAATCGAGCGCAGAGCACACAGATCAATGTGGTTTTATGAAACCACAATGATCTGTATGAGGAATCTAATGATTCCTCCTAAAAGTCCCCTAAGGAGACTAAGTGTTAAAAAAAAAAAAAAAAAAAAAAAAGTTTAAAAACCCTTCCTTATTAAAAGTTTAAATCACCCCCCTTTTCCCAAATTCCATATTAAAAATATGTAACCATAATAAAAATACACATATGTGGTATCGCAGAGTGCGTAAATGTCCAAACTATAAAAATATATCATTAATTAAACCGCACGTTCAATGGCGTACACGCAAAGAAAATTCCAAAGTCCAAAATAGCTTATTTTTGTTCACACTTCATACCATAAAAAAAGGAATAAAAAGCGATCAAGAAGTCCGATCAAAATAAAAAGGGTACCGATTAAAACTTCAGATCACGGCGCAAAAAAATAGCCCTCAAGCCACCCTGTACGCGGAAAAATAAGTTTTAGGGGTCAGAAGATGACAATTTTAAATGTATAAATTTTCGTGCATGTAGTTATGATTTTTTTCCAGAAGTGCGACGAAATCAAACCTATATACCGTGTATGCTCGAGTATAAGCCGACCCGAGTATAAGCCGAGACCCCTAATTTCAACCCAAAATCCCAGGAAAAGTTATTGACTCGAGTATAAGCCTAGGGTGGGAAATACATCATCCCCCCCCTGTCATCATCCAGACCCGTCATTAACATCCTCATCATCCTCACCGCCTGTCATCATCCAGACCCTCATCATCATCACCTGTCATCATCCCACACATCCCCCCCTTCATCATCCCCTTGTCATCATCCCCACCCCCCTTCATCATCCCCTTATCATCCCCACCCCCCTTCATCATCCCCTTGTAATCATCCCACACCCCCCCCCCCTTCATCATCCTCTTGTCATCATCCCACACCCCCCCTTCATCATCCTCTTCTCATCATCCGCCCTCAGTGGTCTTCAACCTGCGGACCTCCGGAGGTTTCAAAACTACAACTCCCAGCAAGCCCGGGCAGCCATCGGCTGTCCGGGCTTGCTGGGAGTTGTAGTTTTGAAACCTCCGGATGGTCCGCAGGTTGAAGACCACTGCGGCCTTCGACATCATCCAGCCCCCTCTCACCCCCTTTAGTTCTGTACAGTACTCACCTCCGCTCGGCGCTGATCCGGTGCTGCAGGACTGTCCGGAGAGGAGGTGGTCCGGTGGGATAGTGGTTCGGGGCTGCTATCTTCACTGGGGGCGCCTCTTCTCCGCGCTGCGGGCCCGGAATAGAGGCGTTGCCTTGACAATGACGCAGAAGTACGTTGGCAATGAACGTACCTCTGCGTCGTTGTCAAGGCAACATGACTATTCTGGGGCCGGGCCCGAAGCGCTTAGAAGAGGCCTCCCCGGTGAAGATAGCAGCCCGGAACCACTATCCCACCGGACCACCTCCTCACCGGACAGTCCTGCAGCACCGGACCAGCGCCGAGCGGAGGTGAGTACTGTACAGAACTAAAGGGGGTGAGAGGGGGCTGGATGATGTCGAAGGCCGCAGTGGTCTTCAACCTGCGGACCTCCGGAGGTTTCAAAACTACAACTCCCAGCAAGCCCGGACAGCCGATAGAAAAAATAGACGCCCCGTTAACGGAAAGGGAACTGGAGTTAACATTAAGATCAATAAAGGGTAACACATGGCCTGGGGGGATGGTTTTCAGTTTAAAATATATTGTAAGTTTGGTCAGGTTCTCATTCCAGCTTTGGTAAGAGTTTTTAATACAGGACTGGAAAAGGGCCAACTCACTGGATCAATGTGTGAAGCCACAATCATTTTAATATTAAAGCTGAACAAAGAGAGAGAATATATGGGGCCGTACAGACCCATATCATTAAATACCGATGTTAAGATCATAGCAAAAGTAATGGCCATTAGACTAAAAGGGGTGATAACGGGCTTAATTGGAGATGATCAGTGTGGCTTTATTCCGGGGAGGATGGCTAAACATAATATAGGGTTCGATCTAATATTCAACTGGGTAATGAGAATGAGGGGGGCTCCCAGTCCATCCTGTCTTTAGACACAATTAAGGCGTTTGATAGGGTGGAGTGGGATTAGGTTTAGGGGATAGGTTCGTGGATATGGTTAAACTATTTTATAATAACCCAGTAGCAAGGATTTCTGTAAATGGTGGGATTGCTAAGACCTTTTCTCTTACTAGGGGGACTAGACAGGGCTGCCCCCTCTCCCCCCTGCTCTTTGCCATGGAGCTGCTGGACGATAACGAGGATGGAATAAGTGAGTTTGGAGCGAGGGGGAAGGAGGACAAACTGTCATTATACGCGGATGATATATTGTTCTTTTTGGAAAATCCAATAGAATCAATACCTAGAGTAATGGAAATTATAGGAGAATATGGAGGGTACTCGGGGTTAGGAATAAATTGGTCAAAATCTACTGTGTTGCCTTTAGGAACAGAGGAGGCGATCCCGGACTTAAAGGTTAAAATTCTGGGAAAAGATGAACAGCTAGGTTATTTAGGAATTCAGATATCGGGGAAAGTGAATGAGTATCCTAAATGGAATACGAAACCTCTGATTGACAAAATGGAAATGAAAACCAAAGTATGGGGGGGAATAAAAAATTTCGAGGGCAGATAAGATCGCGTTGATTAAAACAATCCTTCTTCCTAAGCTCCTGTACGTGTTTGGAGCAGCACCTATGTGGTGCGAGAAACATTTGTTTAGAAAAATAATAGCAGTTTTGAATTCACTTATATGGGGCAGGAAAAGGACTCGCATAAAGATAGAATGTTTGTGACTTCCCAGAGATAGAGGTGAACTGGCGTTTCCACATATTATGAAGAACTTTTTGGCAGCTCAAGTATACTTTATTAGAGAGTGGAATTTTTTTTATTTTTGGAATATCTGATTAAAAATTCAAATGGAGATTATGACAACATTTATCAGTTATTAGAATCTGGGCAGTTGAAAGAGGGAAAATGGAAAGGTAATATAATAGTTGGGAGTTTGGTAAAATCCTGGGACTTATTTAAAAAGGAATTGGGAATAGTAGGTATGTTAGATACAGCACCACTTTAGGAAAACACATATTTCACAAATGTTTTGAGGAAGGTAGAGATGAAAACGCTTCAGGAGTTAGGGTTTAATGTGGTAAAAGATGTTTGGAAGAAAGGTAAATTTATAGAATGGGGGAAAATAAAAGGGAAATTGGAATGGGAACTTGGTTTAAATATAGGACTTGAAGGATGGACGGCCCAGTTAGGAATACAGTGGAGAAGGGACTTGTGATTAATGATACACCCAGATTTATTAAGAAAATGATAGAAAGTAGAGTAAATAGGAAAATAATGTCTAGTGTGTATTCAACACTGATTAATGTACTGAAACCAAATTTGAAACACGGTAGCACTTGAGCATGGAGGGAGTATTTAGGAACAATAGAGGAGAATCAGTGGGAGGGTATATATAAAAAGATTAACCAGATCTTGCTGAATAATAACCATAAAATAGTCCAATTTAATATAGTGTATAGATTATATTATACCCCATCTTTTTTGTGAACAATAGGAAAGAAAACCAATAGTAACTGCCCTAAATGTGATAGAGAAGGAGCGGGTTTTCTACACATCTTGTGGATGTGTGGTAGAATTCAGAAATTTTGGTTCGATGTATATGATGAAATAGGAAAACAATTGGAGACGATGAACCGGTGATAGAAGAAAGGAGAGAAAAAGCAAACCGTTTCATAGAATGCTATTCTGTGCTAGATTTATGATTCCTAAAAAAATGATTAATTTGCATCCTCCTAGTAAGAGGGAATGGTTAGAAATGGTAAAAAGAGATTATACAAAGTAATCAATATGGTATCGAAGTAGAAGATTGGAGAATTATTATTATTATTTTTTTGAATGGGGGAAAGAAAAGATGGAATAAATATGTATTGTGTTGTAATGAATATACTTATTGTGACTGTGTAACACAAAAAAAAAAAAAATAGGGGGAAAGTAAGAGAAGCTCTAAATTGCCCATACACTTTATAGCAGTTTTTAAACTACTATGGCATCCTGCAAAATTACAGTACTGTATTTTTTGCCGTATAAGACGCACTTTTTCTTCCCCAAAACTGGGGGGAAAAGTTGGTGCTTCTTATACTGCGAATACCTGCGTCCATCAATGGCCGGGACCCGCCGCTAATACAGGACATCACCGATCGCAGTGATGCCCTGTATTAACCCTTCAGATGCGGCGATCAAAGCTGACCACTGCGTCTGAAGCGAAAATAACACTAACCCAGCTGCTCAGTCGGGCTGTTCGGGACCGCTGCGGTGAAATCGCGGCGTCCCGAACAGCTTACAGGACACCGGGAGGGACCTTACCTGCCTCCTCGGTGTCTTCTCCGTGCCGGGATCCCCTGCGCTCTCCTTCGGCATCATCACGTCGTCGCACACGCCGTCATCCAATAGGAGCGACGTGTGTAGCGTCGTGATGACGGCGACGGAGTGCGTGGATCCCGGGGAAGAAGAAGTCCGGAGCGTTGGGGACACCACAGGGACGCGGCGACAGCGATGGAGCGACATCCAGGGCACCGGTGACGCGTCCGTAGCGGCGGGGACACATGAGTACTACCTCCTATACCAGTGGTCTTCAACCTGCAGACCTCCAGATGTTGCAAAACTACAACTCCCAGCATGCCTGGACAGCCGTTGGCTGTCCGGGCATGCTGGGAGTTGTAGTTTTGCAACATCTGGAGGTCCGCAGTTTGAAGACCACTGTTGGGTTCAGAATCTTTATTTTTTTAGATTTTGCACCTATAAATTGGGTGCGTCTTATACGCTAGTGCGTTCTATAGGGCGAAAAATACGGTATATGCTCAAATAGTCTGAATGTAGTCTAAGCTCAGTGAACTGAATGGGCGTTCTTCGGGTAAGCGGCAGTATATCGTTCTGCTGGTATAACACATATATATGCATCTAGGGGATAAGTTTTTATCTATTAGATATCATCTTTAACTTTAATTTGTGTTTGATCTTTTCAGACACGTTACATAATTTAGTTGTTTCTTTGCATTGTTTTGTAGAAAGAAGAACAAGAAATTCTCTCCAAAAGGGACATGGAAGAAAAAAGCATTGTAATTGAAATACCTGAAACTTTGAAAAAGAAGCTGGAAGAGGATTGCTATTACATAAACAAACGCAAACGGGTACATTAATGCTAAATATTTTCATCTTTTGCAGCTTGGTGTACAAGGACGTGGTATTGTTTGCATATTTACAAAATCTAGAACTACATTTGCCAGCTATGTGAATTGACCAATATTTTTTTTTTTTTTTTTACTTCGTTCCAGCTTGTGAAACTGCCTTGTCAGACCAACATCATCACTATTCTTGAGTCGTACGTCAAACACTTTGCGATAAACGCAGCATTTTCTGCAAATGAAAGAATTAGACATCATCAGACCACATCAAATGTCAACATGAATCTCCACTATGTTCCACCTGAGAAAAAGTAAGATATTCTGTCTCTCTCTCTCTCTCTCTCTCTATATATATATATATATATATCTATCCCATATATATATATATATATATATATATATATATATATATATATTATAGTTTGTGTGTATATCACTCTTTACCTCTCTTAAGACAGGTAGAGGATTCCATATAGCAAGATGGATAAAGCTACGTTTCAGGGGCACACCCCCTTAGTCATGCACATGACTAAAGGGGTTTGCCCCTGAAACGTAGCGTGGCAGGTTTGTACCCGTGTCTCTCTCCAACTGACCGAGGTATGTGCGTTATCCATCTTGCTATATGAAATCATCTATATCTTACATCATGAAATTTGAAATGTCAAACTGAAGTTTAAAGAATAAATGAGAATACATTGGAGTTATTTCCGAGTAACTGGAGTCAGAAGATTCTTTATATATATTTTACCTGTCTGCTGATTACCATGCCTTGATAACTTTGTTATTTATACTGATAAAGAAAAACACAGCAAATTGTTTACATTTAGCATGTACATTTTGTTTACATTTAGTATGCACATTTTAACCCCTTTAGGCTAGGATGCCACTGCAGTTTTTGAGCCAGAGTCAGAAATGGATCCATAAGGGAGAAGAAGTGTAAGTCCATCCTTTATATGTCCTATTCCTTATAAATCCACTTCTGGCTTTGGCTCAAAAACTGCAGTGGCAGTATTCCAAAAACTGCCAGAAAAAAAACCAAGTGGAATCCTAGCCTAAGGACGCAGGCTTTTTCCGCTTTTGCATTTTTATTTTTTCCTCATCACCTTCTAAAAATCATAACTCTTTCAGTTTTGCACCTAAAATTCCATATTATGGCTCATTTTAGCGCCACCAATGCTACTTTGCAGTGACATTAATCATTTTACCAAAATATCCACAGCAAAGCGGGAAAAATATTCAATATGCAACAAAATTGAAGAAAAAATGCAATTTTGTAACTTTTGGGGGCTTCCGTTTCTACACATAAAAATGACACCTTATCTTTATTCTGTAGGTCCATATGGTTAAAATGATACCCTACTTACCGTATATACTTGAGTATAAGCCGACCCGAATATAAGCCGAGGCCCCTAATTTTACCCCAAAATCCCAGGAAAAGTTATTGACTAGAGTATAAGCCTAGGGTGGGAAATACATCATCCCCCCCCTGTCATCATCCAGACCCCCGTCATTAACACCCTCATCATCATCACCACCTGTCATCATCACCCCTTCATCATCCACTTGTCATCATCCCACACCCCCCTTCATCATCCCTTTGTCATCATCCCCTCCCCCCTTCATCATCCCCTTGTCATCATCCCCACCCCCCTTCATCATCCCCTTGTCATCATCCCACCCCCCCCCCCCCTTCATCATCCCCTTGTCATCATCACACATCCCCCCCCTTCATCATCCCCTTGTCATCATCCCACACCCCCCCTTCATCATCCCCTTGTCATAATCCCACACCCCCCTTCATCATCCCCATGTCATCAGCCCCCCCCCCCCTTCATGATCACCGCTTGTCAATGTCTGATGCAGTGGTCTTCAACCTGCGGACCTCCAGAGGTTTCAAAACTACAATGCCCAGCAAGCCCGGGCAGCCATCGGCTGTCCGGGCTTGCTGGGAGTTGTAGTTTTGAAACCTCTGGAGGTCCGCAGGTTGAAGACCACTGCGGCCTTCGACATCATCCAGCCTCCTCTCACCCCCTTTAGTTCTGTACTCACCTCCGCTCGGCGGGACGTTAGGGTGCGCTGGTCCGGTGCTGCAGGACTGTCCGGTGGGGAGGTCGTCCGGTGGGATAGTGGTTCCGGGCTGCCATCTTCACCGAGGGGGCCTCTTCTCAGCGCTTCGGGCCCGGAATAGAGGCGTTGCCTTGACGACGACGCAGAGGGACGTTGGTAATGAACGTACCTCTGCGTCGTCGTCAAGGCAACGTGACTATTCCGGGCCCAAAGCGCGGAGAAGAGGCAGCCCGGAACCACTATCCCATCGGACGACCTCCCCAGCGGACAGTCCTGCAGCACCGGACCAGCGCAACCTAACGTCCCGCCGAGCGGAGGTGAGTACAGAACTAAAGGGGGTGAGAGGGGGCTGAATGATGTCGAAGGCCGCAGTGGTCTTTGACCTGCGGACCTCCAGAGGTTTCAAAACTACAACTCCCAGCAAGCCTGGACAGCCGATGGCTGCCCGTGCTTGCTGGGAGTTGTAGTTTTGAAACATCTGGAGGTCCGCAGGTTGAAAACCACTGAGGGCAGAGAGTTCATTCGAGTATAAGCTGAGGGGGGTGTTTTCAGCACGAAAAATCATGCTGAAAAACTCTGCTTATATTCGAGTATATACGGTATATAGGTTTGACGTCCTGCGTCCTTAAGAGGTTAATACTCTTTATGAGGATTAAAATGCATATGTTAAACAAAACCAAAAAATTGATAAAAGCCACAAAAATAGAGACAGAAAGACTCATTGCCAAAGAGAGTAAAACTAACCCCAAAATGTTCTTTAACTATATAAATAGCAAAAAAGGTCAAAAGTGAAAGTGTTGGCCCTTTTAACCCCTTAAGGACGCAGACCATTTAATTTTTACGTTAGTTTTTTCTTCCTCGCATTCAAAAAATCATAACTTTTATGTTTTCATCCACAGACTAGTATGAGGGCTTGTTTTTTGCGCGACCAGTTGTCCATTGTAATGCCATCACTCATTTTACCATAAAATGTTTGGCGCAACCAACAAAATACTATTTGTGTGGTGAAATTAAAAAGAAAACCGCAGTTTTGCTAATTTTTTAAGGTCTTCTTTTCACGCCGTACAATTTACGGTAAAAATGACATGTGTTCTTTATTCTTTGGGTCAATACGATTAAAATGATACCCGTGATAACATACTTTTCTATTACTGTTGCGCTTAAAAAAAATCGCTAACTTTTTAACCAAATTAGTACGTTTAAAATCCACCTATTTTGAAGACCTATAACTTTTTCATTTTTCCGTATAAGCGGCGTTAGGAGGGCTCATTTTTTGCGCCGCGATCTGTACTTTTTTATTGATACCATATTTGCGTATATTTTTGGGGGAATAAAATGTTATAAAAAAAACATCTATTTTGGACTTTTTTTTTATTTTTACGTTCACACCGTTCACCGTACGGTATCATTAACATTTTATTTTAATAGTTCAGATATTAACGCACGCTGTAATACCAAATATGTATATAAAATATTTTTTTAACACTTTTTGGGGGTGAAATAGGGAAAATGGGACAATTTACGTTTTTATTGGGGGAGGGTTTTTTTTCAAATTTTTTTACTTTTATTTTTTTACTTTTATTTTTACACTTTAATAGTCCCCATAGGGGACTATTTATAGCAATCACTCGATTGCTAATACTGTTCAGTGCTATGTATAGGACACAGCACTGATCAGCATTATCGGTCATCTTCTGCTCTGGTCTGCGGGAAGGCAGATCAAAGCAGAAGACGCCGGGAAGGCAGCGGAGCCAGGTGAGGGGACCTCCGTCTGCCTTGCTGGATGATCGGATCGCCACGGCAGCGCTACAGGCTATCCGATCATCCATTTTAGTGACCGCGATGCTGCAGATGCCGTGATCTGTATTGATCACGGCATCTGAGGGGTTAATGGCAGACATCCGCAGGATCGCGGGTGTCCGCCATTGCGGGCGGGTCCCTGGCTGCGATCAGCAGCCGGGACCTGCCGCGCATGATCCTGGCATCGCTCCAATGCTCGCGATTATGCTTAGGATGTAAATGTACGTCCTGGTGCGTTAAGTACCACCTCACAGGACGTACATTTACGTCCTTCGTCGTTAAGGGGTTAAAAATTAAGAGGATGAAATTATAGACGGGGATCAGGAAAAAGCAAATATATTAAACAAATGCCAGGTGAAATACAGTGTAATAAGGTAAACTCCCCAGTACAGGTCACCTGTCTAACCCAGGAAGAAGTACAGTGCCGCCTATAAAAAAAATCAAAATAGACAAATCACCAGGTCCAGATGGCATTCACCCCTGTGTTCTAAAGGAATTAAGTAATGTAATAGACAGACCACTATTTTTAATATTCAGGGACTCTATAGTAACAGGGACTGTTCCCCAGGACTGGCGCGTAGCAAATGTGGTGCCAATATTTTAAAAGGGGTCAAAAGTTGACCCCAGGCCTGTTAGTTTAACCTCCGTTGTATGTAACTTGTTTGAGGGTTTCCTAAGGAATGCTATTTTAGAGTATCTTGATAAAAATAAATGTGTGACCCCATATCAGCATGGTTTTATGAGGGATCAGTCCTGTCAAACCAACCTGATTAGCTTTTATGAGGAGGTGAGCTTCAAACTGAACTAGGGGCAATTATTGGATGTTGTATATCTGGATTTTTCCAAAGCCTTTGATATGGTGCCACATAAAAGATTGGTGCATAAAGTGAGAAGGATTGGGCTGGGGGAAAATGTGTACAAGTGGGTAAGTAACTGGATCAGTGATAGGAAACAGAGGGTGGTTATTAATGGTACTTATTCTTATTAGGTAACTGTTACTAGTGGGGTACCACAAGGGTCAGTCTTGGGTCCTGTTCTATTTAATATATTTATTAATGACCCTGTAGAGGGGTTGATTAGTAAAGTGGCAATCTTTGCAGATGATACTAAACTCTGTAAAGCGGTAAACACAATAGAGGACAGTGCACTGTTACAAATGGATCTGGATAGGTTGGAGGTTTGGGCTGGGAAGTGTCCGATGAGGTTCAACACTGACAAATGTAAGATAATGCACATGGGGAAGAAAAATCCTGGCTAAGATTATGTATTAAATGGGAGCACACTTGGGACGACTAACATGAAAAAGGACTTCGGAGTCTTAGTTAATAGTTAATTTAGCTGTAGTGACCAGTGTCGGGCATCTGCTGCCAAGGCAAATAAAATCATGAGGTGCATCAATAAAGGCATAGATGCCCACAACAAGGAAATAATTCTACCGCTGTACAAATCACTAGTCAGACCACACATGGAATACTGTGTACAGTACTGGGCACCAGTGTACAAGATAGATATAGTGGAGCTGTAGAGGGTTCAAAGAGGGCAACCAGAGTAATACGGGGAATGGGAGGACTTCAGTAACCAGAAAGATTATCAGAATTGGGGTTATTTAGTTTAGAAAAAAGAAGGCTTAGGGGAGACCTAATAACTATGTATAAATATATCTGGGGAACGTACAGAGATCTCTCCCATGATCTATTTATACCCAGGTCTGTATCTATAACAAGGGGGCATCCTCTAGGAAAGAAGGTTTCTACACCAGCACAGATGGGGATTCTTTACTGTAAGAGCAGTGAGACTGTGGAATTCTCTGCCAGAGGAGGGGATCATGGTGTAAAAGAATTTAAAAGGGTCTGGATGCATTTTTGGAGCATAATAACATTGCTGGTTATGGATATTAGATTTATAGGGACAGAAGGTTGATCCAGAGATTTATTCTGATGCCATATTTGGAGTCGGGAAGGAATTTTTACCTCTAGTATGAGGGTTTTTTTTGCCTTCCCCTGGATCAACTCAGTAGGGACTCATTAGGGTTATAGGTTGAACTTGATGGACTCTGCTCTTTTTTCAACCTTATGAACTATGTAACTATACCGTTTTCAATTTACAAAGGGGTTGTCTTAAGTAAAGTAGCCCTTGTTGCCTATAGCAACTAATTACAGCTCAGATTTAATTTTAGCAGAGCAGATAAAAAAAAAATTAGTGCTGTGATTTTATTGCTATGAGCAACAATTCTTTTTATTTTTTTTTTTTTTTTACAACAGATTTAAATGTACGTCCTGGTGCGGAAGGACTTTCCCCACCAGGACTTACATTTAAGTCCTGTACATGACCACGAGCATCGGAGCGGTACTCGCGTCATGCACTGCAGGTCCCAGCTGCTATAAGCGATCATGCTGATGTCTGCCATTAACCCCTCAGATGCCGTGATCAATACAGATCATGGCATCTGCGGCAATGCGTGTGTTTGGATGATCAGATCGCCCGTGGCGCTGCCGCAGGGAATCCGATCATCTAAGAGGGCGGACAGAGGTCCCCTCACCTGTCTCTGTATGTCTCCTGGGGTCTTTTGCTCTGGTCTGAGATCGAGCAGACCAGAGCTGAAGATCGCCGATAAAACTGATCAGTGCTATGCATATGCATAGCACTGAACAGTATTAGCAATCAAATGATAGTGCCCTATGGGGACAAAAAAAATTAAAAAGAAAAAAGTGTAAAAAAAAACACTTTTTGTGAAAAATCCCCTACCCCAATAAAAATGTAAATCTTCCCTTTTCCTATTTCTTTCCCATTTACCCAAAAAGCATAAAAAATTAATAAATAAACAGATTTGGTATCGCCGCGTGTGTAAATATCCGAAAAATCAAAATATAATGTTAATGATCCCGTACGGTGAACGGCGTAAACGTATTAAAAAAGAAAATGGGCAAAATTATAATAAGTAAAATTTTATTAACCCCAAAAATTTGTAAAAGTGATTTCAAAGTTTCAGATATGCAATTGTGGTATCAATAAAAAGTACAGATCACGGAGCAAAAAATGAGCCCTCATTTTATTGATATTGACCCACAGAATAAAGAAAACGTGTTGTTTTTAACCATAAAGTGTACAGTGTGAAAACGAAACCCTGCAAAATTGTGGTTTTAATTTTAAATTTCCTCACTAAAAAATATTTTTTTGGGTTCGTCGTACATTTTATAGTAAAATAAGGTGTCATTACAAAGTACAATTGGTCACACAAAAAAACAAGCCCTCATATGGGTTTGTGGATGGAAATATAAGAGTTATGCATTTAAGAAGGCGAGGAGGAAAAAACAAAAATGCAAAAATAAAATTGGCTTGGTCCTTAAGGTTAAAATGGGCTTGGTCCTTAAGAGGTTAAGGGTAGGGGAGGTAGGAAGAATCTGTCTTTGTAGTCCACACAAATTTCAGCCATTTAGTGATAAAAAATAAAATAATAAAAAAAACAGCACTCTGAGGCAAAATAGACCAGTGGCTTCAATAGAGATGAGGTTGCATTTCTTTAAGACTATCTGAAACTTCTTACAGCCATGGTGTCCATCATGTTTGCCAAATGCAGCCTGCTGGAGATATCCTCCCTCTATTGAATTGTTTTGGCCTCCTTCTGACACCAAAAGACAATGAAAAGGAAGAGCGCTGCTGGACTAACAGTGCTCTACTCCCTGTCCTGGCACTCTCTTCATCCACAGTAATCAGACCCTAATAAAGCATCGGACGAGCCCAAACCAGTTATTTAGGGTCAGTATTCCCCAAACTGTCGTGTGTGGCAAAGAATAAAGGAAATATCCGCACTCACCGCCGGTATCGATAATGGCTGCTCCTAAATGGACTTCATAGCCGGACCGGGACTGCAGAGACTCTGGATGCGCTCAGAGGTTATAACCGGTTTATTTTGCGCATTCGTGCTTCATCAGGCTGGATGAAGCACGAATACGCAAAATAAACCGGTTATAACCTCTGAGCGCATCCAGAGTCTCTGCAGTCCCGGTCCGGCTATGAAGTCCATTTAGGAGCAGCCATTATCGATACTGGCGGTGAGTGCGGATATTTCCTTTATTCTTTGCTACACACGATATATCTAGCTGTCTCTTTGCATTTGTTCCAGCACCACCACCCAGCTCATCAGTTGATCTCCCTGTTTGCTATATTGTCTCGCTGACACCGTTAACCCTTGAGAAGCCATATGCATTTGATGCCTTCCTCTCTCCTCTATCCACATTTATTCCCCAATCTGTGTTTCTTCAGATGGTGTAAAACTACAACTGCCATAAGGTCCTGCTATCGGGGTGTGATGTGAGTTGTACTTTTGCAACATCTAGAGAGCCACAGATTTAGACAATGATTTAGAGCAGGGGTAGGCAACCTTTTGGTAGTGCTGTGCCCAAATTTTTTTTTAAGTCGCTTGTTGTGTCGTTAATATGGCTTGTTGTGGTGTGGCTTTCGGTGGGTGGGGTTTGTGTGGGTGTGGCTTGGCTCAAATTGTCCCTATATATTTTTCTCGCTGTAAGGACCTTACAGTGAGAACAACCATTTTAATGCAGACCTGTATAATACTGACCCCAGAATCAGTCCCCACCATAATACAGACCAAAGAATCAGTCCCTTCCATAATACAGACCCCAGAATCAGTCCCCTCCATAATACAGACCCCAGAATCACCACCCACCATAATACAGACCCCAGCATCAGATCCCACCATAATACAGACCCCAGAATCACCACCCACCATAATACAGACCCCAGAATCACCACCCACCATAATACAGACCCCAGAATCACCACCCACCATAATACAGACCCCAGAATCACCACTCACCATAATACAGACCCCAGAATCAGTCTCCACCAAAATACAGACCCCAGAATCAGACCTCACCATAATACAGACCCCAGAATCACCACCCACCATAATACAGACCCCATAATCACCACCCACCATAATACAGACCCTAGAATCACCACCCACCATAATACAGACCCCAGAATCAGACCCCACCATAATACAGACCACAGAATCACCACCCACCATAATACAGACCACAGAATCACCACCCACCATAATACAGACCCCAGAATCAGACCCCACCATAATACAGACCACATAATCAATCCCCACCATAATACAGACCCCAGAATCAGTCCCCACCAAAATACAGACCCCAGAATCAGACCCCACCATAATACAGACCCCAGAATCAGACCCCACCATAATACAGACCCCAGAATCAGTCCCCACCAAAATACAGACCCCACCATAATACAGACCCCAGAATCAGACCCCACCATAATACAGACCTCAGAATCACCAACCACCATAATACAGACCCCAGAATCAGACCCCACTATAACAGACCCCAGAATAAGATCCCACCATAATACAGACCCCAGAATCACCACCCACCAAAATACAGACCCCAGAATCACAACCCACCATAATTCAGACCCCAGAATCAAACCCCACCATAATACAGACCCCAGAATCACCACCCACCATAATACAGATCCCAGACTTGGCCATAATACTGACCCTAGAATCAGTCCTCACCCCAATACAGACCCCTGAATCAGTCCCCACCATAATACAGACCCTAGAAACAGACCCCAGAATCAGTCCCCACCAAAATACAGACCCCAGAATCACCACCCACCAAAATACAGACCCCAGAATCACCACCCACCATAATACAGACCCCAGAATCACCACCCACCATAATACAGACCCCAGAATCACCACCCACCATAATACAGACCCCAGAATCACCACCCACCATAATACAGACCCCAGTCATTTTGCACAATAATATAAATACAGTTACATTAACTGACTCTCAATTCACATCTTTTGCGGTAGGCGTCGTCCACTTTCCTTCTGTTCTCCTTCTGGCTCAGACCACCATGATGACTTCTTCCAGCTAAAACCCATCACTGCAGCATCTGCAGGACAAACATCTTAGTTTCTGCATTTTTCCAGTGCTCTCCCCAGAAGTGCAAAATTCAGTGGAGTTTATTTAATTCCAAACAGTGTTACAGAGCAGGCTGCGTCTCCGCCTTTGTCAAGCATGAGAGGCGACGAAACGTAGCCTGCTCTGTAACACTCTTTGAAATGGAATAAATTGCACTGAATTCTGCACTTTACTTTGGTGAGCTTGATTTTCCTTGGATATAAGTAGGTAGGTAGGTAGCTATGCAGGTAGGTAAGTAGATATGGAGGAAAGTTCATAGGTAGGTAGCAAGGTAGGTAAATGGGTAGCTATGTATGTAGGTAGGTACTTAGGTTACTATGTAGGTAGTTAGCCAGGTAGCTAAGTAGGTGGATATGTAACCCGGAAATTAATAAGGTAGGCATCCAGGCAGGTAATTGTGTAGGTAGCCAGTGCTCCTTCACAAACAAATCATTATTCCCCTCCCTGTCACCTGCACCCCTCTTCCAATCACTTGCACCACCATCACTTGCACTTGCATTATCACTTGCATCACCACCATCATGACTTGCGCACCTCCTCCCCATGATCATGACTTGCGCACCCCCTCCCCATGATCATGACTTGCGCACCCCCTCCCCATGATCATGACTTGCGCACCCCCTCCCCATGATCATGACTTGCGCACCCCCTCCCCATGATCATGGCACCCCCTCCGTCATCAGCACTTGCGCACCCCCTCCCCGTCATCAGCACTTGCGCACCCCCTCCCCGTCATCAGCACTTGCGCACCCCCTCCCCGTCATCAGCACTTGCGCACCCCCTCCCCGTCATCAGCACTTGCGCACCCCCTCCCCGTCATCAGCACTTGCGCACCCCCTCCCCGTCATCAGCACTTGCGCACCCCCTCCCCGTCATCAGCACTTGCGCACCCCCTCCCCGTCATCAGCACTTGCGCACCCCCTCCCCGTCATCAGCACTTGCGCACCCCCTCCCCGTCATCAGCACTTGCGCACCCCCTCCCCGTCATCAGCACTTGCGCACCCCCTCCCCGTCATCAGCACTTGCGCACCCCCTCCCCGTCATCAGCACTTGCGCACCCCCTCCCCGTCATCAGCACTTGCGCACCCCCTCCCCGTCATCAGCACTTGCGCACCCCCTCCCCGTCATCAGCACTTGCGCACCCCCTCCCCGTCATCAGCACTTGCGCACCCCCTCCCCGTCATCAGCACTTGCGCACCCCCTCCCCGTCATCAGCACTTGCGCACCCCCTCCCCGTCATCAGCACTTGCGCACCCCCTCCCCGTCATCAGCACTTGCGCACCCCCTCCCCGTCATCAGCACTTGCGCACCCCCTCCCCGTCATCAGCACTTGCGCACCCCCTCCCCGTCATCAGCACTTGCGCACCCCCTCCCCGTCATCAGCACTTGCGCACCCCCTCCCCGTCATCAGCACTTGCGCACCCCCTCCCCGTCATCAGCACTTGCGCACCCCCTCCCCGTCATCAGCACTTGCGCACCCCCTCCCCGTCATCAGCACTTGCGCACCCCCTCCCCGTCATCAGCACTTGCGCACCCCCTCCCCGTCATCAGCACTTGCGCACCCCCTCCCCGTCATCAGCACTTGCGCACCCCCTCCCCGTCATCAGCACTTGCGCACCCCCTCCCCGTCATCAGCACTTGCGCACCCCCTCCCCGTCATCAGCACTTGCGCACCCCCTCCCCGTCATCAGCACCTGCGCACCCCCTCCCCGTCATCAGCACTTGCGCACCCCCTCCCCGTCATCAGCACTTGCGCACCCCCTCCCCGTCATCAGCACTTGCGCACCCCCTCCCCGTCATCAGCACTTGCGCACCCCCTCCCCGTCATCAGCACTTGCGCACCCCCTCCCCGTCATCAGCACTTGCGCACCCCCTCCCCGTCATCAGCACTTGCGCACCCCCTCCCCGTCATCAGCACCTGCGCACCCCCTCCCCGTCATCAGCACTTGCGCACCCCCTCCCCGTCATCAGCACCTGCGCACCCCCTCCCCGTCATCAGCACCTGCGCACCCCCTCCCCGTCATCAGCACCTGCGCACCCCCTCCCCGTCATCAGCACCTGCGCACCCCCTCCCCGTCATCAGCACCTGCGCACCCCCTCCCCGTCATCAGCACTTGCGCACCCCCTCCCCGTCATCAGCACTTGCGCACCCCCTCCCCGTCATCAGCACTTGCACCCCTCATCGTCATCATCACTTGCACCCCCCCTCATCATCACTTGCACCCCCCTCCCCTCATCATCACTTGCACGACTCCCCCCTCCCATCATCATCATCACTTGCATTCCCCCCCCCCCCCCTCCCGTCACCTTCCCTCCCCTCCCGTCATCTTCCCTCCCCTGCTCTGCTGATTCCAGGATGATTAAAAAAAAAAAATAATAACATTTGCTCATCGATATTTCAGGCAGGGATCTCCTGGGCAGCACAAGCTAGCTGCGTTCTTTTCCACCTGCAGTGCAGATGCCGATGAGTGACGTGGGGGGCAGAGTTGACAGGTCTTCTCTCAGTGAAGCAGCAGGTCCTGCAGCTCACACTGAGAAGAGGCTTAAGCTGTGTGTGCACCTCTCTGAGCACATCTCTGCCCGGAGCTAGCCCCGCATGCCACTCAGAAGCACCTCTTGTGCCATGAGTGGCACGCGTGCAGAGGTTGCCGACCCCTTGATATTGAGTTAGGGGACACAGATGATTAAGGGTATGTGTTGTATTGCTGTGGAGTATTAACATGCTTTTTTTCTTAGTAAAAAATAAGTTGGCCCCCACACATATCCATTTCTGGTGACCTGGCCCACTGCAGAGTAAACTGACAGTAGGGATCCTGTAAGAGAGATGTCTGTTAATATTTGTTTCAAATTTTTTTTTTTTTTTCCAGTGTGGAATTGTGCAAAGAAATGGTGGATGGCTTGAGAATTACATTCGACTTCACACTCCCACTGATCCTCCTCTACCCATATGAGCAAGCACAATATAAGAAGGTGATCTCATCTAAATTTTTTCTTCCTATTAAAGAAATTACATCTTTTGGAAATAGGTATGTTTTTATGTTTTTGTGGTTTTTTTGTGTGTATTTTTTACAAAGTAAAAAAAGAGAGAAAAAAACTTCCTTCTTCTTTTTAAGGAACCAAGAGGAAGTTTCACCAAGTCCACCACTTTTAAATCCACCAACACCACAGTCCACAGACAGCCAGCCTACCACTGGAGAATCCACAACTCCAAAGAGGCGGAGAACAGAGCCAGACATCTTGCAGTCCTTGAGGCGCTCAACACGACACAGTACAAGTTGTGATAGGATGTCCGAGAGTAGCGCTTCTCCACAGCCCAAGCGACGGCATCAAGAGACACCAACTTCAATGCCAAAGCTATTTCTACACTTAGAGAAGAGTAGGTGACATCATATGCTAAAGCCATATTCATAGTCTTTCTTTTTATATATATATTTTATTTTTAGGATACGTATCCTTAGGGCCCATCCACATTATGGAATTTCCCAGCAGAAATTCTGGTACAGAACAGTCCCAGGGGATTCTGCGGAGCTTTCTGCTGCCAAAATAATGAACCCGTTCGTTATTTCGTCGGAATATCAAACAGAATGCATTCTCGGATCCTATATCTAGCAATGCAGCGTGATCCTAGCACTGACTGCACCAACCGCCCTTGGGATCTCCATCCGGAATTTTTCCAGGCAAAGATTCCATAGTGAGCACAGACCCTTATACTACTCTTTTTATGTAGCAGACATTTTGACAAAATGTACACACTGAGCTGTTCCCCTACCATACAAATGTCTATAAACAGTTAAATTACCCATGTAGGATATTAGCCAGAAAGGAATCCTTTCCTAATAGAGATGAGCAGATTTACAGTACAAATCATTGTATGTGAATCTCAAGCACTGCAGTCAATTTTCCACTTTAAGTGCTTTGTCAAATGCTCATACTTCCTTGGCAAAGTCTGATAGGAGAGCATAACAAATTTCTAGTGGGGTCATGTAACATTCCAGGGCTCTTCCTCTCGTCTTCAAATACAATTCCAAGGAAATATCAAAATGGCTGCTTATTATTGGGTTATACTGGAAACATTCCTAAAACACGCCCTTCTCTAACGTCCCTTTCTGCTCGGTAGCTACCATCATTATTAACTTTTACCTCACTACCTACCTGCTCTCTCCACTTATTGGGGAGATTTATCAAAACCTGTGCAGAGGAAATGTTGCTGAGTTGCCCAAAGCAACCAATCAGATCGCTTCTTTAATTTTTAACAAGGCCTCTGCAAAATGAAAGACGCGATCTGATTGGTTGCTATGGGCAACTCAGCAACTTTTCCTTTGCACAGGTTTTGATAAATCTCCCCCATTGTATTTATTCAGGAAAATACACAATCAATACAAGAATTTACAAATAAAAAACCCAGCAACAATAGAGCAGAGCACCATTGGTATCATCAGTATTATATGTCAGGTAAATGCGGGGTGCAGGAAAAGCATAAAATACATGAGGTGAAGCCTTAGCCAGTAGCTGCATGGTAGGAAGTTGTAGTGGCAGCTTCTGTACACTAGCGGTGCAGGACCAAATTGAGCCACAACAAAATCTATGTGGGACTGTGGGGGGTAGGTACATTTATTCTTTTTACCAGTCCCAACAATATATCAATCTTTTTTAAACTCTGGAATACCAGTTTAAAGGGGTACTCCGGTGAAAACCTTTTTTCTTTTAAATCAACTGGTGGCAGAAAGTTAAACATATTTGTAAATTACTTCTATTAAAAAATCTTAATCCTTCCAGTACTTATTAGCTGCTGAATGCTACATAGGACATTTCTTTCTTTTTGGAACACTGATGACATCACGAGCACAGTGCTCTCTGCTGACATCTCTGTCCATTTTAGCAACCGTGCATAGCAGATGCATAGCAGATGTTTGCCAAGGGCAGCATGGTGGCTCAGTGGTTAGCACTGCTGCTTTGCAGTGCTGGGGACTTGGGTTCAAATCCCACTAAGGACAAGAATAAATAAAGTGTTGTTATTATTATTATAAGCAGTGAGAACTGTGCTCGTGATGTCATCAGAGAGCATTCCAAAAAGAAAAGAATTTACTCTGTAGTATTCAGCAGTTAATAAGTACAGGAAGGATTAAGATTTTTTAATAGAAGTAATTTACAAATATGTTTAACTTTCTCCCACCAGTTGATTTAAAAGAAAAAAAGTTTTCACCGGAGAACCCCTTTAAGGATATGTATTGTTCAACGCTCCTTGTACTCTCATTTGTGAGGCAAGAATGTTACATGATCCATTTAACAAATAAAGAAAATTTAACCTAGGCTTCCCGTTAGAGATTATCTGTGTTTTTGGGGTGACACGTTAAGGTTTATGCGATTTTCATTTTTATCATTTATTTATTTTTTAATTGCAATTATTGAATGCAAAGCCTGTTGGATGATATATGTAGGACATTTAAAAAACAAAAAAAAACACATATTTTCAAATCCATTCCTGTTGCTGTATTTAATAATTGTGATTAACCCCTTAAGGACACGGGGTTTTTTAATTTTGCTTCCAATTCCAATGCTTCCAACTTTCCACCTACTGACCCATACGAGGGCTTGTTTTTTTGCGCCACCAATTGTACTTTGTAAGTATACGATCTTGGCGCTTCCATTCTATGCAGTGCACTTTTCCATAAAAAAGAAACATTGGGGGAGAATTATCAAAACCTGTGTAGAGGAAGAGCGGTGCAGTTGCTCATAGCAACCAATCAGATTGCTTCTTTCATTTTTCAGAGGCCTTTTTAAAAATGAAAGTGATCTGATTGGTTGCTATTGGCAACTGCTCCGCTCTTCCTCTACATGGTTTTTGATAAATCTCCACACATATCTTAACTCTGTAGGTCATTTGGCCCGGTCGCTGATGTCCGGCATTAGCCACGGGTCCTGGCTGCTGATGGTAGCTGGGACCGAACGCATATGGAGTGAGCTCAGCTCCTGAGCTCGATTCATGGACCTGCCGCATGTATATATACGGGACTGGTCATTAAGGGGTTAAAAACCACCGCAGCCTTAAAATATTAGATAGGCAGAGGCCCAACTCCCGTAACCTGTGCAGTTTGAAGGAACCTCTTTCTTTACTGTGCACTGCTGCTTATACCTTCTGTGGGTGCAAGGTACTGCAGCAGTGTCCCATGTTAAAAAAAAAATAATAATTAGTAGTGATGGAAAGGGCATGAAATAATGCAGTAAACATTGAAGCGGCCACAGAGCTCGCATGAGCCCCATGGCCCCTTCAAATAACAGATCAGCATTTGAGTATATCATTTTTTTTCTTTATCCCCTCTCTAGAAACGCCTGTTCATAGTGGCTCATCATCACCAATTACTTTAACTCCCAGCAAAGAGGGAAGTTCTGTGTTTTCTGGACTTGAAGGTCGTCGAAACAATGAGCTCAATGAGGTAAAAACTTGCAGTTTTTAAAGTGCCTTTTAATTTTTTTATTTTTTTTTACCCACTGTATGATTCCTGTAGTCTGTATGATGCCTCTAGTCCTATAGTACCGTGCACATGTGATGGTTTGGAGGCATACAGCACATGCAAAGTGAGACATGTTAGAGTCATTATTTCTTACGTGAGATGTCAAGACCTACTCTTCTTACTAAACCTTCACTGGACATAAAGAGAGGCAACAACCTGACCATACAGCGAGTACCTTGCACAGGCTGTATTAAATAGAATAGGGCCAGCACTCGATACTCGCAGAGCAACAGATGGTTTTCTTGACCATTGTGTGTACAGTTTTTTTTACTTTGAAAGGAAAACTGACAGGCTGTTAACACACACACACACACTCTCTAAACCCAAGTGCTTGTGAACAGTAGAAAAACTGTCTCGCTTACAGAAAAAATGGGCGCCTGTTGTTGTTTGCTATAAGACTTCTGTCTGCAATGGAGGCAGGGAGGCGGCTTGCAGAGCTTTCCTACGTTCTCTCTATGCTGCGCTATGCCCACCCTTCATATAAGTGTTCAATTTTCTTTACTCTCACATCCTAGTGACGTGAGAGCCTATGCTCCTATGAGCGCACTGCTCCCTCGCTACACCTGGCAGAGTGGTGCCTGTGCGCTCCTGCAATTGCAAATTGCTCACACGACCGCAGGCTCTCACGTTACTAGGTTGTGAGTAATGAAAATTGAATATTTATAAAAAGGGTGGACATAGCACAGCATAGAGACGAGGCAGAGAAGCTGGGTAAGCCAGGTCCCCTCTGTAACAAATAAAACAGCAATGGGGGGCCATAACTCACCAACTGGACCAATTTCTGTAAGTGAAACGTTGTTTTACTCCTGTTCACCCCCCCCCCCCACTGTAACCCAGTGTATTTGGTTTAGTATAGAAATATATACAAAAGTAAAACGTAGATAGGATGGGCACTGCAACACCTAATGCTTGCAGCTGAGAGAGACCATGTAATAATTTCGACCCGGTGTGAATGTGGTTCTATGGGGTGCAAGACAAATCAAGGAAACAGAGGCAATTCCATAAATCCAATAGCAAAGAAGAAAATGTCTGCACTCCCCACAGGATCCCTTTTTAAATCAGGACTTTATTTAGGCAATAGGCAATGTCCATACATAATGATTCACACCCGGGAGGGAGAGCAGCTAGCGGCTAAGCAGCCGAAGTATAGTGGAACAGCAGCACCGTTTCACCTCTGACGCTTCTTCCGGTTCCACCGTTTCACCTCTATGACGCTTCTTCCGGTTCCACCGTTTCACCTCTGACGCTTCTTCCGGTTCCACCGGAACCGGAAGAAGCATCATAGACGTGAAACGGTGCTGTTGTTCCAGTATACTTCGGCTGCCTAGCCGCTAGCTGTTCTCCCTCCCTGTGCACTCGGGTGTGAATCCTTATGTATGGACATTGCCTATTGCCTGAATAAATTCCTGATTTTAAAAGGGATCCTGTGGTGAGTGCAGACACTTTCTTCTTTGCTATTGGATTTATAGAAATATATACTGTAAATATTTTCCTTTTCGCATAAATTGGCCTGGTCTTTGAAAGGTCCAGTTAAAATCACTAGGTGATAAGCTGTTCATGGAAATCCAGCTCCAGCTGCCAGGGCCACCCACCATGAGTTATCACTAGATGAAAACTGTTAGATCTGTTTTGCAGGGTTGGCTTACAGGGAAAGGGGGCAAGCAGGTTCTCACTCACTACTAAAATAAATAAAAAAAATAACATATATATGGTCATGTGTCCTATGAAGTTATATTTCTGATTGCCCCAAAACAGTATTATTTCTGTGAAGCGTTCTTTTTGTTATAAAAGTGTATTTAAAGGAGATATGCGGCGAAAATGTTTTAAATCATCCTGTGCCCGGGCTGCAAAAAAAACAAACAATAAAACTTTAACTCACCTCTCTGCGTTCCTCCGTTGCGGAGATATGTGTCCCGTCCCTCCGATGCTGCTGGCTTCTTAGGCTCAAAACGTCACAGCGCTGTCAGCGTATCGCCGGCCACAGTGATGTTCGCCTCGGCCGGTGATAGGCTGAGCGCACTGTCATGTAAGAAGCCTGGTCCCCGCCTTCTCCCTGCTGCCCGGGCTCCGTACTTAACAGTGCAATCAGCTTATCACCGGCCGAGGCGGGAAATTGCTGCGGCCGCTGATATGCTGATAGCGCTGTGCCGTTTCGATCCTAAGAAGCCAGGAGCACCGGAGGGACGGGACGCCAATATCTCCACAACAGGGGAACATAGGAAGGTGATTTGAAAGTTTTTTTTTTTTCTTGCAGCCCGGGCACAGGAGGAGTTAAAAATGTTTTGCCGCATATCTCCTTTAACATCACATAGGTCTTAATTCTGTAGACATGAAGACAATACTGCCCCCTTCTGGAGGTAAATTTCTTAGATACATTTTCTGTGTCTTGTTTAGCAATAGAATATATTTTCCGCTATTAACACAATTATGTTTTCAGTTCCTTTCATGGAAAAAAATAGTCGATCCATAGGGGCTTTAAAGGGGTACTCCGTCCCTAATACATCATATGTAGGGGATAAGATGTCTGGTCGCGGGGGGTCCTGCCGCTGGGGACCCCTGCAATCTGTCATTGCGCACCCACCTTTGTGAGCTCTCCGCAGCGCTTGAGGCTCCAAATGTGTTGCGTGACGACCACCGGGCTGGAGTATCATGGCATCACGACACCGCCCCTGTGTCACATCGTGCCCCGCCCCCTCAATGCAAGTCTATGGGAGGGGAGGTGACGTCATGATACTCCTGCCCCGTGGTCGTCACGCTGCACACTCGGAGCCTCCAGCGCTGCATGGAGCTCGCAAAGGTGGGCGCGCAATGACAGATAGCGGGGGACCTCGCAACCAGACACCTTTGCCCCTATCCCTTGGATAGGGTATAAGATGTATTAGGGCCGGAGTACCCCTTTAGGTTTGTGTCATTACTCCTAGTCAAGCCAGGACATGCATCCATAATACACACAGAAATGTATTAGCTAGTCTGATACCAGCTGAATACCAGTGTGAATGAGTCAGGACTCACTTAGGAGGGGGTCATTCTTAATCATTCACAATTAATAAGAAATGGCTTGAGAAATGTTCTTAGCTATTGTAACAAATCTTCTCAGATAATTCCAGGTAAAGGTCAATCAAAATAAGTGGGGTGCGGGTCCTCTATGAAGGACTGAGGTATGTTGTACTTATGGCAAGTAAACACTTTCTGAATCAGGTATGGGGAATAAGTAAAGACCTGTAAAATCCTACATTTAAAGGGGTACTCCGGTGAAAACCTTTTTTCTTTTAAATCAACTTGTGCCGGAAAGTTAAATATATTTGTAAATTATTTCTATTAAAAAATCTTAATCCTTCCAGTACTTATTAGCTGCTGAATGCTACAGAGGAAATTCCTTTCTTTTTGGAACACTGATGACATCACGAGCACAGTTCTCTCTGCTGACATATCTGTCCATTTTAGCAACCATGCATAGCAGATGTATGCTAACGGCAGCATGGTGGCTCAGTGGTTAGCACTGCTGCCTTGCAGTGCTGGGGACTTGGGTTCAAATCCCACTAAGGACAACAATAAATAAAGCATTATTATTATTATTATAATAACGTCAGCAGAGAGAACTGTGGTCGTGATGTCATCAGAGAGCATTCCAAAAAGAAAAGAATTTCCTCTGTAGTATTCAGCAGCTAATAATTACAGGAAGGATTAAGATTTTTTAATAATAGAAGTAATTTACAAATATGTTTAACTTTCTGCCACCAGTTGATTTAAAAGAAAAAAGGTTTTCACCGGAGTACCCCTTTAACCCCTTAAGGACCAAGGACGTACCGGTACGTCCTTGGTCCTGCTCTTCTGATATAACGCGGGGTTACACAGTAACCCCGCGTCATATCATGGCGGGCCCGGCGTCATAGTGAAGCCGGGACCCGCCTCTAATAGCGTGCAGCGCCGATCGCGGCGCCGCGCGCTATTAACCCTTTAGCCGCGCGCTCAAAGCTGAGCCGCGCGGCTAAAAGTGAAAGTTCCCGGCTAGCTCAGTCGGGCTGTTCGGGATAGCCGCGGCTAATCGCGGCATCCCGAACAGCTGACAGGACAGCGGGAGGGCCCCTTCCTGCCTCCTCGCTGTCCGATCGCCGAATGACTGCTCAGTGCCTGAGATCCAGGCATGAGCAGTCATCCGGCAGAATCGTTGATCACTGGTTTCTTATGAGAAACCAGTGATCAACATAGAAGATCAGTGTGTGCAGTGTTATAGGTCCCTATGGGACCTATAACACTGCAAAAAAAAAGTGAATAAAGATCATTTAACTCCTCCCCTATTAAAAGTTTGAATCACCCCCCTTTTCCAATAAAAAAAAAAAACAGTGTAAATAAAAATAAAAATAAACATATGTGGTATCACCGCGTGCGGAAATGTCCGAATTATAAAAATATATCATTAATTAAACCGCTCGCAAAAAAATTCCAAAGTCCAAAATAGTGCATTTTTGGTCACTTTTTATATCATTTAAAAATGAATAAAAAGTGATCAATAAGTCCTATCAATGCAAAAATGGTACCGTTAAAAACTTCAGATCACGGCGCAAAAAATGAGCGCTCATACCGCCCCATACACGGAAAAATTAAAAAGTTATAGGGGTCAGAAGATGACAATTTTAAACGTATTAATTTTCCTGCATGTAGTTATGATTTTTTCCAGAAGTCCGACAAAATCAAACCTATATAAGTAGGGTATCATTTTAATCGTATGGACCTACAGAATACATATCAGGTGTCATTTTTACCAAAAAATGTACTACGTAGAAACGGAAGCCCCCAAAAGTTACAAAACAGCGTTTTTTTTTTTTCAATTTTGTCGCACAATGAATTTTTTCCCCGCTTCACCATAGAATTTTGGGCAAAATGACTGACGTCATTACAAAGTAGAATTGGTGGCGCAAAAAATAAGCCATCATATGGATTTTTAGGTGTAAATTTGAAAGAGTTATGATTTTTTAAAGGCAAGGAGCAAAAAACGAAAATGCAAAAACGGAAAAACCTCCGGTCCTTAAGGGGTTAAGAGAGCCATTTGAAGGCAGTATGCTGAGTCGCTGTGCTCAACATGTGGTAGCCGTTTCTGATGGTTTTAATGCCTATGGATTAATGTTAGAATTGTACTTATCAGTGCTGGTTTTCACTTCCCTTGACCAACTGTGCTGCCTTTACATTCTGCTGAACACCAGGAGACACAACATTGACAAGTGGGATTTATGGTCTTCCAGAAAATGCTTTAAAAAGTCCTGTATACATGTACACATTAATAGTAATAAATGTCAGCATTGGATTTTATACATAATGGTAATGTGAACCTGTGGATACTAACGTCTTGTATATTCTAATTGCATAATAAACTTTCCTGTAGGTGTTGTCTTGGAAACTAATGCCAGAAAATTACCCTCAAAGTGACCAGCCACCTCCTCCTTCCTATATATATGGCTCGCAGCATTTACTTCGTTTGTTTGGTAAGAGATATGTTAGTGGCAAAGACACATTGGATTCTCTGCTAACTGCTGCTTGTTGTGCTCTTCAAAGCTTTGTCTCCTTATAAAGCACTTTCCTGCTGCTTCTTCAGTTTACATTCCCAGACATTTAGATCTTTCTTTTTAAAGTTTGATATTTTTAAGTTCCTAATTGATTTCTTTGTCCTTAGTAATAGTGACAATAAAAATGTAATAACTAATGCAATAAAAAAAATAAACTAAAAAAAAAACCTTGTTTACTTTTTTTTTTTCTTTAAGTGAAACTTCCAGAAATAATGGGGAAGATGTTCTTTGCGGAGAAGAACTTGAAGGTTTTGCTCAAGCACTTTGAACTTTTTCTAAGGTATGTAGATGTCCTGCAGTTTTAATTCACCTTTGTTTAAAGTAGGGTATAGTGGGAAATGCCAAAATATCTGTGTTTTTAATTCTAGTTAGACTAGACAAAACTATTGGGACACCTACACAATACATCTATTGGAGCTTTTAGAACATCCCATTCTAAATGCATCGAAATTATTACTCTATTATGCCTCCACCTCCCCCCTGCAGTTATAGCAGCTTTCCTTCTTCTGGAAAAACTTTCTACAACATATTTGAGTTTGTCCATTCATCCAGAAGAGCATTTGTTAAGTCAATCACAGATGTTGGAAGAGATTCACAATCTCTTTCCTAGCTCATAGATTTTTATGAGGTCGAGGTTATGGCTGTGTGCAGGCCTGTCAAATTCATCCACCGTGCCTTTATGGACCTTGATTTGTGCACTACAACACATTAATGTGGAACAGAAAAGGGCTGAACCCAAACCGTTCTACAAAGTTGGAGACCTATAATTGTTTATAGAAAAAGTAGATATAGTAAAGGTATCTACCAACCGAGAATAAGCAGGTTTCCCATTTAAATATTACCAGATAATATTCTGTTGTTTACATTCTGTTCACTTGTACTAGGTTTCATGACCCTTAACCTGTGTATTATGGATGTACAATGCGTTCACTTTGATGGGCCTGTGGTCTGACGTTGTTTACTTTTCAATAAAACAAATAAAAAATATATATTACCAGAGAATACAGGGGAACTGAATAAAACTTAACTTTTAATTGTATATTAAAAATCAATTCGACTTCCGATTCCGACGCGGCCGATGTAGGAGCTTCTGCAGTGAGCTCCCGCACCTCCCCAGCTTGTACCTGCCCGTTCCCGGCTCCACGCAGTCTCACGATCCGGTGACAGGCCCCCGGAGACGCTGCTCACCTCCAGGTATGGAGCGCTTCATTCAGCGCAGCAGAGGTCCGCCCGCAACGCCGACACCGGCCTCCACCATAAAGACAAAAGACTGCTCACACAAAATGGCCGCGACCGCGTCTAATACCACTGCAGTGACGTGGGCAGCCCCACAGCATCTTCTGCCCTCTCCGCACACCGAGGACTCTCAGGGGGAAATGGAGGTCACTTTGTCAGCCCCCTCACCTGCCAGTGCCTTACCTTCAGGACAGGCTGATAGTGCTGATAAAAGGGGCATGAATAACACCTCTGAGGGTGCGTCGCACACAAGCCAGCCACCTGCCTCACAAGGACTGCCAGTCCACATTGACTATCAATTGCTGGCCGCTGAAATGGCACTCTGCATTACCCCTAACGTGCAACAGATAGTTGAGGAGGTACTCAAAGCTACCTTACAGAACCTGACTCTGGAAGTGTCTGCTCATACAGGGCGAATCACAGACATTGAACAGAGGGTGTCGCAATTGGAGAATGGCGATTCTCTTACGGAACGACGATTGAAAGCGGCAGAGGTTGAACTATCCAGAGTGTCAGAGAAAATGGAGGACCTTGAAAACAGGTCCAGAAGGAATAACCTGCGTATAGTTGGTGTGAAAGAATCTATCCATTCCGCTGATCTGCAACCATTCTGTGAGAGGGACTTGCCTAAAACACTGGGCCTGTCACACCCCTGCAGGGTGGAAAGGCACACAGGATCGGGCCGCCTCCAGATCCAGCCTCAATTGGTCCTGCAGCTTTGGCGCATCGTCCTCGGCAAGTAATTTTGAAACTCCTGGACTTCAATGATAAGGTGGAGATATTACGTGCTTACAGACGACTGTCCCAGCCCTTTGTAGTCCAGGGTATGCGCCTTCTCATATTTGAAGATTTCTCTGTGGAGGTGGCTAAACGGAGACGAGCTTTCAGCACCATCTGTACTACACTCTTTAAAGCCAAGTATAGATTTCAGTTACTGTATCCTGCTATATTGAGAGTATTCCACCCAGACGGATCTATTTCTACCTATAAAACTCCAGAAGCCGCTTCCTCATCCTTGGAACAAATCCTGAATTCCTCATCCAGAAGATCTGCACGCTCTACCCCGATTAGGAGATCCCGCTCTCCTAGGCGAGACGACCGCTCCAGATCACCTGCCAGAGATGCAGAATGCTCTCCTGCACCGAGAAGCCGCCGACGTAGACAGCGCTCTCCAAAGAAGGGATATGGCGGGGAACGCAACTCCTCACCGGACTGAGACTTGACTTCCTTTTTGCGTTGCCTCGCTGACTGATCCTGCCTTTTGAACAGACCGACCGGTACTCGAGCCACTGGGAACAGGTTTTTCTTCTCCTCTCCTATTATTCCACTATGTTTGTATATTTTTCTTTTTGTGGAGGGGGCATACAATCGCAAGAGGCCACGAGCGGAGGTTACTTTTCCCTGGGCTTTAGTGTCTCTCGCATGTTTTCTAACATTGACATCTCTGGGTCTAGGAGCCGATTATTTGGGGGGACTCATTGTTTTGCTGTTTTTGGTGATACCGATGTCGTCCGAAAAAAGGAAGTCTGGTTACAACTGTCGGCCCCCTGGGTCTTCCTTAGTGTTTTTTTTGGGTTGTTTTAGTTTGTTTTCATTATGAGGAATATGTTGCATTATTCTCCATGCTGTTTATCTTTGCAGGACAGGGGATTCATACCACACACTATGGTTACACGGTATAGTCAGAACACACATTGGTTTCTTTTAGCCACTGCTATGACATGCATTCTTCCGACTTCATATTCTTTAGTGATTTCTGGTACATATCTGCCGGTCTCATTAGCGGGATTTTGTTATGCTTAAAATAATATCCTGGAATGTAAGGGGCCTTAGGTCCCCACATAAGCGAAGATTATTTTTACTCTTCCTGAAGAGGTCCTATTCCCCAGATATTGTATTATTACAAGAAACCCACCTAACAGACCAGGATTTCTTCAGGATGCGTCAACAATGGGTGGGTCAGGTGTATGGGTACTCCGCCAAAGACGGCAAAGCGGGAGTCCTCATACTATTAAACAAATCTTTTGCCTTTTCTCTTATCTCTCACAGTACTGACTCAGACGGCAGAGTATCACACCTCACCATAGAACACAATGGGGAGATTCTGACCCTTTACAATATCTACGCACCTAATGGTGAGAATGGATCTTTTTTAGGGAATTGGCCATTGAGATTCAATCGTATACAGTAGGCAGAAAACTGATAGGGGGCGACCTGAATACCGTTCTAGATGTTCGAGTAGACCGGAACAACCGGTATAGAGTATAGAGTTGAGCTATCGATTGTGTTCGGTGGACATTGGGGATCTGGCATTGTCAGATCATGCCCCAATAATCTTGCACCTATATCCCTCTTATCCCAAGGGAACAGATATACTTGTAGATTTCCTTCCTATCTGACAAAAGACGAGGACTTTGTGGAGTTGCTCAGGGCCTGGTGGTTTGAATTTTCGACTACTAATAACTCACACAGACAAGACCCGATATTGTTCTGGGAAACGGGGAAAACAGTGCTCAGGGGACGATTGATGGCCCATATCTCGGCACTAAAGCGCAAATCCTGCACACAACTTCACGCCACCAGCTCACGCCTAAAGGAGGCCTACGCTCTTTTTCTTAATTCCCCGAATAAATCACATAGGGAGGCATGGAAACGGGCCAAATCTGAATATGAGATATGGTTTGACAGACATGAACGTATGAAAAGATCTCAATTTGAGGTTGATCTCTTCCGTCACGGCAACAAAGCTGGACGTCTTTTGGCTTGCCTGGCGAAAGGGAGACAGCCCCCCTCCCACATAACTACACTTAGGGACTCAACGGGTACATTAAAACACGATCCTCATGCTATTAATAAAATATTAGAAAACTTTTATGCCACTTTATATGCAGACTCCGCTTCTAATCTACCTGCAGGGGAAACATTTTTGAGGAGTCTTGATCTCCCTTCTGTCGGATGATCAGAGGGAGGTGCCTAATGCTCCAGTCACGGAGGTAGAAATTCAGGCTGTCATCCGCAATTTACATAACAATAAAGCGCCAGGCCCTGACGGGTACACCGGGGAATTCTTTAAATCACTTTTACCACAACTTTCACCGCTACTTACCGATGTATACAAGGAATTTCTGTCTATGGGCAATATCCCTAATGAAGCCTCTATGGCCTACATTAAAGTGTTGCCTAAAAAGGGTAAAGACTTAAAGGATCCCGGCTCATACAGGTCCATATCATTGATAAACCAGGATGTCAAAATCTTGTCCGAAATCCTAGCAGACAGACTGGCGCAGTTCATGCCGACACTAGTGGGTACTCACCAGGTAGGCTTTATCAGACAACGATCCGCAACCATGAATATCAGAACAGTCATGGCAGTCTTGGATCGGCTCCAGCATGGCCCTCAACCGGGAGATCGACCAGCCCTACTGGCTCTTGACGCCGAAAAGGCGTTCGATAATTTAAGATGGGACTGGTTGGGGATGGTGCTGGACCGGGCGGGCCTACACGGTGCATTTTGTAATTATTTAACGGGAGTATATAGGGCGCCCATGGCCAGGATTTACATGTCAGGGATACTGTCATCACCCATTGCTTTATTTAAAGGGACAAGACAGGGTTGCCCTCTTTCGCCCCTTCTCTTCGACCTTGCATTGGAATTTCTAGCGCAATCATTACTGACTTCCTCAGTGTACGATGGCATCAGGGTCGGAGAGCGGGAGGTGAAACTTACCATGGTCGCAGATGACATTCTGCTCTTCTTAACCCCTTACGGACCAACACAAATAAACCTGTACGCCCCTGAAAGACCAGGCCTGTTTTTTCAAATCAGGGATGTCTGTCTTTATTAGAGAATAACTCTGGTAACGTTTTGCTAATCACGATAATTCTGACATTGTTTTTTTGTCACAAGTCGTCCTTCATGTACATAGTAAAAGTAAGCCGATATCATTTGTAGTTTTTTTTTTTACAATGCAAAAAATGACTTTTTTTTTAAAAAATTAAAATTTTTTGATATTTTAACACTAATAGTTTGCATATATTTATACATACTGACCAAATAGTTTATGAAACTTATACTTTCAGATGTCTACTTTATTTTGACAGCATTTTTTTTGTTTTTAATTAACATTTAAAATTAAATAGAAGCCTCACAATTTAACTTGTACTTTTCAAATTTTCAAAATTTCATCTCTTTTTTTGTGTGCTATGCAAGGTTTGCAGACATTTTAAGGTAGTAGAACATAGGAACACCCCCCCCCCCCCCCCCAAATTACCCAATTTTAAAAACTAGACCCCTCAAGGTATTCGCTAGGGGTACAGTGAGTATTTTAACACCATAGTTTTTGGGCAGGAATTACAATGTCAGTGTTAAAAATTCGAAATTTGCCTTTTTTCACAAATGCATCATTTGTGGGGCATATTTTTCGTACATCACTTCTGATATTGCAAGAAATGCACCCTATATTTTATTAAGCTGCTCGGCCCATGTTTGGAAATACCCCCGTTTAGGCCATATTTGGTTCCTTGGCCGCGTTGAAGGACCCAGAAGGAGAGGAGCCCCCTTTGGCTTTCAGGGCATCATTATATGAATAGTCCCCATTCATACTGCGTTTCTGCAGTATAGGTGTCCGTTGTCATGTCAAAAAAGGGATGCCAATGTATACTGTAGCAGTCTCATTCAGAAATGAATGGAGCTGCTACAGTATACGTCAGCAACACTCTTTTTGATGTGATGCTGACGGATACCTCTAACACTGCGGAAACGCAGTATGAATGGGACGCAGTGTAGGGTCACATAGAGCGCATCCGCAGCATATTTCACACCGCGGATGCCCCCGGCAGTCACAAGGGCGAGATCACTGCTGTGGCTGGGTAGCTCAGTGTGTCCGCTCATGACTGCCGGCGGGAAATCCACCGCTATTAGAGGACACACAAAGCTACCCAGCCGCAGCAGGGAGCTCATTATTGTGACTGTTGGCGGGCATCCGCAGCACGTAATATGCTGCGGATGTGAGCCGTGTGATCCTACACATTATACATTTTTATTTTTTACTATATTTATTTAATAAATGTGTTTTTATTTATTTATTTCTTTTACACTTTTTTTATACTTCTTGTTTTTGTACACTTTTATTTATTTTATTTTATTTTTTCACTTTTTAATGCTTTGGAATACTTAGTATTCCAAAGCATTGCAGATATAGGCTGCCTGCTAGTTTTACACTAGCTGGCAGCATATGAGGACGTGCCTCTGGCATGTCCTCACAGGCAATAACCGGGGCAGACCTGGGGGTCCTTGTAAAGACCCCCGGCTGCCCAGGTAAGCAGCAGCACCCCGCGATCGTTGCGGGGTGCTACAGGAGAGAGACAGAGGGATTCCCCTCCCTCTGTCAAAACTCCTTACAGCTCGCGGTTGCTTCCGAACGCGGCTGTAAGGGTTAAACTGCCGGGACCGAAGTTTTCTTCGGTCCCGGCAGTGCGGCAGGTCCCCGCCTGCCGGGGATCACACACAGCACCCAGCGATCGCGCTGCAGGGGTGACAGAGGGAGCTCCCTCCCTCTGTCATAACACTTACAGCCCGCGGTCACTTCCGACCGCGGCTGTAAGGGTTAAACTGCCGGGACCGAAGTTTACTTCAGTCCCGGTAATGCGGCAGGGTCCCGGCTGTGTGTTACAGCCGAGTCTCCGCCGCGATCTCGTGGGTGCACTGGGCAGCACCCACGAGAACCATGGACGAGTATACACGTCCTGGTGCGGGAACATGCATCCACCCTGGACGTGTATACACGTCCATGGTCGTTAAGGGGTTAAATGACCCAAGCGCCTCGCTGCATATTATTTTAGACCACCTAACCCTCTTTGGCACTTTCTCGGGCTATAAGGTCAACGTTTCCAAATCGGAACTACTTCCGCTGGGTATACACCTGCCACACTGGTTGGCTAACATAGCTCAATTGGGTATCTTCATAGCGGACTCCTTGGTTACCTATTTGGGGATTAAAGTAGGAAAAAACCCTGGTACGATTTATTCGCTTAACTTCCCCCCCAATCATATCTAAAATATGCACAGAACTGGCAAGATGGCATGGCCTTCCTCTAACCTTCATGGGGAGATGTCATTTAGTTAAAATGGTTAGTTTCGCGCAACTCTTATATCCACTCCAGACCTTACCGCTACTCCTTAAACATGCAGATATACGTAAATTCAGCCTTGACCAAATTTATATGGGCTGGCAAACGTCCCCGTATTGCTCTCCACAAATTAATGCTAGACAAACAGGAGGGGGGACTAAATTTCCCTAATGTGGGGGGATACAATCTTTCTTGCTTGTTTCGTTTTGTGATTGATTGGATCCATGGCTCTTCCTTTCATGTGGTGGGCGATTTGGAAAGGGCACTGGCGTATCCCTGGGACCTGCGGATCCTTTTACACACAGTTTATGCAAAAATGCCCAGTTTAATGAAACGATCTGTCTTTCTAAGGGACACCGTGGCCACATGGAAGGAAGTTCGTAAATTATTTAAACTACCATTCCTGATATCTAAATATCACCCGTTGAGTTGTCATCCTGAATTGCCTGTAGCCATCCCTACACACACATTAACTTTGTGGGCACACAAGGGTCTATCCTATGCACGCGATCTGATTGATAAACCCAACAAACGCTGGCTATCTCCTCAAACCTTATAGACCACCTTTCACCTGCCTCCCTCACATATCTTCGATTTAAATCATATATATTCTTTTTTTTTTTTTTTTTTCTCACGCTTACGCAACCCTGAGATAGAAACACACGACCACGCCCTATATTACCTTATTGGTTCGGTTCCTCATAAATTGTCAATATCCTCCATATACGCGACACTTAAAAAGCTGTTGTTCAAGATAGACCCCTCAAAAATGTTTGCGTCCTGGTCCGAATGGATTCCAGATGCTGATATCTCCGACTGTGTATTACATGGGTGGTCGATCATTCGTAGGTGTATCATTAATGAACGTTGGCGAGAAACATACTTTAAACTAGCTCATAGAGCGATCTATGGTTTTAACATCTTACCGACCCCCAACTTCCCGGATAGGATCACTGCTTGCTCTAAATGTTCCATGCCCCTAACTGACCTTTGGCATGGAATTTGGACTTGCACTCACATAATACCTTACTGGAGACATTTGCTCGCCTATATCACACAAACATGGATTGTGACTCTGCCTAACACTCCGAGAGCTCTACTGTTTCATCAATTCAGACCACCTGACCCTTACAACACTCCCTACCGAAAGTACCCCAATTGGTCCATATTACACTATTGGTGGCATTGAGATGTATTTTTGATTCATGGCTTTCATCCTCACCACCTACTATTTCTATGGTGACTTCCCAAATGAAACATCTATGTAACCTTGACAGGCTTGACTCAGAGAGACATAAGACTACACGCACTACCAAATTCTTTGATAAATGGGAAGTGAGCATTATTCAACAGATGAAATTGCAGAAATAGTTAGGCCCTTCAGTTCCACTGAGTGGTACTGCTTGGGAGTCATCAGGAATACCTTAGGTGCCTTGCAACTTCCACCATGAATGCACCATTGATATGTCCGTCAAGGGGGTACACGTTTACGATGTCTATGCATACACGTTTAAATGGGATTTTCGATTTGTGTGGCTTTACTGTTGATATGATGATATACTGTTCAGACTGCATATTTTTCATGTATCAGTATATATCTACATGTCCTAATGACCCTATTGCACGGCTCTGTAAGAAAATGGCGGCTATTTTTGCTCTATAGTTAGATTGTTAGATTGTTTTCCTTCCTTTTCCTTGAAAATTTTCAATAAAATGTGTTTTATAAAAAAAAAAAAAAAAAAAAATTCACAATAAAGTGAATGTACTGTGGATAATGCCCAGTTAGGCCTTTCCACCAATAAGACGCAAAAGAGTGAATAAAGACACACTGTTAAATCAAAATGGTACCACATAACAATAGAATGTAGTCCCCAAAAATTGTCCGTGTTTCGGACACGGTAAGAGTGACCTCCTCAGGGGCTTAGTGGGAGACAATAGCCTATGTATACTGTAAAGAAAACTCCTTCCAAACACTTAATTCGCACAAAAAGCACATATAGGGCTGTTGATACAGTAGCAGCCCTATTATAGATCAGAGTATAGGTACCACTGTGCTCTCTTAATTGTAGAGCACAGATATAAAAAGGCCTTTGACCCGGTCTGAATGGTCCAGTAAGACAGAACACCTTACTGGACCATTCAGTCCGGGTCAAATGCCTGTTCCTGTGCAAACCTGCAGTGGCGGGGAGCTATGCGATCATGCCGGCTGCCATGCGCAACTGGGCATTATGCACAGTACATTCACTTTATTGTGTATTGATTTTTAATATACAATTAAAAGTTAAGTTTTAGTCACTTCTCCTGTACCAAACTTTACCATTGGCAGAATGGAGTCAGGAACGTAATGTTTTCCTGGCATTCACTAAACCCAGACGTGTCTATCAGACTGCTAGAGAAACAGGATTCATCACAATGCTTTTCACCACTCTATCTGATGCTTGGCATTGGGTTGGTGACGTAAAGCTTGCATGCAACTACTGTTCATTGGAAACTCGCGCCATAAAACTGGTAGAGCACAGTTTCTGTGCTGGGTTAAATGCCAGATAACTCTGAAGTTCTTAAACAGCGTGTAGGCGACACTTATGCACCATGTGTCTCATCACTCAGAGACGACGCTCTGTAACTTTATATGACTTGCCGCTTTGTGGCTTAGTCACTGCAGTTCCTAAACCCTTCCACCTTTCACTAATACCACTCACGGTTTATTGTGGGAGATCTAGGGCAGTGTTTCCCAACCAGGGTGCCTCCAGCTGTTGCCAAACTACAACTCCCAGCATGCCCGGACAGCCTTCGGCTGTCCGGGCATGCTGGGAGTTGTAGTTTGGCAACAGCTGGAGGCACCCTGGTTGGGAAACACTGATCCAGGGGGATAGATATTTAAATACCAGACTTGTCACATCTGTGGCATCCTGTTAACACGCTAGAATTTAATGGACTCTTTAAAACCACCTACCGTATTCTCTTAAATGAAGGCAGACTGCATTGGTTGGTGCTGGATTGATACACCTGAATACATTAATACTTTTCTTCATATAGCGTATGTGTATGTGGCCCAAATCAGGTCAAATCCAACAGATGGTTTTGTGCGCCACTTCTAATAATTAACGTGTAATAGGTCCCTCTTTCATGTACGGGGAAGGGTAATGAAATGGAGTTCTCTGTACCATCAGCTTGACTCCTACTTCTATCCAGACTGTATATTTTGACATGCCATGGAGAAATGGTTAGATAACACTGAGTCTACAACCTTTCACCGATTTCAAACCTTATTGAGGACCAAGATCCTTTTCGCAATGTCCTCTCTTCCATGGCATGTTTTGAAGGCCCCCTCCCTTTTACTGTTATAAGTAGTGCTTAGAAAAGTGTATAACTGTTGGGTAATGGATACTGTATCTGTATATGTAATATATATATCATTTTTTTTTTCTTCTTCAGATTTCTTGCAGAATATCATGAAGACTTTTTCCCAGAGTCGGCGTATGTGGCCGCCTGCGAGACACAATATAGCACCAAGAATCCTCGTGCTATATACTGAAGTTACCATCCAGCGTGGTCATTCTTGATTCCTCCATTTTGTGAACTCTTTGGACGCCTCATAAGTTTTGTTGTATATTTTGGAAAGTTGATGTGAATTTGTGAAAAGGACTTAAGAAACGCATGTAATGAACAAGCAGATGAACAGAGGACTCTTGCTGCATTCTTTCTCAACACTTTCTGTAAAAGAAAACCGGAGGGACAAAATGGATTTCCCAGAAGTCACTTCACAACAAGGATTTTAAAATGTCATCTGCTTTTATGAACTGTCACGTTGAATTGTGTAAAATAAACTTTGTGTTTATGAAATGATTTTCATTGTGGTTTGGTAGGTTTTTGCCTAGACAAAGAACATCTTAATTTCAATGAAGATAATGTATGTAATCAAAGTAAAAATCTTGTCTGTATTGGCTTCAATTTCACAGTAATGACTAGAGATGAGCGAACTTACAGTAAATTCGATTCGTCACAAACTTCTCGGCGCGGTAATTGATGACTTATCCTGCATAAATTAGTTCAACTTTCAGGTGCTCCCGTGGGCTGGAAAAGGGGGATACAGTCCTAGGAGACTCTTTCCTAGGACTGTATCCATCTTTTTCAGCCCACCGGAGCACCTGAAAGCTGAACTAATTTATGCAGGATAAGTCATCAACTGCCGAGCCAAGAAGTTTGTGACGAATTGAATTTACTGTAAGTTTGCTCATCTCTAGTAATGACCTTTAAAACATTTTTAAAGGGGTACTCCGGTGGAAAACATATATATATATATTTTTTTTATTAACTGGTGCCAGAAAGTTAAATTATTTACAAATCTGTTTATTTAAAAATCTTAATCCTTCCAGTTATTTTCTCTTTGGTTTTTTTTTCTGTCGGTCCACAGTGCTCTCTGCTGACACCTGCTGACATGTCGGGAACTGTCCAGAGAAAGATCGGTTTGAGATGGGGATTTGCTCCTGCTCTGGACAGTTCCTGACATGGACAGAGTTGTCAGCAGAGAGCACTGTGGACAGACAAGCTGATGAGTGCTGGAAGGATAAAGATTTTTACATAGAAGTAATTTACAAATCTGAATAAAAAAGGCAAACCCACACCTCAAAGACAGTCATAATGAATAATTATTTAAATCTTTTTTTTATTTTTTTATTATTCATTATCACTGTCTTTGAGGTGTGGGTTTGCCTTTTTTATTCAGATTTGTAAATTACTTCTGTGTAAAAATCTTTAAATAGATTTGCATAATAATTATTGTCTGAGACCGTGCTTTTAATATCAAATTAATAAAATGTATAAAAATGTTTTATGTATATATAAATTCCTCTCACAGGGCCCTTGTGGGAGGAATAATCACATAGATATAGCATGAAATATGATAACAATATGTGCAATAATAATAATGTGAGATAGCAGACTGCCAAATAATCCGGCAATGTGACTGATTCTCTGGCAATCTTGATTATCTAATAGTCCAGTAATGTACCAACTGATAATCCAGCAATGTGAATAATGGTGGAGTAATAGTAGAATTATGTATCCAAACAGTACTGTACAGTTAGCCACTGGTGGAAAAATATATTATCTTACCGACTTCACTGTGGGTGCCGTCTCTTCTCGCTGATGCGCTTCACATCTAGAGTTTGTTTGCAGGCTGAACTGTGTGCGCTTTCAATCGCCGAACGTGGCTGTTCCAGACTGCGCTGTACCCGGTAATCGCCGTGCGGTGTCTCCAAGGGCCTGTGAGAGCAGACTGTCGGTAATTCCTCGTGGTGGTGGTGGTTGACGTCAGCAGAAGATGGAGGTGGATGATGGAAGCACAGGAGTGGCAAGTATGTCGGCCACAGGAGCGGTGTATGAATCAGGTGGCAGCAAGTGGATCACAATTGTATGGGATGGATCCTAATAGGAGCAATGGATCTCTGAACCAAAAGTCGCTGGAGCCAGTATCGGACAGCTGGTAGCTTAAAGTCCGGACTTTAGTTCAATACCAGCCCCACCACCATCACAAGGAATTCATTATCACTGTCCTTGAGGTGTGAGTTTGCCTTTTTTTTCATTTTCTAAAATTCTCACACCTCTGGTATAGGTGTACTGCCCAATTCACCTTGGTCAGTGTCCAATTGTGAGCTGCACCATTGTTCCTATTAGCTTTCTAATTTACAAATATATTTAACTTTCTGGTACCAGTTGATTTAAAAAAAAGTTTTCCACCGGAGTACCCCTAAAATGCAGATTTGTGGCAAACCAATTCATGCTATATACAAAGAAAAAAAGACACTGGCAGGACCACACTGGTATGGGTCAGCTATACGGTGTTTAGTACATCTGCTATGTTTCTCCCGTCACAAAATAACGTCCGTTACTTACTATTAACTGGCTATGACGGGTTAAAACTGATAATGTAAAAATCCCATAGACTATAATGGAATTTTGTAACGATTTTTAGGGTTTTCATAATGGAACATATAACGGATCTTTAAAAACTGAAGGATAAATAGTGTGAAAGGGGCTTCCACAGTATACAAAATTGCTATAGTTTCTGGGTTTCTCAGGTTGCAGTGCAGCTCGAGACATCACATTGCTAGTCAGGTGATGACAGGGAGCCTGTCTTCTTCAATGGGTGGGGCGACCGCTGGGTCGGAAGGAGATCATTCTGCAATGAATTTTAGTTTTGCAACAGCTGGAGGCGCCCTGGTTAGAAGACACTTGATTGAGTATGGAAGGCAGCACACCTGTACGTCAATGGGTGGGGTGGCTGATGTATGGGGAGAAAAGGGACCTCACACTTACAAACAAGGTATTACAGTATTTGTAGTTTGATAGAGGGATTTCTAACAGGAAATAGCCAGTTCACAAAAAGACAGTCTCAGCGTTATGGTAATCTTACTACACAGCCATTTAGCCCCAAGGCAAACACTGATCCTTCCTAAGCATGTCCATTACTGTCTAGCAGGTAAGTCATTTAATCACCTTTTGGTGGATAACCCCTTTAACCCTACCAATTTCTTCTCTTCTACACTATACTGCAATTTTATTAATTTTTATATAGCCATTTATATATTGCAATTTAATGTTTATATTGCAATTTATATTGTATTTTATCTCTTCTCACCGTACTCTTTTAATAACCATTACCCTGCATTTCTCTATCTGTAATGGGCATGGGCATGTGCATGTACACATATATTCTCTTCATATATCCCACCTAGTCAAGTCAGTCTGAGTAGTTCCTTTACACATTACTTTGTACAATTTTATGCATATATCCATATCTATACACATTTATATATTTGTATACATTTCTTTTTATATGTGACTAGTTTTATATATTGTCATACATTTTAATGTTTTATTCTATACTATATAAGCACTCATAATCCAGTCCACACTTTATAATAAACTGAAACCGATGTCAATCAAAGTACATGGACAATATAAATTCAGCCCCCCCCCTTCCCATAGGTATGTGCAGAGTTACACCACCCCTCTTTCCCATAGGTATATGCAGAGTTACACCCCCCCTCTTTCCCATAGGTATAAGCAGGGACACCCCCCTTTCCTATAGGTATATGCAGAGTTGCACCCCCTTCTTTCCCATATGTATATGCAGAGTTACACCACCCCTCTTTCCCATAGGTATATGCAGAGTTACACCCCCCCCCTCTTTCCCATAGGTATAAGCAGGGACCCCCCCTCTTTCCCATAGGTATATGCAGAGTTACACCCCCCCTCTTTCCCATAGGTATATGCAGTTACACACACACACACACACCTCTTTCCCATAGTTATACACAGTTACACCCCCTCTTTCCCATAGGTATATGCAGGGTTGCACCCCCCCCCCTCTTTCCCATAGGTATTAGCAGGGACCCCCCCCCCCCCTTTCTCATAGGTATATGCAGAGTTACACTCCACCCCCCCCTCTTTCACATAGGTATATGCTGAGTTGCACCCCCCTCTTTCCCATAGGTATATGCAGAGCTACACCCCCCCCTCTCCCATAGGTATAAGCAGGGAAACCCCCCCCCCTCTTTCCCATAGGTATATGCAGAGTTACACCCCCTCTCTTTCACATAGGTATATGCAGAGTTACACCCCCCTCCCCTCTTTCCCATAGGTAAATGCAGAGTTATACATCCCCCCACCACCCTCTTTCCCATAGGCATATGGAGAGTTACACCCCCCTCCCCTCTTTCCCATAGGTAAATGCAGAGTTATACATCCTCCCACCACCCTCTTTCCCATAGGCATATGCAGAGTTACACCCCCCTCTTTCCCATAGGTATATGCAGAGTTACTCTCTCCCCTCTTTCCCATAGGTATATGCAAAGTTACACCCCCCCTCTTTCCCATTGGTATATGCAGAGTTACACACACCCCTCTTTACCATAGGTATAAGCAGGGACCACCCCTCTTTCCCATAGGTATATGCAGAGTTACACTCCCCCCCCATAGGTATATGCAGAGTTACACATCGCCCCCCACCACCCTCTTTCCCATAGGTATATGCAGAGTTAATAAATAAATAAAAAATGATGCTCACCTGATGTCCCACGCAGCGATTTCCTCAGCAGCAGGGGCCCGCGTCTTCTCCCCTCCACAGTACAGGTGCCGATGAGTGACGTCATCTGCGCCTGTACTGCGTGCTGCGGAGGTCACGTCTCCTCTGTGTTAGCTGCAGATGCGGCTTAGGCTGGGTTCACATCACGTTTTTGCCATACTGTTTTCAATCCTTTTTTCTAAAGAAAACCGTATGGCAAAAAAACGGATGGAACAGTATGGGAAAAGTAAACCGTATGCGTTTTTAAACTATACTGTTTTTAAAAGTGCATACAGTTCCGTCCGTTGTTATAAAAAAAAAAAAACATACGTTTTTGAAAGATCTGTCCATTTTTAATGGTAGGGGTCTTGGGTGGGGACTTTAGGATGCAAATGCACATTTGCAAACTAAAAACCGTGTACGGTTTCCCGTATGGAACCGTATACATATGCGGTTCCCATTGATGTCCATGTAAAAAAAAAAAAATGCGGTTGCAGCACGGTTTTTAAACTGGAGACAAAACCGTGGTCAACCACGGTTTTGAGTACGGGAGAAAACCGTACGCAACCGTATGCATCCGGGTGCATATGGAATTCAATTATTTGTCTATGTATACGGTTTTCAATACGCTTCCATACGTTTTCAATAATTAAATCGTATACGGGAAATGTACTTGAAAAACGTGGTGTGAACCCACTCTCAGACAGAGGGGACGCCTTCTCCTGTATGTGTGTGTATCTCAGAGGAGAAGGCAGCACTGTCTGCTGGGGATCTGGGATTGTCCCTGATCCTCAGTGGTGGCGGCGGCGGGCCCTTAACCCGGCCGAGCCCTCGGACGACATCCAATCGGACCGGCCAGTCAGTCCGCCCCTGGCACCCCCCTTGTGAGTGGCACCAGGGGTGGCCCCCCCCCCCTCTTTTGTACGCCAATATCTTTTATCTACTACAGGCATCATTGTATCAACCTCAATAATACAATGCAACTACTAACTCTATTTTCCATCCAGTTGGATACAGTAACAGTGCAATAAATGGCTGTTCAATAGTTGGATACAGTATCGCTGCAATAGGTGACTGTTTAATTGACTTATGGACAATCTATACATATTGTGCAATAATTTTCTATATTTTATTTTATTTTCTATATATATATGTTCTAGTCCATAGCAAGGACCCTTCTTGGACATATATTTAAAATTTTCAAATAAATAATACCCTATATACAACTAGTCTGTCAGTGTATGTATATATATATATATATATATATATATATATATATATATATATATATAGCTAGAGTCCTGCACCATAATTTGTTTTTACAGTTCCTGACATTGACAGAGGTGTCAGCACAGTGGTCAGACAGAAAAAAAAATAAAAGAACTTCCTGTGAAGCATACAGCAGCCGATAAGTACTGGAAGGATTAAGGTTTTTAAATAGAAGTAATTTACAAATCTGTTTAACTTTCTGGCACCGGTTGACTTTAAAAAAATAGTTTTCCGCTTGAGTACCCCTTTTAACCCCTTAATGACCACGAGCGTAAATATATTTACGCTCGCGGCTGGCTCCTGTTATGTGAAGCGCGCTCAGGAGCTGAGCGCGCTTCATACCCGGCAGGTCCCGGTTGCTATCAGCAGCCAGGACCCATGGCTAATACCCCATTGGGCTGATGTCCAGTATTAACCCTTTTGACACCACAATCAAAGTTGATTGCGGCATCTAAAACAGGAGAGCCCAGCTGCCGGTTAGCTCAGTGGGCTGTTCGGGACCTCTGTGGTGAAATTGCGGCGTCCCGAACAGCTGAGAGGACAGCGGGGGACTTCATACCTTGCTTCCCGCTGTCCGATCGTTGCTCTGCTGCTCCATACCTGAGATTCAGGCTGGAGCAGCGAAGCACCGATAACACTGATCAATGCTGGTGCCAGAAAGTTAAACAGATATGTAAATTAAATCAGAGAAGAAGGAGTTCAGTTCACCTGATTCAACACGTGCACGGCCAGCCTCTGGATACAAAATGTAAATCGAGGAAGGGTGGAGCCAGCACTGAGTAAAAAATACTTCTTTATTGTAATCCAAGTTAAAAGTCCATGGAAGGCAAGGAAAAAATGAGCACAAGGACAAAAGTGCATGGTTGGAGCACCTCAGAATGCCGATGCATTTCAGGCCAATTGGCCCTTAGTCATGGTATACATGTTGTCTCTCCAACACACTCTTTTATACTGAGAAGGTCCAAGAGTTCGCCTACCACAAGGGGAGGGAGAACCGGTGACCAACCCATTTGGACAACCAACTTTATTGTCCAGAGTACAATGAAGCAAACATATAAAAGAGGACATTGAAAAAAAAAAAAAAAGGGAAATCAAGAGTTAACAAAAAAAGGCAATGCCAAAATTTCAAAAAATTCTATAAACTAATAGTGAAGAATAAAATCTGTTCTATTATTCAAACCAGAGGGAAGAATGCTATTGAATAAATAAATCCACATAGACACCTGCATAATAGGGAGGCTATGTGGATTTATTTATTCAATAGCATTCATCCCTCTGGATTAAATAATAGAACAGATTTCATTCTTAACTATTAGTTTTTGGAATGTTTTTAAATTTTGAAAGACCGCTTATCTAAAGGCACAGGGTACTGGGGTACAAGTGGTTATTGCTAAATGTCACACAATTTATTTTTCTACATGTGTATTGCATATTACATCATCTTAGTGCTGTGGCTTATATGGATATGAACCAGGATATCCTAGGCATTAGTAGAATACTTTGTTTATCTTGTATTAAAACAGGTTACTTATCACAGTTGTCTTATCATTGTTCAGTTTTGTCTGTCAATGTACTACACAGTACTGTTTAATTAGATTAGATACCTAAATGTATCCTGTTAGTGAAACATTATAGTTTTAAGGTAGGAAAGTGAAATTCCTTCCATTTTAATTAGGTAAAAGTGGTTGAACATCATGTATGACAAGCGTTTGCAGGTTCCAAATGGGTTTTAAAATCTGTCCTGAAGAATAGATAAGGAGTATGGCTTCAGTTACTGCCTGATATGCTTTGTATCATTTTTCCTGTCGTAACATGAAAGCTGTTCATCCTCATGTTAAATAGCCGCCTCCTAATCACATTATTGTTTCATAATGAAATTATCCATCATTGTGATAACTACTCCTTTGTTTTGTAGACACTTGAATCTAAGGTTAGAGTGAATATGAATTATGTCATTCTGGTGGATGTACACAAGAGTCTTTGCATTTGATTTTGTTCTATGAACAGTTTTTAATAATACCATTTTGTCAGCTTGACAGTGTTGATTTGGAAAAATAAGATATTTGTTTGAAATGCTTCAAATCATTTAATCCTATTACAATCTAATGTATTTGTCACGTATGGGCAGGGAGGAGTGAAGCCCTGAACTCAACCACTCCCACTTACCCTGCCTACTTGCGTACCCGCCCTAGGCAATGGGTCCACAACCACGGTGACAGTCCCTGCCTAAATAAGTGCAGGGAGTAAAACGTCAATAAAATTAATTTACAATACAGACAGAGATCAGGACACTCTATGGAATAACACACACTAACAGAAATAATAACTTATCAAACATACACAATGAGTCACAGTCCACAAGCTGAGTCAGTACCAAGAGATAACAGAAAAGCCAAATAGCAGAAACAGGAGAGGAGTCAGAGAGTGGAGCCAATGGGTCAAGTATGCCAGAAATACAAGATACAGTACAAACGCTAGCTAGGAGTATGAGCTCTTTCGCAGGTAAGGGCTGGATGAATACAGAGGGTTTAAATAGGGAGCTAAGCAGGTGAAAAGCCAACTGGTCAGCTGACCATCCAGTGAACAGAACGTTTCCACAGTAACCAGAATAACAAAAGACCACAGTGCAGATTAACCCTTTGGGTGCTAACAGTATTTTAATTAATCTTTTTTATTACTGTTGTCACATCCTTTAACTTAATAACATGCTACTCATATAGTATGCAATGTCGTTTTGAAAAATAATATTACTCCATTTCTTCTGCCTGGTAGGATGATATGAGTTAACCCTATTGTTCCTGTGCTGCCTATAGACTCATGGAAAGGAAACATTTTAATGAGTACATTTTAGTTGCCTTCTCTCCATTGACTTCATCTATTGGAAGAGTCTAGATGCTTGTGGAATAGAGTTGTATAGTTTTATAGCTCTTTCAAAAACTATCATCTTCTATGTTGATGTAGAACCCTTTTATTTATTTTTTTTACCCTTTTTTTTTTAACCATAGACTTGAATACGGTCTTGGGTATAAATAGGTCATGAAAACGATCTTTCTATTACCCCTAAATATAGTTACATATAGTTATGTTAACTCTTAGCATTTTGCCTAAACTGATTAATCCTAATTATTATAATCTCTCAGGGTACTGTAGTCAATTCAAGGCATTTATTATTCTGGTCACCTATCTTTAAAAACTCCAGGTCCACTATATCTTTTTCTTACACTTGAGCCAAAAATTGTATACTATATTCCATGTGCGGTCTGACTAGTGATTTGTAAAGTGATAGAATTCTGTTTATGCCATGTGCATCCATGCCTTTTTCAATTTATCCTATGTTCTTATTTGTCCTGACAGCAGCTTTCTGACACTACTGGTTGCAACAGCCTACGTTTCTTTTTGTGCCGGTGATCTAGGCATCACAGCTAATGAAGGGGCTACCTGTTTGTTGATAAAATGTTTATGGGTTGTGTGCCATCTCCATTGCTGGAGATCTAGGCATCACAGCTGAATACAGATGCTAAAGGTGGTGCCACTGGTTGCAATAGACGACCTGCTTGATTCCATGAACTGAAGTCCTTGTAGAGTTGGGAGTAGAGACTGTGAGCAGTGGGGGCTGATTCTTAAAAGCAGTGAGGGGGTGCTGTTTGCATTGCTAGATGGTGAAGCAGGACAGAAATTGATTGTGCTGGTCTCGGTGCTTCTCAACTGGCTGGTGTTATATAAATGGGAGTAGCCCTGTGGTTGGTGTGCAGTTACATGAAAAGGGCACAGCTGGAGAAAGATAGAGTATAAGTGCTGTTCTCAGGGGCCCGTATTGTTGATCTTTGAAAATGATTTTAATATCAGATAATTCACACAAATACCTTTTTTTTGGAGACTATTACATGTGATGTAGCCCCAAAATGTAATATGAATCGGGCCCTAGAAGGTCGTTGCCCAGCATATTTACTTTATAGCAAATGCACAAATATAATACAAGGTACCGGTAGTTTAATTGTGGAAGGTTTTGGCTTCATGAAATATTAAAGTAAATTATTTTAATTAATTACGTAATTAATTTATCCCCCAATAATAGATCTTTATGAGCGGACTACATATGGCCGGCTGGGGACAACTTTAAAACTGCATATCCTCATCATCTCTGCCGGCAGAAACGTCTCCTGGGCATGGTTAGGAAGAAGATTTTTCCATATATAACATGTTGCCACACATTATATATGGTAAAATTTGATGACAGTTTCCCTTTAAAATAAAAACATAGTGTAAGTTATATTCTTTTTTTTTTATTTCAGAACGATTACTCATGTTACAATTGAATTTATAGTCCGTATGACACCCACAGTACTGATCATTGTATTTGCTTTCAGTTCAAAACACTGAATCCACTGCCAGATGCTGGTGTTTGACATTGTAAAGAATGCATGTAATTACCCCAGTGATTGTTATCCACATTGTACATTGCGTTTAGTCTAAAAGCGTTGAGACAGATAAATACATATGTAATAGTAGAGTGGAATAAAAATCATGGTGCTTCTTTTGAAATTGTGGTTGATAATACAAAAAAATTTAGCCAGTTCTAACTTCTGCTCAGAGAGGTTGAGGGATGGAGTATGATAAGGACGTTGCTACAGATTTAAAGCTTAACCGGAATCTGCCACCAGGTTTATGCTGCCCTATCTGAAGTGTTCTGAAAATCGCTGTTTATTAGCTATCGACTACGTAGCATGCATGCGTTGGGTGTTGTTTTCATTAGATTGTCCTACAAAATAAAGACAACATGCCATTTTAACCATAAAGAAGAAAGGAAAGCACCCAAAAGGAGCAAAATTATGGAGTTGTTTATTTTTTTTATTTTACCCCATAAATATATTCTATTATTTTTTTTTTTAGATTTTGTGGTACAATAAGGAATGCCATTACAAAGTACAATAGGTCCCGCATAAAACGAGCCCTAATATGGCCCTGTAGATGGAGAATTTAAAGAATTATGACTATTAAAAGGTGAGAAGGAAAAAGAAAAATTTCTAGGTGGTCCAGTCAGTCAACATGGCTGCCGGAGCCCCACCTACCAACTCCACAGCCGCTTTGGCATTCTACTTTTATGGTCTGCCATAGTGGATTGCAGATAACACTTATAAGTGCTATACCTATTACCTATCCATAACACTGAACAGTATTAGTAATCAAAAGATTGCAATAAATGTAAAAAAAAAAATTGTAAGTACAATTGGTTGCGCAAAAAACAAGCCCTTATATGGGTCTGTGGATGGAAAAATAAGAGTTATAGCTATTATAAGAGAAGCAGAAAAAAAAAAAAAAAATGCCAAACTAAAAAATTAAGGCTATAGGAAAATTATCCTCAAAGCTCAAGATTTGCTTTTCAATTGTGCAATTGTGTGCATTTTCCTCCATCTTGTATGTAGGTCTGTGCATGTAAGTTTAGGGCTTCTGCACAGATCATAATACAGTCACAATAAAGCTACCATAGACATGTAGGATTCTGTAAAGGTTTAACAAACAAAAAATTGTTGCATGCTCCAGTTACATTTTTTTCCTTTTAGGGAAAATAACGGCATAAATATAGCTCCCAGTGGAGCCTGTATAGCAGTAGCACTAACCTAAAGGCCAAAGCACAAAGCTCTAATCATTTTATCTTTATCAAAGCCTTAGATACAATGTTCATAAAGCTTTCATGTGATATTTATAGTATTTTTTTTTTAACAAAATAAAAAATGTCTTATATGTCCACCAGGGGGCAGTATAATGCCTTCAATGTATCTGCTCCCTGAGGAAAGGAAACAATTTGAAATCTTTACTCTAGATCAAGGGTCTCAAACGGTGGCCCTCCAGATGTCGCAAAACTTCAACTCCCAGCATGCCCGACAGCTGTTAGCTGCAGCCAATGGCTGTCTAGGCATGTCCAGGCATGCTGGGAGATGAAGTTTTGCAACATCTGGAGGGCCACCAGTTTGAGACCCCTGCTCTAGATTAACATAACAATGTAATATTAGAATGATGACATCATAACAATTTTCTCTTATATACCTGTAGTTGATAAAACATAAATTTAATTCCATGGGGACAGTTTATCTTTAGATTTACATTAGCTCTTTTGTTGTTTTTTTTACATTTGTTGTAGTTTACACAAAACTGTGGTTTTCACAGCTATTTGGCGACTTTTTAACCTTAGCCTTTTACTAAATGTGCTGTTTATTAGGTCTAATTTTTATTTATTTATTTTTGCCTTTGCAGTGGTTACCGATTTATTGTAAGTCACAAAAAAAAGGACCACTACAGCAAACTCACTTCAGCCCAGATCATACTTTGGAACTGGCTTGGATCTATGCTATTTAGCATTTCATGAAGAACATGCATCTTTGAAAAAAATATGGGGTAAGTACACATGACATATGCACAGGCAAATAGGGTTATAAGTACTCGATTTACAATGATAACCTCCCCCCATTTCTTTACATGATGTGCACTTTAAGGAGAAGTGTCATTTAGGACAATTTATCCCCTATTCAAAGGATAGAGAATAAGTGTCTGATTGTGATTGTGGGGGGTCGGACCCCTGGGACCCCCCCCCCTGCGGTCTCCTGTATTGTGCCCCGTCTCTTCTCGTGAATGGAGCGGGGGTCAGCACGCACCCTCCATCAATCTCTATGGGAGAGCAAGAGATACACGAGTACGGCACATGTGTATCTCCAGGGCTCTCCCCTAGAGATGCCAGGAGGGGGCGTGTTGCCCACTGCTTTGTGCGGTGGTCAACACAGCTCCATGCACAGAGTGGTACCTGCCTGGAAGAGCCGAGGTGACGGGCAGGAGGTCCTACCAGTCAACCCCCCTCTGATCAGACACTTATCCACAGGATAGGGGATAACTTTGAGCATGAACTATCATCATCATTACACCTTATAGGAGTTGCAGCTAATGGTTTGGTGCAGCTAGCTTTTCCTTTACCAAGGACTGTTCCATGATGGGAGTAGTAGTACCTTTGCTAATAGACAGATCGCCCCAGGTGTCACTCCTGACACCCGCTGCAATCGTCCTGTATAATGTATAGATGCGGGTGGCATTCTCGCATCTAGATAGGACGAACGCATCGGGTGTCAGGAGTGATACCTGCTGTGATCTGTCCTTAACTGCAGGTACTACTGCTCCCAACATGGAGCACACTCTGCTCCATGCGGGTAGCTGTAGTACCTGCATTAACAGACAGATTGCAGCGGGTGTCACTTCTGACACCTGCTGCGATCGTCCTGTATAATGTATAGATGCAGGCAGTCGGCCACTCTTCTCTGGTCCCACTGTAGTATGAGTATATGCCATATATATACCTATTATTCATATTTCCCGCAGAGAGCTGTGATTGGCTGGAACCATCTGGCCAATCACAGCTCCCTGTGGGAAATATGAATAAGTGATGTGAATTCTATTCACATAACTGGCCGGCCGGAGTGTAGTGCAGAGATGCGAGCGCAGGAGACAGCTGCTCCATCTCTAAAATAGATAGGACAATTGCATCGGGTGTCAGGAGCGACACCTGCTGTGATCTATCTATTAGTACAGGTACTACAGCTCCCATCATGGAACAGTGTGTTCCATGCTGGGAGTAGTAGTACTACCTAAAAGATTTAAAAAATAGAGAAAAAAAGTGATACACACATACACACACTTTATTAAACACAATATTAAAATACATTACTAATAAAAAAAAATTATTATAAAAAATATATTATTTTTGCATTTAAACGGCCCCTTTCTACATTTTTATTATTGTCGGCTACATTTTTAGGTCCCTGCCTGCCTACATAAATTGATCCCTGTTTAAAAATTAACCTTAACATCTTTTTTGTCCTTCAATTTTCGGGAGTCAGCAGGGACCAAAAAATACAGCACTCACTATCAAAAATGATTGAGCAGTGCATTTCATAATTTTATTTTCTAGTTTTTGTTCTAAATCATATATTTTTTCTTTTCATGTAACTTTTTTTTTTTGCCCCATTTATTTTATTTTTTCGGGCATTTAGCGGTGCTGCCATGAATAATTGCGGGGGTCAGAGATGAGCCGAGGACAGGAACATCAGTAATATGTATACTACAGTAGGCAAAAGAAAGGCTGAGTTTCCCTGATTTACCAAAAATCCATAAATTTACAGAGGTCTTCTATCAGAAAGCAAAGATACTTCAAATTGTAATTTGCGGAGGCAGATGGCCGGGACAATAATGTATGTATGTATTTAATGTAATTGTGAAGGACGATGTCATTATAATTATTAATTACAATGACATCGGCCTTCACAAGAAACAATACCGTTTTTTAGATAACTTTTTAAAGTTTTCAAATCCATAACCGAAATTTCAGGTTGTCTATATTACACTCTACAACCAGCAACCCCCCTTACTTTCCTGATTCATATCTTCAGGAATACATTAACAAACTTCCAAGTTATTTAAAGAACTCAGCTACGATACATACAGGAGAAATTCAATTATTTACTGCTAAAGCCAGGTTCACATCACCTCCGAGGCACGGTTATGTCATCATTGTCTCAAATCGGCTGCAAATGTATCTGTACCTAGATCGACACAAGAATCATTACACAGAGTATGACCCAAACGAAGTCACTAGCTGACTATGTTTAGGTCATTGAATTGAACTGGTTCCATGCCGATCCAAGCACACATATGTTGGCAGACGATTTTGAGATATTGGTGACATAACCAATCCTGATGAGAACATCCTAACCATGGATGCATCTGCTCTTTTTTCTGCATTTAAAATGAAGTGGGATTATTTTGCACAAAACATTATCTAACTCCATCCACCCCCCCCAGGATACTAAAATATCTACTGCAGTCATATAATAGATACATTATACAATGATGTCAGAGTTTCAAGGTAATGAGCAAACAATAACTATTAAACTGACTTTAGACATAAGCTTGAAAGAAACAACATAACTAAGCATGCTACCAATATTCTCAAAAATAAATAAATAAATAAAAAAGCTCCACAAATGCATAAGGAAAGCCTTGATACACTTTAAATACAGTATAAGTGTGTGATGTTTTTCCCCACCTCCGTGGGCACCATAATACAAAAATAACTTTGCCAAGACAATCCTTTTAACCCCTTAAGGACAACGGGCATAAATGTACATCCTGATGTGCTGAGACTTAGCATACCAGGACATATATTTACATCCTGTACATGACGAGAGCACCAGAACAGTGCTCGCATCATGCACAGCAGGTCCCACCGCTAATGGTGGACATCAGTGATCCCGCTGATATCTGCCATTAACCCCTCAGATGCCGTAATCATACAGATCACAGCATCTGTGGCAATGCAACACTTTGAATGGATGATCGTATCGCTGGCGGCATGCATAGCACTGAACAGTATTAGCAATCAAATGATTGCTATAAATAGTCCCCTATGGGGACATAAAAAGTGTAAGAAAAAATAAAGTAAAAAACTGTTTAAAAAAACTTGCTGACTGACATAGAGGGGGAGAGTGCCCTGTCCTCAAGGGCTTACAATCTACAAGTACAATTGGTCATGCAAAAACAAACCTTTACATGGGTCTATGAATGGAAATATAAAAGAGTTATGATTTTTAGAAGGCGAGGAGGAAAAAACGAAAACGCAAAAATAAAATTGGCTGTGCCCTCAAGCCCAAAATGGGCTGTGTCCTTAAGGGGTTAATACAGAGGGCACAAAAATCCATCATTTTTCTCCATCTGTTAATTTTGTCTTTAAAAAAAAATATGGAAATATGTTATGAGGGAAAGGGTAGACTCGGGAAGTTGTAGTACCAGTGGGAAGGTGTGGTGCAGTTACAAGGCAGGTGTGATGTAAATGTTTTAGAATGTTATTTACAAAAAATATCAGCCAAGTCAATGTAAGCCTCAGGTAGGCTAAGCCCTAGTGGACTCTCCTTGCATGAAAAAGGTGGACAAATGACTGGTAGTCAACATGACAAGTAAGCTCTACAGAGTTTTTTTTGTGTGTTTGTTTGTTCCGCCCTTTACCCATCCTACTATTTTCCCGGGTCGGCCCCTTATACACAGCACACTAATATAAATCCGCCCTGGTTGGGATACACTATCATACACACACAAAAGGGACTACAACTGCCAGCATGTGTCATTCAGGAGTCTTCAGTATAACACCAGCATGCTGCCTCTGTAGTGTGATGGGGGTTGTAGTTCACCACACCTCTGTAGGGCATACACCAGTGTTTCCCAACCATTGTGACGCCAGGTGTTGCAAAACAACTCCCAGCATGCCCTGACAGCCTTTGGGCATGCTAGGAGTTGTAGTTTTGCAACAGCTGGAGGCACATTGGTTGGGAAACACTGGTGTAACATGAGTTTTATGCTGAATAGGCTAGAACAGTGTTTCCCAACCAGTGTGCCTCCAGCTGTTGCAAATCAAATCTACAACTCCCAGCATGCCCAAAGTCTGTCAGGGTATGCTGGGAGTTGTAGTTTTACAAGCCACACTGGTTTGTAAACACTAGCATACACACGCATAACAGGGACTACAACTCCCAGCATGTGTCATTCAGGAGTCCACCTCCCCCCCCTTCACATATAAAGATCATTCCCAGTTTGAGATTTATTCCCCTGCAGTCCATACATCCCCAGCCCATGCACCTTCTCATCCTCCCCTTCAGATAACACACATCTTCTCTGTGTTCCGTCTCCTGTGCAGACCTGCATCTTCAGAAGACAGAGCAGGGGGAGGGGAGGTGAGGAGCTGTGTACTATGGCTTCTCATGCAGACCTCAGGAGGGGGGGGGGGGGAGATGAGGGGGCGTGGCTTATTTCTCATGCAGACAGAGAGAAAAAAAAAGCTATGACATCTTTTCCACAGCAGACTCAGAACATGGCCACTGTGGACAACAGTAAAAGAAAACCCTCTGAACTACAGAACTTCCCGCCTAACAAACAGGTAAGAAAAACACACACATGCTGCCAAAACATATAACACATGTATATTGCGAAAAAACTAAACTTACAAAGATGCCATATAGTCAAAAAAAGTTACCACCGGAGTACCCCTTTAAGAAACAGTGTCGGTCTATAGATACATTTTGTCTTCACTGCATCTATCAGAATCATTTTATTACCTTTCAGATGTTACAAGATGTGTAACTTACTCCTGAAAACAACACTTACACTTTACCACAATGCCCACTGCTCCGTCATTGTTATCAGCTCAAAGTACCCAAGGCCTTTAACCCTGCACTGAATTTGTCATCATCAAATTGTTATTTTTTGACTTGCCTTTGCTCTGTCTAAGGCCTCGTAATAATGTTTTATTTTCTACACTTCAGAGGAACATCAAGGCCAAACTGGCATTTAAATCCATTTTGACGTGACATGCCCTGTAGACAGCTGGTTTATGGTACTGTACTGGTCATATTCTGTATGGCATCTTTTTATTGTGCACCTCTCTGAAAATTATTCTAACTCAAGTGATCTGGAACTTTGCAGCTTCTACACAGAATGTTTAGTCACAATACTTGTTTATAATATGTAGGCCCAGAAATGTGCAATTCAAATATTACCAAAGTAATAGTAGTATGTAATGCCAAAGAATATTGTATAATTTATTGCTAGAACACCAAAACATGCTTTTCGAATGTACAATATAAATGTCCTTTGTCGTAGCATGCACTACACAATGCTAGCCAGGAAACTGAAGCACAGGGAACATTGCTGGCATAAGACATGGTGCCGCCCTGCCAAAAGGAGACGGACGCTAAAAGGCAACAGTTTCAGACTTCTACCCAGTACAAAAAATGGGTCTAAAGCTAGTTTCACACATAACAATTGTGATGCCAGCCTAAAAATCTATACCATAATCTGTAGTGAACGCAGTGTTGTATACGAATTTCGTTATTGGCTTTGATGCACAATTAAGTGGTGGATTTCGCTTATAGAGATGCAAAGATAAAATTCATTTCTACAAAAGATTAGGCATGCTGCAGATCTGTGCTGTAGATTTATTTTTTTATTTTTTTATTTTTTTTACAACCCCATTTGGGAGTCTGGAGAAGCTGAGGGCCAATAATGCTGTGCTATTGATCAGTATTACCTGTCTAACAATTGCAGATTCCCTATGGAAAGTGTAAAAAAAATAATAAAAATAATGATGTAATTAAAGGGGTTCTCCTTAACCTACTTTCCACTGCCTTAACCTACTTGTGGCAGTTAGTTAGCTCTGTGGCTATATGATATTATGGCTTTTTTTCCGGTTGCTCACGGTACTGTATGTGGTGTTTTTCTTACCTTGGTTCCAGACCCGGAAGCGGGTTTCTTCATTTGCTTCCTGCCTAGCCTCGACCACTTTTTTTTTCTTCCGCCGCCATCTTGCTATCAGGACGTCACCGTGGAGGTTGGTGTGTGGGAGGCCGGCCTGCCCCTTGCTCCGTACGTGCCCGTCTGCAGCACGACTGAATCCTCTGGCATCATCAGCGCGCACCTCCTTACTTTCTGCTTCTTCTAAGAAGAATGCGGATTGGGCTGCTTTTGGCAAATCGGATCCCGTGATGGGCGCATGCGCAGTTCGTCCTCGCATGTGCCATTGTGATGTCAGCGCGCTGATGACGCCAGAGGATTCAGTCGCGTGGGAGGCGGGCACGTAGGGAGCGAGGGGCAGGCCGGCCTCCCACACACCACCCTCCATGGTGACGTCCCGATGGCAAGATGGCAGCGAAAGAAAAAAAATAAAGTGGTCGAGGCTAGGCAGGAAGCAAATGAAGAAACCAGCTTCCGGGTCTGGAACCAAGGTAAGAAAAACACCACATACAGAACCGTGAGCAACTGGAAAAAAAAGCCATAATAACATATAGCCACAGTACTAACTAACTGCCACAAGTAGGTTAAGGCAGTGGAGAACCCCTTTAATGTGACTAACCCCCCCCCCCCCATAAAAATGTTAATCATACCCCCCCCCCTTTTTTTCATTTAATGCAAACTAAATAAGAGAAATTTGCAACCTATAAAAATTATAACGTTAATGAAACCGCAATGTAAATGTAAAAAAATATCAGTGCGGAATAGCAAATTTTTGGTCACTTTATGAATGAATAAAAACCAATCAAAAAGTCCCATCCCATAAAAACAAAAATAGTACTGATAGAACCTTATAAGAGTCATAGGTGGATAACCCTATGAGAGTCATAGGTGGATAAATTAAAGCATACTTATTTTCTTTCAAAAAGTAAACTTTTTTCTAAAGTTGTAAAAAAAATACAAAAAACCTGTATTGATTGTGTCACATTGTTATTGTATTGACCTGCAGAATACAGAAAAAAGTAATTTTAAGTGTTCTGCATAGAAATGTAACCCTCAATCAAATAACTTGTTTTGCAAAAAAGTTGCAAAACAAGCCCTATATGGTCCTGTAGATGAAAAATTTTAAGTCTTATGGCTATTAAAAGGCGAGGAGGAAAAGATGAAAATAAAAAAATGAAAAATCGCTGTGTCCTCAAGGGGTTAAGTATATAAACCACACCAATGCATGTCAGCAAATAAAATCATTGTAATCATTTGTCCCTACAGAATAAAGATAACGTGTCATTTAATCTATAAAGTATATGGCGTATAAATAAAGAAAACTAAAGTTGTTTTTCTTTTGTTTAACCGTACATTTTGTGGTAAAATGATTACATTGTACAATTGGTCCAGGAAACAACAAGCCCTCAAACGAAAATAACTTCATCATTAGGGGTTAAGTCCCTGTAGGGGACTTTTTTAAGCAATCATTAGATTGCTTATACTGAACAATGCTGTTAGCATTACTTAGTCACATTGGGGACTTAGGTGATTGGAGACAAACCTTTTAAATGTCCTGATCATTAATGGCAGTCATTGACTGTGAGTTGCGGCTGCTGATGACCATGCATATACGGCATTGTGCATTAGGACCCACACTACAGCGCTGTATATTTACGGAGCTTGTTGTGAAGTGGTTAAAGTAGTTGCTGTTGTTTAATTAGAATACTCATGTTTACATTCACAATCTGCAAACCCCAGACCAATAAAGTCTGGTTCACAGTTAATAAGTGGATACTTTGGGGGACAAATTGCCAAACTGATGATTTGTGAAGTATTTAAATGACATTGAATTCCTGACAATATGGGTTCAGGTTGAGGAAACAAATTGGCTTTTGCTCATCTAATGGAAAGCAATATATTTTTTCCTCAATCCATTGGGCACACTGAAAAATGAATCAAACTCTTGAACAGTACCTTTACTCATAAGTCATAAGTTGTCTTTAGGATAACTGGGTGGACAATCAACCTACAGCTGAATTTGCATTTAATAACCAAGTGTAGTTCAACATTATAAAGTCCTTTCTGTGCTAAGAAATACCTTCAACTAGTCTTCATTTCTGATTTAACATACACTACCTCTATGAGACTGAACTCTCAGTGACATGATTACAAAAAGGTCAAGAAAAGACTGTTGTGCATTTGAACAATGCTTAAACAGGCTGCAGATAAACACTATTCCACAGAATATATGCCCTACATGGGCCACCAAAGGATGTCGAAATGCCCCATCCAGCCAAGCAAGCTGTTTTATGCAATTTGTTTATCTTTCATTAACTTTAATGGGAGTTGAATAAATAGCGTAGCACCTTGAGCTACACTGGGTATGTAACTCCCAGGTGGGATCTGCATCTATCAGACCTGTGCATATAGTATAAATGTCATTATACTGACCAGTGGTATCTCAGGGGATAGACTCCCACTAATCAGCATATAAAAGTGTATCACAATAATGTTATCACTTGCCTGACTGTGCTAAACCTTTAAAGGGCTACTCCACTGCCCCAGCGTTCAGAACTTTTTGTTCCGAACACTGTGTGCGTGCTGCGGGGGTCGTGACATCACACCAGGCCTCTCAATGCAAGTCTATGGGAGCTGCCACACCCCCTCCCATAAACTTGCATTAAGGAGGCGTGGCGTGATGTCACGAGGGGCGCGACTGTGACAACCACGACCCCCACAGCCCGCACCCAGTGTTCGGAACAGAATGTTCTGAATGCTGGGGCAGTGGAGTACCCCTTTAATTCTACCATATGCAGCAGTTTGGCAGTTGCCCAGCAGTCCAATAGCAGCTTTTATTAATAAAAATTTGAATAATGTTAATGTAAAGCCACACATGAAAACCCTTTTCAATTAGGCTATATTATTAAACCCAGTAAAATACCCCCTGATGTTCTACTAGAAGATCAACAATACAGTAAGATACTTATCCCAAGGAGTTTTTGTGTTATCTCCACCCCCTTCCCCTTCTTAGGTGGGTTTCACATGAGCTTTATAAGGATACATTTTCATTTAAAAAACAACAGCCTCAATGAGATCATTGATTCACCTCAACCAGTCAGCAGCATGAAGAGTGTTTACAAGGCATGCTATCATAGAACTTCTCATGAATTGTGCTTAAGCTCTTTTTAGCCATTAGTGCTAATTATTGGTAATATAAGGCTTGGCCTGCAACATGTTGATGGGCTCATCTTATTAATTACACAGACCTAGAAATCACCATTTGTTGGAAGCACAGCTCCTCATGTAAACAGGGGATGTGCTGCTGACAAAAATGGCAAGTGAATAGCCACACAAACAATTTAGTGATTGGTTTATCTGAAGGGTCCCTTTAACAAGTGCTGATCTACTTCTATACAGTCAATAAGTGCTCTTATAGGGCAGCTGTCCACTCGTGTAAAATAAACTTTACTGCTATAAATTATAAGGAAACTTATGTCCTGTGTACATAATTTTATTTTGGATCAAAATTTGAACTTTGCGTAGAGTAATAATGTGTTCCTATTGAGGCAGGCTTTTTGTACTTTCACATAGTTGTATACAATATTACTTTTTTCATGTTAGGCAGGGATCGGTTAAGCTCTTATCTTATCCCAACCACTGTTCCTACCTACTTGGGTCACCCGCCCTAAGTGGAGGCCCCCAAATGACTGACTGTCCTTATCCCGACTTAGTGCACGGGGTGCTAAAGGAATGGTCGGACAGGCTTGGTTAATACCAAATAGTAACGTCTAGGACAGAATCAGAACTCAATGGAAAATGATAGACAGGTCAAAGTGTCAGAACCAGGAGGGCAAAAGCAGTACAGACTCAGAACCAGAGAAAGCAGTTTCACTGCTTTATAGTGGAATATAGTGCAATATGCGGTACCCAATAATGAACCACAAAGACTGCAATATATAAGACAATTTCTAGTCCTATTTTAAGTTACAACACCCTACATCTTGTTTTCCAATGGGTACAGGTCTAAATATGCAATATTGGGCTTTAGGAGTCTAGCAGAAGACAAGATCATTTGAGGTTGATTTTGGTAATGTCTTAATAATTATGGACCGATTTACAGATAACTTATTTGGCAATGAAGACAACAATGTTTACAATTAAAAATAAACATGTGTTGAATAGAGCATGGTTCCTCAGAAAACCCACAGTGCCCATATTAAGCACTGTGTTTTAATGGGTAGTACAAAGGGTTATGTGTGTGAGGCTTTGGTCAGTATTTTTTTATATCAATTAATTTTCCTTAGAATTATACACAAGATCAAAATATTAAATCACAACTTTCTTTTCATACATCATATCCCCATACCCTTAATAGCCATTTCAATCGACATTCTGACAGGTAAAATAGGAAAACATTGGCTTTGCAATAAGTAACCTTTTTGTGAAATTCAAGAAATTGTAAATTGACAAGAATATGGTGCACTCAAGAGACTAAATGTAGGCAAATAATGCCTAGCAATTTCCAACGAATAGTAATAGTTAACATGCTTTTGTTTTTCCTTTAATAAGCTTGTGAACATGACTATTTCTGTTTTTCTTTTATATGATTTCTACATTATAGAAGCCACAGCAGCCAAGGAAATTGTTTAAAAACAATTATATTTGTTACAGTGAAACAATTCCCAAATTAATGTATTCACAGGAGAGCTTTAACCCCTTAAGGACTAAGCCCTTTTTCACCTTAAAGACTGAACCCTTTTTTACAATTCTGACCACTGTCACTATGTGCATTAATAACTCACCGAACATACCGATTATTCAGATTTTTTCGTGACATATTGTACTTTAATATAGTGGTAAATTTTTGTCGTTACTTGCATCCGTTCTTGGTGAAAAATCCCCAAATTTCATGAAAATTTTGCATTTTTCTAACTTTGAAACTCTCTGCATGTAAGGAAAATGGATATTCCAAATAAATTATATATTGATTCACATATACAATATGTCTCCTTTATATTTGCATCATAAAGTTTACATGCTTTTACTTTTGGAAGACATCAGAGGGCTTCAAAGTTCAGCAGCAATTTTCCAATTTTTCAAAAAAATTTCAAAATCGAAATTTTCAGACACCAGTTCAGTTTCAAAGTGGATGAAGGGTCTTCATATAAGAAATACCCCATAAATGACCCCATTATAAAAACTGCACCCCCAAAGTATTCAAAATGACATACAGAAACTGAAATTCTAAATCTTCATTTTTTACACTCTTGTTCTTGTAGACCCAGTTTTTGAAATTTTACAAGGGGTAAAAGGAGAAAAAGCCCCCCAAAATTTGTAACCCAATTTCTCTCGAGTAAGGAAATACCTCATATGTGGATGTAAAGTGCTCTGTGGATGCACTACAAGGCTCAGAAAGGAAGGAGCGACAATGGGATTTTGGAGAGTGAGTTTTTCTTAAACATTTTTTGGGGAGCATGTCCCCCACTACACCCCTCAAGGAACGTAACAAGGGGTCCAGTGAGCCTTTACACCCCACAGGTGTTTGACGACTTTTCGTTTTACCCCCAATTTTTTATTTTTACAAAGGGTTATAGGAGAAAATACCCCCAAATGTGTAACCCCATCTCTTTTGAGTATGGAAATACCCCATGTGTGGACATCAAGTGCACTGCGCGCGAACTACAATGCTCAGAAGAGAAGAAGTCACATTTGGCTTTTGGAAAGCAAATTTTGCTGAAATTTTATGTTGCCAGAACAGCAAAAAAAAAAAAAAAGAAACATGGCATACTATTTTGGAAACTACAATCCTCAAGGAATGTAGCAAGGGGTACAATGAGCCTTAACACCCCACAGGTGCTTGACAAATTTCCACTAAAGTTGGACATGAAAATGAAAAATTAGATTTCTTCCACTAAAATGCTGGTGTTGCCCCAAATTTTTCTTTTTCACAAGGGATAACTGGAGAAAAAGCCTCCAAAAATTTGTAACCCCATTTCTTCTGAGTATGGAAAAACCCCATATGTGGATGTAAAGTGCTCTGCGGGCAAACTACAATGCTCAGTAGAGAAGGAGCGCCATTGAGCTTTTGGTGAGAGATTTTGGTTGGAATAGAAGTGGGAGGCCATGTCCATTTACAAAGCCCCCTGTGGTGCCAGAACAGTGGACCCCCCCCACATGTGACCCCATTTTGGAAACTATACCCCTCATAGAATTTAATAAGGGTAACAGTGAGTATTTACACCCCACTGGCGTTTGACAGATCTTTGGAACAATGAGCTGTGCAAAATAAAAATTACATTTTTCATTTTCGTGGACCACTGTTCCAAAAATCTGTCAGACACTTGTGGGGTGTAAATGCTCACTGTACCCCTTATTACATTCCATGAGGGGTGTAGTTTCCAAAATGGGGTCACCTGTGGGGGGTCCACTGTTCTTGCACTATGGGGGCTTTGTAAACACACATGGCTTTCAATTTCGGACACATTCTCTCTCCAAAAGCCCAATGGCGCTCCTTCTCTTCTGAGCATTGTAGTTCACCCGCAGAGCACATATGGGGTATGTTCTTACTCAGAAGAAATGGGGCTACAAATTTCCTATTCTCCCTTGTGAAAATAAAAAAATGTAGGTGAACACCAGCATTTTAGTGACATTATTTTTATTTTTTTTGCATTTCCACATCTAAATTTAACGAAAATTCATCAAACACCTGTGGGGTGTTAAGGCTCACTACATCCCTTGTTATGTTCTGTGAGGGGTGTAGTTTCCAAAATGGGGTCTCATCTGGGTATTTATTGTTTTGTGTTTTTGTCAGAACTGCTGTAAAATCAGCCACCCCTGTGCAAATCCCCAATTTAGACCTCAAATGTACATGGTGCGCTCTCACTCGCCTTGTTGTGCGCCCGAAGAGCAGTTTACGCCCACATATGGGGTATTTCCGTACTCAGGAGAAATTCCGTAACAAATTTTATGGGTTCTTTTTTTCTTTTACTGCTTGTGAAAATTAAAAGTATGGGGCAACACCAGCATGTTAGTGTAAAAATGATAATTTTTTACACTAACATGCAGGTGTAGACCCCAACTTTATCTTTTCATAAGGGGTAAAAGGAGAAAAAGCCCAAAATTGTAGCGCAATTTCTCCCGAGTACGGAGATACCCCATATGTGGCCCTAAACGGTTTCCTTGAAATACGACAGGGCTCCAAAGCGAGGGAGCGCCATGCGCATTTGAGGCCTAAATTAGGGATTTGAATCCACAACAAAAATACCCTACAGCAGTGTTTCCCAAATGGGGTGTCTCCATCTTTTGCAAAACTCCTGACATGCCTGGACAGTCAGTGGCTGTCCGGCAATACTGGGAGTTGTTGTTTTTCAACAGCTGGAGGCTCCATTTTGGAAACAGTGCCGTACAAGACTTATTTTTTTTATTGGGGGGGGGCAGGGACTGACTGTGTAGGGGTATGTGTATATGTAGTGTTTTACTTTTTATCTTGTGTAGGTGTAGTGTAGTGTAGTGTTTTTAGGGTACATTCACATGGGCGGGTTTACAGTGAGTTTCTAGCTGGGAGTTTGAGCTACGGCGGAAAATTTGCCGCATCTCAAACTTGCTGCAGAAAACTTGCTGTAAACCCGCCCATGTGAATGTACCCTGTACATTCACATGGGGGGGGGGGGGGGGGGGGGGGAACCTTCAGCTGTTGCAAACCTACAACTCCCAGCATGCACTGACAGACCATACATGCTGGGAGTTGTAGTTCTGCAACAGCTGGAGGCACATTGGTTGCGAAACACTGAGAGTTTGTTGCTTAACTCAGTGTTTCGCAACCAGGGTGCCTCCAGCTGTTGCAAAACTTGAACTCCCAGCATGTACAGTCTCTCAGTGCATGCTGGGAGTTGTATGTTTGCAACAGCTGGAGGCACACTAGTTGCAAAACACTGAGTTAGGAAACAAACTCGGTTTCGCAACCAATGTGTCTCCAGCTGTTGCAAAACTGCAACAATCAGCATGCATTGATAGTCGAAGGGCATGCTGAGAGTTGTAGTTTTGCAACAGCTGGAGGCACACTGCTACAACTCCCAGCATGCCCTTTGGTAGTCTGTGCATGTTGGGAGTTGTAGTTATGCAACAGCTGGATGCACACTTTTTTGTAGAAAAAAAATGTGCCTCCAGCTGTTGCATAACTACAACCCCCAGCATGCACAGACTACCAAAGGGCATGCTGGGAGTTGTAGTTGGGACTCCAGCTGTTGCAAACTACAACTCCCAGCATGCCATTTGGCTTTGCATGCTGAGAGTTGTTGCTAAGCATCAGCAGGAGGTGAAGAGGCCTCACCTCCTGCTGTATACTGCTGCCGGGACTGCCGCCGCTGCTGCCACTGATCCTGTTGCTCCTGTCGCCGCCACCGCTCCTGAGGGAACCCCCGCTGGACCAGGGAAAGGTAGGAGACCCCGCCGGCCCGATCGTCGCCATGATCGCCGTCCCGATCATCGCCCAGCAGGGTCGTGATTGGTAATTCGTTCCGACCGATTAATCACGTGATCGTGAGGCGGCACCCCTGCTACCTCACTCCTGCTGGGTAAGGGTGAATGGGGCTGTCTCGGACAGCCCCATTCACCCTTTTTTTCCCAGTCACTGGGTCACCAGAGACCCGATTGACCCGGAATCGCCGCAAATTGCCGGTCTGAATTGCCGGTCTGTTCGCCGACATGGGGTGTCTCAAGACCCCCAGGGGTTTGCACGGGGTGCCTGCTGATAGATATCAGCAGTCACCCCATCCCGGTTTTTCTCAATAGGACTGTATATAAAAACATTTTGCTCAGTTTCCCTTCTACAGCCTCTACAGAGTTCTTTTTCGGGGAGATTTATCAAAACCTATGTACAGGAAGAGTGGTGCAGTTGCCCATAGCAACCTATCAGAGTGTTTCTTTTAGTTTTTAGAGTCCATTTTAAAAGTCGAAGCGATCTGATTGGTTACTATGGGCAAATGGTCAACTTTTCCTCTGCGCAGGTTTTGATAATACTCCTTATTTGTCTAACTTTGTAAACAACCCATTTACCCCTGCAAACTCGATTATATCTGCATTCTATCTACAATCAGTGTGAGTTGCCCTCCAATGTCCTCTTTACTCTGTAAGGCCATATTTTATGCAAATTTATAACATTTCTATTCACATTTTACATTTTCTTTCTTGTTACAGATTTTGGAAATCATAACCTCTAGATACAGTTTTTTTTTTCCCCCCCAGCTTTTTCCAATTAACCTCAGGTTAAAATTTAAAGGCTATGGACAATTGGACAATTTGAAAATGCCAAAGTTATTTCTCGTACAGAGTTCAGGATGGTTAATGACGACAACTGCCTGGGACATAAACATGCAAGGGTGAAGGACCTGCCCTTATTAAGACTCCTATTGATCTCTGAAACCTCAAGGTCCAAATAAGTACAACTTTGGGAATGGAAAGGCACCTTTTCTCCAGCCAAACATAAAAAAAATAAATTGCCTATATTGTAGAAAATTGACATTTTATACACAAATAGCAACTGGATTTTTATACCAAAGCATGTCTACTAAATTGGTTACATTACAATATTCATGTCATAACTAATACCTAATACGTTCTTTGCATCTTTAAATATAAAGCTGTGTATAGTACTGCAGTGGTATTTTCTATCATTTTTTTTAAATGGTTTTATTATTTATTTTATTTTTACTGTTTATAAATATTTTATTTTTTTTCTTACATGGCCAAGCTGGTTCTTACAATGTCTTAAAATCTTAACTTATGAAATGGTTGACTAATCATTCAAACAGAGGTGAACGTGAGATCAGATTACAGCCGCAGTATCACTAATTCACTAAAATCACATGATGCTAAAAGCATATCTTGTTTCATGTTATCTCCGAGGCGAAACAAACTGTCCTCCATTGTCAACACTGTTTCATTCCTATTGTGCACTTGGTGTAGGGAATCATTGTCCGCCTGCTCTTTGTACATATATAGAGAGACAAAGTTTGCTTTAAATTCTTTACTTAGATTCTGCATATTTGTGAGCCGTGATGGAGAAAGACTGCGATATCGATGGATGTCCATGTATTGATCATTCTCTCTGGAACATGAATTGTGATGAAAATGACATTGCAGACAATTTCATTTGCCAGTAAGTCTCTTAAAATCTTTTTGAATTTATCTTTTAGGTATATATAGTTTATATTGAATATATGTATATTAATAGGCTTTGAGGTGGACATCCTCTCTTGGAAAAGCACAGTGTAGGAGTTTAGACTGTAAATTGAAGGGAATTATTGATAATGTTATAAAATATGTCAAATAAATTGTAAACAGTGTGTCATAGAAATACTATACATGGATCTACCTTTCTTTTGTATATACTTTTACATTACAATGATGTGCTATGCAAGTGACAACATTTCTGTGTATATTTATGATGAAATAGGTTATCGTATATATTTTTACTTTGACATAGACATGCTCTGGATATAAATATATAAAGCAAGTGTAAGGACAGTCCCCAGTTTCTTACATCAAACTTTTAGATTAAAGATTTTAGCCTCCATTACAGTTAATTGCTTACCCAGTTAAATATAATCCTCCCTTGTGCACAGAAGGTGAACAGTATGGGGTGTCTGTGATTTGATATAAAGCATCTTGCCATGTGGGAACAGTAGTAATGTGATCTTGCTGTCTTTCTTCCATACAAATGGCATCTTTGTCTTAAAACTAAAAACAGTAAAAAAACAGTAAATGATTGCCTATGATCGTAATAAGAAAAAGCATATATATATATATATATATATATATATATATATATATATATATACATACCATAATCTTATCAATATTTACACTTGATTACATATTTGTAATCAAAATTTACCTAAATTGTCTATTTACATTTGTTATATCCTTGCATAACATAATAATACTGTTAGTGTCATACAGTCTTTGTTTAGATTTTCTTATAGATTTTTTTTAAAGATTCTTTTTATTGCGTTTTAAAATGCTGGCCAGTCAAACAGCAGGGCAGGAAACTATCTGAGTTTATTTTCATTTATTCTGTCATGAAACATTCAAGGTAATGAAATTATTACATGATAATGAAAAAAACTACATTTCATAGGCAAAGCTTCCTGTATCTTTATTGACTTATTATTCAGTCGGTACAGCAGTTTTATTAAGTCGCCCGCTGAAGTTATTTTAGCGTAATGAGGATAATTTAGGAAACATTTGAGATAAAATGATCATTTAGAACCAGCCGCACAATGAATGTCAGCATTGTTTATTCCCCAATCTAAATAATTTTGAAGGCCGAGATGGAGCCACCTGATATGAGTCAGTCAGCGCTAACAGTAACACTTAGACTGAATATGTACCAGACAGTGGCAGTAGGTAGCTGAACCAATTATACCTATAAAAAGGTTAGACTGAGGTAAACTGCCATAAAAACCCAGTGTCAATCTTTCTGATCTAAAATGTGTCAGTTTTGCAGTTACAATATTTGATAGGTATAATCAGCCTAAAATATACTGAGCGTCAGAATGACTCACATACATTTTATGAAATAGAACACAAGACGATATGGCAGCTGCTGTACTTAAGTTTTAAAGTTCAATACCAAATACATTTTTAAATATATAATAATATTTTTTAAAGTAATTTAGAAGATTGTCAGCAGTAAAAGACCACATGGTCCTTCTAGTCTGCTCTTAGTTATTTAATTTTCAGGGAAAGATGATAAATAAACAAGGGCAAATTAGGTATTTTTTTAAAGCATACCTGTATTTACAAAAGAATTTTAAAAATCCTAATGGTTTTGTTACCTTAACCCGTCAGAGTGGTGTTAAGGAGATTTTAGTGTTATTGCAGAGACTCTGAGAGTTTCCTTTATGGTACATAACTAATACTTTCTCTCATGTGACATGACCAGAACTCAGCTGTTTGCCAGCAGTACTCACACAGGGACTTTCTTTCCACACATTGGCCCTCATTTACTAAGAAAATCGGGTTGTAAGTCTATGTTGCTTTCTTACCCGACTACTTTTTCCCCTGGTATTTATTATTATATCGCATACTGTTTGTCGCACGTGGGTTTTGTTGGTTTTGGTTTCCAACTCCTCTGAGCTCTCGGGAAAAAATCCACAACAATACAACAAATTCGGGTTGGAAACCTTAATAAATACGTGGGAAAGCTCAGAAATGTCGGGTTATGCCCCTTTTTCGGGTTTGGGAGAATCCACATCGGGTCCGTCGGGAAAAAATGTCGCATAGTGTCACAGACTGGCGCACGATGTCTGCGACATGGCGCAGACAAATATGCGACAAAAAAACCCGACAAAAGAGGTTGGGTTTAGAATAGTAAATGAGGGCCATTGTCTGGCCAATAACAGGGAAATACCTATTCCTACCTGCTTTTCCCTGACAGTGTTTAGAGGAAAAAACTGCAGCAGAATTACAGCTACATCCTCTGTACTATGCATCCCTATTACATCATTCATCCTTATGTGACACAGAATGACACATTTAATCTAAGGCAATGCATCCAAGGGAGAATATCTCCATTATATGCATACCTATGACACCATAGGGCAGGGTTAGTCTCCACTTTAAGTCAAGGGTTCCAGGGAAGAATTATTTCGTAATGCACGTTTTTTTTTTTTTAAATGACTGTATATAGAAGTCCAATAGGATTATTATAGAATCCTTGGGTGCTGATCCATAATAGGGGGGGGGGGGGGGGTGTGGATGAGCCCTTAATTTTATTTTTCATGAGTTCCCAATCCTTTATATATTTTACTATGTATGTTGAGAAGTGTAAATATGTGCAATCAATGGGGGAGATTTATCAAAACCTGTGCAGAGAAAAAGCTGACCAGTTGCCCATAGCAACCAATGACATTCCTTCTGCAAAATGAAAGAATTGATCTGATTGGTTGCTATGGGCAACTCAGCAACTTTTCCTCTGCACAGGTTTTGATAAATCTCCCCCAATATGTCAATATGTCCAGTACACAAAAATGTCTATACTATGTGCTTAATTGATGCAATAATGAATTATTTATAGTAGGTCATACAAAACCTGAGCATTTTAGCAAGTGCTTTTGATATACAAGAGTTTTCTATTCTAATGTTAAATTTAGGTAAAACATAAAACATTTATGACAGTAGATGGCATATAAGGGTATATTCACAGGTAGCATATTTGTTTCAGAAATGTTGACTATCCCTGCAAATCTGCAGTATGTGAACAATAACAGAAGTCTAGTGTAAACTGAGCAGAATACGAGATTATATGCTCATATAACAACAGCAAATCCCTGTCTGACCGACGGTCCAATAGCACAAAGTTACAGCATCATAGAGTTCTGCATTTCTATTTTATTCATAGAAATCTTACTTCCTTTAGGCAAGGTTTCCATACAGGTTTTTTCGCCCCAATTTAAAAAAAAAAAAATGCCACTGAAGTTTTCGAGCCAAAGTCAGAAGTGGATCCATAAGGGAGGAAAAGTATAAGTCCTTCCTTTATATTTCCCAGTTCCTTTTCAATACAGGAGTGGTTTTGGCTCAGGAACTGCAGGGGCAGTTTTTCAGAAAAAAAAACCCTGTGTGGAAGGAAACCTAGCCGTAGGGTGACTTTTTTTATTTTTTATTTTAGAAAACAGTTTATGCAGTTTTTATGAAAAAGCCTGAGGGGGATCCAGCAGAAAGTAGATGTATGGATGTATATTTCCCATCCTCCTTCAGTCCTCTTCTGGCTTTGGCTCTAAAAAAACTGAAGGGAAAACTGCAGCCTAGGAAATTTTGACTGACAACAGCCTAGGGCCACATTTCCATTTGGCAGTGTTTTGGAAAACTGGCACTGCTGTTTTTGAATCTACTTCTGGCTTCAGCTCAAAAAAAACTGTTTCCCACAGCTTCTCAGAGGACTTTTTTTTTTTTTTTAAATGTCAGAAGTGTCTTTTTTATGTCTTATTATTGCCATTCTTTAAATGGCGTCATTTTCTACAAGCATTGTGTCAGGGACCAACCAGGGGACAGGGAGAGTGAGCCCTAAATTGACCCTAAAACCGCTCTCCCTGCCTACTTGCCCATCCACCCTAAATGGTGGATCGACAATTGGGTGCCGGTCCCTCCCTGAACTAAAGTGCAGGGGCCTAAAAAAACATACTAATAAATAGTCAGTCACAAACCAGAAACATAACAGGAACATAGAACTCTATTCCCACTGAACACAAGACAGGAATCACAATCCCTTATAAAACCTCCACTAGACAGGTAATAGAGATCTAACATAGGACACTGTTCACACTGGACACAAACTGGACACTCCACTCCACTAAAGGAGTAGCCATTAATAATAAAGCCAAATAGACTACTGGCCAGCGGACACAATCCACTGTGTGGTCATGATGCTGGCCCAGTAAGAAACTGAAATATAATACATGAAACACTAGACAAAAAGTAGATAAGTCTGAATAGGCTCCAGGATACCAAACAGGAATATAACATATAGGGTACAGGTAACAAGCAAGACTCAGACATAGTGTGAATAGATACATAACAGAAAGGATATACAAATCCTAAAACCGACTATACAAACACAGATTAAAATCTACTACAAGCATTCCACCTATCCATGGCTAAAACTAGAAAATACAAAGTGTATGCTAAGAAAGAGATAGTAGATTAAAAGCTCAAATAAATAGTGTTTCACCAAGAGCTCCAAAGCAGCATGTCTAGCATGTTCGCAAGCCAGGATGTAATGATCTCAATCAACAGCAGTGAGGCTAGACTGGGCTGACTTTAAATAGACACACCCTAGGAGCTATTGGCTAGAAAGCAAAAGGCTTTTAACTATTTCCTGACCAGGGAACATAAAACTGTTCAAACACAACCAAACCAATAGCTGTGTGTGAACACTGGCCACTACAGACATGACACATTACTTAAGCATTACCAGGCTTGGCTTCTTGTATTATTGTATAATTGCAGTTTTTTATTTATCTATCAATCTATATGTATATATGGCAAAATTTATGTTTGGTGTGTGATTTTAATGCAGCATGCTGTTTTCATGTAATAATTGCTTAAAATGGCAGAATTTTTTTTAACAATTCCAACCATTTTCCATGAAGATGGCTCAAAAAATCTTAATAGAAAATTACTTGGAATGTTTGAAAAAAAAAAATGCCTATTTTAACCCCTTAAGCACTCAAAACTTTTTTAGTTTTTGCACTTCCGTTTTTTCCTCCTCACATTCTAAAAATCATAACGTGCTCAATTTTGCACCTCCAGACCCATATAAGGGCTTGTTTTTTGCATCATTAATTGTACTTGTACTGACATTACTTATTTATAACACAATCTGCAGCAAAAAAAATTATTTGTGGGGTGAAATGAAAAAAAAATTAGTTTTTAGGGCTTCCGTTTCTACGCAGTGCGCTTTTCGGTAAAAATGACACCTTATCTTTATTCTGTAGGTCCATATGGCCACAAGGATATACAATTTATGTAGGTTTTATTTATTTTACTAGTTAAAAAAAAAGATTATAACTACATGCACGAAAATTAGTATGTTTAAAATTGTCATATTCTGACCCCTATAACTTTTTTATTTTTCCACATACAGGGCTATATGAGGGCTCATTTTTTGCAACATGGTCTGTAGCTTTTATTGGTACCATTTTTGTTTTGATGAGACTTTTTTGATTGCTTTTTATTACTATTTGTATGGTATAGGAAGTGACCAAAAATTCACAAATTTGGTATTTTGTTACCTGTATGCCATCGACCGTGCAGTTTAGCTAACCTTATATTTTAATAGTTCAGACATTTACGCATACGGCAGTACAACATATGATTTTTTTCATGACATTATTTTATTAAAAAAAATAGGAAAACTTCTGATTGCATACACTGATCACTGCTATGCCATAGCATAACATTGATCAGTGTTATTGGCGCTCTGCTGCTCCAGCCTGCTGAGCAGGCTTGAAGCAGTAGATTGCCGATCGGATGACCAGGAGGCAGGTGAGGACCCTCCTGTCGTCCAGTAAGCTGATCGGGACATCGCAATTCTGTCGCAATAGTCCCGATCAGCTCCGCTGTGCTGCTGAGATAGTTTTACTTCCACTTTAGACACCGCAATCAACTTTGATCGTGGCATCTAAAGGGTTAATGCCAGGCATCGGTCCGATTGGCGGTGCCCGGCATTAGCCGTGGGTCCTGGCTGCCCGTAGCAACAGGGACAGACCGCATTTAACCCGTTGTCCGCTCGTGAGAACGGTTTAAACGCCGTTAACGGGATTCAGGACGTACAGGTATGCCATGAGTCCTTAAGGGGTTAAGCCATTTTTGCATGAAAAATGTCTGTTTTTTATGGCTGGAAATAACATTCATAAACATTGTGGGAATATGGTAAAGAATATGAATAGGCTGTAAAACTTTTTTTGGGCAGTAAAATCACCGGCTCCAAAATACAGGCAAAAATACATTGTGTGAACATGCGTTTTCATATGCATTATGTATGCAGTGAAAAAATGCATAAAAAACACTTCAATTGCAAAGTGAAAACACAAAAAGAAAACCATGAACAAAACCTGATCAAAATATAAATGTGTATGGGCACCTGGTAATTGCTGTGATTTGTAAAATAGTTTTAGGACAATTTAAGTAAAAATATAAATTATTGCCATATTTTTCCTACTTTGCTAAATCAGTATAATTACATAATGAAACAGTAAGCTTGTGCAGCTAATGCTAATAGATGTGTTACTGATGTATGAATAATTGCATATATATTTATAGAGAATATGCTGAAAGCATGTTTAATTAGACATCATTAAAATAACATTGCTCACATGACTCATGCACTGTATAAAAATGTACAACTGAGCGGACATGTTATGTCATCTGTCACTGGAGGAAAATGATGAAAGTGTTTGCATGCATTCTGCCCTTTCTTTACAAGTCATCTATATCATCTGTGTTTATAGAGGTAATTTGTGTATCAGCTGAGATGGCATACTTCTGGCATCCTGGACAAAGTCACACAATGCCAACCTGTTTAGTATAATCATAGAGGAGAAACATTTAGAATTCATTGCCAGTATTATTGCAACTGGAAACAAATGTGATACAATAATCCAATAGCATCATTCAACATTTTGTACCCCATAATTGTAAGCACTGCAGAATCTGTAGGCGCTATATAAATAAATAAATAAATTCAACATTACTGTTCAATTTAAGCAAATTGATTTTACGAAACACAATATTAGTGTACCTGAAAGGAATATGTTTTCTCTATTTGCACTGGCTACATTTAATGGGATTTTAATCTGATTATATGGCATTTCCTCTGGACATGACCAGACTTAGGGGTTAACCACCTGTGTGATTGTGTATATCAGCTGTCACTACTAAAAGGGGCACTGGAAGGAAGTCGAGACTAGTGTTGAGCGGCATAGGCCATATTCGGATTCGCGATATTTCGCGAATATATTGACAAATATTCGTTATATATACGCTAAATTCACATATTTGTAATATTCGTGTTTTATTTTTGCATATGCAAAAATTTGCGTATGCAAAAATTAGCATATGCAAAATTAGCATAAGCAAAATTAGCATATGCAAAAATTAGCATATGCATATTTCCGCATATGCGAAAATTTGCACGGCAGTCTCACACAGTAGTATTAGAGCCTTCTTTACACCACACAAGCTGGAAGCAGAGAGGGGTGATCACTGTGATGTTTACTGTGAAAAAAAAAAAAAAAAATATTCGTAATTACGAATATATAGTGCTATATTCGCGAATATTCGCAAATTCGCGAATATGCAATATTCCCGAATAAAATTTGCATTGCGAATATTCGCGAGCAACACTAGTCGAGACAGAGGGGATATGATCAAATCTAGTTTTAAATTAGAGGGGCAAACATTTAGTATTACTTTACGGAGAGAGTAGTGAATATATAGAATAGCTGTCACGATGCCGGCTGGCAGGTAGTGGATCCTCTGTGCCAGAGAGGGATTGGCGTGGACCGTGCTAGTGGATCGTTTCTAAGTCACTACTGGTTTTCACCAGAGCCCGCCGCAAAGCGGGATGGTCTTGCTGCGGCGGTAGTGACCAGGTCGTATCCACTAGCAACGGCTCAACCTCTCTGGCTGCTGAAGATAGGCGCGGTACAAGGGAGTAGACAGAAGCAAGGTCGGACGTAGCAGAAGGTCGGGGCAGGCAGCAAGGATCGTAGTCAGGGGCAACGGCAGGAGGTCTGGAACACAGGCTAGGAACATACAAGGAAACGCTTTCACTGGCACGATGGCAACAAGATCCGGCAAGGGAGTGCAGGGGAAGTGAGGTGATATAGGGAAGTGCACAGGTGAAAACACTAATTGGAACCACTGCGCCAATCAGCGGCGCAGTGGCCCTTTAAATCGCAAAGACCCGGCGCGCGCGCCCTAGGGAGCGGGGCCGCGCGCGCCGGGACAGGACCGACGGAGAGCGAGTCAGGTACGGGAGCCGGGGTGCGCATCGCGAGCGGGCGCTACCCGCATCGCGAATCGCATCCCGGCTGGAGGTGGTATCGCAGCGCCCCGGGTCAGTGGATCTGACCGGAGCGCTGCAGTGAGGAGAGTGTAGCGAGCGCTCCGGGGAGGAGCGGGGACCCGGAGCGCTCGGCGTAACAGTACCCCCCCCCTTGGGTCTCCCCCTCTTCTTAGAGCCTGAGAACCTGAGGAGCAGACTTTTGTCTAGGATATTGTCCTCAGGTTCCCAGGATCTCTCTTCTGGACCACAACCCTCCCAATCAACTAAAAAAAAGGTTTTGCCTCTGACCTTTTTAGATGCCAGAATCTCTTTGACGGAGAAGATGTCCGAGGAGCCGGAAACAGGAGTGGGGGAAACAGATTTGGGAGAGAAACGGTTGATGATAAGTGGTTTAAGAAGAGAAACGTGAAAGGCATTAGGAATACGAAGAGAAGGAGGAAGAAGAAGTTTGTAAGAGACAGGATTAATCTGGCACAAAATTTTGAAAGGACCAAGATAGCGTGGTCCCAACTTGTAGCTAGGGACACGGAAGCGGACATATTTAGCGGAGAGCCATACCTTGTCTCCAGGGGAAAAAATGGGAGGAGCTCTTCTTTTCTTATCCGCGAACTTCTTCATGCGTGATGAAGCCTGTAAGAGAGAATTTTGGGTCTCTCTCCATATGATGGAAAGATCACGAGAAATTTCATCCACAGCGGGCAGACCAGAGGGCAAGGGGGTAGGGAGGGGGGGAAGAGGGTGACGGCCGTACACCACGAAAAATGGGGATTTGGAGGAAGATTCAGAGACTCTGAAGTTATACGAGAATTCGGCCCATGGTAGAAGATCTGCCCAGTCATCCTGGCGGGAGGAAACAAAATGTCGTAAATAATCACCCAAGACCTGGTTAATTCTTTCTACTTGTCCATTGGATTGAGGATGATATGCAGAAGAAAAATTTAATTTAATCTTGAGTTGTTTACAGAGAGCCCTCCAGAATTTAGACACGAATTGGACGCCTCTATCCGAGACGATCTGCGTAGGCAACCCGTGAAGACGAAAAATGTGTACAAAAAATTGTTTAGTCAACTGAGGCGCTGAAGGAAGACCAGGAAGAGGGATGAAATGTGCCATTTTGGAGAATCGATCAACGACCACCCAAATAACAGTGTTGCCACGGGAAGGGGGTAAGTCAGTAATAAAATCCATACCAATCAGAGACCAAGGCTGTTCGGGGACAGGCAGAGGATGAAGAAAACCAGCGGGCTTCTGGCGAGGAGTCTTATCCCGGGCACAGATAGTGCAGGCTCGCACAAAGTCCACAACATCCGTCTCCAGAGTCGGCCACCAATAGAAGCGAGAGATGAGTTGCACAGATTTCTTGATGCCCGCATGTCCTGCGAGATGGGAGGAGTGACCCCATTTGAGGATTCCGAGGCGTTGGCGTGGGGAAACAAAGGTCTTTCCTGGAGGAGTTTGCCTGATGGAGGCTGGAGAAGTGGAAATCAGGCAGTCAGGAGGAATGATGTGTTGCGGAGAGAGTTCAACTTCAGAAGCATCCGAGGAACGAGAGAGAGCATCGGCCCTAATGTTCTTATCGGCAGGCCGAAAGTGGATTTCAAAATTAAACCGGGCAAAGAACAGAGACCACCTGGCCTGGCGAGGATTCAGCCGTTGGGCAGACTGGAGGTAGGAGAGGTTCTTGTGATCGGTGTAAATAATAACTGGAAATCTTGATCCCTCCAGCAGATGCCTCCATTCCTCAAGTGCTAATTTAATGGCTAGAAGCTCTCGATCCCCGATGGAGTAGTTCCTCTCCGCCGGAGAGAAGGTCCTAGAAAAAAAACCACAAGTAACAGCATGCCCGGAAGAATTTTTTTGTAGAAGGACAGCTCCAGCTCCCACTGAGGAGGCATCAACCTCCAATAGGAAGGGTTTAGATGGGTCAGGTCTGGAGAGCACAGGAGCCGAAGAAAAGGCAGACTTGAGCCGTTTAAAGGCGTCTTCCGCTTGAGGAGGCCAAGACTTGGGATCGGCATTTTTTTTGGTTAAAGCCACGATAGGAGCCACAACGGTAGAAAAATGTGGAATAAATTGCCTGTAATAATTGGCGAACCCCAAAAAACGTTGGATAGCACGGAGTCCGGAGGGGCGTGGCCAATCTAAAACGGCAGAGAGTTTGTCTGGATCCATTTGTAGTCCCTGGCCAGAGACCAAGTATCCTAGGAAAGGAAGAGATTGGCATTCAAACAGACATTTCTCTATTTTGGCATAGAGTTGATTATCACGAAGTCTCTGAAGAACCATACGGACATGCTGGCGGTGTTCTTCTAGATTGGCAGAAAAAATCAGGATATCGTCCAGATATACAACAACACAGGAGTATAAGAGATCACGAAAAATTTCATTAACAAAGTCTTGGAAGACGGCAGGGGCGTTGCACAGGCCAAAGGGCATGACCAGATACTCAAAGTGTCCATCTCTAGTGTTAAATGCCGTTTTCCATTCATCCCCCTCTCTGATGCGGATGAGATTATAAGCACCTCTTAAGTCCAGTTTGGTAAAGATGTGGGCACCTTGGAGGCGATCAAAGAGTTCAGAGATGAGGGGTAGGGGGTAGCGGTTCTTAACCGTGATTTTATTAAGACCGCGGTAGTCAATGCAAGGACGTAGAGAGCCATCTTTTTTGGACACAAAGAAAAATCCGGCTCCGGCAGGAGAGGAGGATTTACGGATAAAGCCCTTTTTTAAATTTTCCTGGACGTATTCAGACATGGCAAGAGTCTCTGGGGCGGACAGAGGATAAATTCTGCCCCGGGGTGGAGTAGTGCCCGGGAGGAGGTCGATAGGACAATCATAAGGCCTGTGAGGAGGTAGAGTCTCAGCTTGTTTTTTGCAAAAAACATCCGCAAAGTCCATATAGGCCTTAGGGAGGCCGGTTACAAGAGGAACCACAGAGTCACGGCAAGGGTTACTGGGAACCGGTCTTAGGCAGTCCTTGGAACAAGAGGGCCCCCAACTCTTGATCTCCCCAGTGGACCAATCCAGGGTTGGGGAATGAAGTTGAAGCCAGGGAAGTCCAAGGAGAATTTCGGAAGTGCAATTGGGGAGGACCAAAAGTTCAATCCTCTCGTGATGAGATCCGATGCACATTAGAAGGGGCTCCGTGCGGAAACGTATGGAACAGTCCAATCTTTCATTGTTTACACAATTGATGTAGAGGGGTCTGGCGAGACTGGTCACCGGGATGTTGAACCTGTTGACGAGGGAGGCCAAAATAAAATTTCCTGCAGATCCGGAGTCCAGGAAGGCCATAGTAGAGAAGGAGAAGGCAGAGGCAGATATCCGCACAGGCACAGTAAGACGTGGAGAAGCAGAGTAGACATCAAGGACTGTCTCACCTTTGTGCGGAGTCAGCGTACGTCTTTCCAGGCGGGGAGGACGAATAGGACAATCCTTCAGGAAGTGTTCGGTACTGGCACAGTACAGGCAGAGATTCTCCATGCGGCGTCGTGTCCTCTCTTGAGGTGTCAGGCGAGACCGGTCGACCTGCATAGCCTCCACGGCGGGAGGCACAGGAACAGATTGCAGGGGACCAGAGGAGAGAGGAGCCGGGGAGAAGAAACGCCTCGTGCGAACAGAGTCCATATCCTGGCGGAGCTCCTGACGCCTTTCGGAAAAACGCATGTCAATGCGAGTGGCTAGGTGAATGAGTTCATGTAGGTTAGCAGGGATTTCTCGTGCGGCCAGAACATCTTTAATGTTGCTGGACAGGCCTTTTTTAAAGGTCGCGCAGAGGGCCTCATTATTCCAGGATAATTCTGAAGCAAGAGTACGGAATTGTACGGCATACTCGCCAACGGAAGAATTACCCTGGACCAGGTTCAACAGGGCAGTCTCAGCAGAAGAGGCTCGGGCAGGTTCCTCAAAGACACTTCGAATTTCCGAGAAGAAGGAGTGTACAGAGGCAGTGACGGAGTCATTGCGGTCCCAGAGCGGTGTGGCCCAAGACAGGGCTTTTCCAGACAGAAGGCTGACTACGAAAGCCACCTTAGACCTTTCCGTGGGAAACTGGTCCGACATCATCTCCAAGTGCAGGGAACATTGGGAAAGAAAGCCACGGCAAAACTTAGAGTCCCCATCAAATTTATCCGGCAAGGATAGTCTTAGACCAGAAGCGGCCACTCGCTGCGGAGGAGGTGCAGGAGCTGGCGGAGGAGATGATTGCTGAAGCTGTGGTAGTAGCTGCTGTAGCATCACGGTCAGTTGAGACAGCTGTTGGCCTTGTTGCGCTATCTGTTGTGACTGCTGGGCGACCACCGTGGTGAGGTCAGCGACAACTGGCAGAGGAACTTCAGCGGGATCCATGGCCGGATCTACTGTCACGATGCCGGCTGGCAGGTAGTGGATCCTCTGTGCCAGAGAGGGATTGGCGTGGACCGTGCTAGTGGATCGGTTCTAAGTCACTACTGGTTTTCACCAGAGCCCGCCGCAAAGCGGGATGGTCTTGCTGCGGCGGTAGTGACCAGGTCGTATCCACTAGCAACGGCTCAACCTCTCTGGCTGCTGAAGATAGGCGCGGTACAAGGGAGTAGACAGAAGCAAGGTCGGACGTAGCAGAAGGTCGGGGCAGGCAGCAAGGATCGTAGTCAGGGGCAACGGCAGGAGGTCTGGAACACAGGCTAGGAACATACAAGGAAACGCTTTCACTGGCACGATGGCAACAAGATCCGGCAAGGGAGTGCAGGGGAAGTGAGGTGATATAGGGAAGTGCACAGGTGAAAACACTAATTGGAACCACTGCGCCAATCAGCGGCGCAGTGGCCCTTTAAATCGCAAAGACCCGGCGCGCGCGCGCCCTAGGGAGCGGGGCCGCGCGCGCCGGGACAGGACCGACGGAGAGCGAGTCAGGTACGGGAGCCGGGGTGCGCATCGCGAGCGGGCGCTACCCGCATCGCGAATCGCATCCCGGCTGGAGGTGGTATCGCAGCGCCCCGGGTCAGTGGATCTGACCGGAGCGCTGCAGTGAGGAGAGTGTAGCGAGCGCTCCGGGGAGGAGCGGGGACCCGGAGCGCTCGGCGTAACAATAGCCTTCCTGTAGAAGTGGTCACTGCAAATACAGTGAAGGAGTTCAAGCACACTTTGGATAGGCATAAGGCTATCCTTCATATAAGATAGGGCCAGGGACTATTGATGAGCCAAACGGTTCTTATCTGCTGACACATTCTATGTTTCCATGTTAGACTAAAGCCTTGGGGATCTAGATTTTGCACCCTGTTTATTGTAAAGTTGCATTCCCTGATCTATTGAATAGGCAGTGTTAGGCTGGGTTCACATATATCTGGCGTTCCGGCATAGTTTCGTTCCAGCATGCACAGGAGGGAAAATGAAGCTAGAACTGATCCCATTCATTTGAACGGGACAGTTCACAATCGACCAGCATCTCAATTTTGAGGGAGGATGGTTGGACACGCCGGAGGGCACCGGACAGTCCGCCCTCCAGAAACTATGGACACCGGATGCCATACAACTGATGACAACCTGTCATCAGTTGTGGCATCAGTTGCATAGAAATCTAGGCTGAGTTCACCTATGCCGGACATATGTCAACCCAGCCTTATTTGGAAAGCATATGTTATAAAGAAAAGAGTCTAACATTGAAGGCATTGCGCAAGGCATCCTAACACTGACCAAGCCATGGTTACTTTGGTCCCCTCCCACAGTGCAAAGACATACTAACTAATAAATTGTAAGCTTTAAGGTGGCTGAATGTGTACAATTCAGCAGGACTGACAACCATCTATATGATTATGGAGCCTCCCAGCTATCCCGATAGCAGGTGTTGGGGAGAGAAGAGGTGGGCATGTTGGATTTTAACAAGCCCGATCCTTTTGTTCTCAGGGAGGCAAGCTGCTGCCAGTGGTGCACATTACAACTGGATTCTTATGCATAAATCGTACATTTAAAAATATTACCTTGTTCTAGCGTAAGCCATATTTTCAAGTAATTTTTTCCGAACCCAATATCTCCATAACATGGTTCTGTACAGTGGCCCACAATGGCTTTAGCTCTATAGTAATAAGCCACAAAGACTCCATGTGCCTACATACATTTTTTCCACAAGAATTGGACCAACACTTACCCTAATGGACAATTATTTTTTTTTTTGCACATACTTTTTAGTTAGGTTTTCAAAAAGAACATACTGCATATGAATAGCAACAGGTCACCGCAAACAATAATTTCAAGAAACGATATTGGATAATAATAGTTTCTTTATTTATGTATCACCAAAATATTCTACAGAACTCTGCTTGTTGTCACTCCCTGTCCACATTGGGGCTCCTAATCTAAGTCAAGTACTTCAAGACTTCAAGATCAACTTAGATACACCAGTTTTCTTTATAATAATAAAAAAACATAACATGCCCCCTACTCCCCCCTCTATTCTCCCTCATTCCATGTGCTTACTAGTGATGAGCGGCAGGAGCCATATTCGAATTCGCAATATTACCAGAATATATGGACAAATATTCGTCGTATGTTCGGAAAATTTGCATATTCGCTATGTTCGTTCTCTTTTTTTTCCATGCGAAAATTCATAATGAAATTCGCATAGTGCGCATGCACAATTATATCTTTCACCTAAAAGAAGGGAGGGATCAGTGTCCAGTCTGGAAGTGCTGATATTCGCATATATATATATGTAAAAATTTGCATAGAAAACAAAAAAAAAAAAAACACAGAATAAGAGGTTCTTTATAGTGTCTTTAGGCATTACGTAGCAAGGTATTCCACATATTCCCATTGTAGAAAGTTATTAATACATTTTGTAAAAGTTAAGCTTTCTTTTTTGCCCACTACATTGGGGGTAAAATACCAAGCAAATTACAAATAAAAGATTCCATTTGTTAAAAGACTGACTTGGTCTTTTTCTCTTTATTATGCACCATACTGAAATAGCATAAACAGCTGATTCATGTGTAAATAGCATTTCTATAACATCTTGTGCTAATAGAACCAAGGGTTGTAAATATGACATATTAAAAGTTGTCAGTCCTCGTTTAGTTCTGCAACTAGCTTGTCCTTAAAGGGGTACTCCACTGCCCCAGCATACTGAATTTTTTATTTCTGAATGTTGGGGCAGTGGAGTACCCCTTTAAAGGGCCACCTCCGAAACCCGCCTTAACTACAGTAATATGTAAATAATTTAAACAATACTAGGGATGATTTGTCAAAACCTTCCTAAATTAAAGTTTTTCACCACTGTTAACTAATAAAAGCATTGCGGACATGACACCTTCCCTCCAGAAGCTTGTGGGAGAGGTCAGAGACTGTAAGAGATTGTCATTACAATGCTTGACATTTTCCAATTCCTCATTGCCAGATTAATTATTCTCAAATAAAGGGATGTTGGACTGCACTATTGCTTCACCCCACCAGAAAACGAGGAATGGTGTTTAAAGAACAATTTTCAGTTAAAGAGATCTAATCTATCGGCATCATGTTGAAGAAAAGGAAGACCTGAGCAGGTTGATATATATCTTGGGAGTAAAAGATTTGTTATAACTTGTTTATTGAACTCCCTGATCTACATACTTAGGAGTCCAGAGGGCTGTGTTACTCAATGATATGACCCCCCCACTGGACTCCTAAGTATGGAAAGATCACAGATTTCAATCAATAAATGACAAGTTATACTGAATGTTTTCCCACAAAGATATATGTTTACATTGTGAGTCTGAAACATTGCATTGACCTGATGGGGGAATAAACACACTGCTTTTTGCAATCTGGAGTGCCACTCCCTTTTTGGATTTTACTTTGGAAGGTTTGGAGTTTGAACCTGTTGAAGCTGAGCACCCACTTAGGACGTGAAGTCCATCTATACAGTGCCGGCTCCCTACCGTGTTTTTTGACTATATATATATATATATATATATATATATATATATATACTACTTCAACCGAAGGATACAGCACCAGTGACAAGGTCCGGTATTATGCAGGCTTAAGTCTTTATTGTGTTCAGGACACACATGTGCAATGTTTTGGCTAGATAGCCTTTTTCAAGCATGACAAATATATCCACATATCAAACTTATGTATACAAAGAATATATATGATTGGTGCAAATACAAGTGATACACATAGAACAGGCCACCGACTATGATAGGTCAAAAGTACTAGTCATGTGATCTACATATGTCAAACATTATAAACATTTATCATAATTGTAATGTACAATTGAATATACTGTGATTTACATTGGCCAATCCGTACAGAAGAGAATGAGGAGTCCACATAGTAAAAAAAAAATTATTACCGATCTGCGCTGCAATGCTGTACACATCCTCACTTCCTACTTGTCTGCTGTTTGTAAACAATTCATCTGCAGCTGCGTGGACTCACTCCACGTCAGTCCCTGTCAACTTTATTCATGCGCAGATCCCTCCACTCTCGCCGTCTGTCAGACGCTTCGCCGTGAGGTAGTGCGCATGCGCAAGAAATATGTGCATCTCTGCAGTTCCCTGTATAGAGGGCGCCGCCTCCGGACTGGACGATGTGCACGCACTGATAACCAGCACGTGAACGCTTCTCCAGCCCAGATCTGGCACCTGCCACACAGGGATCCCCCTTAATCGCGAAAACATAGAAGTGACGTCCTATCAATGAAAAAGGAAAATATTTTTTTTAACTGGATATATCTTCTGGAAAAATACTTTTGAATATAGCAGCTGAATAAATCTTCCAGATTGGTAATGAAAACAGTGGAGTACCCAATATGTATTCTCTTCCGATTAGTCCAATTTCCATAAGGTGATATTAGGGCCTAAAGTGAAAAAATAATAAAAAATATATCCATAAAAATTCTTTCATGTTAAAAACAACCCCTAATCAGTTGCATGATATTATTTATTTTATAAAATGTGTTCAATAATTAACTATTTCCGAACAAAATGTAAAGATGAAATGGAAAGTAGAAAAAGGAGAGAAATTGAAAAAAGGAGGGGGGAGGGGAAGAGAAGAAGGGGAGGGAAAGAAGAAGGAAGGGAAAGAAGAAGGAAAGGAAAGAAGAGAAAAAGAAGAAGGGGGGGAGAAGAAAAGAAGAAAGTAGAGGAGAGGGAGGGAAGAAAGAGGGGGAAGAAAGGAGAGGTAAAGAAAAGGAGGGAGGAAAAGGGAGAAAAAAAGGGGAAAGGAGGGGGGAAAAGAGGGGACAAATAAGAAGCAGCATGAAAAAAGTGTATGGAGAAACGAATCACGTATGGTTTTAGAGGAGAGGGAAAGAAAAGGAGGGGGGAAAAAGGGAGAAAAAAAGGGGAAAGGAGAGGAAAAAAAGAAAAGAGAAAAGAGGGGACAAATAAGAAGCAGCATGAAAAAAGTGTATGGAGAAACGAATCATGTATGGTTTTTGAGGAGAGGGAAAGAAAAGGAGGGGGGAAAAAGGGAGAAAAAAAAGGGGAAAGTAGAGGGGAAAAAAAGAAAAGAGAAAAGAGGGGACAAATAAGAAGCAGAAGTGTTTAAGATAAAAATCAACATTTAACCCATGAGGGGACAGAGTGTTGAGTGTGTGGATACATCTCAATTCTTTTAGTTTCAGAATCCTCTATCTCCTCCTCGTCGGAGCTGAGGGACATGATCAATTATTCTAAACTTTAGTTGACTGATATTATGTCCCACCTCCCAAAAATCTTTTTAGGTCTTCCTGCCCTATAAATCAGACTACATGTATAATATGACAGATTCCCTTTAACACCTTAAGGACCAAGTCGTACCTGTATGCCCTGGTCCTGTTAGCGGTGTTTGAGCGAGCTAACAAGTTATAAACAGCCAGGACCCATGGTTAATGCTGGGCATCGCCGATCAGGTTGATTGCGGCATATAAAATGCGGGGTCAACGATCCCAGCAGCTCAGCAGAGCTGATCGGGACCATCGCAGTGAAATTGCAATGTCCCGATCAGCTGAGTGGACCTGCCTCCTTGCTGTCCAGAACTCAGTTTTTAACCCCTTAAGGACTCAGCCCATTTGGGCCTTAAAGGGGTACTCCGGTGGTTAATTTTTTTTGACTATATGGCATATTCTTTGTAAGTTTTGTTTTTTTGCAATATACATGTGTTATATGTTTTGGCAGCTTATGTGTGTTTTTCTTACCGGTTTGTTGGGCAGGAAATTCTGTAGTTCAGAAGGTTTTCTTTTACTGTTGTCCACAGTTCTGAGTCTGTTGTGGACAAGATGTCACAGCTTTTTTTTCTCTCTGTCTGCATGAGAGGAATAAGCCACGCCCCCTCTTCTCATCCAGCTGAGTACACAGCTCCTCCCCTCCCCTCCCTCCTGCTCTGTATTCTACGCACTCAGGTCTGCACAGGAGAAGGACCTCACAGAGAAGATAAGTGTTATCTGAAGGGGAGGATGAGAAGGTGCACGGGCTGGGGATGTATGGACTGCAGGGAAATAAATCTCATACTGGGAATGATCTCTATGGGGGAGATTTATCCAAACCTGTGCAGAGGAAAACTTGCCCAGTTGCCCATAGCAACCAATCAGATTGCTTCTTTCATTTTTCACAGGCCTTCATAAAAAGGAAAGCAGCAAGCTGATTGGTTGCTATGGGCAACTGGGCAAGTTTTCCTCTGCACAGGTTTTGATAAATCTCCCCCTATATGTGAAGGGGGGACTCCTGAATGAGACATGCTGGGAGTTGTAGTCCCTGTTGTGTGTGTGTATGCTAGTGTTTACAAACCAGTGTGCCTCCAGCTGTTGCAAAACTACAACTCCCAGCATGCCCTGACAGACACTGGTTGGGAAACACTGTTCTAGCCTATTCAGCATACACATCATGTTACACCAGTGTTTCCCAACCAGTGTGCCTCCAGCTGTTGCAAAACTACAACTCCTAGCATGCCCAAAGGCGGTCAGGGCATGCTGGGAGTTGTAGTTTTGCAACACCAGGAGGCACCCTGGTTGGGAAACACTGGTGTATGCCCTACAGAGGTGTGGAGAACTACAACCCCCAGGAGACTACAGAGGCCAGAGCATGCTGGTGTTATACCACAGACTGAAGATTCCTGAATGACACATGCTGGGAGTTGTAGTCCCTTTTGTGTGTGTATTACAGTGTATCCCAACCAAGGCTGATTATATTAGTGTGCTGTCTATAAGGGGGCCGATCCGGGAAAATAGTGGGATGGGCAAAGGGCGGAAAAAAAAAAAAAAAGGACCCGCCCCAAACCAGCAAGGCATGTGGCATGCTGGGATTTGTAGTTTTCAGTACAGCAAGAAACAGGAAATAGAAGCAAAGATAGGAAAACAAAGTGAGGGATAAAAAGACAACAAATAACGGAAATAGAGTAGGCTAAATAACAAGAATAGAAAGGAAACAAAACAAATAGGGTAAGTCAAAAATGGAAAAACACGTTGACCACCGGAGTACCCCTTTAAGGACTCAGACAATTTTATTTTTACATTTTTGTTTTTTCCTCCTCGACTTCAAAAAATCATAACTCTTTTATATTTTCACCCACAGACTAGTTTCAGGGCTTCTTTTTTGCATGACCAGTTGTCCATTGTAATGCTATCACTTACTTTGCCATAAAATGTATGGTGCAACCAAAAAAATAAAATTTTTGTGGGGAAATTAAAAAGAAAGCCGCAATTTTGCTAATTTTGGAAGGTTTCGCTTTTACGCCGTACAATTTATGGTAAAAATGACATGTATGATAACATACTTTTCTATTACTGTTGCGCTTAAAAAAATTTGCTAACTTTTTAACCAAATTAGTACGTTTAAAATCCCCCTATTTTGAAGACCTAATTTTTCGGTGGTATGAGGGCTAATTTCTTGCACCTTGATCTGTACTTTTTATTGATACCATATTTGCTTATATAAAACTTTTAATACATTTTTATTAAAATTTTTTGGAATAAAATGTTAGAAAAAAGCAGCTATTTTGGATTTTTTTTTACGTTCACGCCGTTCACCGTACGGTATCATTAACATTTTATTTTAATAGTTCAGATATTTATGCACCCGACGATATCAAATATGTATATAAAATAATTTTTTAACACTTTTTGGGTTGAAATAGGGAAAATGGGACAATTTTCATTTTTATTGGGGGAGGGGGTTTTTCACATTTTTTTAAACTTTTTAAAAAATATTTTTACACTTTAATAGTCCCCATAGGGGACTATTTATAGCAATCATTCGATTGCTAATACTGTTCAGTGCTATGTATAGGACATAGCACTGATCAGTGTTATCGGCCATCTTCTGCTCTGGTGTGCAGGAAGGCAGATCAGAGCAGAAGATGGCGGGAATGCAGCGGAGCCAGGTGAGGGGACCTCCGTCTGCCGTGCTGGATGATCGGATCGCAGCGGCAGCGCTGCGGGCGATCCGATCATCAATTTTAGTGACCGCGATGCTGCAGAGGGGTTCAGGATCGCGGATGTCAGCCATTACCGGAGGGTCCCTGGCTGCGACAGCAGCGACAGCAGCCGGGACCTGCCACGCATGATCCAGGCATCGATCCGATGCTCGTGCTTATGCTTAGGACGCAAATATACGTCCTGGTGCGTTAAGTACCAGCTCACCAGGACGTACATTTACGTCCTGCGTCGTTAAGGTGTTAACAGTGTATGCAATCGTAAGATTGCATGGTATAGCCTCCTATGGGGACTAAAATAAATAAATAAAGTGTTAAGAAAATGTTAATAAAAGTTTGAATCCCCCCATTTTCCCATTTTTTAAATAAAATAATGTAGTAAAAAATAAAAATAATCATATGTGGTTTCACCGCATGCGTAAATGTCCGAAATATTAAAATATAAGATTAGTTTAACCGCACGGTCGATGGGGTAGACGTAAAAAAAAATACCAAAGTCCAAAATGTTGAATTTTTGGTCACTTCATATACCATAAAAAAAATACATAAAAAGCAATCAAGAAGTCCCATCAAAATAAAAATAGTATCAATAAAAACTTCAGATCATGGGGCAAAAATGAGCCCTCATACAGCCCCATAAGCAAAAAAAAAATAATGATTGTACTTTATATTACTGGTGCATTTTTGTTGACACATGAAGCATTTTTTGTGAAAAACTTCAAAATATTGTGAAAAACTGGAAAATTTCTGGCGTTTTTTTATTTTATTTTTTATGGTGTACACTGTGCGGTAAAAGTGATGTTATATTTATTCTGTGGGTCAGTACGATTATGGTGATACCCATTTTATATAGCTTTCTATGTTCTTTTTCCTTTTCTGAGCAAAATTCTTTTTCTGCCATTCATTTTCCAACAGCCGTAACTTTTTTCTTTTTCGTCCGATGCCATTGAGTAAGGGCTTATTTTTTGTGGGATGAGCTGTACTTTTTATTGGTATCATTTTTGTGCTATGTGCTACCTTTTGATCTTTTTTATTCCACCATTTGTTCCAAAATTGGCGAATTTTGCGCTTTTTTTGATGTTTTCTTTTTTACGGAGTTCACTGTGCGGAAAAATTTACATTATAGTTTTATAGTACATGTCATTATGGACGTGGCAATACCTATTATATATATATATATGATTTGTGGGTTTTGATCTTTTTTGGTGATAATACAGGGCTTTTATTGGGAAAGGGGTATTTTCTAAAAAAAAAAATTACACTTCATACTTTTATTGAAGAACTTTTTCTTTTTTACACTTTTTACAGGTTATGCTATGCTGCAATACATTTGTACTGCAGCACAGTATAACCTGATGAGCTGCAGACACTACAGCCTGTGTGATCCAGCCTCTGGCTGGATCTCACAGGCTTCCGTAGCAGGCATACAGGAGGTCGCTATGACGTATGCATACGTCCAATTGCGCGAACGTGTCAGATGATTGGACGTATGCATACGTCCTATAGCGGGAAGGGGTTAAACATACTAATTTTGGTGCATGTAGTTATAATTTTTTTAAAGTAGTAAAATAAAACCTATATAAATTGGCTATCCTTCTGATCGTATGGACCTACAAAATAAAAGTAAGGTGTCATTTATACCGAAAAGTGCACTGTGTAGAAACAGAAGCCCCCAAATTTACAAAATTTAGTTTTTGTTTTCAATTTCACCCAACAATTTTTTTTTGTTTTGCCGTAGATTTTGTTATGAAATAATTGATGTAATTGCAAAGTACAATTGGTGATGCAAAAAAACAAGCCTTTATATGGGTCTGTAGGTGCAAAATTTTAAGTGTTATGATTTTTAGAAGGGGAGGAGGAAAAGACAAAGTGCAAAAACGAAAATTGTCCAGGTCATTAAGGTCAAAATGGCCTTGGTCCTTAAAGGAGTAGTCCAGTGGTGACCCAGTGGTGAACAACTTATCCCCTATACTAAGGATAGGGGATAAGTTTGAGATCAGGGGGGGTCCGACCGCTGGGGCCCCCTGTGATCTCCTGTACGGAGCCCCGACAGCCCGCGGGAAGGGGGCGTGTCGACCTCCGCACGAAGCGGCGGCCGACACGCCCCCTCACTACAACTCTATGGCAGAGCCGAAGCGCTGCCTTCGGCAATCTCCGGCTCTGCCATAGAGATGTATTGAGGGGGCGTGTCAGCCGCCGCTTTGTGCCCAGGTCGACACCCGCTATCTGGCCGGAGAGCCTGGCCCCCGTACAGAGAGATCGCAGGGGGGCCCCAGCGGTCGGACCCCCCCGCGATCTCAAACTTATCCCCTATCCTTAGGATAGGGGATACATTTTTCACCACTGGACTACCCCTTTAAGGGGTTCAGTCTCATAAGTTAAGAAAACACATTGCTTAAAAAAATGTCCTGAACTTAGCCCGTATTTTCACTGCATTTCTGGGAAGCTAGTATTTTTAACCTCTTGAGCATACATGGCAGGTTCTGTACAAACTTTGGGTGAGCAATGAGAAAGTGAAGCAAGTTTTGGTTAACAACTATGTTCTGTTATTTTTTAATTAAAATGTTAACAGCAACTCAAGCATGAGAAGCAAGTTAACAATAAGGTAAACCAAGCTGCCTATGAATACAACGCATGCATATTGTTGAAAGTACAGATATCTGAGGCGATGCGCATCCTATTAAGTCATGCTTCGATTCTGCAAACATTCGGGGGCTGTGCAGATATATCACACTCAAGAAAGCCCAATAGTTGTTCTTTGTCAGACATAATTTCTGCCAAAGCCTCACATTTGGCTAGAATGTGCACAGTTTTAATTCAACAAAGACTGCTGGCAATGCACTGTCAAATTTTATTAATGCCCTGAGCAATATGGGCTGTGAGTAAGGAAAACTGTGCATTACAGATTTGAAGTAAACAATCCATCTTGATTTATAGGCACCTAAGCTTTGTGCGAGAAAAGAATGTAAGATATACAGCTGGACAAGGTCCAAAGACCTATAATATTAATATTGTTCTGCTGAGATGTAGGTTCTGGATGAGTTTATGTACAGACAATTTAGGATTTCACAGTCAAGACAAAAATATGATTGACTAGGGCCCAAGCACATCCTACCGAAATAAGTCTGCTTTACTTACAGTTGCAGCTATCCAAGACCAACTACTATCAAAAAGGCTTAGTAGTGTCCATGATGGAGACAAAACAGATCATGTAAAAGGCTGCAAATTTACAATTGTATACCATTATGGATAATAATAGAAACATTCTAATATACATTTTATTATAGTCAATAGAGGAAATTATCAATACTGTCAGATTTCAGACATCACAAGACTTATTGTCAGACAAATTTGTTAACATTCTTTGGTTCATATATCCCATCTGGTAGCAATGCACATGCTTAGCCACAGATTCGAAATGGACCCCAGCTCTTATGATTGGTGGGTTGTCCCAGCAGACAGTCCCCCCACAGTCATAAACCTATCACCTATGCTGTGAATTAAAATTTAGGGTCAAGCTGTTTGGTCAAAACCTGGTTCTCCCTATGTCCCCCTCCAGTTTCTGTGCACCCAGCCCCAAGTAATGATGTGCTGTCACATGACACTCCAACGATAAGTTCCCACTGGAGACCAGGTGTACTGAGACCAGAGGGGGACCAGATAAATATTACCATAGTAACACCAGGGGAGACAAGCATAATGTTTCTATTTTTACAGCTAGCTGTTTTCCACAGGGAAAGTAGCAACACAATTTATACCATATGGTATAGATTTCCCTAAGGCTTTAAAATGGCTTTTGCAGCTATTTTGCTACAAATGAGCATACCTTTAGGATGTTGGCACCCAGTCTCATCTGCCCTAAGACTAGAACTAGCGATACACATTAAAGTCATTCAAACTGGCTAATCTAGAACATATGGCCATCTTAGAACTGTGTGTGGTGAGAAAGTAACATAGTCATAGACACACTTTTGTCAGTGGTCTGTTGCTAAGTCTGAAGGGTCAAGCGGTTTGGGAAGGGGGTCCTTAGGGGAATACTGTGGGCACTGCACTATAGGGTGCTGTAGCAGATGCTTTTGCTGTAGTGAATTCACATAGTGGTCAGGGGTCACCATGACACACAACACTGCACTACACATTGTGAAACAGCCAGCCTAGCTAACAACAGAATAATCAGTCCCTGTGAGAGGCATAATGCAGCAGCCCCTGCTGTGTGAGTTACAGCTTTAGAATTTTTCATGTAGATTGGGGCTGCATGAGTGGTCACCACCAAATACTTGCAGAAATACAGATGTGGGAGGTGGGAATCCCATCAGGGGTTTCCTTTACCTTCCAGTGAAGATCCGACTTCGGCACTGTAGCGCTACACCCGCGTGATGACACAGGAGTCGAGTGTAGAATAGTAGTACTTTTTCTTTCACTTTTACTTTTTCGAAAAAGTACTACTATTCTACACCCGACTCCTGTGTCATGACGCCGGTGTAGTACCGAAGTCGGATCTTCACTGGAAGGTAAAGTAAACCCTTGCCGAGATCCCCACCTCCCACATTGTATTCTTCACCGTCCTCGACGGGACGGACGGCCAGCTGCTCCCGACACACCAGCAACCAGGGACCTGCCCAGAACGATCATCAGTGTTGTGCCTGTAAATTAGCGCAACCTGGAAAGGTGAGCAGGTCCTCTACTTTTATACTCTACTCCCTGAAAATACCGCAGAAAACCGGCACTATAAGGTGCCATCTCTATCTCGTTTTTTCTCCTATATCTCCTACCACTTTCTGGAAACTAATGGTAAATGATCTTTTACTTACCATACAGGGAATGCCAAATTATTTGTAACTTTCACATAGTCACTGACAACTTTTCATTGGTGGCTCCTATTCAAAGAGGTTTTGCAGATCTTCCTGTCATCATATAAGGCTCTCTTAATAATAATAATAATAATAATAATAATAATGAACTAAATTATAAAATCTATATATATTTATCTCATAATAATGTTATATTAATGGATATACTAGCAGCCACTGAATGCCCCCCCATTATTTTCAGGGTGTACGCCTCTTTCTTATTAGCAGATACGGATCATGTAACTGGCTCACTTTAGAAGAAATTACACGTTTTAAAGTTACACTTCTTTAAAGAGGTCTGTCTGGTGAAAGGTTTTCTGTGACATTTTATTTAATTTCATTATATTAAACAAGAAATGGTTATGCAGTTAAATCCTTTATTTTAAATGTCATAATGCCAGGCATCGTAAGGATATTAAAAGTTATCAAGGAGCTCTGTAACCATATAAAAGCACAGCCACAGTTCAAGTAAAGTTCTAATAATGTCCTCCTAACCTGGTGCAAAAACCTTGTGAAGAAGACAGTGAATAATATGACACCCTCTAATTCCTTTTCAGAGAGATTATGAGACCCTGACATCAGAATGTGATATTTATACAGATATTATTTACAGGCAATATTGCCATGGGTGTATTTGAAGAGATCAAGTCCAGTAACTAGACCTTTGCTTTTAGATTGGGATGTGATATTTTCAGGAGAATTCGTTGCCGTCATGAAATTGTCCTGGTGGCCTTATTTTTTTCCCTACAGAATTTGTCTACAGAAAATGACTGGTAAGTGTTATGGACCTAATACAAATTCATTTATAACCCAAGAGAACAAGACAAAGTTTAAGATGTTGTGTCCACATGGTAGCATCTATATCATTTATTTCATATATAGCTAACAGATTTTAACTATGCACTTCATTACCTATTTGTTGTTATAGCTGCCTTTTGTATTACTAACCCTTTATGCATATAGATGCAACTGTAATCTGCAAACAAACTTATTGCCGTATGAAAAGATGGAAGTAATTGCATGATTTTTCTTTATCTTTTGTAAATATGCAAATGAAATGAATCAGGAGTGTTGTTTTTCATAATATTCACAATTACTTCCCCTAATTGTAAAATGAAAAACCTTTTTTTTTATGAAGTGACTGATTATTAGCATTTCAATTTAATCCGAATTGCTCATCGCCAGTTATGCACGTTCCAGCTGTATCATCATCTTTCACTTATTGACAATTGGAGATAATGTTAGAAGAGTGTAATATCGTTCAACCCATGCTTCTTTCTTTAACATTTTACCTGATTGTCATGTGGGAACTACAGTGTTCAATAAGAGTATTCTAATGTGATCTTGATGGTAAGATATAGCTTGGAGCCACTTTGAAGATCATATATAATATTATTATAGGATATTATTACCAGCAAGCAGGGCTGTTGGGAATTCAAATTTTCTATGGCTTCTCTGAAGATGCTGCTTACTGCACCCTCTGTACTATCAAATAATGGAGGTTTAGGCTGCTGTAAATCCATATTACTACAACATATACCATCATAGTCTGCACTTAAATGGATGTATTACATGATACTACTATATTTTATAATCATTAGTTATGCAGCCCCATAAGGCTAAATTCACACTGTCTTTTAGGGTCTTTTTCAGAACACCCTGATATATCGAGTGGTCCATCGAGTGTCATTGGGATCTTTTTTATGTCAATAAGAGAAGGCACAAAGCTTATATGAAAATAGTCTAAGATAATCTTCAAAGTTACAGATCAGAAAAGTTATGTACATGTTGAGGCACATTTATGTACTAAATATCCATAATCTCTGTATGTAGTTTGAGCCTACAGTCAGGTTAAAGCTATATATTTAATGTGATTAAAAGAAAAGTCACCAGGGTCAACCTGGGATGGGAAATTATGTCTATAAAAGGAAGGTAGATGGTAATCAAGTTAACCAGCTCTAAAAAGAATTAGACTAGATCAATATTCAAAGAAGAATGTTTTTTATTTTAAACTGTTTTTTTTATAAAAAATAAAAACTCATAAGGGAGAGAAAAAAAAAGTGTACAAATGAAGTACAGGACATCTTACATACAATTATACAAAGTAAATCTCTGTGTATGAAAGCAAACAAATAAAAATGAGATGATAAAAAAGGAGTGAACATAAATAAAAGGGTGAGGAGAAGGGGAAGGAGGAGAAATAACAATGAGGCAGGAAAGGAAAGAAAAAAGAGAAGTCAGCGAGGGAAAACTAAAGAAGAAATAGTCAGTTATAGAGCAAAGATGAACTTTATACCTTTAGAGTTATGTCCAGAAGTAATAGATTTAAAACAAAGCCATGAATATATGATGGAATGTAACCCATTAACAACTGTCCACTGTCTTTTGATAATGGATGGTGCACTACCTCAGTCTGCAGTGATGCCTTTTGACTTGCTGCAGTTGAGGAGGCTTTGAAGCTCTCAAGTGCTTCTTAAGATTTGGAGCTGCCAAAGCCTAATGTTAGGGCACACTAAGGGTTACCTTAACAGTAGCCTTTGACATAGTGACTTAAAGTATAATGCAGTGTCTAGGTACCAGGTACCATTTTTTAGTTATTGATAGTAGAGAATTGTCATGTGGCTGAGGTGTAACAACAAATTGGAAGTGCTCCATGATGTAGTAGTTACAAGGTTGCAGAGACCCCTAGCACGGAAATCGGCTTAACAAAGGTGGTTGTGCAAAGCAGGCACCACACTGGAAAGAGATCACCGTTGGCTGGTCCAGACGCTCCTCCATCCATATTAAGGTATACAGTATACAATGATCTCCTTACTACTCTGCCATTGCAATGGATGTACCAGAGCACTGACCAGATGATAGAAAGCCCATGGAAGGTAAATATAAACAAATATTCATTAGTAAATTTTACATATTTCTACGTCAGTCCATTAAATTTGTGCTTCAGAATCGTGAGTTAAGCTTGTGTAACTCCCAATTTTCTGTGTAACATTTCTTCTTCTGCATACACTGTGATGTACATGGACTAACATTTCACTCGTTGCTGCCACCATTGGTGAGCTATATACAGTATGTAAGCATGCATGAAAGATTGACTCTCCTAAGCTAGTTTTTATGCAGAAACTACAAAAAAAGATTAGTGAGGCGTCTTCCAGGTCCATCCTCCCCTTCCCAGCATGCTAAAACCAGTCTAAACCAGTTTAGTCAGAGTGTGGCCCTCACCAGAGTGGTGTACAGTCACAGGCTGTCTTACCCCTGCTAGCTCACATAAAGAGGATTAGGCCTGGTCAGAATCTTGCTTCCATTTAAAGCCTGCTAAAAGCAAAAGTAATCAAGCCCTGGCTAAACCAGTTACCCTACATCCAGTTCCAGTTGCTACAGTTTTATCTGAGTCATATATGGGTAAGTGCGGAAACAATAAAAAAAACAGGAGCACTTCCATGTGCAGGATCAACAACAAATGGGTAAAAAAGAAAGGTGAGCAATGTGCTCACCTTACAAGTTGTGCAATTCTGATGCACAACACTCAAAGGGCAATAGGGAGAAAGCGTATATTGCTTCCAGGCTGCTGCAGGCTTCCCATGCTGGATTGGCGTGTACCACATCAGGAAAGGACAAAATAGGAAACAGGGAAGGTGTCCCGTGCTGCCGAAACTCCAAGAAGAGATGAGTTGCTGCTAAGTAATGTAATTTTTATTATAACACGCACAACGCGTTTCAAGGCCGATATGGCCTTTTCATCAGGCGCCTGATGAAAAGCCCATATTGGCCTTGAAACGCGTTGTGTGTCATAATAAAAATTACATTACCTAGCAGCAACTCATCTCTTTTTGGAGTTTTGGCAGCGTGGGACCACTTCTCTGTTTCCTATTGTGTCCTTTCCTGATATTTCTGGGTAAGTCACAGTGATCACGGCACCATGTGGTATTTAGGAGTTCTTACCCATGGCTAATAACCTATAGATCACTAGGTGATCCAAAAATACCCTATTTCCCACATATAACTAACTTATCTTTATTGATTAGAATTAAACACACCAACAAAAATTATTAAAATTGCCAGTGTTTTTCACTCCATATAATATTGTTATTCAGCATGTAATTGATGCCAAACTGGCCAGGTGTGTTTAATTCATATCAATAAAGATAAGTTAGTTATATGTGGGAAATAGGGTATTTTTGGATCACCTAGTGATCTATAGGTTATTAATTGTGATTATACCCACCATATATTGGTCTTGAGAGCAATTGACTGTCTCCGGTCCACATTGAGAGGGCAAATCCTGTTCCTACTCTGAGAGGGAGAATTGTGTAGTCAGTAGATGGAAAAGCTGAGCAAGGACTGTTCTGCAAACACTTAAATGTTTGTGGGCTTCCAGCCAGAGTAGATCACATCATGATAAACTTTAGCATACACCCTGTGATAGGGAACCGTGTCTTACTTGTAAAGTAAAGAGTTGAGAAGTTCCTAACTGCAACACTAAAGTGCTAAGGGCATACGACGGAGGATTGGTCTGAGATGCTGTCCTCTCATATGTTAGTGTCTCCGGTAGCTAATAATAAACAAATTCAACTTTACATAACTCATCATTGTTATCTTACTCCAATACGGCTTGATAGAATGGGACAGGTGCCTTCCGATGCCTGTCCTAGATGTCATTCTCCTAGAGCTGATTTTTGGCACATGTTGTGGCAATGTCCCTTCCTACAAATGTACTGGCGCAGTATTACAAATTTCCTGTCATCCCTTATCTCTATCCCGGTCGTGTTGGATCCCCTGATCTGTCTATTTGGTTTGCTCCCTGAAGAATCTTGGCAACACCACATGCGGATATTTTTGTGTGAGGGTTGGTTTTTGGCCAGGAAAGTGGTGGCTCTGTGCTGGATGGACCCTCGTCCTCCCTCTCTTCCCCAGTGGAGACAACTGGTCAATACTATACTTCCCTATGAACAATTAGTGTTACGCCGAGCGCTCCGGGTCCCCGCTCCTCCCCGGAGCGCTCGCTTCACTCTCCCCGCGGCAGCGCTCCGGTCACGTCCTCTGACCCGGGGCGCTGCGATTCCGCTGCCAGCCGGGATGCGATTCGCGATGCGGGTAGCGCCCGCTCGCGATGCGCACCCCGGCTCCCCTACCTGACTCGCTCTCCGTCTGTTCTGTCCCGGCGCGCGCGGCCCCGCTCCCTAGGGCGCGCGCGCGCCGGGTCTCTGCGATTTAAAGGGCCACTGCGCCGCTGATTGGCGCAGTGGTCCCAATTAGTGTGTTCACCTGTGCACTTCCCTATATCACCTCACTTCCCCTGCACTCCCTTGCCGGATCTTGTTGCCTTAGTGCCAGTGAAAGCGTTCCTTGTGTGTTCCTTGCCTGTGTTTCCAGACCTTCTGCCGTTGCCCCTGACTACGATCCTTGCTGCCTGCCCCGACCTTCTGCTACGTCCGACCTTGCTTTTGCCTACTCCCTTGTACCGCGCCTATCTTCAGCAGCCAGAGAGGTGAGCCGTTGCTAGTGGATACGACCTGGTCACTACCGCCGCAGCAAGACCATCCCGCTTTGCGGCGGGCTCTGGTGAAAACCAGTAGTGGCTTAGAACCGGTCCACTAGCACGGTCCACGCCAATCCCTCTCTGGCACAGAGGATCCACTACCTGCCAGCCGGCATCGTGACAGTAGATCCGGCCATGGATCCCGCTGAAGTTCCTCTGCCAGTTGTCGCTGACCTCACCACGGTGGTCGCCCAGCAGTCACAACAGATAGCGCAACAAGGCCAACAGCTGTCTCAACTGACCGTTATGCTACAACAGTTACTACCACAGCTTCAGCAGTCATCTCCTCCGCCAGCTCCTGCACCTCCTCCGCAGCGAGTGGCCGCTCCTGGGATACGCTTATCCTTGCCGGATAAATTTGATGGGGACTCTAAGTTTTGCCGTGGCTTTCTTTCCCAATGTTCCCTGCATCTGGAGATGATGTCGGACCTGTTTCCCACTGAAAGGTCTAAGGTGGCTTTCGTAGTCAGCCTTCTGTCCGGAAAAGCCCTGTCATGGGCCACACCGCTCTGGGACCGCAATGACCCCGTCACTGCCTCTGTACACTCCTTCTTCTCGGAAATCCGAAGTGTCTTTGAGGAACCTGCCCGAGCCTCTTCTGCTGAGACTGCCCTGTTGAACCTGGTCCAGGGTAATTCTTCCGTTGGCGAGTATGCCGTACAATTCCGTACTCTTGCTTCAGAATTGTCCTGGAATAATGAGGCCCTCTGCGCGACCTTCAAAAAAGGCCTATCCAGCAACATTAAAGATGTTCTGGCCGCACGAGAAATTCCTGCTAATCTACATGAACTTATTCACCTAGCCACTCGCATTGACATGCGTTTTTCCGAAAGGCGTCAGGAACTCCGCCAAGATATGGACTCTGTTCGCACGAGGCGTTTCTCCTCCTCGGCTCCTCTCTCCTCTGGTCCCCTGCAATCTGTTCCTGTGCCTCCCGCCGTGGAGGCTATGCAGGTCGACCGGTCTCGCCTGACACCTCAAGAGAGGACACAACGCCGTATGGAGAACCTCTGCCTGTACTGTGCTAGTACCGAACACTTCCTAAAAGATTGTCCTATCCGTCCTCCCCGCCTGGAAAGACGTACGCTGACTCCGCACAAAAGGGAGACAGTCCTTGATGTCTACTCTGCTTCTCCACGTCTTACTGTGCCTGTGCGGATGTCTGCCTCTGCCTTCTCCTTCTCTACAGTGGCCTTCTTGGACTCAGGATCTGCAGGAAATTTTATTTTGGCCTCTCTCGTCAACAGGTTCAACATCCCGGTGACCAGTCTCGCCAGACCCCTCCACATCAATTGTGTAAATAATGAAAGATTGGACTGTACCATACGTTTCCGCACGGAGCCCCTTCTTATGAGCATCGGATCTCATCATGAGAGGATTGAACTTTTGGTCCTCCCCAATTGCACCTCGGAAATTCTCCTTGGACTTCCCTGGCTTCAACTTCATTCCCCTACCCTGGATTGGTCCACTGGGGAGATCAAGAGTTGGGGGTCCTCTTGTTCCAAGAACTGTCTAAAACCGGTTCCCAGTAACCCTTGCCGTAACTCTGTGGTTCCTCCAGTAACCGGTCTCCCTAAGGCCTATATGGACTTCGCGGATGTTTTCTGCAAAAAACAAGCTGAGACTCTACCTCCTCACAGGCCTTATGATTGCCCTATCGACCTCCTCCCGGGCACTACTCCACCCCGGGGCAGAATTTATCCTCTCTCTGCCCCAGAGACTCTTGCCATGTCCGAATACGTCCAGGAGAATCTAAAAAAGGGCTTTATCCGTAAATCCTCCTCTCCTGCCGGAGCCGGATTTTTCTTTGTGTCCAAAAAAGATGGCTCCCTACGTCCTTGCATTGACTACCGCGGTCTTAATAAAATCACGGTTAAGAACCGCTACCCCTTACCCCTCATCTCTGAACTCTTTGATCGCCTCCAAGGTGCCCACATCTTCACTAAATTGGACTTAAGAGGCGCCTATAACCTCATCCGCATCAGAGAGGGGGACGAGTGGAAAACGGCATTTAACACCAGAGATGGACACTTTGAGTATCTGGTCATGCCCTTTGGACTGTGCAACGCCCCTGCCGTCTTCCAAGACTTTGTCAATGAAATTTTTCGTGATCTGTTATACTCCTGTGTTGTTGTATATCTGGACGATATCCTAATTTTTTCTGCCAATCTAGAAGAACACCGCCAGCATGTCCGTATGGTTCTTCAGAGACTTCGTGACAACCAACTCTATGCCAAAATTGAGAAATGTCTGTTTGAATGCCAATCTCTTCCTTTTCTAGGATATTTGGTCTCTGGCCAGGGACTACAGATGGATCCAGACAAACTCTCTGCCGTCTTAGATTGGCCACGCCCCTCCGGACTCCGTGCTATCCAACGCTTTTTGGGGTTCGCCAATTATTACAGGCAATTTATTCCACATTTTTCTACCATTGTGGCTCCTATCGTGGCTTTAACCAAAAAAAATGCTGATCCCAAGTCCTGGCCTCCTCAAGCAGAAGACGCCTTTAAACGACTCAAGTCTGCCTTTTCTTCGGCTCCCGTCCTCTCCAGACCTGACCCTTCCAAACCCTTCCTATTGGAGGTTGATGCCTCCTCAGTGGGAGCTGGAGCTGTTCTTCTACAAAAAAATTCTTCCGGGCATGCTGTCACTTGTGGTTTTTTCTCTAGGACCTTCTCTCCAGCGGAGAGGAACTACTCCATCGGGGATCGAGAGCTTCTAGCCATTAAATTAGCACTTGAGGAATGGAGGCATCTGCTGGAGGGATCAAGTTCTCCTGCTATTATCTACACCGACCACAAGAACCTCTCCTACCTCCAGTCTGCCCAACGGCTGAATCCTCGCCAGGCCCGGTGGTCTCTGTTCTTTGTCCGATTTAATTTTGAGATTCACTTTCGTCCTGCCGATAAGAACATTAGGGCCGATGCTCTCTCTCGTTCCTCGGATGCCTCAGAAGTTGAACTCTCTCCGCAACACATCATTCCACCTGACTGCCTGATCTCCACTTCTCCTGCCTCCATCAGGCAGACTCCTCCAGGAAAGACCTTTGTTTCTCCTCGCCAACGCCTCGGAATCCTCAAATGGGGTCACTCCTCCCATCTCGCAGGTCATGCGGGTATCAAGAAATCTGTGCAACTCATCTCCCGCTTCTATTGGTGGCCGACTCTGGAGACGGATGTTGTGGACTTTGTGCGAGCCTGCACTATCTGTGCCCGGGACAAGACTCCTCGCCAGAAGCCCGCTGGTTTTCTTCATCCTCTGCCTGTCCCCGAACAGCCTTGGTCTCTGATTGGTATGGATTTTATTACTGATTTACCCCCTTCCCGTGGCAACACTGTTATTTGGGTGGTCGTTGATCGATTCTCCAAAATGGCACATTTCATCCCTCTTCCTGGTCTTCCTTCTGCGCCTCAGTTGGCTAAACAATTTTTTGTACACATTTTTCGTCTTCACGGGTTGCCTACGCAGATTGTCTCGGATAGAGGCGTCCAATTCGTGTCTAAATTCTGGAGGGCTCTCTGTAAACAACTCAAGATTAAATTAAATTTTTCTTCTGCATATCATCCCCAGTCCAATGGACAAGTAGAAAGGATTAACCAGATCTTGGGTGATTATTTGCGACATTTTGTTTCCTCCCGCCAGGATGACTGGGCAGATCTCCTCCCATGGGCCGAATTCTCGTATAACTTCAGGGTCTCTGAGTCTTCCTCCAAATCCCCATTTTTCGTGGTGTACGGCCGTCACCCTCTTCCCCCCCTCCCTACTCCCTTGCCCTCTGGTCTGCCCGCTGTGGATGAAATTTCTCGTGACCTTTCCATCATATGGAGAGAGACCCAAAATTCTCTCTTACAGGCTTCATCACGCATGAAGAAGTTCGCGGATAAGAAAAGAAGAGCTCCCCCCGTTTTTTCCCCTGGAGACAAGGTATGGCTCTCCGCTAAATATGTCCGCTTCCGTGTCCCTAGCTACAAGTTGGGACCACGCTATCTTGGTCCTTTCAAAATTTTGTGTCAAATTAATCCTGTCTCTTATAAACTTCTTCTTCCTCCCTCTCTTCGTATCCCTAATGCCTTTCACGTCTCTCTTCTCAAACCACTCATCCTCAACCGTTTTTCTCCCAAATCTGTTCCTCCCACTCCTGTTTCTGGCTCCTCGGACATCTTCTCGGTCAAAGAAATTTTAGCTGCCAAAAAGGTCAGAGGGAAAAATTTTTTTTTAGTGGACTGGGAGGGTTGTGGTCCTGAAGAGAGATCCTGGGAACCTGAGGACAACATCCTAGACAAAAGTCTGCTCCTCAGGTTCTCAGGCTCTAAGAAGAGGGGGAGACCCAAGGGGGGGGGTACTGTTACGCCGAGCGCTCCGGGTCCCCGCTCCTCCCCGGAGCGCTCGCTTCACTCTCCCCGCGGCAGCGCTCCGGTCACGTCCTCTGACCCGGGGCGCTGCGATTCCGCTGCCAGCCGGGATGCGATTCGCGATGCGGGTAGCGCCCGCTCGCGATGCGCACCCCGGCTCCCCTACCTGACTCGCTCTCCGTCTGTTCTGTCCCGGCGCGCGCGGCCCCGCTCCCTAGGGCGCGCGCGCGCCGGGTCTCTGCGATTTAAAGGGCCACTGCGCCGCTGATTGGCGCAGTGGTCCCAATTAGTGTGTTCACCTGTGCACTTCCCTATATCACCTCACTTCCCCTGCACTCCCTTGCCGGATCTTGTTGCCTTAGTGCCAGTGAAAGCGTTCCTTGTGTGTTCCTTGCCTGTGTTTCCAGACCTTCTGCCGTTGCCCCTGACTACGATCCTTGCTGCCTGCCCCGACCTTCTGCTACGTCCGACCTTGCTTTTGCCTACTCCCTTGTACCGCGCCTATCTTCAGCAGCCAGAGAGGTGAGCCGTTGCTAGTGGATACGACCTGGTCACTACCGCCGCAGCAAGACCATCCCGCTTTGCGGCGGGCTCTGGTGAAAACCAGTAGTGGCTTAGAACCGGTCCACTAGCACGGTCCACGCCAATCCCTCTCTGGCACAGAGGATCCACTACCTGCCAGCCGGCATCGTGACAATTAGTCTTTAAACATAGAAAATGCTCTGATAAATTCCAGAAGGTATGGGGAACTTGGTATAGCTCACCCCTCACTAGATACTCCCCCTCTGCATTTACATCACAAATGTCCTCTGGGGCTTTTGGCTTTCCTTTTTAACCGTCCCCTCTGGGAAATGGCTGATGATAGCTTTTACCCCACCTATGATCTCTTTCATATGTCTGGTCTATGTTGCATGGCCCCGATTTTATACCATTACACCAAGATGTAGCCCTTTCAATTTATGTTATGTTTACTGTTCTTAGGTTGGGTTTTTCTTCATTGTGTGACTCTACATGGATGATACTGTATGACTTCTTGCTATACTGTTTAATTGTATTGCCTATGCTATTATTTTGTCGTACACATGTCCATTCTGTGGAGCTGTTGTAACTGCTTTTATTCAAACTTCAATAAAGCATGTTTTAAAAAAAAAAAGTGCTGAGGGCATACCTAGAGACTTTTTGATTACAAAACAACTCCAAGGGAATTGTGACCAATTTCCACATGTGCTATTTTGTGCAAAGCTGCAAGGGCTCACAGGGGGACCAACAGAGTTAGCTAACCACAAAGCCCTATTTGACATGACTATAGACTTTGCCAGAGGGACTACTACCCTTAGCTTCCCTGAACTACTTCACCTATTCTCCACCTGAGCACCACAATAGTGTATTAGTATATGCTAATACAGTATGCTAATACATTATATGTATGATTAAATAATAATCCCTCTAATGGTATTAAAAAAATGTAAGAAAAATTAATACATTAAAATACATTAACCCCTTCCCGCAGAATGTCATATATAAACGCTGGGTTGTGCAGTGCGTTCGCGCATCCCGGCGTTTATAAATGACATGCAGTTAACCCGGCGATGCGCAGCATCGCACGGGTTAACTGGCAGAAGTCCTGCTGTTTCCAGCAGGGGACAACTTCTGCTTCACCCCCAGGACCATCCATTGATGGTCCTGGTCAGCGATCACTGTGATTGGTCCCTGTGGACCAATCACAGTGATCTGGGGTGAAAGTTCAGATCCCCCGCACTGCCCGCCCCTGGAAGTCGGGCAGAACGGGGGACGATGGCTGCGGGGGCTCGCGGGGACCTGCGGCACACGGGGGGAACACGTGGGGACAGGCGGACTTACCTGATCCAGCGGCGGGACCGAGGAGCAGCGCGGGACCGGCCACGTGGACGAGCAGCGACGGGTAAGTATGTGGTCCTCAGAAGCAGCAGTGAAGATCTTCACTGCTGCTTCTAGGAGTCTGAAAACTACAACTCCCAGCATGCCTAGACAGCCTTTGGCTGTCTGGGCATGCTGGGAGTTGTAGTTTTGCAACATCTGGAGGGCCCCCGTTTGGAGACCATTGTATAATGGTCTCCAATCTGTGCTCTTCCAGCTGTTGCAAAACTACAACTCCCAGCATGCACTGACTGTCCAGGCATGCTGGAAGTTTTAGTTCAGCAACATCTGGCCCTTCAGATGTTGCCGAACTACAACTCCCAGCATGCCCTTCAGCTGTCTGGGCATGCTGGGAGTTGTAGTTTTGCAACAACTGGAGACACACTGGTTGGGAAACATTGTTTCTAACTCAGTGTTTCCTAACCTGTGTGCCTCCAGCTGTTGCAAAACTATAACTCCCAGCATGCACTAACAGACCATGCATGCTGGGAATTGTAGTTTTGCAACATCTGGAGGGCCCCAGTTTGGAGACCATTGTATAATGGTCTCCAATCTGTGCTCTTCCAGCTGTTGCAAAACTACAACTCCCAGTATGCACTGACTGTCCAGGCATGCTGGGAGTTTTAGTTCAGCAACATCTGGCCCTTCAGATGTTGCCGAACTACAACTCCCAGCATGCCCTTCAGCTGTCTGGGCATGCTGGGAGTTGTAGTTTTGCAACAACTGGAGACACACTGGTTGGGAAACATTGTCTGTTTCTAACTCAGTGTTTCCTAACCTGTGTGCCTCCAGCTGTTGCAAAACTATAACTCCAAGCATGCACTAACAGACCATGCATGCTGGGAGTTGTGGTTTTGCAACAGCTGGTGCACCCCCCCCCCCCCCCCTGTGAATGTACAGGGTACATTCACATGGGCGAGGCTTTTACAGTGGGTTTCTCGCATCTTGAGATGCAGCAAATTTTGCGCTGGGAAACTCGCTGTAATCCCCCGCCCATGTGACTGTACCCTAAAAACACTACACTACACTACACTAACACAAAATAAAATAAAAAGTTAAAAACACTACATATACACATACCCCTACACAGCCCCCCTCCCCCAATAAGAACGTCCGGTACACCACTGTTTCCAAAGCAGAGCCTCCAGCTGTTGAAAAACAACAACTCCCAGTATTGCCGGACAGCCGTTGACTGTCCACGCATGCTGGGAGTTTTGCAACAGCTGGAGGCACCCTGTTTGGAAATCACTGGCGTAGAATACCCCTATGTCCACCCCTATGCAAATCCCTAATTTAGGCCTCAAATGCGCACGGCGCTCTCACTTTGGAGCCCTGTCGTATTTCAAGGCAACAGTTTAGGGCGACATATGGGGTATCGCCGTACTCGGGAGAAATTGCGTTACAAGGTTTGGGGGGCTTTTTCTTCTTTAACCCTTCATGAAAAGGAAATGTTGGGGTCTACACCAGAATGTTAGTGTAAAAAAATTAAATTTTTTACACTAACATGCTGATGTTGCCCTATACTTTACATTTTCACAAGAGGTAAAAGGGAAAAAAGCCCCCCAAAATTTGTAACGCAATTTCTCCCGACTACGGAGATACCCCATATGTGAGCGCAAAGTGCTCTGGGGGCGCACAACAAGGCCCAGAAGGGAGAGTGCGCCATGTACATTTGAGGTGATTTGCACAGGGGTGGCTGATTGTTACAGCGGTTTTGACAAACGCAAAAAAAACAAAACCCCACATGTGACCCCATTTCGGAAACTACACCCCTCACGGAATGTAATGAGGGGTGCAGTGAGAATTTACCCCCCACAGGTGTCTGACGGATCTTTGGAACAGTGGTCCGTGAAAATGAAAACTTGTACAGCCCACTGTTCCAAAGATCTGTCAGACACCAGTGGGGGGCAAATGCTCACTGTATCCCTTGTTACCTTCCTCAAGGGGTCTCGTTTCCAAAATGGTATGCCATGTGTTTTTTTTTTGCTGTTCTGGCACCATAGGGGCTTCCTAAATGCGATATGCCCCCTGAGCAAAATTTGCTCTCAAAAAGCCAAATATGACTCCTTCTCTTCTGAGCATTGTAGTTTGCCCATAGTGCACTTCAGGTCCACTTATGGGGTACCTTCATACTCAGAAGAGAAGGGGTTACTAATATTGGGGAGTATTTCCTGCTATTAACCCTTGCAAAAATGTGAAATTTGGGGGGAAACACACATTTTAGTGGAAATTATTTTTTTTTTTTTACATATGCAAAAGTCGTGAAACACCTGTGGGGTAATAAGGCTCACTTTATTCCTTGTTACATTCCTCAAGGGGTCTAGTTTCCAAAATGGTATGCCATGTGTTTTTTTTGCTGTTCTGGCACCATAGGGGCTTCCTAAATGCGACATGCCCCCCGAGCAAAATTTGCTCTCAAAAAGCCAAATATGACTCCTTCCCTTCTGAGCATTGTAGTTCGCCCATAGTGCACTTCAGGTCAACTTATGGGGTACCTCCATACTCAGAAGAGAAGGGGTTACAAATATTGGGGGGTATTTCCTGCTATTAACCCTTGGAAAAATGTGAAATTTGGGGGGAAACACACATTTTAGCGAAATTTTTTTTTTTTTTTTTACATATGCCAAAGTCGTGAAACACCTGTGGGGTATTAAGGCTCACTTTATTCCTTGTTATGTTCCTTAAGGGGTCTAGTTTCCGAAATGGTATGCCATGTGAGGGGTTTTTGCTGTTCTGGCACCATAGGGGCTTCCTAAATGCAACATGCCCCCCAAAAACCATTTCAGAAAAACGTACTCTCCAAAATCCCTGTTACGCCGAGCGCTCCGGGTCCCCGTTCCTCCCCGGAGCGCTCACGGCGTCTCTCTCCCTGCAGTGCCCCGGTCAGTCCCGCTGACCGGGAGCGCTGCACTGTCATGGCCGTTGGGGATGCGATTCGCACAGCGGGACGCGCCCGCTCGCGAATCGCATCCCAGGTCACTTACCTATCCCGGTCCCCGGCTGTCATGCTCTGGCGCGCGCGGCTCCGCTCTCTAGGGCGCGCGCGCCAGCTCTCTTGATTTAAAGGGCCAGTGCACCAATGATGGTGCCTGGCCCAATCTTCCCAATTAGCTTGATTAGTTTCCACCTGTGCACTCCCTACTTATACCTCACTTCCCCTGCACTCCCTTGCCGGATCTTGTTGCCCTTGTGCCTAGTGAAAGCGTTCCCTTGTTGTTCCTAGCCCGTGTTCCAGACCTCCTGCCGTTGCCCCTGACTACGATCCTTGCCGCCTGCCCCCGACCTTCTGCTACGTCCGACCTTGCTTCTGTCTACTCCCTTGTACCGCGCCTATCTTCAGCAGTCAGAGAGGTTGAGCCGTTGCTAGTGGATACGACCTGGTCACTACCGCCGCAGCAAGACCATCCCGCTTTGCGGCGGGCTCTGGTGAAAACCAGTAGTGACTTAGAACCGGTCCACTAGCACGGTCCACGCCAATCCCTCTCTGGCACAGAGGATCCACCTCCTGCCAGCCGGCATCGTGACAGTAGATCCGGCCATGGATCCCGCTGAAGTTCCTCTGCCAGTTGTCGCCGACCTCCCTACACTGGTCGCCCAGCAAGCCCTAAAGATCGCCCAACGAAATCAACAGCTGGCATACTTGAACTCCGTGACACTGCATCTTCAGTCACAGATACAGCAGCTGCAGCCGCAGATACAGCAACTTCTGTCACAGACACAGCAGCTGCAACAACCATCTCCTCCGCCGGCTCCTGCAACTCCTCCGCAGCAACCGGCCGCTCCTAACCCCTGCTTGTCCCTGCCGGACAAATTTGATGGGGACTCTAGATTCTGCCGTGGTCTCCTTTCTGGAAAGGCCTTGTCTATGGCCACACCGCTCTGGGACCGCAATGATCCTGCCACAGCCACAGTCCAGTCCTTCTTCGCTGAGGTCCGTGGGGTCTTCGAGGAGCCTGCCCGAGCTTCTTCTGCCGAGACTGCCCTGCTGAACCTGGCCCAGGGTGTTTCTTCCGTTGGCGAGTACGCCATTCAGTTCCGTGCTCTTGCTTCCGAGTTGTCCTGGAATAGTGAGGTTCTCTGCGCGACCTTTAAAAAAGGCCTATCCAGCAACATTAAAGATGTTCTGGCCGCACGAGAAACTCCTGCTAACCTACATGAACTCATTCATCTTGCCACTCGCATTGACATGCGTTCTTCCGGATGGCGTCTGGAGCTCCGCCTGGATATGGACTTTGTTCGCACGAGGCGTTTTTTCCCCCCGGCTCCTCTCTCCTCTGGTCCTCTGCAATCCGTTCCTGTGCCTCCCGCCGTGGAGGCTATGCAAGTTGACCGGTCTCGCTTGACACCTCAAGAGAGGACACGACGCCGCATGGAGAATCTTTGCCTATACTATGCCGGTACCGAACACTTCCTGAAGGATTGTCCTATCCGTCCTCCCCGCCTGGAAAGACGTACGCTGACTCCGCACAAAGGTGACACAGTTCTTGATGTCAACTCTGCTTCTCCACGCCTTACTGTGCCTGTGCGGATATCTGCCTCTACCTTCTCCTTCTCTACTATGGCCTTCTTGGATTCCGGATCTGCAGGAAATTTTTTTTTGGCCTCTCTTATCAACAGGTTCAACGTCCCTGTGACCAGTCTCGCCAGACCCCTCTACATCAATTGTGTTAACAATGAAAGATTGGACTGTGCCGTGCGTTACCGCACGGAACCCCTCCTAATGTGCATCGGACCTCATCACGAAAAAATTGAGTTTTTGGTCCTCAGGTTCTTTGGCCCCAAGAAGAGGGGGAGACCCAAGGGGGGGGGGTACTGTTACGCCGAGCGCTCCGGGTCCCCGTTCCTCCCCGGAGCGCTCACGGCGTCTCTCTCCCTGCAGCGCCCCGGTCAGTCCCGCTGACCGGGAGCGCTGCACTGTCATGGCCGTTGGGGATGCGATTCGCACAGCGGGACGCGCCCGCTCGCGAATCGCATCCCAGGTCACTTACCTATCCCGGTCCCCGGCTGTCATGCTCTGGCGCGCGCGGCTCCGCTCTCTAGGGCGCGCGCGCGCCAGCTCTCTTGATTTAAAGGGCCAGTGCACCAATGATGGTGCCTGGCCCAATCTTCCCAATTAGCTTGATTAGTTTCCACCTGTGCACTCCCTACTTATACCTCACTTCCCCTGCACTCCCTTGCCGGATCTTGTTGCCCTTGTGCCTAGTGAAAGCGTTCCCTTGTTGTTCCTAGCCCGTGTTCCAGACCTCCTGCCGTTGCCCCTGACTACGATCCTTGCCGCCTGCCCCCGACCTTCTGCTACGTCCGACCTTGCTTCTGTCTACTCCCTTGTACCGCGCCTATCTTCAGCAGTCAGAGAGGTTGAGCCGTTGCTAGTGGATACGACCTGGTCACTACCGCCGCAGCAAGACCATCCCGCTTTGCGGCGGGCTCTGGTGAAAACCCGTAGTGACTTAGAACCGGTCCACTAGCACGGTCCACGCCAATCCCTCTCTGGCACAGAGGATCCACCTCCTGCCAGCCGGCATCGTGACAATCCCCTTGTCGCTCTTTCCCTTCTGAGCCCTCTACTGCGCCCGCCGAACAATTTACATAGACATATGAGGTATGTGCTTACTCGAGAGAAATTGGGCTACAAATATAAGTATACATTTTCTCCTTTTACCCCTTGTAAAAATTCAAAAATTGGGTCTACAAGAACATGCGAGTGTAAAAAATTAAGATTGTGAATTTTCTCCTTCACTTTGCTTCTATTCCTGTAAAACACCGAAAGGGTTAAAATGATGACTGAATGTCATTTTGAATACTTTGGGGGGTGCAGTTTTTATAATGGGGTCTTTTGTGGGGTATTTCTAATATGAAGACCCTTCAAATCCACTTCAAACCTGAACTGGTCCCTGAAAAATAGTGAGTTTGAAAATTTTGTGAAAAATTGGAAAATTGCTGCTGAACTTTGAAGCCCTCTGGTGTCTTCCAAAAGTAAAAACTCGTCACTTTTATGATGCAAACATAAAGTAGACATATTGTATATGTGAATAAAATTTTTTTTTATTTGTAATATACATTTTCCTTACAAGCAGAGAGCTTCAAAGTTAGAAAAATGCAAAATTTTCAAATTTTTCATCAAATTTTAGGATTTTTCACAAGGAAAGGATGCAAGTTACCACAAAAATTTACCACCATGTTGAAGTAGAATATGTCACGAAAAAACATTCTCGGAATCAGAATGATAACTAAAAGCATTCCAGAGTTATTAATGTTTAAAGTGACAGTGGTCAGATGTGCAAAAAACGCTCTGGTCCTTAAGGCCAAAAGGGGCTTGGTCCTGAAGGGGTTAAGTAAACATTTTAAATTTTTTTTTTTAACATAACACTTAATAAAAAAGTATACATATTTGACATCTGCAACAACCTGAAAAATGAACAGATTATTTATTGTGAAACATGAACAGTATAAAATAAACAAAAAAATAAAAACATTTGTTAAGCTCAGACTGCAAAAATAATATATATATATATATATATATATATATATATATATATATATATATATATATATATTACACAATAATTTATATGTACCCCCAAGTTGCACAAAAAAAACAACAGGGCTTATCTAGCCATGTTAACCCCTTAAGGACACATGACGTACTGGAACGTCATGTGTCTGCTCCTGATCTATAACGCGGGGCCACAAAAGTGAATAAAGGTAATTTAACCCCTCCCCTATTAAAAGTTGAATCACCCCCCTTTTCCTATAAAAAAAAACACAGTGTAAATAAAAATAAAAATTAACATATATGGTATCGCCGCGTGCGGAAATGTCCGAATTATAAAAATATATTGTTAATTAAACCGCACGGTCAATGGCGTATGTGCAAAAAAATTCCAAAGTCCAAAATAGTGCATTTTTGGTCACTTTTTATATCATGAAAAAATGAATAAAAAGCGATCAATAAGTCCCATCAATGCAAAAATTATACCGTTAAAAACTTCAGATCACGGCGCAAAAAATTAGCCCTCATACCGCCCCATACGCAGAAAAAAAAAAGTTATAGGGGTCAGAAATGACAATTTTAAACGTATTAATTTTCCTGCATGAAGTTATGATTTTTTCCAGAAGTACGACAAAATCAAAACTATATAAATAGGGTATCATTTTAATCATATGAACCTACAGAATAAAGATAAGGTGTCATTTTTACCGAAAAATGTACTACGTAGAAACGGAAGCCCCCAAAAGTTACAAAACAGCGTTTAAAAAAAAAAAATCTTGTCTCACAATGATTTTTTTTCTGTTTCACCGTAGGTTTTTGGGCAAAATGACTGATGGTATTACAAAGTAGACTTGGTGGCACAAAAAATATGCCCTCATATGGATTTTTAGGTGCAAAATTGAAACAGTTATGATTTTTTAAAGGCAAGGAGCAAAAAAACAAAATGCAAAAATGGATAAACCCCTGGTCCTTAAGGGGTTAAAATTGTTTTGGCTGCGTAAATGCAGAGAGGAAAATATAGGAAATTAAGGCTGTTCATAAGGTCTTATAAAAGGCATGGTCTTTAAGGGGTTAAAGGGGTTTTAACAAAATGATTGCATTAACCATTTAGAAATTACTGACAGCGTAAAATTTACATTTGGTATTTGTTTATGAGAATTATCAGTATATGATAAATAGAGGTGTCAGTGTACATTAAGGAGACCATCAATAGCCTGTAGAAGAAAAAAACTAACAAAGAGACAAAACCTTTAAGAGCTGCCAAATCAACAATTTGGTGAATTCTTAAAAGGTAAGGAAGCAATGGTGAGCTCCCCACCCCAAGGCTTTGAAGCGCCCAGAAGACATCTAAAGTGGATGATTGCAGAATTATTTCCTTAATGAAGAAAAAACATTCATAACATCTTCCCAGCCAAGTGAAGAAGACGCTGAAGGAGGTAGACATGTAATTGTCAAAGTCTCCAATCATGTACACCTTCATGAATGTACAGAGTGTACAGAAATGAACAGAAAGGCCAGATAAAAAGTGGATTCACTTCCAGTTCTGAACCAAGATCCTCTGGACAGATGAACAAGATTAGGGGTTGTACATCTTAAAAAAAAAATTACATAAAAATCCCCTATCCATAGTTTCTGATCGTAGTAGGTCTGACCTCTGGCATCCCCGTGATCTCCAGATAGGGGTTCCCGCTTTACACTTGTCCTGGAGCTGAAGGCACCACATCATCCATTAATTTCTATGGGAGTGCCAAAGATATCTGAATACAACACTGAGGTATCTCCACAGGATAAGGGATAATTTGTAAAAGTTGGAAAAAGGGAAAATGAAACTACAGAGAAAGATCGGCATATGGAAGGGCATAGCATACGACTACAGGGTCAAAAAAATGGAACAAATAATGAGTAGTGCTACGCTTGCTGATGTATCACTAAGTAATCGCCTAATTCTTCTTTTAATGATTTTAATGTGCAGAGAACATTTTTTACTTTGTGTCAACTTATTTGAAGCTGACTGAGCTTGAGGTGTTCTGTGTTAGAGTGGTAGATGATATTACATGATATCCTGGGAAGACTTTATAAACTTCACAGGTTGTACAGTCAATGCAGAGCCTAAAGGTGGCCATACACTGTTTAGAGGACAGTTATCTCTCCCAACCTCCCCAATGTTCATTTGCCCTCTTTGGAGAGGGGAGGATTAAGCTGCAGCCAGTCAGCTCTGGTGTCGACATATCTCTCCCACAACAATGTGGAATTTTTACTGACTGACCCTTCTGTCCTCCAACTTCATCTGTTGGTAAAGAGTTGGGAGGCCACCAGACACTTTATAAACTTGGCCAAACCCATCAAACATCAGTAGGGTTTATAGCCTCCGTAAGAGCTTTCTCTACTCAGGCGCTGTCTAATATAACCAGAACTTGAAAATGTCTATGTGATTACAAGTTAAAGTTTAAAGGGGTACTCTGGCCCTAATACATCTTATCCCCTATCCAAAGGATAGGGCATAAAATGTCTGGTCGCGGTGGTCCTGCCACTGGGGACCCCCATAGACTTGCATTGAGGGGGCACGACATCATACGGGGGTGAAGTCGTGACTTCATGTCATGCTACCCATTTGGAGCCTCCAGTGCTATGGAGAGATCACAAAGGTGGATGCGCAATGACAGATTGCGGGGGTCCCCAGTGGCAGGACCCCCGCGACCAGACATCTTATCCCCTATCCTTTGGATAAGGGATAAGATGTGTTAGGGCCTGAGTACCTCTTTAAAGCCAAGCCCTGTCCCATCAGTGGCTCAGGTAGCTGCAATGTATCTCACCCCCTTGTGTTATTATGAGCCCATTTAATAATGTCTTTACACTTCGGTACTACCTGTTCCAATAGGCTGCTGGCCAGGAAGGCAGTGTATGCGGATATTACGTTGATGATGATAAGGTAATAATCAGCTTCAAGTACAAATAATAAAATATCAGATATCTTGCATACACATACTGTTACTTTAATCATCCATTCTACTCTGTTACCTACTCTACCACCATTAGTTAGCTATAGTATGTGACTTTTAATTAAAAAAGAAAAAAAAATCCTAATCCTTTTTCTGGCATATAAATAACAATAGAAGTTATCTTTTCACTAGATCTTTATTGCTTGATTTTACTTAACTATTGATCCCATTTGGGAATGGCTGACTGCTTTATATTAATCTTTGGCACAATTTCACAGTATCAATGATATCACATAAAATCTTGGTTTTCTTTTAAGGGATGACTTACTCCGTCTTTCTGTAACACATACTTTTGACCTTGGTGTTTGACTACTTTACAGAATTAACAATAATAAAGTTCTATTTCTTGTAGTGTTTATTACATGGATGACTGAGGTTAAGAAATAATTTGACACTAAGGTTTTACACTGACATGGGTGCCCTTTATATCTGCATTAATCACAGGAGGAAACAATGAATATAATAACAATGAAAAGTGAATTCAAGCCTTGCATATAAATTCACCTCAGCAAATTTGCTACTTTTTAGTTTTTGATGCTTCCATATCTACATTATTAATGGTTATGTCACAATAATCATTGTCTCTTTTCCAAGGCTGCACTGCATTATGATGATGTCACAATCATGTTTGTACTTATTTTTAGGTTGTGATATCTTATTATGTCACAATAATAGATTATTTCCCTAAGTTGTGTGCTATGATGAAGAGTCATAATGGAGCCTATGTTTATTCCTGTCCGATTGTGTTGATCACTATACTGGTAGTCTTCATTTCTAGGCTTTTATTGTGATAATGTCAGTGTACAATGCATTCAGAAATCCTTGCTTAATGTAGTTAAAACTGGCTTGTCACCCTATGCACCATATCCAAATGATAAATGCACCAGTCTCATAAATGCCTGATCAACCAATGTGGCCGACTTCACTCAGCTTTCCACACTTCTTAAAAGGTTTATCCCGGAATAGAAAAACAGAAACAATTTATTTTAAAAAACACTTCCAGACTGTCTCCAGGTTGGATGTGGTTCTGCAGCTCAGTTCCATTGAAGTGAATGGAGCCAATGTAATACCACACCCGTCATGGAGACAGACAGGGAGTGGTTCTTGAAAGAAATTAGCTGTGTTTTTCTATTCCTGGATAACCCCTTTAAACAAATAACATCTACCTAGTTATTCAATGATAATAGAGAACACTGATGTAGAACATCGATGTATTAAATAAATTGTCATGCTGCAATCCTTAACACAAAAGGAACATTTTGCATTTCTCATAAGATAATTGACGTTGGTTTGCCACTGGCTAGAATGTAGTGCACAATCTCCCTAGTCTCCATTACCCTTAACCAACACAAATAGGCATGGGTTTTTCATGTCAGATCCTTTTGCTGTGACCACTAGAATAGTCATTGTTGGGAATTCATAAGCAAAGAACTTGTAGAGAATTAAAGGGGTTCTCCGGCGCTAAGACATCTTATCCCCTATACAAAAGAATGCGGGATAAGATTCCTGATCGCGGGGATCCCGCTGCTGGGGATCCCCGGTGATCTTGCACGCAGCACCTCGTTACAATCAGTAACACCCCCTCCCACAGGCTTTCATTGAGGGGGCGGAGTGTGACATCACACGGGGGCGTGGCCGTGACATCACAATGCTCCAGCCCCCATGATCGCCAGTAATCAGACCCGGAGCAAACATGCTCCGGGGACTGATTGTAACGGGGTGCTGCGTGCAAGACCACGGTGTCCCCAGCGGCAGGAGCCCCGCGATCAGGCATCTTATCCCCTATCCTTTGCATAGGGGATAAGATGTCTTAGCGCCGGAGTACCCCTTTAAGAATAACCAGTACTCAATGAAAAATCAGTTGAGAGGCAGCAAGCTGGAAGATGTGAAGGAATTACAAGACAGACTAGGAGTCTATATCAGAAGTAGAGCCAAGCAACAATCCAAAGATAAGGCCATGGTCAGGATCAAAATCAGTCAGAACAGAGTCAATACAGTAACAGGAACAGTAAACAGGCAAGGAAGTAACTTGATTTTGAGATGAGGGATCCTTAGCAGCTTCTCCTTTAAATAGTCTGCCAGGCTTGATGTCATCTGGACTACTGGTAGCCTTAGCAACCCAACACAGCTAGCACATAGGAGACATGAACCAAGGCCATATCAGTGGAACAGGAGAAAAGGGGGTGTCCAAGCACTTTTAGTGACTTGCTGCCGAAAATAAAAGGAAAATACAAACTGCTCGACAGGAAGAACAACTTTTAAATGCTTTATATTTACTTAGTATTGTATATAGCCAGTGATATTCTGTTATATTTATGTATTTACTTATTTATTTAATACATTTGTTTTATTTGTGAGCATTCTTTGTCCCTATTGTTTTTTCTCACATAAGGAATTGTTTTACAGAGCGGCAGATATAAGCCTAATTAATACAAAAACCCAAACACTTAAAAAGACAATTCGCTAAATTACCATGCACTGCCATTGTCTAGCTAAAGATATTTCTATTTTTAAAGACAAGAATTTCACAACACATTGAGCTTTGTTGCAAGCATCACTTTCCCAGCGTTCTTTATCTGTCACCAGTCACCTTAGCAACCAGGAAAGAGAACGATCCTAATTAGTTATGTGTTATTGATTTGGGAGCAGCCAATATTTAGGTCAGCTTTCATGTTGCGGATTAAATGATCTGAATGTTTTATTTAAATTACATTGCGACTTGTATTAATCGTAGTGAATGGATGGGTACTGAAAGCTACATACATTGATCGGGTGTCATTATCAAAATGAAAATATCTTTTGTCATAGAAATCAACTTCTGTGCGTTTTATAACAGATAATCTTTATTGAAAAGGTAAATGAGGAAATATTACAAAAAAATGTGTGTTCTTGTTGTTCCACTAATTTATAACTCTTTATAAGAGGGTGAACTTTGAAACTTGTGAAGATCTGCCATTTTGAGAACGGCATTCACCTTATGAAAATAAATAAACCATTTCTGCTAGTTCACTTGCAAGTTTCTTTCTATAGGCAAACATCAAAGTTTTACATGAGTCTCCATAATACTTAGGATTTTATAGTAAATCATCGGCAACTCCTTTTGTCCATGTGTATATGCACAGTATTTCACATAAGTGAGTACAATACTCACATTTTTGTAACCAAGGAAGGTACCAGTGACCATGTGACCTATAGAGTGACCTATAGGACCCCTCCAGAGTCTCCCCCATTAAACCCTGGGAGGAGCTAGTTCAGTCTCTTGTCTTTGAGTGCAGTGAAGTGAAATCCAGAGAGAGTGTCTAGTGTCCCGAGGAGGCCTAAAGCCTATAACACAGCCATGCATTCACAAATCCAGTACCCCACAGGTGAACGTCAGAACCTGGTAAGCTACATACGGCGTGAAGTCAGTTTAGTCAAGATCAGTCCGTATCAAGCCAGCGTGAACCTGCAGCAAATTGTCCAAATCCACTACAAGTCCCAGTGAGCCCTAGAATCTCTGAAGTCACTGGTGACCTTCTTGGAACTGACTGAGCTGTCAAGACTATTACACCTGTCTACCTAAGTAAAGCTGCCGTTTTTCCGTAACTTAACGTCGTAGTCATTATTTGCCCCGTGCCTAGCCCAGGATCCAGAGGCAGGGACGTGCACAGACATTTTAGAGGGCAGGGGCTCAAGTAAAAAAAAGAGGGCACTTCTCATTTTAAAAAAAAACGTCTGCCAGACTTAATGTGCTGCAGCCCAGGGACACAGTGGACCTCCGGCCAGGCCCCCTTGACATTCCCATAAAAGTTGGTGCTTTTGAAAAATAAAGTTAAGAACAGTTTCTATGAAGGTCTGCCATGTGTATATACACTTTGACTGTGCTGTCAGTCTTATTTACAGAAAACATGTGACAGCTGCCCTATAATATACTGTATTATAGAGGAGATTTATCAAAACCTGTGCAGAGAAAGAGCGGTGCAGTCACCCATAGTAACCCATCAGATCGCTGCTTTCATTTTGCAGAAGGCTTTTCCCCTGCAAAGGTTTTAATAAATCTCCCCCTATATGCCCCCACCTGAGCTCTATATGACAGAACGTGCACTGTATCTGGCCTCACCCAGCACCAATCACCAATCACCCAGCACCCATCCCCAATCACCCAGCACCCATCCCCAATCACCCAGCACCCATCACCAATCACCCAGCACCCATCCCCAATCACCCATCACCAATCCCCAATCACCCAGCACCCATCCCCAATCACTCAGCACCCATCCCCAATCACCCATCCCCCAGCACCCATCACCAATCACCCAGCATCCATCTCCAATCACCCAGCACCCATCCCCAATCACCCAGCACCAATCACCCAGCACCCATCCCCAATCACCCATCCCCCAGCACCCATCACCAATCACCCAGCACCCATCCCCAATCACCCATCCCCAATCACCCATCCCCAATCACCCAGCACCCATCCCCAATCACCCAGCACCCATCCCCAATCACTCATCCCCAATCACCCAGCACCCATCACCAATCACCAAGCATCCATCCCCAATCACCCAGCACCCATCCCCAATCACCCATCCCCAATCACCCAGCACCCATCACCAATCACCCAGCATCCATCCCCCAGCACCCATCCCCAATCACCCAGCACCCACCTTATGCAGGAATCTCCACACAGCTCTGGTTCTTACACTGAAGAGATGGACACCACACTAATATATGCTTACATGCTGCAATATACAAGTTGGCAAAAAAAGAATTATAAATATACAAAGACGGCCAGGCATAGCACAGCATACAGGATGGAGGCAGGGAAGCTCCGCCTCCATTGTGCACAAGACTGACTTTGCATACTAGCAATGTGGGGCAATACCTAGAAAACGGCTGGTCCACATTTAGTAAGTATTTCATTATCTTTCTCCTGTTCTCCTGCACTGTAACCTAGTGTATTGGGTTTAGTGTGAGTAAACAGCCTGTCAGTTTCTCTTTAATTACATACTGCACCCCCCTTAACAAACTATATACTGTGCCACCATTCATCTATTAATTCCCTATATACTGTGCCACCATTCATCTATTAATTCCCTATATACTGTGCCACCATTCATCTATTAATTCCCTATATACTGTGCCACTATTATTTAACTATACCATTCCACCATTCATCTATTAATTACCTATATACTGTGCCACTATTCATCTATTAATTCCCTATATACTGTGCCACCATTCATCTATTAATTCCCTATATACTGTGCCACCATTCATCTATTAATTCCCTATATACTGTGCCACCATTCATCTATTAATTACCTATATACTGTGCCACTATTCATCTATTAATTCCCTATATACTGTGCCACCATTCATCTATTAATTCCCTATATACTGTGCCACCATTCATCTATTAATTCCCTATATACTGTGCCACCATTCATCTATTAATTCCCTATATACTGTGCCACCATTAATGAACTATATACTGTGCCACTATTATTTAACTATACTGTGCCACCATTAACCCTTTAAGGACCCGGGCTTTTTCCGTTTTTTCATTTTCAATTTTTCCTCCTTAACTTGAAAAAATCATAACTCTTTAAAATTTTCACCTAAAATTCTATATGATGGCTTATTTTTTGCGTCACTAATTCTACTTTGTAATGACATTAATCATTTTACCCAAAAATCTACGGTGAAATGGGAAAAAAATCAATGCGACAAAATTGATGAAAAAACACTATTTTATAAGTTTTGGGGGCTTCCGTTTTTACGCAGTACATTTTTCGGCAAATATGACACCTTATCTTTATTCTGTAGGTCCATACGGTTAAAATGATACCCTACTTGTATAGGTTTGATTTTGTATCACTTCAGAAAAAAATCATGAATACATGCAGGAAAATTTAGACGTTTAAAATTGTAATTTTCTGAGCCCTATAACTTTTATTTTTCTGTGTTCAGGGCGCTATGAGGGCTCATTTTTTGCACCGTTATCTGAAGTTTTTAGCGGTACCATTTTTGTTCTGATCAGACTTTTTGATCACTTTTTATTCACTTTTTTGTGATATAAAAAGTGATCAAAAATGCGCTATTTTGGACTTTGGAATTTTTTTGCGCGTATGCCATTTAATGTGCGGTTTAAAAAGTGGTATATTTTTTATAATTCGGACATTTCCGCACGCGGGGATACCACATATGTTTATTTTTATTTTTATTTACACTGTGTTTTTTTTATTCTTGGAAATGCCGGGTGATTCCAACTTTTATTAGGGGAAGGGATAATTGAAAGGGTTAATGATTTTTTTTACACTTTTCTTATGCAATATTATAGCTCCTATAGGGGGGGGGACTATAACATTGCATTAACTGATCTTTTACACTGATTGATCCATTCCTATGGAGATGAATCAATCAGTGTTTTCGGCGATTGAATGCTCAAGCCTGGATCTCAGGTAAGAGACCTTCCTCCTGTGCTACAGCTGTTCGGGATGCCGCGATTATACCGCGGCGATCCCGAACAGCTCCCTGAGCTATCTGGGCACTTTTACTTTCGTTTTTAGCCGCGCGGCTCAGCTTTGAGCGCGCGGCTAAAGGGTTAATAGCGTGCGTCAGTGCTGCGCGCTATTAGGGGCGGGTCCCGGCTTCACTATGACGCCAGGCCCGCCGTGATATGATGCGGGGTCACCGTGTGACCCCGCGTTATATCGCAGGATCGGGACTCAGGGCGTAAGTTTACGCCCTGGGTCCTTAACAGGTTAAGGATCTATACACAGTGCCAGAATACATAAAAATATAATGTTCCAATATAAATAAAATATATTCTGTGCTTCCATAAATTCCCTATATACTGTGCTTACATTCCTCTACTAATTCCCTAATAATGTGCTTCATACAATACATACAAGCACATAACATAAAGACACATATAGTACATAAGAAATATACACACATACAAAGAGACACTGACACATACATACAACATGGAATATATACTAAAAGATATAACCAACAGGCACATCATACATACAGGTTCACACATACATTCACTCACAGATGTATACACACACACACACACACACACATATATATACACATACATTCACTTGCTCACATTATATATATATATATATATATATATATATATATATATGTGTGTGTGTGCGTGTGTGAGCAAGTGAATCTATGTGTGTGTGTGTGTGAGTATATGTCAGTGTGTCTGTATGATGTGTATATATATACACATCATACAGACACACTGACATACAATCACTCATATATACACACTCACTTACACTAAGGCCCCAGCCATCCCTCTCTGCACAGGCACATAAAGATATACACACACACATACAATCACTCACTTATATTTTCAGTTACTTACAGTAAGTAAGGACTCCATCCCCCCTCTACACAGGCTGGAGTTTGTGGCCGGGCAGACTGTGGGCGGGGCTTCTCTCTGCTTCCTCTGCTCCTCCGGTCTCCTCCGTGTGGAGAGAAGCAGATAAATGGCAGATAATGACAGGGTGAGTGGCACCCCCTTGCTGCAGGGAGGGCACAGCACCCTCCATTAAACCACATACAAATCTCCCCAGCAATGAATCCTTTTTACTTCACCTGTCACCCTGAGTCTGTAGCTCCTTTTGTGAGGGCACTAGAGGGGCAGGTGAGGAAAAGGGCAGGGGCTCCAGCCCCCTTTTACCCCTATGTGTGCACGTCCCTGTCCAGAGGTATACCTTTGGGTGGTGAAGAGGTTAAACCACGCCCTGGAGTCACAAATACAAGGGGTGAATGCCAACTGCCCCTAGGGTAATAACATCTGCCCTCATCACACCCTCACCACACATGTATAAGAAATCTAAAAGTTACATGCTAATGCAAGAGTAATAATGATATAATCATCATATGATTGTAATAAACATATCTGTCCCTGCAGTGTCTGCAGTCTCTATGATTAACATCTCTTCTCAGTGCAGAGGTGAGTTAAATTGCTGATGGTCAAACAACTAGATCACCAGTTCTCACACCTTTTGGGGGAGGGGGGGATATCTAAAATAGCAGATGCACTGCTGCCATACCCATCGGAGGCCTTCTTGCAAGCCTCACTAGTTTTTTGTGTTCTGCTCAGCTTTCCTTGGATTCTGGATTCTGACTTTGACTTCTTTCTTCTGAATTGGACCTGATTTTACTCTTCTAGTTTGGCATTTGCTTGTTTCCTGACATTGCCCTTTGCCTACTGTTATTGTACTGCTCCGCCCTCTTGGTGTTCCCATTGCTTGTTCTCATTGTGTCTTTGATTCTGATTTTGTACTGCCAGTGTGTTGCGGACCTGTTCAATCTCACTATCCTTTATGCCCCTGCACTTATTACAGCATAAGAACTACTGCCCAGTTGGGGGCCTCCATGTACGGATGAATTGTCCAAGTAGGTAGAGACAGTGGTTGGGGTGAGTGCTAGTCTGCACTGATCCCTACTACAGATGTGCCAATGATGATTTTAAATGACACATCTATTCATAGTGAATCTAGTCTTCTAGTCTTTCCTGTCTGGAGTAAGCCTACTCAGAAGACAAAGTGATAATCATATTGGGGGAGATAATCAAAGACTGTCTAGTAGTAAATGTGTGTTTTGCCTATAGCAACCAATCAGAGCTGAGCTTTTATGTATTTGCATGCACTTTTAGGTAAAAAATGACACCTTCTCTTTATTCTGTAGGTCAATACGGTTACAGGGATACCCAATTTTTGTAGGTTTTATTTATTTTAGTACTTTAGAAAAATTATAACTACATGCACCAAAATTAGTATGTTTAAAATTATCAAATTCTGACCCCTATAACTTTTTTATTTTTCCTTAAGGACTCAGGAACAGGGGTGTACCTGTACCTTGTTTTTGCCACTTTCAGGCAAAGCAGCCCTATGGACATGTTTAACATGTACATTGAGAACTTTGAGAGTGTACATTCAAAACATTGAGTAAAAACATGATGTGCAGCCCTTTAGTTGGAAACACACATTTCCTTCAAGTCCAAATTGTTTCATATACTTTATGAAAATAAACCTTAGAGATGAGCGAACTTACAGTAAATTCGATTCGTCATGAACTTCTCGGCTCGGCAGTTGATGACTTTTCCTGCATAAATTAGTCCAGCTTTCAGGTGCTCCCGTGGGCTGGAAAAGGTGGATGCAGTCCTAGGAGACTCTTTCCTAGGACTGTATCCACCTTTTCCAGCCCACCGGAGCACCTGAAGGCTGAACTAATTTATGCAGGAAAAGTCATCAACTGCCGAGCCGAGAAGTTTGTGACAAATCGAATTTACTGTAAGTTCGCTCATCTCTAATAAACATGCTCCAGACCTTTCTTCTCTCATACAATCAACACCTGGCTCAGGAATAATAGCAATTTGATTGGTCCTACACTTTAGATACCTCTGCCAAAATATGAAAATTACAAAATGTATTTGAAATGCTTCCTGTTATGATCCATCTCTTTATAATAACCTGGTATACAGGACTTAAGTTTTCAGTCAACTGTAAAAACCTTACTTTTATCCTCATATTTTTTACACTCATATTTTAGACACATTAATATTTATTCCTCTGTGACTATGTGAGACTGAGCAGTGGAATAGTGTCTACCCCTTATAGTCTTACCCAGGGGTCAAGTCCTGGAAAAAGAAAGTGTGGGAACTCACCCAAGATATCCAGTCAAGGGCTGGTCCTGCAGGACTTCTGCTAATGGGAACAGTGTTCGGCTGTGGAAAAAGTAAAGGAACTCCCATGCGTTCCTGCAGGACTATAGCACTGGTCGTACCCATGTCACAGATATGAAGAGGCTTTCCATGACACCATTATATAGGCTATATTAGGCACTAGCTTTACTGAGATTAGAACATTTAAACAAGGACATGCCCCTCATTGGAATAGAATGAATTACAAAGATCATTTAATATATTAGAATGTTACACTTAGTCCAAGATAATTTACTTCCGCATTCTTAATGATCACAATTGAATAAAAACCAAAACAGCATTGTTCCAAATGTAGGATGAACAACACCTAACATAGTAGACACATCCCAAGAGCACCTAGCACTAGAATGATTTTATTAAAAACTGTACAACACAAAAGAAACATACAAAGCTGACAGCAGAAAAGACCAGCTGGTCTATTAAGGCTGCCAATTTAGTTATTCCTGGATTAGGCTCTGTTCATCCCACACATTTGAATTTCCTTATTGTATTTTTTTTTTCAGCTACAGCTTTCAAACACCTACAGTTTGCTCTACATATTTAACATTCTTTTGGTATAGTGGTGTTATATAATCTATTCATACATATGCAGTATTTATTTATACACAGAGGTGGACTGAAAGTTCAGGATTTAGTGCATAGCCTCATACATTTTAGTAACCCAAATCAAATGTACCATAGTTATTGTGAAGGGTGCCTCTAAAGGCCTCTACTGCTCCCCCATAAGCTTTACATACATAGACATCTTATTTTCTTAGTTGGATTTCACAGAAATAACCAAAAAGTTTTGTGTTCCATGGCTTCTAGGAAAGATTATCTCCATATGCACTATTGCTGACAAAGTAAATTCCTAGATACACATAAAGGTGTTCTTTGGCCCTAAGACATCTTATGGATCATGGAGCGTGACGTCACATGGGGGTGAATCCGTGATGTCACGATATTCCGGCCTCGTGATCGTGATTCATCCGACCTGGAGCGATGTTCGCTCCGGAAGCTGATGATAGCGGGGTGCTGCATGAAAGACTGCAATCAGGCATCTTATCTCCTATCCTTTTGAGGATGTTTTAGGGCAGGAGTACCCCTTTAAGCTCCATTTCATTGTATTGAAATAGAGCAACAAACAGCACATGGGTGCGGGATGCTGAGTGCTGATCAGTGATTGATGGCCTATCCTGTGAATAAGCCATCAATCGATAAGGGGTTATCCAGCATATTGCTAAATTTATGCTCACCAATCTGTACAGGCTGTTTTGGGCTAATTTCTGCCACCAATTCTCACCCCCATAAAGTGTGTGCCCGCTCGGTGTCTGTGCTTACTTCCTGGTTTGGCAGCTATGCACATGCACTGTTATAAACTACACTTCCCGGCATCCCTCACTCTGCTTGTGACACTTAGTTCCCTCACACCCTCTGTCCAACCCTCCCTCTACTCATAGGCATGCAGCACTGACATTGGGAGGGGGCTGGCTTGACAGTCCGAGAGGAGACAGTGCAAAACCCCTTCAGTTCATGTGATTGCTGATGAGATGTCTTGAGATGGGTAAATGCCAAGACAATGCAACTGAAGAGGTTGCAAAGACAAAAACAGATAGAAAGGTAGAAAAAAATGTATATTGGGATGGTAGATATATTTACACATAATTATATATATTATATGTAAGGGTAGGGTCACACATGTTGTATTTTGTGGCATATTTTTGCATCTGATTTTGCTACCCATGGGCAGGAAAATATGCGGCAGCAAATGCGCAGCAAAATATGCAGCAAAATACGGTGTGTGTGACCCTACCTGTAAAGTGTCAACCTAGAATACCCCTTTAGGGTAGGGTCACACATCGGATCCACTGGAGACCCGGCCCTATAGTGTGCCTCCAGCTTTTCATCTAATAATTGTCAGTTTGATTGTGATAATTAAACAGTGGAAGGTCTTTTTTGTCACAATCCAACTTTGATAGATTTTTGGTCACAGGTCACAGTTGCATGTGACATTGCAGACCTTAATGCTGACTTTTCTGACTTTTTTCTGACTTTTCTGAGTGGCTCGACAGTGGTCGTATGACTTTAATCTGATTTTCTGTGGTCCAATGCATGTCGCTATGTAGCCCTCGGCTGAGGAATAATTGATAGTATTGTAAATACACAGACTATTGTGATGTACCAGTACAGGACTTGGTACTGTACTACCATTAGGCTCTGTCAGGTTGAGACCCTCAGTGACCTGGGGGCTCCACTGCAAGGTCTCCCCCTGTTGTTCCATAATGTTGTGTATGTTGCTTTAATGCCTAGACAATATCCTTATGTATAGGTAGTACAGAGGACCCGTGGGAGGTCTCAAGGACCTGTGTAAGTCTTTCACATGTTATGTTATGTAGTCACATGATTTGTTGTCAGATGTTCTGCCAGAGAGAGCCAGCTTAACCTATGAACTGCAGCTTGACCAATGGGCTTTAGTCCAGCCCCCCACTATATAAAGGGGCGGCCATTACAATTCACTCTCTTTTAGTGTTGCTCGCGAATATTCGCAATTCGAATTTTATTCGCGAATATCGCATATTCGCGAATTCGCGAATATTCGCGAATATAGCGCTATATATTCGTAATTACGAATATTCTTTTTTTTTTATTTATTTTTTTTTTTTTTACAGTACACATCACAGTGATCATCCCTCTCTGCTTCCAGCTTATGTGGTGTAAGAAGGCTCTAATACTACTGTGTGAGACTGGTGCGCGAATTTTCGCATATGTTAATTTTCGCACGCGCGAATATTCGCATATGCGAAAAAAAAAACGAGAATGTTACGAATATGCGAATATTCGCGAATATGACGAATATTCGTCAATATATTCGCGAATATTCGCGAATTCGAATATGGCCTATGCCGCTCAACACTACTCTCTTCTTTTACTGAGAACCAGGAAGTACAGATCTCAGTGCAATTGATCAGCATTTGGAAGACCCCAAAAGCTACAATCATTCCAGTAAGTCTCAAGTCTATGTCTGTTGTCACTAAAACTAGTCAAGTCCTGCATATAGTCAAGTCAAGTCCAATCTCAAGTCAAGTTAATTACAAGTATATTGGTCCAGCAAGCTGCAAGGTCCTTCTGGGTCCTGGCCACCTCTCTGGGAAATCTGGCCTTAGCTGTGAAGATAATTCCATTTGTCTCATACTCACTAAAGCCTCCGTTTGACCATAACTGGTTGTGGACTCTCATTTCATACTAACAACTGGGATAGCGGAGAAGCCGGGTGTGTGGCCTTCCGGAACCCTAAAACCACACTGGCGTCACGAAAACTAGGGGTTAACAACATCTTGCCCTGGGGGTTAATACCATCTGATCCCACCACTCACACTGCTACACCAGTGGTCCCGCCATACACCCGTGGGTCACCACACAATTGTATCAGATTGTATTATCACAGTATCAGTGACCACCCTTCAGATTTAAAATAAAAAAATATTTAACAAATTCTTGGCACTAGTGTGACCTCTGAAAACCTTTTTGTTACACTTGACTTCTATAAATACTTTTTTATTTACAATAATGATTTATTATTATTATTATTATTATTATTATCATCATTATTAAAGGGGCATTCCAGGCCCAATCTTTTTTTTTTATATATCAACTGGCTCCGGAAAGTTAAACAGATTTGTAAATGACTTCTATTAAAAAATCTTAATCCTTCCAATAGTTATTAGCTTCTGAAGTTGAGTTGCTGTTATTTGTCTAACTGCTTTCTGATGACTCACGTCCCAGGAGCTGTGGAGCTCCTATGGGGATATTTTCCCATCATGCACAGCTCCCGGGACGTGACATCATCATTGAGCAGTTAGACAGAAAACTTCAGAAGCTAATAACTATTGGAACGATTAACATTTCTTAATAGAAGTAATTTACAAATCTGTTTAACTTTCCGGAGCCAGTTGATATATAAAATAAAGTTTTTGCCTGGAATACCCCTTTAATATTATTGTTGGTGTTGTAATTAGCATTTCAGGAAATAAAAAACTATTATTTTCTCCTTTTTTTTTTTTTTTTAAGATTCTGAACTTAATCTGCATCAATCCATATGAAATTTGAATGGTTGCGGGTGCCAGAGTAGGAGTCCCAATCCTTAGTACAATATAAGTAAAGACTTGGCACACCACTTGGGGAGTTGAATCAATGTGAAATATATTAGCAATCCCAAAAATGTTTTTGTTTTGGTCCGCAGAGGACCTTCCTCAGACCTATAAACAGTGTGAATCAAACAAGTGTAATCAGAAACAAATATCTAGTAATGTACAAGGTCAAGGAAATAATAGTCAGTTCCACATAAATAGTGCAAGAATCCCTCAAAAATAATGTATACATATTGTGTCATTGAGGGAGGTTTGAGGGCAATGAAAGGGTGTTTTTCCCAGTCCTTTCTCCTAGGTGAGCTAACAGAGATCCTCATTAGGTGCCTAATTAACGAGGCCAGCAGAATTGTGGGAAGTGTAGATATAAGGAAAGGAAACAGAATAGTGTGGTCTCCCCAAAAGACAGCAAGGTGGCTTTGGGGGGAGGCAAAGGTCCTTGCGAGGAGCACACAGCCAGGGCTGTGAGTGACACCCACAACAGTGAAGTGGACAGTCAAGGATATTGGTTTGTTCCTGTCTTATGTTTTTATTTATCCTGCAACCTGTCTAATAAAGCTGGCGAGGAGCAAGACTTGCAGAAAGGACTTGCTGTTTTGCGGTTTATTGTGAAAAAACGTGTGCTGCGGCTGTGTCAAGGACGATCCCAGAGCTATCCTCAGGGTGAAATCTTTACAATATATATATGAGCATGTTATACCAAGAAGATGATAAGCATAACAGGGTATAGCGTAATAGTGTCAAATGATCAAGTAAACAAATAATGACGAAAATGTGGCATATAACAAGTAATATGATTAACATGGATGGAATGCTGAAGATAATACGTATATTGTCACACTGCTTATGAACACTATAAAACATATTCAATGCATGTAACATAGTAGTGTTGGGCGCGAATATTCGCAATGCAAATATTTATTGCGAATATCGCATATTCGTGAATTTGCAAATATTGGGAATATAGCGCTAAATATTCGCAATTACGAATATTCGCTTTTTTTCACAGTACACATCACAGTGATCATCCCTGCCTGCTTCCAGCTTGTGGTGTAAACAATGCGAATTTTCACGCATATTGACCCCTACCTTCTTTTAGCTCTTTTATCGCGCAATATTGCGCATGCAAATGCAAATTTTATGGTGAATGCGCATGCAAATTTTATGGCACATAGAGAAAAAAGGCTGCAAATATTGCGAATATGCGAATTTTGCGAATATATGACGAATATTAGTCCATATATTTGCAAAATATCGTGAATTTGAATATGGCCCATGCCGCTTAACACTATAACATAGTTCATAAGGTTGAAAAAAGACCATAGTCCATAAAGTTCAACCTATAACCCTAATGAGTCCCTACTGAGTTGATCCAGAGGAAGGCAAAAAGCCCTCATACTAAAGGTATAAATTCCTTCCCAAATATGGCAGTCAGAATAGATCCCTGGATCAACCTTCTGTCCCTACAAATCTAGAATCCATAACCTGTAATGTTATTATTCTCCAAAAATGCATCCAGACCCCTTTTAAATTATTTTACCGAGTTAACTATGACCACCTCCTCAGGCAGAGATTTCCACAGTCTCACTGCTCTTTCAGTAAAGAACCCCCATCTGTGCTGGTGTAGAAACCTTCTTTCCTCAAAGCGTAGAGGATGCCCCCTTGTTATAGATACAGTCCTGGGTACAAATAGATCACAGGAGAGATCTCTGTACTGCCCCCTGATATATTTAAACATAGTTATTAGGTCTCCCCTAAGCCTTCTTTTTTCTGAACTAAATAACCCTAATTCTGATAATCTTTATGGGTACTGTAGTCCTCCCATTCCCCGTGTTACCCTTGTTGCCCGTCTTTGAACCCTCTCCAGCTCCACTATGGCAGCAGCTGCCTGACACTGGTCACTACAGCTAATTTTACTATTAACTAAGACTCCCAAGTCCTTTTCCACGTCAGTCGTTCCAAGTGTTCTCACATTTAATACATAATCCCAGCCTGGATTTTTCTTCCCCATGTGCATAACCTTACATTTATCAGTGGTGAACCTCATCTGCCACTTCCCAGCCCAAACCCCCAACCTATCCAGATCCATTTGTAACAGTGCACTGTCCTCTATAGTGTTTACCACTTTACAGAGTTTAGCATAATCTGTAAAGATTGCCACTTTACTATTAATCCCCTCTACAAGGTCATTAATAAATATATTAAATAGAGCAGGACCCAAGACTGACCCCTGTGGTACCCCACTAGTAACAGTACCCAATCAGATTAAGTGCCATTAATAACCACCCTCTGTTTCCTAACACTGAGCCACTTGCACACATTTTCCCCCAGCCCAATCCCTCTCATTTTATGCACCAACCTTATGTGGAACCGTATCAAATGCTTTGGAAAAATCCAGATATACGACATCCAGCGATTTTCCCTGGTGCAATCTGGAGCTCACCTCCTCATAAAAGCTGATCAGTTTAGTTTGACAGGACCAATCCGTCATATACTCATGCTGAAATGGGGTCATACATTTATTTTTATCAAGATATTCCAAAATAGCATCCCTTAGGAAACCCTCAAACAATTTACATACCACGGAGGTTAAACTAACATGCCTATAATTCCCGGGGTCACCTTTTGACCCATTTTTAAATATTGGCACCACATTTGCCATGCACCAGTCCTGGGGAACTTTCTCTGTTACAATATAGTCCCTGAATATTAAAAATAGAGGTCTGTCTATTACAATACTTAATTCCTTTAGAACACAGGCCTGAATGCCATATGGACCTGGCGATTTGTCTATTTAAATTTTTTGTAGGCCGCACTGTACTAATTCCTGGGTTAGACATGTGACCTGTACTGGGGAGTTTACCTTATCTTGCTGTATTTCACCTGGCATTTCATTTTCCTCTGTGAATACAGTGGAGAAGAATTTGTTTAATATAATAGCTTTTTCCTGATTCCCATTTAAAATTTCTTTTTTATCGTTTTTTAAAGGGGTTCTCTGGTGCTTAGACATCTTATCCCCTATCCAAAGGATAGGGGATAAGATGCCTGATTACGGGAGTCCTGCCGCTGGGGACCCCCGGGATCTTGCACACAGCACCCCATTTGTAATCAGTCCCCGGAGCGTGTTCGCTCCGGGTCTGATTACCGACGACCACAAGGCCGGCAGCGTGTGACGTCACGCCTCCGCCCCCGTGTGACGTCACGCTCCGCCCCTCAATGCAAGCCTACGGGAGGGGGCGTGATTGCTGTCATGCCCCCTCCTGTAGGCTTGCATTCAGCGGCGGGACTCCCGCTTTCAGGCATCTTATCCCCTACCCTTTGGATAGGGAATAAGATGTCTAAGCACCGGAGAACCCCTTATAAGGGTCAACACTTTCATTTTTAACCTTTTTGCTATTTATATAGTTAAAGAACATTTTGGGGTTAGTTTTACTCTCTTTGGCAATGAGTCTTTCTGTCTCTATTTTTGCGACCTTTATCTGTTTTTTTTTAACATATTTTACATTTTTCTCTATAGCTTATTAATGCTTCTTCACTGCCGTCCTGTTTTAGTAGTTTGAATGCTTTATTTTTCCCAATTTATATTGTTAAGGGCTTCTCTGAGTCGATCAAACTTTTCTTTCCTACAGTTAATTGTTTTTGTGGCCTCTTGAGAGATTCCCTTATTGAAGAACAAGTTATAATGTATTATATTATGATCACTATTTCCTAGGTGTCCTTCTACTTGCACATTAGTTACTCTGTCAGGTCTGTTGGTTAATATTAAGTCTAGTAGAGCGCTCCCACTGGTGGGGCCCTGTACCATTTGGGACAGATAATTGTCTTAACTATAGTCAGAAACCTGTTTCCTTTATAAGATTCACAGGTCTCAGTCTCCCAGTTTATATCAGGATAGTTAAAATGCCCCATTATTATCACATCATTCTGATTTGCTGCCTTGTTTATTTGCCTCAGTAATTGATCTTCTGCCTCTTCCATTATGTTTGGTGGCTTTTAGCAAACCCCTATCAGAATTTTTTTTATTTTCATCTCCATATATTTCTACCCATAATGACTCCACATTATCGTTTCTCTCCCATATATCCTCCCGCAGTGCTGCCTTCAGACTCAATTTCACATAAAGACAAACTCATCCCCCTTTCCCTTTTGTGAAAAGACTATAACTCTGTATGTTCACCGCCCAGTCACAGCTATCGTCCAACCAAGTCTCTGTTATACCCACTATGTCATAATTCTCCACATCAACCACTCCAGTTCCTCTGTTTTATTGGACAGACTTCTGGCATTAGTCAACATGCAATTCAAAGGTGTATGTTTTTTCTTCCTATGAAGCCTATCCCTATTAACTATTCTAGCCCCTCCCTCCACTCCACCCCCAAGTACATTAATAAGTCGCCCCCTCTCTATCTACACTATCTTCCCCCTCTATGTTGTAGGTTCCCCCCACCCAGTCCCTAGTTTACACACTCCTCCACCCTTCTAGCCATCTTCTCCCCAAGCACAGCTGCACCCTCTCCATTGAGATGCAGCCTGTCCCTATGGTAGAGCCAGTATACAACAGCGAAATCGGCCCAGTCCTCCATGAACTGAAAACCCTCCTTCCTACACCAGCTTCTGAGCCACTTCTTTACCTCCCTAATCTCCCGCTGCCTCTCTAGTGTGGCTCGTGGTACAGGTAATGTTTCAGAAAATATTACCTTGGAGGTCCTTGCCTTAAGCTTGCACCCTAAGTCCCTGAAATCATTTTTAAAGACACTCCACCTACCTCTTACTTTGTCATTGGTGCCAATATGTACCATGACTGCTGGGTCCTCTCCAGCCCCACCTAGCAACCTGTCAACCCAATCCGCGATGTACCGATGTGCGCCAGGAAGATAACACACTGTTCGGCGATCCTGTTCTTTGTGACAGATTGCCCTATCTGTCCCCCTAATAATTGAGTCCCACACTACCAGCACCTGTCTGGCCGGCCCTGCACTCCTCCCTCCCTCCTTACTGGAGAAGACACCACCCTGAAATGGCATCTCCCTCATCTGCCAACCGGACAAACTTGTTGGGGTGTGCCAGATCAGGACTAGCCTCCCAGAAACTTTTTCCTCTTCCCTGTTTTCTAACTGTAACTCAGCTAGCTGCCTGACTGTCCTGCACCTCCGTACAACTAACCTCCCCCACCTCTACCCCAGAGAGTACTTGCTCAGTGAGCAGGAGGCTCCTCTCCAAGTTGTTAGTGCTGCCAGTTGCTCCTCTAGATCCAGAATCTGGGCTTCCAAATGAACAACTCGCACAAATCTTGCACAATAATATGCACCCTCAAACTGCTGTTCAAGGATTGCATACATTGTGTAAGATGCACACTGGACTGCCTTTTCCAACTTGGAGGCCATACTAGATTTGGGGATTGCAAAAATTTACAGTAAAAAACTATCAAATATTTCAATTAAACTCCCTGAAATTAAAGTCCCTTAATTTTAAGTCCCTCTCACTTTTATACTTACACTCACTTGTATACTTCACACTCTTATATACAGACACACAATCACTAGCTCAGACAATCGCTTAGTGTACTTTCTTTTATAGTTACCAGACACCACCTTTCCAGATCATGAAATGGGAAATACAGACTCGTGCTGACAAGCCATAAAACATAAAGGTACATATCATAATTGCTGCTAAAGGTAAGTAACTCAGGTTCAACAAAACAGAGAGGATATGTTCCATCTGGGTGAACAGGGGACTCACCGGATTGTTTGCTTATAATTTTGCTGTATCCAAAAATATAGTTAACAATGCTATTTTTTACAGGAATTAAACAATGTAGGCTATCTCAAATAGTGTATTTTTAGGCAAATTTAATTAAAAAATATTTATCCACTACATAGTTTTATGGATGCTAAAAATATGTCAGTTTTTTACATGCTGCGTGGGCAGACAAGCACTTTTATATAGAATTACATAGAATACATTCATTTTGCAAAAAATGGACTCTAATTTTCCACAATTTTATAGTCATATTTTTTTTTATGCTTGAAAATATGCCCATGCGAACATTGCAATCCATTACAGTATACAAAAAACTAAGTCAACTAGGCTATTATAAATGGCAAAACTTACAATACATTGAAATCTGTTATTTTTATAATGTAAGTCAATGGAAAACAGATTTTGCTGTATGGCATATAGCAGTGTGTATTTTTAGCATCTATTAATGTAGACCTTTTTTTTCCCCTTTTATGTGTATAAAATGTATATGTTAAATGGAAATATAAAGCATGTATTAGTTTTCAAATTAAATTTTTCATCTATAATATTTTTTTTTATCTTAGTTAATTTTACAAATTAAACCCTACCTTTAAATCGGAGTACTGCTTCTATTATAAGGTCTGATGAGCACTTTTCAGGTATCAAGTTAACTACAGGGAAAGGAACATTCAATTAAACTGGCATATGTCAATGAAAGCTGAATAAATTACATGTATAAAGTTTGACTGTAATAGGCATTCATTGAGTGTGATTTAAAATATATAAGACAATTTATTAAACCGTACCTGTCATATCACAGAATAAAATAATGCTTATATACGTTACTCACTAGGTCATGCAGATTCTTCACATGCATTTTTTATGTGTCTCGCTTCTTTATTTGGTTCACAGATCCCTTTATTCTGCTGCTCACATTATCTGACATCCACTGCTCGGAAAGGGGCCAGTCCCAGGCAAGCACTGAGCTTGCCCTCACTCTCCATGCATTTATTTCCTCCCTTAGTCTGTGCTGTGCTGCAAGATGCTCTGTAACCCCCTCCTCTCTTTTTTTCAGACAGGAGTCTGATAGACAGGACAGGAGTGAGCACAGAGGAGTGCTAGTCCCAACCTCACCTACATGACTTTGTTAAAACATTTGCTTCAACTGGGATAAATATGATGCTGCATCCAGACAGGACCATGTTCTGGATAGTATGGGGACTCCTAGTGATCTATTTTTTAAGCCTTGATTTCTAAAAAAGAAGATAAAACTTTTTTATAAAGTGTATTAGAAAGGTTAATATTTTGCCAAGATGTACAACATATAAAAAGGTTTTGATTCTGACAGTGCCCATTTAAATTAAATTATGTAATTTTTATGGCTTATTTTACTGGGCATTTATATATTAGACACATACAGTATGTATAATGCATATATAAAATCCCACAAACACCCCACAAACACCCCACAATGTGAACAAAACCTAAACAGTATTATATATACAGATAAGGGTCATTGACAAAGTCCAGGTTTGCCTAAAACTTATTTGGACCCAACTAAACCGAACATACTTTTTTAAAATCATCTCTAGCTACCTAAAACCATGTATTGATCTGTGTTAAAAACTACTGTTTCTATTATTTCTACTATTATTACACAGAATTTATTAGTAAGTCTGTTTCAGACTAAGCAAATATAACATAATTCAATACACATAGTTTTATTTTTTATTAAAACTAAAATTTCAGTATACTTTGGCCCAAAGCAGCATGCCTGAATTATGCCAGTTAATGCAGATGGGGTTTATAAATAACTCATTCTAGCACGCATTCTCATCCATCATCAGCAATACATTGGCATCATAAAGTGAAAATTGCCCTATTATTAAATAAATTACTGCCTAGAAAGTGTGCAATGATATCCATAATTGACCAATCTTGACCATACAAAGCTCTGCCGTATTATTAAGGAACTACAATTACAAACATCTCCAACACCAACCGGTGATCTGCATCCATCAACATAAGAACCTATTGTAACATAATTACTGGCAATGTCATTTGTACACACCACTGGGGAACATTCATTGCTAATGTCTTCAAATTCAGGCATTTTGAATCTTTGTTTTAATTTATTTGTCTTCAAGGTATATTCATTCATTTTCTTTCGATCAAAGTGAAAACGGCTAAAGCAGGAACCTTTACAATCAATGAGATCATTATAGTAGAAGCTTTTGTACTGAATCCTGGCATCTAGGAGACAGTGGAACCCTGTTGTTTCTTTCTTCCTCCTTGGCATTCATGTCCTCCTCCCTGAATGCCTCTTTTATTCTAACTATGGCATAACCCTCACTCTTACCTTTACAGTATTAGTAGTATACTGGAACTGTACTCTATAATGCATAGGGAAAAAAGGGGGCTTGTGGCCACTGAAAATGAGGTACCTAGTGTGCACTATGGAAAAAGACAAAAGGTGGGAGTGCTACTGTGTCTAAGGAGAAAGGGGAGAAACTTGCATTGACGACTGTAACAACTGGGACAAATAAGGCAAGCCTGTAATGATGGTGGTTGACTGCTAGACTGCAAATTTTGACATCACCTATAGATAGAATGCGCCCTACATTCTATGATAAAATAAAAATATGTCAAAACAAAGTACAATCGCACAAAAAAACAAGCCCTCAAATGTGTCTGTGGGATGTGTCCTTAAGGGGAAAGTGACCACCTATTGTGTTTGCAGTATTAGGCTATGTTTACACACTATAAAATCAAAACAACCAAGCTCCAGAAAATGGGTATAAAAAAATGTGTTATAGTAACCCCTTAAAGGGGTACTTTGCTCCTAGACATATTATCCCATATCCAAATGATGGGGATAACATGTTTAATGGCAGGGAATCTGGCTGCTTGGACCCCCTACGATCTTGCTGGAACCAATCTCTGGGACCCCCTGCGATAGACATGAATGGAGGGGGAGTGGCATGATGTTACAAGCACAGAATCCCCAGGCTTCTGTAACCGTAATGCCGCAGGGCCAGCCTGGAGAGCGCGGAGGGTCCCAGAGGCTGGACTCCCTTGATCAGACGTCATCCCCTATCCTTTGGATAGGGGATAACATGTCTAGGGGCTGAGTACTCCTTTAAGGACACTGGATGCAAATGTATTCCTGGTGCACCAGGACACAGCAGGAGCTGCGCTCACTTTAACTGTAAGTCATGATTGCTAAGCGGTTGTGCACTCACATCAACAGTCGTGCACTCACAGTCAACGACGGGCAACGACAATTCCGCCACTATTCATCATAGCACAGCATTATTCACTATTAGCAATCTAATGATCGCAGGTATTAGTCCCCTATATACCATTTTAATACAATGGCCTAGATTTAGCAATCTATTTGAGGCAATAGCGTGTCTGATTTTTTTTGTCAGACAGATAGTAACCAATCACAGCTCAGCTTTTATTTTTCCAGAACAATGAAAGAAGAGCTGTGATTGTTTTTTTTTATCTGTCTGAGACAAAAATCAGATTTTTGTCTCAGACAGATTGGTAAATCTGAGTGAATGTGTGCACTGACCGCTGCTTTTATTTAGACTTTGATAAAACACGTAATTAGATTTAAAACAGTATAAGACCACTTTTATACCTATTTTATGGCTCTTGTTTTGTGTGTCAACATAGCCTTAGCAGTTCATATCACATTTTACATATATCTCAGGAAATACTCGAAATATACCTTCAATGTATGAAATTGGGGTCTACAGACACATATGACATATATATGTGGGAGCATTTTTGCATACAATTAGTATACAGTACACACTAAAGGCAGTGTGAACATAGCCTAACCAAATGGAACTCCCTTCCAGTCAATTACTGTTATTTTCTAGCCTACAATATAGTTATATTACCTCATAAGCTAATCATTCAGTGAACAGAGCAGTTGTGAAATATACGATATCTAAGCTTCATTTTTGTATAAGATGAATATTGTGACCAAGATCTTATGTCTTATTTTATTAGACCAAAAGCAATTGCAATCGTTTAGAAATAAATCATCCCATTAAGGAAGGTTAACAACACAATTATTTTAATGAACTATGTCTTGCTGAGCTCCATATGACCAGGCCTATTACTAAAATCATTACCATTTTGCTCACATACTGACATGTGACACTGAGCCCATTTACAGCATCACCTGCTGGAGAATTACACATCATTTGCACTATTTTAAACAAAATGAATTACTAAGCAGCAACATTCCATCCTTCAACATCAAAAGCATCATATACCACAATAAAATACAATGTTAAAATCAATTGTATAAATTAGTAATGCGTCTGATGTCACTTAACCCCTTAAAGGGGTACTCCGCTGTAAACATCTTTTCCCCTATCCAAAGGATAGGGGATAAGATGATAGATCGCAGGCAGGCAGCGGCAACGGTGTCCGGAACACGTAAGCTTGCAGCTTCCGCGTTCGTGATGTTGCGCCCCCTCCATTCATGTCTATAGGAGGGGGCATGGTGGCCGGCATCGCCAGTCATCGGGCAAGGAGCAGAGTTCGCTCCATTCACTGATTGACTGGGTAGCCGCAGCGGAGATCACGGTGGTCCCCAGCGGCGGGACCCTACAATCTAACATCTTATCCCCTATCCGTTGTATAGGCAATAAGATGCTTACAGCGGAGTACCCCTTTAAGGGCACAGCCTGTTTTGGCTTAATTTTTCCTTTTTCAGAGCCATATGAGAGCTTGTTTTTTGTGCAAAAAATTGTACTTTCATTTTACCATACAATGTATGGCACAAAAAAATATATATATATTATTTGCGGAGAAAGATAAAAAAAAAATAGATAATAATTTTATGTGACAAATTTTGGGGGAGGGTGGTTTTTCCACAGGGCACTTTATGGTAAAATGACATGTTATCTTTATTCTGTAATCCATTATGATTAGGTTTTCTACTTTTATTTTACTACTTTTGAAAATTTTTAAGGATGCTTGAAACTGCCCTTTTCTGATCCCTATAAAATTTTTTCCTTTTTCTGTATAAGTTGCTAAATGAGGGGCAATTTTTTGCACCATGATCTTCAGTTTTTATTGGTGCCATTTATGTTTTGATGGGATTGGCATTTTTTTTTTTACTTTCATTGCTTACCGGGCAGAATCATAAACATTACATTTTAATAGTTCAGACAGTTCCGTACACCGAAATTTTTTTTTTTTATGTTTATCATTTTTGTTTACATTTTTTAATTTAAAAATTAAAAGGGGGTGATTAAAATTTTCATTAGGGATGGGGCTTATATATATATACATATATATATATATATATATATATATATATATATATATATGTAGGAAATTTGTTCCTTACCTGAAATTTCCTTTTCCTGGAGTCCATAGGCGGCACACCATGGGTTAACTTTTCCTTCTAACCCCAGAAACAGAAGAGTTAGTAAGCAGTATGCTAATACAGAAACAAGGTAATTAGGCATAATTAGTAATTAGACAACTCCTAGCTAGGGTACAAAGACCCCACAAAACAGGGAACACTCGTATAGTATGCAGCAATAAAGAAATTTATTTAGGGAGGGATAAAGTTGTGCCGCCTATGGACTCCAGGAAAAGGAAATTTCAGGTAAGGAACAAATTTCCTACTTCCTGATCGTCCTACGGCGGCACACCATGGGACTTGTAAAGCAGTCCAGGTAACAAAAGATAACAGGGAGGGAACTAAATACTACCAGCTCCTTGAATCACACGTGTACCAAAAGCTGACCCCTCAGATGCAGAGATGTCCAGCCGATAGTGCTTCATGAAGGTCGTCGGTGACGCCCAGGTTGCCGCCCGGCAAATTTGGTCTAAAGGAACGTGGAACTGCTCCACCCAGGAGGTTGCTGTTGAGCGCGTTGAGTGAGCTCTTAGACAAAGTGGTGACGTTGAACCTTCAAACTCGTAGCAACACCGAATCGTGTCTCTGACCCATCTGGCCAAGGAGGCTTTGCTAGCTTTCCTTCCTTTCTTCTCACCTTGATATAGGACGAAGAAGGCTTCGGATGATCTAAACGAAGAGGTCCTTTCTAGGTACATCAGAACCGCTCTTCTCACATCTAGGAGGTGTAGATTTTCACCATCCTTCTCCAGCAATGCTGGTAGGACCAACTCCTGGTTCAGGTTTTGGACTGATGGAACCTTAGGAAGAAAACCTGGCATTGTTCTGAGGATTACCGCATTGGGCATGACTCTCAAGTATGGCTCTCTACATGATAAGGCTTGTAGTTCGCCAATCCGCCTGGCTGAGGAGATTGCAATCAAAAAGAGTGTTTTCAGGGAAAGCCATTTTAGGGATGTGGAATGTAGTGGTTCAAACGGATCTCTACACAGTCTTTTTAGGACCAACGGTAAATACCAAGATGGTAATGGGTGACAATACGGTGGTCGTAATTTTCTCAGAGCCCTGAAGAATCTGGGGACGATGCTGGAGTTTGAGAAAAGACCATTCAGATGTGCATTGATTGCTGTAACCTGCACCTTTAGGGTGTTGGGCTTCAGGCCTTTTTCAAACCCTTCCGGAAGGAAGAGTAAAAGAGTGGTTGTTTCGGAAGGATTCAGCTGTTTCCTAGAACACCAACCTGAATAGAGGTGCCATATTCTTGCATAGATTTTAACCGTAGACGGTTTTCTGGAAGCCATCAATGTATCGATCACACTGGAGGCAAAGCCTTGCTCTTCTAACCCTAGGCATTCAAATTCCATGCCGTCAGGTCTAGGCTGCCTGGGTCTGGGTGAAGGAGGCCTCCTTGTAGGAGGAGATCTTCTATCGGAGGGAGCTTGAGGAAGTCTCCTTTCGATGTTTCCCAGGCTAGTTGAAACCATGCCCGTCGTGGCCAGAAGGGCATGATCACTATTGCATGGACTTGCTCGTCGAGGATCTTCCTGAGCACCCGAGGAATTAACTGAAGGGGGGGGGGGAAGCATAGATAAACTTCCCCCTCCAAGTTACCGACAGGCCGTCTACTGCGAAGGGGTGACCCGCTGGAGAGAGCAGAACTGTGGCAGTTTCTTGTTCTCTTGAGAGGCGAAGACATCCATCGTTGGCGATCCCCATTTCTTCACCAACATACGAAAGACCTTAGGGTTGAGACCCCATTCTCCTGGCAAGATTTTCTTCCTGCTTAGCCAATCGGCCCTGGAGTTCTGTACACCTCTTATGTGGACTGCTGAGATGGAGAGCAGATTCTTCTCTGCCCAGCTCATCATTCGTGCACATAACTTCTGAAGTTCTCTGCTCCTGGTGCCACCCTGCTTGTTTATATAGAAAACAGTTGGAAGATTGTCTGTCTGAACTTGCACATGATGGTTCTTCAGGGTGTCTCTGAAGTGTTTCAGTGCCAGGAAGACTGCTTTCATCTCCTTGAAATTGGAGGATTTCGCTGCTTCTTCCCTTCTCCAGACTTTTTGCACCCACAGGCTTCTGACATGGGCACCCTAACCGTAGGCGGAGGCATCCATAGTGAGGACTATCGGCTGGGGAAATATCAGACTCCTGCCCTGGAAGAAACGCAGAGGATTCAGCCACCACAGAAGATCTTTCTTGAGTTTCCTCGGAAGATGAATAGTAGAATCCAGGGACGATCGAGACTTGTCCCACCTGGACAGGATGTGTGACTGGAGACTCCTGATGTGTGACTTTGCCCACAAGACAGCCTCTATTGATGATGTTAAGAGACCCAGTATCTTCATGGCATGACGAATTGTGCATGTCTGGAGTCCTAACAGAGCTTGGAGATTCTGGAAGAGTTTGGTTGACCTCTCTTCCGATAAAAACAACCTCATCCGGCTGGAGTCCACTATAAATCCCAGAAAGGTAATTCTCTGAGTGGGTATTAAGTGTGACTTGTTGTAGTTTATGAGAAACCCATAATCGTTCAGGACTTCTATCACTACTTGAGGATGGCTGATGAGGAGTTGTTTCGACCGGGCTTTGATAAGCCAGTCGTCCAGGTACGGTGTCACATGAATGCCCAATAGTCTCAGATGGGCTACCAGGACCACGACGACTTTCGTGAAGACTCTGGGTGCTGACGTTATCCCGAAGGGAATACAGGTAAATTGAAGGTGTCTGACGTGACCTTGACTCTTCACTGCTATGCGAAGAAACCTGCGGTGAGATGGTCGGACTGGAATATGCAGATATGCATCCTGGAGGTCCAGTGATGCCATATAGTCCCCTTTCTGGATGTCTAGGACAGCCGCCTTTATCGATTCCATTTTGAACCGCTTCTTCACAAAGAATTTGTTGAGATCTGACAAGTCTATGACTAACCTCCAGTCGCCGCTGGACTTGGGTACCGCAAAGATGGAGGAGTAGAACCCCTTCCCTTGCTCGACTACTGGAACTTCTTCTAAAGCTCTTTTGAGAAGAAATTGATTAATTAAATCCGAGACTATTGGAGAAGCTTGATTCACCATGTACTTGTCTGGAGGGATTGACCGGAGTTCTAGAGTATATCCGTTTTCCACTGTATCTGACACCCAGGCATCTGAGGAGGTTTGGGACCAGATATTCGCAAAGGCTTGAAGTCTGCCTCCCACTGGGTGCAATTGAATCCTGGCGTCATTGGTCCTTGTCTTGCAGAAATGGCTTTTTCTTTGAAGCTGCGGACTCCTGCTTCTTGGGGTACTGACGTCTTGCACCGGTCTGACGAAAATTCCCCTTTTTCCTGTATGGACTCGAGTATCGACTCCTTCTACCTGAATTACCATATTTACCAGATCTTTTATCTTCATATGGAAAATATTCTCCCTTGTCTTTTTTCAGGGATTTTAATATGCCCTTTAATTGAGGACCAAATAAGGAGGAAGGGTGGAAAGGGAGCTTCGCAAAGCTGTTTTTGGAAGATATATCTCCCCCCCCCCCCAGTTCTTGATCCACAGTGCTCTTCTTGTCGCGTTGGACAATGCTAAGGTCCTAGAAGAAAACTTAATTACGTCCAGCGGGGCGTCACATAGAAACTCTGTTGCAGACTTGATCAGTGGGAAGCTTTTCAGGAGGTCCTTTCGGGACACCCCATCTTTAATATCCCGGGCCAGATCTGACACCCAGATCCGTAGAGCTCTAGCGACTGGTAGTGACGACGCTGCTACCTTAGCTGCTGCGGCTGCTGATCCATATGATTTCTTGCAAAGGAGGTCTGCCTTCCTCTCCATTGGGTCCGACAGTAAGGTCGATTCTTCGGACGGAAAGATGGCTTTCTTTGTCAAGCGGGCTGCTGCTAGGTCCACTTTGGGTGGATTTTCCCACTCTTCATAAGCCGCTGGAGAGAGTCTATAGGTGGAGCGTAGTCTTGAACCAGGATCAGTATATTTTTCTGGTTTTGACCAGTCCTTCCGAAACCAGTCTTTAATAATGGGGTGTGATGGTAGCAACCTATCATTAGACGGCGGAAAATAATATAGCTGATCTCTCTGTAATTTTTGAGAGACATCCTCACTGCTTTCAAGGACCTCTTTGGTCGCCGCTATCAGTGTGTGCACCTTATCCTTGTCCAACAGGTAAAGGTCTTCTGGAATCTCAACCTCCTTAACTTCTACTAGCTCAGAGCTGCTTGAATCATTGGAGTCAGATGATGAGGATGAGGCGGGAGACGGCTCCTTATGAGATGCTTTGTGCTTTTTTACACCCATAGATGCCTTAACCTCGGAAAAGGTGGAGAACAACTCTGTTCTAAACCATCCCAGAAAGGCTTTAGGATCCACTGGGGCTGAGGTGTGCGGGGGTGGGGCGCATAATGAACCGATGTCATCCTGCCACTCATCAGGTAAGGGCTGCTTGCACATTGTACATTCCCTATGGTGGGATTTTCTGGACCCTTTCCTCCTAGATTGGGACATCTAAGGGAGAAAAAAACTTTAATTAGACTTAAGAAGAAAAGTATAGGGTACTCAGGGAGCTTTTTGGACAAGCTTTGGAATACTCCTTACCTCTGCCAACTGAGAAGTCTGCTGCTTAGGCTAAGCGCAGCTTCCCAGTGGCAGGGGAGTGTTTTTATGCGCAGAAGGGACCGCACATGCGTGGTGCGCACTGCCACCGTGAGCTGCGCACTGACAGCATATCACAATTGCAGCCGGAAGTTCCCCCTGCGCGTGCACGTCCCACATAGAAAACCTAGCAGGGAAGACACGTGGGACGCGCTGCGCAATGCCGGCATGAACTTTCAACAGGTGAGCATGACAGCACTTACTTGTGAATCACCGGGTGACCGGAGACCACAAACTCACCCCCACCGGCAGTTGACAGCCCTGGAACATCTAGCGCTGGCCCGATCGGCATGAAGGAGGCAGGTACCGGAGGAGGGGGGAGATAGTTGGAGAACTAGGGGAGCCCCCAGTACGCGACCTTATTTCACCCCAGGAACCCCAGAAGCCTGAGGGTTTGGGGCCTTGCTTCTGTAGGCTCTTCTGTCTTCTTTCAGAAGAAAATTAAATACGAGTGTTCCCTGTTTTGTGGGGTCTTTGTACCCTAGCTAGGAGTTGTCTAATTACTAATTATGCCTAATTACCTTGTTTCTGTATTAGCATACTGCTTACTAACTCTTCTGTTTCTGGGGTTAGAAGGAAAAGTTAACCCATAGTGTGTCTCTATATCCCTGGAATAAAATAACACTTTATTGATTCACTACTTTGGTGTGCTGCTGTTATACTTTACCTATCAAGAGGAACCAGAGCACCGAGGTTCAATTGTGCCTGCACCCACCTCACCTAAACTGGATGTGCTGCTTCGTATGGATTTTATATATATATATATATATATATATATACACACACACATGAGTGTATTGATAAACCAAAATACAAACATGTTAAGGTCTCTTTCACAAGAATATATGGTAATATGTAATATTTAAGATGAAATATTATCAGTTTGCCATCAGTAGTTACTGATGGGATGTCTTCTGAATAAAAAAATTTTATATAAAAAAAAATTGGATGATAACACAGATGAAATACAGGATGGGCCATTTATATGGATACACCTTAATAAAATGGGAATGGTTGGTGATATTAACTTCCTGTTTGTGGCACATTAGTATATGTGAGGGGGGAAACTTTTCAAGATGGGTGGTGACCATGGTGGCCATTTTGAAGTCGGCCATTTTGTAACCAACTTTTGTTTTTTCAATAGGAAGGGGGTCATGTGACACATCAAACTTATTGGGAATTTCACAAGAAAAACAATTGATGTGCTTGGTTTTATCGTAACTTTATTCTTTCATGAGTTATTTACAAGTTTCTGACCACTTATAAAATGTGTTCAATGTGCTGCCCACTCTTCACACACTGATAGCAACACCGCAGGAGAAATGCTAGCACAGGCTTCCAGTATCCGTAGTTTCAGGTGCTGCAGAATGGGCAAAATAAAAATTGGAACAGGACCCTCAGTTTACGCAGAAGATTTTATTCAGTGATGAACTTAATGTGAATGGTGAAGTTAACAAACAAAACCACCGCTATTGGTCTGACACTAACCCACATTGGATAGATCCCTCCAAGACTGTTGGAACACAAAAATTTATGTTATGGTGTGGTATATGGGGTACAAAGATAGTGGGACCATTCTTCATCAATGGAAACCTCAAGGCCACTGGATGTGCGAAATTGCTACATGATGATGTATTTCCCTCTTTATGCACTGAAGCTGGCACGTTCCCTGAGTTTTTCCAGCAAGATGGTGCACCACCACATTATGGGTGTCAGGTCCGAGCATTCCTAGATGAACAGTTTTCTGGAAAGTGGATTGGTCGTCGTGGGCCAGTTGAATGGCCCCCAAGGTCTCCCGATCTGACCCCCTAAGACTTTTATCTTTGGGGCCATCTGAAGGCAATTGTCTATGCTGTGAAGATACGAGATGTGCAGCACCTGAAACTATGGATACTGGAAGCCTGTGCTAGCATTTCTCCTGCAGTGTTGCTATCAGTGTGTGAAGAGTGGGAGAAGAGGGTTGCATTGACAATCCAACACAATGGACAGCACATTGAACACATTTTATAAGTGGTCAGAAACTTGTAAATAACTCATGAAAGAATAAAGTTACGTTAAAACCAAGCACATCATTGTTTTTCTTGTGAAATTCCCAATAAGTTTGATGTGTCACATGACCCTCTTCCTATTGAAAAAACAAAAGATGGATTCAAAATGTCCGACTTCAAAATGGCCACCATGGTCACCACCCATCTTGAAAAGTTTTCCCCCTCACATATACTAATGTGCCGCAAACAGGAAGTTAATATCACCAACCATTCCCATTTTATTAAGGTGTATCCATATAAATGGCCCACCCTGTATTTCATCTGTGTCATCATCCAATTTTTTTATATAACATTTTTTTATTCAGAAGACATCCCATCAGTAACTACTGATAATATTTCATCTTAAATATTACATATTACCATATATTCTTGTGAAAGAGACCTTAACATGTGTCACGATTCAGCTTACTGGTAGTGGATCCTCTGTGTCAGCGAGGGATTGGCGTGGACCGTGCTGGTGGACCGGTTCTAAGAGACTACTGGTGTTCACCAGAGCCCGCCGCAAAGCGGGATGGTCTTGCTGCGGCAGTAGCAACCAGGTCGTATCCACTAGCAACGGCTCAACCTCGCTGACTGCTGAGAAGGCGTGGTACAGAAGGACTAGGCAGAGGCAAGGTCAGACGTAGCAGAAGGTCGGGGCAGGCGGCAAGGTTCGTAGTCAAGATGGATAGCAAAAGTTCAGGTAACACAGGCTTGGACAACACTAAACGCTTTCACTGGCACAAGGCAACAAGATCCGGCAAGGGAGTGCAGGGGCAGTGAGCAGATATAGACTGGAAGCAGATGGAAGCCAATTAAGCTAATTGGGCCAGGCACCAATCATTGGTGCACTGGCCCTTTAAGTCTCAGAGAGCTGGCGCGCGCGCGCCCTAGAGAGCGTAGCCGCGCGCGCCAGCACATGACAGCAGGGGACCGGGACGGGTAAGTGACCTGGGACGCAATTCGCGAGCGGGCGCGTCCCGCTGTGCGAATCGCATCCCCGACGGCCACGTCAGTGCAGCGCTCCCGGTCAGCGGGACTGACCGGGGCGCTGCAGGGAGAGAGACGCCGTGAGCGCTCCGGGGAGGAGCGGGGACCCGAAGCGCTAGGCGTAACAGTACCCCCCCCCTTAGGTCTCCCCCTTTTTTTGTCCGACAACTGCTTTACCTGGGACGAGGACACCGGGAGTGAATGGAGGGTTTCCTCAAAGGCAGGCAGTACAGCAGGAGTGGGAATGGGGAGGGAGGGCAGAGGGTGAAGCTTGGCACGGGGCAGGGTGACACAAGGACGGGGGCCATGAGGAGGCACTGAGGCTTGCCTGATGGGACTGGGAGGGGGGGAGAGGCATCTCTTGTGGCAAGCAGAGTCCCAGTTCTTGATCTCCCCGGTGGTCCAGTCGAGGGTGGGAGAATGAAGCTGGAGCCAAGGCAGACCGAGGAGGACCTCAGAGGTGCAGTTGGGGAGGACGAAAAATTCAATCCTTTCGTGGTGGGGTCCAATGCACATCAAGAGGGGTTCTGTGCGGTAACGCACGGTGCAATCCAATCTGACTCCGTTGACCGCGGAAATGTAGAGCGGCTTGACGAGACGGGTCACCGGGATGCGGAATTTATTCACAAAAGAATCCAGAATAAAATTCCCAGAGGCACCAGAGTCCAAGCAGGCCACGGCTGAGAGGGAGGAGTTGGCTGAAGAAGAAATCCGCACGGGCACCGTGAGACGTGGAGAAGCAGACTTTGAACCAAGAGACGCCACACCCACGTGAGCTGGGTGCGTGCGTGCGTTTCCCAGACGTGGAGGACGAATAGGGCAATCCACCAAGAAATGCTCGGTACTGGCACAGTACAGACAAAGATTTTCTTCCCTACGGCGATTCCTCTCTTCCTGGGTCAGGCGAGACCGATCCACTTGCATGGCCTCCTCGGCGGGAGGCCCAGGCGTAGACTGCAAAGGATGCTGTGGGAGAGGTGCCCAGAGATCTAAGTCTTCTCCCTGGCGGAGCTCTTGATGTCTCTGAGAAAAACGCATGTCAATGCGGGTGGCCAAATGGATAAGTTCTTGCAGGTTGGCAGGAATCTCTCGTGCGGCCAGCACATCCTTGATGCGACTGGATAGGCCTTTTTTGAAGGTCGCGCAGAGAGCCTCGTTATTCCATGATAATTCGGAAGCAAGAGTACGAAATTGGATGGCGTACTCGCCCACTGAAGAATTACCCTGGACCAGGTTCAGCAGGGCAGTCTCGGCAGAAGAAGCTCGGGCTGGCTCCTCGAAGACACTACGGACCTCAGCGAAGAAGGACTGGACTGTGGCAGGATCATTGCGGTCCCAGAGCGGTGTGGCCCAAGACAAGGCCTTTCCTGAAAGAAGGCTCACTACGAACGCCACCTTAGACCGTTCTGTAGGAAACAAGTCCGACAACATCTCCATATGCAGGGAACACTGAGACAGAAATCCACGGCAGAGTCTAGAGTCCCCATCAAATTTGTCCGGCAGGGACAAGCGGAGGCTAGGAGCGGCCAATCGCTGCGGAGGAGGTGCAGGAGCTGGCGGAGGAGATGGTTGCTGCTGTAGCAGAGGCAGAAGTTGCTGTAACATGGCGGTCAACTGCGACAGCTGCTGTCCTTGTTGGGCAATCTGCTGCGATTGCTGAGCGACCACCGTGGGAAGGTCAGCGAGACTTGGCAGCGGCACCTCAGCGGGATCCATGGCCGGATCTACTGTCACGATTCGGCTTACAGGTAGTGGATCCTCTGTGTCAGCGAGGGATTGGCGTGGACCGTGCTGGTGGACCGGTTCTAAGAGACTACTGGTGTTCACCAGAGCCCGCCGCAAAGCGGGATGGTCTTGCTGCGGCAGTAGCAACCAGGTCGTATCCACTAGCAACGGCTCAACCTCGCTGACTGCTGAGAAGGCGTGGTACAGAAGGACTAGGCAGAGGCAAGGTCAGACGTAGCAGAAGGTCGGGGCAGGCGGCAAGGTTCGTAGTCAAGATGGATAGCAAAAGTTCAGGTAACACAGGCTTGGACAACACTAAACGCTTTCACTGGCACAAGGCAACAAGATCCGGCAAGGGAGTGCAGGGGCAGTGAGCAGATATAGACTGGAAGCAGATGGAAGCCAATTAAGCTAATTGGGCCAGGCACCAATCATTGGTGCACTGGCCCTTTAAGTCTCAGAGAGCTGGCGCGCCAGCACATGACAGCAGGGGACCGGGACGGGTAAGTGACCTGGGACGCGATTCGCGAGCGGGCGCGTCCCGCTGTGCGAATCACATCCCCGACGGCCACGTCAGTGCAGCGCTCCCGGTCAGCGGGACTGACCGGGGCGCTGCAGGGAGAGAGACGCCGTGAGCGCTCCGGGGAGGAGCGGGGACCCGGAGCGCTAGGCGTAACAACATGTTTGTATTTTGGTTTATCAATACACTCGTGTGTTTTATATATATATATATATATATATATATATATATATATATATATATATCTAAGCCCCATCCCTAATGAAAATTTTAATCACCCCCTTTTAATTTTTAAATTAAAAAATGTAAACAAAAATTATAAACATAAAAACATTTATTTTTCAGTGTATGGAACTGTCTGAACTATTAAAATGTAATGTTTATGATTCTGCCCGGTAAGCAATGAAAGTTAAAAAAAAAATGCCAATCCCATCAAAACATAAATGGTACCAATAAAAACTGAAGGTCATGGTGCAAAAAATTGCCCCTCATTTAGCAACTTATACAGAAAAAGGAAAAAAGGTTATATGGATCAGAAAAGGGCAGTTTTAAGCATCCTTAAAATTTTTCAAAAGTAGTAAAATAAAAGTAGAAAACCTAATCATAATGGCTTACAGAATAAAGATTACATGTCATTTTACCATAAAGTGCCCTGTGGAAAAACCACCCTCCCCCAAAATTTGTCACATAAAATTATTATTCATTTAATTTTTTTTTATCTTTCTTCGCAAATAATATATACATATTTTTTGTGCCATACATTGTATGGTAAAATGAAAGTACAATTTTTTGCACAAAAAACAAGCTCTCATATGGCTCTGAAAAAGAAAAAATTAAGCCAAAACAGGCTGTACCCTTAAAAGGGGAACTCCACTGTAAGCATCTTATCGCCTATACAACGGATAGGGGATAAGATGTTAGATCGTGGGGGTCCCGCCGCTGGGGACCACCGTTATCTCCGCTGCGGCTACCCAGTCAATCAGTGGATGGAGCGAACTGTGCTCCTTGCCTGATGACTGGCGATGCCGGCCACCAGGCCTCATCCATTTACCTCTATAGGAGGAGGCGTGATGGCTATGTACTAGCCATTATGCCCCCTCCTATAGACATGAATGGAGGAGGCGTGACATCACGATGGTGTGGTATATGGGGTACAAAGATAGTGGGGCCATTCTTCATTATAATTTTTCTTGTGAAATTCCCAATAAGTTTGATGTGTCACATGACCCTCTTCCTATTGAAAAAACAAAAGTTGGATTCAAAATGGCCGACTTCAAAATGGCCGCCATTTTCACCACTCGTCTTGAAAAGTTTCCCCCCCTCACATATACTAATGTGCCACAAACAGGAAGTTAATATCACCAACCATTCCCATTTTATTAAGGTGTATCCATATAAATGGCCCACCCAGTACTTAAGATACAATGAAATACAGATGCATATGCAAAAAAGATGCTGTGTTTTTAAAATATGCACATATTTTGTACAGCCATGTGAATAGTCTTATAGATTAACATTAGCTCCATGTTACAGACTGCAAAAAAAAACCCCAGACATAATACAGACTTAGGGAATCTGTCATCAGATTTTATCACATATAACTCGTGGCAACCCTTCATATATATATGGTAAAATCTTCCTTATCATCCCCAGGAGACGTTTCTGCCCTCAGGGATGGTGAAGATATATAGTTTAAAAGTGTCCCTCGCCTGCCCTGTAAGTAGTCCCCTTGGCAGGGAGCTATTCTTAAATAGTCCTGTCTGCTGCGTTGTTTTCATACACCTCAGCATTATTGAAAGCATGGGCACAGCCTGCTGTAGGTAGAATCCCCTCGAGGAAATATTCCCCCCCTTTTATGTAGTTTTCTATACTTTAAGGAAGTTTGCCTTATGTAGGTAGTAACCTCTGAAGTCAGTTTGAACCTTTGGATAGGGGATAAGATGTCTAAGCACCGGAGTACCCATTTAAAGATATTTTGGAAATTTTTTATTGAAGATTTAAAATAGATTATGATTACGTTTCATTTAATGTGCCAGCAGCATGAGGAGACCACATGGCCACGGTGTGTCTGGGTCCTCTGTCTCGTCTTCCTCATCACCCTGTAGCTCCAAAGCCTGCTCCTCCTCTCCTTTCAGATGACTATAAAAACCACCGATTTCACAAAACCTTGCCGGTGCTCCACTGTACTCCTCCTCCTCCAGTTCAGCCCCCACAGGACTCACGTTGCCTCGAGATGTAGGCGCCACGTCTCCAGTGCCCTGACCAGCCATCATTTCCAACACGTGTTGTAGGATATGAATCAGAGAAATTATGTCACTCATCCCATAATCCTGGCGACTGGCCTAAGCAAACGGCAGGTGTCACATATGAGCTGCCACAGGTTGACATTGAAGTTACACAGGGAAGTCCCCCAATCCGTTAGGATCATCAAGAAATTGCAGTGTACAAATGGCTGAAGTGCATGCAAAGTTTTCTTCCCATTGTTAGGATGTCATGGAGATGGGAGGAACACTTCAGGAATCGCTTGACAACCAGATTGAACACGTGTGCCATGCAAGACGCATGGCTCAGGCTTCCTTGAAGCAGTGCAGACAAGATGTTCTTCCCCTTGTCAGTCACCATGGTTCCCATTTCCAGTTTTCGTGGAGTAAGCCATGATTCGATTTCTTGATGAATGGATTTTAGCAGTTCCTGTCCTGTGTGACTCCGTTCGCCAAGACAAACCATGTGAAGAACAGCATGACACCGCCATGCCCTGCACACATGGTATGCTGGAGTGACATTTTTATTAAAATTATTAGTTAAAATGTATTAAAATTAAAATGTATTTATTAAAATTAATTCAAATTATTTATTTCTTTACATTTTTATTTAATGTGCCAGCAGCATGAACAGACCACATGGCTGCACAATGACACAGCCAGGAGGTGGAAGGAGCATAAAGAGACCATATAGTGGCAGAATGACGAAACAGGAGGTGGCAGCAGCATGAAGAGACCATAGGGCCTCACAATTCCAAAAGTTAAAAGATACATTTCCAAATTTTAATTGAAGATTTAAGGTAGCTAGTGCTACCATAAAATTTTTTAGGTAATGTACCAGCAGCATGATGAGACCATAGAGCCTCACAATTACTAAGATTGAAAGATCCATTTTCTAATTTAAATTAAAGAATTTAAATAGCTAGTGCTACCATAAATTTTTTTAGGTAATGTCCCAGCAGCATGTTGAGACTACATGGTGGCAAAATGACACAGCCTGGAGGTGGCACCAGCATGAGGAGACCAAAATGTGGCAGAATGACCAAGCCTGGAGGTGGCAGTAGCAAGAGTAGACCATATAGTGACAGAATGACACAGCCTGGAGGTGGCGGCAGCCTGACCAGACCAAAGGGCCTCACAATTTAAAAAGATTAAAGATATTTTTAAAAATTGCATGTGGCCATGTTAACATCCTCCGGATACTTAATGAGAAACTGCCACACCGCAGAGTAACTGATTTTCCCCACAACAGTCCGCACTGAATGACTGCTACTGCCGCAGACTCCAGGGACCCCTGTTCCACTACCTCCCGGGCAGGTAGGCTGCAACGAAGCCGGTGGTCTACCCCGAGCATGTTTGGCTCCAGACTTCCCACTGCTGCCACTATGCTGACTCCAAACCATGCTACCACCTTTCTGGTTCAACTGCTACCTCACTGGCAACCTGCCACCCTCTTTTCCTGATGATGAAGCCTCTTCTTCACCTGGCTAACAAGTGTGATTGGCTTCATCATCATAGAGTTGCGTCAGCACGTCACTGATGTCCTCCTCAGGTTCCTCAACAGTGTGTGCTTCAGGAGCTTGAAGGCTCCCAACACCACCTACCACGCCACTCTCCTCATCACTATTTGCCCGTCTAGCAAAGAAAGTGGCGGATGTCATCTCCACTTATTGGCTGGGCTACTGACTGTCCTCTAGTAGATCGTCCTGACAAAAAAAGTGGAGCTTCTATGGGGGTGGGAACAGCATAGGACAGAGGCAATTGGAGGACAGGGACTGCTCCAGGGCCGTGCCAACTGAGGGTTATGTCTGAGGAACCCACTGACTGTTGACTGCGGGTGTCAGATGTAACTTTTGATGAAGTGGATGAGCAAGTAAACCAGTCAATGACAGCAGAGGGGTTGCTGGTCGAGACACGACCGCTAGCTGATACCGGGTGATCAGACCTCTTGCTGCGACTCCTGCTGACACTTGCCCCTAGTCTGCTGCGACCTCTGCCTGAGCCTGATGAATTTAGGCCTCTGCCACTCCTTTGTGCACATCCTGGCACTTCTCTGCCTGGCATACTTAGTGTGTATATGAGGGGTATACGCTTCACTACGCTTAAAACAGTATTTGTCTAGAACAGCAGCAGGTGTGTACTTTTGCCTGGCCTTTCACAATATCTAGGCCCTTTAACAGGAACAAAATGGTACACTACTTAGATGTACGTATGTAACATAGTAACATAGTTCATAAGGTTGACAAAAGACCAGAGTCCATCAAGTTCAACCTATATCCCTAATGAGTCCCTACTGAGTTGATCCAGAGGAAAGTAAAAAAAACCTCAAGGAAAAAAAACTCGAGGAAAAAATTCCTTCCCAACTCCAAATATGGCAGTCAGAATAAATCCCTGGATCAATGTTCTGTCCCTATAAATCTAGTATACATAACCAGCGATGTTATTATTCTCCAAAAATGCATTCAGCCCCTTTTGAACTCTTTTACAGAGTTCACCATGACCACCTCCTCAGGCAGAGAATCCCACAGTCTCACTGCTCTTACAGTAAATAACCCCCGTCTGTGCTGGTGTAGAAACCTTCTTTCCTCTAGACGTAGAGGATGCCCCCTTGTTATATTTACAGTCCTGGGTATAAATAGATCATGGGAGAGATCTCTGTACTGTCCCCTGATATATTTATATATAGTTATTAAGTCTCCCCTAAGCCTTCTTTTTTCTAAACAAAATAACCCTAATTCTGATAATCTTTCTGGGTACTGTAGTCCTCCCATTCCCCGTATAACCCTCGTAGCCCATCTTTGAACCCTCTCCAGTTCCACTATATCTTTCTTGTACACTGGTGTCCAGTACTGTACACAGTATTCTATGTGTAGTCTAACTACTGATTTGAACAGCGGTAGAATTATTTCCTTGTCGTGGGCATGTATGCCCCTATTGATGCACCCCATGATTTTATTTGCCTTGGTAGCAGCTGCTCGACACTGGTCACTACAACTAAATTTACTGTTAACTAAGACTCCCAAGTCCTTTTCCACGTCAGTCGTCCCAAGTGTTCTCCCATTTAATACATAATCCAAGCCTGGATTTTTCTTCCCCATGTGCATTACCTTACATTTATCAGTGTTGAACCTCATCTCCCACTTCCCAGCCCAAACCACCAACCTATCCAGATCCATTTGTAACAGTGTACTGTCCTCTATAGTGTTTACCTCTCTACAGAGTTTAGTATCATCTGCAAAGATTGCTACTTTACTATTCAACCCCTCTACAAGGTCATTAATGAATATATTAAATGGAACAGGACCCAAGACTGACCCCTGTGGTACTCCACTAGTAACAGTCACCCAATCAGAATAAGTACCATTGATAACCACCCTCTGTTTCCTATCGCTGAGCCAGTTACTAACCACTTACACACATTCTGCCCCAGCCCAATCCTTCTCATTTTATGCACCAACCTTTTATGTGGAACCGTATCAAATGCTCTGGAAAAATCCAGATACACGACATCGAGTGATTGCCCCTGGTCCGGTCTGGAGCTCACCTCCTCATAAAAGCTGATCAGGTTAGTTTGACAGGACTGATCCCTCATAAAGCCATGCTGATATGGAGTCATACATTCATTTTTATCAAGATACTCCAAAATAGCATACCTTAGAAAACCCTCAAACAATTTACATACAACGGAGGTTAAACTAACAGGTCTATAATTACTGGGGTCACTTTTTGACCCCTTTTTAAATATTGGCACCACATTTGCTATGCGCCAGTCCTGGGGAACAGTCCCTTTCCCTATAGAGTCCCTGAATATAAAAAATAGGAGTCGGTCTATTACATTACTTAATTCCTTTAGAACACGGGTGAATGCCATCTGGACCTGGTGATTTGTCTATTTAGATTTTTTGTAGGTGGCACTGTACTTCTTCCTGGGTTAGACAGGTGACCTGTACTGGGGAGTTTACCTTATCTTGCTGTATTTCACCTGGCATTTAATTTTCCTCGGTGAATACAGTGGAGAAGAATTTGTTTAATATATTTGCTTTTTCCTGATGTCATTTATTGCCCCTTAATGTTATTATTCATCCATATTGGTTTTCTTTTATTTCTGACCCTTTTATTCCCATAATGTATATACATCTTACAGTGAGAATTTAAGATATTTTTTAAAAGTCTCCCATTTAGTGTCAGTATTCTTGTTTTTGAGGGCATTATTCCATTTTATATTTTTAAGGGCTTCTCTGAGTTGATCGAATTTTGCTTTCCTAAAGTTCACTGTTTTTGTGGCCTCTTGAGAGATTCCCTTATTGAAGAACAAGTTATAATATATTATATTATGATCACTATTTCCTAGGTATCCTTCTACTTGCACATTAGTTACTCTGTCAGGTCTGTTGATTAATATTAAGTCCAGTAGGTCGGGCCCGGCACAATTTGTGACAGATAATTGTCTTTAGCTATAGTCAGAAACTTGTTTCCTTTATGAGATTCACAGGTCTCAGTCTCCCAGTTTATATCAGGATAGTTAAAGTCCCATTATTATCATCTCATTCTGATTTGCTGCCTTGTTTATTTGCCTCAGTAATTGATCTTCTGCCTCTTCCATTATGTTTGGTGGATTATAGCGAACCCCTACCAGATTTTTTTTATCTTCATATATTTCTACCCATAGTGACTCCACATTATCGTTTCCCTCCCAAATATCCTCCTGCAGTGCGGCCTTCAAACTGGACTGTACATAAAGACAAACTCCTCACCCATTTGTTTTGTCGATCCTTCCTGAATAGACCATAACCCTGTATGTTGACCGCCCAGTCACAGCTATTGTCCAACCAAGTCTCTGTTATAACCACTATGTCATAATCCTCCTCAGACATTTTCAACTCTAGTTTGTCAGTTTTATTGGACAGACTTCTGGCATTAGTCAACATGCAATTCAAAGGTGTATGTTTTTTTTCCTATGACGCCTATCCCTATTAACTATTCTAACCCCTCCCTCTGCTCCACCCCCAGTTACATTAATAAGTCCCCCCTCTCTATCTACACTATCTTCCCCCCTATGTTGTACATTCCTAGTTTCCCTAGCTTAAACACTTCTCCACCCTTCTAGCCATCTTCTCCCCAAGCACAGCTGCACCCTCCCCATTGAGGTGCCGCCCGTACCTATGGTAGAGCCGGTATCCGACAGCGAAGTCAGCCCAGTTCTCCATGAACCCAAACCCCTCCTTCGTACACCAGCTTCTGAGCCAGTTGTTTACCTCCCTAATCTCCCACTGCCTCTCTGGTGTGGCTCGCGGAACAGGTAATATTTAAGAAAATATTACCTTGGAGGTCCTTGCCTTAACCCGATAACGACCATGGACGTCTATGCTTGTCCAATGGCTGTTAACAGGGTATGACGCGGGCTCCCGACTCGAGCCCGCGTCAAACCAGCCGGCCCCCAGCTGATTCCTGTAGCTAGGGGCCGGCGTTAATAGCCGACATGCGGCGATTGCCGTGGCCGGCTAGTAACCCTTTAGATCGACGCTGTCAAAGTTTACAGCGGCGTCTAAAGGGGCCTTTATCCAGTCCCTGGTGGTCCAGTGGGTGGATCGCCCCCCCACAGCGCGATCGAGCAGGGGGGGGTCGATCCACTACTGAGGTAGCCTGAGGACTTACCTCTCCTGCTGCGGCGGCTCCGGTGCTCAGAATTATAAAGCAATTGTATGTAATTGTATGTAATCCCATTGATCTGTATGAGGAATCAAAGGATTCCTCCTAAAAGTCCCCTAAGGGGACTAAAAGTGTAAAAGAAAAAAGTTAAAAAAAAAGTTTAAAAACACACATTAACCCCTTCCTTATTAAAAGTTTAAATTACCCCCCTTTTCCCAAATTCCGTATAAGAAAAATAAATAACCATAATAAAAATAAACATATGTGGTATTGCCATGTGTGTAAATGTCCAAACTATAAAAATATATCATAAATTAAACCGCACAGTCAATGGCGTACGTGCAAATAAATTCCAAAATCCAAAATAGTGTATTTTTGGTCACTTTTCATACCATAAAAAAAGGGAATAAATAGCGATCAAAAAGTCCGATCAAAACAAAAATGGTACCGATTAAAACTTCAGATCACGGCGCAAAGAATTAGCCCTCATATTAATCCATATGCGGAAAAATAAAAAAGTTATAGGGGTCAGAATAGGACAATTTTAAATGTATTAATTTTCGTGCATGAAGTTATGATTTTTTCCAAAAGTATGGCAACAACAAACCTATATAAGTAAGGTATCATGTTAATCGTATGGACCTACAGAATAAATAGTGTCATTTTTATCAAAAACAGAAGCTCCCCAAATTTACAAAATGGTGTTTTTTCTTCAATTTTGTCGCACATTTTTTTCCCATTTTTGGGTAAAATGACTACTGTAGATTTTTGGGTAAAATGACTACTGTCATTACAACATAGAATTGGTGGCGCAAAAAATGAGCCCTCATATGGATTTTTTGGTGCAAAATTGAAAGGGTTATGATTTTTAAAATGTAAGGAGGAAAAAACGAAAGTGCAAAAACAGAAAAACGCTTGGTCCGTAAGGGGTTAAGCTTGCGTCCGAAGTCCCTGAAATCATTTTTAAAGACACTCCACCTACCTTTTACTTTGTCATTGGTGCCAATATGTACCATGACTGCTGGGTCCTCTCCCCAGCCCCACCCAGCAACCTGTCAAGCCGATCCGCGATGAGCCAAACTCGAGCACCAGCAAGACAACACACTCTTCGGCGATCCCGATCTTTGTGACAGATCGCCCTGTCTGTCCCCCTAATAATTGAGTCCCCCACAACCAGTACCTGTCTGGCCTGCCCTGCACTCCTCCCTCCCTCCTTAATGGAGAAGACACCCCCCTGGCGGTCAGAGGCAGAGTCCTGCTGCAGTACTGCTAGCTCTGAAATGGCATCCCCCTCATCTGCCAACCGGGCAAACTTGTTGGGGACTAGCCTCCCTGACACTTTTCCCTCTACCCAGTTTTCTAACTGTAACCCAGCTAACTGCCTCACTGTTCTGCACCTCCGTCTCACTATCCTCCCCCACCTCTACCCCAGAGAGTACCTGCTCAGTGAGCAGGAGACTCCTCACCAGGTTGTTAATGCGTTTCAGTGTTGCCAGTTTCTCCTCTAGATCCGGAATCTTGGCTTTCAAATTAACAATTCGCACACATTTCGCACAATAATATCCACCCTCAAACTGCTGTTCAATGATTGCATACATTGTGCAAGATGCACACTGGACTGCATTTTCCAACACAGAGGCCATACTAGATTTGTGGATTGCAAAACTTTACAGTAAAAAAACAAAACAAAAAAAAAAAACCATTCAACTATTTCAATAAACTCCCTGAATTTTAGGTCCCTCTCACTTTTATACATACACTCATTTGTATACTTCACACTCTCGTATACAGACATACAAACGCTAGCTCAAACAATCGCTAGTGTACTTGCTTTTATATTTACCACAATCCACCTCTCTCTCTCTTCTTTTGCCTGGAAGTGAATGCAAATGGCTAACTGTTTGCTGGCAGCTGCAATTTATCAGCTGCTAATTATTTTACTACTCCACCATCTCTCTACCTGTATTCTTCCCACACAGAGAAAGAGAAAAAAAAACACAGAAATGCACTCAATGCTCACAATACTTCTTACAGTATTCCCTTAATTTTAAGTCCCTCTCACTTTTATACTTACACTCACTTGTATACTTCACACTCTTGTATACAGACACACAAGTGCTTGTGGTATGCACTTATGAGGGGAGGACAATGTACACTCCAGTATGCTTAAAAAGTATTTGTGTACAACACCAGCCAGTGTGTACTTTTATCCCGGCCTTTCACAGTATCTATGCCCTTGAGAATTTAACAGGCACAAAATAGTACACCGATTAGATGTACGTATGTGGTATGCACTTATGATGGGAGGTCAATGCACTCCAGTATGCTAAAAACAGTATTTGTGTACAACACCAGCTAGTGTGTACTTTTGCCTGGCCTTTCACAGTATCTAGGCCCTTGAGACTTTAACAGGAACAAGAAAGTACCCCACTTAGATGTACAGATGTGGAATGCACTTATGAGGGAAGGACAATGCACTCCAGTACGCTTAAAAAAGTATTTTTGTACAACACCAGCCGGGGTGTACTTTTGCCTGTCCTTTCACAGTATTTGTAAAATCAAAACCGAAAGACCAGGGAGTCAGGAGTTTGTCTGGCGCAGAGAGGAACCATCAGGCAGCCAAGTAAAATCAATGGATTTATTAGATGCAACGCGTTTCACTGCGCATGCGCAGCTTCATCAGGCATGACAAGAGAAGGCTGGTAACAGATATATATATACCTCCAGAAATTAACCATTAGAGTACTTTTTGAAAGAGTTGTTACATAAAATTACAAATCCACATATGAATGTGACAATGTATGAAAAATATATAAATAGATATAAATAAATATAAATAGACAGACAAAAGTCACAAAAATAATAATGAAACAATAATGTAAAAACACAATGGAATTATATAAACATATATATATATATATATATATATATATATAATATAATTATCGCATGTGGTGTGAATATACCACCACAAGCGACTCAAGCAATCACACCGCCTAGTCACCGGAGCGGCATTCAACAACGCAAGTTGGATATTATTTTAATATATATATAATATAAAAGAATAAGGACCTATAAGGTGCTATGTTACGCAAATTTGTTACGCAAATTTGTTCATGGGGCGATTCGAGTCCCTAGTTATGGCACAGTCCCTGTATTTTAAGTTTGTCTTTTTCTTTCGTCATTATATTGACGACCTCTTCTTGATCTGGGTAGATACCAAACATGAAGCTGACCTCTTTGTACATGAGCTGAATACTAATACATGGGGCATAAAATTTACTATGCATTATGCAGAAAACTCCATTCAATTTTTAGACCTTGATATCCATAAAACAGTCGATGGCACTATTTCCACGAAGACTTTTTTCAAATCTGTTGATATTAACAGTTTTTTACAGTTCGATAGTGCACATTATCCAAGCAGGCTAAGAGGGGTGCCATTCGGCCAGTATTTACGAATTCGCAGAAATTGTACTTCTGATTCAGATTTTATTTCTCAAGCTGAGGTTTTAAAACAACGCTTCATACAGAAGGGCTATCCTAAATCGCTCTTAAATAAAGCATACATGAAGGTGAAGGATAAAAAACAATCTGATCTAGTTACATCTATTTCCAAAAAATCTAGTTTCAATCAGCCTTACAACCCCTTTAGATATAACTTTGTTACGAATTTCAATATTGAGGCATCTAATATCAGAAAAATACTAACTAAAAACTGGCCCATTATTCAAAATGATAAAATTCTAAACCAAATAATTCCCCCAGTTCCTAATGTCACCTACAGACGTTCCAAAAATCTTAGCAATTTATTAGCCCCCAGTAGATTTTCCGAACACCGTACACCACAGAACACCTGTTCCATTAAACCGTATTGTTTCCCTTGTAAAAAAAAGTCGCTGCCTTTGTTGCGAATGGATCATCCAAACTGATACTTTTTCTTCCTTTTCCACACAACAAACATTTAAAATAAAAGATTCACTAAATTGCGACACCACTTTTGCTATCTATCTATTAACCTGTGGTTGCGACCGCCAATACGTTGGCCGCACCACACAAACGGTGCGCTCCAGGATGAACAAGCACAGATGGAACATAAAACATGGTTTTTTGTTGCATAGTTTGTCCCGACACTTCACTCTTCATCATCAAAAAAACACTGAAACTTTGAAATTAATTATTTTAGAAACTATCCCCATTCATTTACCGAACAGAATACAAAGATTAAATAATCGTGAATCCTTCTGGATCCACAAATTACACACTTTGCACCCTCAAGGTTTTAATGAATGTATCGATAAAGTTAAATAATCTGATAAATTAGGGTTTAAAAACTTTTCATTTCTTCCAATGTACTAATCTCCAAAATACTATATCTTGATTATTTTTTTCGTTGTTCCTTCTGTGCTGTTCACCCTGGAGCGCCCCACTGTGTATTTATTATTCTTTATGTTTCGCATTTTGTATTTATTTATATAATGTTTGTAAATTTGGATCTTTACGAATATTCACACCCTGCGTTTTCGCCGGTTGTTGTATTCAATACCACACTAGTTATTCTAGTTCATTTTTTTCACTTTCTCTAAAAATAGTGTTCATACATCACCCTCTGGTTAGTTGCGATTTGTTTTACCGCACTGTTTATTTTTCATTTAATAATGCAGTGATATACAAATCAATTTTTTACTTTTTTGAACTAACATACATAGCACCTTATAGGTCCTTATTCTTTTATATTATATATATTAAAATAATATCCAACTTGCGTTGTTGAATGCCGCTCCGATGACTAGGTGGTGTGATTGCTTGAGTCGCTTGTGGTGGTATATTCACACCACATGCGATAATTATATTATATATATATATATATATATATATATATATATATATATATATATATATATGTTTATATAATTCCATTGTGTTTTTACATTATTGTTTCATTATTATTTTTGTGACTTTTGTCTGTCTATTTATATTTATTTATATCTATTTATATATTTTTCATACATTGTCACATTCATATGTGGATTTGTAATTTTATGTAACAACTCTTTCAAAAAGTACTCTAATGGTTAATTCCTGGAGGTATATATATCTGTTACCAGCCTTCTCTTGTCATGCCAGATGAAGCTGCGCATGCGCAGCGAAACGCGTTGCATCTAATAAATCCATTGATTTTACTTGGCTGCCTGATGGTTCCTCTCTGCGCCAGACAAACTCCTGACTCCCTGGTCTTTCGGTTTTGATTTTACTCTTAACCAGGAGGGCTGCAGTGGACCTTCTTCTTTACTTCTTCTGCACTTTACCTTGTTGTGTGTGGGCGCACAACCAACTTTGGTAAGCGGCTTGGGAATTACCGTCCCCTACCCCCACCAACAAGATCTACTGATCCCGCACATGAGGCGCCTTCCTCCCTCTCTCTAGATTTCACAGTATTTGTGTACAACACCAGCAGTACACACCAGTGCTGCAGCACACAGTCGTGGTGTACTACACCCAAAAATGCACTCTCTCTCAATCTCACTCCCTTCCCTATCAGAGCTTCTAGGCAGGATTTGGGCTTGAGCTGAATCGCTGCTGTTCTGTGCAACACAATGTGCAACACACTGCTCTCTGTCCCTCTCTGTAATAGAACACTGTAGTGACTGGAAGGTGAATCGCTGCTGTAAGAATGCTTTTCTGTGCAACACACACTGCTCTCTGCCCTCTCTGTGCAATAGAACGCTGACGTGACTAGATGGTGAATCACTGCTGGACAAATGGTTTTCTGGCCAACACACAACGCTGTCTGTCCCTATCTATCTCTCTGCAATGAAAGGCTGAAGTGACTGGCTGCAATATGGCTGTGGGATTATATAGGGCTGTGACATCACAGGGGTGACTGGCTGCTGATAGGCTGCATGCAATTCAGGGTCATCCCGTCTACCCTTGTTCCTACCTTCCCAGGATTCCTTTCCCCATGTCCTCACATGTGGATCTGCCATTTTAGATGCCCTGGAGCCTAGACCACACTAAATGGAGTTTAATGAAGTGATCCACACGATCGAATCGCGGCGATAATCACATTTGTTGTGAATCGAATTTTTCATTAAATTTGTTACGAATTTGGATTCATCAGATTCGATTCGCTCATCCCTAATTGTGATATATGTATTAGTATCTCATTTCCTTAGCATGCAGATAGGATTTACCAGAAAGACATTCATTTGTATTCAGAAACTACACTTCAATGGTAAAAAGCCCCATTGTATCAGATAAAAAAAAAAAAAAACCCTTGAGCTAAACAATGTCCCATGCACAGATATTGTCAACTGGGCATTGCTATTCAAGAGTGAGGCAGAATAGTTTCTATCACTCACTGTGTGACAAGCTGAGGACTCAGCAGGAAAACATCTTTCCATCTCGTTTAAACAGCATGGACTTCTGTGATAATCCATTGGGACTCTTCAATGTGATTCAGTAAGTAATCATGCACACAGCAATGCACGATCTGTGCTAATGTGCAGTAGGCGTCTTAAATGTTATAGATTCGTTATGTTTTGTAGATGCTTTGATGGGAAGCTTGCTCGGTGCTCTGGTTTACTAAGAACTTTAATGAAAGGTTTATTTAGCCAAGGAAAGATGTTTGTGGCCTAAAAATAGCACGAATGTAACATTACCTTACAGTTTTATTCTTAGAAAGCTGGGGTAGAGCTTTCATTCTATTCTTTCTGAGGCTATTGCACGTTAGACTGTTTAGAATGCAAAAAGAATAAATAATACATGTTCTTATAAACAAAATATTTATCTTACTCATGCTTTCTAGGAAATACATATAAGAGAATTTTAATCACTGCATTGAATAACATATAATTAATTGCCAAGCGACACAGCAGTAAATTAAATCTACTTTACATTATCGATCTGTAAGGTAAATAGTGAGCTAATTTTCTGAATTTTTCCAGTTCAAAGGCTTATAATATTAAGTAATAAATGATGATTGATAATAATTGTCGCACAGTTTGCTATTTGATTTGTGTTTCTCTTAATTTCCTAGGACTATTTGACCAATCAATTTGCCCTGCCATTGTATTCTATGGACTTTAAATCAGCAAACCAGGGAAATTGATTTATTCATTCATTCATAATCATGATCATAATAAATATAATATGATAAATATACAAAGCATACCATTTTATAACTTCTCATAAAATATTATAATTGTTTAAACCATTTTAATACAATGTATAAAGTGGAGGTACACGTTCCTCAAATCTGGGCTTGATTATCATCAATAAATGGGTGTATATAAAATATGTGTAAAAAATGATGTAGATTCAGTGAATTAATTTAATACCAGTGAATACCAGTACTTTTTACCCTGAATATTATATGTCTATTTTATTTTATGAATATTTTATACATTCACTACCTTGTATGAATATTTTATACATTCACTACCTTGTATGAATATTTTATACATTCACTACCTTACAAAAGACACCACAAGCACTATCATTGTAATAATAAATAGTTTTAAATTTATTCACTGGATCTACATAATTTTTTACATATATTTTATATACACCAGTTTATTGGTGATAATGAAGCCCAGACTTGAGGAAAGTGTACCCCCACTTTATACATTGTTCGCAGGTTGTATGGGATACACAACCTTTTTCACATTAGTACTCATCTGGCAGTAATACTTTCGTCCCTATTGTCGGGTTTCAGCTATCTATACACGTTTTTGGCCATTTTAATATGATAATAAATATTCATAAAAATAATAAATGTAATAATACTAAGAGTATGTTTATTGTCTTTCCCCTTTACTGAGATAGTAATAAATAAACAGAATGAATCACTAGTATTATTAAAGATAACAATACTATAATAATTATATAAATGTATTATTAATTTGCATGGTAAATATTTTCAACTAGTCTAAGAGTTATTCTGACCATTTTGGTTTTAGTGAGTTTTTATTTTTTATTTTTTTTTAGCTTTGCTGATTCATTTGATTTACTTATCTCTATTGGTACAGCAACTAAAATATTAAGAAAAACACATTCTGAACAGATTTCTGGCACAGAATGTCACTCAAAACATAGTTTAAAGGGGTACTCCACCCCTAGACATCTTATCCCCTATCCAAAGGATAGGGGATAAGATGTCAGATTGCCGGGGTCCCACTGCTGGGGACCCCGGGGATCGCTGCTGCAGCACCCCGCTATCATTACTGCGCAGAGCGAGATCGCTCTGCACGTAATGACGGGCAATACAGGGGCCGGAGCATCGTTATGTCACGGCTCCGCCCCTCGTGACGTCACGGCCCACCCCGTTCAATACAAGTCTATGGGAGGTGGTGTGGCGGTCGTCACGCCGCCTGCCATAGACTTGCATTAAGGGGACGGGCTGTGATGTCATGAGGGGCGGATCCCCTGTATCGCCCGTCATTACGCACAGAGCGAACTCGCTCTGTGCAGTAATGATGGCGGGGTGCCGCAGCGGCGATCCCCGTGGTCCCCAGCAGCGGGACCGCAGCGATCTAACATCTTATCCCCTATCCTTTGGATAGGGGATAAAATGCCAGGGGCGGAGTACCCCTTTAAGGATGAGAACATGAATTTGACTTTGATGCTTTAGTGAAAATATCATTTCATGAAAGAAGTTACAGGACATGCTGGTTGTGCTCTATAAATGCCCTTGGTGCATACCTAGTCAGGTCTACTTCACAAAGTAATACCCAGGAAAAAAAAATCCATCGGTGAATGTGCCCAACATTTGTCATGTTTGGTGAGACAGACAACGCCTGACTGTAATTGCTTTTGTCATCTGAGTTGCTCTTCATGTCGCTATAGGCAAATCATATTGATAATCTTTACATAGTTGCAAACCAATTTGGAGTAGATGTGCTTAGACTTTGATCTGAACTGCCTATTTCATGTTGGAAGGGTAATGTGCCATTGCAAAACAATATCTTTGGAATTACCAGAGCAGAAAGTAATGTAAAATGACAAAATCTTTTTAACATATCAGAAAGGACACCATAGTGTAGGGCAAAGTCATTCAAATATCCATAAATCTCGTATAGTAATCATTACCAGGTAACATGAGATTCTAATGTCTTACATTTTGTACTATGTATAGCTTTTGTGTCATTTATTTACTCAAATATGCATTAGGTGTCTCAGCGTTCACAGCTAATTAAATATATTGATTATGACGGAAGAAAACAAATGTATTTCGGTTATATACCGTAAATGTATGTTAACATTTTTTTTTTTTTTTTACTATTTAATAACTGGAGGCATTGGGTAATTAATTAGAAACAACATGTCTTCTGTTCAGTACAATGTAATCTAAATTTATATAAACTGCTTTCCAATATTTTATTGCTAAAAAATCCAGTTGAGACAAAAATGGTGCAGTAGGTGCATTTGTGTCTTATATTAAATTTTGCATGAAGATCTGAAACATACAAGTGCAACAAACATGCAATGATAGATGAAATAAGTTATATAACTAGCCAGTTTAAAGTAGTAGTTTCTTAACCAGCTTAACTGACAGGGACCACACAGGTAATAATGCAGTGGCCCCACTACAATATTGAAAATATAGAAAAATAAGTAATGCTGTAGAGAGCACGTGTTCCATTCACTTCTTTAAGGGAGCTAAAGGGAGCCCCGTACAGCCCCATTCTGGAGATCACGTGTCGGGGGGGGGGGGGGGGTATATTCAACCGTTGGGACCCTGCACATGTGTGCTCCATTCACTTTTATAAGGGAGCTAAAGATAGCCCCATACAGCCCCAATCTGGAGATCGCGCATGGGGGGGGGGGTGGGGGGGGTGTCGTCGTTGTCCCAGTGATCAGACACCCCCGCGATCAGACACCTATCCCTGATCCCGTGGACAGGGGTTAAGATATTTTTCACAGAACAACTCTTTTACATGTTTTTAATATAGGTTTTGGAGAGAAGGAATAGGATATTTTATAGCTGCTGTTTAGTAGGAAATATTTTTGTTCTTTCAGATAGAAAACCAAACAAACATAAATATCAGTTGATATACAGCGGTGCCTGTAGAAGAAGAGTTTTATGCTAAAAACAGAGAAACAAATAATGCTATAGCTAGCTTCTCAAAACACACTAACGTGTTATAAATACAGACATTATGCTGATTTCTGCTTTACGAATAGATATTATGTGTACAGCTAAAACTTTGTGGTGTTTAACCCCTTAAAGGGGTTCTTCGGTGCTTACACATCTTATCCCCTATCCAAAGGATAGGGGATAAGATGCCTGATCGTGGGAGTCCCACAGCCGGGGACTCCCGTGATCATGCACGCGGCACCCCGTTTGTAATCAGTCCCCGGAGCGTGTTCATTCCGGGTCTGATTATGGGCGACTACAGGGCCGGCGGCGTGTGACGTCACGCCTCCGCCCCTGTGTGACATCACGCTCCGCCCCTCAATGCAAGCCTACGGGAGGGGGCGTGATAACCCGCTCCGGGGACTGATTACAAATGGGGTGCCGCGTGCATGATCACGGGCGTCCCCAGCTGCGGAGTAGCGGAGAACCCCTTTAAGGACTCCGTTTTTTGCATTTTCATTTTTTCCTCATCACCTAAAAATCATACCGCTTTCAATTTTGCACATAAAATTCCATATGATGGCTTATTTTTTGCACCACCAATTCTACTTTGCAGTGACATTAGTCATTGTACCAATAAATTCACGGCGAAACGGAAAAATAATTCATTGTGTGACAAAATTGAAGAAAAAATTTCATTTTGTAACTTTTGGGGGCTTCCATTTCTACGCAGTGCATTTTTCGGTACAAATGACACCTTATCTTTATTCTGTAGGTCCATATGGTTAAAATGATACCCTACTTATATAGGTTTGATTTTGTCGTACTTCTGAAAAAAATCATAACTACATGCAGGAAAATTTATACGTTAAAAATTCTCATCTTCTGACCCCTATAACTTTTTTATTTTTCCGTGTATGAGCCGGTATGGGGCTCATTTTTTGTGCTGTGTTCTGAAGTTTTTATCGGTACCATATTTGTATTGATCAGACTTTTTGATAATTTTTTTATCATTTTTTCATGATATAAAAAGTGACCAAAAATACGCTATTTTGGACTTTGGAATTTTCTTGCGCGTACACCATTGACCGCGCGGTTTAATTAACGATATATTTTTATAGTTCGGACATTTCCGAAAGTGGCGATACCACATATGTCTATTTTTTTTATTTACACAGTTTTTTTTTATGGGAAAAGGGGGTGAATCAAACTTTTATTAGGGAAGGGTGACCTTCATTAACTTTTTTTCCACTTTCTTTTTGCAGTATTATAGCTCCCATAGGGTGGGCTATAACACTGCACACACTGATCTTTTACACTGATCCCTGCAAAGCCATAGCTTTGCATGGATCAGCGTTATAGGGGGTTTAGTGCTCAAGCCTGTAGCTCTGGCTTGGAGCAATCAAACGCCGATGGGATGCGACGGAGCAAGGTAAGGGGACCTCCGCTCGCATCCTAGCTGATTGGGACATCGCGATTTTATGGCGATAGTCCCGATCAGCTCGTTTTGGGCGCGACGATCAACTTTGATCACTGTGTCTAAAGGGTTAATAGCGCGTGGCACAACAATCGGTGCCGCGCGCTATTAGCCCAGGGTCCCGGCTATCATAAGCCGCCGGGACCGACCCAGGATGATGCGGGGGTCACGGCGTGACCTCGTTTTAAATACTGGGACCAGGCGCAGGGCATACAGGTACGCCCTGCGTCCTTAAGAGGTTAAAGCAAACAACAGCAACCCACTATTGGACAAATCCTATTGTGTCCCTGCTAGCTGATTTTGTTTTAAACGGTAATGTAGAAGGAGTAATTCTCGACCAAATGGCTGATATTTTGCCCTATGTAAAAGCCCAAGCAATATGATGTTAAACAAACAATTGCACATTTTCCAGCTAATCATTGGAATCTTTCACAAATGATCCAAAGATTGTTCATGCGGCTTTGCATTGACAATAATTGAGCTGTGCAAGGGCACCTTTTAATTGGTGCCCATCTTCTAGATCAGCGCTCATTTCAGGCAGCATCTGCCCTTCTAAAGGAAGCCTAGGAATAAAACTTTCACTGAAGAGCCACTTCTTATGCAGCTCACAGATTTAAAAAAAAAAAACTATTAAAAAATAATTAAGGCCACATTCTGAGAGCCATATCTATTTTTTTGTTCTTTGAACTAGCTTTATGAGGCCTTGTTGTTTTAGCATGATGAGTTGTATTTTTAATGATACAATTTTAACCCCTGGACGTATTGGTATGTCCAGTAATCTGGTATGTTCCTGAAACAGGATGTACCCATACATCTTGCATATTCCTGGAAATGGCGGACATGACGCAAGAGAGCGTAGGTAGGACCCAGTTCTCAATCACAGCTGAGTTCCCACCGCAACTGCTAAGACCGCATTGGTTTGTACTGACCAAGGCAGTTATAAAATTGACAGGGGGAGATGGCTCCCCTTGTCCTATGTTGGCGAACCCACGATGCAATCACAATGTCCCAATAGTTGCTATGGCAAAAGAAAGCCAGCTGATGGCCTCATGTATCCTGAGTACAGAAGCCTGTGAGGTTCAGCCACTGCAGCATAGTATAAAAGGTAAAAAGTATAAAACACTTTCTCAATAAAAAAATACATAAATAAAAAAAAATGCATAAAAAATGACCCAGTATTATCAACGCCCCCCCCCCCCCCCCAAAAAAAAAAAATAATGAGCATAATAGGTTTTGCCACATTTCAGTATATCAGTATATCTTAGCGCCGGAGTACCCCTTTAACCTACACAGTGCACAAAAAAAGCTGAAACATTTTGAAATAGTTTTTTTCTTCAGACCCCTTTCTGTTAGGTCCCCTCTTTTAAACCAAGATATGCGGCAAGTGTGGTGTGAAGTGGTGAAAAGTCACAACTTTGTGCGCACAACAGTATTTCATGCTAGAAGACTGGCATACTTTGTGCATAAATTTCCCTTTCTTTTTTTTTTTTATATAGTTATTGGCCAAGCATAGTAAAACTTTTTAAAAGATTAACTATTTGATATTGCAGTATAATCTTACTGACCCATAGAATAAAGGTAACAAGCCATTTATTCTACATAATAAAATTCCACAAAACTTGACACAAACATTTGCAGAATTTCAGTTTTTCTCACCAACCTACCCCCTCAGAAAGAGATAATAAAAGTCAACAAACATTATAGCAAATAAAACTCCTGAATGACACATGCTGGGAGTTGTAGGTTGTAGTCCCTGTTATGTGTGTGTATGCTAGTGTTTCCAAACCAGTGTGCCTCCAGCTGTTGCAAAACTGCAACTCCCAGCATGCCCTGACAGACTTTGGGCATGCTGGTAGTTGTACATTTGCAACAGCTGGAGGTACACTAGTTGGGAAACACTGTTCTAGCCTATTCAGCATACACATCATGTTACACCAGTGTTTCCCAACCAGTGTGCCTCCAGCTGCTGCAAAACTACAACTGCTAGCATGTCCAAAGGCTGTCAGGGCATGCTGGGAGTTGTAGTTTTGCAACACCTGGAGGCACCCTGGTTGGGAAACACTGGTGTATGCCCTATGGAGGTGTGGTGAACTACAACCCCCAGGAGACTACAGAGGCAGCATGCTGGTGTTATACCACAGACTGAAGATTCCTGAATGACTCATGCTGGGAGTTGTAGTCCCTTTTGTGTGTGTGTGTGTGCGTGTGTGTATGACAGTGTATCCCAACCAGGGCTGATTATATTAGTGTGCTGTGTATAAGGGGGCCGAACCAAGAAAATAGTAGGATGGGTAAAGGGCGGAACAAACAAACACACAAAAAAAGGAGCCGCCCCAAACCAGCAAGGCATGTGGCATGCTGGGATTTGTAGTTTTCAGCACAGCAAGAAACAGGAAATAGAAGCAAAGATAGGAAAACAAAGTGGGGGATAAAAAGACAACAAAGAATGGAAATAGAGTAGCCTAAACAACAAGAATAGAAATGAAACAAAACAAATAGGGTAAGTCAAAAACGGAAAAACACGTTGACCACCGGAGTACCCCTTTAACGCTCATCAGCACAGTACATAAATTACAGTCACAGAATTATTCACTAAAATTGTAAGTACATATACTAACATCAATATATATATTAAGTCCTATTTTTAGCGCTGAAATACATTTTATTTATCTTTGTAAATTTCATGTGGTGTGGTTATCAGGGGATCCACTCGTATTTTTAGCTGCAATAGGCAACCCTGTCAGTAGCGCTTGTATATACAAAAACCTGACTCCCTGAAACAGATTGTCATTAAAGGGGTATGCTGATGGAAAACAGTTTTTTTCAAACCAATTGGAGCTAGAAAGTTAAACAGATTTGTAAATTACTTCTAATGAAAAGTCTTAAACCCTCCAGAACTTATCAGCTGTTGTATACTATAGAGGTAGTTGTGTAGTTCTTTTCTGTCTGACCACAGTGCTCTCTTCTGACACCTCTGTCCGTGTCAGTAACTGTCCAGAGTAGGAGAGAATCCCCATAGCAAATATCTCCTGCTCTCGACAGTTCCTGACACGGAAAGAGGTGGCATCAGAGAGCACTGTGGTTAGACTGAAAAGAACTACACAACTTCCTCTGGGACATACAGCAGCTAATAAGTACTGGAAGGAGTTATTTTTTTTTTTATTTTTTTTTTTTATAATAGAAGTAATTTACAAATCCTTTTAACTTTCTGGCACCAGTTGATTTGAAAACATTTTTCCCACCGGAGTACCCCTTTAAGGGACTTGTCTAGCAAAAACAGATGTAAACTGCTTTAGGTTACTATGGTTAATAAATGAGAGTAAACAGATTAACAATTGTATGACAGTCCACTTTTTTATTAGGTAATGTGCTAAAGGGTGTATAATTGGGCTAAAAGACAGAGCATTTAAATTGACTCTTTAAAATAGTAACTTATTGCTTGTGCACATGATTCTTGTATTCGGCTAATACACTGTTTTCATCTGAAGATTTAGAGCAAGTGCCAAAATGTTAATCCTCTCAGGTTTCTGAGACGTACATTTCTACACACTTTATCCCATAGACTCGGCTTTGATAACAATAACTAAGCTGTACAAATACAAACATCTTTTATATGTAATTCTACACTGACAGAAAAATATATAATATAAGTATAAAATAAAGTTTCATGGGTCATGCTGTGGTTATTATTTAAAATGACTAAATGTACTTAAATCATATTCTGTTCTTGTTGAACAATACAGTGAAACCTCACCAAACATTTGCATTTCTTTATGTAGACCAGATTTCTCAAAGCTTTTAGAACACTCAAATACTATTATACTGACCCATTTCTTTGAGAGGACCATCTCTTTTATGAGTATTTTATGTTTCTGTCTCATAAAGGTTTAAAGTATTTTATCCGATCATCCAGTATGGCGGCTGGTGGTCCCCTCACCTGCCTCCAGCTGTTTCCTGGGATTTTCTGCTCTGGTCTGAGATCAAGCAGACCAGAGCAGAAGATAACCGATAATACTGATCAGTGCTATGCCCTATGCATAGCACTGAACAGTATTAGCAATCAACTGATTGCTATAAATAGTACCCTATGGAGAAATAAAAAGTGTAAAAAAAAAAAGTTAAAGAATGTGAAAAATCCCCTCCCCCAATAAAAATGTGAATCGTCCTTTTTTCCCATTTTAACTCCAAAAAAGCTTAAGAAAGAAAAAATGTATAAACATATTTGGTATTTTAATGTGCGTAAATATCCGAACTATCAAAATATCATGTTAATTATACTATATGGTGAACGGCGTAAATGTAAAAAAAAAAAGGCTTCTTCTTTGTAAAATTTTATTCCAAAAAGATGTATAAAAAGTGATTGAAAAGTAAAATATAAGCAAAAGTGGTATAATTAAAAACTACAGATCACAGCGCAAAAAATGAGCCATCATACCGCCACATATACGGAAAAATTAGAAAGTTATAGGTGGTAAAAATAGGGCAATTTTAAACATACTAATTTTGTTAAAATAGTTTAAAGGGGTACTCCGGTGCTTAGACATCTTATCCCCTATCCAAAGGATAGGGGATAAGATGCCTGATCGCGGGAGTCCCGCCGCTGGGGACCCCCGGGATCATGCAAGTGGCACCCCGTTTGTAATCAACCCCCGGAGCGTGTTCGCTCCGGTACTGATTACTGGCGACTACAGGGCGGGCGGCGTGTGACATCACGCCCCCGTGTGACGTCACACTCCGCCCCTCAATGCAAGCCTACGGGAGGGGGCGTGACAGCTATCACGCCCCCTCCCGTAGCCTTGCATTGAGGGGCAGAGCGTGACGTCACACGGGGGAGGGGGCGTGACGTCACACGCCGCCCGACCTGTAGTCGCCGGTAATCAGTCCCGGAGCGAACACGCTCCGGGGGCTGATTACAAACGGGGTGCCGCGTGCATGATCCCGGGGGTCCCCAGCGGCGGGACTCCCGCGATCAGGCATCTTATCCCTATCCTTTGGAAAGGGGATAAGATGTCTAAGCACCGGAGTACCCCTTTAAGCGGTACAATAATAGAAAAGCATATAACATGGGTATCATTTTAATCGTATTGACCCACAGAAAAAAGAAAACATGTCATTTTACCATAAAATGTACAGCGTGAAAACAAAACCTTTGAACATTTCATAAAGTGGGGTTTTCTTTTCAATTTCCCCACATAAATAATGTTTTTTTGTTTGCACCGTACATTTTATGGTAAAATGAGTGATGTCTTTACAAAGTAAAATTAATGATGCAAAAAAACAAGGCCCTCATATGCGTCTGTGTATGAAAATGTAAAAGAGTTATGATTTTAGAAGATAAGGAGAAAAAACGAAAACATCTGGGTCTGATGACTCACGATCATGCGGCTGGAGTATCGTGTTTCAGCTTTTTTTGTTCACTGTGTAGGTTAAAGGCGTACTCCAGCGCTAAGACATCTTATCCCCTATCCAAAGGATAGGGGATAAGATGCCTGATCGCGGGGGTCCCGCCGCTCGGGACCCCCGTGATCTTGCACTCAGCACCCCGTTAGAATCAGTACCCGGAGCACATTCGCTATGGGTCTGATTACTGGCAATCATGGGGACGGAGCATTTTGTTGTCACAGCTCCACCCCCATGTGACATCACGATCTGCCCTCTCCAATAGGCTTGCATTGAGGGGGCGGAGCATAACGTCACATGGGGTCAGAGCCGTTAGGTCACGATACTCCAGCTCCGTGATCGTGAGTCATCAGACCCGGAGCGATGTTCACTCCATAGGCTGATGATAGCTGGGTGCTGCATGAAAGATTGCAGGGGTCCCCAGCGGCAGGACCCCGCGATCAGGCATCTTATTCCCTATCCTTTCCCCCTTTAAGACTAGATTAACCCTCTTAGAGCAACCTATAATACATACTGCATACCCCAGGTGGTAAATAAATTGTTTCTATAGGTGACTAGTGTTGAGCGGCATAGGCCATATTCGAATTCGCGAATATTCGCGAATATATGGACGAATATTCGTCATATATTCGCGAATATTCGCATATTCGCATAGTCTCGTTTTATTTTCGCATATGCGTAAATTCGCGTATGCGAAAATTAACATATGTGAATATTAGCACATACAAAATTAGTATATACGAAAATTCGCATATGCGAACATTTACATATGCTAATTAATTTTCACATACGCGAATTTTCGCATATGCGAATTTTCGCCCGCCAGTCTCACACAGTAGTATTACAGCCTTCTTTACACCACACAAGCTGGAAGCAGAGAGGGGTGATCACTGTGATGTGTACTGTGAAAAAAAAAAAAAAAAAAAAAAAAAGAATATTCGTAATTACGAATATATAGCGCTATATTCGCGAAATTCGCGAATTCGCGAATATGCGATATTCGCGAATAATATTCGAATTGCGAATATTCGTGAGCAACACTATAGGTGACTAATACTGCCTTCAAGTTGTGTTTTCAATGTGCAGCTCAATGTGTAATTGTAGCTTTAGAGGTACATTAATGATTTTTATGTGAATAATGGCTACAACCAATAGTTTTGTCTCATATGAACATTTGTGAGATCATTGAATACACTGTAGATTTTCCTGATTTCCTTTAATTAGGGTCAGAAATCCATCCATGAAAAAAGATTGGTGAATCAGTGCTCTGTATGCTACATCCTTTCATAAATTCAGCCTGCATGGAGAATCTTAAAGGCAAAGCTTCATGGGAAAACGTATCCAAATTTTCTTTACCTAGTCAGAAACTTTCTCTTAGTAAGTACAGAACATGGTACTGTTGACTGCATGAGATGCCATTGTACCGATGGGTAGCAATAACGCTGAAACAGCTGTCTACAGATGAATTTGGCTTAGCCAGTCATGTTTCAAGGCCCTTTAAATGGGTTATCTGGAGTAGGTAAATTAAGACTTCACTCCCAATGCTCCATTTCCACCACTGTCCTGAGGTATAACATCCTGTTTTGGAAGTATAACATCCAAGATGGGGATGAGTGGGTATCACATCGCAATCATCGCATTAGGGTGAAAACACGCCTGTATGTAATGACCAATGGTGGTCTGCATGTAATGCGGTACCCATCGCCCGCTCAAGGACTTTATACTTCTGAGATGGTAATGATGATAATCGAGCGTGTGTCTGTTTTATGCTGCCTGTAGATTTGACAGCATGATACAACTGATAGGTCCCATTTAACTTGCTTGATAGCTTCCTATGGGTGACACCAGGGATGAGCGAATCGAAACATTACGAATTTCAGGAAAAATTTTCTCTGCGATTCAATCGCTTCATTAAACTGCATTTAGTGCGGTCCAAGCTCCAGGGCATCTAAAGTGGCAGATCCACAGGTGAGGACATGGGGAAAGGAATCCTGGGAATGCAGGCACAAGGGTAGGTGGGATGACCCATAATCACATGCAGGATGCAGCCTATAAGCCGCCAGTCACCTCTGTGATGTCACAGCTCTATATAATCGGCAGCCATATTGCTGCCAGTCACTTCAGCCTTTCATTGCAGAGAGATAGATAGGGAAAGACAGCGCTGTGTGTTACACAGAAAAGCTTTTTCCAGCAGAGATTCACCTCCTAGTCAAGTCAGTGTTCTATTGCACAGAGACAGGGAAAAGAGGGCAGTGTGTGTTTCACAGAGAAGCATTCTTACTGCAGTGATTTACCTCCCAGTCACTGTCTACAGTGTTCTATTATAGAAAACAGTGTATTGCACAGTGTGTTGCACAGAAGAACAGCAGCGATTCAGCTCAAGCACAAATCCTGCCTAGAAGCACTGATGGGAAAGGAGTGAGATTGAGAGAGAAAGTGCAATTTTGGGTGTAGTACACAGCGACTGTGTACTGTAGCACTGGTGTGTACTGCTGGTGTTGTGCACAAATACTTTTTTAAGCAGTGTACTATTTTGTTCCTGTTAAAGTCTCAAAGGCCTAGATACTGTGAAAGGCCAGGCAAAAGTACTCACGGGTGTACACAAATACTTTTTATAAGCGTACTGTAGCGCATTTTTCTGCCCTCATAAGTGCATACCACATGCGTACATCCAAGTGGTGTACTATTTTGATCCTGTTAGTCTCAAGGGCCTAGATACTGTGAAAGGCTAGACAAAAGTACTCACCAGTTGGTGTTTTACACAAATACTTTTTTAAGCATACTGTAGCGCATTTTTCTGCCCTCATAAGTGACTTCCACATACATACATCTAAGTGGTGTACTATTTTGTTCCTGTTAAAGTTTCAAGGGCCTAGATACTGTAAAAGGCCAGCCAAAAGTACACACCTGCTGCTGTTTTAGACAAATACTGTTTTTAAGCATAGTGAAGCGTATTGTACTCCCCTCATATACGCACTAAGTATGTCAGGCAGAGAAGTGCCAGGACATGCACAGAAGAGTGGCAGAGGCCTAAATTCATCAGGCACAGGCAGAGTTCGCAGCAAACTAGGGGCTAGTGGTATCAGCTAGCGGTCGTGTCTCGACCAGCAACCCATCTGCCGTCATTGATTGGTTAACATGGTCATCCACTTCATCACAAGTGACACCTGATACCCCTGTCAACAGTCGGTGGGTTCCTCAAACACAACCCTAAGTGGACATGGCCCGGGAGCAGTCCCTGTCCTCCCATTGCCTCTGTACTATGCTGTTCCCTCCTCTACAGAAGTATCTTATGCTGTGGGTTCAGCTCCACTATTCAGGATGATCTAATAGAGGACAGTCAGCAGCTACTGCCCAGCCAAGAAGTGGAGGAGACATCCGCCGCTTTCTTCATTAGGCAGGCAAGTAGTGATGAGAGCGACGTGGGAGGTGGTGTTGCCAGCGTTCAAGGTCCTGAAGCAGACACTGTTGAGGAACCTGAGGAGGACATCAGTGACTTGCAGATACTTGTTGATGTTGATGAAGCCAATCGCAATCGGGAGCTGGGTGCAGAAGGGGCTTCATCATCATTAGAAGAGGGTTGCAGGCTGCGCTTGAGGCAGCAGCTGAGCCAGCAAGGTGGTAGCATGGTTGGCAGTCAGCATGGTGGCAGAAGTGGAAATTCTGGAGCCAAACGTGCCCGGGGGAGACCACCTGATTAGCGGCAGCCTACCTTCCTGGGAGGTAGTGGAACAGGGGTTCCTGGAGACGGCGGCAGTAGCAGACAATTAGTGTGGACTGTTGGTGGGAAGATCAGCTACTCAGAGGTGTGGCAGTTTTTCATGAAACATCTGGAGGAGGTTAACATAGCCACATGCAAGATGTGTCGGCAGAAGGTGAAGGCCAGGGTCCCAATGTTGACATCATGGCCCTGCATCAACATATGCTACCATAAAGCGGCCTGGGAGAACCGTGGCTCCGATGTAGTGGTCCAGCCTGCTGCATTACCCAGTGGCACGCTGCTCCTTCTTTCAGCCAGCCAAGGCTCCACCAACTCAGGCGAAGGGAGCTGTGTGTCATACCCTCCTTCTGTCACTCCAGAGACTCCTGCTCCTCCTACTTTGAGTCAGTCATTCCACCAGCAATCCATCGGCAAAGCCATCTCCAAGAGACAACAGTATGCGCCCAGTCATCCAACGGCGCAGAAGCTGAATGTGCTCCTGTCTAAGTTGCTGGTGCTGCAGTCCCAAGCCGCCATTTCTTTGCGAAGAAGGCAGTACCAGCCCTGCATAATTTGTGGAAGAGAAGGTGGGCCAGTCTATGAGCCTTTCGGTGTTTACCAAAGTGCATGGCATCGCCTACGTCTGGAGCTGTTACTGTGGTTTTGGCCCACTGGGTGAATGTGGTTCCTGCACAGCCACAACAGCAACATGGACAGGTCACGCCGCTTCCTCCTCTACGCTCTCAGGCCGTTGGTCCTGTGACAGTGTGTGACTCTGCCTCCTCATCCTCCACCCTGTCCTCAGCCTCCACTGCACAGACAAGTCTCAGTGCCCCTTCAGCATACCATGTGTGCCGGGCACAATGGTGTCATGCTGTTCTTCACATGGTTTAGCTTGGTGAACGGAGTCACACAGGGGAGGAACTGCTAAAAGTCATTCATAAAGAAATCGGAGCATGGCTTACTCAACGAAAACTGGAAATGAGAACCATGGTGACTCACAACGGGTAGAACATATTGTCTGCTCTGCGTCAAGGGAGGCTGAGCCATGCGCCCTGCATGGAACACGTGTTCAATCTGGTTGTCAAACGGTTCCTGAAGTGTTCCCCCCATCTACAAGACATCCTAACAATGGGAAGGAAACTTTACATGTACTTCAGCCACTCGTGCACCGCAAAGCACATCCACTTTGAGCTGCAGTGTCAGAACAGCATCCCCCAACATAGTCTGATTTGCAACGTTGCCACACGTTGGAATTCCACCCTCCATATGTTGGACCGACTATATGATTTCTTGATGATCCAAGCGGATAGCGGATGTCAACCAGTGGCAGCTTATACGTGACACCTGCAGCTTTCTCAGGCCCTTTGAGGAAGCTACATAATTAGTCAGTCACTAGGATTACGGGACGAACAACATCATTCCACTGCTTCATTTCTTATAACGTGTTGGAAATGATGGCTGGTCAGGGCACTGGAGACGTGGCACCTACATTCATGGCCACAAGAGCCCTTTGGGGGCTGAACTGGAGGAGGAGGAGGGGGAGGGGCACAGTGGAGCACAGTTTATGTTTTTTCTTGTCATCTGACAGGAGAGGAGGAGCAGGAGCAGCCAGAGGAGCTAGAGGATTATGAGGAAGGCGAGACAGAGGAACCAGAAACACTGTGGCAGTATGCAGTGGAGATGGAGACAGGGAGTCCCTCCGAGTCACTTGCACAAATGGCACGATGCATGCTCACTTGCTTGCATAGTGACCGCCGAATTGTCACCATTCGGCAGCGGGATGACTTCTGGATCTCCACCTTATTGGACCCTCGCTTCCGGCACAAAATGGGGTCCTTTTTTTACACCCACTGAGAGGGAGGACAAACTGACCTACTACAGAGACATCCTATGTAGCCAGTTGGCCGATGCCTAACTGAGCCATTGTTCATCCTCTCGCAGGTCTGACTCGGGGGGCCCTCTGTGCTCACCTTCTACTACCATGGCTGCTGGGGAGGGGTGGGGTGGCAGGAGCAGTACCAGCTCCATCAGGAGCAGCCTGAGTCTACAGTCGCTGATGAGTAGCTTTCTTCACCCGCATTGTCAAGTACCTCATCAGCAGCAGATAGACCTGGAGCAGGACCTGAACCAGCAGGTGGTGGCATACCTTGACATGCCCATGCCAACACACCTTGAAGATCCGCTGGACTTCTGGGAAGCCAAACTTGATTTGTGGCCGCAACTAGCAGAGATTGCCCTGAAAAAGCTGTCCTGCCCAGCCAGTAGTGTGCCATTAGAGTGGGCGTTTAGTGCGGCAGGGGCCAAAGTCACCACAAGAAGAACTTGACTGTCCACGTAAAATGTGGAGAGACTGACCTTTGTGCAAATCAATCAAGCATGGATCAGCCAGGATTTCCACCCATCAATGCCAGATGCATCAGAGTAGATTGATCATGGTACCGCACCAACAAATATGGATAGTGCAAAACAGTACTGGTATTGCAACCTACCGCACCACTCTGTAAGGCTAAGTTTCCACTTGTTATTTTTTCTGGCAGTTTTTGGAAAACTGCCACTGCAGTTTTGAGCCAAAGTCAGAAGTGGATCCATAAGGGAGAAGTATAAGTATTCCTTTACATGTCCTATTCCTTTTTAATACATTTCTGGCTTTGGCTCAAAAACTGCAGTGGCAGTTTTCCAAAAACTGCCAGAAAAAAACCTCAAGTGGAAACCTAGGCTCACCGAGTCACTTTCAGGACTCCTGATGCTGCCACCTTCAGGCTGTCTCATTCTGCCACCATATGTTCTCCTCATGCTGCCGCCACCTCAAGGCTGAGTCATTCAGCCACCATATGTTCTCTTCATGCTTCCGCAAACTTCAGGCTGTGCCATTCAACCACTATATGATCTTCTCATGCTGCCGCAAACTCCAGGCTGTGTCATTCAGCCACTATATGGTCTCCTCATGCTGCCGCCACCTTCAGGCTGTGTCATTCAGCCACTGTATGGTTTCCTCATGCTGCTGCAAACTCTGGGCTGTGTCATTCAGCCACCATATGGTCTCGTCATGCCGCAAACTCCAGGCTGTGCCATTCAAGCACTATATGGTCTCCTTGTTTTGCCGCAAACTCCAGTCTGTGTCATTCAGCCACTATATGGTCTCCTCATGCTGCAACCACCTCCAGGCTGTGTCATTCAGCCACTATATGGTCTCCTTATTCTGCTTGTACATTACTTAAAATGTTTTAAGGTATCACTAGCTACCATAAATCTTCAATTTAAATTAGAAAATTCATCATTTAGTCTTAGGGATTGTGAAGCCCTAGTGTCTCCTCATGCTGGCACCAACTCCAGGCTGTGTCATTCAGCCACTATATGTTCTCCTCATGCTGCTTATACATTACTTAAAATGTTTTAAGGTAACACTAGCTACCATAAATCTTCAATTTAAATTTGAAAATTCATCTTTTTATCTTAGGGATTTTGAGGCCTTATCGTCTCCTCCTCATGCTGCTGCCAACTCCAGGCTGTGTCATACAACCACTATATGGTCTCCTCATGCTGCTGGGACATTACCTAAACATTTTCATGGTAGCACTAGCTACCATAAATCTTCAATTAAAATTTTAAAATTAAATAAAAATTTGATTCTTAGGGATTGTGAAGCCCTATGGTCTCCTCATGCTGCCGCCAACTCCAGGCTGTGTCATTCAGCTTCTATATGGTCTTCTCTTGCTGCCGCCAATTCCAGGCTGTGTCATTCTGCCAGATTATGGTCTGCTCATGCTGCTTCCACCTCTAGGCTCTGTCATTGTGCTGCCATGGGACATGGGACTCCTTGTTGGATTTGGTATTTTGTAACCACACATTTTATTATGAGATCTTAAATTTCAATTTAAAAAAATTGATAGAGCGATAACAATGAACCATAACTGATTAAATGAAAATTCACACTTTCACAGTCAGGGGAGCGCTGAGAGGCAGGGGCTGGAACAGTTGGTATCTTGCCTGGCGGAGGACCGCCAGCTCGATGCTCACCAGAATGGGTACTCAAAAAATGTAATTCACATTCAATTATATAAAAATGTAATAAAAATGCTCTTTAGTCTCTTAAATTTTGAAACCATATGGTCTTCCTGCTGCCACATCCAGATGCTCTGCGGCTGTGATTCTATCAGCGATGCCTGTAATCTGCTTGTCATACTGAATAACAGTATTATTTCACTAACACAGCACACTCCTGTTACGCCGAGCGCTCCGGGTCCCTGCTCCTCCCCGGAGCGCTCGTGGAGTTCGTCTCCGTGCAGAGCCCCGGTTGGACCCGCTGACCGGGAGCACTGCATTAGTGTCACCGGCGGGGATGCGACCCGCGTAGCGGGACGCGCCCGCGGCTCGCATCCCAATCTCCTCACCTGCCCCGTCCTCCGTCTGCTCAGTCCCGGCACGCGCGGCCCTGCTCCCTAGGGCGCGCGCGCCGGCTCTCCGACATTTAAAGGGCCAGTGCGCCATTGATTGGCGCCTGGTCCAATCAGTACTTGCACCTGTGTCCTCCTTATTAAAACCCACTTCCCCTTCATGGTATCGCCGGATCTTGTTGCCTTGTGCCAGTGAAAGCGTTTTGTGCATGTTCCAAGCCTGTGTTCCAGACCTTCTGCTGTTGCCCCTGACTACGACCCTTGCTGCCTGCCCTGACCTTCTGCTACGTCCGACCTTGCTCTTGCCTTGTCCTTCTGTACCGCGCCTGTCTCAGCAGTCAGTGAGGTTGAGCCGCTACCGGTGGACACGACCTGGTTGCTACCGCTGCAGCAAGACCATCCCGCTTTGCGGCGGGCTCTGGTGAAAACCAGTAGCAACTTAGAACCGGTCCACCGATACGGTCCACGCCAATCCCTCACTGACACAGAGGATCCACCACCAGCCTGCCGAATCCTGACAACTCCCTATGCGTGGTAAGACAAGGCAAAGTGTTCTACACCCCTATTGAGGCTATATGGTCTCCTCATGCTTCCACCACCTCCACACTGTGTCATTCAGCCACTATATGTTCTCCTCATGCTGCCGCCACCTCCACGCTGTGTCATTCAGGCAGTATATGATCTCCTCATACTGATGCCACTTCCAGGTTCTGTCATTGTGCAGCTCTGCGACAGTGATTTCAATAGCGATGCCTCTGATCTGCATGTCATACTAAATAACAGTATTATTTCACTAACTGAGCACACACCCTATGCATGTTACAGCAAGGCAAAGTGTTCTACACCCCTCTTGAGGCTTTCTGTAGGCCAGAAATAGCCATTTTTAATAGCCATTCACTGCAAATAAATTTGGACCAAACCGATTTTTTCTGAAAATTCTGCGAATCGGCCAGATCGAATTTTTCTAAAATTCGCTCATCTCTAGGTGACACCATAGTTTTCTTCTTCTGGACTAGAGAGATAATTTGTATACTATATTCTGTAAGGGACAATGTGAAAAAGTATGGTTACATTCAAATTCACTGCAAATACTAAACCTGTTCTCATAAGCACAAATTTACACTGCTTATAGCAAACAGAAAAAGAGGATGGAACAGTCATGGTTAATGAATATTCATAGACAATGAAGCATAATGTTAAAATACATTGGTGTTTTTTTTGTCAGTGGTTACACCCACTGATTGGCATGAAGAAATCCATTTATAACACATACTCTGCCAAAAAGATGTCAGACCTAATGTGCAACATTTTCTTTTAAATGTGTTTAATGGGTTTTGATTCTAAATTCTGTAGGGAGATAAACAGGTGAAATAAATATAATAATTGAATAATCTGTTTTGTGTACCTTATGGTCGATAAGTGTGGTTGGGTTATCTAAACATGTTTGCTACTTCCCACTAAGTAGTGAATGAATGGAGAGTAGTAAGGTCACTGGTGTATGTCGGCCACTTAAAGGGGTATTCCGGGATTTTTTTTTATTTGACTGTGCTACAGGGGCTGTAAAGTTAGTGTAGCTCATAAAATAGTGTCTGTACCTGTGTTTGATGGCTGTCTCGCAATTCTTATGTGATCTATGCCCCGATGTTCATTTTTAGCAGCATACAAAATGAGTGGTGTCTCTGGCTTTTCTCAGGTCCAAGACAATATATAACTAGTCAGATGTCGAAAGGGAGCATAACAGTGCTTCAACAGGTGGAGAAAACGATAAGTGGGAGATCATTCTGCACAGGGCTGCAAAGAATTGTAATTTCAAGCATGGACAGGAACTTAGCAGGGCTGCAATGGGTGGGGTGACTGATGTGTGGAAACAAGATAAGTCATCTTCCATCTAGAAACAAGGGATTCTGGGGAATGTAGTTGGAGGTAGGGAACACAAAGAGGAAATAGCCAGTTCACACAAACAAGCCAGCAGTGTTATGAGGGACCCAGATCACTGCCATTTACCACTAACACAAGCACAATTCCTTGCTAAGCATATCCATTACTGTCTGGCAGGTAAGTACTAGAGTCACTTTACCCCTTTAAAGCAATGAAAAAAGATTACTTGTGTGTGGATAATATAAAAAATATTGTTTTTAAATCTTTTTTGGGGAAAGAAATTATCTTTTACTTGGGTTGCATGTTCTGCTTTGGGCTGGTCCAGTGAAGAATCATAGCATTAAATGCTAAAACGCCTGTAAAGTGTTACTAATTAGAGCAAAGGAGGTAAAGTGGAAATTACATGAGTTCAGTTGACCTGAAATGAGAAGGAAAAGTAGAGAAAGGAAAAAGTTGCTGAATGTGCTTCATTAAAGGAGTTCAAAAAAAGTATGTCTGACCTCATACGAACCACAACTCTCATCCAGCTTCACTTTAGTTTGGTGCGTACATATCAAGCATAGATTATTTCATAATTTTCAGACTATTTATTTCAGCTATTACTGTAGAGATAAAATGTATCTTTTACACAGAAATAACATTTATTTGGTCTTCCTGGTAGGAATGACATATTTTCCACTGTGTGTTGTAGAGAATGGAAATGCTCTGCACTTGAGACAGCTGGCCCAACATGAGACGGCTGACCTCTGTGAGCACTTGCTGCTCATTTGCATATATGAAAATGCACAACTTACTTGGCTCAGAGGTTTGCAAATGTAAAAATATGAAAGTTGTTTTTTAACCCCTACCTGGTGTTGAGATTAATTACACTATGTGAAATTCCCTTTAAAGGGAAACTGACAGCTTGTTCACCCGCACTAAACCCAATGAACATGGTTGTAGTTAGGGTGGATCGGTGATCTGGTTCCAAAAATTCTGGTTGTATACCTTCACTACTCCTTATATCCCCTGCACAATGGAGGCGGGAACTGGTATACAAAGCTTTCCTGCCTCCTTCCCATTCTGCTCTCATATACTCACCCACCTTATGCTGGTATGTGCGAAGGGTCTATGAATATTTATGAGGTGGGCGGGTACATAAAATCAGAAGGGAATGGAGGCAGGGAAACACTGTATACCGGCTCCCACCTTTATTGTGGAGGGGAAATTAGCAATCGTTAATGTATACAGTCTAGATCTTCGGAACTGGACTACCAACCGGGATGAGTTATACCTTTTTGAAAGGAAACTCTAACCAAGTTCACCCACAATAAACCCAATAAACTGGGTTATAGTGTGGGTGAACAGGAATCCAATGAGGGGTCTCTTACTTTTCTCCCTCCAATTGCCCCTGAGTTATGCCCCGGTAAAGTTCCGTTGTTTGTCCCCAGCATCACGCTTTAAGGTGGGGGCCCCGCCGGCTGTCTGCTTTTGATGCATCCTAAGCTTGTCCCCTTACTTAGCATAATCATTGCCTTCAACTCCACGTCCTAGTGACATGGAGTCTTATGCCCTGTGAGCACAGCGCTCTGTCTTCAGAGCACATGCGCCTAAAGCTTTCACCCTCTCGCTGAAGCCTCGCTACTCTTGCTACTTTCTCCACTACGGCGTATAGAGAGAGCTCTGGCCATTGTTACTGCGCATGCTTCGGTCCCTCGCTACACCCGGAAGTCAGGAGTAGCGAGGCTTCAGTGAGAGGGTGAAAGCTTTAGGCGCATGCGCTCTGCAGACAGGGCGCTGCGCTCATGGGGCATGAGACTCCACGTCACTAGGATGTGGAGTTGAAGGCAATGATTATGCTAAGTAAGATGGCGAGCTTAGGACACGTCAAAGGCAGACAGCCGGCGGGGGCCCCACCTTGAAGCGTGATGCTGGGGACAAACAACGGAACTTTACCGAGGCATAACTCAGCGGCAATTGGGGGAAGAAAAGTAAGTGACCCCTCATTGGATTCCTGTTCACCCACACTATAACCCAGTGTATTGGGTTTTGTGCATGTAAACAAAGTGTCAGTTTCCCTTTAAAACTATACTTTCTAAATCATACTTGGTGGCTATGGAAGTGATATATTGTAAAATAGCACAAAGTAGAGAAAAATATATATCACCCCAACGTAACAAAGACCAGTGTACTCCATAACAAGCAGGAAATGCATATATAAGTGTAATGGTCAGTCACAATTGGCAAGTACTATACACACAGAAAGAAATAGTCTAATACCAATAATTACAAGCCAGAGTTATTTACTTTAGAAAAACGTATTCCCTACCCGCAGAATAGGGGATAAGTGTCTGATCATGGGTATCCCCCCCAATCTCCTGCCTTGTGCCCTTGCTGGATGAAGCAGTGGCCAACATGCCCCCTTCATGCATCTCTATGGAAGAGCCGGAGATTCCCAAGTGCTGGGCGATCAGACACTTTTCCCCTATGTTGCGGATAGGGGATATGTTTTCTTAAAGTGGACTACTTCCTTAAACCCATTGCAAATGTTTCCATAATTTCTTTAGTACCTTTCACAGCGTCTTCTAATCTCGCATCCATCTTGATACACAGCATTATTTTGTACAGCTAAAACGTTGCTCATTTTCAAGTTTGTTAATAGCAAAGGTAAGATTTTTAGCTAAACTAACCCACATCTGCAGCAAACAGCATGTATAATGTTTAATATTGCTCGCGTCCTCTGTACTTAAAAGACCAACAATTGCATTTGCATATTCTGTCCCACTTTCCTCTATTCTTATATGACTCCCATTGCCAGCAGTCATTGATTCATTCTTGATATTGCTATTCTCAGTAAGCAGAGGAAGACTCAATAATACCAATTTTGCATCTTTTATTATTCAAGCTCATGCTATCACATAAAGCCGGGCCCATGGAGAATGTAAATATGATTATTTTAACTAATATTTACAATAAATACTTTATTTATCTTTGTATATATCTTCACTATATGTGTGGGTTAAACATTCGTTACTAAAAGGTTAATATGTTTTTTATGTTGATTCCAAACCCTGATGTCAAATAGAATTCTTTAGAATTTCTAGAGGATTTCTCATATTTCTAGACTTTAACATTTCAGTGGAAGCTGATAAGCAAGGGGGTGGGGCACAGCGTACCGTTGGACTCCAAAGGGGTTTGTCGGTTTTGACATAGCTTTCAAACACTTGCTTACATTTACTTATTTTCAAGGAGAGTGTTAGATTAAAAATAGAACAGATGTGAATAAAAGTGAGATAAGAATATGCTGGAGTACTCAACTTCAATACTTCAATATAATGAAGTTATTGAAACATGGTCAACAAACCTGAAAGAGGAAAACTTTATTAGTTAAATTTTACGAATGTGCTCAGTACCTACTGGTTCTTTATCCCCTTAAGGACCAGTCCATTTTTCATTTTTGCACTTTTGTTTTTTCCTCCTCACCTTATAAAAATCATAACACTTTACATTTTCCACCTACAGAGCCATATGAGGGCTTTTTTTTCACCACCAATTTTACTTTGTAATGGCATCAATCATTTCACTTCAAAATCTACTGTGAAACCAGAAAAAAAAATATTTGTGGGGCAAAATTGAAGAAAAAAAAAGCCTTTTTGTAAATTTGGGGGCTTCCGATTCTACGCAGTGCACTTTTTGATAAAAATGACAAATTATCTTTATTCTGTAGGTCCATACGGTCGCAAGGATACCTAATTTATATAGGTCTTATTTTAGTTTACTACTTAAAAAAATTATAACTATATGCACCAAAATTTGTATGTTTAAAATTGTCATCTTCTGACCCATATAACTTCTTTATTCTTCCACAAACAGGGAGTATATGAGGGCTCATTTTTTTGTGCCATGATCTGAAGTTTTTATCGTTACCATATTTGTTTTGATGGGACCTTTTGATCACTTTTTATTAGGGTAAACAAAATGATCAAAAATATGCAATTTTAAACTTTAGAATTTTTTGGGCGTATACCCCATTGACCGGGCGGTTTAATTAATATTAAATGTTTATAGTTCAGACATTTACACACGCAGCAATACCACATATGTTTATATTTGTTTACATCTTTTTTTTAAATGGGAAAAGGGGGGGGGCATTCAAACTTTTATTAGAGAAGGGGTTAACCCCTTAAGGACCAAGGACGTACTGGTACGTCCTTGGTCCTGCTCTCCTGATATAACGCGGGGTTACACGGTAACCTCGCATCATATCACGGCGGGCCCGGCGTCATAGTGAATAGTAATAGCTCAGAGCTGAGCCGCGCGGCTAAAACCGAAAGTGAAAGCTGCCGGTTAACTCAGTGGGCTGTTCGGGATAGCGAAATCGCGGCATCATGAACAGCTTACAGGACAGCGGGAGGGCCCCTACCTGCCTCCTCTCTGTCCGATCGCCGAATGACTGCTCAGTGCCTGAGATCCAGGCATGAGCAGTCATGTGGCAGAATCGTCGATCACTGGTTTCCTATGAGAAACCAGTGATCAATGATGAAGATCAGTGTGTGCAGTGTTATAGGTCCCTATAGGACCTATAACACTGCAAAAAAAAAGTGAAAAAAAAAGTGAATGAATATCATTTAACTCCTCCCCTATTAAAAGTTTGAATCACCCCCCTTTTCCCATAAAAAAAAAACACAGTGTAAATAAAAATAAACATATATGGTATCACCACATGCGGAAATGTCCGATTTATAAAAATATATCATTAATTAAACCGATCGTTCAATGGCGTGCGCGCAAAAAAATTCCAAAGTTCAAAATAGTGCATTTTTGGTCACTTTTTATATCATTTAAAAATTAATAAAAAGCGATCAATAAGTCCTATCAATGCAAAAATGGTACCGTTAAAAACTTCAGATCACGGCGCAAAAAATGAGCCCTCATATCGCCCCATACACCGAAAAATAAAAAAGTTATAGGGGTCAGAAGATGACAATTTTAAATGTATAAATTTTCCTGCATGTAGTTATGATTTTTTTCCAGAAGTCCGACAAAATCAAACCTATATAAGTAGGGTATCATTTTAATCGTATGGACCTACAGAATAAAGATAAGGTGTCATTTTTACCGAAAAATGTACTACGTAGAAACGGAAGCCCCCAAAAGTTACAAAATGGTGTGTTTTTTTTTCAATTTTGTGGCACAATTATTTTTTTTTCCGTTTCACGGTAGATATTTGGGCAAAATGACTGACGTCATTACAAAGTAGAATTGGTGGCGGAAAAAATAAGCCATCATATGGATTTTTAGGTGCAAAATTTAAAGAGTTATGATTTTTTTAAAGGCAAGGAGCAAAAAACGAAAATGCAAAAACAGAAAAACCCCCGGTCCTTAAGGGGTTAAATAAAATTTTTAAAAACTTTTTAGTCCCCATAGGGGACTATTACATGCAATCTTCTGATTGCACACTTTTCAGTGCTATGCTATGCAAAGGATAGGGGATAAGATGTCTGATCGTGGGAGTCCCGCAGCTGGGGACCCCCGGGATCATACACACGGCACCCCATTTGTAATCAGTCCCCGGAGCGTGTTCTCTCCGGGACTGATTACCGGCGACCGCAGCGGGCCGGCGGCGTGTGATGTCATGCCTCCGCCCCCATGTGATGTCACGCTCCGCCCCTCAATGCAAGCCAACCGGAGGGGGCGTGATGGCTATCACGCCCCCTCCCGTAGGCTTGCATTGAAGGGCGGAGCGTGATGTCACAAAGGGGCGGAGGCATGACGTCACACGCCGCCCGCCCTGTGGTCGACCATAATCAGACCCGGAGCGAATACGCTCTGGGCACTGATTACAAATGGGGTGCCGCATGCATGATCACGGGAGTCCCCAGCTGCAGGACTCCCGTGATCAGGCATCTTATCTCCTATCCTTTGGATAGGGGATAAGATGTTTAAGCACTGGAGTACCCCTTTAAGGTGTTCAATTTTTTTAAAACTTTTTTTTTTAAGTGTTTGTAATTGGTTCCTATTCCAGATCATAAAACATCTCAAGCAATGTGGTGTTTTCTGCCCTTAGGAGTGACTTAGTTCAGACTTAGACTAGTACACACTAAAAAATTCCACCAGGAATTTCCACTAGAAAATTCCTGATCAGAATTGCATCAGCTTCCTATTGCTCTTAATGGGATTCCACTGTTTAGTTCACACAAAAGAAATTTGTCACAATTGATGTCACCCACGGAATTTCTCCGGGCAGAATTTTTCTTAGGCCTGGTTCACACTACTTAATTTCTGATGGGAATTCCGCTCTGGAATTTGAGTCAGAAATCCAGGTGCATGAAGGTTAACATGCAGGTGAATGGGTTTTCCATTAAACTATTGACATTGTGGAATTTTCTGGTCAGAATTTCCATGAAATAATTCTGCCAGAACATTGAACCTGCTCAATGTTCTGATGGAATCTGCTCTGCAGACATTGCCCTCTATGGGGATGGCAATGTCCATGTGGACCTAGTGCTGATTGATTCAGTTGGCAGTGACCGCACTTGAAGCTCTGGACATAAGTTTTCCACCCTGAGCTTTGCAAGTGTGAACAGCTGCAGGAGCCCCCTAATCCTGCACTACCAAGCAAGATCTGGCTGTTAAAATAGCTCTATTTTCTTGGCAGGGCCAGATCAAAGGGACAGACAGAATGATTTTGCTGGCTTTATATGACAAGATGTTTCCCACCCCTCTTCTAAGTTGACCAGAAAAAAAACAAAAATGGAGTATAACAATCCTGGCTAAAACATTGTAATAAACTTTATTACATTATATAACTTCAATAAGGTTTAAAGCTGTATGGGGCATTGCTCCAACACAATAATGCAAATAAAACTGAATTCATGAGAACAGTGTCAGAATCCTTTTCCTTCCCTGTTGTTTTCAAAGCTGGTAGGGTAGAACTGAGGAGAACTGGCTAGAACCCACCCTTAAAGGGGTACCCCAGTGAAAAACAATTTTTTTTTTAATCAACTGGTGCCAGAAAGTTAAACAGATTTGTAAATTGCTTCTATATAAAATTTTTTACCTTCTAGTCCTTATCAGCTGCTGTATGCTCCGAGAGTTCTTCTCTTGCTGACCAGAGTGCTCTCTGCTGACACCTCTGTTCATGTCAGGAACTGTCCAGAGTACAAGCAAATCCCCATAAAAAATCTCTCCTGCTCTGTACAGTTCCTGATGGGTGTCAGCAGAGAGCACTATGGTCAGACTGAAAAGAACTCCAGAAAGAAATACAACTTCATGTGGAGCATACAGCAGATCAAAAGTCCTGGAAGGATTAGGATTTTCATATAGAAGTAATTTACAAATCTGTTTACCTTTCTGGCACCAGTTGATTTGAAAAAATGTGTTTTCCACTGGAGTACCCCTTTAACTTATGGGTCTGATTCATTTAGCAGACTGCATTGGGTTATGCTAAACCTAGGGACCTGGTCTAGGGTCTGAATTCATTAAGGATCTGGTTAAGTTTAGGGTGTGGTGTCTGAATTAAATTAAGGATCTGGTATGAATTCTTAATTCATTTACTAGTCTGGTATGCTAATGTGAGTAACCTGTATCTATTATGCTCAGAAGTGCTATATGAGTTTGTTATAAATGTGCTTATTTGCAAAGTACAATGACAGGTGTCCATCAATGAGTGTTTCTTATTCACGTACCCTTAAATAAATCCTGTATGCACCCATGTGATGATGAACGAACCTATAACTATGCCTTTACCTTACCAATTCAGCAATAGTAATTTATAAGGTTCCATCACTGCTTTGATGGCTCCCCTATTAATCACTTGTAAGATGTATTGATGGGATGAGAAGGAAGTTTTAATGGGCTTAAAATTATTATAAAGCAATTGGACAATCATAAATGATACAAGATCTGTGCAGAGTTGTTCAGAGGGAATAATATAGAATCCTTTTAATTGTGCTTCTAGAGACCTCAGATTAAATCCACTAAGGTCTCACTGTTACTCTTTCTCTATATTGTAGATGCAGGATATTTTATAATCTACCGTATTTATCGGCGTATATATCGGCCGTCGTTGCCCGCTTCTCTCCCCCTGCCTTTCCTGGGGTCTAGAGCGCTGCTGCCGGCCCTTCTCACCCCCTGGCTATCGGCGCCGCTGCCCGTTCTGTCCCCCTGACTATCGGTGCCGGCGCCGATAGCCAGGGGGAGAGAAGCGGCGCCGACAGCCAGGGGGAGACAAGGGGCAGCGGCACCCATTGCCGGCGCCGCTGCCCCGTTGCCTCCCCCCATCCCCGGTGGCATAATTACCTGAGTCGGGTCCGCGCTGCTGCAGGCCTCCGGCGTGCGTCCCCGGCGTCGTTGCTATGCACTGAACGGCGCGGCGCATGACGTCAGTGCGCCGCGCCGTGCATAGCAACGACGCAGGGGACGCACGCCCCTGATGATGGTCCTCCTCTCAAAGCCTTGCAGCAAATGGAAGGAGAGACAAAAAACGGTTTCACAGGCGCGATCCACTTGGAAAAATATAAGGGGAATATAAATTGGGTAGTTTAATTGCCATACACAAACACATTTCGAGGTATGACAACCTCTTTTTCAATGTCAGCATGGCAAAGAGACATGTATAGCAGTCAATAATCTCTCACCAAGAGGTACACTACACAAAAGGGACCTCTGAGAGCCTTTTTATAGGGCAGCAGGCAAGACCCAGTGTATAATCAGACCACACATGTAATCATTAACAAATGTGTCTGAGACTTAACTGTGTGCCAAGTTTTACAGCAATCTGATTTTTATTTTTTTGCATTAATTATGTTTAGATTTATAATCACTTTCATTTAAAAAAATATAATGTATCCCTTTGTATTAGGCCTACATAGATATCCATTCACCTTATATTGGAATGTTCCAAAAAAAGTGTTTAAATTGTAATATCTCATTTCCTGTGAATATAAACCACTACTAATAAAACATTGGATCATATGTATAATGTTTGTCTACCGTTGAAATCTAAATATAACCTCATCTATAATTCAAGCTTTCTGCTTCTACTCAGATGTTAAAGACAAGAATGACATTTTTGTAGCCAGTGAATTAATTAACACTTTGTTATTTTGTCAGAATGAAAATATTGCTCCTTTTTTATTACCTTTTAAAATGTATTTATATTTACGAATATATATAGTATGTCCTGGTACTATATATATAAAATGGTAATATATATAGTACTGACCTGCAAGTTATCTATGCGGTCTCATCTGATGGAAGCACAGAACAGAGCTGGAGATGCTGAGCTTGTAGATATATTTATTTGTTGGATGTCAACATTAGGGACTTTGCAACCCAAATAATCTAATTTGGCAGAAAGTCTATGTAAGAACCTGAAGGGTTAATCTGCAATGATGTCTTTTGTTATTCTGGTTACTGTGGAAACACTGTTCTCTGGATGGTCAGCTGACCTCATTGGCTTTCCTGCTTAGTTCCCTATTTAAACGCTCAGTATTCATCCAGGGTTTGCCTGCGAAATAGCTCATACTCCTAGCTAGTGCTTGTATTTCTGGCATATTTGACCCATTGGCTCTGCTCTCTGACTCCTCTCCTGTTTCTGCGATTGGCTTATCTGTTATCTCTTGGTACTGACTTGGCTTGTGGACTGTGATATATTGTGTGTGTATGTTTAGTTATTATTCCTGTTAGTGTGTGTGATTCCATACAGTGTGCCGACCTCTGTCTGTATTGTAAGTTTATTTTGTTGACGTTTTACTCCCTCCACTTATTCAGGCAGGGACTGTCACTGTGGTTGTGGACCCGTCGCCAAGGGCAGGTACGCAAGTAGGCAGGGCAAGTGGGATCGGGTGATTCACTCCTCCCTGCCCATAAGTGACAGTCTACTTGATGTGGCACCTGAGAAGAAAAACATTGTGGGCTTAAGGCTTCATACAAATGATCCTAGGTGTCTTTCGTTAATATAAGGCCATATTTTATAATTATGGTGGTCTAAGGTGGTTAAGGTGTTAATCATGGTATTTTCAGTAATCTGTGGTGGTTTAGTGGTGAATATATTTTGCCTTTGCACTTTGATTTTTGTGCATTACGTTGTTACATAATTAATAAGGTTGAAATAAGACAAAAGTCCATTAAGTTCAACCTATACTTTATTGTGTTGATTCAGAAGAAGACAAAACCACTTATGAGGCAGATTCCATATTAAGGGACTATTTTGTCCCATAATAAGGGGACAAAATCCTTATTAACTCCAAATTTGACAATTACAATAAATCACTGGTTCAATCCAATATACATAATCTACAGAAATCTAGTAACTAGTAGTTGAACATTCACAGGATTGTATTGCAAAGATTTCAATAAACTCACTGCTCTTACAGAATCTCCATCTGTGATTATGATAAAACTTTAATTGTGGATGCCCCATTACATTAAAGTGTCTCCGTTATTTAAAAACAATAAAATAAATAAATAAAGACTTTGACATGTCACAGCTTATTATTAGGATACTGTATAGTAATACCTATGTAATGCTGTCAATATTGCCCAGCTCAGAAGGTACAGTTCTCAAGACCTTTAAGGGGTACTCTGAGTAACTAAACCCATAGCCTATGCAGTGCAAACAAGCATAGTTAGTATGCTAAAAGGATCATAGCCAGTGATAGAGATTTAATCAGATAGCCTGGTAAGTATCCTGCTCCCTTCCAAATTCAAAAAATAAGGCCTTTAATTCTTTGTGCTTGCACTGGAGTAATTCACACAGACACACACATGGTCAGTGGTAAAATACTTCTGATCTTTATTAAGCAGGCCCCTGATTCACATAACCTCTGTAATTAGCATAAGTTCCCACTCCCTGCTAGGGGGAAAGGCATGCCACTCCTGAGTCTTTCCCGGGCTTTCTTTGTTCAAAGTCTTCAGAGGATGGTCGGGGCCAGATGAAGTGAGCAGAGAGGGGAGGGGCAGATGGGGAAGGGGCTCCTAAATGAAAAAATTTTTTACATGGAAGGAAAACATCTTTTACACCAGTACTGGGAGCTCAGCTGAGCTCTGTTTCTTTCATCTCTCTTTCTGTTGTTCCATACGGATTACTAAATAAAAGAAAGTTCTAACTGTAACAATGAAAATCAAGTGAGCACTTATTTCAAATTTCTATTCAACTCAGAAGGCTAACCATAAAACCACTGAAAGTCAAGAAATGTTTAATGAAGTTTTTATATTTCAATTACATTACATTGAATTACATTTGTCTGTGATGTTATTTTAAAGTCTAACAACACTATAGAGAACAGAGAATACCCCACATTGAAAACACACACAAACTGTACATCCAGGCACATAAAATGACCTGCACTTGCAAATCTCAACCAGCATCCTTATTTTAAAGTCCTTACCCCCCAAAAAAAGTCAAATTGGAACCCAGTGTTCACTGCTCAGGTAAATGGGAGGTTATAGTGTCCATAGCATAGTGCCTACATAGTACTTGACATTTGCTCCTCCAACCACAGAGCAGACATTTACAAATCTCAGGATTTCTGGTCTGTCTTGCACTGCGAATGATCCTACACTGATAATATTTAAGATATGTCAAGAGATATTTTCCTTCAATAATGTAGAGACTGCTGTTAATTTTTTTATATTTAAATTGGATATTTTAAATCAATATTTCAGATTTTAACAGACATACAGAGAAATAACAATAACCCTTCTCCAAAGCCAGCTAATCTACTTGCTAAGGAAAACATCAGCAAACATAGGTGCTTACCGGCACTAATATTAAGTAGAAAGGTACATAGTCAAAACATACAGCATATCAGCCCTATGCTACTCCACCTATTTCATTGGAAAGAGACACTAAAAAAGTCCTGCACTGAAAAGAGGAAATGACCATAGCTGAAAGACCCCCCCCCCCCCCAACAGCAGCTCAGGTCAGGTAAGAGAATAGGAAACATCACAGTATATCCCATATGGAATGCTCTATACCGTGGACCCTAAAGCTATTGCCACAAACTGCTATTTATGACAATCTATAGCAGTGGTCCCCAACCGGTGGCTCACAAATAATATGTGGCTCATAATCCCCTGCTGTGTGGCTTGGTCATAGGAGTCCTTATGACCGTGTGTATTGGCAGTTGGCATTTTTTGCAGTACCTTTTTGTTTGCAATAAATTGACTACCAAATTTCACAGTGAAAAATTTATCAATGTGAAAATGATTTCTTGTTCCTCCACATTTAAAATTTTTCTCCTTTCTATTTGAATTGAACGTGGTCCACAAGGTGCATGAGGTTGAGAACCTCTTATCTATTGTTTACAAATGAGATGTAGGCTGCTCAAGAGCATTACAATAGAAATAAATGTCTATTTTTTGTTGAAACATTGTAAGGTAGTTTCAACAACATTGTCAATTCAACTAACCAACTTTTTCTGTAACAACCATTTACAGTCAGATTGTTTTCATCCGCGTAAGTAAGTGACATGTGACTTATTAATGTAGATAGGAAAATGACTATTTTTTTTATATACTGTATACATAAACAACTACTTTCCCATATTCACATCACGATTTTGCCATACTGTTTTGAATCAGTTGGAAAACGTATACCTCAAAAACTGACAAAACTATATGCATTCGTGTGCTTGTACAGTTTAAATTGACTACAATGTACTTGACTATATTGACTATAAGGGCACCAAACCCTTTGTAAATAATAATTTAGGAAATACGGTCACAAATTTTCTACGGTCACAAATATAAACTCAAATTATCCTTACAAACAGACATTTTTTTATTTTTTTTTTATGATTAAGGTAAATTTTGGTGGAAATAGTTGACTTTGAAGTAAAAAAAAATTGTTATGTATGGAAGAGTGTAACTATTTTTGTAAATTATTTTATAATAGTAAATAAAATCTGCCAAGTTTATGTCTCCAACAGATTTGTTGATCTTGGCCATTATGTCCACATTTCATTTTTGTGCAATCAGGATATAAAAAGAAAAATGCTACCAATGTATGTCCTGCATGGGTCCCTATGGTTTATTGGGCTGGTCAAGTCCTTTTGGAATATGTTCATGCGTTCAACATACTTTTTTCAGTGTATTGAGAATTCAACAGTTTTTTTTTTTTTTTTTTTACAGTGGGTGACTTATATAACTGTATGGTATACAGTTGCTTCTGAAATTGCCATACATTGGGAATACACTGTACATCAAGAGATTATTTCAGAGAATATGCAGAGTCTACAGTAGGTCTGAACTGAGACTACCATGGATAAAAAATGGCTAATCTAGGAGAGATAATCGTTAAAAGGGTTTGTTCACACAATGGAAATTGTGTTCAGAACTTCCACAAGGGAATTTTGAGCAGATTACTCTCGCACCAGCCTTCCTTTAAGGACTGAGCCCTTTTTCACCTTAAGGACCAGAGCATTTTTTGAACATCTGACCACTGTCACTTTAAACATTAATAACTCTGGGATGCTTTTACTTATCATTCTGATTCCGAGATTGTTTTTTCATGACATATTCTACTTTAACATAGTGATAAATTTTGTGGTAACTTGCATCCTTTCTTGATGAAAAATCCCCAAATAATCCCTAAAAAAAATATGAAAATTTTGCATTTTTCTAACTTTGAAGCTCTCTGCTTGTAAGGAAAAAATGTTTTGGTTCACATATACAATATGTCTACTTTATGTTGGCATCATAAAATGTATGAGTTTTTACTTTTGGAAGACACCAGAGGGTTTCAAAGTTCAGCAGCAATTTTGAAATTTTTCACAAAATTTTCAAACTCGCTATTTTTCAGTGACCAGTTCAGTTTTGAAGTGGATTTAAAGGGTCTTCATATTAGAAATACCCCACAAATGACCCCATTATAAAAACTGCACCCCCCAAAGTATTCAAAATTACATTCAGTAAGTGTTTTAACCCTTTAGGTGTTTCACAGGAATAGCAGCAAAGTGAAGGAGAAGATTCAAAATCTTCATTTTTTACACTCGCATGTTCTTGTAGACCCAATTTTTAAATTTTTGCAAGGGGTAAAAAGGAGAAAATTTTTACTTGTATTTGAAACCCAATTTCTCTTGAGTAAGCACATACCTCATATGTAAAGTGTTCGGCGGGCGCAGTAGAGGGCTCAGAAGGGAAGGAGTGACAAATGGTTTTTGGGGGGCATGTCACCTTTAGGAAGCCCCTATGGTGCCAGAACAGCAAAAAAAAAAACACATGGCATACCATTTTGGAAACTAGACCCCTCGGGGAACATAACAAGGGGTAAAGTGAAACTTAATACCCCACAGGTGATTCACGACTTTTGTATATGTAAAAAAAACAAAAATATTTTTTTTTACCTAAAATGCTTGGTTTCCCAAAAATGTTACATTTTTAAAAAGGGTAATAGCAGAAAATACCCCCCAAAATTTGAAGCCAAATTTCTCCCTATTCAGAAAAAACCCATATGGGGGTGAAAAGTGCTCTGCTGGTGCACTACAGGTCTCAGAAGAGAAGGAGTCACATTTGGCTTTTTGAAAGCAAATTTTGCTCTGGGGGCATGCCACATTTAGGAAGCCGCTATGGTGCCAGAACAGCAAAAAAAAAAACCACATGGCATACCATTTTGGAAACTAGACCCCTCGGGGAACGTAACAAGGGGTAATGTGAACCTTAATACCCCACAGATGATTCACGACATTTGCATATGTAAAAAAAAAAAAAATATTTTTTTACCTAAAATGCTTGGTTTCCCAAAAATCTTACATTTTTAAAAAGGTTAATAGCAGAAAATACCCCCCAAAATTTGTAACACAATTTCTCCCGAGTACGGCGATACCTCATATGTGACCCTAAACTGTTGCCTTGAAATACGACAGGGCTCCAAAGTGAGAGCGCCATGCGCATTTGAGGCCTAAATTAGGGATTTGCATAGGGATGGACATAGGGGTATTCTACGCCAGTGATTCCCAAACAGGGGGCCTCCAGCTGTTGTAAAACTCCCAGCATGCCTGGACAGTCAGTGGCTATCTGGCAATACTGGGAGTAGTTGTTTTGCAACAGCTGGAGGCTCCGTTTTGGAAACAGTACCGTACCAGACGGTTTTCATTTTTATTGGGGAGGGGAGGGGGGCTGTCTATGGGTATGTGTATATGTAGTGTTTTTTACTTTTTATTTTATTTTGTGTTAGTGTAGTGTTTAAGGGTACAGTCGCACGGGCGGGGGTTCACAGTAGCTTTTCGCTGGCAGTTTGAGCTGCGGCAGAAAATTTGCCGCAGCTTGCACTTGCAGCCGGATACTTACTGTAAACCTCCGCCCATGTGAGTGTACCCTGTACGTTCACATTGGGGGGGGGGGGGGGATACCTCCAGCTGTTGCAAAACTACAACTCCCAGCATGTACGGTCTATCAGTGCATGCTGGGAGTTGTAGTTTTGCAACAGCTGGAGGCACACTGGTTGTGAAACACAGAGTTTGGTAACAAACTCAGTGTTTTGCAACCAGTGTGCCTTCAGCTGTTGCAAAAGCTACAACCCCCAGCATGTACGGACAGTGGAAGGGCATGCTGGGACTTGTAGTTATGCAACAGCTGGAGGCATACTACTTTGGCTGGGGATTGTATTTATGCAACAACTGGAGACACACTGGTTTGCTACTTAACTCAGTGTTTCACAACCAGTGTGCCTCCAGCTGTTGCAAAACTACAACTCTCAGCAGTCACCAACAGCCAACGGGCATGCTGGGAGTTGTATTTATGCAACCAGCAGATGCACCACTACAACACCCAGCATGCACTTTAGCTGATTGTGCAAGCTGGGAGTTGTAGTTATACAACAGCTGAAGGTACACTTTTCCATAGATAAAATGTGCCTCCATCTGTTGCAAAACTATAAGTCCCAGCATGCCCATAAGGGAATGCTGGGAGTTGTGGTGGTCTGCCTCCTGCTGTTGCATAACTACAGCTCCCAGCATGCCCTTTTTGCATGCTGGGAGCTGTTGCTAAGCAACAGCAGGAGGCTGTCACTCACCTCCTTCTGCAGATCCACGCTGCAGGTCAGTCCCTCACCGCCGCCGTCGCTCCTGGGGCCCCGATCTCAACAGGGACGCCGGGGATCGGGGTCCCCAGCTCCAGGGGTCTTCTTCCCGCACCCGCTCACGTCCTCCGGAAGAGGGGCGGAGAGGGTTGCGGGAGTGACACCCGCAGCAGGTGCCCTGATTGGTCGGCCGGTAAACGGCCCGACGAATCAGGGCGATCGTGAGGTGGCACCAGAGCCACCTCACCCCTGCTGGCTATGGCTGTTCGGGGCACTCAGAGAGGGCCCTGATCAGCCAGTAATTCCGGGTCACTGGAGACCCGATTGACCCGGAATCTGCCGCAGATCGCTGGGCTGAATTGTTCAGCGATCTGCGGCCATCGCCGACATGGGGGGACATAATGACCCCCCTGGGCGATATGCCGGGATGCCTGCTGAACGATTTCAGCAGGCATCCGGCACCGGCTCCCATCCGGCTAGCGTATCCATACGCTCTGTGTCCTTAAGGACTTGGAAATGGGGGCGTATGGATACGCCCTGTGTCCTTAAGGGGTTAAGCTTAAAGGGGTACTCCACTGGAAAACATTTTTTTTTTATCGACTGGTGCCAGACATAGTTAAACATATTTGTAAACAAGTTAAACATATTTGTAAATTACTTCTATAAAAAAATCTTAATTCTTCCAGTACTTATCAGCTGCTATATGCTCCACATGAAGTGCTTTTCTTTTTGAATTTCCTTTCTGTCTGACCACAGTGCTCTCTGCTGACACCTCGGTCCATGTCAGAAACTGTCCAGAGCAGGGTAGGTTTGCTATGGGGATTTTCTCCTACACTGGACAGTTCATAAAATGGACAGAAGTGTCAGCAGAGAGCACTGTGGTCAGACAGAAAGGAAATTCAAAAAGAAACAAACTTCCTGTGGGACAAATAGCAGCTAATAAGTACTGGAAGGATTAAGATTTTTTAATAGAAGTAATTTACAAATCTGTTTAACTTTCTGGCACCAGTAGATTTAAAAAACATGTTTTCCAGTGGAGTACCCCTTTAATGGAGTTCCACTGCTTAGTTCAAATGTCAGAGGTTCTGTAGCAGAACTTCACATGAGGAATTGGATTCTGTCAGAAGATTTAACATGTTTGTTTTGTCGGGATCTGCCAGAATTCACCAAAGACGTTATAATGGGACATGCTTATGTTCGTAACAAACTGCATCAGACATCAAGTGCTTTACATAAGTATTTACCCCCCCCCCCCTTTACTTTTTGCCTATTTTGCTACAGTTACAAACTGGAGTTTCATTAGACTTAAACCATTTGATCAACACAACATGCATAGTGCAAAATACCTTTTATTGTGACATAAATACTTGGTAGAACCACATTTTACTGTAATTACAGCTGCAAGTCTTTTGGGGGTTCAACTTTGTATATCTAGAGATGGAAATGATTGTCTATTCTTGACAAAAAAGCTGAAGCTCAGTCAGATTGGATGGAGAAATTTCAAATTGTGCAACAAATTCTCAATTGGATTCAGGTCTGGGCTTCTGACCAGTTTCCCGTACCTGCTAAAGAGAAGCATTCCCGCAGCATGATGCTATAACCACCATGTTTCACTTTGGGGATGGTGTATGTAGAGTGATGGGCAGTGTTGGGGTTGCGTCACACATACAAGTAAAATTTTGGTCTCATCTGACCAGAGCACATTCTTCTACATGTTTGCTGTTTCTACTACATGGCTTGTGGGATTTCTGGTTGTTTACTTTCAACAACGGCTTTATGCCACTATTCCATGGGGAGTACACAACTTATAGTTATCCTGTGAACAGATTCTGCCAACCCAGCTGTTGATCTTTGCAGCTCCTCCAGAGATAGTACTCCACTGGCCAGCGCTGGGAACATTCAGCTCCAAACGCTGTGTGTGCACTGCAGAGTTGGCGACGCCTTCCTCAATGCAAGTCTATGGGAGGGGGCATGGCGGATGTCATGCCCCCTCCCATAGACTTGCATTGAGGGGGCGGGGTGTGACATCACGAGGGGCGTTTGCCAACCCCCACAATGAGCACAGCATTAAGAACTAAATGTTCTCAACGTTGGCCAGTGGCCATTCCGCAAGGTCCGTGGCACAGGTGTGTGGAGTTGGCTTGAGTGGAGCTGTGCTCTACAGTTTCCTGGCATATACAAAGCTTCCACTCTGCAGCCTAAATAGCTGGTAAAGTTTTGGTAGAATGTTTATTTTTTTTTTAATAAATAAAAAAAATCATAAATATTATCCAGGAGTCATTCAGACATTTCTCATGTTCTCTGTAAAATCTACTGAAGAGTTAGGTTGTGTTCACATGGCCATCTAGACCCATCCTGTTCTTCTCCAGTCAAAAATAAAAACGGACAATAATGGACACAAACGGATGTTATCCATTTGTATCTGTTTGGATCCGTTGTTCAGTTAATTAACAAAAAAAAATTTTTTTGTTCTAAGCATGCTCAGAAGTAAAAACGGATCAAAAATTGGATTAAAAAAACGGATGCAAACGGATGACATTAAAGGCTCATTTGTTTCCCATAGACTTCAATGTTAAATTTATTGTATCCATTTTTGCTGCCATTTTAACGGGAGAAAAAATACTTCATCTTTTCTCCTGTCAAAAAAAAAAGACGGAAATGAGCGCAGATGGTTGCAAACAGATGTGAAAGGGGGGTTGGGGGAAATGAGGACAGACGGCCATGTGAACACCCCTTTACTTACACTTACAGGTTTTTTCATAATTTGGACCATCGAGGTCTGTGAAAGCTTCCACTTGTGTTGTACCACCACAAATCCTTCCTCACACTTCCCATCATGTTTTGATGTTAACTTATTGTTGCCTTATTGTTAATTATGAAATAAATAATTATACATCTGGCTATTATCACTGTTAAAGAGTACCTATCACCAAACTAAACTTTCAATATATTGTTTCTTATATAATCATAAGACACTTTGCTAGTTACTTGCTGTTCAAATTCTCAACCTTTATATGTTTTTAATGTGATTGAATAAACGGGCACTAGGTGGCTCTGTACTGTTCCTTGCCACAAGTCAATCAGTTAGTTTGGTCTCCCCCCCGGCCTGGCAGGAGTCCAAACTCAGAAAGTGCGTGTGGGGCATGGCGAGGCACAGCTCTTGCAGGCTTTAGAGACGTCGCGCCTGCTGTGGAACATCCACTTTCTCCTGCCAGGAGCTCAGACAATGTGAGCAAGGGGAAAGGTATGATACAGAGCTTTTTAAAGCTCAGGAATTTTTTTAAGGGCAGGAGGGGTGTTAGGAGTAGTTAGGAAATATAATCTGAGTTAGTTTAGAAAATATGGTTTGATGACAGGGACTCTTTAAGGAAGACAGTTCTGATTTATCGGGGCATTGGGTTAGCCAAAGACTTGCTTTATCCAAGTGAGGAAAGGGGTATGCTGAGTACCAACAAAAGGTAAGGCAGTTTAGTGATGTCAGAGGGCTTGTAGAGCAGAAGGTAATAGTGTGAGCATTATGCAGAGGCACGGGTGATTTACTGCATCTCTGATGCTCTCCTTTCTCTCTCTTTGCTGCCTCACTGCATGCACACTGGCTGCTCCTACCTCCTCCCCTTTTGTTTCTCTTTCACTGCCTGGGATCAGCAGTCTTCAATGAAGAAAGCACAGTAAAGATGCTTAAAAGAGCTACATGGACACAGGCTGAACAATGTGCAATAGCATGCTGTAAATTAGACATGCAGCAAGGAGCCTGAAGACTGGATAATGTCATATTGACATTTCTCAACAGTCATATTGGCTAAAAATAGAATCAATGGTTTTTCCGAGTGATTCATTCCCAAACTGCAGACCTGGGATGATAGCGCGCTGCATTCTGATGTAGAAGACATCTAATGTTGGTTGAAACCTGTGATAACAGCAGGATGTTGCTTGACTGAAAGGAAGCTAGAAGAGAGAGCATAGCTGCCTGCATGGATGTGTTCAGCTTTGCAAAGATTGCTAAGCTATCCAGGTAAGTTTACCACTGTCACATTGTATGGATGGGGAGCATCTGTGACCGGTGCTACAGTACCTCCTTAAAAAGGGGGGAGGGGGAAATAAGCCAAGGCATGCAATCTGCAGTCACAGGACTAGCATTGTGGCAATCCAGGTCTCCCATTTACCATAGATCAAAGTTCTCATCTCATTCCTTTGACCTATTTCCTATGCATTTGTGTTTTGTGTTTCAGTGACCCTGTGGATGTAAACAGTGTATGATGTTATACGGGAGTACAAATGGAAGCTAGCCACATTATGCTTTACTGTCTAGCATTGCTTCACTATGCTTTTAACAATGGACATGTCTAGAGATCAACCTGTGCTATACCACTGGTTGCTAACTGCTATGAATGTAAAGTATGCTACAGTACCTAACCTATCGCATATAACCTATATCATATTGTGCAATACTGTAATACAGATAGATAGATAGAATTGATTGATGATGTATATTAAGGTAGATCAGTGTTTCCCAACCAGGGTGCCTCCAGCCTTCGGCTGTCCGGGCATGCTGGGGGTTGTAGTTTTGCAACAGCTGGAGGCACCCTGGTTGGGAAACACTGAGGTAGATGATATATAGATAGATAATAATTAGATAGAATTAATATAATATAATGTAGAGAATTTATTTTACTTGATATTTGCATAGGCCTTGATCAATATGGCAAACACCTATGTAAGGTTTGCCGGTAGCTCATTGTGGAAACACAATCTATCACCGATTCTCATTATTAAAATACAAGAACAATCTTCTAGCATGCTGCTTTACCTCTACAGGGACACATTTTTTTTTTAACAGTCTCATTTTGCAACAGTTGCTATAAGATAAGTCCGGAAGAGTAAACAGTAGCGGCCTACTTATTCTTTATAGTGTAAACGCGTGTCCTATGTCCTAGAGAACAGTAAGAAACTTACATCTCTATGAGCACATATCTTCAGTGATCTAAGGTAACCCTCACTTATGTCTATTAGTAATATTAAAGGGTAACTCTCATTAACATTAACTTTTGCTATTGCACTCCTTCTGGTAAATAAAAATATTTCTAATATACTTTGTTTTAAAAAAAATGAAGTTTTCTATGTTTTATTTGTGCTTAAAAAAGCTCAAGAGCTTATTTCCCCCCATCTCATACAGAGACTTTGAACCGAAGCCCAGACACAGAAAGTGCAGCCTGGAGTTCTGAAGGGGGGGGGGGGGGGGGATGTCCAGCCCCATCCAATCCTAACTGCCATATGCTGTTGGTTGCACACCCCCCCCCCCCCCCCCAAACAGCACTCCAGGCTGCACTTCCTGTGTTTGGGCTTCGGTCCAAAGTCTGTGCTCTTGAGCTTTTTTAAGCACAAATAAAACATTTAAGAATACTAGGCACTCATAGAGATCTGATTTACAGAGGCCTTTTCTTTGGAGAATTAATGACAATAATGGCCCCATTTATCAAAACCTGTGTAGAGAACGCGTGGTGCAGTTGCCCATAGCAACCAATCAGATTGCTTCTTAGATTTTTAAAGAGGCCTGTGAAAAATGAAAGAAGAAATCTGATTGGTTGTTAGAGGCAACTGAACCACTCTTCTTCTACACAGGTTTTAATAAATCTCCCCCAATAAGTTTTATTTTGGTTTCACTCTTCCTGAACTTTCCATATCTGTAATTGTCCTGTGGGCCCTTATAGCATCAAATCAGCCTATCACCAACCCCAATGCCATGTCTCAGAAAAAAGTATTATATCTAAACTATTGGCCTAATATAAGGTAGATATTTAGTAGATATTTCCCTATATTTGAGTATTTAGTAGATATTTTAGTAATGTAATCAAAATATGTAATCGATTTTTTGGGGGGACATAGTCATAAATGAAATATGCAAAGTATATAGTTTGATGGTCCATAGTGACGTATGATACATTATAGTATGCTTTTGTTATGTATTTTATATTTAAAACAGCTGATATTTATGTATGGCTCCTTACTGTATATACCCATGCATGCTTTTTTTTCTGCCAACAGCATGCTTGTCTTATATAGAACCATAAGGCTATGTTTACACAGAGGAATTTATGAGCCGAATTCTGAGGAAATCCTGCCGAAATTTACTGCTTATTGACTTTAATTGTATTCCACTGTTTCATTCACACAGCAGAATTTCCGCCATGACATATTCCACATTCCACAAAATTTAAAGACCTGTCTTTAATTTTGTGGAATTCTGGGGTGGAATCACATTAAAGTCAATGTGGCTTTGAATTTCCCCAGAATTCTGTGTTATAAGAACACAGAATTCAGCCACAATTCTGACGCAATTCCTCAGGCTTTGCTGAACGGAATTTGTGCGGAAGTGTGGAATTGCGGAATTCAGCTGTGTAACCATAGTCTAAAGATGTAAATACACATGCAGTATTGGTTGCTCTTTGAGGTGCTGTTTATTTTTTTTATTTTTTTGCGAAAGCCAGAAGTAAATGCACCAGGAATGAAAAGTAATTTTTGCATATTTTCTGTTTGTTACTATTTTTTTTAATCCACAACTTGCTTTGATTAAAAAAAACTGCATCAAAGACTGCCACAAAAACTGCATATGTGCTGTTGGCCCTAAGGATAAAATAACATAAGGAGGAAGATTATCCACTTAGAATTCAGGAAATTCTGCAACTAAAGCACTTTTAGTTCCTACATTACAAGAAAATATCAACAGGACTGGTGCAGTCTTGTCAGTGATTCATAAGTTTTCTTCTGTTGTACATAGTGTCAGATGAGGACATAGGCTAGAGTTACATATACAGTGGGGCAAAAAAGTATTTAGTCAGCCACCAATTGTGCAAGTTCTCCCACTTAAAAAGATGAGAGAGGCCTGTAATTTTCATCATAGGTATACCGCAACTATGAGAGACATAATGAGAAAAAAATCCATAAAATCACATTGTCTGATTTTTAAAGAATTTATTTGTAAATTATAGTGAAAAATAAGGTCAATAACAAAAGTTAATCTCAATATTTGGTTATATACCCTTTGTTGGCAATGACAGAGGTCAAACATTTTCTGTATGTCTTCACAAGGTTTACACACACTGTTGCTGGTACAATATTTTGGCCCATTCCTCCATGCAGATCTCCTCTAGAGCAGTGATGTTCTGGGGCTGTTGCTGGGCAGCATAGACTTTCAACTCCCTCCAAAGGTTTTCTATGGGGTTGAGATCTGGAGACTGGCTAGGCCACTCCAGGACCTTGAAATGCTTCTTACGAAGCCCCTCCTTGTCCAGGTGGTGTGTTTGGGATCATTGTCATAGTTACATAGTTACATAGTTAGTACGGTCGAAAAAAGACATATGTCCATCAAGTTCAACCAGCATATGTCATGCTGAAATACCCAGCCACATTTCATCTTCAATGCCCTTGCTGATGGAAGGAGGTTTTCATTGAAAATCTCACGATACATGGCCCCATTCATTCTTTCCTTTACACAGATCAGTCATCCTGGTCCCTTAGCATAAAAACAGCCCAAAAGCATGATGTTTCCACCCCCATGCTTCACATTACATATGGTGTTCTTTGGATACCACTCAGCATTCTTTCACCTCCAAACACGACGAGTTGAGTTTTTACCAAAATGTTCTACTTTGGTTTCATCTGACCATATGACATTCTCCAAAAAGCCAAAATTGTAGACTAAAATATAACCTTTATTGGATTCTAATAAAAACCATGCCCCTAATGGGCTGTCATCAAAAATCAACACCAATTTATAGTGCTCAAAAACTTGTGACCAATACCACAAAGATAATCATTACAGATACTATATAGTAAATGATTATATAAGTATCGCTTCTAACTATATATAGCATTTTAGTACTCTGAGCAATTGGTAAATCAATTATATATATTGGATAGACTGATAAATATCTATATTATCTTATCCTAATATTATCTACACTATGGGATCTTACTAGTGGCATACTTATTATCCTAGACACACATAGGGTCTTGCCCACCCAGTGAGTTAGTGTCTACTATTAGTAAGTTAGTTTATCCAGGGATACCTAGCAAGATCAGACTAGGTTCCAGAGCGGGGCCGTCCTTATCAGGACCCCAACTCCGCCTAGGGCAGGTCCCTAGATTGGGGCTACTGTAGGGTATATCAGGCTCCCGATCCTGCCCTGCCTGTTGTCCCTAATCTACCACCCCCCGAGTCAAGGGGACAGGGAGAGTGATAGTTGGAAGCGATACTTATATCATCATTTACTATATTGTATCTGTATTGATTATCTTTGTCGTATTGGTCACAAGTTTTTGAGTACTATAAATTGGTGTTGATTTTTGATGGCAGCCCATTAGGGGCATGGTTTTAATTAGAATCCATTAAAGGTTATATTTTAGTCTACAATTTTGGCTTTTTGGATTTTGGTGGTAGACTAGTAGTATCCAATTTTTTGATTTTGGCATATGACATTCTCCCAATAATCTTCTGGATCATCCAAATGCTCTCTAGCAAATTTCAGACAGGCCTGGACATGTACTGGCTTAAGCAGGGGGACACGTCTGGCACTGCATGATATGAGTCCCTGGCGTGTGCTACTGATGGTAGCCTTTGTTACTGTGGTTCCAGCTCTTCAAAGGTCATACACTAGGTCCCCCTGTGTGGTTCTGGGATTGTTGTTTACCGTTCTTGTGATCATTTTGACAACACGGGGTGAGATTTAGCGTTGAGCCCCAGATCGAGGGAGATTATCAGTGGTCTTGTATGTTTTCCATTTTCTAATAATAGCTCCCAAAGTTGATTTCTTCACACCAAACTGCTTGCCTATTGCAGATTCAGTCTTCCCAGCCTGGTGCAGGTCTATAGTTTGGTTTCTGGTGTCCTCCGACAGTTCTTTGGTCTTACCATAGTGGATTTTGGAGTGTGATTGTTTGAGGTTGTGGACAGGTGCCATTAATACAGGTAATGAGTGGAGGACAGAGGAGACTCTTAAAGAAGTTACAGGTCTGTGAGAGCCAGAAATCTTGCTTGTTTGTAGGTGACCAAATACTTATTTTCCACCATAATTTGCACATAAATTCTTTAAAAATCAGACAATGTGATTTTATGGATTTTTTTTCTCATTATGTCTCTCATAGTTGAGGTATACCTATGATGTAAATTAAAGGCCTCTCACATTTTTTTTTAAGTGGGAGAACTTGCACAATTGGTGGCTAACTAAATACTTTTTTGCCCCACTGTATGTGGTGTCCGGCTCTGGCGGAACTGGGCAAACCTTTGCAACAACTGGTGCCAGAAGTGCATCAGTTGGCATCAGTTGTGCATCATCCGGCGTCCAGAGTTTGTGATCGCCAGACGGAGGAATGCAGCAAGATGCATTCCCCTGTCTGTGCCGGTCCAGCAAGTCCAATCATCCGGTGTCCAAACTGAGATGCCGGATGATAGAAAACTGTCTCATTTAAATGAATGGGATCAATTCTTGCTTCATTTTCCCTCTGGTGCATTTTCTGCAGCGCCGGAGGGAAAAAAAACTGACAACGGATATATAACGGATGTAAAGGAGGCCTTACACCCCACCCCACTTTCCCCCACCCCACCAGCCTGTATTGATAGATCTCATCCAGTTTAGGTATAGTTAGAAGCCACTGGGGACCATCTCAATAACCTGAGGTTCAGCACAGTGGGTCATTGGTTTGCACTGTTGTCTTGCAGCGCTGCAGTCCTGGGTTTAAATTCTCACCATGGACAATATCTGCAAAGAATTTGTATGTTCTCTCCATGTTTGCGTGTGATTCCTCCCGGTACTCCGGTTTCCTCTCACACTTCAAAACATACTGTTATGTTTAGATTGTGAGCCCTAATAGGGACAGTGACCAATTTGATTGTACAGCTCTGAATTATTGAATTATAAAAAAAATTGTGATGACAGGTTCCCTTTAAATAGTGTCACACCACACCTGTCCACAGAAGTGTGTGGATAACAGCTCAGCCCCATGCACTTTAAGGAAGCTGAGTTGCAAAAGTGTGGCGCTGTTTTTGGCAGAAAGCAGACATTTTTCTTTAATCTTGTTCAACCCCTTGAATCCCTCTTCATGGGAAATGCATTTAATTACTTGTATGCTAAGATTTTAGGTCTGTGAGATGACTCTTCAGTTCCCAGCGAGATATGATTTTGACAGTCTTGCAAACAGTTATTAAAAGATATAAAAAGGGACACTAATTAAAGTCATCATCTGAGGCTATTTACATCTCCAGAAGAAAACAGAAGATCTGCTATCAGGAAAGCAGCCCTTGTGCTGATGTTATTCTGTAATGTTGGGAATAAAAGTGCTTTAGTTGCAGGATTTCCTGATTTCTACGTGGATAATCTTCCTAAAGGATTTAGCCGTGATCACAACATTTATAAAGAAGTGCTTCCAATTCCAGTAGTGCAGACAGTACTTGCCTGTATTGCTCTGTGTCTGATAATCAACACTTAGCACTGCGCAAATGTTTGCTCGCTGACATTCGTCAAAGAATCGCTTCTATGATTATGTATCCTTAGCTTCCAGAAATTAGGCCAAGGCAATAATTTTTTTTTCCACTCTGAATATTGGAATAATAAATTCAGAAGAACTTTCCTTGTGAAATTAATATTTAAGTAGGGGACGTTATAATCGTCCTAATGTTTTGCCGTAATACAAATTGACATATATTTGTGGAAGTGTATCAAGTTGTGTAGTGTGTTTACAATGGCAAGGCTGTCAAGTCTTAGCCTTTTGTCCAATAAGGGATTAGCAGCTTGAGGATCCTAGATCTGAGAAAATATTTTAGGAGATCAAACATATTTATTGTGATTTACAATTTTTCATAGCTATTCTTATAACAAGTAGTAGTTTTGCAGCATATTGACAAGAACAATGACTTCTTGTAGTGATGTTTGGGATGCGGATGACCTGAGATTCCCCATCCAAGATTATTTGTGTTTCTTCAAGCTTTTTATAACAAATACACTGATCATATGGATGTAAATATGAAAACCTAGCTTCTTTTGTAACAAATAGTGTTCAGTGCGAATATTCGAAATGCAAATTTTTACCGTGAATATGGGCACTTCGCAATTTTGCGAATATTTAGTATATAGCTATATATATTTGTAATGAAGAATATTTTTTTTTTCTTCACAGTACATATCATAACAATGATGTGTACTGTGTAAAAAAAAAAAAGTAATCATCCCTCCCTGCTTCCAGATTGTGGTTCAAAGACGGTGAGGAGCGCGAATATTTTGTATATGCGAATATGCAAATATTCGTGAATATCGGCACCTCCAGATGACACTGATCCCTCCCTTCTTTTAGGTGAAAGATATAATTGCGCATGCGCACTATGCAAATTTCATTCTGAATTTTCCCATGAAAAAAAAAGGAACGAACATAGCGAATTTGGTGAACATGAGACAAATATTCGTCCATATATTTGTGAAATATTGCGACTTCGAATATGGCCCCTACTGCTCATCACTGGTAACAAATCAGTTTTTATTAAACAACAAATTCAACACAGTATACAGAACCAAACTAGTGTGAGTGCATGTAAGTTACAAAAGAAATGACTGTACTGTTAGCCATTTGTTTAGTAGGTAAGTAGTTCAATAAAAATTAGCAATAAAGCATTAACATGGTATTTTTTTATAGATAAGGGGGCTTCGAGGAGACTGTAGTAGCACAATGCTAGGAACACAAAAATAAACATAAGTAGAATAAAAGAAAACCAAGTATAACAGCAATAGCTGCAGTATTCATAAAGTTCTAGCTTGACCTTATAGGGGTGGTTTACGTTTTTATCAGTGCAGTAATCTAATGTAACTTTTTACAGCATTTTAGGAGATCAACAAAACAGATAGTGATCTATGCACTAGTAGGATGAATTCAATATGTTGTTTTTGTGATCATCTGTAAACCGTAAAACGGTGTGGTTTGTCTACTTATCGAAAGAGTTTAAAAATCACTTCATTAGCCAATATTTGTATTAGATCATTCGATCTAATAGCCAGTCACTGGAGTTATGGAGTTAAGTTAGCAATACACGTTGGTTGATCCTACTGATTTCCTGATTTCCGGGGGGTTCTTATTGACTATCAATGGTGAATGTTAAAGGAGAGAAGGAACAGGCATGTTGGATTTCAACTGCATGCTTCTTTTGTTCTCGGGGGGATAAGCTTCTGCCAGAGGTGGCTTGTTCTAAATTAGAACAAATGCATTGCATGTGCATGTCTATGGGAAATCAGAGACTAAGTTGAGCCTTAGGCCAACAGGTGAGTGAGGCACGTACTGCTGTGCACTTCACCAGGTTGTAAGTAGAGATTGAAGCGAGTCATAGGAGAGAGTTCCAAAGCAATCTCAACTTTTGAAATATCTGGAGAATATGTTAATTTTAAATGATGCTTTAACTTATCTTCCATATGTGGCATTCAGATTCAGTTGTATTGTATAACTTTAAATTTATTTTTTTCATTATGCAGTTATTATTCTCACAAATTGCTTGATTTATGTAGTATGTCATTCGGAGCAGCCACAAATGGCAAATTTACCATGGATGATCAGGTGATCTGATCAGACCTGGTAATCTGATCAGCTCAGGAGCAGGTGACAGCAATGCTGCATCTGTAGGCATAAGGATAAAAAACTTCCAGAGGAGGGGCACAGTTAGGTGGGGGTGTACCTATCCAGTATTCTGCCATGTGAAAAGTATTTTCTACCTTACCAGATGCAGAAAACATGACATTATGCCATCTAAGCAAACATGAAGTAAGCTGTGGCCAGGGTACAAGTATAGGAACTATGTCCCTATGTAGGCACATGGAGCGGCATCACAAGGCTGCCTTATTGTAGTTAGCCTTATCCCATAGTATTTCTTGCGTGTAGCATCATAGAGAGTGTAGCATCAGAGTGTTTAGCACGGCTGGTGGCCTTGTCATCAAGTGAACAAGATTATCTGCCAGCAACGTGGAAAAACTCATGTTGGATCAGTATGGAATTTTAAACTCCTGTATTCCTGAACCTCCAGATGCCACTGATTAGTTAGTACTATCACCACCCCTGTTGTCCACTGGCTACAACTACCACCAGTCCACCACTGCCTGCAGTCCTATCAGCTAGCTACTACAATTACCACCTGTCCACCATTGTATTTTGACCCCTCTGATGGCTATTACATTGTATTATAGCTCACGGTTTAGTATAATCAGGCTTCGGCCTGGTCTTGTCTTTGAAATTTGCATGGATCTCTACTCTCTGCTAGTCTGGAACCCAAGAGAGCGAGGATTGACTGGCAGCTCCCTTATATGGGCAGGGGCTGGCCTTGAGTTCCTTGGTCCATACCATATGTCATTCACTTTACAAGGAATTATGGTCTAGACATGTGACCAAACACGTGACCTAGGAAGGTCCTTTAACATACCTTAATAGAATTAACATTAGTCACATGACTTAAGGTCCTGCAACACTATATACAGAATTAAACATCATAAAACTGAAGAAGGAAGAGGTGACTAGGGGCTATCCCACCAAGAGGACCCTATTGGAACGAAGTTACTCTGACTTTGGGGACCACCATTCAAGGTACTGTATACCATACGGTACCCGGGACACCACACTTATAAAAAGCCATTGTGTTTTCCGATACACACCACTGTTAAAAGAAGAAAAACACACACACACACACACACACATACAGTGAGAAGAGTTACCAACACTGTATAAGTTCTGCTTATCAATATGATACTATTACCCATCTTATATGTGATAAGTGTAAATATTAAATATACTAAATATTATGAGTCACATGACATGTTTTGTGAGTCACATGACAGTCTATAATGGGTCACATGACTGTCCTTGGCATGGGCTGCTATGGACTAATGTGTGGATTATACTATTTTTGTTTACTAAAAATGGGTTGCTACACTGGTAAAAGAAAGGAATATATATTAGAAAACTGTATGATTTCCTATTCTGCACATTATAAAGAAATGGAAAGTAGACACCCTCTTTAAGAAGCTTTAGTAAAATGAAAGCTGAGCTATGATTGCCATCCCAGGCAGTGAGTGGCTTAGTGGACAGGTCCTGCATCCAACGCTCATCTCTAAAGCAGGAATTAGAGAGAAAATCAGTGGACAAGAAAGAGACAAATGGGATAAAAGTTCACATACTAACTATGCAGAAGACGCATCCTTTTTATTTGTTTTACTTTGTATATATACAGCATTTCTCCTTTTTCTGTCTCTCGCATTCACTATTTCACTCACTTCATGTCTCTTTTTTTTCTTTATGAGTTAAACGGGTTATCTGGGACATGAAAATCCACTCAGTCTTTAACATACAATAGGGGAGATTTATCAAAACCTGTGCAGAGGAAAAGCAGAAGAGATGCCCATAGCAACCAATCAGATTTCAGCTTTCATTTTTCAGAGGCCTTTTAAAAAAATGAAAGAAGCGATCTGATTGGTTTCTATAGGCAACTGCTCCACAAGTTTTTAATAAATCTCCCTGCAAAAGGTAAATTCAACTGTGTAATATTATCACCATGTCAATGCCACTTCTGCACCCTGCTGGCTCTGTTGAATTTTCTGTTTTTGCTTATTCTGACAACACATCCGGTTCCATCCATAGTAGGGGAGAACATTCCATATGTGCAGCATCCTCTTTATCTGCACAAGGGCCCAGAATTGCATCTAAGTGACTGTACTAATGAATGACATAGCCCACAATAACTATTGGATTGTTGTATAGAATGGGTGTTCTGTTGAAAACTTGCATAGAGCAAGGGACCCATATATAATGTTCATGTACAGGAGCCCCCTGCTGTCTGTGTCTGGCTACGTTCTATAGTGACATCACTACTACAGCAAACAAATGGTTACCGTGCCACTTGACATGACATTACAATGTGTGTCATGTTAGCATGCACAGAATAAAAACAGGAGCAAAAGGATATGCAGTAGACCCGGCATGGAATCAGAAGGTAAGTACACTTCACCATCAGTTATATTCACATAATTAATACAATCATTCATTACTGATACCTATCAGGCTAGATTCTAGGTCTAGATCTGAATTTGGTGTCATAACATGCTCCTGGCTTATGTAGATGTATATGTTGTATATATGTACACTTAAAAAGTACCTGTCACCAAATTGTGGGCATTGAAAGTGAGCATTTCCCAGCAGGTTGACTTCACTGAGGCCTGCTGGGGGACCACTTCTGCCCTCACATTGTTGCAGCGCTGTGATGAATAGAAGACCTCAAGCTCTGCGCAGATTTCAATGAGGCTCTATGTAGCTGTCAATCAAGCTCAGTGCAGAGAAACACTTCCTGAGTTTGGTCTCCTTCCAGGCCGGGAGGAGACCAAACACTGTATTAGTTGTGGCAGGAAACCGAACAGAGCACCTAGTGGCCGTTTTTTCTATTACATTTTAAACATATTCATGTTGATCATTTTAAAAGCAAATTAATGGGAAAGTGTTTTCTAATTACACAAGGAACACTATATTAAAAGTTGTATTTGGTGACTGGTACTTTTTAATACTATGATAGCACTGGCATCTGGGAGGAAGAAAATGTTGACATATCTTTACTGCGTCAATTTTTTTTTTTTTTTTTTTTACTTTTTTTTTTTTGACACAGCAGAGGCAAATGACACTCATCCAAAAATCATGTTACAATAAAAGTTCTATTTCTGTTCTTACTATCTCATCAATATGGTGTATATTGCAATCCATTTCCGTGATGATCTGCGCAAACAATAAAGCCACACAAACCACTCTTGCTCTTCCTGCCATAATGAGTTTTTTTTCCATGAAGCCTACCCCGATTGACTATTTTAACTCCGTTAACACTTTTCCCTACTGCATAGCCTGTAGACGACAGAGAAGTTGGCCCAGTTTTCCATGAATCCAAATCTTTCCTTCCTACACGTTATCTCTGGTGTGGCACATGGTATAGGTAATATTTTAGAAAGTATTACCTTGGAGGTCCTTGCTTCGAACTTGCTGCCCCTTAAGCTTGAAGTCACTTAAATAATTTTTAAGTGAAAAGAAAAAGGAAAAAAGAGGCACGCTCCTAGTGTGATACCGTCGGTGTATAGCGGGCACGTGCGGGTTAATGCACCTTACCGCAGCGGGTTGTGCTGCGGGCATAACACCTTTGTCTGCCTTCAGAATCGCATGAAGCCGTTGATATCCCGAGTCTGAGATCCTAGCGTACGGCGGTGTTAGGTAGGTGGCTGCCACTACATCCTAAACCGTGACTGGCAGGTCCGATTTAAACGTGTAGAAATTGGGAGAAAAAACTAGGATAAGATACGGTGTGGTTGGTATGGTGATTCGGAAATAAAGATTTTAAAAACTGCCTTACACCAAAGAGCAGAGCTCTGAATCACCATACCAACCACACCGGAGGAGGCGCCGTATTTCATCCCAGTTTTTTCTCCCAATTTCTAAGTCCTTTTTAAGGACACTCCACTTTCCCATAACTTGTGCACTATGACTGCTGGGTCCTTATCAGCCCCTTCCAGTAATATGTCAACCCAATCTATTATGTGCTGAACTTGAGGGCCAGGAAGACAACACACTATTCAACAATCCCTGTCTTTGTAACAAATTGCTCCCCTGTTAAATTAGTCCTCCACTACCAACACATGTCTGGCCTGCCAAGGACTCCTCTTCCCCCCCTTACTGGATCAGTAGGCAGTCAGAGACAATATCTTGCTGTAGCATTGCTAGCTCTGAACTGACATCCCCATCATCCGCCAACTGGGCAAACTTGTTGAGTTGTGCCAAATCAGAATTAACCTCCCACACACTTAACCTGCCTTCTAACTTTCATCCAGCTAGTTGCCTCTTTTTCTTGCCTCTATCTTTGTAAATTATCATTTCAAATTATATATTATTTCTGGAAATGACAAGTTTTATAATAAAAAAGCAGTATTTATTATCTCAAACAAGAAAAAGGGAAATACTAGTAGCAGCATTGCAGGTAAGGAGTATAATAACTTTCAGGATGGCATTCAACATAGCAATGTATTTGAAACATGTGGAACTAGTTATTAAAGCAAAAACATTTTTCTAATGTTTAAGTAAGCATTTAGCACAATTTTAAATATCGGGAGACATCTAACTGTTGCTTAAAAGCAAGTAAAATTCTTTAGAGCAGAAAAGGACAAATATCATGTATTAACATATATTAATTTAAATGCCACTAACTCATCTTCAGAGGTCTCTGCACAAGCCCCAAGGCATGTACTGCCTCAAATTATATATATGACAGAGACTCTCCCTGTGCACTGTTCCTATAATTGTGCCATTCTGCTTCTTCTACTCTACAATGTATAGTGTGAATCCATTTTCTCTACCAGGAATAGAGTTAATGTCTGTCAACATTAACTAGAATCTGGATTGGGGTGTTAGGTGTTATCTGGTAATCTTTTTCTCCTGGGTCTACAGCCACCTTTAATGTCAGAGATGGGCATTATGAACATATAGCGATGTTATCACTTTCATGAATATGAAGACCTCTCCCTAGCATGCCCACTCTGTGCTGCTTTAGTTCTGTGAGATTTCCTCAAGTTGTAGAAGTGTCAGTTCAAGTAATAAGAGCTTCTTTTCCTGGGTTTCATCATTTTTCTAGGGGCACTTGTTTGGGTCCTGATAAAGTCTTTTGCAGAACTTGACACAACATATGGTTCCTAAGGTATTGCTCTAACTTCAAAAGAAGTGGATGCCACATTGGCTAGCTCCAGCTATTCTTCTGATCTAGTTCTCTATCTTCCATATAGCTTCTTCTCTAAGAAATTCTCTCTTCCAGGAAGAACTACACCATGGGAAATTGTGTACCAGAGGTAAGTTTTGCCTTGGACGTATGGCAACATCTCATTGTGGGTTCCCAATTTCCAGTGACTATTTACCATGATTACAAGAATCTGAAATACCTCTACTACTTTCACAGGCGTAAGCAATAGCAAGCACAAAGGAGCCTCTTTTTCTCATGTTTCTATTTAGTTTTTGTTCTGTTTTGTGGAGAAAAATTGTAAAATGGATGTGGTTTTCAGGCCCATTGATTTATCTGTTTCCCTTTCTAAGGATCTAGAATATCTTTTGGTTGCTACTTACTTCTATCCTGAATTTCTCGAATCTCCTATGCGTTGGCAGAAGATCTTGTCTTCTGTCATCTCTCTGGGATAAGCACCATTATTCTGTGTATTTTCGAATAGGTGGCTGTTATCCCGTGATACTCTATTACTTCCGATCTGCATGTGCAAATTCTGGATCTTGGAAAGGCTTGCATTCCTTTATATGTTAGTCTTTAGGCCTACAGAGGTGTTGTGGATATTGTTCTTGCCTTATTCTTAGGATTGTTTGCCTGGTACCTGTTTTTCTACTCCTTGCTCTGACTATGCTTCAGTCTCATGGCCTATTGCTCTCTGACCTCTCATTCTTCTGATGAAGACTTTCAGCTCCATTGCTATCTACACAACTTAGGAATCTCACAGAAATAGGCCATATCTCTTTGCTAGGTTAATCATAAAGAAAGGAAAGATTCCTTAGACCTTGCACATTAGTCTAGCTAAAACCAAACCAATTACAGCAAAGAGAATCCACATCTCTGGAGAAGTTACAATTCTTAGACTACATTTGAAATTGATAAAAATTGCTGGTTGTCCTTCAACTTCTGAAGTCAATCTAGTTATTTTAACGCTTTACATTTTACACTACAGTTTTTCCAGTAGTATTTCTATGGATCAGCAACATGCCTACTGTATAAGTCACAAAAATATATAGCGACATTTGTTACTCTGTTATAGAAAAAAATTGGACTTAAATTATATTATCCCGCTTTTCAATTATGGTAAAACATTGCAGACTAAAAAGCTTTGATCTGTAAACACACAGAAGAAATCAGTTTTATTCTACAATACACTTGGTAAAGAGAATGCCTCTGGTACTAAACACTTAAATCCAAAAAAATCAAATAAGCTCAATACTGTGAAAATTATTATTGAAGTTTACATAGACATTTTCTCTTCAGATTGAGTACATTTCAATTAATTTTACTATGTATCAGTTTACATTTTTTTCTTCAAATTAAGTAAATTTCAATAAATTTTTACTATGTATTAGTACATCAATGTATATTTACATTGGCCTTCAAGGCACACAAGAGCCCTTTATCCAATAAATGCTGAGCTGCTAAGTTTTACCTAATGCAGAAATAGTTGTATTTTGTAATACATAACTGCTGTCTACAGACAGGACACTCTTCATTTTGGAGGAGATTCTGTTCTGCATAAGAGCTTTCTTCCTTGTGAATTTTTCTGCACAATAAATGCCTGTTGCCATGACAAAAAATATAAACTATCAAACAATTTACTAGGTAGTTCTGAAGCATTAGGATTAGCAAAGTGCAGATGTTATAGCCCCAACCAAACATTGTAACAATTAGAGATGAGCGAATCGAAGCTGACAAACCCGGATTCCTTTACGGATTGCAGGAAATATACGATTCGCAACGAATGTGAATATCGCCTCGATTCTATTGCGCAAATCGCTTCATTGAAATTCATTTACTGCGGTGCAGGCTCCAGGGCATCTAAAATGGCAGATCCACATGTCAGTACATAGGGCAAGGAACGCTGGGGCAAGGAAGGGAAGTAGGCGGGATGACCCTGAATAACATGCAGGATGCAGCCTATCAGCCGCCAGTCACCCCTGTGATGTCACAGCCCTATATAATTGGTAGCCTTCTTGTGGCCAGTCACTTCATTACAATACACTGCAGAAGGATCATAGGAAGCAGAGCCTGTGTGTGTGTTACAGCAGAGAAAAGCACAGTCCAGCAGCGTTTAACATCCTCCCAGTCACATCAGCATTCTCGTGGACGGAGAGCATAGTTTTTTCACTGAAAAGGATTTTTACTGCAGCTGCAGGCATTAACCTCCCAGTCACTTTCTTTGCACAGTATTACAGAGAGGGGCAGATAGCTGTGTGTTGCCTCATACATTTCAACAAGCTGCATCAACTTCATTAACCTTAGCAGAGGAGGCAGGAATAATTTTTCAGCGGAATTCAGTGTCTTTGTTCCACAAAAAATCATCTGCCGGTTATACTAGTCAGTAGACTGTATAATACCCAGCAGTCCATTCCTAATAGTCTTTGACAGAGTGCAATTTTGTGTTTAGTACACAGCTTTTTTTGGCTGCAGCGCTGTTGTGTTCTGCTGGTGTTCCCTTTTTTTTAAGGGTACTGTAGTGCATTTTTCTGCCCTCATCAGTGCATACCGCATACATACATCTAAGTAGTGTACTATTTTTTACCTAATAATCTGTCAAGGGCCTACATACTATGAAAGGACAGACAAAAGTAATCACCGGCTGGTGTTTTACAAAAATACAGAGTTTTTAAGCGTACTGTAGCACATTTTTCTGCCCTCACCAGTGCATACCGCATACGTACGTCTAAGTAGAGTACTATTTTGTACCTGTTAATCTGTCAAGGGCCTACATACTGTGAAAGGACAGATAAAAGTAATCACTGGCTGGTGTTTTACAAAAATACAGAGTTCTTAGGTGTACTGTAGCACATTTTTCTGCCCTCATCAGTGCATACCACATACCTACATCTAAGTAATGTACTATTTTAAACCTGTTAATCTGTTAAGGGCCTAGATACTGTGAAAGTACAGGTAAAAGTACTCACCGGCTGGTGGTGTATTCAGATACTTTTTTAAGTGTACTGTAGCACATTTGTATGCCCTCATAAGTGCATACCATATACCTACATCTAAGTAGTGTACTATTTTGTACTTGTTGATCTGTCAAGGGCCTAGATACTATAAAAGGACAGCCAATATGGCTATGCCATTCAGACACTCTATGGTCTCCCTATGCTGCCACAAACTCCAGGCAGTCATTCAGCCAATATGTGGTCTCCTCATACTGATGCCACCTCCAGGCTCTGTCATTCTGCTGCTATGTTACATATGACTCCTTGTTAGATTTGGTCCTTTGTACCCACGTGCCGGGGCCCGGGACACTAAAACTTGGGAGTTAAAAGTTCAATTTCAAAATCCTCAATTTCAATTTCAAAATCTTAAATTTCTATTTAAAATTCTTAAATTTCAATGGTCTCCTCATGCTTCAGCCACCTCCAGGCTGTGTCATTCAGCCACTATATGGTCTCCATATATTGACTGTGTATTGTAGGAAACATGTGGGTATCCTTGAGTTACTCTTCCAACATTATTGCCATGTTGATACCAGACCAGTAATAAAAGGAATATTGCCAAGGACTAGCAGAAACAGGGAACTGTGGATACTGACCACTGGCTGTTGGAATTGAATCACTATCCCAGGTGGTAGATTTACCATTTTGAAGTTCCTCAGTTCCAGTAGGCTTTAACCCCTTAAGGACTGAGCCCTTTTTCACCTTAAGGACTCGGCCATTTTTTGCAATTCTGACCACTATCACTTTAAACATTAATGACTCTGGAATGCTTTTAGTTATCATTCTAATTCCGAGATTGCTTTTTCGTGACATATTCTACTTTAACATAGTGGTAAAATTTTGTGGTAACTTGCATCCTTTCTTGGTGAAAAATCCCCAAATTTGATGAAAAATTAGAAAATTTAGCATTTTTCTAACTTTGAAGCTCTCTGCTTGTAAGGAAAATGGATATTCAAAATAAAAAAAATTTTTATTCACATATACAATATGTCTACTTTATGTTTCCATCATAAAATTGACGTGTTTTTACTTTTGGAAGACATCAGAGGGCTTCAAAGTTCAGCAGCAATCTTCCAATTTTTCACAAAATTTTGAAACTCGCTTTTTTTCAGGGACCAGTTCAGGTTTGAAGTGGATTTGAAGGGTCTTCATATTAGAAATACCCCAAAAATTACCCCATTATAAAAACTGCACCCCCCCCCAAAGTATTCAAAATGACATTCAGTCAGCGTTTTAACCCTTTAGGGGTTTCACAGGAATAGCAGCAAAGTGAAGGAGAAAATTCACAATCTTCATTTTTTACACTCGCAATTTTTGAATTTTTGCAAGGTGTAAAAAGGAGAAAATTTTTACTTGTATTTGAAACCCACAAGTAAAATGCTTGGTTTCCCAAAACTTTTACATTTTTAAAAAGGGTAATAGCAGAAAATACCCCCCAAAATTTGAAACCCAATTTCTCCCGATTCAGAAAACACCCCATATGGGGGTGAAAAGTGCTCTGCTGGTGCACTACAGGTCTCAGAAGAGAAGGAGTCACATTTGGCTTTTTTTAAGGAAATTTTGCTCTGGGGGCATGCCGCATTTAGGAAGCCCCTATGGTGCCAGGACAGCAAAAAAAAAACCACATGGCATACCATTTTGGAAACTAGACCCCTTGGGGAACGTAACAAGGGGTAAAGTGAACCTTAATACCCCACAGGGGTTTCACAACTTTTGCATATGTAAAAAAAAAAAAAAATACCTAAAATGCTTGGTTTCCCGAAAAATTTACATTTTTACAAAGGGTTAAAGCAGAAAATACCCCCCAAAATTTGAAGCCCAATTTCTCCCGATTCAGAAAACACCCCATATGTGGGTGAAAAGTGCTCTGCTGGCGCGCTACAGGTCTCAGAAGAGAAGGAGTCACATTTGGCTTTTTGAAAGCAGATTTTGCTCAGGGGGCATGCCACATTTAGGAAGCCCCTATGGTGCCAGGACAGGAAAAAAACCCCACATGGCATACTATTTTGGAAACTAGACCCCTCGGGGAACGTAACAAGGAGTTAAGTGAACCTTAATACCCCACAGGTGTTTCACAACTCTTACATATGTAAAAAAAAAAAAAAAATTTGCTTCTTTTCCCAAAAATTTTACATTTTTAAAAAGGGTAAAAGCAGAAAATACCCTACAAAATTTGTAACACAATTTCTCCCGAGTACGGCGATACCCCATATGTGACCCTTTTGCCTTGAAATACGATAGGGCTCAAAAGTGAGAGCGCCATGCGCATTTGAGGCCTAAATTAGGGATTGCATAGGGGTGGACATAGGGGTATTCTACGCCAGTGATTCCCAAACAGGGGGCCTCCAGCTGTTGTAAAACTCCCAGCATGCCTGGACGGTCATTGGCTGTCTGGTAATACTGGGAGTAGTTGTTTTGCAACAGCTGGAGGCTCCGTTTTGGAAACCGTGGCGTACCAGACGTTTTTCATTTTTATTGGGGAGGGGTGCTGTGTAGGGGTATGTGTATATGTAGTGTTTTTTAGTTTTTATTTTATTTTGTGTTAGTGTAGTGTAGTGTTTTTAGGGTACAGTCACACGGGCGGGGGTTCACAGTAGTTTCTCGCTGGCAGTTTGAGCTGCGGCAGAAAATTTGCCGCAGCTCAAACTTGCAGCCGGATACTTACTGCAAACCTCCGCCCATGTGAGTGTACCCTGTACATTCACATTGGGGGGGGGGGGGGGGTAAACATCCAGCTGTTGATAGACAGCTGACAGACTGTACATGCTGAGAGTTTTAGTTTTGCAACAGCTGTAGGCACACTGGTTATGTATCACTGAGTTTGTGACCTTACTCAGTGTTTCACAACCAGTGTGCCTCCAGCTGTTGCAAAACTACAACTCCCAGCATATATGGTGCATGGTGTAAGGTGACTGCTGGGAGTTGTAGTTTGCAACAGCTGGAGGCACACCGGTCGTGAAACACTGAGTTAGGTAAAAATAACTGAGTTTCACATCCAGTGTGCCTTCAGCTGTTGCAAAACTACAACTTTCAGCAGTCACCGACAGCCAATGGGCATGCTGGGAGTTGTAGTTATGCAACCAGCAGATGCACCACTACAACTCCCAGCATGCACTTTAGCTGTTTGTGCAAGCTGGGAGTTGTAGTTATACAACAGCTGAAGGTACACTTTTCCATAGAAAAAATGTGCCTCCAGCTGTTGCAAAACTATAAGTCCCAGCATGCCCATAAGGGAATGCTGGGAGTTGTGGTGGTCTGCCTCCTGCTGTTGCATAAGTACAGCTCCCAGCATGCCATTTTTGCATGCTGGGAGCTGTTGCTAAGCAACAGCAGGATGCTGTCACTCACCTACTGCTGCTGCTCCGCTGCAGGACAGTCCCTCGCCGCGGCCGTCGCTCCTGGGGCCCGATCCCAACAGGGACGCCGGGGATCGGGGTCCCCAGCACCCGGGTCTTGTTCCCACACCCGATCACGTCCTCCAGAAGAGGGGCGGAGCGGGTTGCGGGAGTGACACCCGCAGCAGACGCCCTGATTGGTCGGCCGGTAAACCGGCCGACGAATCAGGGCTATCGTGAGATGGCACCAGTGACGGCCCCGATCAGAGACGGCCCCGATCAGCCAGTAATTCCAGGTCACCGGGTCACTGGAGACCCGATTGACCCGGAATCGCCATCGCCGACATGGGGGGGCATAATGACCCCCCTGGGCAATATGCCGGGATGCCTGCTGAACGATTTCAGCAGGCATCCGGCTCCGGTCCCCAACCGGCTAGCGGTGGGGACCGGAATTCCCACGGGCGTATGGATAAGCCCTGCGTCCTTAAGGACTCGGAATGCAGGGCGTATCCATATGCCCTGCGTCCTGAAGAGGTTAAGTCATTCATTCTTTGTTGTGGTTCTTCAGTTGCAGAATTAATTTGTATCATGTTTTCCTGTTCCTCCGATGGGCTAATGTCATTGGAACACACAATACTCATATTGTCATCTAATGGACAATCCTTTTCTTTAGAGAACGTATGTAACATTTTATTATTTTGAATGTGAGGTGGTATTCTGACTATTTCTGATAATAAAGGAATTTTGGAATCTGGGACACAGGTAAAAATTAGTATTTTTAAGTGTACTGTAGAACATTTTTCTGCCCTCAAAAGTGCATACCACATACCTACATTTAAGTAGTGTACTATTTTGTACCTGTTAATCTGTCTATATACTGTGAAAGGACAGCCAATAATACACACCTACTGCTGTTCTAGACAAATACTGTTTTAAGCGTAGTGAAGCGTATTATACTCCCCTCATATACGCAATAAGTATGTCAGGCAGAGTAGTGAAATTTCAATTTCAAAATCCTTAATTTCAATATCAAAATCTTTAGTATAAATTAAAAAATCCTACATTTCAATGGTCTCCTCATGCTGCTGCCAACTCTAGACTGTGCCTTTCAGACACTATATGGTCTCCTCATGCTTCCGCCAACTCCAGGCTGTGTCATTCAGCCAATATATGGTTTACTGATGCTGCTGGGCCTCGGTCTGGACCTAAACATTTTTTATGTTAGCACTAGCTACCCTAAATTGTGAAGCCCTAGTGTCTACTTATGCTTCAGCCAACTCCAGGCTGTGTCATTCAGGCAATATATAGTTTACTGATGCTGCTGGGCCTGGGTCTGGGAATAAACATGTTGTTATGGTAGCACTAGCTACCCAAAATCTTCAGTTTAAATTTCAGAATTCATCTTTTAATCTTAGGGATTGTGAAGCCCTAGTGTCTACTCATGCTGCTGCCAACTCCAGGCTGTGCCATTCAGACACTATATGGTCTCCTCATGCTTCAGCCAACTCCAGGCTGTGTCATTCAGCCAATATATGGTTTACTGATGCTGCTGGGACTGGACCTAAAAATTTTTTTATGGTAGCATAAGCTACCATAAATCTTAAATTTAAATTTCAAAATTCATCTTTTAATCTTAGGGATTGTGAAGCCCTAGTGTCTACTCATGCTGCTGCCACCTCCAGGCTGTGTCTTCAGCCACTATATGGTCTCCTCATGCTGCCAACACCTCCACACTGTGTCATTCAGTCACTATATGGTCTCCTCATGCTGCCAAAACCTCCACCCTGTGTCATTCAGCCACTATATGGTCTCCTCATGCTGCCAACACCTCCACGCTGTGTCATTCAGCCACTATATGGTCTTATCCTGCTACCAACACCTCCACGCTGTGTCGTTCAGCCACTATACGGTCTCCCCATACTGATGCCACCTCCAGGATCTGTCATTGTGCCGCTCTGCGGCAGTGATTCTAAAAGCAATGCCAGTAATCTGCATGTTATTCTGAATAACAGTATTATTTCACTACCCCTGCACACTCCTTATGCGTGTTAGAACACAGCAAAGTGTTCTATACCCATATTGAGGCTCTCTGTAGGCCAGAAATAGACATTTTTAATATATATTTGCCGCAAATAAATTCGGATCAAACCAAAATTTTTTGAAAAGTTTGGTGAATCGGCCGAATCAAATTTTTCAAAAGTTTGCTCATCTCTAGTAACAACTATTATATACCTAGTGTAATTCAAATTATATGGAAGGCAGGTAGATTGGATTATTTGGATGGAAAGGGGTTAGATCTGGTGAAGATGCAAGTGGACATTTGGATTTAGTAGAGAAAAAATGTAATGCCATCGTCCAGCAGTGGACTTTTTTTCTGCATAGCAACTTATTGAGTAAACTTGACTGAAGTTTTATACAAGGCTTTACAGCATATAAATGCTATGCACTAGGTTATGCTGCAACAACCCTGGTTATTCACATACTGTTGCACTCCATTTAAGTGCAGCATAGCTGGAGATGAACAGCATGCATTACATTGATGAAGCTTTCCAGCTCTGCATGAAATCTAGTTAGGAGATAAAGTTTGTGCACATTGAATGGTGTACTAAGCACTAAAATGTTATAGATGTGATTTACTTAGTGAATGATTTATAGGTCAGATGCGAAAGGATCACATTAAATAATCACTGCACTTTGAATAAACCTTGAATAAATCAAAGCAAAGCAAAACTTTGCAATAAGAAACCTTGCAGTATATCTTATTAGAGAAAAATGCATGTTTATTTAATTATGGGGCTAGTTTCTCCTTTCCTCCTAAACTTATCATTCACTGCTAAAGTCTGTCTCCAGCTGCCCATAGATGCCTATGGGGAGGGTAGGGGGTAGGGAAGGGAGTGACTGGGGAAAGACAGAGGCAGAAACAGACTCAGAGATTCTAGTAAATGTTATAGCTCACCCCAAGGTGTGTTTCTTATACTAATCAGTACTGCTCTATAATATCCCCCACAGTGCTTTTGCTTTTTTGGGTATGATATATATATATATATATATATATGTATATATATATATATATATATATATATATATATGAGCAGGATCCCCTCTTCTCTGTGTGTAGTGTATGAAATACTTAATAGCAGCTAGTTTTCACCCACTTTAAAATAGAGATGGAGACTGCAGAGGGGGAAATTGGTGGAGCATGCTATACATAACTAAGAGACAACTATTCAGAGGCGTCTTAATGAATCAGACCCTGTATTGGCCTTCCATAGTCTATATATTCAACTTTATGCTAGGTCTTAGCATATCTTGTGGTAAATATGGTGTGTGTAGTTAGGACATGCTCTCTTTAATGTTAAGCCCCAGCTACTTTTTAACTCAGTATGTTAGTTTATATAAACCTTTCTCTAAAATGTATGTATTTTTGAAAAATAGTACGATAATAAGAATAAGCATTTAGTCAATTTCATGGAAGCGGGCAGGCCCGTGAGTGTATATTGATGAGGCAGGGGAGCTGGGCGAGCTGGCTCCCCACCTAACCTAAATATGTAAGTAACCCTTATTTTTACAGCTTTTCCACTTGCATTATAACCCAGTATATTGGGTTATGTGTGGACGAACTTGCTGTTAGTGTCTCTTCCAGTATAACTTTTCATTTTTAAAGAGGTACTCCAATGCTTAGACATCTTATCCCCTATCCAAAGGATAGGGGATAAGATGCCTGATCGCAGGGGTCCCGCCGCTGGGGACCCCCGTGATCTTGCACGCGGCACCCCCGTTAAAATCAGTCACGGGGCTTGTGACATCACGCTCCACCCCTTCAATGCAAGCCTATGGGAGGGGGCGTGACAGCCATAAATATATACTGGATCATTCCTGTAATTCACACTCAACGGACACCCTGTATAAAATACTAATGTCCAACAAGCTTCTCTTTTCAACAAAATTCTAAAAAACTTTTAACCTCTACGGGGTAGGTATACACATTAAACACCATAGATCTCCACTGTAAATGAATCATATTGGTATAATATAGCTATGTATTTGATCAATTCCAATATAGACCATGACCCAGAAATCGCACCATCTGACAAATGTCAATGTTCACAGATGCGTCTCTTGAAAATAGCTTCAATGAAAACATCAATACATGTAGGCTAGATCGTTTCTGTAATTCATTTCTCAAAGAGGTAGTAACGCGGCACTGCGTGAAGCGTCTGAACTAGGAGCCTGTGCTGATAACGGATCTGAATGTAGAAAGTAATGCTGGTGGCGGTGCTCTGATGTATGCAGTCAGGTTCAGTAATATTCACAGGAAGAAAGTAAAGAAGACATCGGCCACTCACCAGGTTTCAGCAAAAAGTATCTTCTTCTTTATTGAAGCATACTCACATACACATTAGATCGGAAGAGGTTGGTGGGGGGACAGTGATAGACGACCGAGCTCTGTTTCGCACGACTTGCGTGCTTCCTCCGGTCATTCATACCCGTGGATATCTTGTGTCTAGTACTAATATCCAGTAAGCTACTCTTTTCAACAAAATTCGAGACCAGTCTCCACCTCGACGAGGTGGATATACACGTTCAATACCACTGACCTCCAATGTGGATAAATCGCCTTGATGTATTTCAGTTATGTGTTTAGAAAGCCCAGACATAAAAGACACACCATCTGAACAAGGAAAATGCTCATAGATGCGTCTTTTAAATGTTCTCGTAGTACAGCCTACATATTGAACATCACAACTCTTGCACGTGACTAAATATACATGTGTGGAATCACAATTTATAAGAGACTTAATGGCAAATGTACTAACAGTATTTTTCAATGAGAATTGAGTAGACTTAGAAATAAAACCACACAAATATCATCTGCTCCTGGCACATTTGTAGCATCCCTTAACATGTAACCATGTATTGTGTTTAACATTACTGAAAAAATCACTAGGTGACATAGTACCTTACAAGGTACAATGGTAGAAGGTACAATACAGTTATTGAGATCTTTCAATAACTGTATTGTACCTCACTCACTTAAGTGCTTTGAGGTCACTAATTTGGGCAAACAAAGGATGTTGGATGAAGTGGCAAGATTGCATATCCACCTTTTTGGTTGCACAGAATGTCAATTTTTACTTTGGGTCCATTGCAAATTTATTCCAGTATACTATTGGAAAGTCAAAAATCCTTATTAAATCTGCAGTAGTAAAGATTTAGCTATGGAAACACTGTGGGTTCATAGCTAAATACACTGCTCAAAAAATATAACGGGAACACAAAGATAACACATCCTAGATCTGAATGAATGAACTAATCGTATGAAATACTTTCGTCTTTACATAGTTGAATGTGCTGACAACAAAATAACACAAAAACTTATCAATGGAAATCAAATGTATCAACCCATGAAGGTCTAAATATGTAGTCAAAATGGAAAACCACACTACAGGCAGATCCAACTTTGATGTAATTGTCTTGTCCTTAACACAAGTCAAAATGAGGCTCAGTAGTGTGTGTGGCCTCCACATGCCTGTATGACCTCCCTACAATGCCTGAGCATGCTCCTGATGAGGTGGCGGATGGTCTCCTGAGAGATGTCCTCCCAGACCTAGACTAAAGCATCCGCCAACTCCTGGACAGTCTGTGGTGCAACGCGGCACTGGTGGATGGAGCGAGACATGATGTCCCAGATGTGCTCAATCGGATTCAAATCTGGGGAACGGACGGGCTAGTTCATAGCATCAATGCCTTCCTCTTGCAGGAACTGCTGACACACTCCAGCCACATGAGATCTAGCATTGTCTTGCATTAGGAGGAATCCCGGGCCAACAGTACCAGTATATGGTTTCACAAGGGGTCTGAGGATCTCATCTTGGTACCTAATGGCAGTCAGGCTACCTCTGGCAAGCACATGGAAGGCTGCACGGCCCCCCAAAGAAATGCCACCTCACACCATTACTGACCCAATGCCAAACTGGTCATGCTGGAGGATGTTGCACGGCGTCTCCAGACTGTCACATCTGTGACATGTGCTCAGTGTGAACCTGCTTTCATCTGTGAAGAGCACAGGGCCCCAGTGGTGAATTTGCCAATCTTGGTGTTCTCTGGCAAATGCCAAACATCTTGCACGGTGTTTGGCTGTAACACAACCGCCACCTGTAGGCATCGGGCCCTCCTACCAGCCTCATGGAGTCTGGTTTTGACCGCTTGAGTAAATACATGCACCTTCGTGGCCTGCTGGAGCTCTTCTTGCACATTTTGTGCTCCTCCTTGCACAAAGGTGGAGGTAGCTGTCCTGCTGCTGGGTTGTTACCCTCTTACGGCCTCCTCCACGTCTCCTGATATACTGGCTTGTCTCCTGGTAGCGCCTCCATGCTCTGGACACTACACTGACAGACACAGCAAACCTTCTTGCCACAGCTCGCATTGATGTGCCATCCTGGATGAGCTGCCCTACATGAGCCACTTGTGTGGGTTGTAGAATCCGTCTCATGCTACCACTACAGTGGAAGCACTGCCATCATTCAAAAGTGACCAAAACATCAGCCAGGAAGCATAGGAACTGAGAAGTGGTCTGTGTTCACACCTGCAGAACAACTCCTTTATTGGGGGTGTCTTGCTAATTGCCTATAATTTCCACCTGTCATCTGTTCCATTTGCACAACAGCATGTGAAATTGATTGCCAATCAGTGTTGCTTCCTGAGTGGACAGTGTGATTGTGAGGAGCAGTGTACATAGTTAATGTGGAATTTTAAATATATTGCCTGTATAGTAAACATTTTTCACACTAAGGTCTCTGCAGCAGCACAATTTAGTGTGGAGTTGCTGTGATGGATTTCATGAGTAAATCCTGTTAACCACTATGGAAGATTGCTTTAAGAAACTCTAGAATGTTGAAGATGTAGTCAGTGTAATATCTCTTCTATGTAGACGTCAATTACAGCTATTTCATTGTTGATGAAGAGACCTGTATAAGACATCATTACATTTCCTTATGCTATAAAATTCTCACAATGAATTATAGAAAAGTGAAAAACATTGATGTCTCAGCCTGCTTTAATAGAAACAAATCCTATTCTGTTAAGGATGGGTCCACACGTGTGTTTTAGGTGTAATTAGAAAAATAATCATTTAAGATGACATTAATGCTTTCTCTCCTATTATTGAACTCTTAAGAGCCTTCTCCATGATACACAGCTATTTCTTATTCTTTCCATTTCAAGGGGTGGTACTAGAGCTTGGCAGTTTGCCAGTAATACACACACACACACAGACACACACAGGCTTACTTGACCTTACCTGTCTGGCCAATCACAACACAGCACCCACTCCTCTTTGCTATGGCATAAAATAATGCTGGTGAAAGTACACTAAACAGACTGGGACTGTGCTGAGTTGATTATTTATCTTGTATACTACTACAGATGGCATTTGGGTGGAGAAGGAGTTACTAATGCACTTGCTTTGTAAAGTGCTATGTAAGCAGAAATTAAAAATAGTGATGTCGCGAACATAAAATTTTCGTAAATGTTCGCGAACCGGCAAACCGGGCAAACCGCCATTGACTTCAATGGGCAGGCGAATTTTAAAACCCACAGGGATTCTTTCTGGCTACAATAGTGATTTAAAAGTTGTTTCAAGGGGATTAATACCTGAACTTTGGCGTGCTGTAGGGGGATCCATGGCAAAACTCCCATTGAAAATTACATAGTTGATGCAGAGTCTGGTTTTAATCCAGAAAGTGCATAAATCACCTATTATTCCTAAATTATTTGGAATAACGTGCTTTAGCCCCCTTTAGGCAGCACATAGAGCCCCCCTTTAGGCATCACATAGTTAGATCCCCCCTTTAGGCAGCACATAGATTCCCCCATATTAGGCAGCACATAGGTAGAGCCTCCCTTTAGTCAGCACATAGAGCCCCCTTTAGGCAGCACATAGTTAGATCCCCCCTTTAGGCATCACATAGTTAGATCCCCCCTTTAGGCAGCACATAGATTCCCCCATGTTAGGCAGCACATAGTTAGAACCCCCCCTTTAGGCAGCACATATATTCCCCCATATTAGGCAGCACATAGTTAGAGCCTCCCTTTAGGCAGCACATAGAGCCCCCTTTAGGCAGCACATATTTAGATACCCCTTTAGGCAGCACATAGATTCCCCCATATTAGGCAGCACATTGTTAGAGCCCCCCTTTAGGCAGAACTGATTTTATTTCACAGCCAAAAAAAGTATATATATATTTTTTTTTTAACTGTCACACCAAATGTGATTTGCACTAGTGTGACAATGAGCAAAAAAGGTTGCCAGCGGAGTTCCCCTTTTAAGCAGAGGTCCCCAACCAGGGTGCCTCGAGCAGTTGCAAGACACACGGACTGAAGTTATAGCCCTTTTAATACTGCAGTTAGTTGCTTGAAGGAACTTAAGTTTTACACTGGAGTACCCCTTTTAACCAGCTGTCCCCTCCCAACCAGGGTGCCTCCAGCTGTTGCAAGACACATGGACTGATATTTGAGCCCTAAAAAGGGCTTTTTTGGGTGCTGTCCTTAAAGCAGATGTTAGACTAGTGCTTTAGGAGTAAAGTGGACCACCTAGCAGCAACCTAGCTATCGCTTTCCCTATTACAGAAGTAGCAGCTTCTCTGTCCCTCCACTTTCTAAGCCTGCAGCATGGCGAATTAAGGTAAAATGGCGTCCTTGCAGGAGATAGGAGGGTCTGGAAGGGAGGGACTGCTGCTGATTGGCTGTAATGTGTCTTCTGACTCTGACTCACAGGGTCAAAGTTTACCGCAATGTTAAAGTATAGGGGACGAATCGAACTTCACATATTTTCAAACTTCACATGCTAAGTTCGCCGGGAACTGTTCGCCGGCGAACAATTCGCGACATCGCTAATGAAAAACAAGGAAGGAGTTATATTTAGCACTGAACTGCTGCTTAAGATAAGCCTACAGACTAAGAGGAGGGGGAGATTATATACTGGAGGCAGCACTGTGTACATACAGCAACTAGACAGCTAGGACGGGGTTACACTAGGCACTGAACTGCTGCTGAAAACAAATCAGCAGACTATAGTGAGGGGTAGATTAGATACAGGATGCAGCATTGTATACATAGAGCAGCAGCACTGCAAGGAAGGGGTTACAACAAGCACTGAAACTGCTGTTGCTGAGATAAAAGGGAAGCCTTGATTGAACACAAATTGCAGGGCCTATAGCCAGATCTATTAAACTGTGTGAGAGAAAAACTGGAGAGTTTTATTCAGATATTGGCACTGGACAGTTATTATTAATGTTACTTTAACTACCTTTGCACCATCTTTTTGAATGATCCTGTAAATAATCCCCATCCTGTTGTGTGAATATGTTACTAACCTGTGTCAGTAATATAAGATTTTATTTTTACTAATACTTTTCTTACTATGTTTCTGTAAATGTTATCTTATATATTCTGATGTCATAGTTTATCTGTTTTACAGTTTTTTTGTCATATGATTCTATGATACAATTTTGCAGCCTAGCAATTTTGCTACACAGTTCCTATTTGTTGTATGAAGAGATCATAGTCTTATTTTAATTCATTCAAACAGAACTTTATCAAAGCCTTCAAAAAAGAGAAAGCTATGGAGCAGAGTAAGGATTGAGAATAAACAATATACATACATTTAATGAAATCTTACAACACTTTACCAATATCTGCAACATATTTTTTGCTTATATATTATAAGAATATTGAGGCTATGCTAGTCATAAGACCTACAAATCAAGTCATGCAGCATGATTTGTATCTCATTTGGCCATATTATGATTTATTGGTTATGCCAAAAGGTAATCTGTCTATTGGTATTACATAGTGTAACTAATCACAGTTCTAGGTTGGGGTTAAATGAGCCTACACAGCCCTATCCTTATATCTGTGAACTTTTGCTTGTGACCTAAGCAATTTGAGTTTTTTACATATGTATATTAGCAGCGCATGCTCACAGGGTGGGACTGAATGCCCTAAGTGCCCATAAGGTGGGTACTCCACTGGAAAACATTTTTTTTAATCAGCTGGTGACAGAAAGTTAAACAGATTTGTACATTACTTCCTTTCAGTACTTATCAGCTACTGAATGCTCCAGAGGAAGTTCTCTTCTTTTTGAATTTCCTTTTGTCTGACCACAGTGCTCTCTGCTGACACCTCTGTCCATTTTAGGAATTGTCCAGAGCAGGAGCAAATCCCAATAGCAAACCTATCCTGCTTTGGAAAGTTCCTGACATGAATAGAGGTGTCAGTAGTGTGGTCAGACTGAAAGTAAATTCAAAAAGAAAATAACTTCCTGTGGAGCATACAGGAAAGTACTGGAAGGGTTGAGATTTTTAAATAGAAGTAATTTACAAGTCTGTTTAACTTTCTGGCACCAGTGGATTTAAAAAACATGTTTTCCAGGGGAGTACCCCTTTAAGTGCCAAACTTTTCTATCCCCTTAACAGCACAGATGCTGTCCATAAAATGCAGAAGAAGGAGATAAGTGGTGACGAGGAAAGGAAATGCTGGGCACTTAAAGTCAGCCCCTATTTTCTGGGCACTTGCTGCTCATTTGCATGTATGAACAAATGTAAATTGCTCAGATTTCAAATATAAACCTGCAAATCTAAAGACATGTTTGTGAAGGGGTTTCTATCCCCTACCTGGCCATGTAATCTCTTTAAGACTTTGTTTCATGCAGTGTGTTTTATCCTAATACTGTTTCATGAAATCAGGGTATAAAGCTCTCTCATGGCTATCAGTTATAAATGGCTCGCCTTTTTCCTGGCCTTTCCAGATGAACAATGTATTACGAGGTGCCAAATGAAACAAAAGGGTGGCCGTGTATTATGTGGTATGCTGTTATCCATGATAGCATGTCTATGCTCTGGCTAAGGCTGCATTCACATCTCGTTTTTACACTACGGGTGCCGGATCCTGCTGGGGGAGGAGCAAACCGGGTTCTCCCGTACCCCAGCCAGACGAGCGTTGAACTCCATTCACTTTAATGAGCCGACCAAAACGGTGACTCAGGTTGGCTCATATTTGACCCATATTCAATTTTGTGACCGGACCTAAAACCGTAGTATGTGAATGCAGCCTAATAGAGGGAGTTTTTTTCTCTACTCTAAATTTTCCAGATGCCCTAACATGACACAAGGACAATGAATGTCCTAATGGGACAACTCATTAAATTCATCAGAAAGCTTTAAATTAATTTTCCTAAAATGAAAAAATTGGGCTACAAAATAAAGTGTTTATTTAGATTATATGAGTAATGAAAAGCATAGTGTGTCATAGACATTTATACGTTTGGAATAAATATTTGGAGAAAATGTATGCATATAATTTGTCATACTGTACTAAAGTCCAAAACTACAAATAACAAAATAAAAACACATTTTAGTATCATGTAAAAGTTATAACGCTGAGAACCAGCAAAGAGGGGTGGTGTACACATGGCAATATTAAAATGATCACATCAATACAGTAAATTACAAGATTCTCATGGCATGCATACAAATCTTTGCTGCTAAGCTACTTCCCAAAATATTTCTATTTTGATATTTTTACATTATGTAGTAAATTTAACAGAGCATATACCTGATAAAAGCTTGTATCCTTTCACCCTTTCCCTGCCAGATATGTGGATGCTGTTATTTCTCAGCATACTAATACTATTATTATGGCTAACAGAAAAATATGTATATTTTCATATACATGAATATATATATATATATATATATATATATAAATGAATGGGTGAGAGACTAGCAGAACATTTACAGTACATGTTGTTACACTAAGATGTGTCAAATAGTGTTGCTCGCGAATAAAATTCACATTGCGAATATTCGCGAGCAACACTATTCGCGAATATAGCACTATATATTCGTAATTACGAATACTCGTTTTTTTTTTGTGTTTTTTTTTCACAAGACACATCACAGTGATCACCCCTCTCTGCTTCCAGCTTGTGTGGTGTAAAGAAGGCTCTAATACTACTGTGTGAGACTGGCGTGCGAATTTCGCATATGCGAAAATAAAACGTGAATATTTCGAATATGCGAATTTAGCGAATATATGACGAATATTCGTCCATATATTCCCTAAATATTGCCAATTCGAATATGGCCTATGCCGCTCAACACTAGTGCCAAATTGAATGATACGGTACATCAAAGAGCAAGGGCAACAAATTTTTTATGACAGATGAAAGGACAACAAATGTGGGCAAAGATCTGGATTCAGTCTGATCCAGAAATGTGCAGCGTGTCCATGTAACAGGGTCATAAATCCAGGTATAAGATTGAGTCCAGTGTCAGCACTGGAAAGTTTTTATTAGTTTAAATTCCTGTTTTTTTCTTTCTGTCAGGCATAAAATCACATTTCATTATAAACTTTTACATTTGTCTCACTGTGACCTACACAGAATAAAACGTCAAAGACAGGAAAAGAAGGAATCTTGATACCAACATAAGTACTGTAAACATATCTCTTGACCATGACATCTTAAGACAAGTTTAAACATCTTAATACTAAAATGTAATTTTATAATCAACAGGAGAGAGCAATGCAATGTAAACACTAAATTAATGACCCATAAAAAGGACCAACTTCACTCCTTCACCAAACTCCCCCAAGATCTCCAAACTTCCCTAAAAATACTCTACTTTATAGGCATCAGTTTAAAAAAAGTAGTTTGAGAGAAAATACTTTTGATAAAAAAGTCATCAGCCATTTTGCTTTAAAGGGGTACACCAGGGAAGTATACACACACACACACACACACACACATATGTAAACCATAATGCCTGATAATCATGGCTCCTGTGGCCCCTGTTGTCTTCTCTAGCTGCTTCATATTCTTTGCCATCCTTCCCTCCCCTTGCCTACATCTCCCAGCTATCATTATCATCCAGCTCACTCTTTGAGAGCAACCCCACCCTCCAGCTCTGAGCAGCAGAGAGAGATTCAGTGTCTGATTGACTAAGGCTGCACACATCTCCCAGTTCTCAGCACTAAAGAGAGCATAATTGAGACCCATCAGTGCAGGGCAGAAACCACATGGTCTGTGTGTCTCAGGAGGGTGGAGGCTGCTTTCAGAGAGGGATTTGTACAGAGTGGATGGCTGGATGAAGTCATTTCCTCACTTCATGCATGTATATGACAATCAAACAGGGCAAACTGTTCCATATAGCTAATGAATGTTTTTTTTTTAGACAATTTAGACAATTAAATAGGTTAATGAGAGGAAAAGGATGGGCTATGGGTTTAGTTCCCCGAAGCACTTTGAGCATGCTGTATCTGGCCACTCTTCCTATTCATTGGATTATGTTGAAAGAATTTGCTTTGAGTTTGTTTATAAGAACTCCATAATTTTCTGGGTGCAGTGCATAATACTGGAGACTATTGCTGTATTTCTGCATTAATACTTCGTTTTATTGCTTTGGCTTTTTTAAGTGATATAAATATATTGGGCTCTTCTCTCTGATAAAGGCACAATGTGCTCCTAAAGCTTGCAGATGTAATATTCTAGTTAACCAATAAATGTATCACTCCTGTGATAATTTGGTCTTTTTTGTCACAAAAGTATATATCTCTACATAGAATGGATAACGCAGAATTACCCTTTTTTTTTCCATTACATTATTTATTTTTTGGAACAAAATTGTTTATTTTTATTATGCCTTTAACCCCTTAAGGACCCATTTTCAGCTTAAATGGGTACTCGACTGGAAATTTTTTTTTTTTATTATTAATCAACTGGTGCCAGAAAATTAAACAGATTTGTAAATTACTTCTATTAAAAAATCTTAATTTATCTTAATTTATCAGATGCTGTTATGATCCACAGGAAGTTCTTTTCTTTATGAATTTCTTTTCTGTCTGACCACAGTGCTCTCTGCTGACACCTCTGTCCATTTTAGGAACTGTCCAGAGAAGGATAGGTTTTCTATGGGGATTTGCTCCTGCTTTTGACAGTTCTTGAGAAAGACAGAGGTGTCAGCAGAGAGCACTGTGCAGGCAGAAAGGAAATTAAAAAAGAAAAGAACTTCCTGTGGATCATACAGCAACTGATAAGTACTGGAAGGAATAAGATTTTTTAATAGAAGTAATTTACAAATCTTGGAGAGAAGAGACGAGGAGGCACTTGTAATTCAGCCAAAACACTTTATTCCGGTATGGTCAACGATACAACACTGGCCAACGGGCCGTTTCTCGCTCATATGCGCTTAATCATGTTTCTGGACGCTTGAGCACTGTGAAGATCCGTCTCAGAGTTCTCAGGTACAGGACTGTGTTCACACCACTCCTTGGATTTTATGTACACGGCAGTGCCGTACTTACTTTTTTCTACCTACATGTAATTTACAAATCTGTTTAACTTTCTGGCACCAGTTGATTCATTATTTTTTTTTTCCTTTAAGGACTCTTAAGGACAATTTTTGTTCTTGCACTTTAGTTTTTTCCTCCTCCCCATCTAAAACCTAACACGTAAAATTTTGCACCTACAGACCATATAAGGGCTTGTTTTTTGTGTCACCAATTGTGCTTTGTAATTACATCACTTATTTTATAACATAATCTGCAGCAAAAGAAAAAAGAACTTATTTGTGGGGTCAAATAAAAAAAAACAGTTTTGCTACTTTTTAGAGCTTCCGTTCTACGCAGTGCACTTTTTGGTAAAAACTACACCTTATCTTTATTCTGTAGGTCCACGGTTATGTAGGTTTTATTTATTTTACCACTTTAAAATAATTATAACTACATGCACCAAAATTAGTATGTTTAAAATTGTCAAATTCTGACCCTGTAACTTTAAAATTTTTCCGCGTAAAAAGTACTCCTTTAATGCCAGGAATCGGCCCGATGGGCGGTGCCCGGGATTAGCTGTGGGTCCTGGCTGGCTGTAGCAACCGGGACCCAGGGAGTTTAACCCGTTCTCCGCTCAGGAGAATGGTTTAAACCCCGTTAGCGGGACTCAGGACAGACAGGTACGCGGGGGCGTACCTGTACGCTCTGCGTCCTTAAGTGGTTAATTTTTTTTTTGTATATGAAGTGACCAAAAATCCACAATTTTGGACTTTGGTATTTATTTACATGTACGCCACCGACTGTGCTGTTTAGCTACCCTTATATTTTAATAGTTTGGAGATTTATGCATGTACCTCATATTATGATTTTTATTTTTTATTACATTATTTTATTTAGAAAATGGGAAATGGGGGGTAATTCAAACTTTTATTAGCCCCTTTATGTTACACTTTCTACAATTTTTTTTAGCCCCCTTAGGGGGCTATACCATGCAATCTTCTGATTTCATATATTGATAAATGCTATGACATAGCATAGCATTGATCAGTATTATCATTGATCTGCTACTCCAGCCTGAATGTCAGGCTTGGAGCAATAGAACACCGATCGGACAGCGAGGAGCCAGGTAAGTACCCTGTCGCCGTCCTCTCAGCTGATCGGGACATCGCAATTTCATCATGATAGTCCCAATCAGCTCCACTGAGCTGCCGGGATTCTTTCATTTTAATTTTAGACGCCACAATCAACTTTAATTGTGGTGTCTAAAGGGTTAATGCCAGATCGGTGATGCCCGGCGCCCTGGCTGCTGATAGCAGTCGGGACTCACTGGGTTTAAAGCGTTCTCCACTCGTGAGAATGCTTTTAACCCCAGTAATGGGACTCAGGACATACAGGTATGCCCTGAGTCCTTAAAGGGGTTCTCCATCCTTTGACATCTTATCCTCATTCAAAGGATAAGGAATAAGATGTCTGATCACGGGGGTCCCGTCACTTGGAACCCCCGGGATCTTGGCTGCAGCACCCCACTGTCATTACTGCACAGAGCATACTCGCTCTGTGCGTAATGACGAGCAATACAGGGGCCCGAGCATCGTGACGTCACTGCTTCACCACCTCGTGATGTCACGGCTCACCCCCTCAATACAAGTATATGGGAGGGGATGGACCGTGACGTCATGATGGGCGGAGCCATGATGTCACGATGCTCCGGACCCTGTTTCACCCATCATTACGCACAGAGCAAGTTTGCTCTGTGCAATAATGACAGCGGGGTGCTGCAGCCGAGATCCCGAGAGTCCCCAGCGGCGGGACCCCCGCGATCAGACATCTTATCCCCTATCCTTTGGATAGGTGATATGATGTCTTGGGGTGGAGTACCCCTTTAAGTACCAGGATGCCAGGGTGTTTCTGTATGCCCTGCGACCTTAAGTGGTTAAGAAATGTTTACTGTTGCTGGAAAAATATATGGTCAAAGTAAGCATTTTTTTTTAATAAGGAACTACAACAAATACCACAGTATACAAATTCAAAACATTTTATTTATGATGCACAATGGCACTATGTATTGTGACATTGATATAGAATGGTATATAACCTTGTGGACTTCAAATTCATAATTGCTTTATTTATATCTTATTTATTTAGCATGTACTCTATAGTGATGTCACAACAGACCACAACCTATAATCCATATCATTTGTTTGTGATACTCTCTGTTGTCATGTCACTATCTAGCACTACTTGTAAATTCACAATGGTTTTATTTGTGTGTTCTATTGTGATCACACAGTACAGTACAGTACAGTACGGCACTGTGCAATTCAGATGTTCTATATGTTGATATGTATCACACCATTGTGATGTCACAATAAATCATGGTACACATTCTGTTTTATATATTCTTAGATGCATTTTGTCGTAATCACAACTCTACTGTTCACACATTTGCAATTATTTTATTTATTCCTTTATTTACTTTTTATTTATTATATCAGCCATTATGATGTAACAAAAGAACATAGGCTATAATATATTATATTCATTGAGACACTCTTTATTGTGATGTAACCCTAGATTACAGTCTGCGGTGTTTATGGTGTGTAACATTACAATAGATAGCACAATTGAAATACATATACTCCATTATGCAGGACCTATTTAATTTGAAGCAGTAAGTCCTTCAGTGCCACCTGTTATCCTTTCTGTGTGAATTCACATTCAGCCATGGGCAAAAGTTTTCAGACTGAAACAGTTTTGGTTGTCACAAAGTTGCTTCAGTTTTCATAGTTGCAACTTATATTTACTCTAGATTGTTATGAAGAGTGAATTGTCATTTATAGTCATGTTTTTTTTTTTTTTTGCCTTGAAAAGTAACTTAATCACAAAAAAAAACAATTTCCACTGAATAGCAGCCCTGGCACAAAATGACCTGCTAACATCCTTTATGTGATCTCTCTGTTAAAGGACAAGGCAGCTGATATCACTAGTTGCTTTAAATGGGGGATGGTGCTTGAAATTATTTTTTCTTCCATTTACCATGTTTAACCCCTTCCCTCAATAGGACTTATGTATACGTCCCAGCACCTGGCACGTTCGCACACTGAGACGTATTCATACGTCCTAGCAATTTCCTGCACTGTCGCAGGCAGCGCAGGAGATTGGCGGCGGGACCCGGCTGTCAATCACAGCTGGGGACCCACTGCAGCTGCCAGGGCCGCGATTACACTGGTCCCGGCAGCATTAACCCCAAAGATGCCGTGATCAATACTGTATTGACAGGGGGGAGTGTGCTCCCCCTGTTCACCAATGACAGCACTGTAGTACGATCACGGGTCGCTGTTGGTTGCTATGGCAGCAGGAGGTCAGATCATGGCCTCCTGTCTGCCTGCTATGGAAGCCTGTGAGATCTAGAGAGCAGAGAGTTGACAGTTCATCTGCTCTTATAGTGAGGCTAATGTTTTTGTAGGATGGCCTGGTGTCAAATAGGGCAGCAAAAAAGCAACTTATCTCCGAGAAAAACATTAGACTGAATGACATTCTGTAAGACATACAGGGATCTGCAGAGGACCAAGGCAACATTTATTTTCTTCAGACTGTTTGGCAATCAGTCAGGATTTAGCCCACAAGCTGATATCTGGCATGCTGGGGCAAATTGCAGAAGTCTTAAAGAAGAAGAGTCAACACTGTAAAAAGTGTGTCTCTGCATACACTATTTGTCAATTAAAGTTTAAAAACTTAACAATGGCTTATATTTGTACGTCAGTATAACATATAAACATCAGACTAAAGGATCTAAAACACTGAAGCAGCAAAATTTAAAAAACAAATGTGTATCAGTCGCATAACTTTTGACCACAACTGAAGATACATGTACAGACATTGGGGGAGATTCTCAAAGAATTTTGCGCCCCAAAAAAATCTTTTTTGTGCCAAAATTTTGGCGTGAAAAGTATCTACCACATTTTCAAAGAACTTTGCGCCGCAGTTTACACTGTTCACGTCAGTTTTGTAAAAGTGGGCGTCCAGGTATATTGTCTGCTTTACATGATATTTTTAAAGGGGTGAGAGTCCAGTTCACATCAAAAATTTCCCACCAGCTTAGTGTAGAATCACAGAAATGGTTGTAGTTTTATCCTCTTTTTTTCTTAGTTTTTTTTTTGGGGGGAAAGGTGTTATTCAAGCAATAATTAAAAAAATAAATAATTATTAGTGAAAAATTTTATTAAAAAAAAAATAAATAAAAATATATATATATATATATATATATATATATATATATATATATATATATATATTTTTTTTTTCCTGGTCACTGCACCTGTACTCACATTTAAGCTCAGAAATTTTTATTTATACAGTTATTGCTTGTCTGGGCACTAGTAACCATGGAATATTTCATGAGATGTTTCTGCCAGAATTTTGTGGAATGTAAAATTTGGCACCAAATTCAGCAATTTTAGCACAAAAAAAATCCAATATGGCTGCAACAATAAAAAAAATTTGGGGTGCGAAAAAAAAAAGTGCAGCGAAAATGAAATTTTTTTCCCATATTTTTATGTTTTCAAAACAGTCCAAGAGACCAAAATGTGAGGAGAAAAAAAAGGTGTGAATAATATCACTGGAACAGAAATTACAGCAGTTTTTGAGAATCTCCCCCATTGTCTTAAAAAACTTTTTCTGAAATAACAATTCCTTGCAATGCTGTATTAGATCTATCCCAGAAAGATATGTTTTAAAGACCTCTAGTTGCGAACAACTACTAATTTTGTGCTAAAATATGAAAATACTGTTAATAATGAAGATCCAAATTCATTCAGTGAATATTCTCTTAACATTGACAGCATCTCAAAAAATATTTCCTCAGTATTACAGAAACGGGGTATTTGCATACTGAAAAGGAATCTGCAGGCCAGAATATCGGTAAACATTTCATTAGACTGTATAGCAAAATGGTCTTAAATGTAAAGTTTTAATATTTTAACATTACATGGTCGCATGTGATCTTTCCACTTGGTGAAGTTTTACATTGGCTAAGCTTGAATGACTGCATATTGAAAGAACTTTAATGACTATGTTAAGTCAAATATACATTTTCATGAACATATTTTATTTTTAAACTAAAGGATTGTTAAGAGAGTTTCAGAAAGCTACTGAGATAACAATCTTGTTAAGGAAAGGTAATTACAGTATGTTGATAATATAGGAATTATATTTTGCAGTTGGTTTCACCTGCAGGAAGGAAATATGAATGAAATAACTCCCAAAGGGTTATCCCTCCAACCAAGAAAGAAAAAACTACTGTTGTTAAAATGAAACTTTAAATGATATAAAAATCTTAGTTGGAAAATGTATTTTTCTTTCCCTTTTTTATTCAAGTTATTAGACCATTTTACTTTCTGGTCCATTTTTCCCAGTGGACAGTTAATGGATAGTGGCAGTGCAGTAGACACATAAAGCAGGACACAACACCAAGGCCTTCAGAAGTTCACTTAGGGGATGACCCCCCCCCACACACACACACACACACACCGTCCCAGCAGTTAAATTCCAACCTCTCAGCTAGTCATCCTATATCCTGTAGATGGAGGATAACTTTCAATCTTAATGGGATATTCCACCATTACACATCTTAGTCCCTATCCCAGGGGATAAGATGTCTAGGGGTGAAATACCCCTTTAAGATAACCACTTTATTTCAGTGGGAAACCAATTTCAATGATAAAGTGTGCACACTGGTTTATCAGTCTGGATAAGGTATGTACCAGTGGCAGTCTACACTGCTTATGAATGATCCAGTGATGACTGGTTTCCTATTTCTATTGACCTTATAGCCCCTAACATACACCTGATGTTTATGTTCCATACCACTGTGTACATCCAACTAATATCAAATGTCTTAAGTTTCTAATAGTATAGATACTGTATTTACATGGAGTTTTCATCAGTTTCATACTGCCTGAGCCATGAGTCATCAGGGTGGTTCCCAGTGGCTTTTCCCCGCTCCACCAGCCTTGCTTGATAGATTTTCCCCTCCCTACCAGCTTTGACTCTCCCTGTTTGGAGAAACCTATCGGGACAGCCCTGATGATGTGTGGCTCAGGAAGAATGGAAGTATTGACAAGTTTTCCTTAAAGGGGTACTCCGGTGCTTAGACATCTTATCCCCTATCCAAAGGATAGGGGATAAGATGCCTGATCGAGGGAGTCCCACAGCTGGGGACCCCCGTGATCTTGCACGCGGCACCCGATTTGTAATCAGTCCCCGGAGCGTGTTCGCTCTGGGACTGATTACCGGCGACTACAGGGCGGGCGGCGTGTGACAGCTATCACGCCCCCTCCCGTAGGCTTGCATTGAGGGGCAGAGTGTGACATTACACAGGGGCAGGGGCGTGACGTCACACGCCACCCACCCTGTAGTCGACGGTAATCAGTCCCGGAGCGAACACGCTCCGGGGACTAATTACAAACGGGGTGCCACGTGCAAGATCATGGGGGTCCCCAGTGGCGGGACTCCCTCGATCAGGCATCAGGGATAAGATGTCTAAGCACCGGAGTACCCCTTTAATCTTAGTCAAAAGACCAAGAAACTTACTAAAGACTCTATGTGCCAACGAGAACAGCAGTTTCCAATCATGCGGATAAAAAGGATAAACACAATTCAAAATTTTATATATGCTAGATATTGTTCTGTTATAGATATTGCTAATATTCATAGTGAGGACATATTTTTACCTATTGAAGCAAGACCATGTATGGCCACAATTCATGAATGTAAGGAATGCATGCATAATAAGATCATAAAAGACAACTACAGTTCCAGCTATACAGTGTACATAATATCCACTCTAACATAATAGCTCAATTGCCTGTTACTAAAACTATGAATTTTTTATGTGTCTTTTATTTCTAGGTCTGCGTTAATCTAAAAAAATAAAAAATGAGTGGCATTTGCATGTCACTGAAAACTGCACAGCACAGCTGTATGTGGCCAAGATCTGGTTTTTATACCTATTATTATTGGCTACACAATTTCGTAGGTAAATGGCAGTGTTACCCACAAAACTACATGGCCATGAACATATATTGCTAATGGCTATTAATATAACTGCTGTTTACTTAAATAATCATGGGGCCTTCAATAATTCATTTGAAAACTGGATCTTGGCTGTATGCAACCACTGCCTCCCAGCTTTTGGCCATGTGCGCCTGCCACTCCGTGTGTTCTAATCCCGATAAAGTCTTTAGTTGCCCAGCAACTAGATTGAGATGCAGCTTTTTTTTTCCAGAAAATCATGATTGCTATTAAATGTGTCATAAACAAATTGAAACCTTCCTCTGTTTATTAGGACTTCTGTTTCATTTGACACACTAATATATATTACCTGTCAAATATGTTTTTCCCAAACACTTATTATCCTTTCATAATAAAATTAAAAAGTCCAGTAAATCATAAAATATGTTATCTAAGAGAAATTGTACACAAAATACCCAACAAAATATGGGTTGGTCTTGAGATCTGAAATATGATAGGATGACATATATAAGAAAGCTCCTTGTCTGCAAAATATTCCAGTAGAATAGAAATGATAATAGAAAAATAATAATCCCAATGTCTGACTGGATGTAGTTTAAATTCTGTAACTGCAACCATTTACTACAAATTGGCAGAAAAACATAGAACCACATTTGTATCCTGATGGCTCCTAAGGGTTTGTTGGCTCCTCCACACAACTATACTGTCAGCCTCTGGCTGAAACGCGTCACTGTTGATAAGATGTCCTGATATACCATGTGCTTTTACCAATAAAGAAGTTTCGTTGTTGCAGAGCAGTTGCAATGGAAAATCCTTCCTTTCAGTCTATTGCTGTTGGGTGCTGTCCACACCAGTCTGAGCTAGCGACTGGCCACGGGGTGAGCTGATACCTACCTCTGTTTACATTGCTTTTATGTTACCTTGCTTCCTCAAAATATTGAATAAAAAGTGATCAAAAAGTAACACATCCCCTAAAATGCTACTAACAAAAACTGAATCTCATTTAGCAAAAAATAAATACTCACATAGCTCCATTAACAGAAAAATAACAAAGTTGTGGCTCTTAGAATATGACAATATTAAAAAAACAAAAATAGTAAAGCAAAAACACTATATACATTTGGTATCATCCTAATTGTATCGGGCCATAAAATATCGTAGCATGTCATTTATATTTCTCAGTGAATTTCATAAAAACAAAATCTAAATATTTTTGGTTTGTTATTTTATTCCCTCCTCTCCACCAAAAAAAAAAAAAAAAAGGAAAAAATATCTAAATGTTTTTTATTACACTATGTGTACCCCACAATGGTACTGTCAAAAAAAACTATTTGGCTTGCAAAAACAAGCCCTTATACAGATATATTGATGGACAAATTAAAATATTTACGCTTTCAGGTGGCAGGATGTGACCTTCTGGATGTGGCAGTGACTGACCATTTTAGTGGATAGTTTGCTTGTACTGCATTATAAGGTTAACAAATAAGCACTAGATGTCATAAATAGTCACTACCAACTTGTGATGGTTATCCTTTAATCCTGCAATCAGCTATTACCACATATATAACCAAATATGTCTATTGGAGAGCCAGAGATGCAGCTTTCGGGCTTGTTGAATACTGCTTCGTGCAGTGTTCGACAGTAACCCGGCACAGAGGGGAGGTCAATCAATGCATGAGAAGGTCCAGGGTGCTGGGCAGGAGATTGAGGGGGTCCCGGCGGCCAGGCTCCCCGAAATCAGACACATCCCCTATTTTGTGGATAGAAGAAAAGATGTAATGTACTGGAGTTCCCCTTTAAGAATGTAGTCAGTGACAAACATGTCAGTGGTCTTGTCTATAGTAAAGCTTTCTAATATATTAGGTTCTCATTCTGCAGCAGAAAAGAAAGAAGAAAGAAAAATAAATAAAGGAAAGAGGTCTAGTTTTTTGGTAACAAGGAAATCACAGACATAGCATCTGTGTAATGCTCTGGAAGGGCAGTCTCACCGGTCATTGCTGCCGGTCATTGCTGCAGGCCATTCCACTACCATTCCAGCTCCTGTTCTCATTGCCTAACAACTGAACTAATGCTATCTCACTTAGTAGACATTGCATAGACTTCTTTAAAAAGGTCTTTAAAACCGAAACATCAAACCTGTAACGACTGGGATTCTCTCGTCCCCAATACACCCATTTTGCGAACACAGTTTTGCAAGTACTTAGTAGTACCTGGTGTACTTTTGTTTTATGAATTATAGAGTGGATGATGAAAAGACTATGGTAAAGCTTTAGTCTGTTTGGATTTTTTAACAAAGTTGTTTTACCAAGAATTGGACTAAATATTTATTATGTCACACAAAAGAGTGTAGCCGGGCACTCTCCAGATTATATCAGTCTAGGATATTCCTCTCTTGTGCAGGATCCGAACTACTGGGCTAACATATATGTGTGTGCCTGTGGTGCTCACAGTAAAAATGAGGCAGAACTCATTCACCATCAAGTATAAGAACTGGAGCACTCACCTCAGACACCATTGGATGCAAGCAAATCTTCTTTATTGGCAATGCATGAATAGCGACATAGCAGGGAGGTGGAAAGATGTTACAGCAATGGGTGGGTTCAGCCGGTGGGCGATGGTCCATATCGCGCGTCTTGTGCTTCGTCAGGCAAAGCTAAAGACGCGCGATACGGACCGTTGCCCACCCGCTGAACCCACCCTTGGCTGTAACATCTTTCCACCTCCCTGCTATGTTGCTATTCATGTATTGCTAATAAAGAAGATTTGCTTGCATCCAATGGTGTCTGAGGGGAGTGCTCCACTAAACATTTATTACTTTGTTTCAAGATTTCATTACAATGCAAATGTGCTGAGGAAAAAAAGTGAATTACATTCATATGGCATCATATTTTACTGTTTGAAAAGTAATTGACCCATTTTTTTGTATTACATCAATATGATTTTATAACTCATGTTGATCTCTTTAAGTTCTGCTTTAGAGGTCACTTGATCAGAGCAAAGGTTATGAAAGATTGACATCACTAACATTAACCTTTAATCTGTCTCAAGGAGTACTTTTTTTTAGGTTGAGAAGGCAGAGGACTTTCTTGAAGAAACTAAGCTATTGCAGCAAGCTGATATGTTACTTAATGAAAACTAATTTTAGAATTTTCATGCTTAGGAAGGTGTAACGCTTGGCGTGGAACATGAATATATTAACTAATTTATAGTGCAACGTTATATGAAGAGTAATATTTTGAGATTATAGTTACGTTTTATAGCATGTAGATCAATCACCTTTATGCTTGCAGACGCACAGACTTTGTTATCATACCTTGCATGCAAAAGGATCTACTTATGTAGAGGAGGTACAGACAATGTTACATGATGGCCGTCCTTATGGCAGTTGCTTCAATTTTTGTTTTATTACCTCCAATAATGCAGTGAGAGAGTGAAAAAAAAGACTGCTACAATCTTCTGTTGTCAAGCCCTTACACGAGCTGGCAGGCCGAACCCCCCTGACATTCAGGATACTTTATAGAAAGAGTTCCAAGGTGATTCTTTATTTGAAAAAACTAAATACACAATACAGAGCAAGATGCCTACACATTTTGGGTTACCTGACTATGGGTTAGCTAACCCGAAACAGGTATGCATATTTTGAAATTAAGAATCACCTTTTAATCCCACACCTTGATGCTGGATATACTTTGTTGAAAGTATCCAATAATGAAGTTTATCTAATAGAACAATGCTCATTATTGATGGTTTGCCTCATTCCCATCCTTATTGATTTTGAAAAAAGGAAAATGTATTAGTCAGTCATAACCTGTTAAAACCATATATTGATTAAACTATTTTTATTTACCTATACTTTTTTTGTTTAAATACAGTACTTTTGTTCTTTGATGATCTTCCTATAAATGTAAGAATAGTTACATAATATTTGTTTTATACAAATCTATTAGTAAATTACATCTAAGTTCTTTACAAATCATCAAGGGAAAATTAAGTGATGGAGGGAGCAGTGGATGGAATCCTGCGTAACCCCTGATAAATCAGGAGTAGATACTGTATAGTCTATGTCTACAAAGCGTTTAAGTTGATACTAATTCACCATGCATTAAAGTTTAAAGATAAATGTTTAATAAAAAAAAGACTAGACCAAGTGTGAGAATATCTGTATCTTGATCTGTTTGTAGGGATTTTTTAGAAACTTTTTTTTTTAAGGTGTAGTGTACTGCAAAGTATTTCCACTCCGTTGTGCCCAGGCAGCAAAAAAAAAAAAAAAGAAACTTTAACTCACCTTCCTGCATTCCCCCGTAGCGCCTCTGCAGCTGTTCAGTCCTCCGGTCATTTCTTCCCTCTTCCGTGTGCACGGATCATTACACTGCGATCAGCCTATCACTGGCAGAGGCGGGACATCTCTGTGGCCGGTGATAGGCTGAGCGCAGTGTGACGATCCGTGCATATGGAAGAAGGAAGAAGACATGACTGGGGGACTGAATAGCTGTATTGGCGCTACGGGGGAACGCAGGAAGGTGAGTTAAAGTTTATTTTCTTTTTTTTTTTGCAGCCTGGGCGCAATGGAGTGAAAATACTTTGCAGTACTCTACTCTTTTAACAACAAATAACATTTCTAAGAGTTTTTGATGATGTGCTCATAATGTGTGTGTGTGGGCCCACGGGTGTAATCTAATACTTTTAAAGAGTATTTAAGGCTATGTTTACACAGTGTATTTTTTATTGTATTTGTAGCCATTAAAATTTCAGTTTTTCTAAGAAAACCAAGTTTTTTCCAGTTTTTACGCTCAAATTTTGCTGTTACCTCCAATGTTTTTTTTATTTACAGCTGCAAATCATGACCGCAATCATTATTGTATTATTGTGATTGGTTGTTAAGGCCAAAATATCTCCAATTTTCTTCTCACACATTTTGATAAATCAGGGCTGTCACGATTCGGCTTACAGGTAGTGGATCCTCTGTGTCAGCGAGGGATTGGCGTGGACCGTGCTGGTGGACCGGTTCTAAGAGGCTACTGGTGTTCACCAGAGCCCGCCGCAAAGCGGGATGGTCTTGCTGCGGCAGTAGCAACCAGGTCGTATCCACTAGCAACGGCTCAACCTCGCTGACTGCTGAGAAGGCGTGGGACAGAAGGACTAGGCAGAGGCAAGGTCAGACGTAGCAGAAGGTCGGGGCAGGCGGCAAGGTTCGTAGTCAAGATGGATAGCAGGAGTTCAGGTAACACAGGCTTTGGACAACACTAAACGCTTTCACTGGCACAAGGCAACAAGATCCGGCAAGGGAGTGCAGGGGCAGTGAGCAGATATAGTCTGGGAGCAGGTGGAAGCCAATTAAGCTAATTGGGCCAGGCACCAATCATTGGTGCACTGGCCCTTTAAGTCTCAGAGAGCTAGCGCGCGCGCCCTAGAGAGCGGAGCCGCGCGCGCCAGGACATGACAGCAGGGGACCGGGACGGGTAAGTGACCTGGGATGCGATTCGCGAGCGGGCGCGTCCCGCTGTGCGAATCGCATCCCCGACGGCCATGACAGTGCAGCGCTCCCGGTCAGCGGGACTGACCGGGGCGCTGCAGGGAGAGAGACGCCGTGAGCGCTCCGGGGAGGAGCAGTGACCCGGAGCGCTCGGCGTAACAAGGGCTAATGGGTACACTGAAGGATGCTCTTCCATAGACTTTTATGTAACATATTTATTTGAAAAAATATGCCTGTATTTTAACTCAATTTCATTGCTATATGCCTGAAATCAATACAGCTGGTTTTGGGAACATAGCCTAAATATACTATGACATCAGTGAATATGGCCTATTTGAATGTACACAGGCACCATGACATCAGTGTTCTGGCAAAAAGAAGCACAGAGGTTGGAGAGGCTTGTTGTCTGTTCTATGGGATGCTTATATTCTCTGTAACCTGATGGTGTTGCAAAAAATAAGAAGAACTTTACCTGGGTTAGTGCTACCTCTTTCTTTTATACATGCTATTTGGATGTTTGTCGCTTTAAGAAGAGCACCACTCATAGTAAACAGTGACAGCAATGTCTGTGACCCTAATACAACTTTGTTAGATGAAAAATAAATAAGTTATGGGTCTTAGAAGGTAAGGAGGAAAAAAAACATGAGCCAGCAAAAAAAAATTATCTGGGTCATGTAGGGGTTAAGAGGAAATGTATGAAAGAAGGGTTAAACAGCAAAAAAAAAAAAAAATCAAGTCTGTGCTGGATATGCACCATCAGTTTTTCATCTTTAAAGTCTCTAGATTATGGATTATATTCCTAAATGGGCACCATTGTTTCAACAACTTCCATCCATTTACAGATGTGTTATTTTAAACATATCTATAAATCACTCAATTTACCAAAAAATTACTCCTTATACCATAAAAAGCTCCAAGGTCTTAGCCAGTAGATGTTTCACTTCCCCATAAATTGCTGTCCACTGCCTGTTGATAGTGAAATTCAATGTCTAGCAGCAGAGAGACCCAGATGATACACAGGAATTGGAGACAGGGCTTAGCTGACTGTGTACAAGAATCCTGAGCATTTCTGCATCTTCTAGAGGATCCGCAATGTCTCTGAAGGGTTAAACAAGGTTTCCCTCTTATCATTAACCACCTGTTTAGTTCTGTGCAACAATCAACTGCTAATACCATGTTTTCTTTTATAATTTAACCCCTGCCTTCCTGTAACCCCCTTTCCCCCTTTCTTTTTAGCTTGTCAATATCATCATTAGAAGCAGCAGTTCAGTGCTTAGACCAGGGCTGCTTTTGTGATGTGAAGCTGTTGCTTTCTTTCTGTTGACATAACAAATTGAAAAGCCAGTGCACCAACACAACAAGCCTATTCTACCTTTCACATTCCATCTATTGCAGTGTTCTGTGTATCATCACCCACCACAGTGCCAAAATATTCTGTCTATTGTACTTTCTCCAGTAGTATGTCATGACATAGCAGGGGGAAGTAGGTACTATCTTATGATGGACCCTAGAAATAAGAGAAAGGAAGTCTAGATGTTAGTATTGTTGGTCCAACTCTAGTCCAGTTCCTTTAAATGGAGAGAATGAGAAATAGTTGTGCACTATGAAATGAGCTTTGAGGAGCTTAAAGGGGTCCTCCGGTGGAATTTTTATTTTTTTTAAATCAACTGGTGCCAAAAAGAGAAACAGATTTATAAATTACAAGGTAGAGAAAAAGATGGCACTCACCCACTTCAAAGGACTTGTAAAGGTGACTTTAATCCGAAATAGTCATCCAAAAGTGCATGTGCATAGCAGTTTTCAGCAAACAGGCAGGTAAAGGCAGGCAAAGACGCCAGGAGACCCAGCGTGCAGGTTACAGCTGTCTCGCACCTCCGTGCTTCATGAGACCATGGTCTCAAAAAATGAGCCCTCATACCGCCCTGTACGCAGAAAAATAAAAAAGTTATAGGGGTCAGAAAATGACAATTTTAAATGTATAAATTTTCCTGCATATAGTTATGATTTTTTTCAGAAGTTACGATAAAATCAAACCTATAAAAGTAGGGTATCATTTTAATCACATGGACCTACAGAATAAAGAGAAGGTGTAATTTTTACCGAAAAACTGCGTAGAAACGAAAGCCCCCAAAAGTTAAAAAAAATTTAGTTTTTTCTTCAGTTTTGTCACGCAATGTTTTTTTTCCGTTTCTTTGTAGATTTTTGGGTAACATTACTGATGTCATCACAAAGTAGAATTGGTGGTACAAAATATAATCATATGGATTTTTAGGTGCAAAATTGAAAGACTTATGATTTCTTTAAAGGTAAGGAGGAAGAAATGAAAGTGCAAAAACAGAAAAACCCCTGGTCCTTAAGGGGTTAATGACAGAAGTGAGAGCACCAAAATCACCTTATCACCACTCTGAAGGCTTACTGTCTCAAAACTAGGCACATTTTTTTAACTATTATTAAAAAGTACAGGTACGCTTTAAAATGATGCCATCCATTTTTAGAAGGATTATGCTACAAGTTGTTCCTTGCTAACACAATCTGTGGGGTAGTCATGGCAATAATTTTTTATTTTTTTTTACTTTTTTTTTTATTACAAAAAAAAAAAGAATAATACAATATTTTATACAAATTTTAATTTAATTTTAATTTTAATTATTTAAATTCTTCGGCTCCATATCAAAGCATTGAAGATTGACAGCATTCTTTTAAAAAAAATGTCATCACACCAAATGGGTAAAGCACTAAATACGTATAATATTTTCGGCAACATAATCATTTTAATTAATATCATTCTGCTTTAGAAATGCATGTCTGCTTTAGAAATTTTGAACTCGCTCCATATTTTAATTTTCTTTTCTATGTTCTTTATTAGTGGTTCTAGGTTGAATTTATAATGATCTTCTAATTTACCTGAGATTTGTATACCTAAGTATTTAAAGTGCTTGTCTGTTTTTAATATTTTTATTTCGTTTTCTATGAATATATTATTATCCCCCCAATGGAAGGAGTACTGATTTGGACCAGTTTATTTCTAACCCTGAGAAACTCCCACATTCCTTGATAATCTCCATCACTCCGGTCAGATCCGACAGTTTTTCCAAAAAAAGCAGGATATCGTCTGCATATAAGGATATTTTGTCCTCTCTCCCCCTTGCACCAAACCCGCCAATCTCCTTCTCCTCTCTGATCTTAACAGCCAAAGGTTCCATGCTCATAGCAAACAGCAAGTGGGAGAGAGGGCATCACTGTCTGGTGCCTCTTGAGAGCGAAAATTGCTCCGATAATTTCCCATTGATCGACACTCTTGCTTTAGGTTCGGAGTATAACAGTCGGATCATGTCTATATATGTTTTCCCAAAGCCACATTTTTCTAATACTGCCCACAAGAACTCCCACTCCACCCTGTCGAAAGCCTTAGTGGCATCCAAAGACAGGATGGAGTGAGATTCCCCGCCCTGTAATTTTCCCATATCTATATTCGTAAGGACTCTATATATATTGTGTCGGGCCATTCTTCCCGGGATAAACCCGCACTGATCTTCCTAAATTAACTCTGTGATATTACTCTGTAATCTAATGGCTAATGCTTTGGAAAAAATCTTGATATCCGTATTTATTAACGATATGGGTCTATACGACCCCATATCCTCTTTATCTTTTCCCTCTTTCAGGATCAATATTATAACCGCTTCCCGCATTGAGTCCAGTAATTTCCCGGTCACCATGCTGGTCTCAATCACTCTATGTAATGCCAGGATCAAAATTCCGCCAAACCTTCTTTATACCTCAAAGGGTAGTCCATCGCTTCCAGGTGTTGTATTACCCCTAATCTGATCTAGCACTTTATTCAGTTCTATTCTAGTTAATGGAGCATCTAAGGTTTGTTTTTCCATTTCGGGGAGTCTAGGGAGTTCCATTTGGTCCAAATAATTTTGCGTTTCCTTTCTTTCCTTATTATATTCAGATCTATATAATAACTCATAATTTTCTCTAAATTCCCTTATTATTTCCTTTTTTTTCTATACACCAATCTCCTTCTTTATTCCTTATCCCAGAAATTATTTGCTTAGTGTGTTGATTTGAGACAATTGCCATCAAATTCTTGTTAGGCTTCCCTGCCTGTACAAATCTTTGCTGGCCTTGAAAAATCTTTTCCAACATATATTCATTAAATTCATTTTATAGCTTATTTAATTTTTCCTTACTCTCTTCTGTTGAATTTTGTGTATATTCCTTCTCTGTATCCCTAAGATTACTTATTAAGCCCTCCTCTTTTGATTTAAACTCTTTTTTTTCCACTTTATTGCTCTTATTATTTCCCCTCTTATGTAAGCTTTACAGGTCTCCCAGACAACCGGGTAACTTGCTGTGCCCCAGTTGTTTGCAAAAAACTCCCTCAAGTTTTTTTCTATTGTGGCATTCTCTATCAAATTTAACCAGTGAGGGTTAATTTTCTGGAACCCATCTCTCACCGCATGGTCCGACAGACATCTAACCCAATAATGTATTTTTATCACCTTATTTAAACTAGAGTCATTTCCCAGACATATATCTATTCTGGACATAGTCTGACAAGTCTTGTTCCAACATGAATATTCTTTCTTTTGAGTGTTGTAAATCCTCCAAATATCGCTGAGCCCCAGTTCATTACATACTTTCGCCAGGGGGGTGCAACCCACCTCTCCTTTACTCCCGCTTGCCCTCCATCTATCTAACCTCTCATCTAGGATGCAGTTCATATCCCCTATGGCAAACACAGGGCAATTTCCGCAACTCACACAAAAATCAATTCATTTAAGAAGGACCGCGGATGAGAAAGGCGGGGGTATATATACAAATGCTAATACACATCTTACATTTTCTAGTCTCCCATATAAGAAAACAAACCTCCCCTCATCATCTACCCTTTTTCTAATTAATTCCCAATTTTAGTTTCTACGGATTAACACCGAAACCCCCCGTGAATGTGCTGTATGAAGAGAATGGTAATAATGTCCTCCAACATTACGTTTCAAAACCATTACTGTTTCTCTCGTTAAATGTGTCTCAACTAACCCGACTATACCTGGTGCGTGCTTCATAATAACTCTAATTACCGCTGATCTTTTAATTTTATCCCCAAGTCCTCGTACATTCCATACCACAGCCTTAACAGTCACCCGCGGTCATTCTCTTACAGTCCAGTTGAACACAATAAACACCGTAGTGAGAAGGAAGAGAAAAGGAAAACAATAAATAAAAAAATAAAAAAAATAAAACATTTTGAGAAAAAAAACTTTTTTTTTTTAGAAAAAAAAATTATAATTGGAAAAAAAAAACAACTTCCCCTTGCATCACGTCCTCAACACCCCCAGTCATGGCAATAATTGTTGCTGTAACTTTTAGATCACAGCTTCTATTCCGTAAAAATATAAGGGAAGTTCAAAGTTAATGGAATTTGAGGGTACAGTTGGTGATCTGAATTTATTTACTCCATTCTATGCTACTGTAAGCAGTCTTTTAACATATACTTTTTTTTTTAGCTACCCTATAGGAGGTTGTAAATTAACTTTTAGATATGGTTTTAGGATCATATGCATTTATTACTACTATCCTGGCCCCTGTTTTTAGTTTTGTTGTCTCAAACAATTCACACGTGTAGCCAATTTGCTTCTTTCAGCTTGTAAGATCTTGTATTTTACTCATAATCTCTTAAACTCTGGTAGTTATATACAGTAATAACATCTATACTTAAATGGGTACTCTCATTAAAGTTAATAAAAAAAAAGATTATGCAAAAACAAACATATTTCTAATATATGTTAATTAAAAAATATCTAGTTTTTATTGTTTTTTTCACATTAGAAAACCTGGCCACCCTATATGGCTCAGTAATCCTTCCCCCCCCCCCCTTACGTGGAGCACGTTCGTACACTGCTGGCCGGGCAGCGGGGTCCAGCGTGGTCCGAAATGCTCAATCATAGCTCGCTCTCTGCCTGTATATGAAACAAGCAGAGAGTGAACACCGCGCAAAATTTGAATATCCCCGCCCCCCTTCATATGCCTCTTCTCACTGCAGCATGCGTGCTGCAGTCTATCTCTCATGTTGGAGACAGAGAGGGAGATGACAGTCCTCCAACGTTCCCCCTCTCTGTATGGCTCGTGTATAGCCAAACAGAGAGGAGGGGACTGAGAGGCTGCCATCCCTGCCCTGATCTACGCCTCTATGCACGCTCCCATACAGGAAGACGGGCAGAAACGAGCCCCAGCCAGGTTTCAGATGACGTTGCGCCTGCCGGGCCATGCCCACTTCCTGCCCTGTGAAGAGAGCTCAACACTGAGCTACCGAAGAGGGAATAAACAAGGTATTTTAACAGGGATTTCATTACAAATTAATAAAGGTATAGAGGTGGTTAGTGTCAGGGACAGATGGGGAGGGGGATAAGGGATAGTTTAGTTAACCCCTTAACGACCACGGACGTAAATGTACGTCCTGGTTTGGCGGTACTTCCCGCAGCAGGACGTACATGTACGTCCAGTGTATGTCCACGAGCATCAGAACGGTGCTCGCGTCATACACGGCAGGTTCCGGCTGCTAGTAGTAGTCGGGGACCCGCCCGTAATGGCCGACATCCGCGATCACGGCATCTGCATTAATGTCCGCCATTAACCCCTCAGATGCCGTGATCAATACAGATCGCGGCAACTGCGGCAGTGCGGTACTTTGGATGATCGGATCGCCCACAGCGCTGCCGCGGTGATCCGATCATTCAGCATGGCGGCCGGAGGTCCCCTCACCTGGCTCCGGCTGTCTCCCGGGGTCATCTGCTCTGGTCTGAGATCGAGCAGACCAGAGCAGAAGATCACCGATAATACTGAGCAGTGCTGTGTCCTATGCATAGCACTGCAAAGTATTAGCAATCAACTGATTGCTATGAATAGTCCCCTATGGGGACATAAAAAGTGTAAAATAAAAGTTGAAAAATGTAAAAATAAAAAGTAAAAAAAAGTGAAAAATCCCCTCCCCCAATAAAAATGAAAATTGTAAGTTTTTCCCATTTTACCCCCAAAAAGCGTAATTTTTTTTTTATAAACATATTTGATATCGCCGTGTGCATAAATGTCCTTACCATCAAAATATGATGTTAATTATCCCGTACGGTGAATGGCGTAAACGTAAAAAATATAAAAAGTCAACAAAATGCAGCTTTTTTGTCACATTTTATGTTAAAAAAAATTATAAAAAATGATCTAAAAGTTTAATATATGCATATGTGGCATCGATAAAAATTACAGATGACAGCGCAAAAAATGAGCCCTCATACCGCCCTATATATGGAAAAATGATAGTTATAGGTGGTCAAAATAGTGCGATTTTAGATTATTGATTTTGTGCAAAAAGTTTTAGATTTTTTTTAAGCAGTGCAGAAATATAAAAGCATCTAGCCATGGGTATCATTTTAATTGCATTGACCCACAGAATAAAGAACACATGTCATTTTTACCGTAAAGTATATAGTGTGAAAACAAAACCCTCCAAAATGCGCAAAATTGTGGTTTTCATTTAAATCTCCTCCCTAAATTTTTTTTGGGGGTTCGCCGTAAATATTATGGTAAAATGAGAGGTTTCATTACAAAGTACAATTGGTCGCGCAAAAAATAAGCCCTTATATGGGTCTGTAGATGGAAATATAAAGGAGTTATGGATTTTAGAAGGCTAGGAGGAAAAAACTAATGTCACGATGCCGGCTGGCAGGTAGTGGATCCTCTGTGCCAGAGAGGGATTGGCGTGGACCGTGCTAGTGGATCGGTTCTAAGTCACTACTGGTTTTCACCAGAGCCCGCCGCAAAGCGGGATGGTCTTGCTGCGGCGGTAGTGACCAGGTCGTATCCACTAGCAACGGCTCAACCTCTCTGGCTGCTGAAGATAGGCGCGGTACAAGGGAGTAGACAGAAGCAAGGTCGGACGTAGCAGAAGGTCGGGGCAGGCAGCAAGGATCGTAGTCAGGGGCAACGGCAGGAGGTCTGGAACACAGGCTAGGAACACACAAGGAAACGCTTTCACTGGCACGATGGCAACAAGATCCGGCAAGGAAGTGCAGGGGAAGTGAGGTGATATAGGGAAGTGCACAGGTGATAACACTAATTGGAACCACTGCGCCAATCAGCGGCGCAGTGGCCCTTTAAATCGCAAAGACCCGGCGCGCGCGCGCCCTAGGGAGCGGGGCCGCGCGCGCCGGGACAGGACTGACGGAGAGCGAGTCAGGTACGGGAGCCGGGGTGCGCATCGCGAGCGGGCGCTACCCGCATCGCGAATCGCATCCCGGCTGGAGGCGGTATCGCAGCGCCCCGGGTCAGTGGATCTGACCGGAGCGCTGCAGTGAGGAGAGTGTAGCGAGCGCTCCGGGGAGGAGCGGGGACCCGGAGCGCTCGGCGTAACAGTACCCCCCCCCCTTGGGTCTCCCCCTCTTCTTAGAGCCTGAGAACCTGAGGAGCAGACTTTTGTCTAGGATATTGTCCTCAGGTTCCCAGGATCTCTCTTCTGGACCACAACCCTCCCAATCCACTAAAAAAAAGGTTTTCCCTCTGACCTTTTTGGATGCCAGAATCTCTTTGACGGAGAAGATGTCCGAGGAGCCGGAAACAGGAGTGGGAGGAACAGATTTGGGAGAGAAACGGTTAATGATAAGTGGTTTAAGAAGAGAAACGTGAAAGGCATTAGGAATACGAAGAGAAGGAGGAAGAAGTTTGTAAGAGACAGGATTAATCTGGCACAAAATTTTGAAAGGACCAAGATAGCGTGGTCCCAACTTATAGCTAGGGACACGGAAGCGGACATATTTAGCGGAGAGCCATACCTTGTCTCCAGGGGAAAAAATGGGAGGAGCTCTTCTTTTCTTATCCGCGAACTTCTTCATGCGTGATGAAGCCTGTAAGAGAGAATTTTGGGTCTCTCTCCATATGATGGAAAGATCACGAGAAATTTCATCCACAGCGGGCAGACCAGAGGGCAAGGGGGTAGGGAGGGGGGGAAGAGGGTGACGGCCGTACACCACGAAAAATGGGGATTTGGAGGAAGATTCATGTTACGCCGAGCGCTCCGGGTCCCCGTTCCTCCCCGGAGCGCTCGCCTCATCTTCGTTGTTGCAGCGCCCCGGTCAGATCCACTGACCGGGTGCGCTGCGGTCCCGCCTTCAGCCGGGATGCGATTCGCGATGCGGATAGCGCCCGCTCGCGATGCGCACCCCGGCCCCCGTACCTGACTCGCTCTCCCTCGGTCCTGTCCCGGCGCGCGCGGCCCCGCTCCCTAGGGCGCGCGCGCGCCGGGTCTCTGCGATTTAAAGGGCCAGTGCACCAATGATGGTGCCTGGCCCAATCTTCCCTATTAGCTTAATTGGCTCCCACCTGTGCACTCCCCTATATCTAGTCACCTCCCTTGCACTCCCTTGCCGGATCTTGTTGCACTTGTGCCTAGTGAAAGCGTTCCCTTGTCTGTTCCTAGTCCGTGTTCCAGACCTCCTGCCGTTGCCCCTGACTACGATCCTTGCCGCCTGCCCCCGACCTTCTGCTACGTCCGACCTTGCTTCTGCCTACTCCCTTGTACCGCGCCTATCTTCAGCATCTTCAGCAGCCAGAGAGGTAAGCCGTTGCTGGTGGATACGACCTGGTCACTACCGCCGCAGCAAGACCATCCCGCTTTGCGGCGGGCTCTGGTGAAAACCTGTAGTGGCTTAGAACCGGTCCACTAGCACGGTCCTCTCCATCCCTCTCTGGCACAGAGGATCCACTACCTGCCAGCCGGCATCGTGACAGTAGATCCGGCCATGGATCCCGCTGAAGTTCCTCTGTCAGTTGTCGCTGACCTAACCACGGTGGCCGCCCAGCAAGCCCGACAGATCGCCCTTCTAACCCGTCAGCTGTCGGAAATGTCCACCATTTCGCACCAACTTCAGTCGCAACTTCTCCAGCAATCTTCTCCTCCGCCAGCTCCTGCACCTCCTCCGCAGCGAGTGGCCACTCCTAGCCTCTGCCTGTCCTTGCCGGACAAATTTGATGGGGACTCTAAGTATTGCCGTGGCTTTCTTTCGCAATGTTCCCAGCACTTGGAGATGATGTCGGACCAGTTTCCTACTGAAAGGTCTAAGGTGGCTTTCGTGTTCTGCCTTCTGTCTGGAAAAGCCCTGTCATGGGCCGCACCGCTCTGGGACCGCAATGACCCCGTCACTGCCTCTGTACACTCCTTCTTCTCGGAAATTCGAAGTGTCTTTGAGGAACCTGCCCGAGCTTCTTCAGCCGAGATTGCCCTGCTGAACCTTGCCCAGGGTGTTTCTTCCGTTGGCGAGTACGCCATTCAGTTCCGTGCTCTTGCTTACGAGTTGTCCTGGAATAGTGAGGTTCTCTGCGCGACCTTTAAAAAAGGCCTATCCAGCAACATTAAAGATGTTCTGGCCGCACGAGAGACTCCTGCTGACCTACATGAACTCATTCATCTTGCCACTCGCATTGACATGCGTTCTTCCGGATGGCGTCTGGAGCTTCGCCTGGATATGGACTTTGTTCGCACGAAGCGTTTTTTCTCCCCGGCTCCTCTCTCCTCTGGTCCTCTGCAATCTGTTCCTGTGCTTCCCGCCGCGGAGGCTATGCAAGTTGACCGGTCTCGCTTGACACCTCAAGAGAGGACACGACGCCGCATGGAGAATCTTTGCCTGTACTATGCCGGTACCGAACACTTCCTGAAGGATTGTCCTATCCGTCCTCCCCGCCTGGAAAGACGTACGCTGACTCCGCACAAAGGTGACACAGTTCTTGATGTCAACTCTGCTTCTCCACGCCTTACTGTGCCTGTGCGGATATCAGCCTCTACCTTCTCCTTCTCTACTATGCTCTTCTTGGATTCCGGATCTGCAGGAAAATTTTTTTTGGCCTCTCTCATCAACAGGTTCTACGTTCCTGTGACCAGTCTCGCCAGACCCCTCTACATCTATTGTTTTTACAATAAAAGATTGGACTGTCTCGTACGTTTCCACACAGAACCCCTCCTAATGTGCATCGGACCTCATCACGGAAAAATTGAGTTTTTTTTCCTCAGGTTCTTTGGCCCCAAGAAGAGGGGGAGACCCAAGGGGGGGGGGTACTGTTACGCCGAGCGCTCCGGGTCCCCGTTCCTCCCCGGAGCGCTCGCCTCATCTTCGTTGTTGCAGCGCCCCGGTCAGATCCACTGACCGGGTGCGCTGCGGTCCCGCCTTCAGCCGGGATGCGATTCGCGATGCGGATAGCGCCCGCTCGCGATGCGCACCCCGGCCCCCGTACCTGACTCGCTCTCCCTCGGTCCTGTCCCGGCGCGCGCGGCCCCGCTCCCTAGGGCGCGCGCGCGCCGGGTCTCTGCGATTTAAAGGGCCAGTGCACCAATGATGGTGCCTGGCCCAATCTTCCCTATTAGCTTAATTGGCTCCCACCTGTGCACTCCCCTATATCTAGTCACCTCCCTTGCACTCCCTTGCCGGATCTTGTTGCACTTGTGCCTAGTGAAAGCGTTCCCTTGTCTGTTCCTAGTCCGTGTTCCTGACCTCCTGCCGTTGCCCCTGACTACGATCCTTGCCGCCTGCCCCCGACCTTCTGCTACGTCCGACCTTGCTTCTGCCTACTCCCTTGTACCGCGCCTATCTTCAGCATCTTCAGCAGCCAGAGAGGTAAGCCGTTGCTGGTGGATACGACCTGGTCACTACCGCCGCAGCAAGACCATCCCGCTTTGCGGCGGGCTCTGGTGAAAACCTGTAGTGGCTTAGAACCGGTCCACTAGCACGGTCCTCTCCATCCCTCTCTGGCACAGAGGATCCACTACCTGCCAGCCGGCATCGTGACAATTCAGAGACTCTGAAGTTATACGAGAATTCGGCCCATGGTAGAAGATCTGCCCAGTCATCCTGGCGGGAGGAAACAAAATGTCGTAAATAATCACCCAAGACCTGGTTAATTCTTTCTACTTGTCCATTGGATTGAGGATGATATGCAGAAGAAAAATTTAATTTAATCTTGAGTTGTTTACAGAGAGCCCTCCAGAATTTAGACACGAATTGGACGCCTCTATCCGAGACGATCTGCGTGGGCAACCCGTGAAGACGAAAAATGTGTACAAAAAATTGTTTAGCCAACTGAGGCGCTGAAGGAAGACCAGGAAGAGGGATGAAATGTGCCATTTTGGAGAATCGATCAACGACCACCCAAATAACAGTGTTGCCACGGGAAGGGGGTAAGTCAGTAATAAAATCCATACCAATCAGAGACCAAGGCTGTTCGGGGACAGGCAGAGGATGAAGAAAACCAGCGGGCTTCTGGCGAGGAGTCTTATCCCGGGCACAGATAGTGCAGGCTCGCACAAAGTCCACAACATCCGTCTCCAGAGTCGGCCACCAATAGAAGCGAGAGATGAGTTGCACAGATTTCTTGATGCCCGCATGACCTGCGAGATGGGAGGAGTGACCCCATTTGAGGATTCCGAGGCGTTGGCGTGGAGAAACAAAGGTCTTTCCTGGAGGAGTTTGCCTGATGGAGGCTGGAGAAGTGGAAATCAGGCAGTCAGGAGGAATGATGTGTTGCGGAGAGAGTTCAACTTCAGAAGCATCCGAGGAACGAGAGAGAGCATCGGCCCTAATGTTCTTATCGGCAGGCCGAAAGTGAATTTCAAAATTAAATCGGGCAAAGAACAGAGACCACCTGGCCTGGCGAGGATTCAGCCGTTGGGCAGACTGGAGGTAGGAGAGGTTCTTGTGATCGGTGTAAATAATAACTGGAAATCTTGATCCCTCCAGCAGATGCCTCCATTCCTCAAGTGCTAATTTAATGGCTAGAAGCTCTCGATCCCCGATGGAGTAGTTCCTCTCCGCCGGAGAGAAGGTCCTAGAAAAAAAACCACAAGTAACAGCATGCCCGGAAGAATTTTTTTGTAGAAGGACAGCTCCAGCTCCCACAGAGGAGGCATCAACCTCCAATAGGAAGGGTTTAGATGGGTCAGGTCTGGAGAGCACGGGAGCCGAAGAAAAGGCAGACTTGAGCCGTTTAAAGGCGTCTTCCGCTTGAGGAGGCCAAGACTTGGGATCGGCATTTTTTTTGGTTAAAGCCACGATAGGAGCCACAACGGTAGAAAAATGTGGAATAAATTGCCTGTAATAATTGGCGAACCCCAAAAAACGTTGGATAGCACGGAGTCCGGAGGGGCGTGGCCAATCTAAGACGGCAGAGAGTTTGTCTGGATCCATTTGTAGTCCCTGGCCAGAGACCAAGTATCCTAGGAAAGGAAGAGATTGGCATTCAAACAGACATTTCTCTATTTTGGCATAGAGTTGATTGTCACGAAGTCTCTGAAGAACCATACGGACATGCTGGCGGTGTTCTTCTAGATTGGCAGAAAAAATCAGGATATCGTCCAGATATACAACAACACAGGAGTATAAGAGATCACGAAAAATTTCATTAACAAAGTCTTGGAAGACGGCAGGGGCGTTGCACAGGCCAAAGGGCATGACCAGATACTCAAAGTGTCCATCTCTGGTGTTAAATGCCGTTTTCCATTCATCCCCCTCTCTGATGCGGATGAGATTATAAGCACCTCTTAAGTCCAGTTTGGTAAAGATGTGGGCACCTTGGAGGCGATCAAAGAGTTCAGAGATGAGGGGTAGGGGGTAGCGGTTCTTAACCGTGATTTTATTAAGACCGCGGTAGTCAATGCAAGGACGTAGAGAGCCATCTTTTTTGGACACAAAGAAAAATCCGGCTCCGGCAGGAGAGGAAGATTTACGGATAAAGCCCTTTTTTAAATTTTCCTGGACGTATTCAGACATGGCAAGAGTCTCTGGGGCGGACAAAGGATAAATTCTGCCCCGGGGTGGAGTAGTGCCCGGGAGGAGGTCGATAGGACAATCATAAGGCCTGTGAGGAGGTAGAGTCTCAGCTTGTTTTTTGCAAAAAACATCCGCAAAGTCCATATAGGCCTTAGGGAGACCGGTTACAGGAGGAACCACAGAGTCACGGCAAGGGTTACTGGGAACCGGTTTTAGGCAGTCCTTGGAACAAGAGGGCCCCCAACTCTTGATCTCCCCAGTGGACCAATCCAGGGTTGGGGAATGAAGTTGAAGCCAGGGAAGTCCAAGGAGAATTTCAGAAGTGCAATTGGGGAGGACCAAAAGTTCAATCCTCTCGTGATGAGGTCCGATGCACATTAGAAGGGGCTCCGTGCGGAAACGTATGGTACAGTCCAATCTTTCATTGTTTACACAATTGATGTAGAGGGGTCTGGCGAGACTGGTCACCGGGATGTTGAACCTGTTGACGAGAGAGGCCAAAATAAAATTTCCTGCAGATCCGGAGTCCAAGAAGGCCACAGCAGAGAAGGAGAAGGCAGAGGCAGACATCCGCACAGGCACAGTAAGACGTGGAGAAGCAGAGTAGACATCAAGGACTGTCTCACCTTTGTGCGGAGTCAGCGTACGTCTTTCCAGGCGGGGAGGACGGATAGGACAATCCTTCAGGAAGTGTTCGGTACTAGCACAGTACAGGCAGAGATTCTCCATGCGGCGTCGTGTCCTCTCTTGAGGTGTCAGGCGAGACCGGTCGACCTGCATAGCCTCCACGGCGGGAGGCACAGGAACAGATTGCAGGGGACCAGAGGAGAGAGGAGCCGGGGAGAAGAAACGCCTCGTGCGAACAGAGTCCATATCCTGGCGGAGCTCCTGACGCCTTTCGGAAAAACGCATGTCAATGCGAGTGGCTAGGTGAATGAGTTCATGTAGATTAGCAGGGATTTCTCGTGCGGCCACAACATCTTTAATGTTGCTGGATAAGCAAGAGTACGGAATTGTACGGCATACTCGCCAACGGAAGAATTACCCTGGACCAGGTTCAACAGGGCAGTCTCAGCAGAAGAGGCTCGGGCAGGTTCCTCAAAGACACTTCGAATTTCCGAGAAGAAGGAGTGCACAGAGGCAGTGACGGGGTCATTGCGGTCCCAGAGCGGTGTGGCCCAAGACAGGGCTTTTCCAGACAGAAGGCTGACTACGAAAACCACCTTAGACCTTTCAGTGGGAAACTGGTCCGACATCATCTCCAAGTGCAGGGAACATTGGGAAAGAAAGCCACGGCAAAACTTAGAGTCCCCATCAAATTTATCCGGCAAGGATAGTCGTAGGCCAGAAGCGGCCACTCGCTGCGGAGGAGGTGCAGGAGCTGGCGGAGGAGATGATTGCTGAAGCTGTGGTAGTAACTGCTGTAGCATAACGGTCAGTTGAGACAGCTGTTGGCCTTGTTGCGCTATCTGTTGTGACTGCTGGGCGACCACCGTGGTGAGGTCAGCGACAACTGGCAGAGGAACTTCAGCGGGATCCTGGCCGGATCTACTGTCACGATGCCGGCTGGCAGGTAGTGGATCCTCTGTGCCAGAGAGGGATTGGCGTGGACCGTGCTAGTGGATCGGTTCTAAGTCACTACTGGTTTTCACCAGAGCCCGCCGCAAAGCGGGATGGTCTTGCTGCGGCGGTAGTGACCAGGTCGTATCCACTAGCAACGGCTCAACCTCTCTGGCTGCTGAAGATAGGCGCGGTACAAGGGAGTAGACAGAAGCAAGGTCGGACGTAGCAGAAGGTCGGGGCAGGCAGCAAGGATCGTAGTCAGGGGCAACGGCAGGAGGTCTGGAACACAGGCTAGGAACACACAAGGAAACGCTTTCACTGGCACGATGGCAACAAGATCCGGCAAGGAAGTGCAGGGGAAGTGAGGTGATATAGGGAAGTGCACAGGTGATAACACTAATTGGAACCACTGCGCCAATCAGCGGCGCAGTGGCCCTTTAAATCGCAAAGACCCGGCGCGCGCGCGCCCTAGGGAGCGGGGCCGCGCGCGCCGGGACAGGACTGACGGAGAGCGAGTCAGGTACGGGAGCCGGGGTGCGCATCGCGAGCGGGCGCTACCCGCATCGCGAATCGCATCCCGGCTGGAGGCGGTATCGCAGCGCCCCGGGTCAGTGGATCTGACCGGAGCGCTGCAGTGAGGAGAGTGTAGCGAGCGCTCCGGGGAGGAGCGGGGACCCGGAGCGCTCGGCGTAACAACTAAAACGCTAAAATAAAATTGGCCTGGTCCTTAAGGTGAAAATGGGCTTGGTCCTTAAGGGGTTAATGATAGCGTCACTTTAAATGTCTTCCTAGTCATAATAAACCAGCTACTAGATGTATAAATGTATCTATGCTTTTTAAACCAGACGCACCAATAAACATTTCGATTTTGAACAGTAGTTTGAGACAATTTTTTCAAATAGTATTTTAAAATGCTCAGTAATTCTGGGAAATAGAATGGTATCTTTTTTTTGTAATTTAAATCTTATTTCTGAGAACAAAATGCTGTAAAATCTGTTCCCATTATATTTTATTCTTCCTTGGAATAGTCAGCAAGTATTAAAGGGGTATTCCTGGAAAAAAACTTTTTTTTTTTTTTTTCATTTCAGCTGGCTCCAGAAAGTTAAACAGATTTGTAAATTAAAGAAAGAATAGATTTGTAAATTACTTCTATTAAAAAATCTTAATCCTACCAGTACTTATCAGCTGCGGAAGTCGAGTTGTTCTTTTCTGTCTGACAACAGTGCTCTTTGCTGACACCTTTTTTTTCATGGAATACCCCTTTAAAGCCTTATAAAAGCTTTCTGTTTCTGGTAGAATGATCTAATAGTAACACTAATCTTTATTTACTGTATGAAGCACCAACATATTCCACAATATAAAGGGTTTGTGTATAAAACCAAATCATTCACTATAGAGTAACAAAATATTCAACAGTTCAAACAGTAAAAATAAGGAGTCTGCTCGCAAAAGCTAACAAGCATACAATGTACACATTTCTGTGTGTGTGTATTACGCCCAAAGCTCCAACCCGACTACAAGTCTAATGACCTACTGACAGCATCATAGATACCTATCTACTGAGATTTTCACACACAACCAGGGTTTATAGGAAAAGGTCAAAATATATATATATATATATATATATATATATATATATATATATACAGTAACCCCCCGATCTACGATGGCCCCGACATATGATAAAATCGACATACGATGGCCTCTCTGAGGCCATCGCATGTCGATGTCAGCATCAACATACGATGCTTTTATATGTCGGGGCCATCGCATTAACTGCTATACGACAGCGCAAAATGCTTAAGCTGCTGTCGGATAGCAGTTTAAGCATCCCTGGCAGGTTCACTTACCTATTCCCGCTGCTCCGGGTCCACTTCGCGATCCTCCGGTGTCTTGCGCATCTTCTCCAGGGTCCGGGCCTCGCTTTCCGTCGTCGTTATTACGTCACTACGCACGCCGCGCCGGCGCAGCAGCGTAATAACGTCACCAGAAAGCGAGGCCCGGACCCTGGAGAAGATGCGCAAGACACCGGAGGATAGCGAAGTGGACCCGGAGAAGCGGGACAGCATCGGGAGCCCCTGGGACAGCATCGGGAGCGGTGAGGACCTGGTCCGGAGCAACGGGGACAGGTGAGTACAGCTTCCTATACTTTACATTGCACGGATCCCTCAACATACGAGGGATTCGACAAACGATGGGTCGTTTGGAACGAATTACCATCGTATGTTGAGGGACCACTGTATATATATATATATATATATATATCCAGTGGGTGGCAGTTGTGTAGAGAAAATTTTATTAATATCGGAAGTTAGAGAGGAATGGGTAGACCGGTTCATGATGAAGAAAGGAAACTAACACAAATAACCACTTGTTACAACCAAGGTATGCAGAATACCATCTTGGAACACACAACATGTCAAACCTTATAGAAGACGGGCTACAGCACCTGAAGACTACACAGGGCACCACTACTGTCAGCTAAGAACAGGAAACTGAGGATACTATATGCACCAAAATTGTACAAAGAAAGACTAGAAGAATGTTGCCTGATGTCATGGGGCTTGATTCCAGCTGCAACATTTAGATGGTAGGGTCAGAATTTGGCATAAAGAACTTGAAAGCATGGATCGTTCCTGTCTTGTATGAATGGTTAAGGATGGTGGAGGAAATGTAGTGGTGTGGGGGACATCTTCTTGGCATACTTTGGGCCCCTTAGTACCTATTGATCATTTTTGAAACATGAGAGTCCACCTGAGTATTGTTGCTGACCAAGCCCATCCCCTGATCACAGTGTGAACACCTTGTGACAGCTACTTACGGCAGGATAATGCACCATGTCAAGCATCTCACATCATCTCCAGCTGATTTCTTGGACATGACAATGAGTTCACTTTACGCCAATGGTCTTCATAGTCACCAGATCACAATCAAATAGAGCACCTTTTGCAACAACTGTGTGATGCCATCGTGCAAAATCTCTGAGGAATGTTTCCAGCACCTTGTAGAAAGTATGCCATGAAGAATGAACACAATTCCAAAGGAAAAGTGAGTTCAATGCACTATTAGCAAGGTGTACCTAATAATGTGGGCACTTCATTCCCCAGCTTGCAGCAATCTCATGTCCAACTTCATTAGACAGTCCCAATACAAGTTTAGTGAAGATGGACAGAGATCGCTGTATCTTACATCCCTGAACAGTTCTTCATCCCCATGAATCTGATCCCTTTCAGTTTCCTCTCAGAACCATGGCTGTGAAGCAGCTAGGTATAGAATGTACTACATGTGTTACTGGGCCTGCAGTCAGACTTCCTTTCATCTGTCCCCTCTCTTTTACTTAGATATATTTGGTAGGTTATTAATAAGTACCGGTCAAAAACACATAATTAGATTTCTGCATTTTTCGGAGCTTGTATCTATTTCCATAGGTGCAGTATAAATAAAACATGAGGATACATTACATTTCGACTTTTTCCAGAGTTGCTTCATTTTATTTTGATGCATTGAAGCAATAAACAGGGTACCTCAAATAAACCATGATAAACCAATAAAAAGTCCTAATTAAAGTTTGCAGAATGTAAGAGGCTGCAGATTTGTTTCGATGTCTTACTGGAAAGTAGTGCCATGGAACCATGCCATCTGTCGGTTAATTGTTTCTGTTGAAAGATGGTAATTATTTTATGTTATGGTGTTTTTCAGATAGGTCAGCAAAGTTTGGTTCACAAAATCATCTTCCAATTTTAGAGAATAATGTTTAATTTGCTATTACAGCCCAGATGTGAATCTGAGTTTTATTTAGAATTTGATAGCAATTAAGAGTTGGGGTAAAAGGAAGTTATTTAGTTAGAAATCATTGGACTATTATTCTGTGGAGTGAGTTATGTGTGTGGTATATTAAGAGCGTTCTTTCATTCCTACTGATAAGCAATGTCATTTGAAAGGGGAAAAAGCATCAACACTGCTTATCCTGTCAGCGGAAAAAAAAGTCCAGATAATGAACTCAAACTCTGCCAGACAGAATGTTAAATAAGTCTGTCGATTTGCACTCAATAAGAATACTTAAGAATAGTTAATGCAGTCTTGGAATACAGTAGTTTCTATGATTCTGTTGGATAAACTCTAGTTATTCCCTCTGATTATATTCAATAAAAATAGGAATCAATTAGAGGTATGAAGAATATAATATTACAACATAAGGAGATACATGCGACAACTTATACATGTTAAACTTATTTAAATATTGGTTTGTAGATGTCTCTACCAACTTTGTTCATTCTTCCAACCACAGATAAGTCAATGGGAAGTCTTGTAAGGATTGGTTACCAAAAACCTAACTGGGACCTTTTATTAGTTTCAGTGGCCCTATACCAAATATCAAAATGGGCCTACTATTTATGGTGCTGGATTTTATAGCCCAGGACAAAAATGTCTGTTTTTTCTTTCCCTTTGCTTTCCATGTCCTGTTGGTCAATAGCCCCCCTCCATGAATTTACTGATAATTAAATACCCTGGAGAGAAGAGTTCTGAACAGTTTCTTATCAATAGAAAAAGAAATTGGATGAACCAGGATGGAGCCCCATCTCTCCAAGCACCCCATGGTCTTCCTCTATGATACCCACTGAATTGATTTGTTGGTATTAATAACCACTCATCAATATTATAATCCCTGCTTTTTAAATGGCAGTATAGTAGTTATATCAGTGACAACATAATTTTATGCTTATATTAGAAAAAAAACATATGACTAACAATGAGAGGAATACGGCAAAATAGGGGAAATAATGACTATGAGAAAATAAAATAACCCGGCCATGAGCTAAGTCTGCGGTCATGCACTTATACTAGCAGTGAAGCATATCTGCTATAAACGTCATCCTGTGCAGATGTATCTGGCATAAGTACAACATGTCAAACTTTTCTGCTTTGCCAATAAAAAGGGAAGTTGTGAGTGGAAAAGACACATAAATAGATAAATTGATAAATAAATAGATATACACATAGCAAACAAGAAACACTTCCTTAGGCAAAGGTGTAGCTTTTATCTGGCAAAAATGCCAGAGCGACGTTTCGTCCTTCTCTCACGGCCGTTGACAAGCAACAAATGAATAAATGTGAATACAATATATAGGGTGAACAATTAGTGACATCATCACACAGTTACTTCATTATTTTAACATGTGACATGAATATATTCATAAGGGATTTAGGGTTACTGTATCAAGTCTCGCCAGGAGCACAAGCAAATATTAATTTATAAAATAAATATGGGTACCAGTAACAGAACAGGTGCAACACTACAAACAGTGTAGATATCCGTGTACACCGTAGTGAGAGCAATAGTGTACAGTGCAAATAAGTGAGCAGAGGGGGTTAATATACACGAAAATAGTACAGTAGGAACCACATGGCTATTTCAAGTAGCATACCGGTGTGTAGATATATTCCGGTATAAATTACAGCATCCCGGAAGTGACGTGGATAAAGGCAGATACATAGTATCAAATGTCCAGGAGGAGTGCTGGGGTTTGAATTATATATTAAATCACCAAACCCCACACCTGGAGATAATCCAGGTGGGGGTGCAAGACCCCTTGAAAAGTGCACCCTCCCTTCCTAATAAAACTTCAGATACTCTTGATGACGTGACTGTTGTCACAAAACATGTAGGGGAGGCTGTGCATTTTAATTTTAACCTCAGCATTGCTATCACCCCAAATCCCTGTAGCACTGCAGGCACAGGGCAAATACAGTCTCTCAGAGATCTAGTGTGAATATACATATATAGTGGTGATCCTGCTGTGTTTTTAAACAAACATTTTTGGTTCTCCTATTGTTATTTTTTAAGCACTATAATAAAAGTTAAGTTTTATTAGGAAGGAAGGATGCACTTTTCAAGGGGTCTTGCACCCCCACCTGGATTCTCTTCAGGTGTGGGGTTTGGTGATTTAATATATTAGTGGATAGAGGCTGGCACAGAAACCTGCGATATGTATGAGCGCATTCGCACTAAGTTAAAGGACACAAGGAGCCATGTTGGTTATGGGCAAACCAGATTGTGTATAATATAGTACATTAAGTGACCAAAAGGTGAGCACATCAGAATGTGTGGCACAGTAGTGGCATGTCTGTCACAATCAGAGTGCGGAGCCGTACCACAACACCACAACCCCTTGATCATTGGGGCCCGATCCCGATGGAACACGGGTTGCAGCGACCTGGTCGCCACACTGTGTGTGTCCACACCACCGATCATAGTAAATATACTAAGCATTATAAGGTCACTATAGACTTGGATCACCAATAAATCCCAAAAATGTACGTATAAAGAAGTATAGATTAACTATGTTCCAATGTCACGTTGGGGGGTAGCTGGAAAAAAACAGAGAAGAGATTATTCATAAAAATACAGAGTGACGTCCATAATGAGCTATGTAGTTTCGAGGTGAGATAGTAACAGGTATAGCCGATGACATCATATTTATCTCCCTCTGCTCCTATAAAATACAAACGAAAATAGAAAAAATTAAAACCAAATAATACAGAACAGTTTCATATACATAGCAAACACGGGGTCGATATCCATCATACACTGCAGATCTGATGTGAACTATTGAAATCCACATTTAGGCCCTGGTACGATCACCTCCTCTTAAAAAAAGTAACCCTACCATGAGCTAAGTCTGCGGTCATGCACTTATACTAGCAGTGAAGCATATCTGCTATAAATGTCATCCTATACAGATGAATCTGGCATAAGTTCAGCTTGTCAAACTTTTCTGCTTTGCCATTAAAAAAGGAAGTTGTGAATGGAAAAGACACTTAAATAGATAAAATGATAAATAAATAGATATCCACAAAGAAACACAGCAGCACTTCCTTAGGTGCAAAGGTGTAGCTTTTATTCAGCACAAAAATGCCAGAGCGACGTTTCGTCCGTCTCTCACGGCCATTGTCAAGCAACAAATGAATCAAAGTGAATACAATATATAGGGTGAACAATTAGTGACATCATCAAAAATTAGTGACATCATCACACTACTTCATTATTTTAACATGTGACACATAAATAGATAAATACATAGGAGATAGATAGACTGATATAAGATAAATAGATAGACCGATCAGAGATGGGAAAGAAAGAAAGAAAGAAAGAAAGAAAGGAAAGAAAGATGATAGATGGTACTTACTTAACCATTTTATAGTTATATACCTTTTGTACAACTAGAAAGCTTTCAAATACTATTAACAAGCAACAAATAACAAACAGGAACAAATGCATTTAGCTAATGGCGGATTTCCCAACAAAAATCATCCATTTATATCAACATTTGATCTGTGAAATTCAATTTAGCAGCGTTGGTCTCTTTTCTCTGCATTGTGTATATGCTTTTAATTACATCAAGATATGGATGCTTCTAGTGATTCCTTCTTTACAGTGAAGTATTGAGGTGCCTCAGGCAATAAAACTACTCTAACTCGGTTTAATCATTACCTAGTTTCCTATGAATAGTATTTGAAAGGCCACAAAAAATCGAATGCATTAAGCATGAGTGAATAATGTCATAAGTTGTCAGGATATATGGGATAAAAGTATTATAGTAAGGGCATATTTCTATGATATATAATAACAGATGACTTACATATTGTTCATAATTGCTAATGTATATTATCACTTTATTATTTTTATCATGTTGCTTTTATGAAATTATAAGCCTTGCTATGACATATTTAATTACTCTGTCTATCTATCTATCTATCCATCCATCCATCCATCTAAAATATAGGCCTTAAAGGGGTATTCCAAAGGATAGGGGATAAGATGTCTAATCGCGGGGGGCCCGCTGCTGAGACCCCCCGCGATCTCCCTGACATGGAGCATGGGTGGAGCTTAGTGATGTTACCGCTGCTATTTACTAGCAGCGGGACCCAGCAGAGAACAGCAGCAGTGACATCACTAAGGTCTGCCCATGCTCCAAATCGGGCCCGCAGCTGAAGATACCAAAGTGGATTACCGGAGAACCACAGCACAGAATGGGACAAGGAAAGTACAGTTGTCTTCAGTGTCACCTGAACTAACTGTCTGTACTGACAGGTAAGTACAGGTGAAACTGATGACAGATTTCCTTTAAGGCCAAAATGGGCTTGGTCCTTAAGAGGTTAAAGGTTTGACAACCCCTTTTTACAGTGCTGGTGTGACCAGTCCTCCAGAGATGCCCAATGTGCTACTCTGAGTAAAAGACATGGCTCCTGAATGTGGCACCCATCTATTAATTGAGAAATACCTAAAAACCCCTTTAAGTTGCAATTTGGTTTACTTAAAAAGAAGAAATAGACAGAAAGCTCTTCAGTTGCAGGATTATAACCACAATAGTTTATGGTTTTTATACAATGTCTCTCAACTCTACATTGTGGTAAAGAACAATTCCAATTCAAGCCTGGACGCACAACTCCCATGTAGACCAATTTTGGTCAATTATAGAACTGTACACCAACTGGAGTCCCAAAGCAAGAATACTTCACGCAATATGATCTTTCACACAATGGGTCATCTAGGCTAAACTTTGAAGTTCATATTGTGTGGAAGTATACATGCTCTGGGACAATCGGTGGACAATTCTTTGTGATTTTGCACTGTTTTGGAAACCAATATGTTTTATTTACAGAACCTAGTTTACTCAAATATTAGGTTTTCTCCCTTGAATTATATGGCATTCCCAAAGAGGTGCTAGTATAAGACCAAGTGTCAATGTCTTGCAAATTGGAAAAACCACTTAAAGGAGTAGTCCAGTGGTGAACAACTTATCCCCTTCGGCCATCTCCGGCTCTGCCATAGCGATTTATTGAGGGGGCGTGTTGGCCTCCGCTTCGTGCGGTGGTCGACACCTGCTATCTGGCCAGAGAGCCTTGCCCCCGTACAGAGAAATTGCAGGGGGCCCCAGCAGTCGGACCCATCGCTCCCCCCCCCCCCCCCCGCGATAAGTTTTCCACCACTGGACTACCCCTTTAATCTTACATCATGCAAGGCTTAAAAGACAGATTAAAAGCTTCAAAAATTTGAGTCATGTGATTATGTAATATTGTCTTTTCATGTGTGCACTGCTGAAGAAGACCATGGAGTATTTAGAATGTATGCCAAAGCATTATGGACTCTGCCAAGAGAATGAGCAGATGGCATTTTGGAGTATCATATACTATAGTGGGCTTTTAATTAATGGCCTCTGGATGGATCAATTCAATAAATCCTGCTGCCAATAATGTGGTTAACATTCAATTTGCCTGAAGCTTAAATAGTTCAGGATATTAAAAAAAAAAAAACAATACTTACATATTAATGATTTCATCTATGTGAAAAGAATTACTTGGTTGGGCAACGTTACATAGTTACATAGTTAGTATGGTTGAAAAAAGACATACGTCCATCAAGTTCAACCAGGGAATTGAAGGGAAGGGTGTAAGGGGATAAGGGGAAGGGATGTTGTTTTATAATTCTGCATAAGCATTAATGTTATTTTGTTCCAGGAATGTATCTAACCCTTTTTAAAGCTATTAATTGTTCCTGCTGTGACCAGTTCCTGAGGTAGACTGTTCCATAAATTCACAGTTCTTATGGTAAAGAAGGCGTGTCGCCCCTTTAGACTAAACCTTTACTTCTCCAGACGGAGGGAGTGCCCCCTCGTCCTTTGGGGGGGGGGGGGGGTTAACCTGGAACAGTTTTTCTCCATATTTTTTGTATGGGCCATTTATATACTTATATACGTTTATCATATCCCCCCTTAAACGTTTCTTGTCAAGACTAAACAATTGTAACTCCTCTAATCGTTCCTCGTAGCTAAAATGTCCCATGCCCCATATTAGTTTAGTCTCTGCACCCTTTCCAGCTCCACAGTGTCCCTTCTATGGACAGGCAACCAAAACTGAACAGCATATTCCAGGTGAGGCCGTACCAATGCTTTATAAAGGGGGAGTATTATGTCCCTTGAGTCCATGCCTCTTTTGATACATGACAATATCCTGCCGGCCTTGGAAGCAGCAGCCTGACATTGCATGCTATTCTGAAGTCTGTGATCCACAAGTACACCCAGATCCTTCTCTACCAGTGACTCTGCCAGTTTAATCCCCCCTAAGACATACGACGCATGCATGTTATTAGTACCCAGATGCATAACTTTACATTTATCCACATTGAACCTCATTTGCCAAGTGGATGCCCAGACACTTAGTCTATCCAAGTCATCCTGTAACTTATGCACATCCTCTATAGACTGTACTGTGCTACAAAGCTTGGTGTCATCTGCAAAGATAGAAACAGAGCTGTTAATACCATCCTCTATATCATTGATAAATAAATTAAACAACAGCAGGCCCAGTACAGAACCTTGGGGTAAACCACTAATAACCAGGGACCAATCAGAGTACGAATCATTGACCACCACTCTCTGGGTACGATCCATTAGCCAGTGTTCAATCCAGTTACAAACTAAAGTTTCCAAGCCCAAAAACCTTAACTTACCTGTCAGACGACTATGAGGGACAGTATCAAATGCTTTAGCAAAATCCAGAAACACTATATCCACAGCCATTCCTCTGTCAAGGCTTCTACTCACATCTTCATAAAAGCAAATTAGATTGGTTTGACAAATTCTATCCTTAGTAAACTCATGCTGGTTATCACTTATAATACTATTGTACCCTATATATTCCTGTATGTAATCCCTTATAAATCCTTCAAACAATTTACCCACAATGCACGTTAGACTTACCGGTCTATAATTCCCTGGGGAAGACCTGGAGCCCTTCTTGAAGATTGGTACCACATTGCACCAGTCCCTTGGCACAATACCAGACACCAGAGAATCTCTAAATATCATGAACAAGGGTACAGATTTTACTGAACTTACCTCTCTAAGAACTCTTGGGTGCAATCCATCTGGTCCTGGAGATTTGCTTACATTTACTTTACTTAACTTACCTTGTACCATCTCTACATTAAGCCAGTTCAGTACATTACATGATGTGTTACCAGCACTGACTTGGCCAATGTCAGCTCTTCCTTCTTCCATAGTATATACAGAACTAAAGAACCCATTCAGTAGCTCCACCTCTTGATCACTTGTGACAACCTCCCCATTATCATTATTAAGGTGTCCTACATGCTCTGTCCTTGGTTTTTTTGTATTTATATATCTAAAAAAAATATTTAGGATTAGTTTTGCTTTCTTTGGCCACTTGTCTCTCATTTAGAATTTTTGCTGTTTTTATTACATTTTTACAGATTTTATTAAGTTCTTTGTACTGTTTAAATGTTATCGCTGACCCATCAGATTTGTATTTTTTAAAAGCCACTTTTTTTTTGTTGTTTATTGCTCTTTTAACATAATTTGTCAGCCATGTAGGATTTAGTTTTAATCGTTTATATTTGTTCCCCTTTGGTACATATTTAGCTGTATAGTTATTTAGAGTTGATTTAAAAATTTCCCATTTACCTTCTGTTTCAGATTGCCTCAGAAATACTAGATACTGGCCCTCATTTACTAAGAGTGGAGTGTAGGTTTCTTTGTGGGTTTAAATTCCCTACAATTTATTTTCCACTGTATTTACTAAGGTTTCCCTACAGTTTCCACTTTCCCTACACTTTGCTTTTTTTACACATGCTCTGACCTGTAGGGTTTTCTTCAGCTGAAATCCACCACATTTTCTGTGCAAACTTTAGTAAATATGTTGGGATTTTGTGAAAATGTCGAGAACACGCCCTTTTATGTGCCCACGCCCCCTCTTCCCGACGGTCACGCCCCTTTTCAGATTTTCTTAGCAAAATGGAGAGTTAGTTAGTTTTTTTCATTTCAGGCGCAATTTCAGGTGCAAATTCAGGCGCAGACAGAATTTCAGGCGCAATGCGCCTGAAAATGGCGCACGTCCCGACCAAACATGTCGGGTTTGCAATAGTAAATGAGGGCCACTATCTCTATTTGTGATCTAGTGCAGCAACTTATCTAATGCTTTTTCTACTTTTAAATATTACAACATAATGGCTTTTTCATTGGCACACTTGTGTAGTAAACAGAGAGTGCATTTTAATTTAAAGAGGATCTCAGCATAAAATAATTAATTAAAGGGAACCATTCACCAGTTTTATGCTGCCCAAACTGTGGGCATTGCCAGTCTGAGACATTAGGTTTAATCTGAGATGCTAAGGGATCTCAAAATAATCATAGTTAAATAAAGCCACCAGGACCCGAGTTAGTAGTCCTTGGGGCGGGTTCCACTGGCTGCTTCTGCCCAGTAGGCTTGAGTAACACGATCTACTGATAGAACAAAATTAACTCCACATATCGTAGTTTCCACATTCTTCTTTTGTTCTCATGGATGACTTATTTCGGATTAAAAGTATGCTCCATCTAAGGCTATGTTCACACAGTGTTTTTTCAGGCGTATTTTATTTGTAAAAATGTGTCCGAAAAATCGCGGACAAATTGCACTCGCATTTTTAACATTAATGTGCTCTATGTAGTCCTATGGGAAAGTGGTTGTCTGTGCACATAATATGTAAACAATAGGGAAACATTTTTACAGCCGCATAACCAAATGACTTGTCACTTTTACGCGGCTGTAAAAAGGCGTCAGTATTTTTTGCATATTGTGTGCACAGACTTTTTCATAGAATTACATAGAGCACTTTAATGTTAAAATGCGTACGGGATTTTGTGGACGCATTTCTTGCAAATGCAATACGCCTGAAAAAACACTGAGAGCACAGCCTTAGTAATTTACAATAGGGCACAGCTAAAAAGAATATGATTACAATAAAACTAAACCTTGGAATAAAGTTAGACACTATTATGGCATTATCATAATACAACACAGCCTATAAACATATACAGAGGCTATTGTCATTTCAATATAATAGGACAACAAAAAAATACAATAACTATTTGGATATCAGCCAGAAACACACATACTATTGTGACAGCATAATAGAGCACTCCCTAAAAATGAAGGCGCAAGTCATTGTGATATGATTATGTTAGAACACAGTTTATAAGTAAAGGCATAGGGGGAGATTTATCAAATCCAGTACAGAGAAAAAGTTGCCCATAGCAACCAATCAGATGGCTTCTTTCATTTTAAACAAGGCTTCTGCAAAATGAAAGAAGCGACCAGCTAATAAATGAAGACAGAAGCTATTATTGCATCAAGACAATGGAACATTGCCTCGTCACACTATGGGGACTTCATCAAAATAGAAGCCAGTCAAGGAATGAAGTCAAACAGTATTGTGACCTAATTGAACATGCCTTAGGAATAAAGACAAACACTGCTGAGCTATTATCATATGTGTGCATTCACATTTAACTGCATCAATAACATTTACTATTACCATTGCACACACAGGACATATCATCAATATGGTCAAATAGGCTGTGTGGAAATGTACCCATAACAAATAGTCCTTTGTGGCAAGTCATTGGTTTCAAAGTCAGCTCCAAGATTAGAATATTCTCTGTTGGCCTATTATGGTTTGATGTTGTATCAGATTCTGGGCCCACCAGAGTGACCTTTATTATTCCAATGAGCCAGTTTGACCCTGGTAATTGTGAATTTGGTTATAAAGGGTAGCAAATCACGGGCAATGAAAATCTATTCGGGAAAATTGTATAATCTAAATCAGTTTACTGATATGGTGTTGTAGTACTGCGCTCTATATAAAGAATTTATAATGGCTTTATATTGTAATGCGTGTACATTTAAAACATATTGCTAACATACATCACACTTAACACATACAACCCCTGTCCTCAGATGTGTACATCATGGTTGTGCTTTTTATACTGAATTGTATTTCTGCAAAAATGTATGACTGGTATCATGGTAACTAACGTAAAATGCGTATTTCACAGCTCAGGAGTTATACAAGACGCAGCAATCACCAAAACACAGAAGTATCAGCGTGATCTACATTCTCACTTCCCTGGCTGGCATCACTGTGAGGAAGAAAGCCTTGATCTCTCTACACTTCACAGACCCAGGTACCAGTCTTTTTTCAACCAATACTGTAAGCTTTTCTCCAGTCAGTAAAACTTGTCTCGACTGTGTTGCGTCTCTTCTGAACTCTTGAATGGTGTGTCAATGTTGTGTAGGAACAGTCCAAATCTGTCTTCTGACCAATCAAGTAAAATGAAAATGAATAAGCTTAAGGCAAAGTGTTGTGTTATAAATACTTATAAACAAATGAGGTCTGGGCTACATGGAGACTTTTTGTAACACTGACTGATCATAACTCTTGAGTGACAGGTTTAGTCCACAAAATTGTACACAGCCAAATATGGCAGATTTACTATTGCTAGTGTGCCAGAATTCTGGACTAATTTGTTACAAAAGAAAACTTTAACTTTGCAGGGTTTGCACATCATTAATTACGTGTTTTCTACAGTTTTCTAGACAATTGGAAAAAGAGGAAGGATTTCAGCAAAAGTAGCTTTGGTAAAAGGAGTAGGGCTTAAGATGCAATATCGTGCAGCAAAAATGCATCAAGATTCTGGCACAGTTTAAGCCACTTAAGTTAGTCTGAACTTAAACTTTTTATTTGTTCTACATCTTGGCAAAACACAATATTTTCTATTATACTTCAGAAGAAAATGTTATTTAATTTTTATAGAAATCATGGCTTATAAAATTATGGCTTTGTCCAAACTGAAGCACAGGCATGGACAAAGTCCAATAAGTGAGGGTGGGATAGCACCGATCTGTGCTCTCTCCTGTCTGATAGTACTCCTCTGTGCTCTTGCCCCTTTGATAGCATTCCTCTGTGCTCTGTCCTGTCTGATAGTACTCCTCTGTGCTCTCTCCTGTCTGATAGTACTCCTCTGTGCTCTCTCCTGTCTGATAGTACTCATCTGTGCTCTCTCCTGTCTGATAGGACTCCTCTGAGCTCTCTACTGTCTGATAGCACTCCTCTGTGCTCTCTCCTGTCTGATAGGACTCCTCTGAGCTCTCTCCTGTCTGATAGCACTCCTCTGTGCTCTCTCCTGTCTGAAAGTACTCCTCTGTGCTCTCTCCCCTCTGATAGCACTCCTCTGTGCTCTCTCCTGTCTGATAGAACTCCTATGTGCTCTCTCCTGTCTGATAGGACTCCTCTGAGCTCTTTCCTGTCTGATAGCACTCCTCTGTGCTCTCTCCTGTCTGATAGTACTCCTCTGTGCTATCTCCTGTCTGATAGGACTCCTCTGTGCTCTCTCCTGTCTGATAGGACTCCTCTGTGCTCTCTCCTGTCTGATAGTACTTCTCTGTGTGCTCTCCTGTCTGATAGTATTCTGTGCTATCTCCTGTCTGATAGTACTCCTCTGTGATAGGACAGGAGGGAGCACAGAGGAGTACTAACAGACAGGAACGAGAACAAAGGAGTACTATCCGACAGGAGAGAACACAGAGGAGTGCTATCAGACAGGAGAGATCACAGAGGAGTGCTATCAGACAGGAGAGAGCACAGAGGAGTGCTATCAGACAGGAGAGAGCACAGAGGAGTGCTAGCCCACCCTCACTTACTGAACTTTGTCCATGCTTGTGTTTCAGCTTTGACCATGCCATGATTTTATAAGCCATGATTTCATTGGATATTCGAAGTTTAATGTTTTGCCAAAATGTACAACATATAAAAAGTTTTTGTATCTGACAGTGCCCATTTAAACTTAACAGTCTAAAAACACAAGAGTTATCGAGTCTGTGCCACTGTGATCAATCTGGCATATTTGTAGACCATCTAGTCTAAGTGAACTCTAAGAATTAGACAGTTTAGTGAATCTGGACCAATGTATTCCTTTGCACTTTATCTGTAGTTCAATATGTAAAATAAATTAGTAGCACCATAAAATAATAAGTGTTTTCTTGAACTATATTCATTAATTCCTGTCTATTCAATAATAAAATTGTGTAATGTCCATATAACTGCAGAATGTTGCTGAAATTGTCATCATCTTCATTATTGTCATATTATGTATATTAATATACATGTTCTTCAATATGTTTTGAACTTTGAGCTATTAAAAGAGACATACATTTTTGTTCATGATGAAACCATAACAATGGGCTACAAATAAACCTAAAATGTGCTATTAAATAAACCTAAACCCTTTTCATACATGACAGAACTAGAAAATCAAATCCTTCATTGTGTTATAGTTCATCAATGCAGCGTATGTTGTAATAAATTATATATACTTTACGCTCATAGTTCATGAGAAATGTCAACCCGAGTATGAATGGTCCCTGAAGGCCCAATGCATGATAGGCTGGTTTCCTTAATTAAATGATATGGTACATTAACATAAATCAATGTGGCAAACTGTTAAGATTATTAAGCTGTAGCAGCCACCACCAATGTTTGCTTAGGCTGGGAGGTAATCTGAATGTGATGGTAAACTAAAATAGAACATTCTTCTGCCTCCAATTGTTACAGCAAAAAAGCAATAATTAACTTGCTGAAATCTAGCATGCAAATATTTTCCCTATGTTTAAAACAGATTCTCTCTGTGCATAGTAATACCTTGTTTAGTAATACCGCGATGATAAATGTTTTATTTTCTTTCGTTTTTTTCTGAGTTTAAAGTACAGTACACTGTCAGATAAAGGGCAATCTACAGTTTGCTGATTAAGACAATGACAAGCTCATCTATTGACCGGGGTGACCAATAAGGCCTTTTAGCCAGGAAATCAATTGATGTTCTATGCTGCAATGCAACACAAAAAGCAAACACAGAACAAAATCAACCTTGTTTCCATGGAAAATGTTCATCTATAAAAAAGATATAAATTTGTAGATAGCGCAGACCTGGAAGAACATTTTCATAGCAACTGATATTTTCTATTTTGAGGCCACATAGGAAAAAAAAAATAGACAAGTAGTCCATTGATACTTATAGGACAATGATTTCTGCCCCTTTATGCCCAATTATTGGATAAAGAAGAGGGCCAGTATGTAAATGAAGATATTATTAAATTTTGGAATCCCCAGGCTTACTAGTGACCAAATCCAAATTCTAGATTTTCAATGATAACCTACCTAAATAGAAGGTATGATATAATATAATTTCACATCAAGCCTTACATGTGGGCACATAGGAAAATATTACACAATTTGTTGTCATAACAGAAGAGCATGAGGTTTATCCTATTTGTTTTTGTATGGATCAATCTTATTAATTTAGTATTGTAATTGTTTTAATTGTTTCTTTAATTTGAATACATTCTGTGAAGCAGTTGTTACTATCCCAAGCTCAGTTCAAACTACCTAAGATCTTTTCACACCCTTTTGAAAAATGGCAGACCCATTTTTCTATAATACATAAGAACTAATTCACTCAGATCCATTTTCATAATAGTTTTTTTTTATTATATTTAAAGGGGTATTCCACTGGAAATTTTTTTTTTTAAATCAACTGGTGCCAGAAAGTTAAACAGATTTGTAAAAAATTGTAATCCTTCCAGTACTTATCAGCTGCTGTTATGATCCACAGAAAGTTATTTTCTTTTTGAATTTCCTTTCTGCCTTACCACAGTGCTCTCTGCTGACACCTCTGTCCATTTTAGGAACTGTCCAGGACAGGATAGGTTTTCTATGTGGATTTGCTCCTACTCTGGACAGTTCCTAAAATGGAAAGAGGTGTCAGCAGAGAGCTATGTGGTCAGACAGAAAGGAAATTAAAAAAGAAAAGAACTTCCTGTGGAGCATAAAGAAGCTTATAAGTACTAGAAGGATTAAGATGTTTTTAAGAGAAGTAATTTACAAATATGTTTAATTTTCTGGCACCAGTTGATTTAAAAAATAATGTTTTCCATTGGAGTACCCCTTTAAGACCTCTGTCCAGTATTGACATGCAGTTAAGCTAAGAATTTTTAAAGCAAAAGGAGAACAAAATTATTAGGCATCTATGAGGCTGTCCAACGAAAGAAACAACCTGTGTATGGTGTTAAAAAGTATTAAAAAAAGCAACTTACTAATATAATGTTTTAGCCATACCACACAGATCTTCTATTATCAGCTGAGTTATCTGGTTTGTAGCTGTGATGTCCCAAAAAACTCTGAAAGCAAAGAGCTACTCTCCCTGCTCCCCCCTTCCCTCCTGGCTGCTCCGGATAAAACAATTCAAATAAAGAGAGCAGCTCATATTGCTGCTTATTAGATTTTAAAGCTGAACAAAGCTTTTCTCTGTTACAGTTGTTTCTATCAGATTAGTCTGCTTTTTTATCTGAAAAATGAGTAGTAATGAGTAGTAATATGAGCTCCCCCTCTTCACATCAATGTACTCCTCCTGAGTAAACAGCAGGGAAGTAGGGATTGGAGCTCTACATTCACTCTACATTTTTGACACCATACACAGGTTGTTTCTTTCACTGGACAGCCACTTTACAATTAACAAATTTCTATACTATAAAAGTCAATGGCAATAGGATTGACATTCTGTCATATCTAAATAATATTCAAAACTTTGTTGTGTAGATCTACTTTTATTCATATTTCTTTTAAACATGGATACAATAACCTAAATTCACAATGGACTATAATACATAAATATAGAAGTGTAATTTGTACACAGAACAGTACACATTTTCCTTATACATGTCCACGCTTTGTTAAAATTGCTTGCTGCATTTTAGCAAATGGAAAGCATTACAAAATAAAAAATAAATTTTTATAACAAAAGTTTTTTATTTTATGGGTCTACAAACAACTAACATGCTGTGAAAGGCACTCCTGCTAAGTTCATTTTAGGATGACCTTAGTAGCTATATTAGAGAAAGATTCACATATTCTGTACTCTATAAATTGAAATTTGTAAATGCAGTTGTCTGCACTTTGTCACAAAAGTAAAATCGATATAGTCATGCTCCTTCCCTGTTAATACAATTTAAAAATAAAATAGGCTATATTTCAAATACATTTAATAAAAAAATATTTCTCTTTACATTGCTTACATTTAAGATTGTGTGAAAAAAATTTGAAAAAAATACATAAATACAAAAGACTTTTGGTAAACAAGGCAAGTGCCAAATAATCTAGATTTATATAAAAGGTATTAAAAGGGGACCAAAGTAAATGTTTCTGTTTAAGGCTAGGTTCAGACTACGGAATTTCCACCTGCAATTCCTCTTTGAAATTGCAGGCGGAAATTCCGCTTGCTAAAATGTATAGTGTAGTGAATGGGTTTCCGTTCACAAATTCACACTTCGGAATTTGTGAAGAGGAATTTGTGAACGGAAAATCCGCTTGGAAATTACCGCCTGAAGAATGGGGTTGCTCTTTCTTCAGGCGGAAATACTTGCGGAACACATTGCAGTCTATTGGAGACTGCAGTGTCCGCGCGGTCCTAGCGCCGACTGATTCAGTCAGCACTGGCCGCACTCGGAATCTCCGGGCGGAAATTTTCTGCACGGAGATTCAGATTCCGTAGTCTGAACCCAGCCTAAGACTTTGCAAGATCACGCCTTAGACAATAGAGTGGAAAGTACAACAGAATCAAAGTATAAATCTTATAAAATAAACATAAATGCAATAAGGGGTGGACTATTGGTATTTTTTATGGCCTGAATGGTGGCTATGCATTTAGATTACCTATTACTTTGATGCTGTTACAATATACATGCAAAGATAGGGGAGAACTCATCAAAGTCTAATCCTGGCACAGAGCAACAAAAATATTATGATTTTATGCATGCTTTCCTCATGGGCTGGGCTTAGCACAAAAGGGACGTGGTCTACTCACTTGCCGGATTTACTACAGCAGGCATGAATTGCGGTTGAAATCTACCCCAGTTCTGAGCTGGTGTAGATATCAAATGATGCCACACTGGCATCCTCGGCAGGGGCGTACCTAGAGCATTTGGCACCCGGGGCGGACCCTTTGTTTGGCACCCCCCCTTAATTACACCCCCTCCCTCCCCCCCTTTAATTACACCCCCTCCTCCCCCCTTAATTACATCCCCTCCCCCCAGGGGCGGACTGACAACACTCGGGGCCCTCGGATCAAAAAAAGGCAAGGGCCCCTGCTAGGCTCTGCAGCTCGTCAATCTTCTGCCACACCCCGATTCCACCCACATCCCCCACACACAATAAACTAAAATGTATATATGTAAGAAACACTTTAACGTAGGTAAATTTTCATGACCAATAATACTGGTATACAAGGAGGATGGATATACCACCACACAATAACTGGATAATACCGCCATATTGTACTGAATAAAACCACTATACACAGACCAGTATACTATAAAGGATCTGTATAAGTGATTATATACAGGACCATATGGCGGTAGATATCAGCTGTACACAGGATGTGTATACCATATAAGTGATTACAGTTACATTTTGGGACTCACAATTACGTATTTTCTGATCAGCGGCGTCCTCTTTCCTTTTCTTCTCCGTCCGGATAAGACCGCCATGTAGATCTCTTAAGATCTGCAGGAAAAACATGTCAGACTCTGCATTTTTCCAGTGCTCTCCCCTCCTCTAGATCATTTTTCTATCTAAAGTCCCACAAACTGTAATAATGCCCTCCTTGGTGTCCTGCACAGTAAAAGGGCAGGTAGGTAGGTAGCCAGGTAAATAGGTAACAAGGTAGGTAGATCAGGAAGCCAGATATATAGGTAGGTGACAAGTTAGGTAGGTAGGGGGCTAGCTAGGTAGTTAGGCAGCTATGTAAGAAGGCCAGGTATGTACATAGTTAGGTATGTAGCTGGGTATATAGGTAAGCAGTTAGGCATCCATGTATAAAGTTAGGTAGCCCCCCCTTCCCTGTAGGTATAGGCAGCAGAGTTAGCCCCCCACCCTCCCACCCTTCCTCATAGGTATAGGCAGCAGAGTTAAACCCCCTTCCCAATATGTATAGGAACAGAGTTAACCCCCCTCTCTCCTTCTCTCGTATAGGCAGCAGAGTCCCCCCACCCCCTTTCCCCGTAGGTATAGGCAGAGTCAGTTAAACCCCTTTTTTCCCATAGGTAAAGGCAGAGTTACCCCCTCCTTTTCCCATAGGTATATGCAGAGTACCCCCCTCTTCCCCATTGGTATAGGCAGAGTTACCACCCCCTTCCCCATTGGTATAGGCAGAGTTACAAGCCCCCTTCCCCATTGGTATAGGCATAGTTACCCCCCCTTCCCCATTGGTATAGGCATAGTTACCCCCCCTTCTTCACCATTGGTATAGGCAGAGTTACCCCCCCCCTTTCCTCCCCTTTCCCCATAGGTATATGCAGAGTAACCCTACCCCCATAGGTGTATGCAGAGTAACCCCCCCTCTTCCCCATAGGTAAATGCAGAGTAACCCCCCCTCTTCCCCATAGGTATATGCAGAGTACCCTCCCTCTTCCCCATAGTTAAATGCAGAGTAACCCCTCCCCCCTCTTCCCCATAGGTATATGCAGAGTGCCCCCCCTCTTCCCCATAGGTATATGCAGAGTAACCCCCCCTCTTCCCCATAGGTATATGCAGAGTACCCCCCCCCCCCTCTTCCCCATAGGTATAGGCAGAGTTGAGAAAAAAATGATGCTCACCTGATATCCCACACAGCGATCTCCTCAGCAGCAGGGGCCCGTGTTTTCTCCCCTCCACAGTACAGGCGCCGATGAGTGACGTCATTGGCGCCTGTGCTGCATGGGGGCGGAGGTCATGTCTCCTCTGTGTAAGCTGCAGATGCGGCTCACACAGAGGGGACGCCTTCTCCGGTATCTGTATCGCGCATACAGGAGAAGGCACCGCTGTCACGAGTGTCCCAGATCCACAGTAGTGGTGGCGACGGCGGGTCAGTCTGCCCCTGGCACCCCCCTTGGGAGTGGCACCCGGGGTGGGCCGCCCTCCCCTCCCTTGGTACGCCACTGATCCTCGGAAGCACTGAAAATTATTAAGAAGTGTGTACACCTTCAGACACGGGAGCTGTAAAGCAGAGACCTGCCCCCAAGATCATGGGTTGGCTAAAGGGAGAAGCCAACATGTAAAAGTTACACTCCTCAATAAAGACCTAGGAGCATAGTGTTTCCTTTTCTCAAAGTGGTAAAAATCTATTAAATAAAACAGTGGAAATAGAACTATTCAACACTTAAAGGGGTACTCCACTGGAAAACATCTGACCACAGTGCTCTTTGCTGACACCTCTGTCCATTTTCGGAACAGTCCAGAGTAGGAGCAAATCCCCATAGAAAACCTATCCTGCTCTGGACAGTTCCTAAAATGGAAAGAGGTGTGAGCAGAGAGCACTGTGGTCAGGCAGAAAGGAAATTCAAAAAGAAAATAATTTCCTGTGAATCATAACAGAAGCTGATAAGTACTGAAAGGATTAAAAAATTTTAATAGAAGTAATTTACAAATCTGTTTAACTTTCTGGCACCAGTTGATAAAAAAAATAATGTTTTTCATTGGAGTACCCCTTTAAGACCTCTGTCCAGTATTGACATGCAGTTAAGCTAAGAATTTTTAAAGCAAAAGGAGAACAAAATTATTAGGCATCTATGAGGTTGTCCAACGAAAGAAACAACCTTTCTGCTTGTAAGTAAAATGGATATTCAAAATATTTTTTTTTATTCACATTTCCAATATGTCTACTTTATGTTTGCATCATAAAATTGACGTGTTTTTACTTTTGGAAGACACCAGAGGGCTTCAAAGTTCAGCAGCACTTTTCCAATTTTTCACAAAATTTTGAACCTCGCTTTTTTTCAGAGACCAATTCAGGTTTGAAGTGGATTTGAAGGGTCTTCCCATTAGAAATACCCCACAAATGACCCCATTATAAAAACTACACCCCCCAAAGTATTCAAAATGACAATCAGTAAGTGTTCTAACCCTTTAGGTGTTTCACAGGAATAGCAGCAAAGTGAAGGAGAAAATTCACAATCTTTATTTTTTACACTCGCATGTTCTTGTAAACCCAATTTTTTAATTTTTACAAGGGGTAAAAGGAGAAAATGTATACTTATGTTTGTAGCCCAATTTCTCTCGAGTAAGCACATACCTCATATGTCTATATAAAGTGTTCGGTGGGCGCAGTAGAGGGCTCAGAAGCGAAGGAGCGACAAGGGGATTTTGGAGAGTACATTTTTTTAGAAATGGTTTTTGGGGGGCATGTTGCATTTAGGAAGCCCCTATGGTGCCAGAACAGCAAAAATAACCCACATGGCATACCATTTTGGAAACTAGACCCCTTGGGGAACGTAACAAGGAATAAAGTGAGCCTTAATACCCCACAGGTGTTTCACGACTTTTGCATATGTAAAAAAAATAAAAAAAAATGTCACTAAAATGTGTGTTTCCCCCCAAATTTCACATTTTTGCATGGGCTAATAGCAGAAAATACCCCCCAAAATTTGTAACCCCATCTCTTCTGAGTATGGAGGCACCCCATAAGTTGGCATGAAGTGAATTACGGGCGAACTACAATGCTCCGAAGAGAAGGAGTGATATTTGACTTTTTGAGAGCAAATTTTGCTCGGGGGGCATGTCGCATTTAGGAAGCCCCTATGGTGCCAGAACCGCAAAAAAAAAAAAAACACATGGCATACCATTTTGGAAACTAGACCCCTTGAGGAACGTAACAAGGAATAAAGTGAGCCTTAATACCCCACACGGGTTTCACGACTTTTGCATATGTAAAAAAAAATATATATTTTTTTCACTAAAATGTGTGTTTCCCCCCAAATTTCACATTTTTGCAAGGGTTAATAGCAGAAAATACCCCCCAAAATTTGTAACCCCATCTCTTCTGAGTATGGAGGTACCCCATAAGTGGACCTGAAGTGCACTACGGGCGAACTACAATGCTCAGAAGAGGAGGGGCACCATTGAGCTTTTGGAAAGAGAATTCGTTTGGAATGGTAGTCAGGGGCCATGTGCATTTACAAAGCCCCCCGTGGTGCCAGAACAGTGGATCCCCCCATATGTGACCCCATTTTAGAAACTACACCCCTCACAGAATTTAATAAGTGGTGCAGTGAGCATTTACACCCCACTGGCGTTTGACAGATCTTTGGAACAGTGGGCTGTGCAAATGGAAAATTACATTTTTCATTTTCACGGATCACTGTTCCAAAAATCTGTCATACACCTGTGGGGCGTAAATGCTCACTGTACCGCTTATTACATTACATGAGGGGTGTAGTTTCCAAAATGGGGTCATATATGGGGGGGGGTCCATTGTTCTGGTACCATGGTGGCTTTGTAAACACAAGTGGCCTTCAATTCCAGACAAATTTTCTCTTCAAAATCCCAATTGCGCTCCTTCTCTTCTGAGCATTGTAGTGCACCCATAGAGCACTTTACATCCACATATGGTGTATGCTCTTACTCAGAAGAAATTGGATTACAAATTTTGGGGGGCTTTTTTTATTTTCCCTTGTGAAAATGAAAAATTTAGGGTAACACCAGCATTTTAGTGAAAAAATTTTTTTTTTTCATTTTCCCATCCAACTTTAATGAAAATTTGTCAAACACCTGTTGGGTGTTCAGGCTCACTATACCCCTTGTTACGTTCCGTGAGGGGTGTCGTTTCCAAAATGGGGTCACATGTGGGTATTTATTTTTTGGGGTTTATGTCAGAACCGCTGTTAAATCAGCCACCCCTGTGCAAATCACCAATTTAGGCCTCAAATGTACATGGTACGCTCTCATTCCTGAGCCTTGTTGTGCGTCCGCAGAGCATTTTACGCCCACATATGGGGTATTTCCGTACTCAGGAGGAATTGCGTTACAAATTTTGGGGGTCTTTTTTTCCTTTTACCTCCCGTGAAAATAAAAAGTAAAGGACAACACCAGCATGTTAGTGTAAAAAAAATTTTTTTTTACACTAACAGGCTGGTGTAGACACCAACTTTTCTTTTCATAAGGGGTAAAAGGAAAAAAAGCCCCCAAAATTAGTAGTGCAATTTCTCCTGAGTACGGAGATACCCCATATGTGGCCCTAAACTGTTTCCTTGAAATACGACAGGGCTCTGAAGTGAGAGAGCGCCATGCGCATTTGAGGACTAAATTAGGGATTGCACAGGGGTGGACATAGGGATATTCTACGCCAGTGATTCCCAAACAGGGTGCCTCCAGCTGTTGCTAAACTCCCAGCATGCCTGTACAGTTAGTGGCTGTCCGGAAATGCTGGGAGTTGTTGTTTTGCAACAGCTGGAGGCTCTGTTTTGGAAACACTGCCGTACAATAAGTTTTTTATTTTTTATTTGGGGGACAGTGTAAGGGGGTGTAAATGTAGTGTTTTACTCTTTATTATGTGTAAGTGTAGTGTTTTTAGGGTACGTTCACACTGGCGGGTTTACAGTGAATTTACCGCTAGGAGTTTGCGCTGCGGTGAAAAATTTGCCACAGCTCATACTTGAAGCAGAAAACTTACTGTAAACCCGCCAGTGTGAATGTACCCTGTACGTTCTCATGGGGGGGCAAACCTCCAGCTGTTTCAAAACTACAACTCCCAGCATGCACTGACAGACCGTGCATGCTGGGAGTTGTACTTTAGCAACAGCTGGAGGCACACTGGTTGGAAAACCTTCAGTTAGGTTCTGTTACCTAACTCAGTATTTTCCAACCAGTGTGCCTCCAGCTGTTGCAAAACTTCAACTCCCAGCATGTACTGATCGCCGAAAGGCATGCTGGGAGATGTAGTTATGCAACAGCTGGAGGGATCGCAACTACAACTCCCAGCATGCAGAGACAGTTGTTTGCTGTTTAGGCATGATGGGAGTTGCAGTTTTGCAACATCTGGAGAGCTATAGTTTAGAGACCACTGCACAGTGGTCTCCAAACTGTGGACCTCCAGATGTTGCAAAACTACAACTCCCAGCATGCCCAGACAGCAAACTGCTGTCTGGGCATGCTGGGAGTTGTAGTTTTGCAAGATCTGGAGGTGCACAGTATAGAGATCACTTTGCAGTGGTCTCAAACTGTAGACCTCCAGCTGTTGCAAAACTGCAACTCCCAGCAAGCCTAAACAGCTCTCTGGGCATGCTGTGAGTTGTAGTTTTGCAACATCTGGAGGGTTACAGTTTAGAGACCACTATAGTGGTCTCAGACTGTAGCCCTCCAGATGTTGCTAAGTAACTCACCGGCTTCCGTTGGATCCAGGGAGCTGCGTCGCGGTCCTCTTCTTCGGCCGATCGTCGCCCGCTGCCGCCGCTGATCGTCGCCCGCTGCCGTCTCCGATGGGTAAGTGGATCTTCGGCGCCGGTCCCTGTCGGTTTCCCCGTCCTGCCCCGCCTATTGTGGGAGGGCAGGACGGGGAAACCGAAAGTAAACCCCTCCGCCCCCGATCTGCTATTGGTGGTCACGTCTAGACCACCAATAGCAGAGATAGGAGGGGTGGCAACCCTGCCACCTCACTCCTATCGCTACAGGGGGATCGTGGGTGTCTAGGACACCCGCGATCCCCCTTCTATTCCGGGTCACCGGGTCACCATAGACCCGTACGACCCGGAATCGGCGCAAATCGCAAGTGTGAATTCACTTGCGATTTGCTCCGATTGCTGACATGGGGGGGTCTAATGACCCCCTGGGCATTTGCGCGGGGTGCCTGCTGATAGATATCAGCAGTCACCCTGGCCTGATCCCCGCCCGGCACGCGGCGGGGACCGAAATTCCGACGGGCGTACAGGTACGCCCTTGGTCCTTAAGTACCAGGGAGCAAAGGCGTACCTGTACGCCCTTGGTCCTTAAGGGGTTAAAGGGGTACTCCGGTGAAAACCTTTTTTCTTTTAAATCAACTGGTGCCAGAAAGTTAAACAGATTTGTAAATCACTATTAAAAAATCTTAATCCTTCCTGTACTTATTAGCTGCTGAATACTACAGAGGAAATTCTTTTCTTTTTGGAATTCTCTCTGATGACATCACGAGCACAGTGCTCTTTGCTGACGTCTTTATAATAATAATAATAACTCTTTATTTATTGTTGTCCTTAGTGGGATTTGAACCCAAGGCCCCAGCTAACCACTGAGCCACCATGCTGCCCTTAGCATACATCTGCTATGCACGGTTGCTAAAATGGACAGAGATGTCAGCACTGTGGTCGTGATGTCACCAGTGTTCCAAAAAGAAAGGAATTTCCTCTGTAGCATTCAGCAGCTAATAAGTACTGGAAGGATTAAGATTTTTTAATAGAAGTCATTTACAAATATGTTTAACTTTCTGGCACCAGTTGATTTAAAAGAAAAAAGGTTTTCACCGGAGTACCCCTTTAAGTTCAGGATCCTGTTATCTTCACAGGCACCTCTTTCCCTCCTGTGCTGCTTAATACAGAACTAGAGATGAGCGAGCCAAGCCCAGCGAACCCAGTCTCACTCAGAGCTTTAGGGTAAATTTGGCTTGCAGAACTTTTGAACTTTGTCAGACTCTCTTTGCACAAGCCTGGTATTGGTGCTTACAGCTAGCAGCAAGATAACATGATCTTAGTTATCCAATCATTGCTTGCAATTTGTGATATACAGCTCCCAGGCCAATCAGAAGACAGAAAACGGATGGGTTTGGAAGGCTGATAAAACACTGCATTATGGCTGCCAACTTGGAGAGACAGATGAGATAGAGAGCAGACAATGCACAGGAGCTACTGATTCCAGATAGCCTTTACCCAATATAAAGCAAGCAGAGCTTTGCATTTCTGTGTCCAGTTGTTGCACTACAGATCCCAGCAGTGTCACTTTCTCTGCCAGCAGTACAATTGCCAGTGCTACCCTTGCCAGTGCTAACCCTGCATGTTGAAGTACATGATGACAACATTTTTATATTTGGTATTCCAACCTGACATCATCACCAAAAGGATGTGCTGCTACAACCCGCCATGATACAAAAAAACAAGAATATTTTTTTTCAACTTTTCAGTGTTCACAAAATATATATCTCATCACTATTTTGAGACATACACCAATCCTGTTGCAACTTCCAGAAAAGGGAGAATTTCTGTTACACTTAGAAAATGCCATTGCAATTAGTGATACCTTTTTTTTTTTTTTTTTTATCAACTGGTGCCAGAAAGTTAAACAGATTTGTAAATTACTTCTATTAAAAAATCTTAATCCTTCCAGTACTTATTAGCTGCTTAATACTACAGAAGAATTTTTTTTTTTTTGGAACACAGAGCTCTCTGCTGACATCACAAGCACAGTGCTCTCTGCTGACATCTCTGTCCATTTTAAGAACTGTCCAGAGTTTGAGAAAATCCCCATAGCAAACAAATACTGCTCTGGTCAGTTTCTAAAATGGAGGTGTCAGCAGAGAGCACTGTGCTCGTGATTCAGCAAAGAGCACTGTGTTCCGAAAAGAAAATAATTTCCTCAGTAGTATTCAGCAGCTAATAAGTACTGGAAGGATTAAGATTTTTAGAAGTAATAATAGAAGTAATTTACAAATCTGATCAACTTTCTGGCACCAGTTGATTTAAAAAAAAAAAAAAGTTTTTCACCGAAGTACCCCTTTAACATGTTGGGTTCTCCCTTCAGCCAAACTCTCCTTAAAGGGTCTAGATCCCTACTCTACAATTTCCTGCGTCTGAAGGGTTGTGTATTATGCCATAACTCAGCTTGGTAGGTGCTTTCACTATGTGAAGTGAGGGTACTAAATTTGGGCAACTTCTCCTGTTTGAGACAATAGAACACAGCTGTGACTTTGACCATCAAGGCCATGTCTTGTGTCATTTAATTCCTTCTATAGTAGCCATCCTTAAGAGAGGCTCATTTCTTTGTCTAGCTTTTTAAGCTTGTCTCTGATGGTACTGTAGGCCACAGCATTTAAGTGGATTTTAAACAACAGTGTGGCCCATATATCACCATTTTTTGAAGGTGAAGCACCATAAAAAAAAAAAAAAAGGTTGAGAATTCCCAGTTTAAAGGATAGTTTTACACAATATACTAGACACTGTCTAGACATCAATTCAATAATGGCAACTGATGAGAAATTATATACTGTGGTAGTATAGCTGAATCTGTCATTCTTTTGTGCATTCTGATATTGAATAGATAACACATAAATGCTATTAAGGGCTACAATGCTTTAACCCCTTAAGGACTCAGCGTTTTTCCATTTTTGCACTTTCGTTTTTTCCTCCTTACCTTTAAAAAATCATAACCCTTTCAATTTTGCACCTAAAAATCCATATGATGGCTTATTTTTTGCGCCACCAATTCTACTTTGTAATGACATTAGTCATTTTACCCAAAAATATACAGCGATACGAAAAAAAATCATTGTGTGACAAAATTGAAGAAAAAACGCCATTTTGTAACTTCTGTTTCTACGAAGTACATTTTTCAGTAAAAATAAGACCTTATCTTTATTCTTTAGGTCCATACGATTCAAATTATACCCTACTTATATAGGTTTGATGTTGTCGTATTTCTGGAAAAAATCATAACTACATGCAGGAAAATGTATACGTTTGAAATTCTCATCTTCTGACCCCTATAACTTTTTTATTTTACCGCGTATGAGGGCTACTTTATTGCGCCGTGATCTGAAGCGGCACTATTTTTGTATTGATCGGACTTTTTGATCGCTTTTTATTCCAAAAAGTGACCAAAAATACGCTATTTTGGACTTTGGATTTTTTTTGTGCGCACGCCATTGACCGTGTGGTTTAATTAATGATATATTTTTATAATTCGGACAGTTCCACACTCGCCAATACCACATATGTTTATATTCACTTTTTGTCACTTTTTTTTGCAGTGTTATAGCCCCCTCTAGTGGCTATAAAACTGCATGTCCTGATCTCTTACATTGTTCAATTGTGTCTCATAGGAAACCATTGATCAATGATTCTGCCTATTGACTGCTCATGCCTGGATCTCAGACACTGAGCAGTCATTCGGCGATCGGACACCAGGAGGCAAGGTAGGAGACCCTCCTCGTGTCCTACAGCTGTTTGGGATGCCCCGATTTCACCACAGTTATCCCGAACAGCTCCCTGAGCTAACCGGCAACGTTTTACTTTCACTTTAGATGGGACGTTCAACTTTGAATGCCGCGTCTAAAGGGTTAATAGCGCGTGTCACTGCGATCAGTTCCGTGCGCTATTAGCCACGGGTACCAGCCGTTGGCCTCGCGTTATAGAACGGGAGCGGACTCAAGATGTACAGGTACGCCCTGTGTCCTTAAGGGGTTAACCATGAAAAATTGAAGCAGAGAACATTCATTTTTAATAGGTGTAGTTGCTTTATCCATTCTGAATAAATTAGTGCATGTCATTAAAATATAGAGCTATGGAACAATAATTAGAATACAATATTTTACACGTAGATTCCCTTGAGTATCACTGTGACTCCTCTAGAAAATAAAATGACATTGAGAAGGTCAGAGTCTTGAACAAAGAGCTTAAGACATTTTCCATGAAAAATAATTAATATTGTATATGCCTCCCTGGGCATTATAAAAGAATGGCATACTCACCCCTACGCCTTCCCACAGCTGATGCTATCAAATCTTCCAGTACCTGCTTGCGGTCCTCTTCCTTCTTCTTCTGATAATGTTTTGTTCCCGATCATTGAAATAAGGAAGAAGAGCACCACAGCGGGCATCAAAAGATATGACAACATCAGTAGAGAGGAAACTGGATAGGTCAGTATGACACCTCTTTCATTTTTTGGCTAATACTGTACAATAGAGATATTTTTTTCCTACAAAAGCCCTTAAAGTCATGTTCACTGGTACAGTGACAACCATTATGTTTATTACAATCTGTGACCTTCTTAACAGGAGCATTTTTGGCCTGGTAGTGGTACAACTCACTTAGGAGAATACAGCACAGCAGAACTGAAAACCTTTATCACACTAAACCCAATGTGTACATAGCCTACAGACACCCTGGAATTATTGAGTTGTAAGGACCTGGCAGCAACCCTTACCACTGTTGTTTAATGACTAGACTTCAATATTTTCATATGGCTTTGAACATGCCATACAGAAATACCATTCTGATTCTGATTTTACGCTACATGCTCTTTTCTGAATTGAGATTGCTTTTCAGCTATTCCTTGAATCCTTCATTTTTTTCAATCCTTCATGTTCTTACAGTATTCATGTTCATGAGTCCTATTGTTATTATACAAAAAGAAGGAGAAGAAATAGAAAACTTGAGAAAACATATAGAGTATAGATTTAGCCCAGGGGAAATACGGAGCAAAAGTTCTAAGAGAAAAATACACCATAAGAAAACATTAAATTATGTCGACATTTGCCTGAGGTTTACTTTCATGGCCAAGTAAGTAACAATCATTCTTTTTATGCAACTATCCTTTAAATAGAAACCGCAAGATGGGAACCTTACATTGAAGGTTTACATTTTCACATAAAGTATAAAAATAACAAAATAATAAACTTATAAAGACAATGATTATAAAATCGAGTATAAAATAAGATATAAAAAATACTTTAGAAATATATCTTAAATGAAAAAGTTATGTCGACCAATTTCTTGGTCCTCTGAAACAAAAATTGTACACAGATTGTACAATTATTTTCTCTAATATGTGTCTAATTTATTAGAATATAGCTATATTTTTAAAGTGTATGCCTCATCGGGACAACCATTTTTTCAGATTGATCACTGCTCAGCTTCAATAACCAGCTGTATATTAGAAGCTATAGCCAACTGTACATTTACCGTTATTTCCTCCCCTCATTCAGATAAGTAGGTGATGTTGTAACAAATGGATTGACCAGTTTTGCCCAGCTAGAGTTTCTTTATGACAATGGCTTTCCATTTTGGTAAGAATAGAGCGTGGTTCTGAATAGGTGACTCTTTGTTTGAAACCCATGTATCCTAATTTTTATGCATAGGGGCTGTCTTGATAGGGTAACCCCTTTCAAAAGTATATATTATTAAACATAACTGCATGAATTGTATGCAACCTTCTACAGTAAATGTCAATATCCTAGGCCTAAAGGATCGATACAATATAATTTTTATAATAATAACTCTTCCCTGCCCCCATTGGGGATCACAATCTAAACCTATCAGTTTGTTTTGAAGTGTGGGAGGAAACCCACGCAAACAATACATACTACATAATGCATACTTTTCAAATTCTTTTTGTTGAATTCATAATTGTGGAAAGCTAAATGACTCATTTATCAAAATTAGACCGTGAACAAAAACATGTTTACTTATAAATGAATATACCCTCCAGCCAACCTGTGTGGAATCTGGTGCTTGTAAACATATGTTGTTCACCTCAGTAAAATGATAAATTATGACTATTTTATTACAATACCATTAAAATGGCCATAGATAGAATACTGATTTACAATCTGACCATGCATAATATATTTTTAGAAGCATTATTCCATCAGTTCTCCTCTACGCACTCCGACTAACTGTAACTAGCAGCGGGTGCTGTTGTGCGGTAAATTGGATGCTGCTGATAATTTAAAACTACTACCCATTGCTTTGCATTCAGATTGTCTAGAAGTTGCTGCATAATTATTTTTTTTACTAAGGTTCTGAGTTTCACACTGGTAAAATGGGTAAATGTGCAGAGACAGGTAAAGAACATATTTAGGGTGTTTTAGGATAATATATTGGAATAGGGCCATCCTATTCAGGGCAGTCATTCAGCATCTACACAGGACTAATAAGAAACTTAGAACATTTTACAACTGTAAAGCACAGGTCATATGAACTTACCCATGGCCGCAGGTTTATACACAAGAAAAAGCTGTGGAATACAGAGAATGTGCCACAATTCTGCCAGACAGGATTCATTAAATGAGACATTATTAAACCTGTTATAAATCATTGGTCACCATCAAGGGGCATGTTATTTTATTTATTATTTATTTATATGCATCTTACACATTCCACATTGCTATGCAGCGATTGTCATCACTTACGTTCCTGCCTCCATAGAGTCTCATATAAGTTTGAACTTTTGTTTTTGAAGTGTGTTAGGAAACCAATGTGTCCAATGAAAACCTGTTTAAATGGGCACTGCCCATATATGTTGTACATCTTGGCAAGACATTTCTAATATACTTCATAAGAAAAATGTATTTTCTTTTTATAGAAAGCATTGCTTATAACTATTTTTGCAGGATATGACAGGTACTCTTTAAAAAATTGGAAACAAAATGGGCACCAATGATCCCCATTTGTGTTTCAGACATGTAATAGTTTTCCCATCATAGCAAGTATCTTTTTTAAAAGAAAAGTGTCACATTAATAAACTACCCTGACAGTAAAAAACTGTAAAATTCTATTTTGGTTTGAGGGCTCATGTTCCTGTGTATAGCTAACAACAGCACTATTTACAGTAAGAGCAGTAAGAATACCGAACAGGGAGACCATGATATTTTCCACATGATCCTTTGTTGGTTGTATTCATTAAACAAGTCCATGAAGTGTATTGATTCAACAAACATTATTAATTATCTGTACCACATAACTGGAGATTGGGCATAGATTAGAGAACCTACTCTAATATTTGGAGGTGGAAAATGATTTTTTTTTTCTTAGTGTGGAATAACAGATGTCTGTCTCTTAAGAGTTGTTGTCTTCCTCAATAGGTTGACTTGGTTGGATAGACTTGTTTATTCTTTTAAGCTAACCAAGGATACAATTCAAAAGTATTCTTTTACCCAAGGATACAATCCAAGAGTAGAGATACGGCACTCCAAGTCAAGTGAAAAAGGTGGCTTTTATTCACCCATCAGTGGTACACATGCAATGTTATAGTCTCACAATGAGACTTTTTCTACGCAATGTGCTGAAACTCAAGCTGCTTAGAAAATTGTGAGATCGAAACATTGCATCTGCACCTCTGATGGGTGAATGAAAGCCACTTTTTTCTCTTGACTTGGAGTCTCATCTCTACTTTTCCATTCTATTTAACTATAAAACAAGGAGTCAAGCCTTGTGGCACAGAGCACCCACATTAGGAACTGCACAGTGCTGGTTGTTTTTTGTTCAGATTCTGTTTCCAAGGATGTTGTCAGCATTGTTGATCTAAACAAGGCTCTGAAGATAAATATGAAAGAATGAGAATGATAGTTTTGTCCGTACATGACTGGGGCATTACAGTGACACAATTTCCTGTTTATGGAAACCTGAAGTAGGTTAAAGTGTTTAAACTAAAAGCAAATGTGAGGGAATCATTTTCAGTAAATGGTTATGATTTTTATACTTGAGTTTCCCTGTAGATTGAAATGGCAGACTCATGTATTATTGTTATAGACTGCGTGTTTGTCACTTGTTTGACTTGTTTGTAACGTTAATACCATTGCAGCTAAGGTTTGTCTCATTTAACATATAAAGCATCTACTGTACACTGTTGAGATGAAGTAGTTTAAGGCTATAAAAATAATGCACTAGTGAAATGTAGAGCATTAGAGCTGACTGATATGAAGTAGAAGAATTTGACGGAATACAAGTTTATAGTAAGGACACAAGTCACAATGTAATAAAAGTAAATGGAAACATTATGTATTATTGTTGAGATGCTAATTGCTTGATGTATACCTTTTTTTGAAACTCCATTGTATATGTCAAGATCAGATCTAGTTCTCATTCCCCAAGGGTTAGAGAAAAACATTATAAAAAGATGTATGCTGCTTTTGGTAAGTTCACCCAATAAAATCCAGTATAGATGATCACAGTCGTACCTGGCCCTGAAGCCTGAAGGACCTTGTACAAGTTGTATAAGTGGTTTATGAGTGCATTAGCACTTGGCAAGGTTCCATGGTGTTGTGTCTGCACTGTTGCACTTTTTTATTCACTATTCTGAACTTAATCTACCACTGTCTGACTATTTTCCAACTCACTGTTTTACATGAGGACCTCTATAGAGTAACGTTCAGGGTCCTGAGGCACAGGGGTTGCCTTTTTAGGGCGAGTGCCCCAGCTATGTGCCACACAGTGAGGGGAAGTATAAGGTAGATACTCTTCATCTGGCTGATTCGGGTGAAATTAACTATCCTAGGGTCAGTTATTTTTTTGTACTGTCCCTGGTATACATTGTGAGCCCTAAGGGTCCCTACTGCTGTTTCTTCTGTCCAATTTGTTTATCTCTTTATTTTCTGACATACTAGATAGTGTGATTTATTTCAGGGCAATTTGTGGTATGTAAATGACTATAAGTGCTATTTGCAGTGGCGTGGTGTTGTGGCTGGAGGCCCATTCCCCCTGCCACAGACTGTTTTTCATGTGGGAACATTTTGTTTGTAGTGGTATTTTTATTAAGGGTTGCAAGATTTACAAGATTCTTAGGTAAATATATATATATATATATATATATATATAATATATATATATATATATATATATATATATATATATATATATATCAACAGAAGAATGCAGCAGCACACTGCCAGCACAAGGATATAGGTGAAACATGAAAATGCAGTTAAAACATGGAGAGCTATACAGCTATGGTGTAATAGATGCAAATGTGAAACTATGAAATAGTGAGGCACTTAGCTCGCAAATTTGTCTCCGCCGGCGGTCAAATAGCTTGGACCGTCCCACCGCGATAAGGTAGCCTCCTTGGGACGGACCCTACACTGTGTATATGCCTCTGTGTGAACAGTTGAGTAAGCATGGCAGGATCTGGAACATCCAAGACACCTTATATACACACCTGATAGAGGTGGGTGGGGTGCAAGGCCAACATGGAGGTAGCCACTCCCCCGTATGTGCAATACAGACAAAGAATAAGTCAGCCAGCACTTTAGTTGATACCAAACTATTATATGGACCTGGCCTACAGGTGCACGCTACTAGGCTAGATATACAGCAACAGAAGAATGCAGCAGCACACTGCCAGCACAAGGATATAGGTGAAACATGAAAATGCAGTTAAAACATGGAGAGCTATACAGCTATGGTGTAATAGATGCAAATGTGAAACTATGAAATAGTGAGGCACTTAGCTCGCAAATTTGTCTCCGCCGGCGGTCAAATAGCTTGAACCGTCCCACCGCGATAAGGTAGCCTCCTTGGGACGGACCCTACACTGTGTATATGCCTCTGTGTGAACAGTTCAGTAAGCATGGCAGGATCTGGAACATCCAAGACACCTTATATACACACCTGATAGAGGTGGGTGGGGTGCAAGGCCAACATGGAGGTAGCCACTCCCCCGTATGTGCAATACAGACAAAGAATAAGTCAGCCAGCACTTTAGTTGATACCAAACTATTATATGGACCTGGCCTACAGGTGCACGCTACTAGGCTAGATATACAGCAACAGAAGAATGCAGCAGCACACTGCCAGCACAAGGATATAGGTGAAACATGAAAATGCAGTTAAAACATGGAGAGCTATACAGCTATGGTGTAATAGATGCAAATGTGAAACTATGAAATAGTGAGGCACTTAGCTCGCAAATTTGTCTCCGCCGGCAGTCAAATGTGTTTTACATGAGGGCCTCTGTAGAGTAACGTTCAGAGTCCTGAGGTACAGGGGTTGCCTTTTTAGGGCGAGTGCCCCAGCTATGTGCCACACAGTGAGGGGAAGTATAGGGTAGATACTCTACCTCTGGCTGATTCGGGTGAAATTAGCTATCCTAGGGTCAGTAATTTTTTTGTACTGTCCCTGGTATACATTGTGAGCCCTAAGGGTCCCTACTGCTGTTTCTTCTGTCCAATTTGTTTATCTCTTTATTTTCTGACATACTAGATAGTGTGATTTATTTCAGGGCAATTTGTGGTATGTAAATGACTATAAGTGCTATTTGCAGTGGCGTGGTGTTGTGGCTGGAGGCCCATTCCCCCTGCCACAGACTGTTTTTCATGTGGGAACATTTTGTTTGTAGTGGTATTTTTATTAAGGGTTGCAAGATTTACAAGATTTTTAGGTAAATATATATATATATATATATATATATATATGTATATATATATGTATATATATATATATATATATATATGTATATTGCGGCAAAGAAGAAGAGAGGAGCACTCACCGTTTTGGAAGTCGCTCATGTGGTATTTTTATTTTTAAATCTTAGCGCAGTTAAAACTCCATATGGCAGAACGCCAGGGTCCGTGGACGCAATGGATGAACAGTCACTTTGGTGCCGAACAAACAGTGCTACTTCAGACCTGAAGAGGCAATGTTTGTTCGGCGCAAAAGCGGCTGTTCACCTGTTACGACCACGGACCCTGGTGTCCTGCAATATGGAGTTTTAACTGCACCTAGAATTAAAAATTAAAAATACTTTCAAAACCGTGAGTGCTCCCCTCTTTCTTCTTCTTTGCAGCAATTGCTGTGGACTGTTTTCAAAAGGGTAGAGCACAGGAGGGAGCCACAGAGTACTCCTATATATATGTACAGGGTGGAACATTTATATGGATACACCTTAATACAATGGGAATGGTTGGTGATATTAACTTCCTCTTTGTGGCACATTAGTATATGTGAGGGGGAAACTTTTCAAGATGGGCGGTGACCATGGTGGCCATTTTGAAGTTGGCCATTTTGAATCCAACTTTTATTTTTTCAATAGGAAGAAGGTCATGTGACACATCAAACCTATTGGGAATTTCACAAGAAAAACAATTATGTGCTTGGTTTTAACATAACTTTATTCTTTCATGAGTTATTTACAAGTTTCTGACCACTTATAAAATGTGTTCAATTTGCTGTCCATTGTGTTGGATTATCAATACAACCCTCTTCTCTCACTCTTCCCACACTGATAGTAACACCGCAGGAGAAATGCTAGCACAGGCTTCCAGTATCCGTAGTTTCAGGTGCTGCAGAATGGGCAAAACAAAAATTGGAACAGGACCCTCAGTTTACTTTTATGTGAATGGTGAAGTTAACAAACAAAACCACCGCTATTGGTCTGACACTAACCTACATTGGATAGATCCCTCCAAGACTGTTGGAACACAAAAATTGATGTTATGGTGTGGTATATGGGGTACAAAGTTAATGGGGCCATTCTTCATCAATGGAAACCTCAAGGCCACTGGATATGCAAAATTGCTACATGATGATGTGTTTCCCTCTTTATGCACTGAAGCTGGCTCGTTCCCTGAGTTTTTCCAGCAAGATGGTGCACCACCACATTATGGATGTCAGGTCCGAGCATTCCTAGATGAACAGTTTCCTGGAAAGTGGATTGGTCGTCGTGGGCCAGTTGAATGGCCCCCAAGGTCTCCCGATCTGACCCCCTTAGACTTTTATCTTTGGGGTCATCTGAAGGCAATTGTCTATGCTGTGAAGATACGAGATGTGCAGCACCTGAAACTACGAATACTGGAAGCCTGTGCTAGCATTTCTCTTGCGATGTTGCTATCAGTGTGTGAAGAGTGGGAGAAGAGGGTTGCACTGACAATCCAACACAATGGGCAGCACATTGAACACATTTTATAAGTCGTCCGAAATTTGTAAATAACTCATGAAAGAATACAGTTATGTTAAAACCAAGAACATCATTGTTTTTCTTGTGAAATAACCAATAAGATTGATGTGTCACATGACCCTCTTCCTATTGAAAAAACAAAAGTTGGATTCAAAATGTCTGACTTCAAAATGGCCGCCATGGTCACCACCCATCTTGAAAAGTTTCCCCCTCACATATACTAATGTGCCACAAAGAGGAAGTTAATATCACCAACCATTCCCATTTTATTAAGGTGTATTCATATAAATGGCCCACCCTGTATGTGTATATATATATATATATATATATATATATATATATATATATATATACAATACAGGAATATGGGTGCACTACTGTGGTAGATGTACACAATGATATTGGCTTTCCCTCAACACTGATGTTAAAATTGAGACATTCGCCAGTGTATCCTTATATGAAGGACACACCAGAGCCCGCACACCAACGCCAAGGTTTCTCAAATTGGTGCGAGACCTAACGCTAATCCTACCTGTGCTTGATAAGCAAAACAGGGGCCAGTGGGCAATTACGGCAGCATTCGGTTGACTCACAACTTCCTCCCAGATACCCTCCAGCGTGACTGAGCACACATACAATGGGAGGAGGGAGGCAAGCTGCAAGCCCCACCTGAGTTGGCTAATATGGGTGCCTGGCCTCACCTGAGGGATAGCCAATGTCATTGTGTACATGTACCACAGTAGTGCACCCATATTCCTGTATTGTATTCTAATTGTTACACATCCACACCGTTTATCTGGTGTAGGATTCTATTGTGGCACTTGTAGTCCGCTGCAGGCATCCTCCATTGTATGCATTTTTATGCTGGGGATCGTCCTTAGCAACGGACTACAAGTGCAGGATCTGCTCCCCCAGTATAAATGCACAACCGCATTTGGGGTTGAGCACCTCCAGCCATCTGAGACCACGTTTTTTGTTGTTTATATATATATATATATATATATATATATATATATATATATAGATAGATATATGTCAATAACATTACCATCTTTTTTGGTATTTCTATATATCTGTCTACAAAAGGAGACTTATCTCCAACACCTCCTTCAAATGCAAGCCATCTTTATCAAGATGGCTTTTATTAGAAGAGGGTAAAAGGGTGCTGGAAGTTATGCTTTTTTGTATGTCAATTTACCTCGCAAGTAAGAGAGGTTTCCTCTGCACTTCATGGGCATGACAGAAATGAGGTGAGTTATCTCTATGATTCTCTCTTTCTGTCTAGATTATTTTCTGGTTATATTTCTGTCACCCACCTGCCAGGTATATAATGTAGCACACCTTCCCAATGTAAGGAAGTTCCACCTAACAGTTTGCAATGTCACAGAAGCGGATTTGTAAAATGACAAATTTCCCGGGGGTACAGAGGCCAGAAGAAATGTCAAGATATATTGAAATAACAGCTCTGTGGCTGATAAGAACATTCTTCACTTACATCTTTTATGTGCTTTAATGATGGTCTATAGTTATATAAATATATCAAATGTGGCTTGAGTCCTATAACTACCAAGACATGAGGATAACATGAAAAAGAAACCCAAGCTGTCAAGATAATACAATATTACTGTACTGTACTTACAGTATTACTGGCTCTTTGTTGTTATACAGTCATGGCCATGAATGTTGGCACCCCTGAAATTTTTCAAGAAAGTGAAGTATTTCTCACAGAAAAGGATTGCAGTAACACATGTTTTGCTATATACATGTTTATTCCCTTTGTGTTTATTGGAACTAAACCAAAAAATGGAGGAAAAAATGCAAATTGAACATAATGTCACACCAAACTCCAAAAATGGGCTGGACAAAATTATTGGCACCCTTAACATATTATTTGGTTGCACACCCTTTGGAAAAAAAATAACTGAAATAAGTTGCTTCCTATAGCCATCAATAAGCTTCGTACACCTCTCAGTCGGAATGTTGGACCACTCTTCCTTTGCAAACTGCTCCAGGTTTCTCTTATTGGAAAACAGTAGAATGATTTGCTTTACCAAAAAGCTCTATCTTGGTCTCATCTGTCCACAAAACGTTTTCCCAGAAGGATTTTGGCTTACTCAAGTTCATTTTGGCAAAATGTAGTCTTGTTTTTTTATGTCTGTGTCAGCAGTTAGTTCCTCCTGGGTCTCCTGCCCTAGCGTTTCATTTCATTTAAATGTCAATGGATAGTTTGCTCTGACACTGATGTTCCCCGAGATCCAGGACAGGTGGAATATCTTTGGAACTTGTTTGGGGCTGCTTATCCACCATCCGGACTATCCTGCGTTTATACCTTTCATCAATTTTTCTCTTCCGTCCACACCCAGGGAGATTAGCTACAATGCCATGGGTTGCAAACTTCTTGATAATGTTGCGCACTGTGGACAAAGGCAAATCTAGATCTCTGGAGATGGACTTGTAACCTTGAGATTGTTGATATTTTCCACAATTTTGGTTCTCAAGTCCTCAGCCAGTTCTCTTCTCTTTCTGTTGTCCATGCTTAATGTCGCACACACAGACACACAATGCAAAGACTAAGTGAACTTCTCTACTTTTTATCTGCTTTCAGGTGTGATCTTTATATTGCCCACACCTGTTGCTTGCCCCAGGTGAGTTTAAAGGACCATCACATGCTTGAAACTATCTTATTTTTCCACAATTTTGAAAGGGTGCCAATAATTTTGTCCAGTCCATTTTTGGAGTTTGGTGTGACATTATGTCCAATTTGCTTTTTTTCCTCCCTTTTTTTGGTTTAGTTCCAATACACACAAAGGGAATAAATGTGTGTATAGCAAAACATGTGTTACTGCAATCCTTTTCTGTGAGGAATACTTCATTTTCTTGAAAAAATTCAGAGATGCCAACATATACAGCCATGACTGTAGATTAGGTAGTGAATAGAGATATGCACACAATGGAGATATGGACACCCTTAGAAACGCTTTTGTGTATTAATACAATCCAGTATCTGAAATAATGCACAATATAGTTACTGAACAAATCAAATAAATCACAATCCTACAGTAATCTTATGTTATATATTTCTATAAGCATAGGTGTAACAATTACTAGTAGACTACGGTCCTACGTAGCGCTTACACAGCGTATTTTATGCTGTGAAAAATCTGCTGTGCAGCTGGAAATATGCTGCACATTCGCCGTTGAGCATACACACAAGGCTACCCGGTGGCAGCCCTGTGTGCTCAGTGAGATTTGGAGGCAGGACCGTGCGATGGCATGACTATGATATGCGGCCCTGCCTCCAATTTTCACTGAACATACAGGGCTGCCTGCCAGGGAGCCCTGTGTGTATGCTCAACAGAAAATATGCAGCGTATTTCCCTCTGTGCAGCGGATTTTGAGCAATGTGAAATACGATGCATAAGCTCTACATAGGACAGTACCGTTAAAGTGTAAAAAAATAAGTGTATCTGACGGTTATAAAGTAAAAGTAACATACCGCAATGCTTTCTAAAAACCTTGACTGTAATGTAGATTAAGAAAAGCCATTTATTTTTTCAGCTATACTAGCACTATACATATGCACTAAGTTTATTGAGGCTTCATTTATTTGTGATACCCCTATGCAGTTTGCAATCCGTTCCTACAGTTATGGACATTATTGGCACTCTTGAATATCAGGTACACCATGTTACATTTTGCCTGAAAATGTTTCAATCAATCGACCCATTCTGTGCCATAGACCACAAGTGATGCATAAATGAAACCCTCAAGTCAAAGAGTTCCAAGGATTGGGCCATTAACCTGTTTACTGTCCTAGACAAAAAGAGGTGCAAACATTAAGCCTTTTACTGTCCTTTATTACAAATGGATGCTAAAATTAAAGGAGTACACCAGAGAGGAAAAAAATCTCAATCTTTCCAGTACAGTAAGGATCTGCATTAAAGGGGTATTCCAGGATCTTTTTTTATTTGACTATGCTACAGGGGCTGTAAAGTTAGTGTACTTCATGATATAGTGTCTGTACCTGTGTGTGACGGTGATCTTGCAATTCTTCTGTGATTATCGCTCCTATATTTATTTTTAACAGCATACAAAATTACTCATATGTCAGAATTTCCCAGGTTGCAGTGCGTCGAGACCTGACATCACTAGTCAGGTGATCAGAGAGAGCCTGTTCTGCTTTAATTTAGGAACAGTCGAAGGTGCCCTGGTTAGAAAACACTGTGTTTCAATGGGTGTGGTGGCTGATGTGTGGGAGGAAGGAAAGTGATCTCAAACTTTCAAGCATGGAACTGTGGGATGTGTAGATTAGAGAACAAAATCCACCAGGAAATACCCAGTTCTGGCAGGTAAGTGTACTAAAATCACCTTATGGTGCATAACCCCTTTAATGTAAGAGTCTGATTTGCAGTTTGTAAGAGTCTTATCTGAGGTCTGCATTAATTTAGGAGCCTGGTCTTTAGTCTGATTCACTTAAAGGGGTACTCCGGTGCTAAGACATCTTATCCCCTATCCAAAGGATAGGGGATAAGATGACTGATCACGGGGGTCCAGCCGCTGGGGACCCCCATGATCTTCCATGGCGCACCCCGTTAGAATCAGTCCCCAGAGCGTGTTCGCTCCGGGTCTGATTACTGGCGATCATGGGGACGGAGCATAGTGACGGCATGGCTCCGCACCCTCAATGCAAGCCTATGGGAGGGGGCGTGCCAGCTGTCACGCCCCTCCAATAGACTTGCATTGAGGGGGTGGAGCATGATGTCACATGGGGCGGAGCCGTGATGTCACTATGCTCTGTCCTCGTGGTCGAGATGGACTCAGCCTGAGGACCTCCAGCGGTTCCGGAAGCTGCTAAAGGTGGGTGCTGCAAGGTAGATCCCGGGGTCCCAGGCAGCGGGACCCCGGGATAAGATGTCTTAGTGCCGGAGTACCCCTTTAATGGGATCTAGTCTAGCAATTACATTTAGTTTGAGTCTGTTCTGGGGCCTGAACTTAGTTTGTGTTGTAAATCTGGGATATACATATGTCAAGCGTCCGACATAGTTTCCCTCTGGTGTACACCAAAGGAAAACTAATGCTAGAACTGATCCCATTTATTTGAAGGAGACAGTTCAATTTTGTTGCCGTATGGTTGGACACTCCGGAAGGCGCTGGACAGGGGAATGCAATTTGTCCGGTGTACTGAAACAATGGAAGCCGGATGCCATATAACTGATGTGACAGCTGATGCACGTTGTTATCAGTTATGGCATCAGTTGCATCGGCGGAGTTTACCTATGCTGGATGCCGGACATATGTGAACCCAGCCTGATAGGGGTTTCAGATGGCTGCAGAAGCATAAGGCCAAAGATGTCTCAGCAGCAAATCCTGCAGTTGTCAAGAGGAGTCATTATGGTAGTCTAGATTAGATTAAAATAAAAAATAAATTCCACTAGCAGAGAAGACATCACCTAGGAGTCTCTTATTGAGGCAGTGTCGGCCCATGTTTAGGAACCAGCCCAGGGTCTATTGTCTACTTTTATCTGACTATGATCCAAATAGTAAAGGCAACAGCTGCAACAGAGAGTCATAGGGGGAGATTTATCAAAAACTGCGCAGAGGAAAAGTTGACAAGTTGCCCATAGCAACAATCAGATTGCTTCTTTTGTTTTTCAGATGCTTTATTAAAATTGAAAGAAGCAATCTGATTGGTTGCAATGAGCAACTGGTCAACTTTTCCCTTTACACAGGTTTTGATAAATCTCCCCAATATACTTTAGGGAACTAAGCTATAGCATACTGTAATACTAAATGGTTCTGGAAAATAAAAAGTTTTGGTAAAAAAAAAAAAAAAAATATATATATATATATATATATATATATATATATATATCAAAGTCTCAACTAGTAAAGGCAAGTGGAAGACTTTTCTAATACAATTTTGATGAACATAACCCTGGTAGGTTAATACTTTGCTAATTTTAGAATTCTGGTAATTGGTTTGCATCTGGGTGAGTGAAACATCTGTTGTTTGCGGCTAATAATAGTTGCCTAATATTTGTTTCTTAATATGTCTCTCAAAGGATTCAAAGGGAATCTCAGACAATCTGGTGTTTTCAGAGTAGAATTGACCATATTGAAGAGATTCCTCTCATTTTTCCCTATAGATATACAATTATTTATGAACATAATAGAAGGCACTGAAGTCATTTTTGCAGCATTTATCTATTTTCTAGCTGCTTTTATGTCCATGGATTTTTATCAATAACTGTGAATATAGCCTACATACTGATAATAAAAGGCAAGGAGAAACTAAACAGAAAAATAAAATACTGTGTTTTATTGTATGCAATAGAACAATACTGGATTAAAAGTGTATATAATACAAATATATAAAAATGTGCATAATATTCTTATTGATTTACATATGAATGCCAGCAATTGCATTGAATAAGCCTGTACCAATTGTCTGTGCCTTATCCTTTCTTAAACATTGATTCCTTATTTAACCTTTTATGGATACCGCCTGGTTTTACCTTAAAGACCAGGCCCGATTTTTCAAATCTAGTATGTGTCTCTTTAAGAGGTAATAACTTTGGAATGCTTTTACTGAGCAAAGCGGTTCTGAGATTTTTTCATGACATATTGACATTATATTGGTGGTACAGTTTGTTAATACATGCAGCATGTTTGTGAAAAACTCCAAAATATAGTGGAAAAATTGGAAAATTCCGTTACAAAAAATCCTTTTATTTTTTACTTTTCAGTTTTGCCATGTTCCAACAGCCATCATAACTTTTTTTTTTAGTCTGACCGCAGTGTGTGAGGACTTTTTTGGAGGGAAGAGTGCTTCTTTTTAGTGGTGCAATTTTTTGCACTTTGTTGTTGTTTTCTTTCTTTTTTTTATGGTGTTCACCATTTGGGATACATAACATTATAGTTTCATGGAACAAGTCATTACGAATGTGGTGTTACCTATGAATGATGTATAAAGTTTTTTTGTGTGTGTAATAATACAGGACTTTTTTGGGAAAGGACAATTATTTTATATTTTTTTACACTTTATGTATTTATTGGCAAACCTTTTATTTTTATATGTTTTCCCTGTTCTACTATATTACAGTATATCTGTACTGCAGTATAGCATAACTGTCAGTATTACCCAGACATTCATCCTTTGGAAATGGGATTAGTTTTATTTAATGGACTACTTCTTTAAAAGGGTACTCCGAAGGAAAAAAAAAATTTCAACTAGTGACAGAAAGTTAAACAGATTTGTAAATTACTTATATTAAAATCCTAAACCATATTCCTTACTAGTACTTATCAGTTGCTGTATGCTACAGAGGAAGTTGAGTAGTTATTTTCAGTCTGACCACAGTGCTCTCTACTTACACCTCTGTCCATGTCAGGAACTGTCCAGAGTAGAAGCAAATCTCCATAGCAAACCTCTCCTGCTCCAAACAGTTCCTGACATGGACAGAGAGTCAGCAGAGAGCACTCGCAGACTGAAAAGAACTACTCAACTTCCTCTGTAGTATATAGCAACTGATAAGTACTGGAAGGATTAAGATTTTTATATATAAGTAATTTACAAATCTGTTTAACTTTCTGGAACCAGTTGATTTGAAAAAAAAAAATATATATAAAATTCCACCGGAGTACCCCTTTACATGGGCACTGTAAGATTCAAAAACTTTTAATATGTTGTACATCTTGGCAAAACATTAACCTTTCTAATATCATAGAAAGGTTAATGTTTAATATCATAAGAAAATCATATGAAAATGTTATTTCCTTTTTATAGAAATCATGGCTTATAAAATCATGGCTCTGGGTCAGCCCCGAGAACATGTATAAAAAGCAGCAAAGTGTTTTATTTTATTATGGACCTGACAAGGAGCAACACTGCTTGAAATGCGTTGTCCATCCTATTTATCCTCTTGGGGATGCAGAGCGTACCTGTACGTCATGTGCCCACTCCCACTATATAACGCGGGGTCACGCGGTGACCCCGCGGTGACCCTGCGGTGACCCCGTGGTGACCCCGCGTCATATCGGATCGGTCCCAGTGGCTAACAGTAGCCGGGACCCGGTGCTAATAACGCACGTTACTAATCTCAGTGACGCACGCTATTAACCCTTTAGACGTGGCGATCAAAGTTGATCGCCGTGTCTAAAATGTAAAAAAAGCATTCCCAGCAGCTCAGTCGGGCTGATCAAGGCCACCGCAGTTAAACGGCAGAGTCCCGATCAGCTAAGACGCAGCAGGAGGGTCCCTTACCTGCCACCGGTGCATCCGATCGGCAATTGATTGCTCCAAGCCTAAGATCCAAGCTTGAGCAATCGATCGCCAATAACACTGATCAATTCAATGCTAACACATAGCATTGAACAGTGCTGGCAATCAATGTACTGCATGTTATAACCCCCTATTGGGGCTATAACATTGAAAAAAAAGTGTAAAGAAAGAGTTAATAAATGTGATTTAACCCCTTCCCTAATTAAAGTTCAAATCACCGCCCTTTTTTCCATTAAAAAACAAACAAACATGTAAATAAAAATAAATATGTGGCATCGCTACGTGCGTAAATATCTGAACTATAAAAATATATTGATAATTAAACTGCACGGTCAATGGCGTACACGCAAAAAAAAGTCCAAAGTATTTTTGGTCACTTTTCATACCATAAAAAAATGTATAAAAAGCGATCAAAAAGTCAGATCAAAAAATAGTATCAGTAAAAACTTCAGATCACGGCGCAAAAAAAAAATAAGCCCTCATATTGCCCTGTACGCAGAAAAATAAAAGTTATAGGGATCAGAAGATGACAATTTTAAACGTATACATTTTCCTGCATGTAGTTATGATTTGTTTCAGAAGTAACACAAAATCAAACCTATATTAGTGTTGAGCGGCATAGGCCATATTCGAATTCGCGAATATTCGCGAATATATGGACGAATATTCGTCATATATTCGCGAATATTCGCATATTCGGTATATGCTCGTTTTATTTTCGCATATGCGAAAATACGCGCATGCGAAAATTAGCATATGTGGAAATTCGCATATGCGAACATTAGCATATGTTAATTTTCGCACGCCAGTCTCACACAGTAGTATTACAGCCTTCTTTACACCACACAAGCTGGAAGCAGAGAGGGGTGATCACTGTGATGTGTACTGTGAAAAAAAAAAAAAAAAAAAAAACGAATATTCGTAATTACGAATATATAGCGCTATATTCGCGAAATTCGCGAATTCGCGAATATGCGATATTCGCGAATAATATTCGAATTGCGAATATTCGCGAGCAACACTAACCTATATCAGCAGGGTATCATTTAAATTTTATGGACCTACAGAATAAAGAAAAGTTTACTGCGTAGAAACGGAAGCCCCAAAAAGACACAAAATTACGTGTTTTTTTTTTTTTCAATTTCGTCGCACAATGATTTTTTTTCTTGTGATTTTACCATACATTTTTGAGTATAATGACTGACATCATTGCAAAGTAGAATTGGTGGCGCAAAAAATAAGCCATAATATAAGTTTGTAGGTGCAAAATTGAAAGGGTTATGATTTTTAAAAGGTGAGGAGGAAAAAACAAAAGTGCAAAAACGGAAAAGCCCTGAGTCCCCAAGGGGTTAAATAAACTAATCTTTTTTATTTTATGTCCCCAATTTTCGTTTACTGGATACAACTCACCGGGAGCGCCTGTACGTATTCTGTTCATTTTTTTATCCATCCCTCTCCACTGGAACTACGCCTTCATTGGGAAGTGCTACCAGTGGCAACTTGGACGGAAAAACTAGAAGATTATAAAAAGTAAATAACATTTTCTTATGAAGTATATTAGAAAGGTTAATGTTTTGCCAAGACGCACAACATATAAAAAGTTTTTGTATCTGACAGTGCCCATTTAAGAAAACAATCAAGTTTGGCCTTTAAAAGGCAGTGATTATTGTTTTCTAGTTTGATACCATTGACTACCAAGAGGCATAACTTTTAATTTTTATTAATGTAGCTGTATGAAGGCTTGAGAATTTATAATTTTCCTATAGACAAGGGGAAAAATTGTGATGCTCACCACTGATCATTTTGAAAGATTATTCTTCTAGTAGATAAAAACAGAAGGCATGTGAGAGAAAAGGTGTTACCACTGGCCAATGGATGTTTCCTTTACAAGGCTTTGACAAAGTGCACATGTATATGCGAAATGACTGTTGTCAATATATGCCATTTAAGTGGCTTTTTTATTTGGATAAAATAGATTTATTGTTTTATTACTTTGAAACCTTTTTTCCTCATTTATAATATGCTAACCACTTTTCCAGCCCCATGAATTTCAGTTTTTTCTACTTCACATTCCTAAGACCCATACCCTTTTTATTTTTGCAGTGTTGAAATTTCTGCAGTTTTTCTATACAATGGGGGAGATATATCATTGCCTTCCTGACATTTTGTTGGCCGAAATTTGGTGTAATTTTTTTGCGTAATTAGTTTTTGTGCAAAAAATTGTGCAATTTAAAAAAAAAGTAGTATTTACATTGGTATCATACACCAGCAATAAAGGGTTACTCGTCCCTAGACATCTTATCCCCCCCATCCAAAGGATAAGAGATAAGACACTCTATCACAGCCATGACATGAATGTGTGGCGTGATGTCACAAACAAGGTCAACCGAAGTCGGTGTTGTGAACATAAATGTTGCCACCCCAGAGATCATGGAAGATTCCAGTGGCCTGACCCCTCAAGATCAGACATTTTAACCCCTATCCTTTGGAGTTTAAATAATGAAGCCACTTTCTGGTAGCCACTACTTCACATGTTGTCAAGCAACTGTATTAGTTTGAATTCATGAATTAGTAAATAAGGGCCTGGAAAGTCTTTTGAGAAGAAAATGCACATGTTCTCCCTGGTGTAATTATACCACATTTATTATCATGGCACAGTAATAATTCATGGATGTGCATCTATTTTGAGATAAATCAATTGCAATGTTAAAACATTTTCAATTACATTTGGAAACTGTCCAGTTTCTTAAGGAAATATTAAAGATTCATCCTGTGAGTCTTTATACAGAGCAACGGATTTAATGTGGGAAATGCACGTGTAACGTTTTAATGGTATCATGTTTATTAACAGGGCATTTCATCACACTATATTCACTTGTAGTGTGATAATATTTTTAGGAAGGTAATGCTTACTTTTAAGACTTTTTTCTTTCACCTTTCCCCTGCCATATTGATTTTGCAACTGATCTTAATGGATTCGGACAGAATTCTGCCACATGTGAACATAGCCTTATCCACTATAATTATTTATTAATTGTTTAGACTTTCCAATTAATAACTACTGTAAGAGTGTTAATTATTGTAACCACTGAAGAGTCACATTAAACTGGCAACACCCTCCAGAAAATGTAAATTTTTTAAGTAAATTTAAAATTTAAGTTTCAAGTAAATCTATTTTAAGAATTAGGTGTGCTAAGTCTATCTTTGACTCGAAGGTAATATGGAGAGGTAAAAAAAAAATCAGTTAGAACAGTCAGGACAAGATGTCGTTTTTTTTAATCATTCGGGACACATTCAATAAACATTGAAGGAGGATGAAAAACTAGCAAGCATACTGGCACAGGGAGTAGCGGTAGTACCGAAAAAAGCCAGCACATTAAGGGATAGTTTATCTCCCAGTTTAATTGTGTCAGAAACACAGGGTGGGAATACATGGTTAAGCAATGCTTGTTTTTTCAAACGTGGAGAAACCAGGCGCAAGACCTGTGGAGTTGCTAAGATCTGTAGAAACTTTACGGGCACTGCAAATAGTCATGCACACAGTATAAAACATTACATCAACTGCAACTCTACCAATACAGTGTACATCATTGAGGGCATAGCCTGTAACCTGTAACCATATTTCAGGTTACAGGCTATGCCCTCAATGATGTACACTGTATTGGTAGAGTTGCAGTTGATGTAATGTTTTATACTGTGTGCATGACTATTTGCAGTGCCCGTAAAGTAGGATGCACCTCACGGCCGTTAAAGATAAGGGTCAGAGAACATCTATATGATACAACTAGAACAGATAGTACTAGAAATAAATGAGGAGCATCCCTGCATTTTTCAGAAGTACATGGTGGTTGAACAGATAGTTTCAGAGTCTATGGAATTGAAAAGGTTAAAATAGCCATTAGGGGAGGTGACTTACAGCGAAAACTCCTTAGCCGAGAGGCATATTGGCAGTTTAGATTACAAACTAGAGCTCCATATGGATTGAACAAAAGAAAATAATTTATGTTTCATTACAAGCATTTCTCCAATTCATTACCATTGGTTATAGATTTCATTCAAATAGAAAGTAATGTACCAAGGTTGCGGTCATATGCATCAAACACTGCACACAGAAAAACTGCAGTCAAATGCATTGTGTGCACAGTGTTTGTTATTCAAATCATGCACAAGTACTTTTTTGAACCTGTTAAGTGATTTTTAAGAAAAGTAGATGTCTTTATATTCACACTTTTTCTAACTCCTCCCTCAGGGTCTTGTACTTAGAGGGGGAGAATTGCACAAGTGTTGTGGTGATCAAGAACGTGCATGCGTTTGAAACTCGTCCATTTGGAGTGTGTTGCCGACAAGGTGATGTGGTGTTTGTGTACCCTCAATACTTTTTAATCTTTTTTTGGGAATAAAGCCTGAAGTTTTTACAAGGAATTGCTGGATCATCCATTGTTTTCTTTACTGACACGTAAGAAGTGGGGCCAAAATTGGATCCGGGCCAAAATTCTACATTATCATTCCAGACTCTCTTGATTTTAAAAACATCTGGAGAGCATTTTGAACCTAAGTGAGCAAAGGGGGTTCCAGTAGTTGGACCCCAATGATCATAAAGTTGTTTTTCTTTCTAGCAGGAAGAAGACTTGGATTACTTCAGATAAAAAATAAAATAAAAAAGGCAAGGACAAGAAAGAAGAATTATTACTTTTATTTAAAACAGTTAGTGAGGTGGCTCATTAAAAAACCTGATGTGTTTCCTAAATTCTTAATCTGAAGTAGTCCTGATCTTTTCCCCACAACATAAAAAAGGTGGTAAAAAATTGAATAAATAAAATAAAATAACCTCTCCAATGTTATGTGGTTACTGCCATGGGGTTTCCAGAGCAGAAGCAGAAATCTGCTGCACAGCAAGAAACTCTCTGCCTGGGAAAACGGGTAGCAGTCTACAATTGGCAGAAAGACAATTCTGTGTACAGCAGTGTTGGTGGGCTGTATAGTGCAGGGGAATCTATTAAAAGTAATGTAAAGTAAAATTTAGTCTGACTCGGAAAGAACTAGTTCTGCCTGAATCAAATTTTTTGTTGAGGTTCAATCAAAGTGGAAGAACAGTACTTTTATGGAGTTTTATTATTGCCAGTGGTCAAATTGTAAATATGCATTAAAGGGGGTTTCTTATCAGAGAAATCTCTTTTTAGAAACTAACTGCTCCTGGCACCTTCAGCAACCAAAAATTTTTTTACTAGGTAATCCACGGCAAGTCATGAATTTCCTCTTCAGTGCTGGAGGAGAAATGAAGAGGGGTCAATTTTATACATGATTGCAGTTTTATTCATTTAATGGTTTTGTACATCTTGCCAGAGCAGTTTTTAACAACATTTAGAGATATACTTTACAGCAAGCCACATGGACATCAGCAACAGTAGACTGAAGCTTTCCTATTGATATGAATGGGAAAGGTATCCGGGTGTGCTTAGTGAAGAAAGAAGGCAAATAATAATAATAGAAAAGTTTAATTTATACCTTGATTTTCCTAACTTAATATAACACAGGTAAGATGGTACATATTTTTTTTTTAATAAAATCTGTTATACAATGTGTCAGTAAAAATAAAAACTACTTCTTATAGCAGTTATGAACCTATATGGCTGAAAGGATAAACACATAAAGTTAAAGGGGTAATCCACCATAAGGGGATTTTAGCACTCACCTGACGACAGTATCAGTGCTTGTCCTGGGGCTAAATGGATATGTTGTAAGATTACCATAAAGCTGTGGCTTTCTTTTTGTGAACTGGCTTTTTCCAGTTTGAGTTTTCTCTTTTATTACAAATCCCATAATTCCACTTTTCTCCCTCCCACACATCAGCCACCCAACCAATTGAACCACAAACGAACCACATTGCCGCACGCTATTAACCCTTTAGACAAGGCGTTCAAAGTTGATCGCCGCTTATAAAGTAAAACTAAACTACCCCTGGCTAACTCAGGGGGCTGTTCGGGACCCCCGCGGTGAAATCGTGGCATCCCAAACAGCTGTAGGATAGGAGAGGAGGGTCCCCTTACCTGCCTCCTGGTGTCCAATCACTGAAATATGGAAATGTCCGAATTATAAAAATATATTGTTAATTAAACCGCACGGTCAATGGCGTACACGCAAAAAAATTCAAAAGTCCAAAACAGCATATTTTTGGTCACCATTTTTTTATACCATGAAAAAATTAACAAAAAGCGATCAAAAAGTCTGATCAATACAAAAATGATACTGCTAAAAACTTCAGATCACGGCGCAAAAAATCAGCCCTAATACCGCCCTGTACGCAAATTTTTTTTAATGTTATAGGGGTCAGAAGATGACAATTTAAACGTATAAATGAGATCTGTTAATCACTGGGGATCCTATTAGCAGGGGGCTGCATGATAGAAAACTACATCTGTTTCAAGTTTTATAGAATGTTAAGGCTCGGAAGAATGGTATGAAAGGTACCGTTTACGCACAAATGTTAATTGTACTTTATAGCTAATGTAGCAGATTAGTATTTGCCAGACATGAGAACATAAGTTTCTTGTTTCATTTGGCAAACTGATTGTTCACCATTGGTGTCATAATGAATCATTGGGAGCTGAACAGAATGTTTGATTTTTCATTGATGCATGACATGAAAGTTTTTTGTTTAATATCTTATATGCCCTCATAAATTAAAATGCAATACTGTGTAACCTTTTAAATAAGCAAAATGTAATCATCCAAAATATGTACAGTATATATACATGCATATGGGAATATCCAAGTATATATGCATGTATGTTATACTAGTTTAGACCATTTCATATTTTGTAGTTTTCAAAAAAATGACGGTTGTGTTCACCCGTTAACTTAGGGAATCAGTGTCACCTGCACTAACCTGTTGGTATAGGTGTGTAGTGCAGGTGATACCTATCCCCAATCTATGATCCCATTGGTCCGTTAGAATGCTTGGTGCATGGACAGAACTCTAAGTCGTCACCGCTGCTGCTTCACTCAACCCAGTTGTGAGCACAGATGATTCTCTTTATGTTATACAATCTTTCACAATGCCAATGATACAATTTCAATGGAACTTTTATACTATCCAGTAAAAAAAAAAAAAAAAAACTGTGGGGGAATAATGTCAAATTACATCCATCAGAGGCATCTGTCACAGCCATCTATACTTTTCTTAACATGAGAGTCTATAGGCAATGGATCGCCAACAAATGATTGGCATCTTTTCTCAATATATCCCAAAATGTCTTATTTAGGATGACCAGAAATGAAATGAAAACATTAAAGAATAAAATTAATAAACATATTTGGTATTGCCAAGTGCGGAAATATCTGAACTATTAAAATATATAATGTTAATTATCCTGTAAATGTAAAAAAAAAAAAAAAATGACAAAGTCTAAAATTGCTGATTTTAGGTCATATTCCAGAAAATTACAAAATAAAAACTGATCAAAAGGTCACATATACACAAACTAGGTGCTGATTAAGCACAAAAAAAATTTGCCCTCATACAGCAGCTTATATGGGAAAAAAAGTTGCAGGGGTTCAGAAGCTGGAAATTTTAAGCATTCTGATGTGTTCCTGCTCCCTATACAGCCGCATCTGTCTGATTTCATTAGCTACAGCGGCCCGTCGCTAACAGCTGGCATGCGCCGATCATCACTGACAGCTATAAACCCTTAAGAGTACTGCAGTCAAAGCTGACAGTGGCGTTGGAAAGGACATTTAAATGCTTGTTGGTGTGTGTGTGTGTGGCGGGGGGGTGATAGATTGTCAAGGCAGCCACAGACCTTATCTAGCCTTCCGTGGCTGCCAGCAATCTTCTATTGATAGTGTGCCTAAGGGAGGCTCTATCAATAGATTACGTATCTCACTGATCAATGCAGGATGGCTTGAATCACCCCCACCCTTTCCCGTTAAAAAAATAAAAATAAACAAAATACAACTAATATTACTGAACCCGCATGGTGAATGAAAAACCCACCAGTTTTGTGGTCATTTGGTCACATCACATCCTAGAAAAAAATGCAATAAAATGTAATGCACTCTACGCCAAACTGGTACTAATAAAAGCCACAGATCGTAAAAATAACTGATCTATAAGTGGGAAAAAAAAGTTATAGAGGTCAGAATAGGGCAATTTTAACCATACTTTTGTGGTGTCCCAGTACCGCATTTCATATGGTACTTATTTATCTATGGGTCTCCGTAGCCAGAGTCCCTAGGACTTAGTAATCTCTGTTAGTCAGTCCGCCCCTAGTCGCCTCTATTATAGTATATAGATTACTAATTTATCCATAGAATAATGTATATAGTATTATTTCTGCATGTTAATGGTTAATTACTTGTTTCCATGGTGCCGAAGGGCCTTCGGGTCATGTGATGCGTTCCAAGCCTCATTCTGGATGCGTTCCAGGCCTCACTTTGGTATCTCTAGCCTCATTTGGGGTTTTGCAATGTATATAGATCCTGTGATGTAAGCAATCCCATGATACCATGTAAAGTGAATGGCAGACATTCGGACCAATCAGATTCGCACCGCCCCCTGCCCATATAAGGGAGCGGCGGCCATCTTCTCGCTCTCTTTCTCCTGGCTCTTGATGAGAGAAGACCTATATTACAGTAATCGCAGTGAGTTAGGCCTGAGCCTTGCGGCAACGGCTGAATGATCTAAATTATAGAGTGTGTCATCCCCTAAGCACTCTGCAGTATCACCGGACTCAATATTTCCCATAAATCCGGACGGATCTGCACATCACTCCCTAAATTCAGAGACTATGGGGGAGATTTATCAAAGGATTTAAACTGGTTTTTCCTGTCTAAATTTGTTGCACAGAAAGTCGCAGTCTAAATATGTGAGACTTTGCGACTTTTGCTGTAGAGGATTTTTAGAACATGATGCATGCTAGTCTATTTTAGACTGACATGCATTGGAAAATGCATTGGTGCTGAATTTATCAAGTGCGACTTTTGTGCGACAAGTCGCATCTGCCCAAAATACGCTGAAATGTCAGACCATGTTGGAGCAGGTCTAAATGCAGTTTAAGCTGTAGACCCTTTAGTCTGAGCACAGAATTTATCAAGGGCTGTGAGACCTTTGATAAATTAGGAGCACAATAGACAGGAGACTACCACATACGCTGGTCTATAAGTATACCCAGAATAGACTAGATTAGTAAATGTCCCCCTATAAGTTTAATGCAAGGTCCGCAACTTCTGCCAGTCGCTAAGCAACCTAAGAACTGTTATATGAGACTGTTATATGAGACTGTTATACTGTTATTGACTGGATATTGCAAGCACTGCAGTAAAGTTATTCAAGTTCAAGTTAAATCTGCTTGTGGACCTTCAGTCATTTCATTGCACCTATCGCTTCTTGGAAGGGCGGCGATAGGCCGGAACATAGATTCAGCATACCAGCCCTCACCCTGGCGTCACGAGTGACAATATTAACCCCTCATATATCAACACCATACCATCCCTACCATACAACCCCCAAGGGCTACCACACTTTTACTTTTTTTTTTACTAGTAAAACATGACAGAAATTATACAAATTGGATATTTTTGTACTCTGGTCAACCAGAAGAATCAAGAAGTCAATTTGATCACACGGTGAACAGCATAACAAAGAAGCCTACTATAAATCCAGGTCTTTCTGCACACTTTTATTTAGTTTATCAGGTTCTTAAATAGAGATTAAATAACAGTCTACAAAATGTATTTTCAGCAAAAAAAAAAAAACCAAAAAAAAAACATACATCTTCAGTGCACAAATCCTATAGTTTGCTGAGTCAGATCTCTAAATCTTCTTCCGTATTTGTTATTGTGCAGCCATTTGTGAAATTATTATTTCAATGTTTATATTTTAGCTAAAACTGGAAATACATTACATTCCCAGTTTCCTCATACAAAGTTATTATTGATGGTGACTTGTTCGTAGCAAAGGCAATAATATACCAAAAGCTGGAAGGTTTTCTATCAGGAATCCATTTTAACAAGTAAGGAGATCTGACACTTTGTCATTGAAGCATAGAATTTGCGTTGCAAAGTGTTGTGGGAGCATATGCAGCATGTCTGCAGAGCTGATATACGGCACCGCAGCAGACTGCATGTTGACACAGAGTGCTGGGAGAGATACATTAGTGCCCATGCATTTATGAGGGCAATGAATAACCTTCACAATGACCCATGAAAACATTACAATGATACTGCACTCTAAGATATTGTGACATAGATATTCATGACAAAGAATAATAAAGAGCAAGTTTAACAAAGGAAAAATTCCATAATAGTTATCCCATTGGAGTAATGAAAGGGGACCTAAGGGGACTCACAAACAAGAGTTTTTTTTATATTTTATATCTTTGTGCACCCTCATTCTAGTGGCAATTCTAGCAGTCTTGCTACCCCCCCCCCCCCCCCATGCTCTATACTTATTTAGGGACTTAACCTTTTGATTGACAATCTGTAACTTTCTTGAATAGTTAGATAGATAAAAACTTTATTTTAAAATGAAGTATGAAAATTAGGGCAAGTGGGTGTGGTGAGAAGCCTTATAACCACACCCCTAAACATGAGTTAAGCCCCTTCAGCCTGGTAATCACACCACAGTTTACAACAAAGTTCCTGCTTATCTGATTATTCAGAGAAAAGTAAAGATAGTCAACCAAACAGTAAGGTGGTATAGTGTTTGTTAGAATCTATCTTTTGGAATGCTGTGACCCTCTGAGAACCCATTCCATAGTGAAAAGGTATTCCTAGTTTTCTCCCTTTCAGGGACCAGGATGGGAGCTGGGCTGTTTGCCAGCAGTACTTGTAGACTTCATTTCCCTATGTCCTACTCCTCTCTGCAGGACATGGTGCTGAAGAATGCCGGACTGAACAGACTGCTACTGTGCTGGCAGGGGTTTCATCACAAATGCAGCCCTGGTGTAAGCAGTGAACTGATGCTGCTAATAATCATAATGGCTGAATGGAGGAAAATAGGGGATTACAGAAATGTATTGGTTACATAACAAAAGCAGCCATTAAGTAATAAACTGCTTCTGCTAATGATAATGACAAGCTATACGAGGGACAGCTACCAAAAACTTTATAGGTGGTCAGAGATTAACCCTCTGAGGAAGCAGACAGGTTTAGACACGGTACAGACACTCTCCTGCGCATAACACTCTCTATGACCTGGAGACACCTGGAATCAGACAGTTTGCAGGGAAGTGAGACACCTAGTGGCAAAAGTTCAGAGGAGTAACTTAGGGTAAAGAAGTGATTTACCAATTTGTTACATCTGCATAGGCTATTAAATGGAGGAACCTTATTTAAAGGGGAATTCCGGTGGGAAAAAAATGTTTTCAAACCAACTGGGGCAAGAAAGTTAAACAGATTTGGAAATCACTTCTATTTAAAAATCTTAACCCTTCTAGTACTTATCAGCAGCTGTATACTACAGATATACTACAGAGAAATTTGTGAAGTTCTTTCCTGCCTGACAACAGTGCTCTCTGCTGACACCTCTGTCTGTGTCAGGAACTGTCCAGAGCAGGAGAGGTTTTCTATGGGGAAATTATTCTAATATGGACAGTTCCTGACACGGACAGAGGTGTCAACAGAGAGAACTGTAAATTTCTCTGTTTTATACAGCAGCTATAAGTACTGGAAGAATTAAGATTTTTAATAGAAGTAATATACAAATCTGTTTTAAGGCACCAATTGATTTGAAAACATTTGTTTTCTACTTTGTTTCCACCGGAGTTCCCCTTTAAAACAACAGTCACCATTTTAGTCAATGTTATCTGTCATCTGTATACAAACATCTTTAACATATTTTTTTCTAGTCTTAATATAATATTTTCATGAGTTAAATATAAGAGTACAATACATAGTACAATAAGCATAAATCACAACCATCCGCCCCTCTCACCATTTACTGCAGGTAAAGGACACATAGATGAACAAAACAAAAAGAAACAGAGCTGGCACTACTGAAATGTGGCTTGAGTGAAAGTGTGACACCAGACAACACAGTCTTATCAGCAATAGGTTCCGTAGGTAGGTCTGGTGGTGCTACGCTCCAAATGGAAACAGAAAGTCCCAAATGAAAGTAAGGAAGAAGCCACTGTGAAATGTCATAGTTTTTTTTTTTTTAAAGGATCGTGCCTGTGTTGTTCGACCCTATTTTCCGCAAATAAAGGTATTTGGATCTGATCATCTAAAATGGTGGTCGGAGGTCCCCTCACTTGCCTCCAGCAATCTCCAGGGGTCTTCTGCTCTGGTCTGAGATCAAGCAGACCAAAGCAGAATATCGCCGAAAACACTGATCAGTGCTATGCCTATGCATAGCACTGAACAGTATTAGCAATTAAATGATTGCTATAGATAGTCTCCTATGGGGACATAAAAAGTGTAAAAGAAAAAAGCAAAAAAGAATGTAAAAAAAATTGTTACAAATTTTAAAAATCCCCTCTCCCCTATAAAAATTAATAAACATATTTGGTATCGCTGCATGCATAAATGTCTGAATTATCAAAATGTAATGTTAATGATTCCGTGCGGTAAACAGCGTAAAAAGTAAATACATTTCCAAAATTGAAGCTTTTTTGTCACATTTTATTCCAAAAAAATTATAAAAAGTAATTTAAAGTTTTTATATACACAAATGTGGTATCAATAAAAAGTACAGATCACGGCACAAAAAATTAGCCGCGTTTAACCCCTTCAGGACCAAGCCCATTTTGGCCTTAAGGACCAGAGCGTTTTTTGCACATCTGACCACTGTCACTTTAAACATTAATAACTCTGGAATGCTTTTAGTTATCATTCTGATTCTGAGATTATTTTTTCGTGATATATTCTACTTTAACATGGTGGTAAATTTTTGTGGTAACTTGCATCCTTTCCTTGTGAAAAATCCTAAAATTTGATGAAAAATTTGAAAATTTTGCATTTTTCTAACTTTGAAGCTCTCTGCTAGTAAGGAAAATGTATATTACAAATAAAAAAATTTTTTATTCACATATACAATATGTCTACTTTATGTTTGCATCATAAAATTGACGAGTTTTTACTTTTGGAAGACACCAGAGGGCTTCAAAGTTCAGCAGCAATTTTCCAATTTTTAAAAAAATTTTCAAACTCACAATTTTTCAGGGACCAGTTCAGGTTTGAAGTGGATTTGAAGGGTCTTCTTATTAGAAATACCCCACAAAAGACCCCATTATAAAAACTGCACCCCCCAAAGTATTCAAAATGACATTCAGTCATCATTTTAACCCTTTAGGTGTTTCACAGGAATAGCAGCAAAGTGAAGGAGAAAATTCACAATCTTCATTTTTTACACTCGCATGTTCTTGTAGACCCAATTTTTAAATTTTTACAAGGGGTAAAAGGAGAAAATGTATACTTATATTTGTAGCCCAATTTCTCTCGAGTAAGCACATACCTCATATGTCTATGTAAAGTGTTCGGCGGGCGCAGTAGAGGGCTCAGAAGGGAAAGAGCGATAAGGGGATTTTGGAGAGTACGTTTTTCTGAAATGGTTTTTGGGGGCATGTTGCATTTAGGAAGCCCTTATGGTGCCAGAACAGCAAAAAACCCTCACATGGCATACCATTTTGGAAACTAGACCCCTTGAGGTACGTAACAAGGAATAAAGTGAGCCTTAATACCCCACAGGTGTTTCACGACTTTTGCATATGTAAAAAAAAAATTTTTTTTTTCACTAAAATGTGTGTTTCCCCCCAAATTTCACATTTTTCCAAGGGTCAATAGCAGGAAATACCCCCCAATATTTGTAACCCCTTCTCTTCTGAGTATGGAGGTACCCCATAAGTTGACCTGAAGTGCACTATGGGTGAACTACAATGCTCAGAAGAGAAGGAGTCATATTTGGCTTTTTGAGAGCAAATTTTGCTCGGGGGGCATGTCGCATTTAGGAAGCCCCTATGGTGCCAGAACAGCAAAAAATACCCACATGGCATACCATTTTGGAAACTAGACCCCTTGAGGAATGTAATAAGGAATAAAGTGAGCCTTATTACCCCACAGGTGTTTCATGACTTTTGCATATGTAAAAAAAAAAAAAAAAATTTCCACTAAAATGTGTGTTTCCCCCCTAATTTCACCTTTTTGCAAGGGTTAATAGCAGAAAATACCCCCCAAAATTTGTAACCCCATCTCTTCTGAGTATGGAGGTACCCCATAAGTTGACCTGAAGTGCACTATGGGCGAACTACAATGCTCAGAAGAGAAGGAGTCAGATTTGGCTTTTTGAGAGCAAATTTTGCTCGGGGAGCATGTCGCATTTAGGAAGCCCCTAAGGTGCCAGAACAGCAAAAAAAACACACATGGCATACCATTTTGGAAACTAGACACCTTGAGGAACGTAACAAGGGGTACAGTGAGCATTTGCCCCCCACTGGTGTCTGACAGATCTTTGGAACAGTGGGCTGTACAAGTTTTCATTTTCACGGACCACTGTTCCAAAGATCCGTCAGACACCTGTGGGGGGTAAATTCTCACTGCACCCCTCATTACATTCCGTGAGGGGTGTCGTTTCCGAAATGGGGTCACATGTGGGTTTTTTTTTTTTTTGCGTTTGTCAAAACCGCTGTAACAATCAGCCACCCCTGTGCAAATCACCTCAAATGTACATGGTGCGCTCTCCCTTCTGGGCCTTGTTGTGCGCCCCCAGAGCACTTTGCGCTCACATATGGGGTATCTCTGTAGTCGGGAGAAATTGCGTTACAAATTTTGGGGGGCTTTTTTTCCCTTTTACCTCTTGTGAAAATGTAAAGTATAGGGCAACATCAGCATGTTAGTGTAAAAAATAAAAAATTTTTACACTAACATTCTGGTGTAGACCCCAACATTTCCTTTTCATGAAGGGTTAAAGAAGAAAAAGCCCCCCAAACCTTGTAACGCAATTTCTCCCGAGTACAGCGATACCCCATATGTGACCCTAAACTGTTGCCCTGAAATACGACAGGGCTCCAAAGTGAGAGCGCCATGTGCATTTGAGGCCTAAATTTGGGATTTGCATAGGGGTGGACATAGGGGTATTCTACGCCAGTGATTCCCAAACAGGGTGCCTCCAGCTGTTGCAAAACTCCCAGCATGCCTGGACAGTCAACGGCTGTCCGACAATACTGGGAGTTGTTGTTTTTCAACAGCTGGAGGCTCTGCTTTGGAAACAGTGGTGTACCGGACGTTCTTATTGGGGGAGGGGGGCTGTGTAAGGGTATGTGTATATGTAGTGTTTTTAACCTTTTGTTTTATTTTGTGTTAGTGTAGTGTAGTGTTTTTAGGGTACAGTCACACGGGCGGGGGATTACAGCGAGTTTCCCAGCGCAAAATTTGCTGCATCTCAAGATGCGAGAAACCCACTGTAAAAGCCTCGCCCATGTGAATGTACCCTGTACATTCACGGGGGTGGCGGGGGGGGGGGGGGGGCTTGCATCAGCTGTTGCAAAACCACAACTCCCAGCATGCATGGTCTGTTAGTGCATGCTGGGAGTCATAGTTTTGCAACAGCTGGAGGCACACAGGTTAGGGAACACTGAGTTAGAAACAGACAATGTTTCCCAACCAGTGTGTCTCCAGTTGTTGCAAAACTACAACTCCCAGCATGCCCAGACAGCTGAAGGGCATGCTGGGAGTTGTAGTTCGGCAACATCTGAAGGGCCAGATGTTGCTGAACTAAAACTCCCAGCATGCCTGGACAGTCAGTGCATACTGGGAGTTGTAGTTTTGCAACAGCTGGAAGAGCACAGATTGGAGACCATTATACAATGGTCTCCAAACTGGGGCCCTCCAGATGTTGCAAAACTACAACTCCCAGCATGCATGGTCTGTTAGTGCATGCTGGGAGTCATAGTTTTGCAACAGCTGGAGGCACACAGGTTAGGAAACACTGAGTTAGAAACAATGTTTCCCAACCAGTGTGTCTCCAGCTGTTGCAAAACTACAACTCCCAGCATGCCCAGACAGCTGAAGGGCATGCTGGGAGTTGTAGTTCGGCAACATCTGAAGGGACAGATGTTGCTGAACTAAAACTCCCAGCATGCCTGGACAGTCAGTGCATGCTGGGAGTTGTAGTTTTGCAACAGCTGGAAGAGCACAGATTGGAGACCATTATACAATGGTCTCCAAACTGAGGCCCTCCAGATGTTGCAAAACTACAACTCCCAGCATGCCCAGACAGCCAAAGGCTGTCTAGGCATGATGGGAGTTGTAGTTTTCAGACTCCTAGAAGCAGCAGTGAAGATCTTCACTGCTGCCTCTGAGGACCACATACTTACCCGTCGCTGCTCGTCCACGTGGCCGGTCCCGCGCTGCTCCTCGGTCCCGCCGCTGGATCAGGTAAGTCCGCCGGTCCCCACGTGTTCCCCCCGAATGCCGCAGGTCCCCGCGAGCTCCTGCAGCCTTCGTCCCCCGTTCTGCCCGACTTCCAGGGGCGGGCAGTGCGGGGGATCTGAACTTTCACCCCAGATCACTGTGATTGGTCCACAGGGACCAATCACAGTGATCGCTGACCAGGACCATCAATTGATGGTCCTGGGGGTGAAGCAGAAGTTGTTCCCTGCTGGAAACAGCGGGACTTCTGCCAGTTAACCCGTGCGATGCTGCGCATCGCCGGGTTAACTGCATGTCATTTATAAACGCCGGGATGCGCGAACGCACTGCACAACCCGGCGTTTATATATGACATTCTGCGGGAAGGGGTTAAAGGAAAAATTTTAAAGTTATAGTTGGTCAAAATAGGGCCATTTTAAACATGATGATTTCGTACAAAAAGTTAGATATTTTTTAAAAGCAGTACAATAATAGAAAAGTATGTAGAGATGGGCATCATTTTAATCATATTTACCTACAGAATAAAGAAAACATGTCATTTTTACCGTAAAATATACAGTGTGAAAAAGAAACTCTCAAAAATTTGCAAAATTGTGGTTTTCATTTAAAATTTTTTTGGTTTGCCGTACATTTTATGGTAAAATGAGAGGTGTCATTACAAAGTACAATTGGTCATGAAAAAACAAGTCTCATATGGGTCTGTGGATGGAAATATACATGGATACATGGTTATGGATTTTAGAAGATGAGGAGGAAAAAACAAAAATGCAAATAAAAATTGGCCTGGTCTTTAAGGTTAAAGTTGGCTTGGTCATTAAGGGGTTAATGGAGTAACATCATCAACACTTAAGGTATATTATGAAATATTGTCTACAGTGATATATAAGTAGGCAGTGGGGAGGAATATATAGCCATGTGAAACACAGCAGAAAGAAAGAGAAACACTGTGCTGTATACTATGTGAACAGTATTAGGAAACATTGGCAATGGTGATGCACCATAATGAAGTTCATAACATCTTAGTATTTTGACATCTAACCATGTCACTCAATAAAATTGATGTCACGTTGGTTTTTGGAAAGCTTACAAAGGTATTAAAGGGGTATTCCGGTCAAAAACATTTTATCCCCTATCCAAAGGATAGGAGATAAGATGTCTGATAGTGGGGGGCCCGCAGCTGGGACCCACGTGATCTCCCTGCAGCACCCGCATTCTATGCGAGAGCTGAATCTCCAGTTTTGGAAACCTCCGGGTTTCCGGGATTGGGGACGTGATGTCACATCACGCCCCCTCCATTCATGTCTATGGGAGGGGGCATAATGTCCGTCACGCCCCCTCCCATAGACATGAATGGAGGGGGCCTGGCGGGACGTCACGTCCCCAGTGCCAGAAACCCGGAGGTTTCCAAGACTGGAGACAAAGCTCCCGTATAGAATGCGGGTGCTGCAGGGAGATCATGGTGGATCCCAGCGGCGGGCCTCCCGTGATCAGACATCTTATCCCCATCTTTGCCCAGAATACCCCTTTAAAAAAGCCACATAGATGACCACTGAAATGCTGTGGTTGAGTTCCTAAAAGTCCAGTTCACTTTGATGTTGAGCTACTTGGTATACCATCACCTAATTGAAAGAAATATGTTGTATCCTTTTAGAGCAGACATATTTAGGTCATGCGTAAAGTCCAGTATGTTTTTATTTTCTATGGAAGAAGAATAAGAAGAATAAAGTGTACAATACTTTATGTGTCGCTCTCTTTTCAAGTGAACATCAACAATCTCCGGTTCCTCCATAGACAATGAATGAAGACGTGGTGCACATGCATGTCTTGCTTCTTTATTCCGGGGTGCAACTTAGGTGCCCGTTCTTAAGCTCCCTGGGGGTCTGACTCCCTGCAGTCTGATACTTATATCCCATCTTGTGGATAAGGGATATACACTTTAAAGGTGGTTATACAGGAATAAAAAACAGAACTGCAGTGCAGAAAAGCTGCGTTAAAGTAAAGAGAGCCAAGTTGTAATAGCAGAGACAACCTGAGGACAAGTGTGGTGCTAGAAAGAGGCTGATCACGAAAAAAACTGTTTACAGTAGAAAGAATGATTTCCATACTTAGAATGGTGAGAAACCTGCATCATGCTCAGTTATCAGGACTCTCCAAATAAAACAAGAACCATTCAAATAGTAGGAGTATATTATGCTTTTGTAACCTGCTGAAAGTGTAGGTGCCAGGGCACTGAGGGAGGAATAGATTTTTATTATTTTGGTACTAAGCATTAATTCTCCATTGTGAAGTCTCCTTTTGGGCTACAGTATCATTTTACTAATGGAGGCTGTAGGATAGTAATCCAATATATTCCTACATTTGTCCCCTAAGCTGGTAGTTTGAGATAAAAGCAGAATTGAAAATAGATAAAGTTTACTAATGATGCTGGTATATCATGTTGGCACTCATGTAACTTATAAATCTACATAGGCATCATTAAGAACATATTTAAGAATACACAAAAATCTGTTTAAAAGTTTGCTGACCTTCGGAAATGTAAATACAATGTAATTAGTTGAGTACTAATAATGTTACAGTAGAGGAACACATGATTTTATAGAGAATTTTACTTGGCTACATGGATGAATACTCTGCAGGTCTTTTAAGTTAAAGGAAATCTGTCAACAGTGTCACCTGCACTAACTTGTTTGTAAAAATATGTAGTGACACTGATGACAACAATACTTACCTGGTCCTGTTCCATGCTCTGGTTCTCCCGCAATCTTCTGCCCTATCTGACATTTTTGGGGTCAACTTGGAACATGGGCAAAGCTTAGTGACGTCACCGCTGCTATTTACTAGCAGCGGGACCCAGCAGAGGGGCAGCAGCGGTGACGTCAGGAAGCTCCGCCCATGCTCCAATTAGGCCCTGGGATGGAAGATACGGAAGAAGATAGAGGGGAAACCAGAGCACGGAACGAGACCAGGTAAGTGTCGTTGTCATCAGTGTCACCTTCACTATCTGTCTGTACTGACAGGTTAGTGCAGGTGACACTGATGACAGATTTCCTTTAATCCCTTAAAGGGGTACTCCAATGGAAACCTTTTTTTTTTTTTTTTTTTTAATGAACTGGTGCTAGAAAGTTAAACAGATTTGTAAATTACTTCTATTTAAAAATCTTAATCCTTTCATTACTTATTAACAACTGTATGCTACAGTGAAAATTATATTCTTTTTGAATTTCTTTTTTGTCTTGTCCACAGTGCTCTCTGAGGACACCTATGTCCGTGTCAGGAACTGTCCAGAGCCGCATAGGTTTGCTATGGTGATTTTCTCCTGCGGAAAGGGATTTGAACAGAGGGATGCTGGTATAAAAGTTATCCACGTACACGTGGAAATCCTTATCCAGCAATGGGTGTATAAGGTCCCAAACGATTTTCCCGCTAACACCCAATAATCTGGGGGTTCAATACGGGAATCTCATCCCTCATATACTCTAAACCTGCAAGTGTACCCGGAGGTACTGTCGCAAGAGTTTATAGAGCTTCACGCCATACTACGCCCGCTTCAAGGGAATATACTGGCGGAAGATGAGTCTCCCCTTAAAGCTGATGAGAGACTCATCTACCGAGAGGTCCCTGAGCGGTACGTAGGCCTCCAAAAATTTGGCCCCAAAGTGATCGATGACCGGCCTCACTTTGTAAAGCCGGTCATGGGCAGGATCACCTCGGGGCGGACATGCCGCATTATCTGCATATTGCAGGCATTTCCGAATAGCCTCGAACCGCCTCCGTGTCATCGCCATACTGTAAAGCGGGGTCTGGTAGAGGACGTCCCCGCTCCAGTAATGACGAGTACTTGGTTTTTTGTCCAGGCCCATATGCAGCGAGAGGCCTCAAAATGTCCTCATTTCCGCTGCATTAATGGCGCGCCATTCATTGGACCTGGCCAAAAAGGAATCTGGGTGGTGGACAATGAACTGCTGGGCATACAAGTTCATTTGCTCCATCATTAGATTGACCAGGCTGTCACTGAAAAAAAACTTTAAAAAGTCCAGATCAGTGAAGCCAGCCGTGTCAATCCGGATTCCTGAGTCGCCAACAGACTCTGGAATCTGTGGCTGATAATCCTCTGGGGGGCTCCAGACAAGGTCATCAGAAGGGGGCTCCAGTGCACTTGTCTGGGGGGCCAGACTCCTGTTACGAGCGGCATTGCCACTCGTACTAGTGTCGGCCACTGGGTCACTCTCATGGGGGGTGCATGGCCTCGCCTGGTGGCGTCTCCGTCGCCGTACAGGGGACTCATCCTCACTGCTAGATGATGAGGAGGGCGATGAAGAACACAAAAATGTAGGATCTTCATCGTCCTCACTGGCAGATTCGGAGTCGGAGGCTAAAAAAGCGTAAGCCTCCACTGCAGAAAATGCCCGGCGGGCCATCGCCTTTTTTCTACTGTGGCGGGGGGGGGGGGGTTGCGGCGGGGGGAGGGTTTGTGTGCGGAGGGGAGGGGAAGTGTGTATGTGGTGCTTGGTGTACTACTTTATATAACGGTGTGTTATAATTGGGGGGGGGGAAACGCTGCGGCCAAAAAGAAATAAGGTTGGCGCACGCAGCTCCCTGAACCCCTAATAGGACCCGGGGTCGGAGATCAGACCCTAATAGGACCCTTGGGGACCTATTAGGGGGTCGGGGGGGGGGTACTTTTTTTTCTTCTTTTTTTTAAACTTTTTTTTCACTTTTTTCACTTTATTACTCCTCCCTGTCCCTATACACTGCTCTCCCTATTGTAACGGCTCCTGAGGGGGCTCCGGCTCCGAGGGGGGATCCACGGCTTCACCTCACTGCGGCACCCGCTGACTGAACGCAGATAGCGGGTACAGCAGCGGGAAGGAGCCGTTAACCCCTCCTCTGCCGCTCTGCCATTGGCTAGATGATCGCCGGCCAATAGCAGCGTTGCTGGGTTGGTGACAGTATTGTCACCGCTCCCCAGCAACGGTAGGTGATTGGCGGTGTATTGTACACCGCCGATCACCATTTATTTCCAGGTCATCGGGTCATGACCCGAATGACTGGAATCACCTCAGATCGCCCGCGCGATTTCGCGGACGATCTGCAGCGATTGTCGACATGTGGGGGTCCCGGGACCCCCCTCAGCGTTTGCCAGCGCGGCGGGATGCGAAATTCGCTGGGACGTATGAGTACGTCCCTGGTCCTTAAGACCCAGGGCGCAGGGACGTACTCATACGTCCGTGGTACTTAAGGGGTTAAACATGCTACACTTAAAAGGGTTATCTAGGAAAAAACTTTTTTAGATATATCAACTGGCTCCAGAAAGTTAAACAGAATTGTAAATTACTTCTATTGACAAATCTTAATCCTTTCAGTACTTATGAGCTGCTGAAGTTGAGTTGTTCTTTTCTGTCTAAGTGCTCTCTGATGATACCTTGGGTCTCGGGAACTGTCCAGAGTAGAAGTAAATCCCCATAGCAAACCTATTCTGCTCTGTGCAGTTCCCGAGACAGACAGAGATGTTAGCAGGGAGCACTGTTGTCAGACAGAAAAGAACAACTCAACTTCAGCAGCTGATAATTATTAAAATGATTAAGATTTTTTTTATTGAAGTAATTTACAAATCTGTTTAACTTTCTGGAGCCAATTGATATATAAAAATTATATTTTTCCTGGAATACCCCTTTAATCTAGATACAGAGGAGCAGAAGCCTGTAACAATACATACTTAAAAGGTAGTAGACAGCGGGTTCCAGAGTGGGTTTGAGGGTTTTTCGACAAAGGTTTGATTCCGAAACGCTGCGTTGGGCGTTGTCACTCTGCACTCTGGAACCAGTCTCGCCAGACCCCTCTACATCAATTGTGTAAACAATGAAAGATTGGACTGTACCATACGTTTCCGCACGGAGCCCCTTCTAATGTGCATCGGACCTCATCACGAGAAGATTGAATTTTTGGTCCTCCCCAATTGCACTTCCGAAATCCTCCTTGGACTACCCTGGCTTCAACTCCATTCCCCAACCCTGGATTGGTCCACTGGGGAGATCAAGAGTTGGGGGCCCTCTTGTTTCAAGGACTGCCTAAAACCGGTTCCCAGTACCCCTTGCCGTGACTCTGTGGTTCCCCCTGTAACCAGTCTCCCTAAGGCCTATATGGACTTTGCGGATGTTTTTTGCAAAAAACAAGCTGAGACTCTACCTCCTCACAGGCCTTATGATTGTCCTATTGACCTCCTCCCGGGCACTACTCCACCCCGGGGCAGAATCTATCCTCTGTCCGCCCCAGAGACTCTTGCTATGTCGGAGTACATCCAGGAAAATTTAAAAAAAGGCTTTATCCGTAAATCCTCCTCTCCTGCCGGAGCCGGATTTTTCTTTGTGTCCAAAAAAGATGGCTCTCTACGTCCTTGCATTGACTACCGCGGTCTTAATAAAATCACGGTAAAGAACCGCTACCCCCTACCCCTCATCTCTGAACTCTTTGATCGCCTCCAAGGTGCCCACATCTTTACCAAACTGGACTTAAGAGGTGCTTATAATCTCATCCGCATCAGAGAGGGGGATGAATGGAAAACGGCATTTAACACTAGAGATGGACACTTTGAGTATCTGGTCATGCCCTTTGGCCTGTGCAACGCCCCTGCCGTCTTCCAAGACTTTGTTAATGAAATTTTTCGTGATCTCTTATACTCCTGTGTTGTTGTATATCTGGACGATATCCTGATTTTTTCTGCCAATCTAGAAGAACACCGCCAGCATGTCCGTATGGTTCTTCAGAGACTTCGTGACAATCAACTTTATGCCAAGATAGAGAAATGTCTGTTTGAATGCCAATCTCTTCCTTTCCTAGGATACTTGGTCTCTGGCCAGGGACTACAAATGGATCCAGACAAACTCTCTGCCGTCTTAGATTGGCCACGCCCCTCCGGACTCCGTGCTATCCAACGTTTTTTGGGGTTCGCCAATTATTACAGGCAATTTATTCCACATTTTTCTACCGTTGTGGCCCCTATCGTGGCTTTAACCAAAAAAAATGCCAATCCCAAGTCTTGGCCTCCTCAAGCGGAAGACGCCTTTAAACGGCTCAAGTCTGCCTTTTCTTCGGCTCCCGTGCTCTCCAGACCTGACCCATCTAAACCCTTCCTATTGGAGGTTGATGCCTCCTCTGTAGGAGCTGGAGCGGTCCTTCTACAAAAAAATTCTTCCGGGCATGCTGTTACTTGTGGTTTTTTTTCTAGGACCTTCTCTCCGGCGGAGAGGAACTACTTCATCGGGGATCGAGAACTTCTAGCCATTAAATTAGCACTTGAGGAATGGAGGCATCTGCTGGAGGGATCAAGATTTCCAGTTATTATTTACACCGATCACAAGAACCTCTCCTATCTCCAGTCTGCCCAACGGCTGAATCCTCGCCAGGCCAGGTGGTCTCTTTTCTTTGCCCGATTTAATTTTGAAATTCACTTTCGGCCTGCCGATAAGAACATTAGGGCCGATGCTCTCTCTCGTTCCTCGGATGCCTCGGAAGTTGAACTCTCTCCGCAACACATCATTCCTCCTGACTGCCTGATTTCCACTTCTCCAGCCTCCATCAGGCAAACTCCTCCAGGAAAGACCTTCGTCTCTCCACGCCAACGCCTCGGAATCCTCAAATGGGGTCACTCCTCCCATCTCGCAGGTCATGCAGGCATCAAGAAATCTGTGCAACTCATCTCTCGCTTCTATTGGTGGCCGACTCTGGAGACGGATGTCGTGGACTTTGTGCGAGCCTGCACTGTCTGTGCCCGGGATAAGACTCCTCGCCAGAAGCCCGCTGGTTTTCTTCATCCTCTGCCTGTCCCTGAACAGCCTTGGTCTCTGATTGGTATGGATTTTATTACAGACCTACCCCCATCCCGTGGCAATACTGTTGTTTGGGTGGTCGTTGATCGATTCTCCAAGATGGCACATTTCATCCCTCTTCCTGGTCTTCCTTCAGCGCCTCAGTTGGCTAAACAATTTTTTGTACACATTTTTCGTCTTCACGGGTTGCCCACACAGATAGTCTCGGATAGAGGCGTCCAATTCGTGTCAAAATTCTGGAGGGCTCTCTGTAAACAACTCAAGATTAAATTAAACTTTTCTTCTGCATATCATCCTCAATCCAATGGACAAGTAGAAAGAATTAACCAGGTCTTGTGTGATTATTTACGACATTTTGTTTCCTCCCGCCAGGATGATTGGGCAGATCTTCTACCATGGGCCGAATTCTCGTATAACTTTAGAGTCTCTGAATCTTCCTCCAAATCCCCATTTTTCGTGGTGTACGGCCGTCACCCTCTTCCCCCCCTCCCTACTCCCTTGCCCTCTGGTTTGCCCGCTGTAGATGAAGTGACTCGTGATCTTTCCACCATATGGAAAGAGACCCAAGATTCTCTTTTACAGGCTTCATCTCGCATGAAAAAGTTTGCCGATAAGAAAAGAAGAGCTCCCCCCATTTTTGCTCCCGGAGACAAGGTATGGCTCTCCGCTAAATATGTCCGCTTTCGTGTCCCCAGTTACAAACTGGGTCCACGCTATCTTGGTCCTTTCAAAGTCTTGTGCCAAATTAATCCCGTCTCTTACAAACTTCTTCTTCCTCCTTCTCTCCATATTCCTAATGCCTTTCATGTCTCTCTTCTTAAACCACTCATCATCAACCGTTTCTCTCCCAAATTAGTTTCTCCCACTCCTGTCTCCGGTTCTTCTGACGTTTTCTCAGTGAAAGAGATACTGGCCTCCAAGACGGTCAGAGGAAAAAGGTTCTTTTTGGTGGATTGGGAGGGCTGTGGACCTGAAGAGAGATCCTGGGAACCTGAGGACAACATCCTGGACAAAAGTCTGCTCCTCAGGTTCTCAGGCTCTAAGAAGAGGGGGAGACCCAAGGGGGGGGGGTACTGTTACGCCGAGCGCTCCGGGTCCCCGCTCCTCCCCGGAGCGCTCGCTTCTCTCTCGCTACCGCAGCGCTCCGGGCAGCTCCACTGACCCGGTGCGCTGCGATACCGTCTCCAGCCGGGATGCGATTCGCGATGCGGGTAGCGCCCGCTCGCGATGCGCATCCCGGCTCCCGTACCTGACTCGCTCTCCGTCTGTCCTGTCCCGGCGCGCGCGGCCCCGCTCCCTAGGGCGCGCGCGCGCCGGGTCTCTGCGATTTAAAGGGCCACTGCGCCGCTGATTGGCGCAGTGGTTCCAATTAGTGTGTTCACCTGTGCACTCCCTATTTATACCTCACTTCCCCTTCACTCCCTCGCCGGATCTTGTTGCCATTGTGCCAGTGAAAGCGTTTCCTTGTGTGTTCCTAGCCTGTGTTCCAGACCTCCTGCCGTTGCCCCCGACTACGATCCTTGCTGCCTGCCCAGACCTTCTGCTACGTCCGACCTTGCTTCTGTCTACTCCCTTGTACCGCGCCTATCTTCAGCAGTCAGAGAGGTTGAGCCGTTGCTAGTGGATACGACCTGGTCACTACCGCCGCAGCAAGACCATCCCGCTTTGCGGCGGGCTCTGGTGAAAACCAGTAGTGACTTAGAACCGATCCACTAGCACGGTCCACGCCAATCCCTCTCTGGCACAGAGGATCCACTACCTGCCAGCCGGCATCGTGACAATTGGTCAGAATAAAAATTTAGAATACCTCCATACACCAGAATTTGAAAATATGCCAGCAAAATTTATCATAATTGTAAGTTTTACCGAAATGTCCTGTAGACAATATGCAATATTAATAATGCTAGAGAAGTCTGTAAACTTGATTCTGCTGTTTTACTATTTGGTAGTAAACATTTTGTTAAACAAAGTGAAAGAAATGTTGCCCAGCCCAGCAGCTTATCGTTTTAGATGCTTGCTTTATTGGTTAAAAGGCACACTATCACATAATGCAGATGACAGAGTGACACGTTTCGACTGACAGCTCAGTCTTAGTCATACTCAGTATGTTGGAATTACTGTCATTTCTTTGTATTACATTTTCCATAGACTTTAATGGAACATATTATGAGATTAAATAAATTCTGCTTCTTATATATATTTAACTGTAATTTCTTTGCTTTTTATTTTAAAGGGAAACTGTTAGCAAAGTGACCCCCAGTAACTAGTGGTATTGGCTGGTAGTGCGGGTGAAGCTGATTAACATGATGCTAACCTTGCCTGAATCTGTAGCTTCATTCGGCCATTATCTTCCTTTTTGTGAATATGGTAATGAGGAATAAGTGGCACGGGCATAGTTATGAGCTTGCCTTCGGGCACTGTGAGGTCAGCCATGCAAATGAATAATGATTTCCTCCCTCTGCCTCTCTTCTCCTCCCCGCTTTGCAAACGTGTCTTCTGCACATGTGTCGCTTTCTGGGTACACCTGAAAGCGGCCTTGGTGCAGTTTAAGTCCAGCGGCGGCAGCCAAATTTGAGAGTAAGCGGCACATGCGCAGAAGACATGTTTGCAGAGCGGGGAGGAGGGGAGAAGAGGAGGGAGGGAATGAATATTCATTAGCCAGGTCAACTTCACTGTGCCCGAAGGCAAGCTCATAACCCCGTTCATGCCACTTGTTCTTCAGTACTATATTCACAAAAAGGAAGAAAACTGCCCAACGAAGCAATGGATCCGGGTAAGGTTAGCATCATTTTAATCAGCGTCACCCACACTAGTACCACTGGTTGGTGCGGGTGACTTTGAATAAAGTTTTCCTTTAAAGTATGTAAACCCAGCCAAAAGCTTCAAGAATGCTGATGATAAATAAAATTATATATGTATATATACAAAGTATTGTATATATACAAATAAGGCTTAAAAGTCCAGGGGGTGTTCCCTAGTATAACAAGTGCCAAGGAAATTCCAGCCCATCCTCTCTTTATCTAGTGGTCATCCACCAAATAGGATAGGCACATAAAAGTTGACCGTGGGCAGTAATAAAAAGGACATGGGTTGGACTTATCTGGGCTCTTGCCATGCTGGAGAATGCCTCCTGGGCTTATGAGCCTAATGTGCCTACTAACAACAAGGTTTATATCTTTGTACTTGCCTGCTTTCTCATAGTTTTGGCACAGATTTTAGAAAAACATATTGATAGTCATGGCAAAACTGATGTGTCAGTGTACCCTAAGAAGACTAGTCAAAGTCAACTGTTGTTACAGGGCACTATCAGTCTCTGTGCCTTGGGTGGCACCAGCTGAAAATGCTGTATATATACAAATGAGGAAACAGCTAAACATCCGGCACAGCTAAGAAAACATGTGAGCAGCTATTCAAGACATCTAAGCAGCAGCGACCAGCAGTGCTACTCTGGATATACTGTTCTGTGATGTTTGCTAGGTCCCAACCCCCCCCCATTCCATGTTGCTTCCAGATTTTCTCATAGTTATCTGGCAGAGGTAGCAGCATCTATCTACATGTGCGGGAAAAAAATGATGAAGTAGTTTAGTGCCACCCCCTCCCTCCTGCCTTTCTTGGCACCAGCACTTATGTGCCTTATCATAAATATGGTCCTACGTGTTGCTACATTAGTAATATACCCTCTCAAACGCTATGAAAAATATATGAAATTTATAGTGTTTTAGTCTAAATGCTGAAAAAGAAGCATGTGTGAAGGTGGCCCCAAGGAGATGTATGAATTATCTTAAAATGAAAATAGCGTTTCAACATCTTTATATGCTTTGTGAGAAGGTTTACAGATCTGTTCAATATGACTTTGACACTGACAAGTTTTTCACTTGGTATAGCAATGGATTTCATTCATTTCTGCATTATTCTAATGTATTCATTGCAGGCGAGCTGCGGTAAACACGTGTAGTTTACTACTAACTGCAAGGCTTGTACACTGCTCAAAAAAGTAAAGGGAACACTTAAACAACACAATGTAACTCCAAGTCAATCACACTTCTGTGAAATCACACTGTCCACTCAGGAAGCAACACTGATTGACAATCAATTTCACATGCTGTTGTGCAAATGGAAAAGACAACAGGTGGAAATTATAGACAATGAGCAAGACACCCCAATAAAGGAGTGGTTCTGCAGGTGGTGACCACAGACCACTTCTCAGTTCCTATGCTTCCTGGCTGATGTTTTGGTCACTTTTGAATGCTGGCGGTGCTTTCACTCTAGTAGTAGCATGAGACGGAGTCTACAACCCACACAAATGGCTCAGGTAGTGCAGCTCATCCAGAATGGCACATCCATGTGAGCTGTGGCAAGAAGGTTTGCTGTGTTGTATCCAGAGCATGGAGGTACTACCAGTAGACAGATCAGTACATCAGGAGATGTGGAGGAGGCTGTAGGAGTGCAACAACCCAGCAGCAGGATCGCTATCTCTGCCTTTGTGCAAGGAGGAGCCATAGGAGCACTGCCAGAGCCTTGGACTGCCAGAGACTCCATGAGGGTGGTAGGAGGACACAACGTCCACAGGTGGGGGTTGTGCTTTAAGCCCAACACTGTTTCGGAATGTTTGCCAGAGAACACCAAGATTGGCAAATTTGCCACTGGCACCCTGTGCTCTTCACAGATGAAAGCAGGTTCACACTGAGCACATGTGACAGACGTGACAGAGTCTGGAGACGCCATGGAGAATGTTCTGCTGCCTGCAACATTCTCCAGTATGACCGGTTTGGCGGTGGGTCAGTAATGGTGTGGGGTGGCATTTCTTTGGGGGCTGCACAGCCCTCCATGTGCTTGCCATTAGGTAACGAGATGAGATCTTCAGACCTCTTGTGAGACCATATGCTGGTGCGGCTGGTTCCTCCTAATGCGGCTGGTGTGGCTGGTTCCTCCTAATGCAAGACAATATTAGACCTCATGTGGCTATAGTGTGTCAGCAGTTCCTGCAAGAGCAAGGCATTGATGCCATGGACTGTCCCAGACCTTAATCCGATTGAGCACATCTGGGACATCATGTATTGCTCCATCCACCTACCACAGACTGTCCAGAAGTTGGCAGATGCTTTAGTCCAGGTCTGGGAGGACATCCCTCCAGAGACCATCCCCACCTCAACAGGAGCAAGCCCAGGCATTGTAGGGAGGTCATACAGGCACGTGGAGGCCACACACATTTCTGAGCCTCATTTTGACTTGTTTTAAGGACATTACATCAAAGTTGGATCAGCCTGTAGTGTGGTTTTCCACTTTGATTTTGAGTGTGATTCCATATCCAGACCTCCATGGGTTGATAAATTTGATTTCCATTGATAATTTTTGTGTGATATTATTGTCAGCACATTCAGCTATGTAAAGATTAAAGTATTTCATACGATTAGTCCATTCATTCAGATCTTGGATGTGTTATCTTGGTGTTCCTTTATTTTTTTGAGCATTGTACTTGCTATGGTGCTTAGTTGCAAGTACAGGTGAAACAAGGCAGCGGTAATCCATACATTGTTACTGAGGCTCAGGCTCAACACATTCAGGCATCCTTAAATATTAACTTTGTAAGAAATGGAGCTAGAAGAAAGTCTTACATAAAAGTTACCGGAAATGAAGGAGAAATATGGAAGTGATAAAAATATGTTGTTGTCCTGCAACACAGAAATAAACAAAGCAGTTAGCCTACATGTTAGAGCAAGGAACTCTCCTCCGGCAATTTCATGAACCTTTCACTACTAATATTTGCACACAATGACATAAACAACCCTTGACATATAAATACGCAAAGCAACATCCCTCACAGTAAGATGTAGGTATCCCCTTAGCTCACAAGTACTGTATAAAATATATTAAAACTAATTCACTGGTTCCACTTATAATAATACATATTATTTACAATTTATTTAGCAATAAAATGAATTTAAGAAAATAAAAATGCATTGGAAATGTTATGTATAAGATATTTCTCTTTGCATTATATAAGACTAATAGAGGAGGGTCTATTTAGCATTTTAAGGCTTAAAGAGTACCTGTCACCCAAACTTTTTTCTAAACTAACTCAGGCTATGTTCCCAAAATACTGCTAACACCCCTCCTACAAACCATTCAAAATGGTTACAGCTTTAAAAAGCTCTGTATCATTCCTTTCTTCTTGCTCACATAGTGCAATCTTCCAGCAGGAGAAAGTGGGCATTCCCCAGCAGTCATGGCATCACTGAAGCCTGCCTGGGGGACCACTTCTGCCCTCACATCTTTGCAGCGCTGTTATGAATAGAAGACCTCAGGCCCTGTGCAACTTTCAGTGAGGCTCTGTGCATGTTTCTGTGAGGCTCTGTGCAGATGTCAATCAAGCTCAGTGCAGAGAATCACTTCCTGAGTTTGGTCTCCTGACAGGCCAGGAGGAGACCAAACTCACTGTATTAATTGTGGCAGGGAACAGACCAGAGCCACCTAGTGGTCGTTTTTTCTATTATTTTTTAAACATATTTATGTTGACAATTTTAACCCCTTAAGGACCACAGGTTTTTCCGTTTTTGCACTTTCGTTTTTTCCTCCCCACCTTTTAAAAATCATAACCCTTTCAATTTTGCACCTAAAAATCCATATGATGGCTAATTTTTTGCACCACCAATTCTACTTTGCAGTGACATCAGTCATTTTACCCAAAAATCTACGGTGAAACGGAAAAAAAATCATTGTGCGACGAAATTGAAGAAAAAAAGTCATTTTGGGGGGCTTCCGTTTCTACGCAGTACATTTTTCGGTAAAAATTACACCATATCTTTATTATGTAGGTTCATACGATTAAAATGATACCCTACTTATATAGGTTTGATTTGGTCGTACTTTTGGAAAAAATCAGAACTACGTGCACAAAAATGTATACTGTCACGATGCCGGCTGGCAGGAGGTGGATCCTCTGTGCCAGAGAGGGATAGCGAGGACCGTGCTAGTGGACCGGTTCTAAGACACTACAGGTTTTCACCAGAGCCCGCCGCAAAGCGGGATGGTCTTGCTGCGGCGGTAGTGACCAGGTCGTATCCACTAGCAACGGCTCACCTCTCTGGCTGCTGAAGATAGGCGAGGTACAAGGGAGTAGGCAGAAGCAAAGTCGGACGTAGCAGAAGGTCGGGGGCAGGCGGCAAGGTTCGTAGTCAGGGGAGATAGCAAAGTTCTGGTACACAGGGTATAAACACACAAAAACGCTTTCACTAGGCTCAAGGGCAACAAGATCCGGCAAGGGAGTGCAAGGGAGGAGACTAGATATAGCCAGGGAACAGGTGGGAACCAATTAAGCTAATTGGGCCAGGCACCAATCATTGGTGCACTGGCCCTTTAAGTCTCAGGGAGCTGGCGCGCGCGCGCCCTAGAGAGCGGAGCCGCGCGCGCCAGCACATGACAGCAGGGGACGGGAACGGGTAAGTGACCTGGGATGCGATTCGCGAGCGGGCGCGTCCCGCTGTGCGAATCGCATCCCCAACGGCCATGACAGAGCAGCGCTCCCGGTCAGCGGGACTGACCGGGGAGCTGCAGGGAAAGAGACGCCGTGAGCGCTCCGGGGAGGAGCGGGGACCCGGAGCGCTAGGCGTAACAGTACCCCCCCCCTTAGGTCTCCCCTTCTCTTTATCGGGTAACTGCCTCCCCTGGGATGAGGACACCGGGAAAGGATGGAGGGATTCCTCAACGGCAGGCAGAACCGCAGGAGTAGGAATGGGGAGAGAGGGCAGAGGGCGGGACCTGGCACGGGGCAGTGTGACACCAGGACGAGGGCCATGAGGGGACACAGAAGCTTGCCTGATGGAACTGGGAGGGGGGGAGGGGCATTTCCTGTGGCAGGCAGAGTCCTTAATGACCTTAGGGGGACCAGATACAGGAGGAACCACAGAGTTACGGCAAGGGTTACTGGGAACCGGTTTTAGACAGTTCTTGGAACAAGAGGACCCCCAACTCTTGATCTCCCCAGTGGACCAATCCAGGGTTGGGGAATTAAGTTGAAGCCAGGGAAGTCCAAGGAGAATTTCCGAGGTGCAATTGGGGAGGACCAAAAGTTCAATCCTCTCGTGGTGAGATCCGATGCTCATAAGAAGGGGCTCCGTGCGGAAACGTATGGTACAGTCCAACCTGGCTCCGTTGACCGCGGAAATGTGGAGTGGCTTGACAAGACGGGTCACCGGAATGCGGAATTTATTGACAAAGGACTCCTGAATAAAATTCCCAGAAGCTCCAGAGTCCAGGCAGGCCACGGCTGAGAGGGGAGAACTGGCTGAAGTGGAAATCCGAACAGGTACCGTGAGACGTGGAGAGGCCGACTTGGCATCAAGAGACGCCACACCCACGAGAGCTGAGTGCGAGCGTGCGATTCCCAGACGAGGAGGACGGATTGGGCAATCCACCAAAAAATGTTCAGTACTGGCACAGTACAGACAAAGATTCTCTTCCTTACGACGATTCCTCTCTTCCAGGGTCAGGCGAGACCGATCCACTTGCATGGCCTCCTCGGCGGGAGGCCTAGGCGCAGATTGCAGTGGAGACTGTGGGAGAGGTGTCCAGAGATCAAAGTCCTTTTCCTGGCGGAGCTCTTGATGCCTCTCAGAAAAACGCATGTCAATGCGAGTGGCTAGATGAATGAGTTCATGCAGGTTAGCAGGAGTCTCTCGTGCGGCCAGAACATCCTTAATGTTGCTGGATAGGCCTTTTTTAAAGGTCGCGCAGAGAGCCTCATTATTCCAGGATAGTTCAGAAGCAAGAGTACGGAATTGTATGGCGTACTCGCCAACGGAGGAATTACCCTGGACCAGGTTCAGCAGGGCAGTCTCAGCAGAAGAGGCTCGGGCAGGTTCCTCAAAGACACTTCGAATTTCCGAGAAGAAGGAGTGTACAGAGGCAGTGACGGGGTCATCGCGGTCCCAGAGCGGTGTGGCCCATGACAGGGCTTTTCCAGACAGAAGGCTGACTACGAAAGCCACCTTAGACCTTTCAGTAGGAAACTGATCCGACATCATCTCCAGATGCAGGGAACATTGAGAAAGAAAGCCACGGCAAAACTTAGAGTCCCCATTAAATTTGTCCGGCAAGGACAGGCGGAGGCTAGGAGTGGCCACTCGCTGCGGAAGAGGTGCAGGAGCTGGCGGAGGAGATGGTTGCTGCTGCTGTAGCTGAGACTGAATCTGCTGTAGCTGCGACTGGAGTTGCTGAGTCATGGTGGTCAAGTACGACAGCTGGTGATCTTGTTGGGCAATCTGTCGGGCTTGCTGGGCGACCAGTGTGGGGAGGTCGGCGACAACAGGCAGAGGAACTTCAGCGGGATCCATGGCCGGATCTACTGTCACGATGCCGGCTGGCAGGAGGTGGATCCTCTGTGCCAGAGAGGGATAGCGAGGACCGTGCTAGTGGACCGGTTCTAAGACACTACAGGTTTTCACCAGAGCCCGCCGCAAAGCGGGATGGTCTTGCTGCGGCGGTAGTGACCAGGTCGTATCCACTAGCAACGGCTCACCTCTCTGGCTGCTGAAGATAGGCGAGGTACAAGGGAGTAGGCAGAAGCAAAGTCGGACGTAGCAGAAGGTCGGGGGCAGGCGGCAAGGTTCGTAGTCAGGGGAGATAGCAAAGTTCTGGTACACAGGGTATAAACACACAAAAACGCTTTCACTAGGCTCAAGGGCAACAAGATCCGGCAAGGGAGTGCAAGGGAGGAGACTAGATATAGCCAGGGAACAGGTGGGAACCAATTAAGCTAATTGGGCCAGGCACCAATCATTGGTGCACTGGCCCTTTAAGTCTCAGGGAGCTGGCGCGCGCGCGCCCTAGAGAGCGGAGCCGCGCGCGCCAGCACATGACAGCAGGGGACGGGAACGGGTAAGTGACCTGGGATGCGATTCGCGAGCGGGCGCGTCCCGCTGTGCGAATCGCATCCCCAACGGCCATGACAGAGCAGCGCTCCCGGTCAGCGGGACTGACCGGGGAGCTGCAGGGAAAGAGACGCCGTGAGCGCTCCGGGGAGGAGCGGGGACCCGGAGCGCTAGGCGTAACATATACGTTTAAAATTGTCATTTTCTGACCCCTATAACTTTTTTATTTTACCGCAAATGGGGCGGTATGAGGGCTCATGTTTTGCGTACCGTGATTTGAAGTTTTTAGCGGTACCATTTTTGTATTAATCAGACTTTTTGATCGCTTTTTATTCATTTTTTCATTATATAAAAAGTGCCCAAAATTACATTATTTAGGATTTTGGAATTTTTTTGCGCATACACTATTGAATGTGTGGTTTAATTAATGATATATTTTTATAGTTCTGACATTTCCGCATGCGGCGATAACACATATGTTTATATTTATTTTTATTTACATGTTTGTTTGTTTTTATGGGAAAAGGGGGGTGATTTTTGAACACCGTATTTAAAGGGTTAATAGCGTGCAGCACCGCAATCGCTGCTGTGCGCTATTAGCCCCAGGTCCCGGCTTCAGTTACATGCCGGGACCGACCCGATATGACACGGGGTCACTGCATGACCCCGCGTGATATCGCTGGAGCCGGCCAAGGACGTAAATACGCGTCCTTGGTCTTTAAGGGGTTAAAAGCAAGTGAATGCGAAAATGTCTGCTAATTACACAAGGAACACTATATTAAAAGTTTTATTTGGTGACAGGTACTCTTTAAACCACATGACTAGTTTGGCTTTTCTGTTCTTTGATATGTCCAGCTGTACTTTTGTTTCCTCTGTAAGGCAAATAGGAAATGCATAAAAAATACATAGTTCACTTAAAATGGGAGGTGCACTCCTGTCAGTGGGCTCGCCTAATCCATCTAAAAAATAACCAGTAGTCAACATGAAAGAAGAGCTGCAGCCATTTGTAATCCCATACTGTAATGCAACCTTTTGGATCTAAGAGTCTTTGGGGGAGATTTATCATTGCTTTTAGAGCATTTTTTTGTCTATGTTTTGGCGCAGTTCAGGCATATTTTGAGACTTTTATGCGTCTTTTGATATAGACAGTTTCCTTCTTTTTGCCTACCCGTAGAACTTTTTCTTTTTGACCATGCAGTGGTCACGTATTTATCATTTGCGACTTTTGTCAAAAGTCACTATTTTGTGCGCAAAGGTACTTTTTTAGGCGCAAAGCTACACCACCTACCAGTAGGCGTGATAATAATTTCTACCTTCAGCCTGGACAACAGCATCCCACTCCCCTTCTATGACACCCACTCAGGAGCTGAGCGCGGGTCATAGCTGGGTGGTCCTGGTGTCTATCTGCCAACAGGACCCATCTCTTATGCCAGACATCATCGATCACGGTGATGCCCGGCTTTAAACCCTTAGACACCACAATCAATTTTGATTGGAGCCTCTAAAATGCAAGTAAAAATGTCCCGGCAGCTCTGTGAACGTAAGTAAAAACACCTAACCTGCCAAATTCAGGGCCCGGGAAAGTGTCTACTTCCCTCCCTCACAAGTGTCTAGACAAAGTGTATGTGGTAGAGTTTTTCCCACCACAGCAGAGCTGCGCAAAATTCATCATCCTGCTGCATCTTCTTGATAAATAAGATGCACGCTAGTCAAACCCACCACCCAAATAAACGTGGGAAAATAGCTCTACCGTAGACATTTTTTGGTAAATCTGGGCCTTTGTCTCTAAATAAGATGAAACACAATCTACTAAGAGAGTGGTATCTCTCCTCCCATATTATCTGTAGAATTGTATAGCATTCATGATGAATAAGAAGGATCCATTTTGATCTATGTTTAATGGATCAAAATGATCTCTTTGACTTTTTACTAGCATAGCAGCAGAGTGACAGAAACCCAGTAAAACAGAGCCTCAGTCATGCATCATAACTCAGCAAGAAGACTACAGCATTGTAAATTCAATCATTTCTTCACAGATAAGGGTACAAAATGTTGGCTTGATAATAGGTACCTAACTCATCAGGAGATTGTGTGGTTACAGCCTAATATTTTTGGATAGTGTTTATATTGTACGTTCACAAACACCACTCAAAAACTGGGCAGGAGACAAGAATTATATCAAGCACAATGTCACTGCATGTGATCATATGCTCTGTGAAGAATAACAGTAATATTACATTTAAAATAGTAGGGGGAAAAGAAATACACTCATATATGTCAGGATATACACTAATCACATAGCCAGGGTCAACTATAGGGTCTTAAAAGAATACCCACCTCCTCAAAAAGAATTTGCATATGTAGTTATCAAATAATACCATTATACCAGGACCAAATATTACTGCCATGCAGTGATTATATATTAGCTCTATACTGTTACTGGATAAAGCAAAACATGCAAATACCAATATTAGCAATGATACCACAAAAAAAAAAAAAAATATTAAAATAATACCTCCTTATGGTGACCACTACAATTACCCCTACATAATGATTAAGTAATATTACCATACTGTTACTGACTATAAGCTGCTACAAAAGACCAATATTACCATTATACTAGAATTGCACAGGCATTCTGCAAGCCATATAAGTGAATACTTCGGGGAAAAAATTTTTTCAAATCAACTGGTGCCAGAAAGTTAAAAAGATTTGTAAATTACTTCTATTTAAAAAGTCAAGCCTTCCAGTAGTTATCAGCTGCTGTATGCTACAGAGGAAGTTGTATAGTTCTTTTCTGTCTGACCACAGTACTCTCTGCTGTCACCTCTGTCCGTGTCAGGAACTGTCCAGAGCAGGAGCAAATGCCCAAAGCACACCTCTTCTACTCTGTACAGTTCCTGACACGGACTAAGGTGGCAGCAGGGAGCACTGTGGCCAGACTGGAAAGAACTACACAACTTCCTGTGGAACATAAAGTAGCTGGTAAGTACTGGAAGGATTAAAACTTTTAAATCGAAGTAATTTACAATTCTGTATAACCTTCTGGCATTAGTTGATCTGAAAACACTTGGTTTCCTCCAAAGTACCCCTTTAAATCTAATAGCTTACAGGTGATGTTTTCTTAAATTGTAATCATTTACTTTTCTCTTCTTTTCTATCGGACCGAAACCACAAGAACTTTTTCCAGTTTGTTGCCCTTTCGTTCCTTACTTTCCTGTATCCTCCCTACCATTTCCTAAATGACACAAATTCCCCATACGGATGTCACCCATAATTCTGTGCCTTATTCTCTTAGAAATCATTCCCAGGAACTCTACGATGATATAGTGTATATTTCTGGTTTCAGCCTAGTATATGGATGCCGGCTTCTAAGGAACCATTAAACTTATAGGGGGAGATTGATCAAAACTTATTCAGAGGAAAAGTTGATCAGTTGCCCATAGTAACCAATCCGATTGCTTCTTTCATTGTTCAAAGGCTTTGTTATAAATAAAAGAAGTAATCTGAATGGTTGCTATGGGTGACTGGCCGACTTCTCCTTTGCACAAGTTTTGATGAATCTCCCTCAAATTTCCTATGTTATCAATGCACACATTTGCAGCAGTGACCAGGAATCCTTTTCTTCAATTTTTTTGGTGCGGGCGGCAGGGGTCATGATGTCACGGGCATGTCGTCTAGTGACATCACGCCACAGCCCTCATTGCAAGTCTATGAGAGGAGGCGTGGTGGCCGTTATACCCCCTCTCATAGACTTGCTTTGAGGTGGTGTGATGTGATGTCATGAGGGGGGTGTGACCGTGACATCACAACCCCTGCCGTCCACACCCAGCATTCTAACTGGGTGACTGGTGCTGCACAGAGATCGTGGGGTCTCAGCTGCAGGACCCCCGCAATCAGACATCTTATCCCCAATAATTTGGATTACTCTTTTAAGGGAGACTGTTTCAGGTGTATTTAGGCCCTATTTGCATATAGGTTCCTGATGTATCTCAGGATTTCATGTGTAATTCTTAGAGAATCATACTGTCACTTTATATATTACTTTACAGGTTGCATGTACCTCATTCAGCCCTGCTCATGCTGGCATCAGAGCTTCTGTTTCCTACAGGTTCCATGACAGAGCAATTGGTCCATTGTTCCCCCCATGGACTTATTATGGGCCGACAGATTTGTCTGTTGGAAAATAATAAACAGAAATGTGTACTGCGCCTTAGGCTCTATTCAGATGTGCAATAGCTCTTTTCTGTCAGGCTTATATTGATTTTTGATGGTCAGAATAGTGTAGCACGCTGAATTATTCCATCTGTAAAAAAAAAATGACAGCTGACAAACTGAATATAACACATCTATAATATATCCTGTGTGGACAGATCCTCAGATTGTTTACATTATTGTCATGGCTTTCACCCTTAACATGTAACATGTCCCATTAATGAGGTTGTCCAGCTAAAAAATTATTAAGAACTACGCTTAGGCTGGCTGATAAAATGAAAAAAAAAAAAAAAAAAACTCAAAGCAAGTTCATTTGAGCCCAGAGCTGCAATATTGGTCAGTATTGCCGAAATATATGTAAGAGGATTCCTGATTGTTGACAATCCCTCCAAGTATGATGTGAACAGGTGGAGAACTTTTTGGAGAGTTTATGTGGAGTATTACATCAGTGGAAGAGTCATTTATAATAAATATTTTATTATGGTTGTAACTCATGTTTCAAAATATTGTTGGTATCTAAACTGAAATAACTGATCAGTAGTGTTGAGCGGCATAGGCCATATTCGAATTCGCGAATATTCGCGAATATATGGACGAATATTCATCATATATTCGCGAATATGCGCATATTCCTTATATTCTCGTTTTATTTTCGCATATGCGAACATTCGCGTATACGAAAATTAACGTATGTGAATATTAACATATACAAAATTAGCATACGCGAAAATTAACATATGTGAATATTAACATATGCAAAATTCGCATATGCGAAACTTTGCATATGCTAATTTTCGCATATGCGAAGTTTCGCACGCCAGTCTCACACAGTAGTATTACAGCCTTCTTTACACCACACAAGCTGGAAGCAGAGAGGGGTGATCACTGTGATGTGTACTGTGAAATAAAAAACAAAAACAAAAAAACAACGAATATTCGTAATTACGAATATATAGCGCTATATTCGTGAAATTCGCGAATTCGCGAATATGCGATATTCGCGAATAATATTCGAATTGCGAATATTCGTGAGCAACACTACTGATCAGCCTCACTCCACTCAGAATCCGCACTCCGAGCAATCCACCCTTCCTCCAATACCCAAGGAGGGAAAAATAGCAAAATAGGAAAATAATATTAGTGGAGCTCAAGGATAACTGGACATAAGAAATTAATAATAAATCAAATAATCAATGAATAATCAATCCAATTCTTAGAAAGATTACACCAGTCAGAATATCATTAGAATCCACCTCCCCCAGGGCCATTCACTTAATAAATGACAATAAAATATACACTATAATAAAAGACAATAAAATTATGGATATACTATATACATATAACTGCCTATGGTACCATAAAATATGCACATATATTGCTAATGTCGCAATAAGTATATTAATGTAAACCACTAGCTGATACTGTATACTGCAGCAGAGTCGCAGTTCTCAATTGTAATATGATAATGCTGTGTTTTCTAAAGAGAAACTTCTGTCTTGTACTAGTACAATAGTCTACTTAATGCTCCGTAGCTAAAAGAGTTTGTATAAACAGAAGTAGATATAGCGAGCTTTGAGTGTCAGTATTCATCAATGTGCCAGCAAGATCTCAGTATGATGTACCTCTCAACCTCTGACGTGCAGTCAGTGGGAAAGCCGAATGGAGCTCCAGCCTTTTCAATAGGATCGTTGCAGACCGGCTGAGTAGACGAGCTCCTAGTTGTGGATTAATGTCCCGATGGTATCCGCACACCACATGGGTAGAGGGTCAGCTCACTCACTACCCCTGTGCTGTGCGGATACCATCAGGATACCAGCAATATATTTGCACATTTTATGGTACCGTAGGCAGTTATACTGTATGTATATAGTATATCCATAATTTTATTGTCATTTATTATAGTGTAAAGGTGAAGGCCACACCCACAAGGGCGGTGGAGGTGGCTTCTAATTATATTGTGACTGGTGTAATATTTCTAATAAACCATATTTGATTTATTATTAATTTCTTATGTCCAGTTATCCTTGAGCTCCCCTCATTTTATTTTCCTATTATGGACATCTGATAAAGAATTATGGGCATCAGAATACTTGCCCATTTTCTCTTTAATATGGTAAACTCGAGAGTCCAATTGTCCATATGTGCTGTGAGAGAGTATATGAGAGACACCATGTCACTTTGAATAGAAGCCTTGACTGTTAGGAGCATGTCGTTCATAAGGGAGATCAAAAGTGTGTTGGAAGACAATGGTTTATGGGTACTACAGAGTTGTTTTGGTCTTCAAATAGAGTACCCTTAGACACCATTTCTTGTTCAAGGGACAGATAAAAGAGAGTTTTTGTTTGGCCTGGATCCTAGTTGTAGTGGAGAGCCTTTTCTCTGTTTGCGGAGTGATGGTCTACATGAGGTTTTTTGGGCAGAAGAGATACTTGTAGAAGATTGAAGACTGCTATTGGACTGCAGTAGTAGGTATAAAATCAGCCAGACCAAGTGGCAAGTTTATAACATGTAACAATATAAATTTGGTTTCTTGCTTTAAACAGCAATAGAGATTGAAAATTATAGACACGATGTACAATTCATCTTATTCCTTCTTCTATAGCCCATAGCTATACAGCAGGTTGATTTCCTTGCATGTTGGAAATTAGAGTCATCATTTAGGTACATTGATTGTTTACATCACTTTTAGGGTCCTTGTTCAGCTTCTTTTTACAAACTTAGATTTGCTGTGAGACTGCAGAGATGGAACAGAAGTGGCATTTAGCTGTCTTTAAGGACTGTCGAGGGAAAAATGAGAATAATAATAACTTCCCAATGGTATGAGGTGTAACAAGGTGAAAGTACCTATAGCAGTGGGAAAATTGCTAAGAAATACCACATATTCTACACTCTCTGGTAAACAAAATGGATGCAGTCTCATAAGCTGAAATGTCCTTTAGGCTACATTCACACATCATAAAATTTATATCAAAATACTTCAGTAAAATAGGAATAAAGTATGTCTGTATTTTAATCTAGGGGTGTGCAAAATGAAAGTCTTTGGGAAAAGTGCACACACTGTTAAAAGTCACAAATTTCCACGCTGACATTATAAACAGTGTGCGCGCTGACAATTACTTTTCCCATGGACTTTCATGGTGCACATCAGATTAAAAGTATGGACTTACATTTTCATATGACTAAATGATAGCACTACGTTTTAAAATATATAGTTATTAAAAAAAGATTCCATTTTATCTTAAAAAAATTCTTTAAAATTGTCACCACTAGGAGTAGTCTATCTTCCACCACTTCATCGACTTTGTATTTTACAGCACTTTGGATACTGGCTGCAAGGCAAGCTGGTACCGTGTATAGGAGATCTGTGCCGTGCAGGTTCCTCTCTAGGCTTGCTCCGGACAGACTGCTCTTCAGTGTGTGATTGTCATTGATTGGCTAAGGCACACACATCTCCCTCATCCATAGTCACTGTTTCTCTAACTGTGTGACCTGCTCATCTCTCTCGGCAGCTCAGAGCTGCAGCTAAAGGAGCATGAAGGCACAGTTATCAGAAGAATATCTAAACATGATGGCTCTGATTTACTAAGTGTGGAGTGTAGTTTTCTTTGTGGGTTTTAATTCCCTACAATGTTTTCCACTGTATTTAATAAGGTTTCCCTACATTTTGCTTTTTTGTTTTTTGTTTTACACATGCTCTGATCTGTTGGGTTTCCTCAGCTCAAATCCACCACATTTTCTATGGAAACCTTAGTAAATATGTAGTTTTTTTGTAAAAAACAGTTTTTTGAAAATGTCGGTGACCACGACCACTTTCCCTCACCTACACCCACACTCCTTTTTTGGGGGTTTTCTCAGCAAAATAGAGAGTTAATCACGTTTTTATTAAATTTTGGAGCAAATTCTGGTGCGGACAGAATTTCTGATGCAATGCACCAGAATCTGGTGCACAACCAGACAAAACATGTCGGGTTTACAACAGTAAATCAGGGTATCATCTATGATACTGCCTGCAGCCTAGTATGCATGATACTGACTTTACAACAGTGCATCTAAGTATATTATATGTGATACTGCCTGCAGCTTTTTATGTATGAGACTGCAAGCTGTATTTGTAAAACACTGTGTAAGAACAGCTGCTCTGCCATTCATGAGTCTGAGAAAGCTGGGTGACATACATAGTCATATAGAACAGATGGAAATGTTTGCATAATAATAAACTACTGTACTTTAATCACTAAACCTTTCCACTAATTTATGAAGATCTATTTTTATTTTTTACATATTTTACCCTGTTAGAAACTCACCATAGTGTCTTAAGTATACTGCAGGCAAACTCCAATAATCCTCCTCTCTGTGTTACATGGGCAGCATGAAAACAGAGAGGAAGGGGTTACAGAGCAGCCTGCAGTGATTGGATGACTGACCAGGCCCTCTCCCCAGTGACTCAGAGCAGACATAGGGAGGAAGATGAGTCATGTAGAGTTAGGGCAAGAGACGGACACACCCCTCCACCAAGTGAGCAACAGATAGAAGGTATTTGTGAGAGAAATATAGGTGCTAGACACCTTAAAATTATATTGACATGATCAGGATTTGGTACTGAGTTACATATAACTTTATTTATATAATGGGGCCGCTTCAATTTATTTCTATTTTATGAACATATTTTGCCAGTAATTTTACACTGTGTAAACATAGCCTAAGACTGCAAAAGCTTTAGCAGATGTATACACATTTTGCATAAACTAGCCTCTTAAAACTATGAATATTCTGGTGCATATGCCTCTGTACATTTTGAAATGCAAACATATACTGTATAACACCGATGTATGATGCAAACATGATGTGATTTCAGCATAAGTGATCATTAAAAAAAGGCTGGTTGAAGTGGCTACATAGCTGCTGAGGGGCAGGAGGGGGCAAGGAAGCAGATGAGGCAAGGGAGCAGATGAGAAACAAGAAGATGAGATGCTTTATCATGATGCACAACTCTAAGAACATGGATTGATTTCTAGCTATGGATCTCCCTAACAGAGAACTGTGCAACTGTGCATGAAGCAGGGATGAACTTCTTCAAAAATATAATGTTTCGTATTGGCTTAAAAAAAACTCTCAGGTCCCTAGGGCCTCTTTGTTTTATACAGTAAGTAAAAAGTAGCCAAGAAAATATAAATAATGCACATTTTAGACAATATCTTCATGGCAACAGTGATGATGAACTTTATTTCTTTTTCTATCTTTATTTTTAAATACCAATTATTTAAAGCATAATAATAATAATTATTATCTATCTATCTAACTATATATATATATATATATATATATATATATATATATATATATTGTATTCTTTTGTTTATCACTCAGGCTTACTTGGCTTTGGAGAATTTCAAGACATTTTCATACACACCTCTTCGTGTGACAAGTGTTTAGGTTAATAACAAAGAACTAAACCCACCTACTTGTTCTGTTGTATAGAAAGCAGGATGCTACTTAACATTAGGCAGCAGTGTCAACTAGTGAGTCACAGCTCCTACACAAACAATGAAGCACAAGCCGTTAGCTGAAATGATTAATACGTAGGTTAATACACATTTCATCTCATGCATATCAAGTCGAATGCCCCTTGCTGATGCTCCATCAGTTTTACAACACATGCAAATGGCTATACTATGGGTCTGTGGTTTAGTGCCAGCAGCAGGACTTGATCCTGTCCTTGGAGATTAGGAAATTTGGGAGAGTCTTTTGTGATCTCCCATAATGGGATCTAATCCTATCCTTGGCAATAAATACGTGGCTCACACCCATAATCATAGGATGAAAATTTGCATGAGCTGTAAGGGTCTATTCACATGTGGCAGACATTTTCTGCCACAGGAAAGAAAATCTTGTTGGCTATAAACACAATGGACAAATAATTCCTTTATATACCTCTACCATTCATTTCTAGATCAGTGATTATTTTCCCATAGTTGATGTTTTTGGAATCTGTGAATGCTTGGCATACTTAAAGCAAGTCCCTTATCCACTGGCTAAGGGATAAATATCGGATCATTCGGGGTCTGACCACTAGGACCCTTTGCAATCTCTAGAATGGGGCCTTGACTCTCCACCAGAATGAACTGGTGGGGTCTGCACAAGTTCCATTTATTGTCCATGGGAGCACCAGAGATAACCAAGTAAAGTAATTGGGTATCTTCAGCGCTCACATAGACAATGGATGGAGCATGTGCCAAGCTCAAGGATCCATGTGGCTGGGAGAGGCAGGGACTGAGTGAACAACAGTTCAGTGTACAGACAGCAATTATATAACAGGTACAGGTATAATATCATATATGCTACAAGATTAGAACATTTATTACAAGTTATACCATGTTTAATATGTTTTACATCTAAGCTGCAATCTTGTAAACACTTTATAAACAACAATGACCTATTAGAAATGTCCAGTTTTATTATAACTTTTGATGGTTACAGAACCGGAGTGAAGCAATGTTTTTTGTTTGTTGACAAGTTAGTATTGTTGTTTATAATATCACCATACAATGCAATATCAACAATGTATTGTTTGGTTATTTGTTTGCCCTTACGAGATCCAGAATGTCTATGGATTCTTATCTTTGAGAAGGTATAATTATATAGTTTCCAAAAAAAAAGATAATAAAAGCTTACAAAATACATCTCAAAATACCGTACAGAAGTATATTTTTATTCCGGTAATAACACTGTTTAGCATTGCAATACAGATGTTAAATGTAAATGATTCTCATTCTGGAAATATAGACAAAATATTGCAAAAACAAGTTTCAATAGTCTACACAGAGAGGGTTAAAAAACAAACAATGACTATTACATGGCTAAATACCAAGGAGCCAATTGCCTTTGTTTATCATAACAGCTGTTTAAGTATAGTGTTAAGAATACAATAAAATGCGTTGACTTTTACCATAATTCTAGTATTTAAATTGTCAGCCGGATTTTCTCTTTTCACCAGTGCAGAGAGGTTGGGGCACTACAGATGTCTGGAACTCACCTACCACCCACACTACTATTTCATACATCCTGAATTAGTTGTAAAATATTAAGAAAAGCATGTTTTTGCTTGTTAAGTGTTGTCAGAATGTTATACATCAGAATATACTACTTCATTTACAGTGGATGGCTTTTTGGGCAAAGATTTTCCAGTAGAGGAGGACATAAAAGAATCATATTATATAAGTGAGCATGAATGAATAAATTCTATGAATCACTTGAAATACTTCTTATAAACCAGTTGTCTCTGGTACATATCTCAATGATAGGGCATGCCTGAAAGGCTATGCTTACATATATGAATTATACTACATCGCTAGCACAAAACATTGGCCTAGTGGCAAATGGCATATGTTTTAACCCCTAAAGGGTAGCTCCCACCATCCTGTTTTTTTTTTTTGCTAGCCCGTTCCCCCCCCCCCCGCTACGGCACTAGCCCGTTACCTCCCCCCCCCCTGCCCCGCATACCTCGTTCCCTCATTACACTTGAAGTTACTGCAGAGTCCGGCAGCGGGCATGCAGGGACAGCGGCGGCAACGAGGCGGCAGCAGCGATGTGCGGGAGGAGTGGCCTCCCAGCCAGTGGCCGGGGAGCCAATGCGCTCGCTCCCGCCTGTCTGATTGACAGGCAGGGAGCGAGTGCAGCCTAACTGAACAAGGACTGATTGCCACTCCAAAATCAGTCCTTTTTCAGTGGCCGGTTTTTAAATGTAAATTAAACCTTTTTAATAAAAAAAAAAAAATAATAAAAGTATATTAGAGATATGTTGTAGTACATAAGTACTACAACATATCAAAAAATAAAGTTGGTGACAGTGCCCATTTAACCCCTTAAGGACCAAGGACGTACCGGTACGTCCTTGGTCCTGCTCTTCTGATATAACGCGGGGTTACACAGTAACCCTGCGTCATATCATGGCGGGCCCGGCGTCATAGTGAAGCCGGGACCCGCCTCTAATAGCGCGCAGCGCCGATCGCGGCGCCGCGCGCTATTAACCCTTTAGCCGCGCGCTCAAAGCTGAGCCGTGCGGCTAAAAGTGAAAGTGAAAGTTCCCGGCTAGCTCAGTCGGGCTGTTCGGGATAGCCGCGGCTAATCGCGGCATCCCGAACAGCTGACAGGACAGCGGGAGGGCCCCTTCCTGCCTCCTCGCTGTCCGATCGCCGAATGACTGCTTAGTGCCTGAGATCCAGGCATGAGCAGTCATGCGGCAGAATCGTTGATCACTGGTTTCTTATGAGAAACCAGTGATCAACATAGAAGATCAGTGTGTGCAGTGTTATAGGTCCCTATGGGACCTATAACACTGCAAAAAAAAAAGTGAAAAAAAAAAGTGAATAAAGATCATTTAACTCCTCCCCTATTAAAAGTTTGAATCACCCCCCTTTTCCAATAAAAAAAAAAAACACAGTGTAAATAAAAATAAAAATAAACATATGTGGTATCACCGCGTGCGGAAATGTCCGAATTATAAAAATATATCATTAATTAAACCGCTCGGTCAATGGCGTGCGCGCAAAAAAATTCCAAAGTCCAAAATAGTGCATTTTTGGTCACTTTTTATATCATTTAAAAATGAATAAAAAGTGATCAATAAGTCCTATCAATGCAAAAATGATACCGTTAAAAACTTCAGATCACGGCGCAAAAAATGAGCCCTCATACCGCCCCATACACGGAAAAATAAAAAAGTTATAGGGGTCAGAAGATGACAATTTTAAACGTATTAATTTTCCTGCATGTAGTTATGATTTTTTCCAGAAGTCCGACAAAATCAAACCTATATAAGTAGGGTATCATTTTAATCGTATGGACCTACAGAATACATATCAGGTGTCATTTTTACCGAAAAATGTACTACGTAGAAACGGAAGCCCCAAAAAGTTACAAAACAGCGTTTTTTTTTTTCAATTTTGTCGCACAATGATTTTTTTTACCGCTTCACCATAGATTTTCGGGCAAAATGACTGACGTAATTACAAAGTAGAATTGGTGGCGCAAAAAATAAGCCATCATATGGATTTTTAGGTGTAAATTTGAAAGAGTTATGATTTTTTAAAGGCAAGGAGCAAAAAACGAAAATGCAAAAACGGAAAAACCTCCGGTCCTTAAGGGGTTAAGGACCAGGGGTTTTTCCGTTTTTGCACTTTCATTTTTTTCTCCCTACCTTTAAAAAATCATAACTCTTTTAATTTTGCACCTAAAAATCCATATGATGGCTTATTTTTTGCGCCACCAATTCTACTTTGTAATGACATTTTACCCAAAAATTTACGACGAAACAGAAAAAAATATAAATGTGAGAGAAAATTTAAGAAAAAAACACCATTATGTAAATTTTGGGGGTTTCCGTTTGTTGATTTTGTCATACTTCTGGAAAAAATCATAACTACATGCAGGAAAATGTATATGTTTAAAATTGTCATCTTCTGACCCCTGTAACTTTTTCATTTTTCCGTGTATGGGGCGGTATGAGGGCCAATTTTTTGCGCTGTGATCTGAAGTTTTTATTGGTACCATTTTTCTATTGATCGGACTTTTTGATCGCTTTTTATTCATTTTTCATGATATAAAAAGTGACCAAAAATACAAATTTTTGGGCTTTGGAAATGTTTTGCGCATACGCCATTGACAGTGCGGTTTAATTAATGATATATATATTAATTAATGATATATATATTCAGACTTTTTTGCACGTGGCGATACCACATATGTTTATTTTTATTAACACAGTTTGTTTGTTTTTTTTTATGGGAAAAGGGGGGTGATTCAAACTTTTATTAGGGAAGGGGTTAAATGATCTTTATTAACTTTTTTTCACTTTTTTTTTCCAATGTTATAGCTCCCATAGGGGGCTATAACACTGCACACACTGATCTTTTACATTGATCAATGGTTTCTCATAGGAAACCATTGATCGATGATTCTGGCGCATTACTGCTCATGCCTGGATCTCAGGCATTGAGCAGTAATTCGGCAACCGGACATCAGGAGGCAGGTAAGGGGACCCTCCTGCTGTCCTACAGCTGTTCGGCATGCCTCCATTTAATTGCGGAGATCCCGAACAGCCTGCTGAGCTAGCCGGGGGTAATTTATTTTCACTAAAGGGTTAATAGTGTGCGACACCGCAATCGGTGCCTCGCGCTGTTAGCCACAGGTCCCTGCCATTGTTAGAGGCCGGGCCCGACCCGCTATGCGTTATAGAACGGGAGCGGACAGGGCGCACAGGTACGACCTTGGTCTTAAGGGGTTTATACTTTGAAAAATTCCACATGTAGTACAGTGGTCCCTCAACTTACAATATGAATCGGTTACAGGACAACCATTGTATTTTGAAACCATTGTATGTTGAGACCAGAACTCTATGGAAACCTGGTAATTGGTTCTGAAGCCACCAAAATGTCATCCAAAAATAGGAAAAAGTGAGGATCAAACAGTGAGGATCAAAAGTGAGGTTCACATTTTTTATTTTAAAAATGGATAAAGGGGGTGATTTGAATTTCTATTTTGAGGAAGATTATTTTTATATTTTTATTAAAAAATGTAAACTTTTTTTTACACTTTTTTTTAATTGTATGAGCAATTACTTGATTGTTTATACAGATCAATGCAATGCCTGCACCCCTATCGATATGCCCAGCAGCTGTTTAAACTCTACTGTTAGCATTGACACTGGCATTTAAACTGTTAAAATAGCTGGCAATGGAGTAGACTATGTTTGGTCAATTAAAGTCAATGAGACTGCCGACACTAAATGAGAATACCTTATTGTTAGTATTCTGTGACTTTGTACATGGGAACATATCCTTAACATCTTTGAAACATTGTCTTACTAAATCTTAAGATAATGCTAACAAAAAAGGATAAAAAAGGACCCGTATTACTTAGTACTACTTATTATGTATTAGTTCTTATTACTTAGTACTGTGTGTACTCATATGGCTACAATCACCTTTTAGTGTCACAGAAAACCATCTTTAACTCCCCCCAGTTATGAACCACGTCTTTTTTTTTACCTCCACCTCCTGCACTGATCATACATCCTCATTCATCCTCAGTTCACTACAAAATCCAACTTACTGAGGGATCAGATTATGTGTTTACAAGAGAAATGGATGTGAACCTTACTGTGCAACACATCTGCTTTGACTTTGGGACAAATGCAAGAGCAAAATCTAAGGACTTTTTAGAATTTTACTGTTTATTTCACTGCGGGATGTGGAAGCTGGGAGGGAGCAGTTTGCTTCCTAAGAGTGATTCCCATGTGGTTAGCTGCAGGACAAACAGACCACAAGACACTAGTGCAAGAAAAACAGAGGTCTTGGTCCAGGAACAGGTCATGTACATGCAGAGCAATAATGTCAGGAACAAGCAGGAGGATTGTGGCAGGTGGCACAGGTTTATAGTCAGCAATTAGAGATGAGCACATATCCGAAAAATTTATTTCAGACGATTCACCGAATTTTCCCCAAAAATTTGGTTCGGTTCAAATTTATTAAAAACCGCTATTTCTGGCCTACAGAGAGGCTCAATAGGGGTGTAGAACACGTTGCCTTGTCCTAACACGCATAGGGAGTATGCTGTGTTAATGAAATGCTACTGTCATTCAGTATGACATACAGATTACATTCCTTGCCCCATGTCCTCACATGTGGATCTGCCATTTTAGATTCCCTAGTGCCTGGATCACACTAAATGGAGTTTAATGATTTTTTTCATGAAATTCGTAACTAATTCAGATTCGATTTGCTCATCTCTATCAGCAATCCTTGTCATACAAAGTAGGACAAATACAATACACAGGTGTCATGCAGACAAGAGTCAGGAGAACAGACATGGATCACAACCCTAAGAGCACAGAATCTGAACATTTAAAGGAAATCTGCAGTAGATTAAACTATCCACAGAATAGGGGATAAGTGTCTGACCGCGGGGCGGGGGGGGGGGGATCCAAACGCAGACTCCTGCACAGGGCCCTTGCTCTTCTGTGGCTCTCCCATGCAGGAGGCGCGCTGGCCACAGTATGATGCCGTAGCCGACAGGCCTCCTCTATGTATCTCTATGGGAGAGGCGGAGATGCAGCGTTCATGCCCCCCCCCCCCCCAGTCTCTCTATTAGAGCTGTAGCAATGCCGAGGCCCCATTAGCAGTGCAGCAGTGCCGAGGCGCCGTTCAGGAGATCATTGGGGTTCCAGTGGTCGGACCCCCTGCGATCAGACACTTATCCCATAATTTGTGGATAGAGGATAAGTGTATTTCGCTGCAGTTGTGATTTAAAGGGGGTACTCTGCCCCTAGACATCTTATCCTCTATCCAAAGGATAGGGGATAAGATGTCTCATCGCTGGGGTCCCACCGCTGGAGACCCCCGCAATTTCTCATGCAGCACCTCCGCTGCTACACCCCCTTCCATAGACTTGAATTGAGGGAGCGGAGCGTGACATCACAAGTGGGCAGAACCGTGACATCACGATACTCCGTCCCCTGCATCGCCCACCATCAGCCACAGAGCGATCCTCGCTCTGTGCAGCTGAGAACGGGGGTGCTGCAGGAGAGATTGTGGGGGTCCCCAGCGAGGCAGAGTGCCCCCTCATCAAAAGGGCGCTCTAGGCAGCTGCCTATTTTGCCCATAGGCAGAGCCAGCCCTGTGAGTATGTTTAAAACATCTAAGCAACAATAAAATGTTTTGAAAAGCCATTGGCACCATTTCTCTTACACCTTTCTCAACCAGTGATAGACTACCTTGTAAGGGAAGTTGTTGTGGAATGATGGAAATAGATAGCTCTTTTGACAGAGTTTCTCATGACAAATCAGCTAATTGTAAAGTGATACGGTGCATATTTTAGAAGACTTTTTGACATGTAACAAATTGCAGGCTTTGTAAAGTGATAAATTGTTGTAGAGCTCCGAAGATATTTTCTGCTGAAGCTTAATAATATGTATGTCCTTATGCTAAGCATAGAAATATTAATATCATTTCAGACTTTGTTTCGCAGAAACTTTGTGGTAGTATACAAGATTAAGGAAGTTCAGTCAATGACAAACATTTTAACCTTTGTTAGCCTTGTAGCATGTTTATGTTAGTCTTAAAGGGATACTTCGGGAACTGAACTTATCCCCTATCCTCAGAATATGGGCTAAGTGTCTAATCGCAAGAGGGTTGGGTCTGACTGCTGGGAATGCCTGTGATCTCGAGTACAGGGTACAGCTACTTACCAGCCACAACTTTCCAAGACAAGCGCAAGTAACGCCCACTCAGCCATTCACCAGCTGCAGCAATGTTCTGCTTCAGTCGGGGATTGGCCCAGGCAGGAGATGGTGGAGGTACCAGTGGTCCAAACCCAAGCGATCCAACACTTATGCCCTATCCTGTGGATAGGAGATAAGTTAAGATCACCAGAGCACATCTTTAAGTCTATGCAGATATACATATGGACACTAATTTCTCCTACAGTGCAGCTCTTACTATGGTTTCATCCAGAATTTCCCTGTTTTCATTTATCTTAACTTTCAAAAGCTTTTCAGGTCTTAGTGAAGAGAAGCACCATAAGGCTGAAGGCCGCCATTTTCATGATTCATGATAATTACTGTGGTCGAGAGTTATCAATCTGCCTGAGGGCAAACACGGTCAAGTTTTACCCATAATAACCAATCACAGCTTAGCTTTCATTTTATGCCTGATCTCATTAAGATATGAAAGTTGAGCTGTGATTGGTTGTCCTGGGAAAAATCAGACAGTTTTTGTCCTTTGTATTTTGGTAGTGTCCAATCTTTGGCTTACACCAAAAAGCACTTATGGGTCCAAATATTGAATTTTGAGCTCAGGAGACCACAGAACATTTTGCACTTAATCTAATTCTCTCACATGCCTTGTGGGAAATTGTAGTCAAGATGTCATATCTGTTTTTTCAACTATAACAGAACTTTACCTCAGGCAGCACTGCAGGGTGGGAAAGAATTTTGAAAGGTATACTATCTATCCTGGCACTTTCCCATTCCTATTTGTGGATTAAGGGGGGGGAGGGGCGTTGCATTTAGGTATGTTGTAGTGCATTATTTTTTTTTAAATAATTATCCTTAAAGGGGTATTCCACTGGAAAAAAAAATTTATCAACTGGTGTGAGAAAGTTAAACATATTTGTAGATTACTTCTATTAAAAAATCTTAATCCTTACTTATTAGCTGCTATTTGCTCCACAGGAAGTTCTTTTCTTTTTGAATTTCCTTTCTTTCTGACCACAGTGCTCTTTGTTGACACCTCTGTCCATTTTAGGAACTGTCCAGAGTAGGAGAAAATCCCCATAGCAAACCTATCCTGCTCTAGACAGTTCCTAAAATGGACAGAGGTGTTAGCAGAAAGTACTGTGGTCAGACAGAAAGGAAATTCAAAAAGAAAAAGAACTTCCTGTTAAGCATATAGCAGCTGGTAATTACTGGAAGGATTAAGATTTTTTAATAGAAGTAATTTACAAATATGTTTAACTTTCTGGCACCAGTTGATTAAAAAAAGTGTTTTCCAGTGGAGTACCCCTTTAACTTTTGTTGTATAGATTCATTCTGTTTTGTGTTCCACTGTGACTCAAGTTGTTTAAAAAAAAAAACATCACAAATGTCTGGGGAAATAACTTCCTGTAATAATTGTCCCTGTGATTATTTTATATACTGTGATGACTCGCTCTTGCAAATAGGTGCGGTTGCAGTATAGAGGCAAGGAAGCAGTATTTTCCAAATCAAAGTTCAGTGTTTCATTCACACTTGTCACACAGCAAACATTCTCCAAATGCAGAACAAAGGAAAACATCAAAAAAGTCCACCTGTATTCCTTAGGTGTTTGTTCACACCTCAGACTATGCCATGCGGCATCAAGCAAGTCTTTTCCAGGCCTCCAGGCAAGCTGCTCACTAGCTTCCAACCTTGGAGCAAACATAGGGAAGAACTCCACTCTCAGCTCTCTCTGGCAGTGTTAACTGCAACTAGCAAATCCCTCTCAGCTGGTGAAAGGCCAACAAAAGGCGGCCTGGATTGTGGGCAATGACCCCACCCTGCACGTGGTCATTCCCAGTAAGAGCCGTCCCGGATTGGTGTTCCAGCCATACTACGACCATAGTGTCAGTCTGCATCGCAGCTCAGACACCGAATGAATACTGGCTCTTACTTCACCAAAGTCAGGAGCCTTGGTGACACATATCGCCCATCCACCATGATACCTTTTACCTTCTCACAATACATAATTAGGCTACATTTGCACTGCTGCAGACAGGTAGTGTGAAGCCCGTCTTTTTGGATTTGCTTGCACCGTTTTTTTCTCCGGCAATTCTCTCTGAAAATAACAGCGCTTGATGGACCCCATTGACTATAATGTGGTCCATCTGGACCCGGTATTGGCCATTATGACCCTTCAAAATTACGTCCGTCAAACTGTAAAAAAAAATAAACAATAAAAAAAAATTGAAAAGGGAGTTTGACGGCCGTATTTGACAGAGCATACCGGCAGTGTGAAAGGGGCCTTATAGTGCCCAAAGAAGTGATCACCCCACTTTCTTAGAGCCCTAAATTATGGTGAAACTTCTTTAAGTAAATGTTTCCTATACATAATATATAATCACACAAAGTCTGGTCTGGAAAACAGTGGTCTTCTTACAGAGGTGATGTTTTAGAGAGGTTTCACTGTACCTATGTAGATATGTCTTGGAAAGCTAGCTGACCATCATTTTGTAAGTAGCAGCTATATCAGGTGTCACCCATCTTCACTGTTACAGATAATCTGTGACTGTGGCAAAATGAACTTTATATTAAGAATGGGATTTAAAAAAATGTAATTGTTTTGTATTGCAACATTCTGAGATCAATATTGTTTTTGTTATTTTCCCTTAAAGGGGTACTCCGGTGGAAAACATTTTTTTTTAAATCAACTGGTGCCAGAAAGTTAAACATATTTGTAAATGACTTCTATTAAAAAATCTTTACCCTTCCAGTACTTTTTAGCAGCTGTATGCGACAGAGGAAGTTCTTTTCCTTTTGAATTTATTTTTTGTCTTGTCAACAGTGCTCTTGCTGACTCCTTTGTCCATGTCAGGAACTGTCCAGAGCAGCATAGGTTTGCAATGGGGATTTTCTCCTGCTCTGGACAGTTCCTGATACTGTCATCAGGTGTTAGCAGAGAGCACAGTGGACAAGACAAAAAATAAATAAAAAAAATAAAAAAATTTCCTCTGTAGCATACAGCTGCTAAAAAGTACTGGAAGGATAAATATTTTTTAATAGAAGTCATTTACAAATCTGTTTAACTTTCTGGCATCAGTTGATTTAAATAAAAAAGTTTTCCACCGGAGTACAACCCTAGTAAGGGGGTTGTATTTTGTGGTACATACACTACAAAATGTAGCCATGGTTATCTTGAATGTGTTAACCTGACAAAGCATTGTGTTGTGTTGGGATGTTGTAATGCACCAAAGATCAAGATAATTGGGGACGAAAATTACCCTTGCTACATCTGTATGTGGACAAAACTATTGGGACTCTTACATTACACCTACAGGAGCTTTTAGTTCTTCACATTTTAAACCCATAGAGGGAGATTTGTTACATTTAGAGTTTTTTTTGTTTTTTTTTTAACTTACTACGGGCATACAAAATGTGTACCTAAGCACTTTTTTGCAACTGTGTGTAGAAAGTGCAAAACAGTTTTACCTAAGCAACTTTCATTTGCACCCTCCAGAAAGAAACACCATGCAAAATGGTGTTCTGAAGTGATTATTGTTTTAAGCTTATGTGCACTAAATTTATCAACCCCCCCCCACCCTGATAGTATAATAATGTGTCGCACATAAGCAAAACCAAAGCAAATAAAATGACTTCAAAACTCACTTTCCAAAGATAACAATGCCAAATGTCCCCTGTAGGCATCAAAATTGAGTAGATCCTACCTTTGCAGTTATAACAGCTTGCACTTTCTACAAAGTTTTGGGATTTTTTTTCCATTCATCCAGAACAGCATTTGTGAGGTCAGACAATAATGTTGGACAAAAGGGGTTCACAATTTCTATTCTAGCTCATCCAAAAGCTTTGTGCAGCCAGTCAAGTTCTTCCACACAAAACTCACCATACCATGCCATTAATAGACCTTGCTTTATGCAGTAGGGCATAGTCATGCTTGGAGAGAAAAGGCCCAAACCCAAACTGGTGCCACAAAGTTGGAAGGATTAAATTATTTAAAATGTCTTGGTATGCTAAACCATTAAGATTTCCTTACAGTGGAACTAAGGGACCTAGGCCGACCTGTGATGTGATAAACAACCCCATAGCCTTATACCTTCTCTACCAAACTTTATAGTTAGTACAATGCAGTCAGACAGGTAATGTTCTCCTGACATTTGCCAAACCCAGACTCATCCATCAGACTGCCAAGTAGAGAGACATGATTCGTCACTGTGCAGAACACATTTCCTCTGCTCCAGAGCCCAGTGCCATGCTTTACACAACTCCATCCGATGCTTGGCATTGTGCTTGGTGATGTAAGGCTTGTATGCAGCTGCTTTGTTAAGAAAACCTATGGGCTACAGCTCCTAGTTGGTCCTAGGCCACCATTTTTGTGCAGTTTTCGTGCTGATATTAATACCATATGAGGTAAGGAACTTTGCAGTTATTGAGTCAGCAGAATTGGTAACTTTTATGCACAATGGGCCACAGCACTTGCCAACTGCTTTGTAACTTTATGTAGCCTCTACTTCATGGTTGGTTCCTAAAGGCTTCAGCATTCCAATAATACCCGTCACAGTTGATCAAAGGAGGGAAAAATGAACTTGTTGCAGCAGAAGCTTCCTAATACAGTATCATGCTGGAATCCCGTGATCTCTTTAGAATGACCCATTCTTTCACAAGCGTTTGTTAAGTCAGACTGCATAGGTAGGAGCTGGATTTTATACACTGGTGGCAATGGGACCAAAAAAAAAGGCCTGAATTGATTAAGGGGTGTGTCTCAATAGTAATCACATAGTTTAAATCTTATTGACTAATGTTTAATAATTCATTTTGGAGGAAAATAACATAAATTCCGACATGTTCTTAATACAATTTGTTGCATTCAGTGTGAAGCATATATAATGCATTACTTTGATTCTAAGCATCACTGTTATATGTTTCATGGATCTTTGGAGGGATACCAATGCTGTATGTGGATTCACATTTTGCGAGATGAGACATTTTTAAATAGAATCCTTCTGAGGTGCATGTCAACTTACATGCTTTTTATTGTTTTTACAATGGACAGGAAAACTGCAGCAATACTGTATACATGGTTTTTTAACCGTACAAAACTAAAAAAATGTAATGCTAATTTTTTTAGTGTTGATTTTTCATAATATACTTTATTTAACTATATTTAGTACCAATAGGAGACTGCACAATGCAGTCTGCTGATCACTCGTATAATGCTTTGGTAAACTCGCATAGGCACACATTATTGCTTATCAGCATAAAACTGACAGGCAATCTTTTAGGCCTTGGCAATATGATATGCACAGATAGTACGTTCAACACAATGTATTGTTCTTACACATTTGTTAATGTTTATGAACACTTGATGACAACGTTTTGAATGATCACTTATGCTGCTATGCAATATTAATATAACCGATATAGTATTTATTAAATTATTGCATGGACTTACACCTTTCCCAGTCACTAAAAGAAGTTCCCTAACAAGTTCATCTAAAACAAGTTCCCTGACGGCATCTTTTTATATGTTCCTCATGCAGTGTAAAGTCAGAGTCAACATACTGTATATATTTATCCAGTTACATAGTTTGTAGGGTTGAAAATAGACATAAGCCCATCAAGTCCTACCTATTATATATACAAACCCCAGGTGAACCAGTGGAAATAAAAAAAACAACTTTTAAATGCCATAGGCCTAATTTGCAGTAAAGTGGGAAATTCCTTCCTTACCTCTACTGAAAATCCCACAGATCTGTGAATCAACATTCTACATTAAAACTAATAGCCCTGTATACAGTATTTTACAATAAAATGGAATTCTTTCTTAAATCTATTTTAACATTAATTTATAGCCAGATCTTGAAAGAATATGCTCTATACATTTACAATTTTCACAGTAAATAAATTCTTGTAATTTATGATGGAGCCAAGAGACTTTGTCCAGTCCCAAATTGTAGTTTCCATGTGCTTGCCACCATGTAAATCTTCCAGAATTACAAATGTAGTTATTTTATCAGTGTTATACTGTATGTTAGTGTAAACAAATAGAAAGATGGTTTGTAAAAGTACTCTAAAATAGTAGTCATATACTTTAGGGTACAGCTCCATTATTGAAAAGCTGTGAGCTATGTCTTTAGTATTGTATTTACTGAATAATTGCTTTCCTTAAAAACTCTGAATCACCTTAGATATCTTCATTGTCCAACAACTCTGTTATTCCTCCTGGAAATGTATAAATACATTGACATCTGGGTGTTTTTACACCAGTAAAGTTTATCACTGCAAAACATTGTTGATATAGTACCAATTGAACAGTGTCCTATTGTGTACAAATATCCTCCATTAACAAGAAAAATAGTAACACCGGTTGTCAATGTATTCATACATTTTTGGAGGAATAATAGAGGAACAGTATAATGCAGATTTAAGTTACACCATTCTTTTTTTCCAAGAAGAATTTGAAAAATAACATATTAATTAAAATAGAACAATCACATGTCCCCAACAATACATTTCAGTGAATAAATTCTTTAAAGAAAATCTGTCAGGTTATGATCATGCTCAAAGTGTCAAAGAGGCTGTACTGAACTACTGAATAACAGGTTGAAGGATAAGCTGTATACATCAGTTATGCAAGGCAGGAAGCAGTGGGGGAGGGAGGAGGCATGCATTGCATAACTGATGTACATGCCTTGTCCTCCAGAAAATTAAGGCAGGGAAGGGTGGTGGAGGGAGGAGAGGTGCATCCTGCGGCTCAGCACAGCCTCTAACTGGTCTGTAAAAAGGTGACAGAAAACTATATTACCTGTGGTTGGCTTGCTGTTTCCTTTGAGAGAGTTTTGATGATAAGGCTTTTTTTTTTACAAACACTAGTGGCCCATGCCTATTGTGCAGGCATAACTCACAACTCTATTATTAACAAAGACCCAGGGCCCTGATCTGGAGACAAATTTTAACTCCGAATATCCCCTTAAATGGGTAGTCCCGAAATCTATCCCTATACAAAGAATAGGGGAGCAGTGTCTGATCACAGAAGTCCTTCTGCAATTTTTTATGTGCACGGAGCAGGGGTCAACACGCACCCCTCCCCAATGCATCTCTATGGGAAAACTGGAGATACATGAGCACACCAGCTTGTATATTGTTTTTACTTCCATTTTTCAGGCATTTTTTTTTTTCGTTTATTGGTCTTCAGCAAAAGCTATAGCCCAAAAAATGACTATTAAAATAAGGCATACTCTGGGCCATTTAAAAACAGACATTTTAAAGACCAAAAAATTTACTATGCTCTCAATTACAGACATAAAAGTCATATACATGTGCGGACAAAAAACTGTTTTACTATTGAGCTTTATGGCCATTATACAGGTTAAAAAAGGCCCCAAAATACTGAATGGGAAATGACTGTTCTAGTGGTATTTCATAACAATTATTTCATAACATTTATAAGAAGCAAGAAAACACTCAGAGCATATTGTCTTTGGAAGGAAACTGCAAAAACCTTAAATATCATAAACACAAAAACAATTTTTTTCCAATTAATAACAGACAGCGGAACTTGGTTAATAAGGAGTATATATGTATAAAACATGAATATAGGGAATACTGGAGGTACCACATTAATATTTTGTCGCTAAAAGTTTGGATCAAGCCATAGTTTGATGTTTCTGTTTGAGAACAGTGTCAGCAATGGGAAAGCAGTATGCACAGGGCACTGAAACACTTTTAATGTCTGTTTCTTCTATTTAATGATCCAGCAGCCTTGTGTATTGTAAAGAATGGGAGACAGAGTAATTGGGGAAGGTAATACCAGACAGTGTAACTCTACAGCATGCCTGTAATGAGAGCTCATTGGGAATGCAGTCCTAGGCTGCCTCAGCATTAGGCATTCTCCTCATGTTTCACATAAATGCATCCTGTCCTCATGAGAGGATGGGCAGTGCATTTCCCTTCCTCATTCAAAGTGAATGTTAGCAAAAGGGAAGAAAATAGCAAAGGCAGAGGAGCTTTAGTATTTTCAAGCTCTGCAAAAAACATCAAGTCCTTTGGCTGGTTTTCCCATTGGTTACATTGAATGTAGTCTAAATAGAGAGAGTTTTTCTCTTTCTAGAATTATGGACTGCAGTACTGCGTGAGCTACCTGATGGAGGACACCAGCACCGGATACCACCCAGAGATGGAGCTTATATCACTGGATTTAGTGTCTTCACCTGTTGTCTGTGGCTTGGCTTACATGTAGGTACTGAAGATGGGAAGACAGTTTTTGCAGCAAACTGATATTTTCCCTCTTCCGCTTTGACACAATCTATTGCTCAGTGGCGTCTCTTAATTTGGGCTATTGTATTTCATAAACAAGTCTGAAAACAGATGCTGTGACTTTGTCACAGTCCGCGAACCGTTTTATTTAGTATGAATGGGAAGAAGCAGCAGCAGCAGTATCAGAGATGGGAACCAGAGGAGATTCTTGAATGTGAACTTGACATGTTTATCAACAATGTATTCAAAGGGAGCTGCAGAGTTCAGACACCGCTACCCCTCTCTCTGTGAGCTGCAGGCATCACTTTACCATTATACTCTTGGGGGACACTCTACAAAAAGCAAAGGGAAGGTAAGATTTCCAATTATTCTTAAGCACTTTTTTATTCCTGCAGTCAGAGAGTGTGACAATGTACATTTGAAGGGGAAGGAAGAGACAATTTGTCACTGTGACAGTAATGGCATTTGTTCTTGGTAACGTATAAGGTAAATAAACAATGGTATTATTGTCTCTGTGTTGGCATCTAGTAATACAAGGTATTACTTTGTTCCTGAATACGTGTGCTGCCTGTTTACCTACCTTCCCTAATATCAATGTATTACGTTTTCTTATATACAGACATAGCAGAACTAAATCAGTGAGATGTAACAGAGAGGATTTTTTTTATTTTGGTACAACACACTCTATAGCAATGCACAATGTTTGGTTTTTCACTGGGACTGCAGGTAGATCCATTGCATCATCTTCACACAGAGAGATATCATTGTGAATGAACATGTAATGCTAAATTGTTAAATGACCAAGCCCTGCTATGTGCCGGTACGTTGTTGCATTTACTTTAAGCATGTCTCTTTCCAATTTGTCTATGCCTGTGTCCTGTAGAATGTAGACATCATTTGATGGAAGGTGCAAAACAAGCACAAGACAAATAGTCCTGGGTCATAGATCTCAGAATACAGTGATAAATTATTCCAATCGGTTTTCAGTGGCTGCTTATGCAGCGCCGAACATTTCCCTACTAGCGGAATATGGGTTTCTTGACATATAAGTTGATTAGAGCAGTTTGTCAAAAATAGTAGTTCTTTTTTTTCCCTGTGACAGTATGAAATGCAGTTAAACGTAAGAATAATGTTCATCGTGATGGAATTCTGGCATATAGCTGATGTTTAATGTTGAGAATCTTCATCACTGCTATCGCTGAAGTCTTTTCTGTATGATATGTAGACTGTGAGTGTGTATGTTTGCAAGTCTCTGTAACTGTGGTGTAACAGTGTTGTGTCTTCATCTAATATGTGTATGTGTAACTTAGTGTTGCTCGCGAATATTCGCAATTCGAATATTATTCGCGAATATCGCATATTCGCGAATTCGCGAATTTCGCGAATATAGCGCTATATATTCGTAATTACGAATATTCGTTTTTTTTTTTTTTTTTTTTTATTTCATCACAGTACACATCACAGTGATCACCCCTCTCTGCTTCCAGCTTGTGTGGTGTAAATAAGGCTGTAATACTACTGTGTGAGACTGGCGCGCGTAAATTCGCATATGCGAAAATTAGCATGTGCGAATATTCGCATATGCGAATGTTCGCGTACACTAATTTTTATGTGCTAATATTCACATATGTTAATTTTCGCATACGCGAATGTTCGCATATGCGAAAATAAAATGAGAATATAACGAATATGCGAATATTCGCGAATATATGACGAATATTCGTCCATATATTCGCGAATATTCGCGAATTCGAATATGGCCTATGCCGCTCAACACTAGTGTAACTATTGCTATATATTGCTACAAGCAACAAGCCACATTGAAGATTATGGACAGTATTAGCTTTCTATAGATCAAGCAGACTGTGTTACTTTTATGCAGTTACAAATGGCTCTAAAATGTGCTGAATCATAAGCCTCTTGGTACGACTTGTGGCGGTAAACAGCATTTTACAATTTCATCTCTCGAATCCACAAGTGTAACTTGGATGAAATGTATACTGTAAAATGCCAGAAGAATTGCTGGCTGCTCATGAAATAGCATCCCAAAAAGTCCATTTAGTTTTATCACTTTTATTGCCGAAGAAAATTACAGAGAGTTGTTTCATGGTTGTTTTATCATTGAATGGTCTTGGGTAATTCATATAGTGTATGAAATAGTACTTTATAGTTGATTTTTAAAGATAATAATGGTGCTAAAATAACAATATGTTGGTTTGATCTTGGTTACATAGTTCTCATAACACTTGATCGTGTAGAGAATTTGGCTTTTTTTGTTTTCAGTGAAAGAATTATACCAATTTGTAAATTTGTATATGACCTGGAAAAATACTTGTATTTCATGCTATTTTTATTAAGTTTTATGGTAACAGAAAACAGCACAACCACTTTGCAAAGGGAAGAAATTAGCACTGTTGGCTATCTGTCCAAAAATAGTACTAGGACAGCTCATGCCGGGGCTAGGACAGCTCAATGTGCTGTCACGTAGACGGCAATGCAGTTTCAAGCGAAATCAGCAATGTTTTTGTTGAAGCCGCAATCAGGATTTCCACCACAAATGTTGCTGCCATGGAAATTCTGCCGTGTGAACAGAGCACACAACAAATGTTAATGGGATTCTGTTGCACTGTTCACATAGCAGATGCCGCATTGCCGTCTATGAGACGCTAAATTCCCGATTGGTCCTAGTGCCCCCATGTTATACCAGAAATCCGCATAGAGGCGAATAGCCTCATGGAGAATTTCCATTCGGACATTTCCCCATGTGAACATAGCCTAACAGAGGCAATCTAGCAGGTGTCACCAGCATAAGCTTATGTAAACAAACTTGAACAAATAATAAAGTAGGAAAGGGAAATAGGAATAGGAGGGGGGACTGCAAGATGGAGAGCAGAGGGATAAGAAAGACAAAAAAAAGGGGGACTTCAGGGGAAAGGGGGCTTCAACGGCATTTGGTCGCCTCCACAGCGCCGGCATATGGGCCATAGCCGCATTCTCCAGATGATTCAAAATAGAAACCCAATAGAAATCTAGCAAAGAGGTGACATTTAAGGATAGATTTTATGCAGAATTATGGGAACTCTGTACCATTAGGAGAGCAATTGGTACCTCTCCTCTTTGTAGTAGCTGGATTTATAAAAAAAAAAAAAAAAGAAAAGAATGCACCCACCCAAATAGATGCAGTTTTGTAGATTCTGAGAAAACAGGTCACTTTCCCAAGAAATGGTGGAGGTGGCAGATGAGAATGGGATTCCAACATGGTGAAAGAGAGAAAAAGGACTTGCCTAGCAGGGCCAGAGCCTAGGCACAGGTGTTCAAAAGAGGCTTCAACTCTAGAAAAGGAAGAGGGAGAAGAAAAAAGTTAAGTAAAATAATGACAAAGCTGTTGAGTCTTCCAAAAAACCTAGTGAACAGGGCTCTGCAGCACTTTTGAAGCCATTTACTGTAAACCACAATCCATCCCTGATAAAATCTAGCATCCTGAACCTGCCAACATCTGCTCATAGGCCAAACACTAAGACCAGGTGAAAAGGCAGAATTTTTGAGAAGAGGAAACAAAGAGGATGGATAGGGACAAGGTACATTTTTGCAACAAACGATTCACAAAGTTTTAGGGTAGGGTATATAGTGGGTGGGAAAATGAAGGCCCCTAAGAAGGAGCCAGTCACGAAGCAGAGAGGAGCAACATCAGGGTGGCCACAGTTTTGTGTTACGATTTCTATGCCAATCGACAATTTAGGTGAGGATAGGGTTGATATGGATGAGGATAGGAAGAAAAAAATACAGCTTTTAAGTAATAATAGAAAATACAATACAGTGGTCCCTCAACATACGTTTGTCGAATCCATCGTATGTTGAGGGATCCGTGCAATGTAAAAAGTGCATTTAATACTCACCTGTCCCCGCCGCTCCAGACCGCGTCCTCACCGCTCCCTATGCTGTCCCAGGGGCTCCCGAAGCTGTCCCGCTGCTCCGGCGTCTTCTTCGGGATCCTCGGGCTTCTTCCGCATCTTCTCCGGGGTCCGGGCCTCGCTTTCTGGTGATGTTATTACGCACGGCGTGCGCAGCAACGTAGTAACGATGCCGGAAAGCGAGGCCCCGACCCCGGAGAAGATGCAGAAGACACCGGAGGATCGCAAAGTGGACCCGGAGCAGCGGGGATAGGTAAGTGAACCTGCCCGGGATGCTTAAACTGCTATCCGACAGCAGCTTAAGCATTTTGCGCTGTCAGATAGAAGTTAATGCGATGGCCCCGACATATAAAAGCATCATATGTCGATGCTGACATCGACATGCGATGGCCTCTGAGAGGCCATTGTATATCAATTTGATCATATGTCGGGGCCATCGCATGTCGGGGGGGGGGGGGGGGGGCTGGGGGTTACTGTATACATATTTAAGCCTGCATGGCATTTAGAGAAAGACAAGCTTACAGCTTACAATCTAAGGAAATCATATACTATATGGCCCTCATTTACTAAAACCCGAGTGTTTATTGTGGAGTGTATTATTGTAATTATTAATAATAATACTGATACTATTAGTATTAATAGTAAGAGGAAGAAGAAGAATAGTAATAATAATAATGATTATAATAATAATGATAATAATAATAAATACCATCTATAACAGATTTTTCAAATGTAATATTCCAAAAGATAGACTATATATCCAGTTCAACACACTATTAACAAATTTGGAAGGTAAAGCACCTGATTTAAGGTAAGCACTCATCAAATCTACAGTTTATCTTCTGTTACAGATTTGTAAATATCAAACAGTAAGAACAATAATAACAATAAATATAGCCATACTCTTTAAGCTCAGTTTATAGAGCAATTTTTTTTAAAGCAGTGTTGATATTGATGTGGTCGCCCAGTACAGCAGTAGCCCTTCTTATTGGACAAGAACAAATACAAAACAGTAAATTCCTCAGCACTAGTGTTGAGCGGCATAGGCCATATTCAAATTTGCAATATTTCACGAATATATGGAAGAATATTCGTCATATATTCGCTAAATTCGTTTAATCGTAATATTCCCGTTTTTTTTTGCATAAGTGTTAATTCGCATATGCGAACATTCGTATATGTGAAAATTTATGAACTTTATAGCATGTATACCAGTGTAACTTGATAGAAGCAGCAGAAAGGAGAGATCAATATTCGCGAATATTCGCATATGCGAATATTCGCCCCGGCGGTCTCACACAGTAGTATTAGAGCCTTCTTTAGACCACACAAGCTGGAAGCAGAGAGGGGTGATCACTGTGATGTGTACTGTGAAAAAAAAGCGACTGTTCGTAATTTAGAATATATAGTGCTATATTCGCGAATATTCTCGAATTCGCGAATATGTGATATTCGCGAATAAAATTCTAATTGTGAATATTCGCGAGCAACAGTATCCACAGTTATCTAGAGCAGAGTGCAGTATGCATAAACCTTCCAACAATCCACAAACCTAGTGTTCTTCAGAGATACAAGCCTTATCCATCACAGAATTTTTTATATTGTACCAGATGTTGTCAGTACAGTTAAATGGCAACAAATTCTACTAACCGTAATATAATAATAATTCAATTTTGAAGAAAGTAATACTATAGTAGTAATACTATTAAATAAAGGTCAAGCAAGGAGAATGTAAAGCTGTTCTTGTAATAGTAGGAAAAAGGAGTACAGCAAGGTTTTCTTTATTTTTTTTATTTTTTGCTCGATTAGACCGATTTCTCCTTATACATCTAAGCTTTCATGCGTTTGCTAAAACAGCATAAAAGGTCCAAGCTGGAAAGTAGACAACCTTGGGAAGTAACCTATAGAGTAATGGAATATAATGGAAACTGTAAAGATTTGCATGAGTCTTGTGAGCCTATTGTGTGATATTACTTAGAGAGGTAGTAGCATTAATCATATAGAAAAGCCTAGAATAGCATAATGTGGTTGGAGCAATGTCTAATTCTATAGTATTATCTCCTATAACATTTTCTATTATATAGTTTCCAAGTGCTGATCCCTTTGTGACCATTGCTGCAAAGGGACTATTGTTAGTTTATTGACCTCCTATTAATATTGGTGGGTACCATGGGGGGAGATTTATCACTGAGTTGTTTTGTGTGTGACTTTTCAAGATACTTTTGTTGTGGATTTTTTGGCAGACATGCACATAATTTATCATAAATATTGTGCAAGTCCACCAAAAGTAACAAAATGACTTCACAGCAACATTTCTTACTTTGTAAAGCAGGTTTCTAGAGCAGCACTGAGGGTGGTCTATGTTTGTGGGGTATCTTTTCAATCAATGCATTGTAATTCTGTGAATTAAAAAATGCTAAATTAATGACCACTGCATTTAAAGTGGTCTACAAAGATAAGTCTTTAGAAATCACTTATATTGTAAGTTAAAAAAATGCAAAAAATATGCAGTTCCCCAAAAATGTGCAAATCCCCCCCCCCCAAAAAATGAGACCATTAACCCCTTAAGGACTAAGGACTTATGAGTACATCCTTGGTCCCGCTCCCGTGATATAACGCGGGGTCCCACGGTGACCCCGCATCATATCACGGCGGGCCCGACACCATAGTGAAGCCGGGACCCGCCTCTAATAGCGTGCAGCACTGATCACGGTGCCGCGCGCTTTTAACCCTTTAGCCGCGCGCTCAAAGCTGAGCCACGCGGCTAAAAGGGAAAGTAAAAAGTGCCGGTTAGCTCAGGGAGCTGTTCGGGATTGCCACGGTGAAATTGCGGCCTCCCGAACAGCTGTGCTACAGGAGGAAGGTCTCTTACCTTCCTTCCTGCAGTCCGATCGCCGATTGAATGCTTCAAGCCTGAGATCCAGGCTTGAGCAATCAATCGCCGAAAACCCTGATCAATGCATCCCTATTGAGATGCATTGAACACAGTTAAAGATCAGTAAATGCAATGTTATAGCCCCCTATGGGTGTGGAAATGTCCGATTAAAAAAAATATACCGCTAATTATACCGCACGGTCAATGGCGTACGCGCAAACAAATTCCAAGGTCCAAAAAAGCATATTTTTGGTCACTTTTTATATCAGGAAAAGATGAATATCTTGGTACCGACAAAAACTTCAGATCACAGCGCAAAAAATGAACCCTCATAGCGCCCTGAACACGGAAAAATAAAAAAGTTCTAGGGGTCAGAAGATGACAATTTTAAACGTATACATTTTCCTGCATGTAGTTATGATTTTTTTCTGAAGCAATACAAAATCAAACTTATACAAATAGGGTATCATTTTAACCGTATGGACCTATAGAATAAAGATAAGGTGTCATTTTTACCGAAAAATGGACTACGTAGAAACGGAATCCCCCAAAAGTTACAAAATGGCTGTATTTTTTCAATTTTGTCGCACAATGATTTTTTTTCCTGTTTTGCCGTAGATTTTTGGGTAAAATGACTGATATCATTACATTACATTACGCCCGGTCCTTAAGGGGTTAACAAGTAAGATGTGTATATAAACAGAAGCCCCAACTCAACCCCCCCCCCCCCCCATAAAAACTGGTGCCATAGATTTTGATTGTTGTGGCAGGGTGGCATGCTCATCTGCCAATCCAAACTACTCCTGAGATTTATGATAATAATACTGATCTAATGGTCAGAAGACACTTTTATCAATAATCTGCACAGATGTGTGCTGTACGGACATATCAGGTGCTCATGTCCTCCAAGCATTCTTGGTAAGGGCAATACTTATGTAAAAATGAATAAATCAATAAAAAATAATTAGATATATAATAGATATAATTTTAATCAAATAATATATATTGAAATTGCTAATAAAGACACATAATATATATAAAAATTTGAAAAAGGTATTTTTATACTGTATAACATTGACACACTTGGCATTCGTGACCTGTATCTGTGAATTCATGCATGGAAAATATGTGATCCCCGAATCCACACAAATAGGTAACTGTTACTATTGTTTGGCTTTCCAAACCCTCCCTATCTCCACTTAGCAACTATAACAAAAAACATTGTAAGCAATCAACTTGTTTCTTTACACAAATCTCAAATACCAGTTAATGATCGGAAATAAGCTAAAATTTACATACATACATACATAACAACTATAAAGTTTGTTGGAAAAAAGTACACATACCATATATATATATATATATATATATATATATATATATGTATATATATATATATATATATATATATATATATATATACATATATATATATATATATATATATATATATACATATATATATATATATATATATATATATATATATATATATATATATATATATACTCGAGTATAAGCCAAGTTTTTCAGCACGATTTTTCGTGCTGAAAACACCCCCCTCGGCTTATACTCGAGTGAACTCTCCACCCGCAGCGGTCTTCAACCTGCGGACCTCCAGAGGTTTCAAAACTACAACTCCCAGTTGTAGGGAGTTGTAGTTTTGAAACCTCCGGAGGTCCGCAGGTTGAAGACCACTGCGGCCTTCGACATCATCCAGCCCCCTCTCACCCCCTTTAGTTCTGTACAGTACTCGCCTCCGCTCAGCGCTGGTCCGGTGCTGCAGGACTGTCCGGAGAGGAGGTCGTCCGGTGGGATAGTGGTTCCGGGCTGCTATCTTCACCGGGGAGGCCTCTTCTAAGCGCTTCGGGCCCAGCCCCAGAATAGTCACGTTGCCTTGACAACGACGCAGAGGTACGTTCATTGCCAACGTACTTCTGCGTCATCGTCAAGGCAACGCCTTTATTCTGGGCCCGAAGCGCGGAGAAGAGGTGCCCCCAGTGAAGATAGCAGCCCGGAACCACTATCCCACCGGACGACCTCCTCATCGGACAGTCCTGCAGCACCGGACCAGCGCCGAGCGGAGGTGAGTACAGAACTAAAGGGGGTGAGAGGGGGCTGGATGATGTCGAAGGCCGCAGTGGTCTTCAACCTGCGGACCTCCAGCCGATGGCTGCCCGGGCTTGCTGGGAGTTGTAATTTTGAAACCTCTGGAGGTCCGCAGGTTGAAGACCACTGAGGGCGGATGATGACAAGAGGATGATGAAGGGGGGGTGTGGGATGATGACAAGAGGATGATGAAGGGGGGGTGTGGGATGATGAAGGGGGGTGGGGATGATGACAAGGGGATGATGAAGGGGGTGGGGATGATGACAAGGGGATGATGAAGGGGGGGGGTGTGGGATGATGACAAGGGGATGATGACAGGTGATGATGATGAGGGTCTGGATGATGACAGGCGGTGATGATGATGAGGATGTTAATGATGGGTCTGGATGATGACAGGGGGTATTATGTATTTCCCACCCTAGGCTTATACTCGAGTCAATAACTTTTCCTGGGATTTTGGGTTGAAATTAGGGGTCTCGGCTTATACTCGGGTCGGCTTATACTCGAGTATATACAGTATTTATTTTGACAATGCATATGAGAGTGAGAACATTATATTTTGATATAAAGTTAAAAAAACCAATAACAACTAATAATAATAATAATAATACTAAAATAAAAAATAAGGAATTCTTTTTTTTTTAGCTTTTTGATCATACCTGCATATGGTAAAAAAAAAAAAATTGTGAAAATAGGCTGGACGTAGAATATGCCATTCAGCCAATCACTATCCACAGTATTATTTTTTAACAAGTACATGACCGCTGCAGCTAGTGATTGGCTATAATGGTCACATGCTTCAGCAAATTGGTGGTGGTGGACTCTAGACCAGCAGCATTGGAGCTCCAAAGCATTGAAAGGTGAGTATCAACTTTTTTTTTTTCTATCTCCTTCTTCTTTCTAAACTATATATGCTTAACTATATACCAAAGACATTAGTACATTTTTGACAATGTATGTATGGTCTGTCATTAACTTTCACTATAAAAAATGTATACCTCACTTCTACATGTTTTGCTGTGGCGTATAACATGGGCTGACTTTTCACTTTTCAGCACCGTCAGAAAGCAGTATGCAGTTGTTATCATGTGGACAGGCAGTGTTTCCCGAAAGTGTAAATGTTTGCAAGGTACAATCCAAGTTTTCATTAATTTAGCAAGATGTAATTTATTATTTGTATTAAATTGTCATACAATGACACACCTTGGCAGTGAATATGGCACACCTCCAACACAAATTTTGCCATAACTATGAAAATTACACTTTCTGCTCTGTTTGGCCAAGAGACATTTAAAGGTATCAAACTTAAGTTTACCATAAACTATAGTCTACAAACACCAAGCATCTACTTACTGATTAAAGTGTGCCTATTATGTTTATTTTTTATTTTTTTTTACAAACAACCCTGCACAATTCATTTTAAATGTAACACCTAAATGCCTGAATGGAAGCCATTTTCATCCTGTTACCCTGCTGCTCTCTGATGCTAGTAGCTTCCCACTTCGTCTCCACAGATGTCACGATTCGGCTAGCTGGATGTGGATCCTCTGTGTCAGCGAGGGATTGGCGTGGACCGTGTCGGTGGACCGGTTCTAAGATGCTACTGGTATTCACCAGAGCCCGCCGCAAAGCGGGATGGTCTTGCTGGGGCGGTAGCAACCAGGTCGTATCCACCGGCAATGGCTCAACCTTGCTGACTGCTGAGAAGGCGTGGGACAGAAGGACTAGGCAGAGGCAAGGTCAGACGTAGCAGAAGGTCGGGGCAGGCAGCAAGGTTCGTAGTCAATGTGGATAGCAGAAGATCTGGAACACAGGCTTTGGACAACACTAAACGCTTTCACTGGCACAAGGCAACAAGATCCGGCAAGGAAGTGCAGGTGAAGTGAGGTAATATAGCCAGGGAGCAGGTGGAAGCTAATTAGGCTGATTGGGCCAGGCACCAATCATTGGTGCACTGGCCCTTTAAATCTCAGAGAGCTGGGGACCGGGACGGGTTAGTGACTTGGGATGCGATTCGCGAGCGGGCGCGTCCCGCTATGCGAATCGCATCCCCGCCGGAAATGTCAGTGCAGCACTCCCGGTCAGCGGGTCTGACCGGGGCGCTGCAGAGAGAGAGATGCCGCGAGCGCTCCGGGGAGGAGCAGGGATCCGGAGCGCTCGGCGTAACAACAGAACCCATCTCCATCACAAGACCCAGTGATTTTACGATGCTGGGTCTTGCACTGAAGACAGGTGCGGTTTGTTTCCTAATGCCTAGTTATTTATGGCAAAGATCAAGGAGAAGAGCATCTTTTGTTTAGGGAATTAGGCACGAAATTTAAAATATACATCATTTAGAAAAATCTGACAGTGCACAATATTTTTTGTAAAATTGAAAAAACTATTGGAGTTCCGCCTAAATTATAGGTAATTAATATATATATAGATTTATTGATGTTAAGAAAGGGGTTCAGTGCATCCCTGATCTCCACCCACACCACTTTACCTACCTACTTGGACGATCGGCCCTAAATGGCATTCCCAACTGGGGCTGCCAAGGACATATCAAACTGATCAGGTCAGAACCAGATGGTAATGACAAAGACAAAATCAGAACCAAAAACAAAATCAGGAGACAAGCTAAGGTCAGAAGGCAACATCTAAGACACAAATAGTAACCATACCAAGGTCAGAGGTCAAGAGCAGGGTCAATACCAGAGGAAATGATATTATGCAGAATGAGAACTCACAAGCACATTACATTTATATTAAGCATAGATCACTTTATAGGATAGATTAGAAGGATGGCCAGGTAACATATAAGATAGTGTAGTTAATTGATATATTTTTACAAATATTGATAAAAAGCAACAAAGAATTTTTATATAAAAAAAATATTTATTTTTCCAAACCAGTTCAGTGTGAAAGTCTTTGGCTCTCATGTAACATGAAATGAAAAGATGATGCATTAGAGACGGACCCCGATATTTTTTTCTTCTTATGTTGTCTGCTATCCAACCATTGAATAAACATCTCAGGAGGGGGTGCACTCCGAGATTATCAATTACTTAGACACGTTTAGGAAAGTAATTTGCAATGTTTCACAACATCCTCATCTCAGTCAATACTACTGTATAAGTTAATTTTGTTCTTCCCGTGCTCCGAAATAATCTTCTGCACTCTTTCCTTTTCCTATGTAACTGTCTCACAGCCCTTAGTTTATAATATCGTCTGCATATTTATTTGGTAATTTATGTCATTTTCTCCGTCCATTTACGTGTAAGATTTTACTCTGTGGCACATAAAGACATAGTAATCAGTCAGAAATGGGTTGCCTCGGGGCACAGACTGTGCTCTCCCTTCTTCGCTTGTGAATTTATATGGCAAGTAGGTACGGTGTTTGGTGATGTGACTGCAAATAATCACATAAAGCATTCTATTGCTGTCGCTTGCATGGTCAGCAGAAGATAGCTGCTTTAAGCTGCAAGACTTAAGATTGGGCATTTCATTATCTGTCCTTCTGCTACAAGCAGAATTAATTATTTTGACTTTGTAGGAAGAAGCTGTCCAATTGGTGTGGTAATATCGAGTATATGCCTCGTGCATGACAATGTTTGCCGGAGCAATGTATTATGCATAAAGTCAAATAAAGCGAATGCAAATATGATGGCAAGTGGTGAAAGATTATTGTACCATTTTTAACCTCAGAATTTAAATATATGACACTTCTAATAAAGCATTTTATTTTAATTATTCATATCCTCTATGTGCAAGGCCTGAAGAATGGACCAGCGCTGTTTTTCGTGGCTTTTGTTTTCCATCACATTAATAGTTACGTGGGAGCAATGTGTAAAGACCTCTGACAGATGTGTTCCTCATCCGGTTATATAATATAAGGAAGTATCTTCATTTAATTTATACAGTACTAATGAATGTGTCTTCTTGTATATAAAGCCTAGCAGTTTGGCTTATTTTGTAACTTAAATAAACAACTTTCCTTTGTTAGTTACAGTATATATGTGCATGGCCAATCCATCTTATAATAGTGGCTACGAACACAAGATAGTAGTTGGCTGAATGTTTATTTGGTTGGCTGCTTTCCTGGCCCACTCATTGGCATGCATGCTTAGCGGAAAAGGCAGCTTTATTTCTGTAGGGAGAAGGAGACAAACCTCCGCCAGGCCTGACAACGGTTTATGCCCTGGCAAAACAATATCATCCAATAGGACAGTCAGGAGGCCCCCATACACATTATATTGTGGTCTGGATCTACTGATCAATATGTCTAGTTACAATACAACACTACAGTGGTCCCTCAACATACGATGGTAATCCGTTCCAAATGGACCATCGTTTGTTGAAACCATCGTATGTTGAGGGATCCGTGCAATGTAAAGTATATGACAGTGGTCTACAACCTGCGGACCTCCAGATGTTGCAAAACCACAACACCCAGCATGTCCGGACAGCCAACGGCTGTCCGGGCATGCTGGGAGTTGTAGTTTTGCAACATCTGGAGGTCCGTAGGTTGAAGACCACTGGTAGAGGAAGTTGTACTCACCTGTCCCCGACGCTCTGGCAAGGCCTCTGCTTCCCCGACATCCTCGCTCTCCGCCGCCGCCATCACGTCGCTACGCACGCCGCTCCTATTGGATGACGGGACGGCATGCACAGCGACGTGATGACGTCGATGGAGAGCGCCGACATGCAGGGGATCCCGAAGAGGACGCGCCGGAGGCCTGAGGACAGGTAAGTGATCGTCAGCGGACCACACGGGGCACCATAAACGGCTATCCGGTGGCAGCTGAAGCAGTCTGCGCTGCCGGATAGCCGTTTATGTGATGGCACCGACATACAAAAGCATCGTATGTTGATGCTACCTTCAACATGCGATAGCCTCTGAGAGGCCATCGTATGTTGAAATGATTGTATGTCGGGGCCATCGTAGGTCGGGGGGTCACTGTATATATAGTTAAAGCTTAACAAGTTTAACAGTAAGCAGGGCTAGCTGATGCAAGGTTTTTTGCCACGCTAGGTGAAAGCTAATTTTGTTGCCCCTTGACCCCGCCCATTGGCTCTGTCCTTTGACAGGCCCCAACTTACTACTGGGGTGACACACTGTAACAAACCCACTCCTCACACTACGGTGGATCTGGCTGTGCAGGTACTTTGGATGAGTGGTGGGCGCTTTAGATGCTGTCGGGTTACTAACTTTCTTGCAGCGGGAAGAGCGGTGCCCCCATCAAGAGGGCGCTCTAGGCAGCTGCCTATTTTGCCTATAGGCAGAACCAGCCCTGACAGTAAGACTCTTTTCCCACTTATTTTATGGCCTTACTTTTCACTATTGAGTTCTGTTCAACAAACCAATAGCCCATCAAATACACATTCATTTTAACCCCTTCCCGACCTATGACATACCTGTACGTCATGGGTGGCAAGGTGTTCCCGACCCATGACATACAGGTACGTCATGAACATTACTGCCGCTACTCGCGGCATCCCGCAGCGCCCGGAAAGATGGTGGCTATCACTGATAGCCAGCCATCTTACCGTGCGACCACGGGGGGTTTCATCCCCCACCCCCCCCCAGCGATCGCTGCTATCAGCTGGTCAAATCTGACTAGCTGATAGCAGCGTTTCGCTCTCAGAATACTTAGCAGCGCGGTGTGTAAGTCCCGATCACGGGGATCGGGACACACACCGCTCTGCTAAGTGTCCCTGACCCGTCCCCCGGCGTCACTTACCCGTCCATGCGGCGTCCCGAGCGGTCCCGGCGTCCTCCATGCGGTCCCGGCTGCGCTGCGTCCCGGAGGTGAGTTTCCGGCAGCAGTGCGGCATCTTCATTGGCAGCAGTGAGATCGCCGTAAAGCGATTTCACTGCTGTCTCTGAGAGTTTCAAAACTGCAACTCCCAGCATGCCCAGACAGCCTTTGGCTTTCTGGGCATGCTGGGAGTTGTAGTTTTGCAACATCTGGAGGCCCACAGTTTGGAGACCACTGTATAATGGTCTCCAATCTGTGCTCTTCCAGATGTTGCAAAACTACAAATCTCAGCATGCTCAGTCTGTCCAGGCATGCTGGGAGTTGTAGTTCTCTAACATCTGGAAGAGCACAGATTGGAGACCATTATACAGTGGTCTCCAAACTGTGGACCTCCAGATGTTGCAAAACTACAACTCCCAGCATGCCCAGACTGCCCAAGCATGCTGGAAGTTGTAGTTCGGCAACATCTGATCCTTCAGATATTGCCGAACTACAACTTCCAGCATAGTGTTGCTCGCGAATATTCGCAATTCGAATATTATTCGCGAATATCGCATATTCGCGAATTCGCGAATTTCGCGAATATAGCGCTATATATTCGTAATTACGAATATTCGTTTTTTTTTTTGTTTTTTTTTTTTCTTCACATCACACATCACAGTGATCACCCCTCTCTGCTTCCAGCTTGTGTGGTGTAAAGAAGGCTGTAATACTACTGTGTGAGACTGGCGCGCAAAACTTCGCATATGCGAAAATTAGCATATGCTAATTTTCGCATATGCGAATTTCCACATATGCTAATTTTCGCATGTGTGTATTTTCGCATACGCGAAAATAAAACGAGGATATAACGAATATGCGAATATTCGCGAATGTATGACGAATATTCCTCCATATATTCGCGAATATTCGCGAATTCGAATATGGCCTATGCCGCTCAACACTATTCCAGCATGCCTGGGCAGTCTGGGCATGCTGGGAGTTGTAGTTTTGCAACAACTGGAGGCACACTAGTTGGGAAACATTGTCCGTTTCCTACCATAGTGCCTCCAGCTGTTGCAATTGTTGCAAAACTATAACTCCCAGTATGCACTGACAGACCATGCATGCTGGGAGTTGTAGTTTTGCAACAGCTGGAGGCACACTGGTTTGGAAACACTAAGTTTGGTTGCAAAACACTTGAAAGTTTATTACTTAACTTAGTGTTTCCAAACCAGTGTTCCTCCAGCTGTTGCAAAACTACAACTCCCAGCATGCACGGACAGCCAAAGGGCATGCTCGGAGTTTGCAACAGCTGGATGTTTTCTCCCTCCCCCCAATGTGAATGTACAGGGTACACTCACATGGGCGGAGGTTTACAGTGAGTGCTGCAAGTTTGAGATGGCGCAAATTTTGCGCTGCAGCTCAAACTTCCAGCGGCAAACTTGCTGTGAACCTCTGCCCATGTGACTGTACCCTAAAAACACTACACTACACTAACACTAACCTAAAAAAAAAGTTAAAAACACTACATACACACATACCCCTACACAGCCCCCCTCCCCCCAAAAAATGAAAAACGTCTGGTACGCTACTGTTTCCAAAACGGAGCCTCCAGCTGTTGCAAAATAATAACTCTCAGTATTGCCGGACAGCCATTTACTGTCCAGGCATGCTGGGAGTTTTGCAACAGCTGGAGGCACCCTGTTTGGGAATCATTGGCATAGAATACCCCTATGTCCACCCCTATGCAAATCCCTAATTCAGGCCTCAAATGCGCATGGCGCTCTCACTTTGAAGCCCTGTCGTAATTCAGGGCAACAGTTTTGGGACACATATGGGGTATCGCCGTACTCGGGAGAAATTGCCTTACAAATTTTTGGGGGCTTTTTCTTCTTTAACCCCTTATGAAAAGGTGAAGTTGGGGTCTACACCAGCATGTTAGTGTAAAAAAATTAATTTTTCACACTGACATGCTGGTGTTGCCCTATACTTTTCATTTTCACAAGAGGTAAAAGGGAAAAAAGACCCCCAAAATTTGTAACGCAATTTCTCCCGACTACGGAGATACCCCATATATGGGCGCAAAGTGCTCTGGGGGCGCACAACAAGGCCCAGAAGGGAGAGTGCGCCATGTACATTTGAGGCGATTTGCACAGGGGTGGCTGATTGTTACAGCAGTTCTGACAAACGCAAAACAATAAATATCCATATGTGACCCCATTTTGGAAACTACACCCCTCACGGAATTTAATAAGGGGTGCAGTGAGCATTTACACCCCACTGGTGTATGACAGATTTTTGGAACAGTGGTCTGTGAAAATGAAAAATAAAATTTTTGATTTGCACAGTCCACTGTTTCAAATATATGTCAAACACCAGTGGGGTGTAAATGCTCACTGCACCCCTTATTAAATTCCATGAGGGGTATAGTTTCCAAAATGGGGTCACATGTGGGGGGGGTCCACTGTTCTGGCACCATAGGGGCTTCCTAAATGGGATATGCCCCCCAAAAACCCTTTCAGAAAAACTCACTCTCCAAAATCCCATTGATGCTCCTTCCCTTCTGAGCCCTCTACTGCGCCCGCCGAACACTTTACATACGCATATGAGGTATTTCCTTACTCGAGAGAAATTGGGTTACAAATTTTAGGGTGATTTCTCTCCTTTTACCCCTTGTAAAAATTCAAAAATTGGGTCTACAAGAAAATGCGAGTGTAAAAAATGAAGATTTAGAATTTTCTCCTTCACTTTGCTGCTATTCCTGTGAAACACCTAAAGGGTTAAAACACTTACTGAATGTCATTTTGAATACTTTGGGGGGTGCAGTTTTTATAATGGGGTCATTTATGGGGTATTTCTAATATGAAGACCCTTAAAATCCACTTTCAACCTGAACTGGGCCCTGAAAAATTACGATTTTGAAAATCTTGAGAAAAATTGGAAAATTGCTGCGGAACTTTGAAGCCCTCTGGTGCCCTCCAAAAGTAAAAACTTGTCAATTTTTTTATGCAAACCCAAAGTAGACATATTGTATATGTGAATCAATATGTAATTTATTTGGAATATCCATTTTCCTTTCAAGCAGAGACTTTCAAAATTAGAAAAATGCTAAATTTTCTAAATTTTCATGAAATTTTTAGATTTTTTACCAAGAAAGGATACAAATATCAGTGAAATTTTACCAATAACATAAAGTAGAATATGTCACGAAAAAACAATCTCAGAATCAGAATGATAAGTAAAAGCATTCCAGAGTTATTAATGTTTAAAGTGACAGTGGTCAGATTTTCAAAAAATGCCCAGGTCATGAAGGTGAAAATGGGCTGGGTCATGAAGGGGTTAAATGGATCTTCCTTTTTTTTTTTTTATATTTGTTTGAGTCCATGATGCCAAGTTATGTTAGTATGTAATATGCATTTATTATCTCTGTCTGGTGCTTTTTCCTGTTTTCATGCATGGGACCATACCAGGTCCCGCAAGTGGCAGGGATTTTATTTAGTATTGTGTCTGAGTTCCGTGCAGCCAGAGATAATATGTCAGAAGTCACATGGTCTCCTGTGGTATAAGACTACAGTGCAGTGTGTGGACGGATTCCCCCAGAGACCAGGTGACCTCTTATGTCTTGTAAATCGCCCCACTATGCCATTTTCCCACCCACGGCAATTTACCGTATATACTCGAGTATAAGCAGAGTTTTTCAGCACGATCCCTTCTCAGTGGTCTTCAACCTGCGGACCTCCAGATGTAGCAAAACTACAACACCCAGCATGCCCGGACAGCCATCGGCTGTCCAGACATGCTGGGAGTTGTAGTTTTGAAACATCTGGAGGTCCGCAGGTTGAAGACCACTGCGCGGGCCTTCGTCATAATCCAGATCCCCCTTTAGTTTTCTACTCCCCTCCCCTCGGTGGGAAGGAAGGGTGAGTTGGTTCGGGCCATCTATGCTGCAGGGACTATCTGGTGGGGAGGGTTAGTCATTCTGGGCTGTACATTTTCACTGGGAGGCCCTCTTCTCCGCTCCGGGCCGGCCCCGGACTAGTGACGTTGCCTTGAGAATGACACACACTAGTCCGGGGCCGGCCCGGAGCAGAGAAGAGGGCCTCTCGGTGAAAATGTGCAGCCTGGAACGACTAACCCTCCCCACCGGACGGTCCCTGCAGCATAGATGGCCTGGACCTGCTCACCCTTCCTTTCCACCGATGGGAGGTGAGTAGAAAACTAAAGGGGGTCTGAATGATGATGAAGGCCCGCGCAGTGGTCTTCAACCTGTGGACCTCCAGATGATTCAAAACTACAACTCCCAGCATGCCCGGACAGCTGATGGCTGTACGGGTATGCTGGAAGTTGTAGTTTTGCAACTGGAGGTCCGCTGGTTGAAGACCACTTGTCACGATGCCGGCTGGCAGGTAGTGGATCCTCTGTGCCAGAGAGGGATTGGCGTGGACCGTGCTAGTGGACCGGTTCTAAGCCACTACTGGTTTTCACCAGAGCCCGCCGCAAAGCGGGATGGTCTTGCTGCGGCGGTAGTGACCAGGTCGTATCCACTAGCAACGGCTCACCTCTCTGGCTGCTGAAGATAGGCGCGGTACAAGGGAGTAGGCAGAAGCAAGGTCGGACGTAGCAGAAGGTCGGGGCAGGCAGCAAGGATCGTAGTCAGGGGCAACGGCAGAAGGTCTGGAACACAGGCTAGGAACACACAAGGAACGCTTTCACTGGCACAATGGCAACAAGATCCGGCAAGGGAGTGCAGGGGAAGTGAGGTGATATAGGGAAGTGCACAGGTGAACACACTAATTGGAACCACTGCGCCAATCAGCGGCGCAGTGGCCCTTTAAATCGCAGAGACCCGGCGCGCGCGCGCCCTAGGGAGCGGGGCCGCGCGCGCCGGGACAGAACAGACGGAGAGCGAGTCAGGTACGGGAGCCGGGGTGCGCATCGCGAGCGGGCGCTACCCGCATCGCGAATCGCATCCCGGCTGGCAGCGGAATCGCAGCGCCCCGGGTCAGAGGATGTGACCGGAGCGCTGCAGCGGGGAGAGTGAAGCGAGCGCTCCGGGGAGGAGCGGGGACCCGGAGCGCTCGGCGTAACAGTACCCCCCCCCTTGGGTCTCCCCCTCTTCTTAGAGCCTGAGAACCTGAGGAGCAGACTTTTGTCTAGGATGTTGTCCTCAGGTTCCCAGGATCTCTCTTCAGGACCACAACCCTCCCAGTCCACTAAAAAAAAAGTTTTCCCTCTGACCTTTTTTGAAGCTAAGATCTCTTTGACAGAGAAGATGTCCGAGGAGCCGGAAACAGGAGTGGGAGGAACAGATTTGGGAGAAAAACGGTTGAGGATGAGTGGTTTGAGAAGAGAGACGTGAAAGGCATTAGGGATACGAAGAGAAGGAGGAAGAAGAAGTTTATAAGAGACAGGATTAATTTGACACAAAATTTTGAAAGGACCAAGATAGCGTGGTCCCAACTTGTAGCTAGGGACACGGAAGCGGACATATTTAGCGGAGAGCCATACCTTGTCTCCAGGGGAAAAAACGGGAGGAGCTCTTCTTTTCTTATCCGCGAACTTCTTCATGCGTGATGAAGCCTGTAAGAGAGAATTTTGGGTCTCTCTCCATATGATGGAAAGGTCACGAGAAATTTCATCCACAGCGGGCAGACCAGAGGGCAAGGGAGTAGGGAGGGGGGGAAGAGGGTGACGGCCGTACACCACGAAAAATGGGGATTTGGAGGAAGATTCAGAGACCCTGAAGTTATACGAGAATTCGGCCCATGGGAGGAGATCTGCCCAGTCATCCTGGCGGGAGGAAACAAAATGTCGCAAATAATCACCCAAGATCTGGTTAATTCTTTCTACTTGTCCATTGGACTGGGGATGATATGCAGAAGAAAAATTTAATTTAATCTTGAGTTGTTTACAGAGAGCCCTCCAGAATTTAGACACGAATTGGACGCCTCTATCCGAGACAATCTGCGTAGGCAACCCGTGAAGACGAAAAATGTGTACAAAAAATTGTTTAGCCAACTGAGGCGCAGAAGGAAGACCAGGAAGAGGGATGAAATGTGCCATTTTGGAGAATCGATCAACGACCACCCAAATAACAGTGTTGCCACGGGAAGGGGGTAAATCAGTAATAAAATCCATACCAATCAGAGACCAAGGCTGTTCGGGGACAGGCAGAGGATGAAGAAAACCAGCGGGCTTCTGGCGAGGAGTCTTATCCCGGGCACAGATAGTGCAGGCTCGCACAAAGTCCACAACATCCGTCTCCAGAGTCGGCCACCAATAGAAGCGGGAGATGAGTTGCACAGATTTCTTGATGCCCGCATGACCTGCGAGATGGGAGGAGTGACCCCATTTGAGGATTCCGAGGCGTTGGCGTGGAGAAACAAAGGTCTTTCCTGGAGGAGTCTGCCTGATGGAGGCAGGAGAAGTGGAGATCAGGCAGTCAGGTGGAATGATGTGTTGCGGAGAGAGTTCAACTTCTGAGGCATCCGAGGAACGAGAGAGAGCATCGGCCCTAATGTTCTTATCGGCAGGACGAAAGTGAATCTCAAAATTAAATCGGGCAAAGAACAGAGACCACCGGGCCTGGCGAGGATTCAGCCGTTGGGCAGACTGGAGGTAGGAGAGGTTCTTGTGGTCGGTGTAGATAATAACAGGAAAACTTGATCCCTCCAGCAGATGCCTCCATTCCTCAAGTGCTAATTTAATGGCTAGAAGCTCTCGATCCCCGATGGAGTAGTTCCTCTCCGCTGGAGAGAAGGTCCTAGAGAAAAAACCACAAGTGACAGTATGCCCGGAAGAATTTTTTTGTAGAAGAACAGCTCCAGCTCCCACTGAGGAGGCATCAACCTCCAATAGGAAGGGTTTGGAAGGGTCAGGTCTGGAGAGGACGGGAGCCGAAGAAAAGGCAGACTTGAGTCGTTTAAAGGCGTCTTCTGCTTGAGGAGGCCAGGACTTGGGATCAGCATTTTTTTTGGTTAAAGCCACGATAGGAGCCACAATGGTAGAAAAATGTGGAATAAATTGCCTGTAATAATTGGCGAACCCCAAAAAGCGTTGGATAGCACGGAGTCCGGAGGGGCGTGGCCAATCTAAGACGGCAGAGAGTTTGTCTGGATCCATCCGTAGTCCCTGGCCAGAGACCAAATATCCTAGAAAAGGAAGAGATTGGCATTCAAACAGACATTTCTCAATTTTGGCATAAAGTTGATTGTCACGAAGTCTCTGAAGAACCATACGGACATGCTGGCGGTGTTCTTCTAGATTGGCAGAAAAAATTAGGATATCGTCCAGATATACAACAACACAGGAGTATAACAGATCACGAAAAATTTCATTGACAAAGTCTTGGAAGACGGCAGGGGCGTTGCACAGGCCAAAGGGCATGACCAGATACTCAAAGTGTCCATCTCTGGTGTTAAATGCCGTTTTCCACTCATCCCCCTCTCTGATGCGGATGAGGTTATAGGCGCCTCTTAAGTCCAATTTAGTAAAGATGTGGGCACCTTGGAGGCGATCAAAGAGTTCAGAGATGAGGGGTAAGGGATAGCGGTTCTTAACCGTGATTTTATTAAGACCGCGGTAGTCAATGCAAGGACGTAGGGAGCCATCTTTTTTGGACACAAAGAAAAATCCGGCTCCGGCAGGAGAGGAGGATTTACGGATAAAGCCCTTTTTTAGATTCTCCTGGACGTATTCAGACATGGCAAGAGTCTCTGGGGCAGAGAGAGGATAAATTCTGCCCCGGGGTGGAGTAGTGCCCGGGAGGAGGTCGATAGGACAATCATAAGGCCTGTGAGGAGGTAGAGTCTCAGCTTGTTTTTTGCAGAAAACATCCGCGAAGTCCATATAGGCCTTAGGGAGACCGGTTACTGGAGGAACCACAGAGTTACGGCAAGGGTTACTGGGAACCGGTTTTAGACAGTTCTTGGAACAAGAGGACCCCCAACTCTTGATCTCCCCAGTGGACCAATCCAGGGTTGGGGAATGAAGTTGAAGCCAGGGAAGTCCAAGGAGAATTTCCGAGGTGCAATTGGGAAGGACCAAAAGTTCAATCCTCTCGTGATGAGATCCGATGCTCATAAGAAGGGGCTCCGTGCGGAAACGTATGGTACAGTCCAATCTTTCATTATTTACACAATTGATGTAGAGGGGTCTGGCGAGACTGGTCACCGGGATGTTGAACCTGTTGACGAGGGAGGCCAAAATAAAATTTCCTGCAGATCCAGAGTCCAAGAAGGCCACAGTAGAGAAGGAGAAGGCAGAGGCAGACATCCGCACAGGCACAGTAAGACGTGGAGAAGCAGAGTAGACATCAAGGACTGTCTCACCTTTGTGCGGAGTCAGCGTACGTCTTTCCAGGCGGGGAGGACGGATAGGACAATCCCTCAGGAAGTGTTCGGTACTAGCACAGTACAGGCAGAGGTTCTCCATACGGCGTCGTGTCCTCTCTTGAGGTGTCAGGCGAGACCGGTCGACCTGCATAGCCTCCACGGCGGGAGGCACAGGAACAGATTGCAGGGGACCAGGGGAGAGAGGAGCCGAGGAGAAGAAACGCCTCGTGCGAACAGAGTCCATATCTTGGCGGAGTTCCTGACGCCTTTCGGAAAAACGCATGTCAATGCGAGTGGCTAGGTGAATAAGTTCATGTAGATTAGCAGGAATTTCTCGTGCGGCCAGAACATCTTTAATGTTGCTGGATAGGCCTTTTTTGAAGGTCGCGCAGAGGGCCTCATTATTCCAGGACAATTCTGAAGCTAGAGTACGGAATTGTACGGCATACTCGCCAACGGAAGAATTACCCTGGACCAGGTTCAACAGGGCAGTCTCAGCAGAAGAGGCTCGGGCAGGTTCCTCAAAGACACTTCGGATTTCCGAGAAGAAGGAGTGTACAGAGGCAGTGACGGGGTCATTGCGGTCCCAGAGCGGTGTGGCCCATGACAGGGCTTTTCCGGACAGAAGGCTGACTACGAAAGCCACCTTAGACCTTTCAGTGGGAAACAGGTCCGACATCATCTCCAGATGCAGGGAACATTGGGAAAGAAAGCCACGGCAAAACTTAGAGTCCCCATCAAATTTATCCGGCAAGGATAGGCGTAGCCCAGGAGCGGCCACTCGCTGCGGAGGAGGTGCAGGAGCAGGCGGAGGAGATGACTGCTGAAGCTGTGGTAGTAACTGTTGTAGCATAACGGTCAGTTGAGACAGCTGTTGGCCTTGTTGCGCTATCTGTTGTGACTGCTGGGCGACCACCGTGGTGAGGTCAGCGACAACTGGCAGAGGAACTTCAGCGGGATCCATGGCCGGATCTACTGTCACGATGCCGGCTGGCAGGTAGTGGATCCTCTGTGCCAGAGAGGGATTGGCGTGGACCGTGCTAGTGGACCGGTTCTAAGCCACTACTGGTTTTCACCAGAGCCCGCCGCAAAGCGGGATGGTCTTGCTGCGGCGGTAGTGACCAGGTCGTATCCACTAGCAACGGCTCACCTCTCTGGCTGCTGAAGATAGGCGCGGTACAAGGGAGTAGGCAGAAGCAAGGTCGGACGTAGCAGAAGGTCGGGGCAGGCAGCAAGGATCGTAGTCAGGGGCAACGGCAGAAGGTCTGGAACACAGGCTAGGAACACACAAGGAACGCTTTCACTGGCACAATGGCAACAAGATCCGGCAAGGGAGTGCAGGGGAAGTGAGGTGATATAGGGAAGTGCACAGGTGAACACACTAATTGGAACCACTGCGCCAATCAGCGGCGCAGTGGCCCTTTAAATCGCAGAGACCCGGCGCGCGCGCGCCCTAGGGAGCGGGGCCGCGCGCGCCGGGACAGAACAGACGGAGAGCGAGTCAGGTACGGGAGCCGGGGTGCGCATCGCGAGCGGGCGCTACCCGCATCGCGAATCGCATCCCGGCTGGCAGCGGAATCGCAGCGCCCCGGGTCAGAGGATGTGACCGGAGCGCTGCAGCGGGGAGAGTGAAGCGAGCGCTCCGGGGAGGAGCGGGGACCCGGAGCGCTCGGCGTAACACCACTGAGGGGATTGACAGGCGGTGATGATGAGGGGGCGGGGGATGATGACAGGGTGATGATGACGGGGGTGAAAATGACAGGGTGATGATGGCGGGGGTGATAATGACGGGGGTCTGGATGATGACAGGAGGGGGGATGATGACATGGGGGGATGATGCATTTCCCACCCTAGGCTTATAGTCAATAACTTTTCCTGGGTTTTTGGGGTGAAATTAGGGGCCTCGGCTTATATTCGGGTCGGCCTATACTCGAGTATATACGGTAGCTGCACTCTTCCAGCTATATGGAACTCTGTGAGGAATTTAAAGATGTCAGAGGTCACATGGACTCGAGGGAATCTGCCCACACACTGCAGCATAGCAGTACTCGGAGACCATGTGACTTCTAACTTGTTGTCTCTGGCTGGACGGAAAAATACTGAATCAAATGCCTTTTCACCAAAGTATTCCTGCTTTGATAAAAGATTTCCACCAAATACTCATTCCCCCTTTGATTCATTTAAATCTACTAAAGTAAATCCCCAGGGTCCATTGCTATATTTTCCTGTTTTTCTCATAGCAGGAGGAAGAATCATGCCTTGCATAATAATATAGACATATCCCTTTGCCCAAGAATGTTGGCCAGATCCATCCGCAGGAATAGTCAGTTTAGCAAATTAAATGGATAAATAAATCCTGTGAATGAAATGTGTAAAATGTGACCTGTGAGATTTTATTTAAAATTTGTAGTGTTAAACTGATGCATTAATGTGTTTACAAACCAATATTGTCTTTTTCTCATTTCCGTTATATTATCCCAATGCCTTTTTATTTGATTTCTGGTTATTAAATTTACATTTACAGATCAAGGAGTCACAGTTTAAGGACACGCTTACTCATTTTGTATGCTCATTTGTTTTAAAGAGTGTAAGATTATAAACTGTATAAATAATTGATAGGATACATTGTTGGTAAAACCTACAGTTAGCAGTTTCTAGCAGCGCAATAAAAAAAAAAAAAAAACAATGAATACTGTCATCTTCAATAAATCAAGGTAACCAAAAGTACAGTACAAAGTTTCTACATAGAAAAATACTTTTGAGCATTTTCTCCTATTGCCACATGATATATGAAAGCAATTGAGGAAATGCACTAATCTTTGAGAAATGGTAAGGCATCTAATAGTTGTGATTTATTGTTTCACACTAGGACAGCAAAATAGATTCTTCTAGTCATAGATTAGGAATTTCAACAAAATGTCCTTTATACACTTTTGTCCTTTTACGATTAAAGGTATATACTGTATATATATATATATATATATATATATATATATATATATACCGTATTTATCGGGGTATACCACGCACCGGCCTATAACACGCACCCTCATTTTACCAAGGATATTTGGGTAAAAAAAGTTTTTTACCCAAATATCCATGGTAAAATGAGGGTGCGTGTGTGCGCGTGTATACCCCGATATACCCCCAGGAAAGGCAGGGGGAGAGAGGCCGTCGCTGCCCGCTTCTCTCCCCCTGCCTTTCCTGGGGTCTAGAGCGCTGCTGTCGGCCCTTCTCACCCCCTGGCTATCGGCGCCGCTGCCCGTTCTGTCCCCCTGACTATCGGTGCCGGCGCCCCATTGTCGGCGCCGATAGCCAGGGAGAGAGAAGCGGCGCCGACAGCCAGGGGGAGAGAAGGGGCAGCGGCACCCATTGCCGGCGCCACTTCCCCGTTGCCTCCCCCCATCCCCGTTGGCATAATTACCTGAGTCGGGTCCGCGCTGCTGCAGGCCTCCGGCGTGCGTCCCCTGCGTCGTTGCTATGCACGGCGCGGCGCACTGACGTCATGCGCCGCGCCGTTCAGCGCATAGCAACGACGCCGGGGACGCACGCCGGAGGCCTGCAACAGCGCGGACCCGACTCAGGTAATTATGCCACATTTTTCGGTAAAAATGACACCTTCTCTTTATTCTGTAGGTTCATACGATTAAAATGATACCCTACTTATATAGGTTTGATTTTGTCGTACTTCTGGAAAAAATCATAACTACATGCAGGAAAATTTATACGTTTAAAATTGTCATCTTCTGACCCCTATAACTATTTTATTTCTTCGCGTATGGGGCGGTATGAGGGCTCATTTTTTGCGCCGTGATCTGAAGTTTTTAGCAGTACCATTTTTGCATTGATAGGACTTTTATTCATTTTTTCTTGATATAAAAAGTGACCAAAAATGCACTATTTTGGACTTTGGAATTTTTTGGCACGCACACCATTGACCATGCGGTTTAATTAACGATATATTTTTATAATTCGGACATTTCCGCATGCGGTGATACCACATATGTTTATTTTTATTTTTATTTATTTTATTTTTTTATGGGAAAAGGGGGGTGATTCAAACTTTTAATAGGGAAGGGGTTAAATGATCTTTATTCACTTTTTTTTTCCACCTTTTTTTTGCAGTGTTATAGCTCCCATATGGATCTATAGCACTGCACACACTGATTTTTCACATTGATCACTGGTTTCTCATAGGAAACCAGTGATCAATGTGAAAAATCAGTGATCAATGATTCTGCCGCTTGACTGCTCATGCCTGGATCTCAGGCACTGAGCAGTCATTTGGCGATCGGACAGCTAGGAGGCAGGTAGGGACCCTCCGGCTGTCCTGTAAGCTGTTAGGGATGCCGCGATTTCACTGCGGCTATCCCGAACAGCTCCCTGAGCTAACCGGCATGCTTTCACTTTCACTTTTCACTGTTGAAGAAATATAAAATCCCATCCCTTCCCCAATATCACGCCACACCCCTACCCTTCAATTCCCTGGTTGAACTTGATGGACGTATGTCTTTTTTCGACCGTACTAACTATGTAACTTTAGTCTAAAGGGTTAATAGCGCGCGGCAGTGCGATCAATGCCGCGCGCTATAAGCCACGGGTCCCAGCCGTTGTTAGAGGCCGGGCCCGACCCGCTATGATATGGGGCCACGCCGTGGCCCCACGTTATAGATCGGGAGTGGACTCATGACGTACCGGTACGCCATGAGTCCTTAAGGGGTTAAAAATCATAACCCTTTCAATTTTCCACCTAAAAATCCATATTATGGCTTATTTTTTGCATCACCAATTCTACTTTGCAGTGACATTAGTCATTTTACCCAAAAATTTTTGGTGAAACGGAAAAAAAAATCATTGTGCGACAAAATCGAAGAAAAAATGCCATTTTGTAACTTTTGGGGGCTGTAAATGACATGTTAACATTAAACTGCAGGTTGATACGATTACGGTGTTACCAAATGTATAAACTTTTTTTATATTTTAGTTCATTTATGGCATAAAAACAATTTTTTTTTAAGTCGCCGCATTCTGTAAGCTGTAACTTTTTTATTTTTTCACTGAAACAATTGTGTGAGGACTGTTTTTTTGCAGGACATGTTGATGTATTTGGGGGAACTATTTTTGGGGGTGTATTATACACATATATAATTTATTTTATAATTTTTTTAGATTTTTTTCAAATTTTTTTCTTTTCTTTTTCAAATTTTTTTCATGTTTCCACTATTCTCGCACTTTTTCTCACACTTTATTTTTTTTCACTATTATACACATAATTGAATGGAGTACACATCTTAACTTCATTGAATTATGCCTATGTCTGTCAGTGCTGACAGGCATAGGATAGATCAGTCCCTACCTTAGGTAGGGACTGATCCCTCATGTTGCCATGACAATGGAGGCCACTGTCAGTCCTCTGGTTGCCATGGCAACCTTCAGCGCTCTGCTTTCACTTTGCAGAGCGCCGATCAGCGACAGAGGGAGCTTTTTCCCTCTGTTGCCCTAATAGTCACTGCGGTCTTAGTAACCACAATGTCTACAGGGTTAACCTAGGATCGGAGTGCATCTGTACTGACTGACCAATAGCAGTGATCGCTGTCTGGGAATCGCTGCGATTGGTCCCTGGCCGGCTTCAGGGAGGCTCGGCTGACCAGCTTCTGAGTGGCGCTGTTACAGTTTATTCTCATCAGGTACCTGTACGTGTCGTCCCTAATCACCATGTACATGTACCTGTTTTTTGCAGGAAGGGGTTAAAGTGCAATAACCAATATGTGTGGTGATCCTCTTATGAGCTGAAAATAAGCACAAAATAAGCAAAATAATGCACTTGAGCATTGCAGTGACATTTCTAATACTACAATCAGGAAAAATCAGGTGCCCCACTGCATTTCCTGGTCAACCCAATGCGTTCAGAATATATGGCATTAAAAAATACCTTTCTTTATACAAGGAGAGAATACTTATCTTAAGCTGCTTGACCGGGAAGCTTCCTGGCGGTTCACAGTGGGCATGTGAGTACAGGCAGGTTTAAAGAGTACCTCTCATTAACTTGATAAATGTTATAATCCTCTCAGTTCACTGCCCTCATCATGATAAACCACCCCCTACCTTCATTTTTTATTATTTTTTAGTTTTCTACCTTGATATTGCTGTATTTTGTGCTCAGTCAGATTCACAGACTGGTAAGGGGCGTTACCCAGCAGGGGTGACATCATCTGAAGCCATTCAGGGGATAATTTCCTCCCTCACTCTGCTACACACAGCCCAGAGCAGTTCAGTGTGTGAGATGAGCTCTGATTGGATAAAGCTGCACACACCCCTCAGCATTTCCTGATTTTGGACTTCTGCCAGGCCAGCAGGAGTCCAAAGTCTGTGCAAAAGATGAGGGGAATGTGCTCTGGACAAGTAGGGAGGCAACTTTTTTTAAACACAAAGAAAACTGAATTTTTTTTAAAACAAAGTATATTAGAAAGATTTTTCATTTGCCATAAAGAGTGCAATATCAACATATTTTTTAATGAGAGTGCCCATTTAACTGTATGCTATGAACTGCTGGTACACTATTAGCTATAGCAATGTGATGTTTACCATGATGCTTGTTTACTTCCCCCCCCCCCCCCCCCCCGGTAAATAGTATTTGTATACTGAACACACAATCTTTGAATTGCTGTTACTGTTCAGTGCTATACATTGGCATAGCACTGATCAGTAATATTGGTGATCCACTTGTATAGCCTGTCTCTGTGGGCAGACCATACAAGAAGATCCCCAAAGCAGGACAGAACAGGTATGGAGAGCTCCAGCCATTTTCATTTATCAGGCCTCCGTGATCGCGCTGTAGGTGGTCCAATGAATGGATCCAAGTACTGCAAATACTTTAGATGCTGTCATCAGCATTGATCACGAAATCTAAAGGGTTAATATTAGGTATCTGGACTATGGCTGATGTTTGTCATTGCCGTCTCTGAAGCAAAAGCAGCTTCTGTGCTTGATTGATAGTTACAATGCCACTTAAAACATAAATGTATATACTGGTGCTCAAGTACCATGGCAGCAGGATGAACATTTATGGCTATTGTAGTTACGGTGTTAAAGGAGGAATTTTACTAGAAGTTACATCCATCCTTTCTCTCTTTTTTTGTGCTCTGCTTCTGTAATTTCTGTCAAAAACGCGATGACAACAACATAAGGTGAATTTTAACTAGTACAAATATTAATGAAACATGAGATGAGCAGTAACATGTAGCTGCCATTTATGGGTGACACCTAGAGAGGCTCATTGTTTGTCTAGGCATGTAACATCATTGTGAGAAGATAGAAAACAAAGCAATAAAGTGTTATGATACAATAGTATAGAATACTAAAGTAAACTAGTAGTATGGTACAGTTATGTAGCATAATAGCATGTTATAGTAACAATCCCATTACTATTAATCGTATTACCAATTCTGTTTTAGAGTGATGTAATTAATAGCACCTATTGTAAAAGTTTTTATTGTGGCATTCTTTTCCAGTTTATAAAAACACACTCACAAGCACACTGGTCCAGATTTACTATTGTTGCACATTCTCCAGAATTAATAAAAATTATTTACACTAATTAAAAACTTAAATAACACCCCATTCATTGTGAGTTTTAGACACTTTTAAAGGGGTACTCCACTGGAAAACATTTTTTTAATCAACTGGTGCCAGAAAGTTAAACAGATTTGTAAATTACTTCTATTAAAAAATCTTAATCCTTCCAGTACTTATTAGCTGCTGTATGTTCCACAGGAAGTTGTTATCTTTTTTAATTTCCTTTCTTTCTGACCAGAGTAGGAACTGTCCAGAGTAGGAGTAAATCCCCATAACAAACCTATCCTGCTCTGGACAGTTCCTAAAATGGACAGAGGTGTCAGCAGAGTGGACTATGGTCAGACATAAAAGAAATGCAAAAAGAAAAGAACTTCCTTTGGAACTGGATAAGTACTGGAAGTAGAATTAATTTACAAATCTGTTTAACTTTCTGGCACCAGTTGATTTAAAAAAAAATGTTTTCCAGGGAAGTACCCCTTTAAGACAGTTGGATGTCTCATTCTGCAAAGGGGTGTGGCTTAGCAGAGAGGGGCATAGCATCAATAAAAGGTTTGCATTGATAAAATTACTGACAAGGCAGGAGAAGTTAGGGTGGCACCACTGCGGTAGATATAAGAGTGAGCAGAACAGTAAAAATGCACAGGAAAATGTATGGGGGGGGGGGCAGAGGGTTTGTTTCAATGTGTCAGGGGTGCAATGCTACATAATAGGCCAATCTAAACAATATCTTGTAGGAAAAGAGAAAGTATTGGCACTCGCCTGTATTAAAAAGTTCAAAGCTATATTTTTATGAGAGAATCTAAGAGGAAAGAGGAATGTGATCAGCCGAAGCTGAATGAGAGCCATTTTGTTGCTCCCCTCCATCTGCTACTTATTCACCATCGGCGATCATGTTCCTCTCCACTCTAAAATTATCTCATGGTTTTTTATTCTCTTAAAGAATACAGCTTAGAAGTTTTTAATATGTGTGAGTGCCCCTTCTTTCTCTTTTTCTACCAAACCTGTGCAATAAATTGTGTCAAAATTGTGATTTAACATTGTGGAGAAACATAAGTCAGCCAATGGTTTGTCTAAACTGAACGAGACAGCCAGAACATATGTCAACTGGGAGAAATCTGGTGCTTTCTTAGACTGGCTATTCTAAGCTTATACTATCTAAGAATGAAACAGTATTAGTAAATCTGGGGCACTGTTACCAGATGTTAGCTGAAAGGAAATGGTGAAATATGTAATGCACTACAAACAATGGTATTTTGTTTAATTTAAGTGCCTTTTTACAGAACACAGTATGCTTAGGCATGGTATTTTTTTTACGATTTTAAAGAGGCTTCTCTATTAGAAAACATAAATTTAAAAATTATTGTGAGGGAAGCTTTATGTTTTGTGTCATCAGGACAACACTAAAAAACAAAGCATATCACTATTTTAACAGTGAAGACCCTGTCATTAGAGATGAGCAAATTTTAGAAAAATTCGATTTGCCCAAATTTTCCAAATAAATTTGGTTTGGTCCGAGTTTGTACGCGGCTAATCTGTATTAAAAATGGCTATTTCTGGCCTACAGAGAGCCTCAATAGGGGTGTAGAACAATTGTCCTTGCTGTAACACGTATAGGGTGTGTGCTGGGTTAGTGAAATAATAATGTTGTTCAGTATGACATGCAGATTACAGGCATCACTATTAGAATCAATGCCGCAGAGACACTGCCCTTAAGACTTTAACAGGAACAAAATGGTATACCACTTAGATGTATGCATGTGGTATGCACTTATGAGGAGAGGACAATGTGCTCAAGTATGCTTAAAACAGTATTTGTCTACAATACCAGCAGGTGTGTACTTTTGGCTTGCCTTTCACAGCATATAAGCCCTTAAGACTTTAACAGGAACAAAATGGTACACCACTTAGACGTATGTATGTGGTAAACACTTATGAGGGGAGGATAATGATGGACATTTATCAACGGGTTTAGTCAGGTTTTCTTTACTATAATTGTCGCAACTGCGACTACGTGTGTTTTCGTGCGACAATTTGCATGAAGAACAAGAAAAGCAAGAAAATTCAAACTTGCTTACATAGTAAATTTTTCAAAATGGATTTGCTTTAGTTGGGTATTTATCAACTGCGACAGTTGCAACTGCGCAAAAAAAGTCGCAACTAGGTTAAAAATTTACTAAATTTACTCCAGCACAAACATGGAGCAAAAAAAGCTAGTACCAAAGTAAAAAAGGAAAAATTGCTTACGTGAAAGAAAATTATCAACAGGCTGATAAATAAGTCCCACATAAGCAAAAAAAGTAAGGAAAAAATTACTAAAAAAAAGAATACATAAGCAAACATTGATAAATGTCCCTCAATGTGCTCCAGTACGCTTAAAACAGTATTTGCCTACAACACCAGCAGGTGTGTACTTTTTGCTGGCCTTTCACAGTATCTAGGCCCTTAAGACTTTAACAGGAACAAAATGGTACACCAATTAGATGTACGCACAGGTTACACTTAATAGAGGAAAATACACTTTTAGTTTTTTGCTCACTCTAACTGGCTGGCTACTATTAGCTTTTCAGTTGTTTTACACACCAGTGCTGCAGCGCACAGTCGCTGTGTACTACACCCAAAATTGCACTTTCTTTCTCAATCTTCTTACACCCTTCCCTATCAGTGCGTCTAGGCTGTATTTAGGCTTGAGGTGAATCGCTGCTGTAAAAAAGATTTTCTGTGCAACATACTGCTCTCTTTCCCTCTCTCTCTGCAATAGAATGCTGATGAGACTGGGAGGTGAATTGCTGCTGTAAAAATGCTTTTCTGTGCAACACACACTGCTGTTTGTCATTCTTTCTCTGTTGTAGCATGCTGATTTGACTGGCCGCAAGATGGCTGCCGATTATATAGGGCTGTGACATCACAGGGGTTGCTGGCTGCTGATAGGTTGCATGCTGCATGTGATTCAGGGTCATCCCGCTGACCCTTGTTCCCGCCTTCCCAGGATTCCTTGACCACATGTGGAGCCAACATTTTAGATGCCCGGCACCTGGAGCCTGGACCGCACTAAATGGAGTTTAACGGAGTGATTCCCGCGATCGAATCGTGATGATATTCGCATTCGTTAGGAATCAAATTATTCCTGAAATTCGTAACGAATTTGGATTTGTCAGATTCGATTCGCTCATCCAAACCTGTTATCATCTCTAGCCGTCACCAGATGCATAGAAATATCACTGTGCCAAGTATTACATGAGTATCAGGTCCCCTTGGCACAATGATTATTAGCTATCAGGCTAAAGGTCGCTACATAGTAGCATCTCTAAGGGTACACACTGTATATTAGCATATTTGTTTCAGAAATTTCTAAGGCTGAAACCACCTGAAAGATAACAATTAAAAAGCAAAATACTCTGCTGCAGTGTCAGTAAGGCTGCATTCACATCTCGTTTTGTACATACGGGTGCCGGATCTGGCAGGTGGAGGGCCAAACCGTGCACTCCCGTACCCCAGCCGGATCAGCCCGTGACTCCATTTACTTTAATGAGCCGACCGGAGTCAAACAGTGACTCCGGTCAGCTCAGTTTTGACCCGTATGCGGTTTTGGACTGGAACTAAAACCGTAGTATACTACGGTTTGAGGTCCAGTCAGGAAACCGCATACGGGTCAAAACTGAGCCTACCGGAGTCACCGTTTGACTCCGGTCGGCTACGTTCGGCTCATTAAAGTAAATGGACTTACGGGCTGATCCGGCACCCGTATGTACAAAACGAGATGTGAATGCAGCCTAACCCATTGCTGTTTTGTTGTTTGTTTTACTGTACAGTATATTATTATATATTTTTTTTGTATTTTAATTTTCACTAATGAAAACACAAAACTCATTCATTGTTAACTGATCTGTTAACTGAACTTATGTTAAACTGATGTTTGAATATGTACATGGTTAATACCACATGACACCTTTAGGATCCAGATTTTGGGAAAATAGTATATCTGTTTATCTTTCCTGAAATAAAAAAAATATTATAATAAGCGAATGGTCTAGGACCATGACCTCCAGCTCATTTGTACAGTAGAACTATAAGGCCTATGAGTCATTTGGGGTGATTACTTTAGTAGTCAAATTGATGCACACCAGGACACTGTCAGAGTCTTTGATCTTGGAAACTATAAATGCTGATATCACCCTCATTTCTTAATTTAAAGAAGGATCTTTTCTGAAGTGCTGATGAACATCAAACAAGTGCATGGGATATGCTGTTCAATAACTTTCCCCAATTATGCATTAAGAAACCTTTATGCAGCTGCCATTAGGAAAACAATATGTATAGATGTATTTATGTGACCTAATGTGAATGTACTTACGAAAGTAAGACACAACAAGGGGGCATAATGGGACAAGCATCTGAAAGAAAACCAAATGTTTGAACACCCCTTCATTGGAAGACCAGACGCTCACCTTGGGCTGTGTTCACACATTCTAAAGGGATTGTCCAGGAATAGAAAACAAGAGCTAATTTCTTTCATAAACAGCACCACCCTGTTCTTAGGCTGTGCGTAATATTGCAGCTCAGTTACATTAAAGTGAATGGAAACAAGTTGTAATACCACACACAACCTGAGGACAGGGGGCACTGTTTTTGGAAGAAATTAGCTCTTGTTATCAATCCCTGGATAACCCCTTTAACCCCTTAAAGACCAGGCCCATTTTGGCCTTAAGGTCCAGACCAATTTTATTTTAGCATTTTCATTTTTTCCTCCTTCCCTTCTAAAAATCATAACTCTTTTATATTTCCATCCACAGACCCATATGAGGGCTTGTTTTTTGCGTCACCAATTGTACTTTGTAATTACATCACTTATTTTACCATAAAATGTACAGTGCAATCAAACAAATATTATTTATGTGCGAAAATTGAAAAGAAAACTGCAATTTAGCAAATTTTGGAAGGTTTCATTTTCATTCTGTACGTTTTACGGTAATAATTATATGTTTTCTTTATTCTATGGGTCAATACGATTAAAATGATACCCATGTTATATGCTTTTCTATAATTTTACTGCTTAAAAAAAATCTTAAACTATTTTAACAAAATTAGTATGTTTGAAATTGCCCTATTTTGCATAACTTTCTCATTTTTCCGTATATGGGGCTCTATGAGGGCTCATTTTTTGTGCCATGATCTGTAGTTTTTAACTGTGCCATTTGCTTAGGTTTTACTTTTTATACATTTTTTATAAAAAAAAATTTTGCAATGAAATGTGACAAAAAAAGCAGCAATTTTGGACTTTAAATTTTTTTTTTTTACATTTACACCATTTACCTCATGGGATAATTAACAATATATTTTAATAGTTCAGACTTTTATGCACGTGGTGATACCAAATATGTCTATTGATTATTGTCTTTTATGCTTTTTTGGGGGTAAAATGAAAAAACGGACGTTTTACCTTTTTATTGGGGAGGGGATTTTTCAAATTTTTTTACTTTTTTATTTAACGTTTTCTTACTTTTTTTTTTTACACTTTAATAGTCCCATAGGGGACTATTTATAGCAATTATTTGATTGCTCCTACTGTTCAGTGCTATGCATAGGAAATAGCACTGATCAGTGTTATCGCTGATCTTTTTCTCTGGTCTGCTCAATCTCAGACCAGAGCAGAAGACCCCGGGACACAGCCAGAGCCTGGTGAGGGGACCTCCAGCTGCCATGCTGGATGATCGGATCCCCGCAGCAGCACTGCGGGCGATCAGATCATCCATTTAAAGTACAATACCGCACTGCTGCAGATGCCATGATCTGTATTGATCACGGCATCTGAGGGGTTAATGGCGGACATCTGCATGATCGCGGATGTCCGCCATTACCGGAGGGTCCCTGGCTGCTAATAGCAGCTGGGACCTGCTGAGCATGACGCGAGCTCCGGACCAGTGCTCGCTGTCATGGCGGAGCGTAAATGTACGTCATGCTGCATTTTTACATTGTCTGTTTTATGGTTTTATATTGTTGGCATGTCCCAATATAAGTATGTAATGTTTTATTATTTATATGTAATTACTAATGTTAGTTACTCAAGTTTAAATGTACAACTCTATGAGATGGCCTATTCCTTTTCTTCATCAGACAAGAAAGGGGTTACCATTGTGCTATATAAAAACTCTATTATACCTTGTATTGCCATGCCTGAGGAAGCTGCACATGCACAGCGAAACGTGTTGCATCCTGTGTAATAAATCCTCCGTTCACCATTTTGGTTGTGTTTAGTGGTCCGGTCAGCGCTGATTCAATCCTACTATTTGGTCTAGTGAAGCTTATCCATTTACTCTACATTTATGATGGCTTTGATTTTAACAATTGCAAATAAAAACCTGAAAATGTGAACACAGCTTTAGTGAGTTGTGCCAAGCAGAAACAACTCTAATACTAAAAAGGGGCTTTATGTAAAGATCACATAAATAGTTGTATCCACTGTCAGGACTGACAGCCCTATGAACATAATAAGATATAAGATACATTGAAGATATAAAAAAATTAAATACATCACACTCCCTGCTCACACCCTACAACAGTTACAGGAATGTTATCCCTTCCGATGGCAGGCTAAATCAATTAAATACTTAGGTGTCCATGTTCCCGCTGACCCGTCTGAAACCTTTTGCATCAACTTCCCACCACTCTTACACTCTCTCAAATCCGACTTGTCCAGATGGGAGCGGAGAGGCTTTTCTTGGCTGGGGAGGGTAAATATCCTGAAAATGAATATGCTACCTCGTCTCTTATATCTTTTCTCCTGTATTCCCTGCCTAATACCCAGATCCTATTTCAAGGAACTCTCTGCTCTCAGCTATGGATTTGTATGGATGCACAAACCGTCAAGACTGGCCCACACCATATCGATTAGAAGGAAAAGAGAGGGGGGTTTGGCGATGCCTGACCCCTCTCATAATATCTGGCTGCAGTCCTCTCCCGCGTACTAGATTGCTTTCACCATTATACAGACAAACAATGGGTACAATTTGAGGGTACTATATTGAATCAAAACCCCAAATTCTTACTTTGGCTCCCGCAGTACATCTCTTCCACTAAAGATGTGGCCAGTCTCCCGGCTGTCCTTAACTCAATCGTTCACACTCGCAATACATATCTTAGTCATCTTTCTCTCTTCTCCCCAGACGGCCCCCTTACCCCATTATTTGACAATCCCGCTTTTCCCCCGGCCTTATCTACGAGCACCTTTCTCACCTTCCAATGGGGAGATGGCACTTGTTTTTCCAAATTAATATCTCAGACATCGTTGAAGAGCCTACCTGATCTCTTACAGGAGACCGAGGTGACTACCCACTTACTCTTTCAATACGCACAACTCAGTCACTTTTACCTGTCTAACAAAAGGAATCTATCACTTCATCGTCCACTCACCAACTTTGAAAACCTCTGTGTTTCCTCGTATAAAATCAACCATAAAATCAGTGTCCTTTACTCTCTCCTCATACATGAATTTACAACCGATCCGCTCCCATTCCGGTTAGGCTGGGAAAAAGAAATAGGACATCAATTCATGGAGGAAAATTGGACCAGGGCTCTGAATCAATGCCACCGCAGCTCCATCTCTTGTAAAGCACAAGAAATCAACTATAAAGTTCTAACGAGATGGTACAGAGTGCCATCCCTACTCGCCAAATTCTACCCGATGTTCCAGATACGTGCTGGAGATGTGGAGGTGTAGGTGGCACTATGCTTCATGTTTGGCTGACCTGCCCCCACTTATCTACATACTGGACTCAAGTTATAGATATAATACATCGTATCACATTGACCCAGCTTCCCCCACGCCAGAAGTCATCCTACTCACCATCCTTCTTGCTCACATACCCAAGCATACGGCCAAACTAATATCGTTTCTGTTGCTTGCGGCCAGAACGGTAATTCCAAGACTTTGGAAATCAAAACTTCCCCCATCCATTACCTCTTGGCTCCAAGAATCCTCCCATCTACACAGGATGGAAGAATTGCTAGCCGACTCCCAAATACAACACCGGCTGGCACCCTTGGACACATTTTACATCCTCTAGGGACTATACGTCCATGCATCTTTCACTCAGAAACATATGTCCCCTAAGCCCTACAGCACGCCCGGTTTTAGGTGCTCCCTTTACCTAAACAGCCCGTTTTTCACAAATAGCCACCATGCTTCATTGCTTTGCCATGTTGTCCTGAAGCCCTCCTGACCCGCTGGGTAAGGCTTACAACCTCTTTCTTATGAACCAAGTAGTCTTCCTCGTTCCCATTCCCTTCTGTCCCTTTGGAACCCTTTCCTGTCTCTTCTTCCTCCTTCTTTCTGTCCTCATCTCCTCTTCTTCCCATATGTTGCTTACACCAACCACATTGTTGTTGATTGTACCTACCCTGATCACATAGAAGCTCGGACCATGTACCTTGAGTTGACTACTTGATGTTTGAATTGTCATGTCTTTAACTATTCACTTTAATGTATTCAACATCCTGTCTTGTTACTGAATACCTGACTTTATAAAGTGATGGCACGTATCATATGTGTGTACCCTATCGACAACCGCGTTTCTTACGATGCCTGTTTATTGATGGTGTTTTTGTACTTTACTTGAACTTTGTACTTTGAATAAAATTAATAAAACATTAATATTTAAAAAAAAATTAAATAAAAACAGAGAGCAATCCTAGAGTATTGTTGATATATTGGTTGAGGGAATTATAGATTTGGAATTGCACTGTAGGTGTAACATGTAAAACAGCATCTAAGATCGTTTTTTACAGTTATAGCAATATATATGTAAATTTATACAATTCTGAGTTGTTACTTCACTTCAATGTGGCATACTCATGTAAATGTAATACTAGTCAATGATTTTCACAGCATTTCAGTAGTATCTAGAATTTTTTATTGTAATTTGTCATGAGGGAGTCCTATTCCAGCATTGGAGAATATAGATTTAGTACGTTGTCTGAAGTGTTATTCCTACAGAACAGAATACATATTTTGATGGATTTGTGCACCAGAATTCTGGCACAATTTGCACCAAAAAAATTTCTTTTATGACTTATACCGCATATATTGTGAGTTTTAGATACTTTTCTCCCAGGTCTCATAACATGGTACATGGTCTTAGTAAACAGGAGTGGATTTGATTCACTTTAAATAGGCTTAAATATTGTGGTATGTGCATACTTCATACTGTATACATTGTAAATTACAATTCAAGCATACCTTTTACTGCTTTCGAGCAGCTTTGATTAGGCTGAAAAATGCTTTATAAGACGGTCAGCAACAGTCGGATAGGCGTGGCTATTCCCCGTGGCCGCTCGTGCCTATCCCCTGTGTGTCAGTGCTGGGACTGCTGTGTGATTGACACACAGGTCCCAGTGCATAGACCCCTTATTCTTCTTACAAGTGGCCTATGAGCTGGGAACTGTGTGTCAATCACACAATGGTCTCAGTGCTGACATACAGGGGATATGCGTGGCGGCCACGGGGCATGGCCACGCTTATCTGACTGTTGCTTATCGTCTTATAAAGCATTTTTTTAGCCTGATCAAAGCTGCTAGAAAGCAGCAAAAGGTATACTTGAATTGTTATTGTTAACAACTTTGTCATCCTGGGATTAGTTTATGGGGGTACAAATTAATAACAGTTCCGCTTTACAAACTAATTTGTAATGCTGTTCTGCAAACATTGAGAAAGCTATGCTGACGTAAAGTATAATCTTTTCAAAGTCATGTTTCCAAATTCTGCTCTGGAGATCATTTATTTTTTTTCATGAATATTTTATTGTAGTGACACTGAGTGGTGACACTTTCTGAATGGGAAATAATTTAGTGTTACTTCTTACTCTATGAGTTATTAAATGGGTACTCTTGGGAAGTCAACTCATCAGGAGGAAAGGGGATACAAGTCTGATCCTGGGTTCCCTGTGATCTCTTCTATGGGATCCAGCTACTCATCTGTCTTAGCAGCGCAGTGGAGACAAGTGGGAGTGATGGCCTGCTTAGCCAATCACCAGTTGGTGCGGCACCCCAGGCACAGGGAAAATAAATCCCCCCTCGACCTCCACCATTATTTTTTAAATGCTATAGCTATTTCCTTTTCATTTTGATAAAGCCTAGGGGCAGTTGTATTTTAACACAAATTTTCTTCCTGTATTGTCCATGTAGACAGTACAAAAAGTATTGTGTGTTTTATGGTATCTGAAATATACTAAATGAAATGATTACATTTAATTAAAATAAAGTCTTACAGGAGTGAGACAGCATAGCCATTTTCCACTAAAGAAATGTTAGTAAGGAGATAGATACCAAACATTACCTGTGTATAGTGTTAAGAAGATCCTCTTACATGTCACACGGGCTTAATACTACCCTGTGTAAAACCTATTGATCATCCAATGAGCAAGCAAACACTTGTATGCCAGCTAATGCTAGGACTGTGTAACCCTAAAAATCATTGTTGGTAGGAAGCACATTTTACTGTGTAAACAGATGTATTGGCAACAATAATGTAAAGTCTCATTTTAATGAACACTGATCAACTAGATCGGTTCTTGTATCTGGTATTGGCCTGCCCATGTAAAAGCAGAGCTGTCATCTGGTATACGATCCCCCACCTTCAAATGATAATGAAATGACTCTGCTTACTTTGTCCAAGTTTACACGGCCAAGCTAAAATGTAAACTGCTAAAAACAGGGCAGCTCATTTTGTGTGCACCAGTGAACAATGTGGAAATAAAATATTTCAGAATTTTTATGTATAGGTAGCAACTTTAAAAAAAATAAATAAAAAAAAAAACAACCACATCAAATTATCACCACCATTTTGTACCTGGTACTCATGGGTCACAACAGTTACAGAGATTTGCTAAACCCAAAAGCTATTCCATGCACCTATCAAGCTTGATGGCCTGTTGACTCAACTGTCTGTGATTGAAATTAGTATTGAGTGAATTTACAGTAAATGTGGCTCAGCCGGAACTTGATGGTTCGGCCGTTGATTGCTTTAGTCTACTTAAATTAGCTCAGTTTTCAAGTACTTTGGGTGCCCGGAAAAGATGGATACAGTCCAAGGAGACCCAAGACTGTCATCCTGGACTTTTCCAGGCACCCAGAGCACTTAAAAAGAAAATAATAGACTAAAGCAATCAGCAGCGGAACCACCAGGTCCAGGTTCGGACACATTTACTGTAAATTCCTAATTGAGATTACAGGAATTCATTTTGCTGGCTCTGAAGGGAAGCTGAACAGGTTTTGCTTGTCACCAGCAGCCAAATAAAGCTTAAATATAAACAGGCTGTTTATGTTGTAGCACTTTTGTAGGAAGCACAGATTTATGACAGTCTATTAGAAGATGTGTAACAATGGCCATTACCATGAATAATATGCCCAGGATTCTACAGCTGACAGGGCACCTTGTGCCAGTTTTGATGTCGGTTATAGGTAGTAATTTGATGAAACATGTGAAGCCAGCACAGCAGGTCCATTTTACAGCGTCTGATGTCAGCTTTATTTGTTGCAATTTATATTTTTGTTGTGTAGATTAATCGGTTTAACGAATGGGGTTGGTGATAAATTTTATAAAGGGCCATTCATTACACAGTCATGTCATTAAATTCAAATGCCGAACACCATGGGCAGGATAGAAAATAGTACAGTAAGTAAGAGTCATTTAGTAACCACAATTTATGACTCGCACTCCATTTAATATCAGTGCTCTTTGGAATATTACTATAAAATTCTGTAGTACAGGAGATTTGGGATAAAGAAGAAGCTAGATTACTGTTTTTATTTTGGGGGTCTTAGCTGTAGCATTTGAAAATTTTGTGTAATTGGTAAAAACAAAACAAAAAACAACATTGTACGTTTTAAGGTGTGCAAATATGGCCCTGGGCTTTGTCCACACATTGTAAAATTACCGCTGTATCTTTTATGTAATAATATGCAGTATGAAACATTACAATTAGGGATGAGCGAATCGAATCTGACGAATCCGAATTCGTTAAGAATGTCAGGAAAAATTTGATTCACAACGAATACGAATATTGCTGCCATTCGTTCGCTTCATTAAACTCCATTTAGTGCGGTCTGGGTATCTAAAATGGCGGATCCACATGTGAGGACATGGGGCGAGGAATCCTGAGAAGGCGGGAACAAGGATCGGTGGGATGACCCTGAATCACTTGCAGCATGCAGCCTATCAGCAGCCAGCCACCCCTGTGAAGTCACAGCCCTATATAATCAGCAGCCATTTTGCGGCCAGTCACAGCAGCGTTCTACAGGGTGGGCCATTTATATGGATATACCTTAATAAAATGGGAATGGTTGGTGATATTAACTTCCTGTTTGTGAAACATTAGTGGATGTGAGGGGGGAAACTTTTCAAGATGGGTGGTGACCATGGTGGCCATATTGAAGTCGGCCATTTTGAATCCAACTTTTATTTTTTCAATAGGAAGAGGGTCATGTAACACATCAAACTTATTGGGAATTTCACAAGAAAAACAATGTTGAAGAATGGCCCCACTATCTTTGTACCCCATATACCACACCACACTATCAATTTTTGTGTTCCAACAGTCTTGGAGGGATCTATCCAATGTGGGTTAGTGTCAGACCAATAGCGGTGGTTTTGTTTGTTAACTTCCCCATTCATATAAAAGTTTGCCTCACTGAACAAAATCTTTGAGGGTCCTGTTCAAATTTTAGTTTTGCCCATTCTGCAAATTCAGTGCGCCGATCTGGGTCATCCTCGTTGAGATGCTACAGTAGCTGGAGTTTGTAAGGGTGCCATTCGTGAGTAGTTAATATCCGCCGAAGGGATGTTCGACTAATGCCACTCTCCAGTGACATGCGGCGAGTGCTACGCTGTGGGCTCTTGCTGATTGAAGCTAGGACAGCCACTGATGTTTCTTCATTAGTGACAGATTTCATGCATCCACATTTTGGCAAATGCAACACTGAACCAGTTTCACGAAACTTAGCAAGCAGTTTGCTAACTGTAGCATGGGAGATGGATGGTCTCGTAGGGTGTCTTGCATTGAAATCTGCTGCAATGACCCGGTTACTACATTCACCAGACATCAACACAATTTCTATCCGCTCCTCACGTGTTAACCTCGACGACATGTCAATGGCTGTATACAAAGAGAAACTTGTAAATAACTCATGAAAGAATAAAGTTAAAACGTTAAAACCAAGCACATCATTGTTTTTCTTGTGAAATTCCCAATACGTTTGATGTGTCACATGACCCTCTTCCTATTGAAAAAACAAAAGTTGGATTCAAAATGTCTGACTTCAAAATGGCCGGCATGGTCACCACCCATCTTGAGAAGTTCCCCCCCCCCCTCACATATACTAATGTGCCACAATCAGGAAGTTAATATCACCAACCATTCCCATTTTATTAAGGTGTATCCATATAAATGGCCCACCCTGTATTACAGAAAAAGAGGGACAGACAGCAGTGTGTGTTGCACAAAAAAGCATTTTTGCAGCAGCGATTCACCTCCCAGTCACATGAGCGTTCTATTGCAGTTCTCCTCAAGCCCAAATCCAGCCTAGAAACACTGATAGGGAAGGGAGTGAGATTAAGAGAGAAAGTGCAATTTTGGGTGTATTACACAGTGACTGTGTGCTACAACACTGGTGTGTACAACAACTAAAAAGCTAATTGTAGCCAGCCAGTAAGGGTGAGCAGAGCAAAAGTGTATTGTTCTCCATTAAGTGTAACCTGTGAGTACATCTAAGTGGTATACCATTTTGTTCCTGTTAAAGACTTAAGGGCCTAGATACTGTGAAAGGCCAGACAAAAGTACACACCTGCTGGTATTGTAAACAAATACTGTTTTAAGAGTTCAGGAGTGCACTGTCCACCCCTCATAAGTGCATACCACATACGTACATCTAAGTGGTGTACCATTTTGTTCCTGTTAAAATCATAAGGGCCTAGATACGGTGAATAGTGTTGAGCGGCATAGGCCATATTCGAATTCGCGAATATTCGCGAATATATGGACAAATATTCGTAATACATTTGCGAATATTCGTAATATTCTCGTTTTATTTTCGCATATGCGAAAATTCGCGTATGCGAAAATTTACATATGCTGAAATTAGCATATACAAAAATTAGCATAAGCGGAAATTCGCAAATGTGAAAATTAGCACATGCAAATTTTCGCATATGCGAAAATTCGCACACCAGTATCACACAGTAGTATTAGAGCCTTCTTTACACCACACAAGCTGGAAGCAGAGAGGGATGATCACTGTGATGTGTACTGTGAAAAAAAAAAAAAAAAAAAACAATATTCGTAATTACGAATATATAGTGCTATATTCGCGAATTCGCGAATATGCGATATTCGCGAATAAAATTCGAATTGCGAATATTCGCGAGCAACACTAACGGTGAAAGGCCAGCCAAAAGCACACACCTGCTGGTGTTGTAGGCAAATACTGTTTTTAAATGTACTGGAGTGCCTTGTCCTCCCCTCATAAGTGCATACTACATCCGTGCATCTAAGTGGTGAACCATTATGTTCCTGTTAAAGACTTAAGGGCCTAGATACTGTGAAAGGCCAGACAAAAGTACACACCTGCTGGTGTTGTAGACAAATGCTGTTTTAAGCGTACTAGAGTGCATTTTCCTCCCCTCATAAGTGCATACCACATACATACATCTAAATGGTGTAGCGTTTTGTTCCTGTTAAAGTCTTAAGGGCCTAGATACTTTGAAAGGCCAGCCAAAACTACACACCTGCTGGTGTTGTAGACAAATATTGTTTTTAAGCATACTGGAGCGCATTGTCCTCCCCTCATATGTGCATACCACATATGTACATCTAAGTGGTGTACCATCTTGTTCCTGTTAAAGTCTTAAATACCTAGATACTGTGAAAGGCCAGCCAAAAGTACACACCTGCTGGTGTTCTAGACAAATACTGTTTTAATAGTAGTGGAGTGTATTGTACTCCACTCATATACGCTCTAAGTATGTCAGGCAGAGAAATGCCAGGACATGCAGAGAGGAGTGGCAGAGGCCTTAAATCATTAGGCAGAGGTCGCAGCAGACTAGTAGCAAGTGGCAGCAGGAGTCGCAGTGAGAGGCCTGAGCTCCCGGTATCAGCTAGCGGTCGTGTCTCAACCAGCAACCCATCTGCCGTCATCAATTGGTTAACGCGGTCATCCACTTCATCACAAGTGACATCTGACACCCCCAGTCAACAGTCGTGGGTTCCTCAGACACAACTCTCAGTTGGCATGGCCCGGGAGCAGTCCCTGTCCTCCCATTGCCTCTGTCATATGCTGTTCCCTCCCACACAGCAGTATATTATGCTGTGGTTTCAGCTCCACTATTTAGTGAGGACGATCTACTAGAGGACATTCAGCAGCTACTGCCCAGCCAAAAAGTGGAGGAAACATCTGCTGCTTCCTCCGCTAGGCGGGCAAGTAGTGATGAGGAGAGTGGCGTGGGAGGTGGTGTTGCGAGCGTTCAGGCTCCTGAAACAGACACTGTTGAGGAACCCGAGGAGGACATCAGTGGCGTGCAGACACAACTCGATGATGATGAAGCCGATCGCACTTGGGAGCCAGGTGCAGAAGGGGCTTCATCATCATCAGGAGAAGAGGGTTTCAGGTTTCCGTGAGCCAGCAGCTGAGCTAGCAATGTGGTAGAATGATTGGGAGTCAGCATGGTGGCAGAAGTGGAAATTCTGGCAGCCTACCTTCCTGGGAGGTAGTGGAACAGTGGTTCCTGGAGTCGGCGGCAGTAGCAGTCAATCAGGGTGGACAGTTGGTGTGAAAATCAGCTACTCGGCGGTGTGGCAATTTTTCATCAAGCATCCGGAGGAGGTTACCATGGCCACATGCAAGATGTGTCGACAGAAGGTGAAGTGTGGCCAGGGTCCCAATGTTGGCTACACGTCTACGGCCCTGCATTAACTTATGCAGCATCACCATAAAGTGGCCTGGGAGAAGCGTGGCACCGGTGTAGTGGTCCAGTCTGCTGCATCACCTAGTGGACAGCCAAGGCTTCACCACCTAAGCCGAAGAGACCTGTGTGTCATACCCATCTTCTGTCGCTCCAGATGCTCCTGCTCCTCCTAAGTCATTCCTTCAGCAATCCATCGGCGAAGCCATGTCCAAGAGACAACAGAATGTTCCCACTTATCCAAGAGCGCAGAAGCTGAATGTGCTCCTGTACAAGTTGCTAGTGCTGCAGTCCCTCCTTTTTCAAATGAACTGATGGCTTGTGCCGAGCCGAGGTGGAAACTCCCAAGGCAGTACCAGCCCTGTACAATTTTGTGGAACAGAAAGTGGGCCAGTCCTTGAGCCTGTCGGTGTACCAAAGTGCACGGCAGTGCCGACGTCTGGAGCTGTAACACATGTCCTGTACAGTCAACTGAGTAAATGTGGTTCCTGCACCGCCACAACAGGTAACAGGTAACGCCGCTTCCGCCTCCACGCTCTCAGGCCGTTGGTCCTGTGATAGTGTGCGATTCCGCCTCCTCATCCTCCACAGTGTCCTCAGCCTCCACTGCATGGACAAGTCTCAGTGCCCCTCCAGCATACCATGTGTGTAGGGCATGGCGGTGTCACGCTGTTCTTCAAATGGTTTGCTTTTCTAGTCATCTGACAGGAGAGGAGGAGCAGGAAGAGCCAGAGGAGCTAGAGGGTTATGAGAAAGGCAAGACAGAGGACCCAGACACACCGTGGCAGTATGGAGTGGAGATGGAGGCAGGGAGTCCCTCCGAGTCACTTGCACAAATGGCAAAATGCATGCTCACTTGCTTGTGCAGTGACCGCTGAATTGTCACCATTCGGCAGCGGGATGACTTCTGGCTCTCCACCTTATTGGACCCTCGCTACCGGCACAAAAGGGGGGCCTTTTTTACACCCACTGAGAGGGAGGACAAAGTGACCTACTACAAAGACATCCTATGTAGTCAGTTGGCCGATCCCTATCTGCGCCATTGTCCTTCCTCTCACAGGTATGATTTGGGGTCCCTCTGTGCTTACTTTCCACTGCCATGTCTGCTCGGGAGGGGTGGGGTGTCAGGAGCAGTACCAGTTCCATCAGCAGTAGCCTGGGTCTACAGTCACTGATGAGTAGCTTTCTTCACCCGCATAGTGAAGCAACTCATCAGCAGCAGATAGACCTGGAGCAGGACCTAAACCAGCAGGTGGTGGCATACCTTGACATGTCCATGCCAACACACCTTAACACACCTTGAAGATCCGCAGGACTTCTGGGCACCCAAACTTGATTTGTGGATGCAACTAGCAGAGTTTGCCCTGGAAAATTTGTCCTGCCCGGCCAGTAGTGTGACATCAGAGCAGGTGTTTAGTGCAGCAGGTGCAGTCACCCCAAGGAGAACTCATCTGTCCACGAAAAATGTGGAGAGACTGACCTTTGTTAAGATGAATCAGGCATGGATCAGCGAGGATTTCCACCCACCAATGCCTGATGCATTAGAGTAGATTGATCATGGTGCCACACCAACACTTCACAAATATGGATAGTGCCAAACAGATTAAAGATGCTGCTGCCCAGTTAAAAACATTCCTCCGAATCAGACCTTTTTTCACCCACCTTCATCTCCAGGTACTGGTATTGCCACCCACTGCACCACTCTGTCACCGGATCACTTTCAGGACTCCTGATACTGCTGCTGCCACCACCACCACGCTGTCTCAATCATCCACCGTATGGTCTCCTCATGCTTCCGCCAACTCCAGGCTGTGCCACTAAGCCACTATATTGTCTCCTCATGCTTCTGCCAACTCCAGGCTGTGCCATTCAGCCACTATATGTTCTACTCATGCTGCCACCAACTCCAGGCTGTGCCATTCAGCCACTATATTATGCATCAGAGTATGATGCCACACCAACACTTCACAAATATGGATAGTGCAAGACATATTTAAGGTGCTGCTCCCCAGTTACAGACATTCCTCCGCATCAGACCACAAGTATTGAGGATATGCGTAAGAAAAAGCGTAACTTTTCATATATGTAACCAAAATATTTTGTGAAATAAAACAAACGGAAAGGTGTGCAAAAAACACCATGTGTCACCTACACCACCAAGTATTGATGTGATGCAAAGACCTCTAAAAGATGGAAGGGAACAACTTATGGTCCATTGTAACCAGGGGGGGGGGGGGGTAAAAACTTTCCCTGTAAGGCCTTTCTCTCGCATTATTAACTCCCTTCTTGGCAAATGTTACCCGCCCTAAAAAGGGCAGCCCCACACAGGAACCTCTCCCTATTTCCACATACAAACACTGCCATTTCCCAGGGTTTATAGGTGAAAATAGGGAGAGTTTCCTGTGTGTTTGGCCGCCCTTTTTAGGGCAGGTAACATTTGCCAAGAAGGGAATTTTTACCCCCACCGGTTACAATGAACCATACGTTGTTCCCTTCCACCTTTCAGAGGTCTTTGCGTCACATCAATACTTGGTGGTGTAGGTGGCACGTGGTGTTTTTTGAACACCTTTCCTTTTGTTTGATTTAAAAAAATGTTGGGTACATATATTTTATCCTAAGAATATTATTAAAAGTTAAGTTTTACATAATGCATATCCTCAATACCTACTTGTGCACACTAACACTTTTACAAAAGAGACTGTTTTCTTCTGCCTACCTGCCTCAGCTACTATTCTGATCCTGCCACCCGCCTGGTGCCACACATCTGATGCCATGTACTCCTTTTTTCACTCACCTTCATCACCGGGTACTGGTATTGCCACCCACCATACCACTTGGTCACTGGGTCAGTTTCAGGACTCCTGATGCTGCTGATGCGTGGCTGTCTCATACTGCCACCATATGTTCTCATCATGCTGATACAAGCTCCAGGCTGTCTCATTCTGCCACCATATGTTCTCTTCATGCTGCTGCCACCTCCAATCTGTCTCATTCTGCAACTATATGGTCCCCTCATGCTTCAGCCACCTCCAGGCTGTGTCATTCAATCCCTATATGGTCTCCTCATGCTGCCGCCAACTCCAGGCTGTGTCATTCAGCCACTATATGGTTTCCTCATTCTGCCGCCAATTCCAGGCTGTGTCATTCAGCCATTATATGGTCTGCTCTTGCTGCCGCCAACTCCAGGCTGTGTCTTTCAGCCACTATATGGTCTCTTCATGCTGCTACAAACTACAGGCTGTGTCATTCAGCCACTATATGGTCTGCTCTTGCTTCCGCCACCTCCAGGTTGTGTCACTGTACCGCCATGTGGTCTTCTCATGCTGCTGGCACATTAAATAAAACTTTAGGGTCATCTCTTTGAAATCTTCAATTAAATGTTAACAAATATCTGTAATCTTTTCAATTATGAGGCCCTATGGTCTCAAAAGGCTGTTACCACCTCCTGACTGGGTCATTTAGCCACTATATGGTCTCCTCATGCTGCTGCCAACTCCACGCTGTGTCATTCAGCCACTAAATGGTCTCCTCATACTGCCGCCAACTCCAGGCTGTGTCATTCAGCCACTTTATGGTCTCCCCATGCTGCCACCAAATCCAGGCTGGGGCATTCAGCCACTATATGGTCTCCTCATGCTGCCGCCAACTCCAGGCTGTGTCATTCAGCCACTACAGTATATGGTCTGCTCTTGCTGCCGCCAACTCAAGGCTGTGTCATTCAGCCACTATATGTTATCTTCATGCTGCTGCCAACTACAGGCTGTGTCATTCAGCCACTATATGGTCTCCTCGTGCTTCCCCCACCTCCAAGCTGTGTCACTGTACTGTCATATGGTCTCCTCATGCTGCTGGCACATTAAATAAAACTTTTTTGGTTCATCTATTCGAAATCTTCAATTTAAATGTAAAAAAAAATATCTTTAATCTTTTCAATTGTGAGGCCCTATGGTCTTGTCAGGCATTCAGCCACTATATGGTCTCCTCATGCTGCTGCCACCTACACGCTGTGTCATTCAGCCACTATATGGTCTCCTCATGCTGCCGCCACTTCCATGCTGTGTCATTCAGGCACTATATGGTCTCCTCATACTGATGCCACCTCCAGGCTCTGTAATTGTGCCGCTCTGTGACAGTGATTATAATAGTGACACCTCTAATCTGCATGTCATACTGAATAACACTAACCCAGCATACTCCCTCTGCATGTTACAGCAAGGCAAAGTGTTCTACACCCCTATTTAGGCTCTCTGTAGGCCAGAAATGGCAATTTTTAATGCAGATTCACCGCAAATAAATTCGGTCCGAAACAAATTTTTTGGAAAATTAGGCGAATCGGCATAATCTAATTTTTCTAAAACTTGCTTATCTCTAATTCCAATGTTTGATTACAGACATTTTTTTTTAAACAGAATGTGAAATGCAGGATGCATTTCCCCAGACTTTTTAGTGCACATTATTAACGAAAAATACCAACATTTTTATACCTATTTTATGGCAATTTTTTTCATGTAATTTTACAATCTGTGAACCCAGCCTTACTGTGAGCAGTTTCCAACTGTATTTTCTAATTCGATTAAAATCTCTGTGACTGCTCACTTGATGTGCCAAAGACCTATTCATTACACTGGTTGGGGCATAACTTTGGATGACCTGAACCTGTGCTAATCGATCCCTATTATAAATGTTTTAACCTCTTGACGATGCAGGATGAGCATGCTCATTGTGTGGCTGTCAAGAGTGTACAGCGACGGCTCAGGACTCAAGCCCACTTTATACCTGGCAAACCCTAGACGATTTCAGTAGCTTGGTGCTTCTCCTAATAGCCAGCATACAGCAATCGCAGCTGTTGGCTATTAACCCTATAGATGTCACTGTCAAACTTGACAGTGGTGTTTAAACGGCAGATTGGTTGTGCAATGGTTCAGGTAGTCATATGCGGAGATGTCATAGATGAATGCAGTACATGTAATGTACAATGCCAGAATCCAGAACTGTGTTTTTTTTTTGGTCACATTACATCCCACAATTTTGTAATTTAAAACAATCAAAGTTAAATCAATGACAATATGGTACAAATAAAAACTACAGGTAATGGTGCAAAAATTAATCCCCACTCAGATGCATAGACAAAAAAGTAAAAAGTTATTATGATTAAAATCAGTAAGACGTGAAGTAAACTATGCAAATTGGAATTACTTCTATTAAAAAAATCGTAATCCTTCCAATAGTTATTAGCTTCTGAAGTTGAGTTGTTGTTTTCTGTCTAACTGCTTTCTGATGACTCACGTCCCAGGAGCTGTCCAGCTCCTATGGGGATATTCTCCCATCATGCACAGCTCCCGGGACGTGACATCATCATTGAGCAGTTAGACAGAAAACTTCAGAAGCTAATAACTATTGGAAGGATTAAGATTTTTTAATAGAAGTAATTTACAAATCTGTTTAACTTTCCGGAGCCAGTTGATATATAAAAAAAATTTTTTGCCTGGAATATCCCTTTACCTTTACTGCATAGTGAACGGCATAAATAAAAAGCCCCCCACCTTTTTTTCAAATTTTACCAAAAAAATATTTTTTTTCAGTTTTACAGTAGATTTCATAGTAAAAAAAAAGTTGTCATTGTAATGCAAAATTAGTCCTGCAGCAAACAGTGACAGTAAAAATTGTTAAAGCAAATAATCTTGCATAAGGTTAACCTTGTTTTCCAACTGCAGACTACCTCTTTAACATAAACATTTGCCAGTTTTCCAATAGAACATACACAACTGTGAAAATCAATGAACATATACTTAACCCTTTAATGACCACGGACCTAAATGTACGTCCTGGTGCGGTGGTACTTAGCACATCAGGACGTACATTTACGTTGTGTATGACCGCGAGCATCAGAGCGGTGCTCGCGTCATACTCTGCAGGTCCCGGCTGCTATCAGCGCGGATGTCCACCATCAACCCCTCTGATGCCGTGATCAATACATATCACGGCATCTGCGGCAATGCGCATGTTAAATTAGATGATTGAATCGCCTGTAGCGCTGCAGCGGGGATCCGATCGTCTGAAATGGCGGACGGAGGTCCCCTCACCTGCCTCCAGCCATCTCCCGGTGTTTTCCACTCTGGTCTGAGATCGAGCAGACCAGAGCAGAAGATTGCCAATAATACTGATCAGTGCTGTGTCCTATACATAGCCCTGAACAGTATTAGCAATCAACTGATTGCTATTTATAGTCCCCTATGGGGACATAAAAAGTGTTAAAAAATAAGTTGAAAAATCCTGAAATTCGGCTTTTTTGTTACATTTTATTCCAAAAAAATAAAAAGTGCACACGTGGTATCAATAAAAAGTACAGATGACCTCATACCACCCCATATACGGAAAAATGAAAAAGTTATAGGTGGTCAAAATAGGGAGATTTTATTTTACTGATTTTGTACAAAAAGTTTGAGATTTTTTTAAGTGGTACAAAAAAATAAAATAAAAAGTATCTAGCTATGGGTATCATTTTAATCGTATTGACCCACAGAATAAATAACACATGTCATTTTTACCGTAAAGTGTACAGTAGGAAAACAAAACCCTCCAAAGTGTTCAAAATTGTGATTTTCATTTAAGTTTCCTCCCTAAAAAAATAATTCTTTGTATTTGCCATACATTTTTTGGTAAAATGAGAGGTGTCATTACAAAGTACAATTGGTCACGCAAAAAACAAGCCCTTAGGCTAAGTTTCCACTTGTTTTTTTTTCTGGCAGTTTTTGGAAAACTGCAGTTTTTGAGCCAGAGCACTGAGACCTTGACCAAAAGTTTTTTTAATGACAAGCAAAAAATGTTTTTCCGATGGAAAACTTTTTTATTTAATCAACTGCTGCCAGAAAGTTAAACAGATTTGTAAATTACTTCTATTAAAAAATCTTAATCCTTTCAGTACTTATTAGCTGCTAAATAGTACAGAGGAAATTATTTTCTTTTTGTAACACAGTGCTCTCTGCTGACATCATGACCACAGTGCTCTCTGCTGACATCTATGTCCATTTTAAGAACTAACCAGAGTAGGAGAAAATCCGCATAGCAAACATATGCTGCTCTGGACAGTTCCTAAAATGGACAGAGATGTCAGCAGAGAGCACTGTGGTCATGATGTTAGCAGAGAGCACTGTGTTCCAAAAATAAAAGAATTTCCTATGTAGTATTCAGCAGCTAATAAGTACTGGAAGGATTAAGATTTTTTAATAAAAGTAATTTACAAATCTGTTTAACTTTCTGGCACAAGTTGATTTAAAAAAAAAAAAAGTTTTCCACCGGAGTACCCCTTTAATACGAGGATGCAATGATATTTATGCTAACTAGAGATGGCCCATATTTAGCGTATAATTTTACAGTTTTACAATGCTTACGCAATAAAGACAATTCTTTTAGTCTCTAGGTACCCACAACATTCTATATTGCTTCTAGTAAAGTGTAATTCTTTGTATGCGTAAGTGCTGATGTATGCTAAAAGGTCTCGTTTTTCCTTCTCGAACGATAATTATATTTTTGATTGTTTCAGCGATAATTTGAGCAAAAATGGTTCATTCTTAATGTGTAATTATTTCATTAAAGGCTAAAGTCTCAAAGGAACACCCTGCTGTAATTATAAACCAAGATATTAAAATAAGGAAACACAATTAATGACAGTAATCTAATTAATCTTTATTATTACAGCCGGACCAGTTTATACAGTCATTTAAGCATGTAGGCTTATTAGAATAGGCCATATGACTACCATTTATGTTCAGTATTTCCATACTGTATTTCATGCATATTGTATGTAGCTTAATCTGTATTTTGCAAGTATGTCTGCTAAAAATGAGCTATTATCTCCATAAAAGTTTCTGCTTATTTTAATTTATGCAATTCTTGCTTTACTTGAATTCCCCTTTTTAGTTCCTATTTATTGCAATGCTTCATGTACTGTGGTTAACTGACTACTTTGCATACATCAAATGTGTACAGTTTGCTACTATAGTTAAAGAACTTCCTACAAATGCCATACACACCATATTTTTCGCCCTATAGGACGCTCCGGCATATAAGACGCACCCAATTTTAAATGAGGAAAATCTAGAATACAATGTAGAGTATAGGTCACAGTGATCTTCCACCAGTGATCCTCAAGATGTTGCAAAAATACAACATGCCAGGAGTTGTAGTTTTGCAACATCTGGAGGTCTGCAGCTTGAAAACCACTGGTATAGGAGGTAATACTCACGTGTCCCCGCCGCTCCGGACCCGTCACCGCTCATCACCGCTGCCCTGGATGTCGCCCTCCATTGCTGTCGCTGCATCCCCGGGGTGTCCCCATCTCTCCGGCACATCTCTGCTGCCCGGTATCCTCGCTCTCCGTCGCCGCCATCACGTCGCTATGCACCCCGCGCCTATTGGATGACGGGGCGGCGTGCGGGACGGCGTGATGATGACGAAGGAGAGTGCCGGCCATGCAGGGGATCCCGGTATGGAGCAGACACCGAGGAGGCAGGTAAGGTCCCTCCCAGTGCAGCCGGGTTAGTGTCACTTTCGCTTCAGACGCGGCGGTCAGCTTTGATCGCCGCGTCTGAAAGGTTAATACAGGGCATCACCGCGATTGCTGATGTCCTGTATTAGCCGCGTGTCCCGGCCATTGATGGCCACAGGGACCGCCGCGATAGGTGTGTATTCGCCGTATAAGACGCACCAACTTTTCCCCCCCAGTTTTGGGGAAGAAAAAGTGCGTCTTATATGGCAAAAAATACGGTAGATAGTACTGTGGTCAAGGTGGCACCCATTGTGCAAAATCTAACTGCAGTGGTCCTTCAACATACAATATTAATTGGTTCCAGGAGGATCATTGAATGTTGAAACCATCATATGTTGAAAACATATGTCTATGGAAAACTGGTAATTGGTTCTGGAGCTCTGGAACCATTGTATGCTGAGTACATATCTCTATGGAAAACTGGTAATTTCTTCCGGGACGACCACTGTATGTTGAGTGTGTGTGTAGGTCCATACGATTAAAATGATACCCAACTTATATAGGTTTGATTTTGTTTTACTTCTGTTAAAAAATTATAACTGTTTGCACGGAAATTTGTATGTTTAAAAATGTCTCCTTCTGACCCCTATAACTTTTTTATTTTTCCATATTTGGGGATGTATGAGGGCTAATTTTTTGTGCCATGGTCTGTAGTTTTTATCGGAACCATTTTTGTTTTAGTGGGACTTTTTGATAAGGTATTGATTTTCATAAGGTAAAGATATCATAATTAGGATACATAATGTAAAATACAGTTGATATTTGTTGACAGTTGATACTACAAATATCAACTGTATTTTACATTATGTATCCTAATTATGATATCTTTACCTTATGATATAGAATTTATTACCTCATGTTATACATAATACATAATGAATATCAGCTATGTTTATTTATAGTGATAATATTGTGAAGATATATATCAGAATGGTAAAATGTCAGTGACAAGTTGTTATATAATATCATCACCTTAGAGCTTCATCTTTAGAAAAGAAGGACTTTTCCTAATATATTCCGGCATAAGGTACATATAAGAGTCAGAGTGACTGTATGTCTATGTCCCGGAACAGCAACATACATAGAAAATGAATGGACTGTGGATTTCTAAGTCCCAACGCATGCGCCTAATCTGTCATTGAGTTATACACTGAAAGCGAGCGGAACATTTTCTAAGTCCCCGCGCCTGCGCATCAAATGGGATGCGATGTTTAAGTCCGAGCGCATGCGCGGCAACAGGACAAGCGATCAACCGATCATGTGATTACACACATGATCGGGACATCATAACAGTGGCGCTCCGTGATGACAGCAGTTCACGTCATCAGGTAGGAACAGGTAAACATCAACCTGGTTGGTCACATTCCACACAGGTAAGTGAGGTGGAAAGTACCTATTGGATATAAGGATTAGAATCTAGGATTGGTCCAGTAGAGTGTCGGGGAGTGATGAGGTAATAAACATAGGATATAAAAGACAGAGTGAGACACGTGGACGGGTGTTTGCCGCATATTCCTCCTGAGGACGGCACAGATGCGCCGAAACTAGTAGAGGAGGCAAATTTCAGATATTAATCAATTTAACAGATTCCATTTGTTTGGGTACTGCAGACCCATAAGTGTTACGCCGAGCGCTCCGGGTCCCCGCTCCTCCCCGGAGCGCTCGCTTCACTCTCCCCGCTGCAGCGCTCCGGTCACATCCTCTGACCCGGGGCGCTGCGATTCCGCTGCCAGCCGGGATGCGATTCGCGATGCGGGTAGCGCCCGCTCGCGATGCGCACCCCGGCTCCCGTACCTGACTCGCTCTCCGTCTGTTCTGTCCCGGCGCGCGCGGCCCCGCTCCCTAGGGCGCGCGCGCCGGGTCTCTGCGATTTAAAGGGCCACTGCGCCGCTGATTGGCGCAGTGGTTCCAATTAGTGTGTTCACCTGTGCACTTCCCTATATCACCTCACTTCCCCTGCACTCCCTTGCCGGATCTTGTTGCCATTGTGCCAGTGAAAGCGTTCCTTGTGTGTTCCTAGCCTGTGTTCCAGACCTTCTGCCGTTGCCCCTGACTACGATCCTTGCTGCCTGCCCCGACCTTCTGCTACGTCCGACCTTGCTTCTGCCTACTCCCTTGTACCGCGCCTATCTTCAGCAGCCAGAGAGGTGAGCCGTTGCTAGTGGATACGACCTGGTCACTACCGCCGCAGCAAGACCATCCCGCTTTGCGGCGGGCTCTGGTGAAAACCAGTAGTGGCTTAGAACCGGTCCACTAGCACGGTCCACGCCAATCCCTTTCTGGCACAGAGGATCCACTACCTGCCAGCCGGCATCGTGACAGTAGATCCGGCCATGGATCCCGCTGAAGTTCCTCTGCCAGTTGTCGCTGACCTCACCACGGTGGTCGCCCAGCAGTCACAACAGATAGCGCAACAAGGCCAACAGCTGTCTCAACTGACCGTTATGCTACAACAGTTACTACCACAGCTTCAGCAGTCATCTCCTCCGCCAGCTCCTGCACCTCCTCCGCACCGAGTGGCCGCTCCTGGGCTACGCCTATCCTTGCCGGATAAATTTGATGGGGACTCTAAGTTTTGCCGTGGCTTTCTTTCCCAATGTTCCCTGCATCTGGAGATGATGTCGGACCTGTTTCCCACTGAAAGGTCTAAGGTGGCTTTCGTAGTCAGCCTTCTGTCCGGAAAAGCCCTGTCATGGGCCACACCGCTCTGGGACCGCAATGACCCCGTCACTGCCTCTGTACACTCCTTCTTCTCGGAAATCCGAAGTGTCTTTGAGGAACCTGCCCGAGCCTCTTCTGCTGAGACTGCCCTGTTGAACCTGGTCCAGGGTAATTCTTCCGTTGGCGAGTATGCCGTACAATTCCGTACTCTTGCTTCAGAATTGTCCTGGAATAATGAGGCCCTCTGCGCGACCTTCAAAAAAGGCCTATCCAGCAACATTAAAGATGTTCTGGCCGCACGAGAAATTCCTGCTAATCTACATGAACTTATTCACCTAGCCACTCGCATTGACATGCGTTTTTCCGAAAGGCGTCAGGAACTCCGCCAAGATATGGACTCTGTTCGCACGAGGCGTTTCTTCTCCTCGGCTCCTCTCTCCTCTGGTCCCCTGCAATCTGTTCCTGTGCCTCTCGCCGTGGAGGCTATGCAGGTCGACCGGTCTCGCCTGACACCTCAAGAGAGGACACGACGCCGTATGGAGAACCTCTGCCTGTACTGTGCTAGTACCGAACACTTCCTGAGGGATTGTCCTATCCGTCCTCCCCGCCTGGAAAGACGTACGCTGACTCCGCACAAAGATGAGACAGTCCTTGATGTCTACTCTGCTTCTCCACGTCTTACTGTGCCTGTGCGGATGTCTGCCTCTGCCTTCTCCTTCTCTACTGTGGCCTTCTTGGACTCTGGATCTGCAGGAAATTTTATTTTGGCCTCTCTCGTCAACAGGTTCAACATCCCGGTGACCAGTCTCGCCAGACCCCTCTACATCAATTGTGTAAATAATGAAAGATTGGACTGTACCATACGTTTCCGCACGGAGCCCCTTCTTATGAGCATCGGATCTCATCACGAGAGGATTGAACTTTTGGTCCTTCCCAATTGCACCTCGGAAATTCTCCTTGGACTTCCCTGGCTTCAACTTCATTCCCCAACCCTGGATTGGTCCACTGGGGAGATCAAGAGTTGGGGGTCCTCTTGTTCCAAGAACTGTCTAAAACCGGTTCCCAGTAACCCTTGCCGTAACTCTGTGGTTCCTCCAGTAACCGGTCTCCCTAAGGCCTATATGGACTTCGCGGATGTTTTCTGCAAAAAACAAGCTGAGACTCTACCTCCTCACAGGCCTTATGATTGTCCTATCGACCTCCTCCCGGGCACTACTCCACCCCGGGGCAGAATTTATCCTCTCTCTGCCCCAGAGACTCTTGCCATGTCTGAATACGTCCAGGAGAATCTAAAAAAGGGCTTTATCCGTAAATCCTCCTCTCCTGCCGGAGCCGGATTTTTCTTTGTGTCCAAAAAAGATGGCTCCCTACGTCCTTGCATTGACTACCGCGGTCTTAATAAAATCACGGTTAAGAATCGCTATCCCTTACCCCTCATCTCTGAACTCTTTGATCGCCTTCAAGGTGCCCACATCTTTACTAAATTGGACTTAAGAGGCGCCTATAACCTCATCCGCATCAGAGAGGGGGATGAGTGGAAAACGGCATTTAACACCAGAGATGGACACTTTGAGTATCTGGTCATGCCCTTTGGCCTGTGCAACGCCCCTGCCGTCTTCCAAGACTTTGTCAATGAAATTTTTCGTGATCTGTTATACTCCTGTGTTGTTGTATATCTGGACGATATCCTAATTTTTTCTGCCAATCTAGAAGAACACCGCCAGCATGTCCGTATGGTTCTTCAGAGACTTCGTGACAATCAACTCTATGCCAAAATTGAGAAATGTCTGTTTGAATGCCAATCTCTTCCTTTTTTAGGATATTTGGTCTCTGGCCAGGGACTACGGATGGATCCAGACAAACTCTCTGCCGTCTTAGATTGGCCACGCCCCTCCGGACTCCGTGCTATCCAACGCTTTTTGGGGTTCGCCAATTATTACAGGCAATTTATTCCACATTTTTCTACCATTGTGGCTCCTATCGTGGCTTTAACCAAAAAAAATGCTGATCCCAAGTCCTGGCCTCCTCAAGCAGAAGACGCCTTTAAACGACTCAAGTCTGCCTTTTCTTCGGCTCCCGTCCTCTCCAGACCTGACCCTTCCAAACCCTTCCTATTGGAGGTTGATGCCTCCTCAGTGGGAGCTGGAGCTGTTCTTCTACAAAAAAAATTCTTCCGGGCATGCTGTCACTTGTGGTTTTTTCTCTAGGACCTTCTCTCCAGCGGAGAGGAACTACTCCATCGGGGATCGAGAGCTTCTAGCCATTAAATTAGCACTTGAGGAATGGAGGCATCTGCTGGAGGGATCAAGTTTTCCTGTTATTATCTACACCGACCACAAGAACCTCTCCTACCTCCAGTCTGCCCAACGGCTGAATCCTCGCCAGGCCCGGTGGTCTCTGTTCTTTGCCCGATTTAATTTTGAGATTCACTTTCGTCCTGCCGATAAGAACATTAGGGCCGATGCTCTCTCTCGTTCCTCGGATGCCTCAGAAGTTGAACTCTCTCCGCAACACATCATTCCACCTGACTGCCTGATCTCCACTTCTCCTGCCTCCATCAGGCAGACTCCTCCAGGAAAGACCTTTGTTTCTCCACGCCAACGCCTCGGAATCCTCAAATGGGGTCACTCCTCCCATCTCGCAGGTCATGCGGGCATCAAGAAATCTGTGCAACTCATCTCCCGCTTCTATTGGTGGCCGACTCTGGAGACGGATGTTGTGGACTTTGTGCGAGCCTGCACTATCTGTGCCCGGGATAAGACTCCTCGCCAGAAGCCCGCTGGTTTTCTTCATCCTCTGCCTGTCCCCGAACAGCCTTGGTCTCTGATTGGTATGGATTTTATTACTGATTTACCCCCTTCCCGTGGCAACACTGTTATTTGGGTGGTCGTTGATCGATTCTCCAAAATGGCACATTTCATCCCTCTTCCTGGTCTTCCTTCTGCGCCTCAGTTGGCTAAACAATTTTTTGTACACATTTTTCGTCTTCACGGGTTGCCTACGCAGATTGTCTCGGATAGAGGCGTCCAATTCGTGTCTAAATTCTGGAGGGCTCTCTGTAAACAACTCAAGATTAAATTAAATTTTTCTTCTGCATATCATCCCCAGTCCAATGGACAAGTAGAAAGAATTAACCAGATCTTGGGTGATTATTTGCGACATTTTGTTTCCTCCCGCCAGGATGACTGGGCAGATCTCCTCCCATGGGCCGAATTCTCGTATAACTTCAGGGTCTCTGAATCTTCCTCCAAATCCCCATTTTTCGTGGTGTACGGCCGTCACCCTCTTCCCCCCCTCCCTACTCCCTTGCCCTCTGGTCTGCCCGCTGTGGATGAAATTTCTCGTGACCTTTCCATCATATGGAGAGAGACCCAAAATTCTCTCTTACAGGCTTCATCACGCATGAAGAAGTTCGCGGATAAGAAAAGAAGAGCTCCTCCCGTTTTTTCCCCTGGAGACAAGGTATGGCTCTACGCTAAATATGTCCGCTTCCGTGTCCCTAGCTACAAGTTGGGACCACGCTATCTTGGTCCTTTCAAAATTTTGTGTCAAATTAATCCTGTCTCTTATAAACTTCTTCTTCCTCCTTCTCTTCGTATCCCTAATGCCTTTCACGTCTCTCTTCTCAAACCACTCATCCTCAACCGTTTTTCTCCCAAATCTGTTCCTCCCACTCCTGTTTCCGGCTCCTCGGACATCTTCTCTGTCAAAGAGATCTTAGCCTCTAAAAAGGTCAGAGGGAAAACCTTTTTTTTAGTGGACTGGGAGGGTTGTGGTCCTGAAGAGAGATCCTGGGAACCTGAGGACAACATCCTAGACAAAAGTCTGCTCCTCAGGTTCTCAGGCTCTAAGAAGAGGGGGAGACCCAAGGGGGGGGGTACTGTTACGCCGAGCGCTCCGGGTCCCCGCTCCTCCCCGGAGCGCTCGCTTCACTCTCCCCGCTGCAGCGCTCCGGTCACATCCTCTGACCCGGGGCGCTGCGATTCCGCTGCCAGCCGGGATGCGATTAGCGATGCGGGTAGCGCCCGCTCGCGATGCGCACCCCGGCTCCCGTACCTGACTCGCTCTCCGTCTGTTCTGTCCCGGCGCACGCGGCCCCGCTCCCTAGGGCGCGCGCGCGCCGGGTCTCTGCGATTTAAAGGGCCACTGCGCCGCTGATTGGCGCAGTGGTTCCAATTAGTGTGTTCACCTGTGCACTTCCCTATATCACCTCACTTCCCCTGCACTCCCTTGCCGGATCTTGTTGCCATTGTGCCAGTGAAAGCGTTCCTTGTGTGTTCCTAGCCTGTGTTCCAGACCTTCTGCCGTTGCCCCTGACTACGATCCTTGCTGCCTGCCCCGACCTTCTGCTACGTCCGACCTTGCTTCTGCCTACTCCCTTGTACCGCGCCTATCTTCAGCAGCCAGAGAGGTGAGCCGTTGCTAGTGGATACGACCTGGTCACTACCGCCGCAGCAAGACCATCCCGCTTTGCGGCGGGCTCTGGTGAAAACCAGTAGTGGCTTAGAACCGGTCCACTAGCACGGTCCACGCCAATCCCTCTCTGGCACAGAGGATCCACTACCTGCCCGCCGGCATCGTGACAATAAGACAGGAAATTACTGGGTTGATCCCAGAATTCATTACTTATCTGGAACTGTGAAATTTGTGGTTTTAATCACTCGTCATCATTTTATATGATAATACAATAAAAGTTATATTTTATTTTGGGGGGTTCACCTTAAAGGGATTTGTGCCCTGGGCTTAGGCCCCGGGTTTGTGTGATATATATTAGTGGGATCCCTAACCCACCTAGGGGTTCTTTTTGTGGTTGAAAACCAGAGTCAACCTCAAAAGCTGTGAGTAAAGAAAATGGCACAACTGAAGCTACAGGTGAAGAGAAGAGTAAGCCTGAAGAAGCTGCAGAGAAGAGCAAAACAGAAGTAGAAGCTGGTTCTACACAAGAACCTGAAGGAAGCTGGTGCCCCGAAGAGAAAGCTGGAAGAGATGATGTGAAACCATGTGAGAAATCATCTGAAGTCAAAAATGTGGTAAAACCAGGTGGGAAGTCCTCTAAAGTTGAGACTGAGATGGACCCATGTCGGAGGTCCTCTGAAGCTACAGAGAAGAAGACAGTGGTTGGTGAAGCCACTGAGGCCGAAAGATTCTCTGAAGCAGAGGCAGAGGTCCGGCAAGCCAGAAGAAGACAAAGGTTAGCATCGGTCCCCTCGGTCCTTAATTTCAAGAACCCTGTGCACACCAGGGTGAAGAACCTGATACTGGAGAGGTGTGACCAAGAGACTTGCAATTTGTGGCTGGTAAAAGTCCATAAGAAAGAAGTCAAGGACTTCAGAGACTGTGAGACAAAAGTTGTTCAAGGGAAAGGAAAGGCAGATGATTTCTGCCTTTCAAACACATGTGCTCCTTCCCGGTGGACTGAGCAAAGGGGGGGATGTGTGATAAGGTGGCAAGGAAAGGGTGTATTTCCTTGACTCACCCTGGAGAATCTCTTGCCTGCTGCTTGCTTAATGAGGCAGCAGGGAAGGGAGGTGTATATAAGATGGACACTCAGTCTAATCTGGGCTCTACCTTGGAAACAGTATGCTGGCTGTTAGAGGGAGAGACACACTGGCCCTGTTTAGGTAACACGAAGCAGGCACTGTGAGTGGTCCAAGTTTGAACTGGTAGTAAAACAGGTTGCAGGTGGCACGGGTTTTAACTGGATGAGGGACGCTCACCGGTTTACAGACAGGGCATGCTGAGAAATTTAAGTCAGCGACCAGATGGTGTAGGACTTTATTTTTTTCCTGTTTATGTTTTGTTTTTACCTGCAACCTGTGTAAATAAAGCTGGCAAGGTGCCAGACTTGTATACAGAACTGTTGTCTGGCGAGTTATTGTGAGGAACGTGTCCCGTGGCAAGTGACCAGGACGATCCGAGAGCTAATCCCACAGTACACAGTGACTCTCTTTACACCAGCAGAATAAGAGTACAGCCCTGGGATGAGTAGATTAGATTTAAGTACGGTATATGTCATGATAAAACAGTACATATATTACACATGTCATTGTCACCTAACCTTCAGAGAGCTTATTTTTTTGGGTGCAACCTACATTTTAAGTTAAAATTAATGGTGTCATCACAAAGTGCAATTGGTCACACAAAAAATAAGCCATCGTATGGCTATGTAAAAGAGCTCTCTATAGCTCTTAAAAGGATAGGAAGAAAAAAACAAAAACACAACAATGAAAATAGGCTATGTCCCCAAGGTCCTAATGGGCTGCATCCTTAATCATCCTTGTGGCTGGGGTCCCGACTCAGCTGGGGATTGGCTGAGCTGGCCATCACTCCTGTTCGTCTCCAAGGGTGGAGCCCATTGAGCCCATTGAGTTTATTGGACAGATGAGTAACTGGGTCCCATACAGGAGATGTTGGGGGGTCCAGGATCAGACTTATATCCCCTATCCATAGAATAGGGGATAAATTAACTTACCTGAAGTACCATTTTAATATCTCATGGGGTGAGAAGTTACATAAATGTATTTCTCATTCAGTAAGTGTCACTACACTAAAATGAAATATTCATGAACAAAAATAAATGATCTCCAGAACAGAATTTGGAAATATGATTTTGTAAAGCTAATACATAACATCAGTATAGCTTTCTCAAAGTTTGCAGAATAGCATTACAAATTAGTTTGTTAGGCTGTTGTTCTGAGCATAGTATCTTCATGTAAGTATACAAGTGAAAATAGTAAAATAAAGAAATCCTGAAATTACAGTCATCTAATTGATCTTTATTTTTACAGCCAGACCAGTTTATACAGTCATTTAAAGAGGTATTCCAGGAAAAAACTTTATTTTTTTTATATCAACTGGCTCCAGAAAGTTAAACAAATTAGTAAATTACTTCTATTAAAAAATCTTAATCCTTTCAATAATTATCAGCTGCTGAAGTAGAGTTGCTCTTTTCTGTCTGGCAACAGTGCTCTCTGCTGACATCTCTGCTTGTCTCGGGAACTGCACAGAGTAAAAGAGGTTTGCTATGGGGATTTGCTTCTAAACTGGGTGGTTCCCGAGAATTGTGTCATCAGAGAGCACATAGACAGAAAAGAACAACTCAATTTCAGCAGCTCATAAGTACTGAAAGGATTAAGATTTTTTTAATAGAAGTAATTTACAAATCTGTTTAACTTTCTGGAGCCAGTTTTTTCCTGGATAACCCCTTTAAGCTTAAAGCGTACCCGTCATATAACGCAGTACTAATTCCTGACCATGTACATCTAATTTTTGTGTCTAGCACCTTTATTTTTTTTATTACACTTTTAATTTAGCTCACTAGTCTGAATTCCTCTCAAAGGGAGAAGGCGTGGCCTCACTGTGCAGGTCTCCGCCCCCTCCTCAGTATGCTGTCTGCTCACATCTCCCCTAGCATTAGCAAAACTACAACTCCTAGCTTGTCCTCACTGACAGTAGTGGGACACAAACTGACAGTGGGAGGATTTTTCCTCCAGCTGTGAGCCCTGCACTCACAACTGTCAATCAAGGAAGTGTGTCCATGACATAGGTGATGATGCATGGACACAGCAGGACTAGTATGTGTCCAAGCAGGCAGGGGGTCAGTTGTTTGACTGGCTTTTTCAGTATGAAATACAGAACATTTTCTAATGAAAGCATGGCAAAACCTATTGGTTTTGCATGCTTTACAACATATCAAAAGTTATTGTATCTCACAGTGCCCATTTAAGCCAAAAAAAAAAAGTCAGACAGAAATAAGATAGGGTAATAGATGTGTAATGCTATATAACACTACTGTAACACCGCCTATAAAAGTAATGCCCAAAAGTAATCACGCGACTCCTAACTTAGCACAAAACCAAAGAAAGAGAAAACAATGGAGTCGTTGGGGAAGCATAAAACAAACAGTTTATTAGTATACATTAAAATCCAAACACCCATGTATGAGGAGGAAACAGTACATCAAAAAATGTGGCATCACCGGAAACCCTGCACCGAAGATGTTAATCATGGGGCAAGACACATGCTGCTATGACATTAGTAATGGATGTGCATAAACACCAGCAAAAAACATATCTAGATACAAATAAGTTTACGTGCATACCGTGCATATCAGAATTAAGGTTCTATGTGCTAGCAGTCACATATAATAGCTAAAAAAGTACATGGTGTAATAAATAGCAGTACAAAAAAGACAATACTCACACATGGCACCCTAATTCTGGTATGCATCTAGATATGCTTTTTTGCTGGTGTTTATGCACATCCATTACTAATGTCTTGCCTCATGATTAACATCTTCGGTGCAGGGTGTCTGGTGATACGACATTTTTTATGTACTATTTCCTCCTCATACATGTGTGTTTGGTTTTTAATGTATACCAAGAAACTGCTTTATGCTTCCACAATGACTCCATTGTTTTCTCTTGTTTTGGTTTAGTCATTTAAGCATGTAGGCTTGTTAGAATAGGCCATATGACTGCCATTTATGTTCAGTATTCCCATACTGTATTTCATGCATTTTGTATGTAGCTTAATCTGTATTTTGCAAGTATGTCTGCTAAAAATGAGTTATTAAGTGCATAAAATTTTCTGCTTATTTTACTTTATTCAATTCTTGCTCTACTTCAATTCCCCTTTTTAGTTCCTATTTATTGCAATGCTTCATATCTTGTGGTTGACTGACCACTTTGCATACATCAAATTTGTACAGTTTGCTACTATAGTTAAAGAACTTCCTACAAATACTGTAAATAGATAGTACTGTGGTCAGGGTGGCACCCGTTGTGCAAAATCTAACTATTGCAGTGAATGCAAGGTCACATTACATTACTTATGATGGGAGCAGCTGGTCACTCACCTAGTCTCCAAGGAAACCGCCACTCCCCCTCCAATAGACTTGCATTGAGGGGGCGTGCCCTGATGTCACAAGAGGGCATGGTCAACCCCCGCAGCAACTTAATGTTCCGAATGCAGCCGGAACACTGGCCAGTGGAGTATCCCTTTAAGAGTGAACTGAAGAAATGCTCCCGAGGCTCTTATATGTGAGTGGTGACTCTGGAGTACTATACAGAATATAACTTAGGATCAGTACAGGATAGTGTAATGTATGTACACTGTGACTGCACCAGCAGAATAGTGAGTTCATCTTTGGAGTATAATACAGGATGTAACTCAGAAACAGTAATGTGTGTGTACACAGTGACTGCACCAGCAGAATAGTGAATGCATTTTTGGAGAATAATAAAGGATGTACTTGGGAATAGTAATGTAATGTATATTAATAATTACTGAATTTAAAATGTTTACAATATGAAGTATACTATTGCCATAATATTTTAAGCCTATTAAATGGAGTATTCTAACACTTAAAACATATCCTGTTGATAGGGGATGTGTGTCATCACAGGTGGTCCGACCTCTGGGACCCCCCTGTGATCTATGGAGCCCTGAGTCTACCTGCTGAATTCTCCAGCCCCCATCTTCTGAGTCAAAATACCAAGATCTGTTTTGTCACCCCTTTTAGTGCACAATTTAGCAAAATGAAAAATATTATTTTGTAAAATATATCCATTTTAATGCACATGCTTGATGCATCTGCAGGTTCAAATTCTTTGCATTAAACATGTGCAGGATACTGTACATGTTAATACACCCTTAAACAGGATCCTGACATGGTCAAAATAGTGGAAAATGCAGTGCAAGCTCTGTCAAATACAGTTCCTACATTGGGCTCTATTTTGTCCCCTCGTTTATATAAGCACCAGAAGAATACCATCACAACCTCGCTGCCATACAAGGGTAACTTCAAATGTAGACTTACATGCAACCACATGCACATTACCATTAAAAGAGTACTCAGCCCCTAGATATTTTAACCCCTGTTCAAAAGTTAGGGGATAAGACCCCCCTCAATCTCTGTACAGTCACCCAGCGTTCTAAATATTACATTCAGAACGCTGGGTTTGGGTGTCTGTGGTTGTGACGTCACACCAAGCCCCCATTCATAGATAGGAATTGAGGGGTGTGGTGTTATGTCACGAGGGGTGTGGTGTGACTTCACAACCACAGCCGCCCAAACCCAGCGTTCTTAACACAATGTTCAGAATGCCGGGTAACTGCATGGAGATCGCGGGCGTCCCAGAGGCCAGACCCCCGGGATCAGACAGCTTATTCCCTATCCTTTGGATAGTTGCCGCTATTATTTTGTTGAATACAATCTGAGCCACCTTCACATGCTCCCTAGTTAGTTACCAGTACAGACATCTGGTGGTCTAGCAAGCTGAACGGTTGTTCACGGGCCTGCAGGGCATTCCCCTCTGTGCTGTCACTGCGGCTATGCACTTCACCCTGCCGGCATCACATCACTGGGCCGTGACATCTGCTCTTTTCCCAGGCAGCAACTGTGGTACTCTTGGAGTACCGTAGTGGCTACCTAGAGGAATAACTGATTGAACAACCTCTGTTGGCTCCCTCCACTATACCAACGAATGATACTAACCACTACAACCACTGACAACCATTTACCCACAGACTTAAATTAATTTGGCAATTAAGAATACAATTTCATGGTCATGGACATACCTTTTTTCTTTTCTTTTTTTTTTGTAAAATACACCTAAAAATACACTGTGTGAACATAGCCTCAGGCAGTAAAAATGGACTTGATCTCTACATCTTACGTGGAATAAATATATCATTAAAAATAATTTGATGTAGTACATGTGTTAATGACCAGTTGCCCCTTTTGAGGCTGTACGTGAAGAGTTTTTTTACTTTTACCTTGAGGAAATATCTATGACAGTGGCCCTCATTTACTAAAGGAGAACCAACGTTTTTTCTCGGTTATTGCACCCAAAATTTGGTCGCATCCCGCGTGCGACCAAATCTGCACCCAAAATTTAGGCGCACAACCTATATTTTCAAAAACACTCGGAGAGTTTAATTTAACCTACAAAATGGGCATGGTTTACTAAAAAATGGGCGTTAACCCGACAAAATGGAAAAATCACTCGGAGTAATTGTGAAATCACTCTGAAAAAAGTGTGATTTCTCAACTCTGAAAAACCGACAGCCCAGGGGTCGAGTGAAAATGGAAAAATGGAGTGTTTTTGAGGAAGGGACAGCTGACCATTGTGGTTCATGATGAAATTACTTGTTTTATACTTTAAAAGCATTTTTAACCCCTCAACGCTTTTATGATTAAATTATGTAATAGATTTTTTTTAATTTATATATATATATATATATATATATATATATATTTTTTTTTTTTATATATATATATATTTTTAAAAAACTTTTGGGTTGTTAACCCATTAACAATCATGAATGTAAAGTTATATCATTGTGCAGAGTTACATTAACTTTATTTATTTGGTTTAATTTTTATTTTTCCAGTGCAACACTTTTTGTTCCCGTGCGACAGAATTTAATATCGTGCGACACAAAAAAAAACGACAAATGCTACAGATTAGTAGATCACAAGGATAAAAAAGACGAGTACACTGAAAAAAAAAAACCTAACCGACACTCCAGTCTTTGTAAATGAGGGCCAGTGTCTTTTTTTAAGCCTTTTTACCTTTTTAACCATCCAACATTTCTATCCAAGTTGCCAGCGTTCTGGTCTCCCATTGACTGCATCCATTGCTAAAATCAATCTGGGTATCACTATTTGAAGTAAAATTTTGCCCTGTAAAATGTGGATTTTATTACAGTTTCGAAACCCAAGTAATGTGTATGAGAAAATGCACCTGAGGTTAAGTATTAATGTTTTCTTTTTCATTGATTGAAGGAAACCTTTCTAAACAAGTAAATAATGGAAGCCTCAAGCTGTTAACATGGGGTTTGGCATTGTGCGTTGATAAGTATTTCACATTGGTCAAACTCTACAGAAAACTAACACACAATAAAATGAAAAGAACCCAGTAATCAAAATAGCAATAAAATAAGAGTTCTTAGCAGGTGCAGAAGCCACTTTAATGACTGAAAATCACACAAAAAAGCTTCTTACGGCACAGCACTACAATGACTCACACTTACAAATCCTTACTATTCTCATGATGTAGACTTAAGACATTCAAACATAGTTACATAGTTACATAGTTAGTACGGTCGAAAAAAGACATATGTCCATCAAGTTCAACCAGGGAATTAAGGGGTAGTGGTGTGGCGCGATATTGGGGAAGGGATGAGATTTTATATTTCTTCATAAGCATTAATCTTATTTTGTTCCAGGAATGTATCTAATCCTGTTTTAAAGCTGTTAATTGTTCCTGCTGTGACCAGTTCCTGAGGTAGACTGTTCCATAAGTTCACAGTTCTCATGGTAAAGAAGGCGTGTCGCCCCTTGAGACTAAACTTTTTCTTCTCCAGACGGAGGGAGTGCCCCCTCGTCCTTTGGGGGGGTTTAACCTGGAACAGTTTTTCTACATATTTTTTGTATGGGCCATTAATATACTTATATACGTTTATCATATCCCCCCTTAAACGTCTCTTCTCAAGACTAAACAATTGTAACTCCTTTAATCGCTCCTCATAGCTAAGATGTTCCATTCCCCATATTAGTTTAGTCGCGCGTCTCTGCACCCTTTCCAACTCCGCAGTGTCCCTTTTATGGACAGGTGCCCAAAACTGAACAGCATATTCCAGGTAAGGCCGTACCAATGATTTATAAAGGGGGAGTATTATGTCCCTGTCCCTTGAGTCCATGCCTCTTTTGATACATGACAATATCCTGCCGGCTTTGGAAGCAGCAGCCTGACATTGCATGCTATTCTGTAGTCTGTGATCTACAAGTACACCCAGATCCTTATCTACCAGTGACTCTGCCAGTTTAATCCCCCCTAAGACATACGATGCATGCAGGTTATTAGTACCCAGATGCATAACTTTACATTTATCCACATTGAACCTCATTTGCCAAGTGGATGCCCAGACACTTAGTCTATCCAAGTCATCTTGTAACTTATGCACATCCTCTATAGACTGTACCGTGCTACAAAGCTTGGTGTCATCTGCAAAGATAGAAACAGAGCTGTTAATGCCATCCTCTATATCATTAATAAATAAATTAAACAACAGCGGGCCCAGTACAGAACCTTGGGGTACACCACTAATAACCGGGGACCAATCAGAGTACGAATCATTGACCACCACTCTCTGGGTACGATCCATGAGCCAGTGTTCAATCCAGTTACAAACTAAAATTTCCAAACCCAAAGACCTTAACTTACCTGTCAGACGTCTATGAGGGACAGTATCAAATGCTTTAGCAAAATCCAGAAACACTATATCCACAGCCATTCCTCTGTCAAGGCTTCTACTCACCTCTTCATAAAAGCAAATTAGATTGGTTTGACAACTTCTATCCTTAGTAAACCCATGCTGGCTATCACTTATAATACAATTATCCCCTATGTATTCCTGTATGTAATCCCTTATAAGTCCTTCAAACAATTTACCCACAATGCACGTTAAACTTACCGGTCTATAGTTTCCTGGGGAAGACCTAGAGCCCTTTTTGAAGATTGGCACCACATTCGCCTTGCGCCAGTCCCTTGGCACAATACCAGACACCAGAGAATCTCTAAATATCATGAACAGGGGTACAGATATTACTGAACTTACCTCTCTAAGAACTCTTGGGTGTAGTCCATCCGGTCCTGGGGATTTGCTTACATTTATATCACTTAACTTACCTTGTACCATCTCTACATTAAGCCAGTTCAGTACATTACATGATGTGTTACCAGCACCGACCTGGCCAATGTCAGCTCCTTCTTCCATAGTGTATACAGAACTAAAGAACCCATTCAGTAGCTCCGCATCCATTCCTATGTGTGCGGGTCAGTACGGTAAGTGCCGCTAGCTTGGGATCCACATAAACTGTCATCTGTATTCACTGTTTATGCTGGAAATGACCAATATATACAGTGACCTGCAAAAGTATTTAAAGGGGTACTCCGGTGGAAATGTATTTTTGTTTAAAATTAACTGGTGCCAGAAAGCTAAATTTGTAAATTACTTAAATAGAAAATCCTTCCAGTACTTATCAGCTTCTGTATGCTCCAGAGGAAGTTCTTTTTTTTTATTATTTCTTTTCTGTCTGACTACAGTGCTCTCTGCTGACATCTCTGTCCAAGTCAGGAACTGTCCAGAGCAGGATAGGTTTGCTATGGAGATTTGCTCCTGCTTTGGTCACTGTGGTCAGACAGAAAAGAAATTCAAAAAGATAAGAACTTGTGGAGCATACAGCAGCTGATAAGTACTGGAAGGATTAAGATTTTTTTTAATAAAAGTAATTTACTTTCTGGCACCAGTTGATTTAAAAAAAAAAAAAAAAAAAAAGCAGATTCTTTTCTGGTCAGGATCCTGTTTATTCTCTATTTTTCTTTTTATTCCCCCTCCTTTTTTACTGACATATTTTATCCATGAATATTGCCCCATTTACCATTTTCTTTAGAATTGTTATGTATCATTCTTTCTTTTACCACTTAACAGTGATTTTATTTTGTCATTTCTTTTACTTAACTGATTCTGTTTCTTTCCCCATTTCGTAATCTCTCCATTCTTCAAGCTTAGCTAATGAACCAACATAGTGACAGGAATGTCAATGCTTACAGAAGTTTATGAACACTTGACCTTCACATCTACAGTATATACGCTGGACATCCCACTCCAAAATCATAGGGATCAATATCTGGTTGTACTCATTTTGCAGCTATTACAGCCTACATTTATCCGGGAAGGTTTCCCACAATATGTTGCAGTATGTCTATATGTGCCCATTTAGTCAAAAGAGCATTTATGAGACCAGGCACTGATTTTGGAAGAGAAGGTCTTGTTTACAATGGGGGCCCCATGCAACCCCATGTGGTTAAGATTAGGGCTCTATGTATGCTTCTCTAGTTCTTCCATAACAACCTTATTGTCATTCCAGATGATACGTGGCATTATTAATGCTGATATAAGGCTTGTGTCTAGTGGCTAAACCATGGATACAAATGTCAAGGTCCTGCCACACAGCCATTTATAGTTTAGAATAAGTGATTTTTGCATACCACATTCTTCAGTACTTGTTGGCCCTGCTCTGTAAATTTACAACAAAGAATACATTTTTTTCATACAACTAAGGTCCACAAAAAGTATTCTCCATCATGATATGTATTTTTTAAAATGAAAGTCAATAACAGATGTATGCAACTGTATATACGTGGGTTCACCACTATCCTAGATGGGAATGTATGGGAATGCTGGATGATCTTGCATCCAGAGTCCCATCCATTGTTCCACAGGCTGTAATGGGGTGCGGCGTTGCACGTATAAACCATCCAGCATATTTGCCACCTGGAGTGCATTTGCCAGATCATAAACTCCTGCATGCTGCATCTTTTGATCTGATACCTAAAGGCCGATAGAAACTATGTTGAATGCTGGATGAATAGTAACAAGGCCTAAGCCTATGGTAAGTTATGGTTGAGGCATATATTCAGTATTTATTTAAAGAATGAAATGACCAGCACTGTAGTTTCTTACAACACAGGTTAACTTTGAGTTAAAGCGTACCTGTCAGATCTAACAAAAATGTTTTTTAAATATATCACTCAGTACCTAATCCTGACCATGTACATCTAATTTTTATGTGTCTAGCGCCTTTATTTTTTTTTTATTACACTTTTAATTTAGCTCACTAGTCTGGATTACTCTCAAAGGTAGGGGGCGTGGCCTCACTGTGCAGGTCTCCGCCCCCTCCCTCAGTATGCTGTCTGCTCACATCTCCCCTAGCATTAGCAAAACTACAACTCCCAGCTTGTCCTCACTGACAGTAGCGGGACACAAGCTGACAGTGGGAGGATTTTTCCTCCAGCTATGAGTCCTGGACTCACAGCTGTCAATCAAGGAAGTGTGTCCATGATGTAGGTGATGATGCATGGACACAGCGGGACTAGTATGTGTCCAAGCAGGCAGGGGGGGGGCAGTTGTTTGACTGGCTTTTTCTGTGAGAAATACTGAAAAAATTCTAATGAAAGCAATTGCAAAACCTATTGGTTTTGCATCCTTTACAACATATCAAAAGTTTTTGTATCTGACAGTGCCTATTTAAGACCTGGGGGCTGCAAATGGGCAAAATGTTGTCCTGTCTAGGCAGGTAGAGGTGTAAAACTTTATTTTTTCACAATTGGGCTTAAATGCAATGAATTATCGTTCAGCAGCCTTAATTGCATGTAAGTGGCTGAATTATTTCCCAAATACAGATATCTGAAAATTCTGAAACTCATTCCAGTGTATATTTATTGTAACATTGATCAGATCTAAGTAAAAATGAATTAAGAAATGCATATAAAGCTGCTATAAATTGATATGAACCAAAAGAGATCATTTAGCGAGAAAGCAGCTACTGAACACAAAAGCTTCTCTCCCAGACCAGATAGAATGCGGCCTTTTTACTAATCAGATTGAGTGGTGTTTGACATATGGGCATTACCAGAATAGACTTTCTCCTCGGGCGGCATTTGTCCATCACCGCTTGTGTCTACAGATTGAAGATTCTTTGAACAACTTTTAGTACAATTGACTATTTTCACAGGAAAGGAATATAGTAAATGTTTCCAAGTAAGCTGTCAGCTTGAGTATCAAAAAATAAATAAATGAAAACCTGTCTGTTTGGAGACATAAAGAAATATGTTACACAAGATTCTATTTGTGAATAGTACACATCGAGTGCTTTGAACACCGAATCGGTATACTTTATCATACATTAGAATAAATAATACATTTTCCATTGAAATGCACTGTATTCATAATTAATGGCTATGGACATCCTTTCATAGAAAAGTTAGCTTAAGTTTAAAAAGGTGGACTACATTTCATGTTGCAGTCTTCATTCCTTCATTTATTTTCAGACCCCATTGATATGCAATTTGCAACCAGCCCCTAGTTTCAGACTTCTCTTATGAGTGTGTCCCCCAGTAATACAATGGTGTGTGTAGGTTTGTGTGTTTAGGGTGCTGCTGCCTTCACTATTTCTCATGTATAAGCACAAATTCCTCCCTGTACTGATTTCTCCTTCAACAGCTCATAACAGATCTCTTATTTTGGCTGTCAGACACCAATGCTGAGGAGCATGTGATTTAAAGGGGTACTCCAGTGCTTAGACATTTTATCCCCTATCCAAAGGATAGGGGATAAGATGCCTGATTGTGGGAGTCCCGCCACTGGGGACCCACGTGATCTTGCACGCCACACCCCGTTTGTAATCAGTCCCAGGAGCGTGTTCGCTCTGGGTCTGATTACCGGCAACCACAGGGCCGACAGCGTGTGATGTCACCCCTCCACCCCCATGTGACGTCACACTCTGCCCCTCAATGCAAGCCTATGGGAGGGGGCTTGATAGCTGTCACGCCCCCTCCCTTAGGCTTGCATCGAGGGGCGGAGCGTGACGTCACACGGGGTGGAGGCGTGACGTCACACGCCATCGGCCCTGTGGTCTCCGGTAATGAAACTGGAGCGAATACTCTCCGGGGACTGATTACAAACGGGGTGCCGCGTGCAAGATCATGGTGGTTACCAGCGGCGGGACTCCCGCGATCAGGCATCTTATCCCCTATCCTTTGGATAGGGGATAAGATGTCTAAGCACCGGAGTACCCCTTTAAACAACCATAGCATGTACTTTGTGTACTGTGATAAGCAGCATCTTTAATGACTGGGGCAGTTCCATGTATTGACAGGAGACAAGGAAATGTTGAGGCCTATAAATCAGCCACCACTGACATGGTGGAAGTGGCAGGGGATAGCGAATATTGATTTTCAGTGCATCTGTCCAAAGCAGGATAGGTTTGATATGGGGATGTCTCCTGCTCTGGACAGTTCCTGACATGGACAGAGTTGTCAGCCAAGAGCACTGTGGTTGTGACGGAAAAGAAATCTGAAAAGAATTTCCTCTGTAGGATACAGCCGCTAAAGTACTGGAAGGATTAAGATTTTTTTAATAGAAGTATTTTACAAATCTGTTTAACTTTCTGGCATCAGTTGATTTAAAAAAAAAATTCCACCGGAGTACCCCTTTAAGCATAAAAACAACTGGCCAGACAACCCCTTTAAAGTAGGTTTTTCACTACCAGAATGTGATAATATAGGATATCATATAGAAGAGAGAAATGAAGTCGCACTCACCCGAATGTTTCTTCAGCATGATGAAAACTTTTATTCCAACAAATAAACTGCAAATGACAGGAAAAACAATTCCATAGCGGGAAGCAAGGGCAGGTGATGCACTCAGATGTGGTATGCCCTGCGTCTGAGAGCCTCACCGGCCCTCGCTCCGCTCTATGGACTTGCTTGCTTATACCTAGAACAAATTGGAGCCTATCTTATGGGAATACGTGTTGTATAGAGCGGTGCCTGGTTTACCCTACTTCTCCTTGTATTGCTAGGATATGTTAACATGTCTTAATGAGTGGTAATGTTATTAGTTGAACTGGCAATCTTTAAAGAAGACCTGTCAGCAGGAAAACAGGGGTATAAAAAGACCCATGGTTGGCTAGGTCTAGTCATTAGGATTGTACCTGTTGTTATATTTTAAGTCCTTTCAGTGCTGACATAGAAACCTTTTTGTTATTATGCAAATGGAGCTTAGGGGTTGTTTCCAAGCATGGTAAGAGCCAAGATAACTCCAATTCATGTCCATTTTATGTAGTGACTTTTAGTCAAAAGGGTAGGCAGATAAAAGCAGAGCTGGGGGCAGTAATAAAGAGGACATGAGCCGGACTTACCTAGGATATAGCAGTGCTGAGGAATGCCCCCAGGCATTTTGTCTACATAAATCCAGAGGGCTCACGTGCTGGGAGAGGGTTATTTAAGACCAGTGTATTATTCATCATTCTTGATGAATCCCTCTTAGTTCTTTAAGTCTTTGCTGATATATTTTATGCTTTAGACCTTCCACCAATTTTGTATCAGTATCATTTTGCAAGTGAGATCTCCAGAATCAACATAGTATTCCAGATGTATTTTCATTCCCCTCTATCACCCAATTTCCCTCTTTTTCTCGAGGTTATATATTACCGCCTGGCAGCACTGTAGACTCATGCGGTGAAAGAAATGTAAATTTTGTTATAACATTTAAAGAAGTTTTCTGAAATCTTAACAAGCTGGCTACAGGGGGAAAACGCCAGAAAATAAGAGATATTATTGGTAGAATATAATGATTGTGGGTAGGCAGGGTTTTTCCAAAATAAATAAATAAAGGAGCACTTTAGGGTACAAGTGGCCCTAGTATATGTAAGGATTGAATAGAAGGAACTAATAAATGTAATACCCAGGTAACAATTTGTTTTGGAGTATATTACCACAGCCTGCTTTCCAGTTTCTAAGGTATTATACATTTTAACTAGATATTGATTCTAGCCTTTCTAAGTGTAGCTAAGGATTTATGTATTATTTTATCTGGCAATTTATGAAGAAAAAAAAAAAGTTGTTATTGAACACTAAATGTTTATCTGTTCACAATGTATTCGAGTTATGTGAATACCTGAAGCAGAAACTAATTAGGCCACAAGTCTTGAACACCTAGGCTACATTCTTGGCAGATAAGTGGCCTACGTTTGTTTGAGCTTTATTTTGGGTCTTTTTTTACATTTTTTTTATTGTTCAAACTGATTTTTCAACCTTTTTTTGAGGTTTGAAAAACGGTGTGTGAATATAGCATACGTTTGGTCAGTTGACAAGTGTATAAAGTTTTTTGCAGGAGAAGCCTGCACTTTCTGAGTTCTGCAATAAAAAGTATATACTGGGAAAGTGATCACATGTAGTCCCTAGTAAACTATGTTTGGTCCTTAAAAATCAATAGACACAGTGGGGGAGATTCTCAAAGAATTTTGCGCCAAAAAAATTAATTTTACGCAAATTTTGGCACAAAAAGTATCGACCACATTATCAAAGAGCTTTGTGCCGTGATTAACACTGTTCACGTCATTTTTGTAAAAGTGGGCGTGTCCACGTATATTGTCTGCTTTACATGATATTTTCAGAGGTGTGAGAGTCCGGTTTACATAAAAAAAATTCACACCAGCTTTTTGTGTATAAATCACAGAAATGGTTGTAGTTTTATTGTTTTTGTTTTTTTCTTAGTTTTTTTGGGAAAAAGGTGTTATTTAAGTAATAATACTATATTACTATAGTATATACTCGAGTATAAGCCGACCCGAGTATAAGCCGAGACCCCTAATTTCAACCCAAAATCCCAGGAAAAGTTATTGACTCGAGTATAAGCCTAGGGTGGGAAATACCTCATTCCCCCCCTGTCATCATCCAGACCCGTCATTAACATCCTCATCATCATCCCCTTGTCATCATCCCACACATCCCCCCTTCATCATCCCCTTATCATCCCACACATCCCCCCTTCATCATCCCCTTGTCATCATCCCACACATCCCCCCTTCATCATCCCCTTATCATCCCGCACATCCCCCCTTCATCATCCCCTTATCATCCCGCACATCCCCCCCTTCATCATCCCCTTATCATCCCACACATCCCCCCTTCATCATCCCCTTGTAATCATCCCACACCCCCCCCCCTTCATCATCCCCACACCCCCCCTTCATCATCCTCTTCTCATCATTCGCCCTCAGTGGTCTTCAACCTGCGGACCTCCAGAGGTTTCAAAACTACAACTCCCAGCAAGCCCGGGCAGCCATCGGCTGTCCGTGCTTGCTGGGAGTTGTAGTTTTGAAACCTCCGGAGGTCCGCAGGTTGAAGACCACTGCGGCCTTCAACATCATCCAGCCCCCTCTCACCCCCTTTAGTTCTGAGTACTCACCTCCGCTCGGCGCTGGTCCGGTCCTGCAGGGCTGTCCGGTGAGGAGGTGGTCCGGGCTGCTATCTTCACCCGGGGCGCCTCTTCTCCGCGCTTCCGGCCCGGAATAGAGGCGTTGTCTTGACAATGACGCAGAAGTACGTTGGCAATGAACGCACCTCTGCGTCGTTGTCACGGCAACGTGACTATTCTGAGGCCGGGCCCGAAGCGCTTAGAAGAGGCGCCCCCGGTGAAGATAGCAGCCCGGAACCAGTATCCCACCGGACCACCTCCTCACCGGACAGTCCTGCAGGACCGGACCAGCGCCGAGTGGAGGTGAGTACTCAGAACTAAAGGGGGTGAGAGGGGGCTGGATGATGTTGAAGGCCGCAGTGGTCTTCAACCTGCGGACCTCCGGAGGTTTCAAAACTACAACTCCCAGCAAGCCCGGACAGCCGATGGCTGCCCGGGCTTGCTGGGAGTTGTAGTTTTGAAACCTCTGGAGGTCCGCAGGTTGAAGACCACTGCGGGTGGGGGAGTTCACTCGAGTATAAGCCGAGGGGGGTGTTTTCAGCACGAAAAATCGTGCTGAAAAACTCGGCTTATACTCGAGTATATACGGTAATTAAAAAAATAAATAATTATTATAATTATCTTCTCCGTCTGGAGAAGAAAAAGTTTAGTCTCAAGGGGCGAGACGTCTTCTTTACCATGAGAACTGTGAACTTATGGAACAGTCTACCTCAGGAACTGGTCACAGCAGGAACAATTAACAGCTTTAAAACAGGATTAGATACATTCCTGGAACAAAATAAGATTAATGTTTATGAAGAAATATAAAATCTCATCCCTTCCCCAATATCGCGCCACACCCCTACCCCTTAATTCCCTGGTTGAACTTGATGGACATATGTCTTTTTTCGACCGTACTAACTATGTAACTATGTAACTATGTAACTATGTTAATAAAAAACAATTTTTTTATTTTATTTTTTTCTTCGTCACTGCACCTGCACTCAGATTTAAAGGACAACTGCAGTGGTAAACATTTATATATGCCCGTGCCTCAAAAATAAACAAAATAAACTCATACATACCTTCCTACGAGCCCCCGTTGGTCCAGCACAGGCCTCACAGTCCGGCGGTTCTGACGTCATTCCACTTCCTGGGGACGGGGACGCTGCAGAGCCGTCGGCGTATCACCGGCCGTAGCGATGTCCCGCCACGGCCTGTGATAGGCTCAGCCCACTCTCATATAAGGAGCTCTGGCAGGCTTCTTACATGACAGTGGGCTCAGCCTATTACCGACCAGGGCGGGACATCGCTGCGGCGGGTGATACGCCGACGGCTCTGCGGTGTCCCTGTCCCCAGGAAGTGGAATGATGTCAGCACTACCGGACTGTGAGGCCTGTGCTGGACAAACGGGGGCTCGTAGGAAGGTATGCATGAGTTTATTTTGTTTATTTTTGAGGCCCGGGCACGGGCATATATAAATGTTTACCACTGCAGTTGTCCTTTAAGCTCAGAAATGTTTTATTTATGCAGTTATCGCTTGTCTGGGCACTAGTGACCATGGAATATTTTGTGAGATGTTTCCACCAGAATTTTCTGGGATGTAAAATTTGGCACAAAAATCAGCAATTTTGGTGCAAATTTTTTTTCACATATTTGCAAAGCATCACAAGAGACCTTTGAACATGTGAGGAGAAAAAAAAAGGTGTGAATAATATCCCTGGAACAGAAATTACAGTAGTTTTTGAGAATCTCCCCCAGTATGGGTATGAGGTACTATACATTGGTCTACAGTTCTGCCAGTATGGCAATCTTTTTCCCAAACCTAGACTATCTATCTGATGCAAACATATCCTTACCTTGTGTTATGATTATTATTATTTTCATGGAATTTTCCCCTTATAGGATTCCGAAACCTAATTTCTGAATTCTAAAAGGCTTTAAAAATTATAATTTATAAGTTTCAGGTTTTAGTTACGTCACTCAATTTCTTATATTGACAAAGAAACATTCTTGTAATTTGATAGTATATGTTTTAATTGTTCATTTATAGTACTGCATCTCTTTTTTATTTTCTCTGGTAAACACATAGTAGAGCACATCAAATTTCAATTGAGTATAAAAACAATGGGGGAGATTATCAAAAACTACTGTAACTTCTGCTACAGCGATATTATTCACACTTTTTTTTCCCTCACATTTTCAAAGGTCTTTTGTGCTGCTTTGAAAATATGAAAATATGTGAAAATTCTTTTTTATTTATTTTTTTTGCACCCAATTTTTTTTTGTTGCAGCCATATTGGATATTTTTGCGCCAAAATTGCAGTTTGGTGCCAAAATCGGCAATGTTTACATCAAAATTGCAATTTTTGTGCCAAATTTTACATCCCAGAAAATTCTGGCAGAAACATCTCATGAAATATTCCATGGTTACTAGTGTCCAGACAAGCGATAACTGTATAAATAAAACATTAATGAGCTTAAATGTGAGTGTAGGTGCAGTGAGAAAAAGAGAAAAAAATATTTTTTTAAATAACATTTTTCAACAATAATTTTTTTTTATAATTACTTAAATAACTCCTTTTCCCCAAAATCTAAGAAAAAAAAGCAAAAACAATAAAACTACATCCATTTCTGTGATTTCTACACTATCAATAAACTGGTGTGAAATTTTTTATGTAAACTGGACTCTCCCCCCTTTGAAAATGTGATATAAAGTAGACAATATACGTGGACACGCCCACTTTTACAAAACTGATGTGAACAGTGTAAACCGCGGCACAAAGCTCTTTGAAAATGTGATCGATACTTTTCACATTCAAATTTTGGCGTGACAATTTTTTTTTGTTGGGCGCAAAATTCTTTGAGAATCTCCCCCAATGTTTCCAGTAATAGATAAGTAATAAACTCTACTGTTTATCTATTCATTAAGCATTCATATTTACAAAAAGTAAATATTCAGTAACTGCTTATACTTCCATAATTTTTGATTGAAGGCATTCTCCTGTACTTAAAGGGAAACTAACAACCAGTTCCACCGCACTAAACCCAATACATGGAGTTATAGTAGGAGCAAACCAGAATTTAAGGAGATAACACTTACTTGTATCAGTTGTCTGGTTTCGGAGATACCCTGTTGTATTAGCCTCCATTGTTAATAGCCAGCTTTGTGCAATGGAGGCGGGACTCGGCATATCCAGCATGCTGGGTCCCACCTCCATTGAGCAAAGCCAGCTATAAGCAATGGAAGCTTGTCCAACGGGTATCCCTGGAACCGGACTGTGGATACAGGTAAATGATACCTTTTTGTAATCCAGTTCACTCGCATTTGTTTAAGTGCGGGTAAACCGGTTGTCAATTCCTCTGTAAACATTGATGGCCTCTCTCGTAGCTTACAAGGGCAGGGAGGCTTATCTAGGTAGCTGTACATGATATTGCAGCTCTTCCCATTTAGTCCCATTCAATGAAAAGCTCCTTCTTTGTGCTCATCATTGGGGATCCCAGAGGTCAGACTCCTTGCGATGAGCACTAGGCTGGGGTATGAAGTGCTCTTACACACACACTTTACAAGGATATATCTATATCTGGCAGGTCCACCAATTGATCAAATCTTTTAAAAATTTTTCTTTAATGACAGTAATGCTATAAACTACATAATATGAAGCTTCGAGAATTTAAATTTTCCAAAGATCTCAGTTTCCCACTTTGGACATTACCCAACTGCTACACTATTAAAACTCTAGTCTGAGAGCAGTCATAAACTGAGGAAGAAAGGAGTACTTAGGTATCCCGTTCAAGTGATCGGTGGCGTCCCAACATTAGGGCACCCAACAGTAAGACATTTATTATCTATCCTGTGCATTGGTGATTTGATTGTCAAGGTATTATGTCCGATTACATTTCTGTTGTCAACTGTTTACCTAAACCTAATATAACTTATAGCAATGACTTTAGATAAAGTATAATGGACAGCTAAGGATGACAATTGGATGATGACCAAGATTGTTAAATAGTTACAGTAAAAAGTTCTAAAACTAAATCTGCAGATTCTATCCCGTAATACTCAAGAGAACTAATCCAGGAGAAGTAGCTTTTCTCTGACTTATTTTGATGTACGTTCCAGCAACCAGCACATTTTACCTTTTTTCTGGCCTTTATGTAGGATTATTAAGGGAGCTTCAGAGCAGCAAGAAAATCAAATACTTAGAATTTCACACAACACATTATTTTGCATCCAAAGTGCAATAAAGACAAGTGAAAAAAATATATTCTGTCTGTTGCACATAGTAACCACCTTGCTTAATTGGTTGATACGTACAATACATTTACTTACTTAGCTGCCAACATCGGTAATAAAGAAGGCATCTGGGAGAACACTATAAGCATTATTCACTGTGCAAATCTTCTTGGTCCTATTTCATAAAATCTGTGGACATTTCAGCCAATATGCCAAAGGCTTTAAAGTACATCATAAGCTGCAAATGCAAAACTCTTGCTGAACATCGGCCAAAAGAAAGAATTTGTTACTCGGTGGAGTTTAAAATGCCATATGCTGCATCAAGACATCAATACATAATAAATCACTAGCTGAGAAATAAAAGAGGTGACCCAGTTTAGGACAATAAGCCCTACTGGCAAATTGTTCACTTTATGTTGCCATTCCAGGAAGTCACTTGAGGTAGAAAAGCACTTTACTACTTGCCACTTGTACATATTTCACAAGTAACAGAATGAAGAGGGTACAGCTGGAAAGATGATGGAATTTATGTAATAGGTTTTGCATGCCATAGCATCAGATGAGATATTCTCTTTGATCTTTCATAGTCAAACTAAGGAAATTGCTAGCTGGTTGGTTAATTGTAATTAATTGCCTGCACTATATTTACCATACATACAAGTTATGAGTGAAAGGTTTACTGTAGGCAGCTATGGATTATGTTCTCCAGTACAATAAAGATACTAGTTATAACTAATATGTATCAGAAACCTATTCCCAGGGGCTATATTTATACCATTCATTAGTATGATGAGCTAGTGCAAATATACACATATATATATATATATATATATATATATATATATATATACAGGGTGGGCAGAGTGGGCCATTTATATGAATACACCTTAATAAAATGGGAATGGTTGGTGATATCAACTTCCTGTTTCTGGCACATTAGTATATGTGAGGGGGGGGAAACTTTTCAAGATGGGTGGTGACCATGGTGGCCATTTTGAAGTCGGCCATTTTGAATCCAATTTTTGTTTTTTCAATAGGAAGAGGGTCATGTGACACATCAAACTTATTGGGAATTTTACAAGAAAAACAATGATGTGCTTGGTTTTAACGTAACTTAATTATTTCATGAGTTATTTACACATTTCTGAACACTTATAAAATGTGTTCAATGTGCTGCCCATTGTGTTGGATTGTCAATGCAACCCTCTTCTCCCACTCTTCACACACTGATAGCAACACTGCAAGAGAAATGCTAGCACAGCCTTCCAGTATCCGTAGATTCAGGTGCTGCACATCTCGTATCTTCACAGCATAGACAATTGCCTTCAGATGACCCCAAAGATAAAAGTTTAAGGGGGTCAGATCGGGAGACCTTGGGGGCCCACGACAACCAATCCACTTTCCAGGAAACTGTTCATCTAGGAATGCTCGCACCTGACACCCATAATGTGGCGGTGCACCATCTTGCTGGAAAAACTCAGGGAACGTGCCAGCTTCAGTGCATAAAGAGGGAAATACATCATCATGTAGCAATTTCGCACATCCAGTGGCCTTGAGGTTTCCAATGATGAAGAATGGCCCCACTATCTTTGTACCCCATATACCACACCATACCATTAATTTTTGTGTTCCAACAGCCTTGGAGGGATCTATCCAATGTGGGTTAGTGTCAGACCAATAGCAGTGGTTTTGTTTGTTAACTTCACCATTCACATAAAAGTTTGCCTCATCACTGAACAAAATCTTCTGCGTAAACTGAGCATCCTGTTCCAATTTTTGTTTTGCCCATTCTGCAGCACCTGAAACTACGGTTACTGGAAGCCTGTGCTAGCATTTCTCCTGCGGTGTTGCTATCAGTGTGTGAAGAGTGGGAGAAGAGAGTTGCATTGACAATCCAACACAATGGGCAGCACATTGAACACATTTTATAAGTGGTCAGAAACTTGTAAATAACTCATGAAAAAATAACGTTATGTTAAAACCAAGCACATCATTGTTTTTCTTGTGAAATTCCCAATAAGTTTGATGTGTCACATAACCCTCTTCCTATTGTAAAAACAAAAGTTGGATTCAAAATGGTCAACTTCAAAATGGCCGCCATGGTCACCACCCAACTTGAAAAGTTTACCCCCTAACATATACTAATGTTCCACAAACAGGAAGTTAATATCACCAACCATTCCCATTTTATTAAGGTGTATCCATATAAATGGCCCAACCTGTATGTATATATATATATATATATATATATATATATATATATATCCACAAAGAAGCATATATATATATAAAACTCAATGGGGGATATTTATCAAAGGATTTAGACTGGTTTTTCCTGTCTAAATTTGTCGCAGAGAAAGTCGCAGTCTAAGGGGAGATTTATCAAAACTTGTCCAGAGGAAAAGTTGCTGAGTTCCCCATAGCAACCAATCAGATCGCTTCTTTCATTTTTCAGAGGCCTTTTTCAAAATGAAAGAAGCGATCTGATTGGTTGCTATGAGCAACTCAGCAACTTATCCTCTGATTAGGTTTTGATAAATCTCCCCCTAAGTATGTGCGACTTTTCTGCGACTTTTGCTTTAGAGGATTTTTAGAACATGATGCATTCTAGTCTATTTTAGAAAGAAAAATGCACTGGTGCTGAATTTATCAAAAGCTGAAATGTCAGACCATGTTGGAGGAGGTTTCAATACAATCTAAAGCATAGCTCCCGAAGTCTGTGCACAGAATTTATCAAGAGTAGTGCTCCTTTTGATAAATTAAGCGCACAATAGACCGGCCTAACCATCTGTAGTTTGGTCTATATTGATGCGGGACATAGACAACTTTGATAAATCCCCCCCATGTATTTATGTATGTGTATGTATGTATGTGTGTATGTTCCAGCATCACGTCCAAACGGCTAAAGATATTAACATGAAACTTGGCACACATGTTACGTATATGTCAGCAACAAACATAGGATAGGTGATTTAACCCTTACTCACCCTCATTTGCAAGGGTCGGGGTTTTTGTTTAATGGCCCACACAAGTCTATGGAAAATATATGTTACTGCATAACTTCCAAACGGCTGGAGATATTTTGATAATACTTGGTCACATGTTACTTATATGTCCACTTAAAATATAGGATAGTTAATTTAACCCTTAACTACCCCCATTTGTGGGGGTTAGGGTTTTTGTTTAAAGTCCCATGCAAATCAATGTGAAATGTATGTTCCCACATAACTTCCATACGGCTGGAGATATTTCAATACCTGGTACACATATTACGGGTCGGGATATGAGGACGGGATATGAGGTCGGGATAGGAGGTCGAGATAGGAGGACGGGATAGGAGGACGGGATAGGAGGTCGGGATAAGAGGTCGGGATAGGAGGATGGGATAAGAGGAAGGGATAGGAGGTCGGGATAGGAGGTCGGGATATGAGGTCGGGATATGAGGACGAGATATGGGGTTGGGATATGGCAACAACATATGAGGACGGGATATGAAGTCAAAAGCTTCCTCTGTTGATTTTCCTCCACAACAAGGATTAGGAAGGAAAAACCGGGCAATGCCGGGTACTCAGCTAGTATATATATATATATATATATATATATATATATATATATATGTATATATATATATATATGTATATATATATATATATATATATATATATATATATATATATATATATAACTCAATCTTTCTTATATGTCAAATAAAATTATAGTACAGTTTTTGTGATGTCCTGATATCAACAATCTCTGCATCCCGAGAGTAAAACAGGGAGCCAATACAAGTCTATGGGACTTCCGGTATGTCTCCCAATTGTGTTTCTCTCTGGCTGTGGAGATTGCCTGGAAGTTTTAAACAACCTATTATATTCCCCTCTCTGAAACCTACAAGCAGACTGGTGGCAACTAATGGGGTACATATGATGCTCCTAGTGATGACAAAATGTATACTTCGACACTGGCTAAAACCTACTGTCCCCTCCATGTCGGAAATTATTGATACACTCAAACACGTTCATCCACCAAGTCTACTAAACAATTCTTTGCTACTTGAAGGAAGTTCATGGAGAGGGCCCTAGAACAATTAGAAAGAGACACTATTTTGACCCAATTCCAGAACACAGAGTGGTATTGCCTTGAAGAATTAAAAGGCATTTTAAGTACTCTTCAGGTTTCTTAACCAGATGAGACGGTTGGAGGCATTGATTGCATTGGTTATTTTAGTTTATTTTGTTTTTCGGAAGCGCTTACCTGTTGATAGATATGCAATGTGGGGTAGATTGACCAATTTCCCATAACAACCAATCAGATTGCTTTTAAAATTTTTAAAGAGGCCTGTAAAAATGAAAGAAGCAATCTGATTGGTTGCTATAGCCAACTGGTCAACTTTTCTTCTGCACAGGTTTTGATAAATCTCCCCCTATGTGTCATATGCTGTTTATTCAATGCTGTACTTTTTTTTTTTTGATAATAAAAAATTGGGTTCCAAAAAAATAATAAAAAACAAACAGCCGATATGAGTATTGTGGTGCGTGGTTTGTGTAAATGAATAAATGGTTGAAGGTTTTTTTTTGTTTATTTTTTTCCAGTCACAGAACAAAGTCTTCAGGGTGGCCTCCACCTACTGGGACCTGGAATTTGCCTCAGGGACCACCTTATGGATGGGAGATGGCGACAAACAGAGACGGGAGAGACTTCTTCATCAGGTACAAATTGCATCCTCTTATTTGTTCTTTTTATAAATTATTCATCTATTTCCATAACTATTGTTCTTATTGAAGGTGAACAATATTCTCTATAATAACATAGTAGAGGATAAGCAGTAATCCTCAGCACTGCGTTAGTATCCAATATCTCCATCATAGCAAAAGCATTATGGGATGCACAAATTATATATATATATATATATATATATATATATATATATACCGTATATATATATACCGTATATATATATATATATATATATATATATATTTATTGGAATTAATTAAATGAAAAAATATTGTAACTTACAGAGTAAATTATATGACAGGAATTATGAAGGACAAGAACAATTTGTTACTGAAACGCAAATCTGTAAGTGAAAAGCATTATTGTCAATGGGGGCACCTAATAATACAATTACTTCTAGCTAAGGCCCATAGTTACTTTCAGTGTTTAGATGACAATTGAACCTTTGCCGTGAAAGACAGATAGCTTGCTGAAGCAAACCACAGGGAATTCACTTCTTTCCATCTGGAGTGTAGGAGTGAAGTGTGGTAACTTTAATACAGAGACAAAATTAACCTTTATAGCTGAAAAAACACAGTAATCTGTGTGAGACTTTATAGGGATACTTAGTACATATAAATCAGGGGTGGACATGCCAAATGTTCAGCCACACTTGTAGTTAAAAAGGTTATACAGCAAAAATTTGATTCTCCTACATGCCCAGGCTGCCGGAATAAAAAAAAAACATTAACTTACCTATTGCTACTCTCCCGATGCTGCTGGAATCACTTTCCCATCCTCCAGCCCCAGTCTTCTTCCGGCTTTTAGGGTCGGACCCGCTACGCTGCGCTCAGCTAATAGCCGTCTGCAGAGACACTGCAACTTAGCCTGTCATTGGCCGAGGTAGGACAAACTTGTGGCCGGCGAGAAGCTGAGCATAGTGTAACGCGTTGGGCCCCAAAACTTTAAGAAGTCGAGGGACGGAGGACCAGAGAGTAATTCCAGCAGCACGGCAGAAGATAAGTTAAACTTTATTTATTTAGCAAACCCTTTAGTGGGATCTTTAACATTATTATTTAATATGATAAATTTAGCAGGGGTAGAAATCATTTTTTCTAAGATTGAACTCCGAATCCTCTGCTTTTCTGGTTGTCTGTAGGCACTGTTAGGTAGATTCTCAGCAAAAAAAAAGAAAAAGTCTAAGTTAAAGGGGTACTCCGGTGCTAAGACATCTTATCCCCTATCCAAAGGATAGGGGATAAGATGCTTGATCGCAGGGGTCCCGCCGCTGGGGACCCCCGTAATCTTCCACGCCACACCCCATTAGAATCAGTCCCCCGAGCGTGCTCGCTCCGGGTCTAATTACTAGCGATCACGGGGACGGAGCATAGTGATGTCACGGCTCCACCCCCGTGTGACGTCACGCTTCGCCCCTTCAATGCAAGCCTATGGAGGGGGCGTGACAGCTGTCACGCTCCGGGGGCTGATTCTAACGGGGTGCGGTGTGGAAAATCACGAGGGTCCCCAGAGGCGGGACCCCCGCTATCAGGCATCTTATCCCCTATCCTTTGGATAGAGGATAAGATGTCTTAGCGCCGGAGTACCCCTTTAAATTCACTTGTACCGTTGCTTTATGCAAAGCTTGGTGATCGAAATAAGAGGTTCAGTTACAAAAAAAATCTACAGTTTTCTAAAATGAGAATAAAAATCTCCAATGTAGAAAGCATTATATTATATTTCTCTTCTCTATTCCTCATCTCAAGTTAACAATGCAACACTTAGATATATTTTACAGTAAATGACCTATTCATTTTAGTGATCATATGACTTATGAACATTGTCTGCTGAAGCACATATGGACCTCATGGGATGGAATGGGGGGGAACCCTCTGTTCCAGCCAGAACAGTGGCTAAGACAGTGGCTTCTCTTTTGGTGGACTTAGGCTGTCCTTTTATTACCAGGGCAACAATTCATCTGGATGGCAGCTATGTAATCCTACATTTACCCTGAAACTGTATTTGTCAAGGTGCTGGGAACAAGAATTGCAGATATCAGCTGATCACGTTGTGAGAAAGGTTGTTTCTGATTAGGTTAACACTTTTACAGCATGGGTGACAAAGTAAGTAGAAGCAACTATTCAATAACTCAATATACTTGTATGGACTTAAAGGGGTACTCCGGTGAAAAACTTTTTTTTTTTTTTTTAATCAACTGGTGACAGAAGTTAAACAGATTTGTAAATAACTTCTATTAAAAAATCTTAATCCCTCCTGTACTTATTAGCTGCTGAATACTTCAGCGGAAATTCTTTTCTTTTTGAAACACAGAACTGTCTGCTGACATCACGAGCACAGTGCTCTCTGCTGACACCTCTGTCCATTTTAGGAACTTTCCAGAACAGCATATGTTTGCTATGGGGATTTCCTTTTTCCCTGGCAGTTCCTAAAATGAACAGAGATGTCAGCAGAGAGCACTGTGCTCATGATGTCAGCAGACAGCTCTGTGTTTCAAACGGAAAAGAATTTCCACTGTAGTATTCGGCAGATAATAAGTACAGGAAGGATTAAGATTTTTTAATAGAAGTAATTTACAAATCCGTTTAACTTTCTGGCACCAGTTGATTTAAAAAAAAAAAAAACGTTTTTCACCGGAGTACCCCTTTAACCCCTTAAGGACGCAGGACGTAAATGTACGTCCTGGTGAGGTGGTACTTAACGCACCAGGACGTACATTTACGTCCTAAGCATAACCGCGGGCATCGGAGCGATGCCCGTGTCATGCGCGGCTGATCCCGGCTGCTGATCGCAGCCAGGGACCCGCCGGCAATGGCCGACGCCCGCGATCTCGCGGGCGTCCGCCATTAACCCCTCAGGTGCCGGGATCAATACAGATCCCGGCATCTGCGGCAGTTCGCGATTTAAATGAACGATAAGATTGCCCGCAGCGCTGCTGCGGGGATCCGATCATTCATAACGCCGCACAGAGGTCCCCTCTCCTTCCTCCGTGCGGCTCCCGGCGTCTCCTGCTCTGGTCTGTGATCGAGCAGACCAGAGCAGAAGATGACCGATAATACTGATCTGTTCTATGTCCTATACATAGAACAGATCAGTATTAGCAATCATGGTATTGCTATGAATAGTCCCCTATGGGGACTATTCAAGTGTAAAAAAAATGAAAAAAAATGTAAAAGTAAAAGTAAAAAAAAGTGAAAAATCCCCTCCCCCAATAAAAAAAGTAAAACGTCCGTTTTTTCCTATTTTACCCCCAAAAAGCGTAAAAAACATTTTTTATAGACATATTTGGTATCGCCGCGTGCGTAAATGTCCGAACTATTAAAATAAAATGTTAATGATCCTGTACGGTGAACGGCGTGAACGAAAAAAAATAAAAAAAGTCCAAAATTCCTACTTTTTTAATACATTTTATTTAAAAAAAAATGATAAAAAATGTATTAAAAGTTTTTTATATGCAAATGTGGTATAAAAAAAAAGTACAGATCATGCCGCAAAACATGAGCCCCCATACCGCCACTTATACGGAAAAATTAAAACGTTAGAGGTCATCAAAATAAAGGGATTATAAACGTACTAATTTGGTTAAAAAGTTTGTGATTTTTTTTAAGCGCAACAATAATATAAAAGTATGTAATAATGGGTATCATTTTAATCGTATTGACCCTCAGAATAAAGAACACATGTCATTTTTACCATAAATTGTATGGCGTGAAAACAAAACCTTCCAAAATTAGCAAAATTGCATTTTTCGTTTTACTTTCCCCACAAAAATAGTGTTTTTTGGTTGCACCATACATTTTATGATATAATGAGTGATGTCATTACAAAGGACAACTGGTCGCGCAAAAAACAAGCCCTCATACTAGTCTGTGGATGAAAATATAAAAGAGTTATGATTTTTAGAAGGCGAGGAGGAAAAAATGAAAACGTAAAAATTAAATTGTCTGAGTCCTTAAGGCCAAAATGGGCTGAGTCCTTAAGGGGTTAAGAGTCTGATGTTGTCTACAGCCTTGCAGAGGATCTCCTTTAAATTAGTAAGAATCATCTATATGCAACATGCATTCTAGTGTCTGTAATTATTTAGTATATCCAGTGTCGCTTCATTGCCTGCAACTTTGCTAGGGTTGCTAGGGTTACTCTCGTTTAAGAGAATCTGTCGGCTCTATTTGCTACTAAGAGCTACAGACACCATTGGAAAGCGATACAAGCTATACAGGTATGCAAGCAAACTGTACTATTCCTGGAGCTGATGGTAATTGGTCAACCTTTAACCCCTTAAGGACCAAGCCCATTTTGACCTTCAGAACCTGGCCAATTTAATTTTTGCATTTTCGTTTTTTCCTCCTCGTCTTCTAAAATCCATAACTCTTTTATATTTCCCTCTACAGACCCATATAAGGGATTGTTTTTTGTGTGAATAATTTTACTTTGTAATGACACCTCTCATTTTACCACAAAATGTATGGCGAACCCAAAATATTACTTTTTTAGGGAGGAAATTTAAATGAGAACCACAATTTTGCACATTCTGGAGGGTTTAGTTTTCACATTGTACACTTTATGGTAACATTTTTATTTTATTCTGTGGGTCAATACGATTAAATTGATACTTATCTTTACATACTTTTCCATTACTGTACTGCTTAAAAAAATCTTTTTGTACAAAATCAGTATGTTTAAAATCATATTTTTTTTGCACTGTGATCTGTACTTTTTATCAATACCACATTTTTTATGAAACTTTTAAATTTCTTTTTATTATTTTTTTGGAATAAAATGTGAAAAAAAAGCAGCAATTTTCGACGTAAATTTTTTTTACGTTTATGCTGTTCACCATATCGAATCATTAACATTATATTTTGATAGTTTAGATATTTACGCATGCAGTGATACCAAATATGTTTCATTTTTGGGTGGTAAAATGTAAAAAAAGGACAATTTCCATTTTGGGGAAGGGGATTTTTTTTTTTTTACTTTTCTTTTTACATTTGTTTTATACTTTTTATATCCCCATAGGGGACTATTTATAGCAATTACTTGATTGCTAATACTGTTCAGTGCTATCCATAGGGCATAGCACTGATCAGTGTTATCGGCAATCTTTTGCTCTGGTCTACTCGATCTCAGACCAGAGCAGAAGACCCCAGGAAATGGCCAGAGGCAGGTAAGGGGAACTCCGGCCGCCATTTTAGATGATCGGATCGCCGCAGCAGCGTCATAGGCGATCCAATCATCTATTTAAGTGTGCGCATTGCCGCAGGGGATAATGGCGGAAATCAGCACGATTGCTGATGTCCGCCACTACCGGCGTGTCCCTGGCTGCTGATAGCAGCCAGGGCCTGCAGTGTATGACGCGAGCACTGCTCCGATGCTCGTGGTCATGTACAGGACGTAAATATATTTCCTGGCACGCAAAGTACCTCCGCACCAGGACACACATTTACGTCCACGGTCATTAAGGGGTTAAAATTGGCTTGTTATTTCTAAGTCAAGTGTCAAGATGAAGCCATACTGGTCAAGTTCCACAGCCTGGCATGCCTCCTTGCTCTACTCTCACCTTCAAGTCTGTACATAATTGATATACAGAGCCCTACACATAAGTTAGGGATGGACTGGGAGGTGAGAACATATGGGAGGACTTGCCATGCCGTTGCACCTCAGCATCTCAGTTCGGCCTCCTTGACACTTGGCTGAGAAATAAAAAGGTAATTTTATAAGTTCAGCAATCACCATCAGCTCCAGGAAAGGTATACTTTGCTTTTATATCCTGTCAGGTAAACACATCCAGCGGGTGGTCATGGCGCCATTAGTGAGAAATTATAAAAATTAAGACCTGATGAATTGCACAAAAATATAACCAATGCAATTCACATCAGTCAACTAATTCCTCAGCTATATTAAGTTCTTTTTATGTCTATATGCTAGGAAGGTAATTTTGCAATGTAATAAAATAGTACACAGCAATTATAAAAATATGCAGATATATTTGTTATAAGTAAAAACTATTAAGTCAAATATAAAAACAATGATATATAAGTGAATATCAATAAAATATAGCTTATGTTGGTTAAATACATATGTCATAATATAACAACAGTTACTAGGTGAGTTTGGATATCATATAGGTAAAAGGTACAGTACTCTACAAGAGGCAACATCATGATATCAAAATGAGCAATATCTTCTTTCTAGATCTTATGCCTGATGAAGCGGAGGAATATTGTGGTTATTTCTAGATCTATGACTATGGAATAATAAATTACACTCCACCATCTTCTAACCACCACACATCACATGATTCTGGTAATGGGCACACTTTTTTGAAGGATGTAGAACATAGAGGAGAAATGTATCCCTCCACCCATTACGATATACATTTAGCACATGACTTTCAAGACAGATAGCAGAGATATACTATCTTGCTGGGTACTAAATTTTGTAGGGAAAGCTCAAAAGCTCCCTATGTGAGAATTTCTTTATAACACTCAGTCTAATCTGAGGCAGTAGTTCAATGCTTTAAATGAATCTGGGAAACGGATTCTTCTGAACTTAAAATCTGTAATCCAGAACATTCTAAAACTACAATCTCAATATAAAGAAAATTAATTAATTCATTAATTAATCTATTTGCCAATATACATTGTATAATGTCATTCACATGTCCAAATTAGTCTTAATAAAATGCTTAGTTGCCCATAGCAATCAGTCAGATGGCTTCTTTCATTTTTCAGAGGCCTTATTAAGAATGTAAGGAGCAAGCTGTTATGGGCAACTGGGCAACTTTGCCACTCCACAGGTTTTGATAAACCTTTATTTGAAGGTCATGCCTCTGTCCATGTCAGGAACTGTCCAGAGCAAGAGAGGTTTGCTATGGGGATTTGCCAGCATAAAGCACTGTGGACAGACCGAAAAGAACAACTCAATTTCCTCTGTAGTATACAGCAGCTGATAAGTACTGGAAGGATTATTATTTTTTAAATAAAAGTAATTTACATATTTACAAAGAAATTGTTTTCCACTGGAGTACCACTTTAAATCTGGGTCCCTGACCTTAGGACCTACATCTTGACAAGTATCAGGTAATACTAAAATCACAATCACAGGATGTATACATTATATAATTATATCCGTTATGTGGTGAGATTTTCAATCTAATTTTATTATATTATTGTGCATTTAGTATAAAAATCAAAAAGGCTTTTACTATGCCTACTGTGACTCCAGTTTTACAGTAGGGGTGTCTTTGGGTGTGTTGCTAAAACCTACCTTCCCGGCATCTTGTGTGATATTTTGTAACATACACGTCTGAGCTGTGTTCATGTTGTCTGCTGAATTACTAGGCTCACTGATTTTGTGAACATTGAAATATATTATGACTTTGCAGTCTTAGAAATAATGTATGCATATGAATATGAATTGTTATTTACAACAGATGAGTTTTTAGTGTACATCTGCTGTGTGCACTGATGTATAATGTATGTGCACATGTGGGTTGAATAACATGCTATCATTGCCATAACAAAAACAGATGTATATGTTCTAAATTATGCCCTATAGTAACCAGATATCTCCTTACTAGATACAGTATTGCCACTGTTAGGGCTCGTTCACACTGCAGCTGTGTTCCGATAAAGGGAGCTACGTCAGCCTATTTTCTTTCTCGACTCAACTGTTGTAAAATACAGGACACCTGATGGGTCCTATTTAAGTCAATTGGACCCAGCGGTTTCAGTTGTTCCCCCGACCGCTTCAGGGTTGTATGGAGTAACACATCATCAGAGGCCTTGTGAAGGCCATGCCTCAATGTCTTAGAGCTTTTTTGGTAGCACAAAGGGAATATACAACCATGACAGTTGCTTTCAATGCTAAAACTGATCAGGGTATATTGGTGTGTGTGTGTGTATTTGTTTTCTTACATAGTGGTTGAAAAACACAACACCAACATTGTTTCTAAAATGTGCGTTTTATTAGCAAGATACATTTCAGCCAATTTTGTTGTTGTTGTTGTTTTTGTTAATACTGGAAAGCTTAGTAGCCTGTCTACTATTTTCTTACTTCATTACATCAATGCCAAGAGGACTGCACACTATGGCCCAGATTTATAAAGAATGTCTACGGTAGAGCTATTTTCCCACATTTATTTGGATGGTGGGTTTAACTAGCATGCATCTTATTTATCAAGAAGGTGTAGCAGGATGATGAATTTTGCGCAGCTCTGATGTGGTGGGAAATACTCTACCACATACACTTTGTCTAGACACTTGTGAGGGAGGGAAGTAGACACTTTCCTGGGTCCCTAATTTGGCAGGTTAGGTGTTTTTACTTAATTTCAAAGAGCTGCCAGGACATTTTTACTTGCATTTTAGACGCTACAATCAAATTTGATTGCGGTGTCTAAGGGGTTAAAGCCGGGCATCACCGTGATCAGTGATGTCTGGCATTAGACATGGGTCCTGGTGGCAGATAGCCGCCAGGACCACCCAGCTATGACCCACGCTCAGCACCTGAGCACATGTCAGAGATGGGGAGTGGGACACTGTCCTCCACAAAAGGTTAAAGGCTGAACTGTGGAATGTATAAATTATTCTCATGCCTACTGGTAGGTGGTGTAGCTTTGCACCTAAAAAAGTACCTTTGCGCACAAAATAGCGACTTTTGACAAAAGTCGCAAATGATAAATACATGACCACTGCATGGTCAAAAAGAAAAAGTTCTACGGGTAGGCAAAAAAAGGGAAACTGTCTATATCAAAAGACGCAAAAAAGTCTCAAAATATGCTGCTTGCGTCTGAACCGTGCCAAAACATAGACAAAAAAATGCTCTAAAAGCAATGATAAATCTCCCCCTATGACCCTGTACAAGTGTAAAATAACACAATTATCAATGAATCGATAGACCAGGGTCCTGTCGCTCAGGTATTTGCTGTAAGGGGGCATTTACACCACGTTTTTTCAATACAGTTCCCGTATATGTTTTTAATTTGAAAACCATATGAAACCATATTGAAAACCGAATGCCAAAAGATGCATCCGGATGCATCCGTTTTGCGTCTAGTACGGTTTTGTCAGTTTTTTTCCCGTACCCAAATCCGTTGCCCACCATGGTTTTTGGTCCGGGTGAAAAACCGTATTGAAACCGTATACGTATTTTTTTTACATGGGAGTCAATGGGAACCGTACAGAACTGTATGTGCGTACGGTTCCATACGGTTTTTACCATATGGTTTTTGACAGTTTTTTTCTTGGAATTTTAAACAAACAAGTGAAACTCTATTCCTAATGGAGTGACAAGTTAAAAAGGTATGTGGTTTTGTGTTAAAAAAAAACATATATGGTTTTAACTGTTAATATTTGTACACACGTTTTGATATAGTTTAGTCAGGTTTTGAGGATCCGTTTTTCGTCAAAAACTGGATACGGGAACTATATTGCAAAAACGTGATGTGAATGCACCCTTATGGTAGTAAATAGCATCACATCTGTTCAACCTTGTTCAAAAATGTGCATTTTTTTTATACAGTAGATAAAGTAAATGTACAAATATAAATGATGCACGAGAAGATCACAATAAAGACAAGGCAACTCACCGAGGCTGACATTTGTAAAGCAGTGGGTTATTGAAGTATGCTGAAGCAAACATCACAAATCCATGCTGACCCGCTAACGTAAAGGTGAGGGAGAGTGGAGCAGGTGCTGTATGCTTCAGCATACTTCAATAAACCGCTGCTTAACAGATGTCAGCCTCGGTGAGTTGCCATGTCTTTATTGTGATCTTCTCGTGCATCATTTAACTACTATTGACATTGAGCACCACACTTACCTGTGTGCTGACCGCTATTATTACCACATGTGGCTGTTATAGTGATTAACCAAGTTGAATTGATACATTGCATGTAATAGTTCCCTATGGGGACTAAAAAAAGGGAAAATAAATTGTAAAAAATAATAAATGTGCATTAAACTTTTCCCAATAAAATTTTTTAATCAGCCCCCTTTTCAAAAACGTTTAAAGGGGTATTTCGGCTTTAGACATTTTATCCCCTATCTAAAGGATAGGGGATAAGATGTCTGATCGTGGGGGGCCCGCCACTGGGACCATTATGCCCCCCTCCCATAGACATGAATGGAGGGGGCGTGACGTGACATCACAAGGGGGCATGGCATTACGACACGTCTCCGGTCCTGGAAACTTCTGGTTTCCGAGCCTGGAGACGAAGATCCGCACATAATGTGGGTGCTGCAGGGAGATCGTGGGGGGTTCCAGCGGCAGCCCCCCCCCCCCCCCCCGCGATCAGACATCTTATCCCCTATCCTTTAGATAGGGGTTAAATGTCTACAGCCTGAATACCCCTTTAAATAAAATAAAAAATATATATTCTTTTAATATAAAAAAGCCCTTTCTCTTATAAAAACTTTAAAAAAAAACTTTTTTCCCATTAGGGATACGTTCAAACAGGCGGATCCACAACATATTTTACGCTGCGGATCCGCTGCTGAAGGACTGCTACATACTGCCTTTAGATGTGCCTGCTCGGAGCAGCAATACGCTGCTACAAGCAGACACACTGAAGTGATGTGCAAGTCGCCGCAAATGCGCAGAGTACTGGCACACATCGCGGGCGGTCCCTCATGAGTTAGGCTGAGAGCAGCCGCAATGTGCGAGTACATTGCGCATGCGCGCTGCGACTCGCACTTCGCAGTGTGTCTGCTCGTAGCGGCGTACGACCGCTAAGAGCAGGCACATCTAAAGGAACCATGTAGCGTTCCTTCAGCGGCGGATCCGCAGCGTAAAAAATGCTGTGGATCTGCCCATGTAAACGTACCATTAAGTAAAAAAAAATATGCCACATGACATTGAAAAAAGTATCGGTATTTGGTATTGGCGAGTACTTAAGAAAAAGTATCGGTACTCATACTAGGTCTTAAAAAAAAATGGTATCGGGACATCCCTACAAGTGGACATGATAATTTTGTCCTAGATAAGAACAACACTATGTACATACTTGGAGCAGAACAAATTTGCGAATATTGCAAATATATTCGCTACATATTTGAAATTGCGCATATTCATTTTTTCTGCATATGCGCACTAGTGATGAGCGGCATTGGCCATATTCGAATTTGCGATATTTTGCGAATATATAGATTGATTGCAGGGGCGTAGCTAGAAACCAAAGGGCCCCGGTGTGAAAAATTGCCCTTGCCCTGGAGAGCCACAGATTAGGGTACAGCATCACCCATCATCACTACAGAACTAACAAGTCACTGCAGCTGATGGGGCAGTCAGGAGAAAACACAATGATATGAATGACCTGAGTGACGTCTTCTCTGTTGTCTTTTCTTTTCTTCTTCATCTGGTCAGGACGTCTTCCAGCTCCATCTTCTCTGCAGAGTCTGACGCCCGGACATCATTGGTTGCTCACTTTGTCAGTAGATCCTCATTCTCTGTATGAAGACAAGAATCATTATTATTCTGATAAATACTGTACCCCTGAATATAATACTGCCACACACTGTATCCCTTGAATATAAAACTACCATCCACTGTACTCCTGCATATAATACTGCCATCTACTGTACCCCCTGAATATAATACTGCCACGCACTACATCCCCTGAATATTATACTGTCAAAAACTGTATCCCCTGAATATAAAACTATCATCCACTGTACTGCATTTAATACTGCCACCTACTGTACCCCCTGAATATAATACTGCCACCTACTGTACCCCCTAAATATAATACTGCCACACACTGTATCCCCTGAATATAATACTGCCACTGACTGTACCCCCTGAATATAATACTGCCACATACTGTATCCCCTGAATATAACACTGATACTGACTGTACCCCTAAATATAATACTGCCACCTACTGTACCCCCTGAATATAATACTTCCACACACTGTATCCCCTGAATATAATACTGCCTCCTACTGTACCCCCTGAATATAATACTGCCTCCTACTGTACCCCTGAACAGGGCCGGCCTTAGGTGTTCAGGCGCCCTGTGCGAGCTAACCTTGAGGCGCCCCCCCCCCCATTACCCCATAAACGTACACAAAGAGGAAAAAAATCTTTGTAACAAATATATATTTTTTATATTTAATCATTCCCCCTTCACCAGTCCTCTGCCCCCCTTAATCAGATGCAGTATAGCTCCCCACATTAGGTGCAGTATAGTTCCCCACATTAGGTGCAGTATACTTCCCCACATTAGGTGCAGTATAGTATCCCACATTAGTTTCAGTATAGTTCCCCCACATTAGGTGCAGTATAGTTCCCACATTAGGTGCAGTATATCTCCCCACATTAGGTGCAGTATAGTTCTCCACATTAGGTGCAGTATAGTTCCCCACATTAGGTGCAGTATAGTTCTCCACATTAGGTGCAGTATAGTTCCCCACATTAGGTGCAGTATAGTTCCCCACATTAGGTGCAGTATAGTTCCCCACATTAGGTGCAGTATAGTTCTCCCACATTAGGTGCAGTATAGCTCTCCACATTAGGTGCAGTATAGTTCCCCAACATTAGGTGCAGTATAGTCCCCCACATTAGGTGCAGTATAGCCCCACATTCGGAAGAATCAGGTTCCCCAAATTCGATAGCATTGTCGTTCCCCCATCCCCCCCCCGACTCACACACACACACACACACACAGACAGACACCCACACATGCACACATACACATAGACACACTTACCTGTCCTGCGCTGCGCTTCTCTTCTCTTCGGCGGCGGCCTGACGAGTGACGTCACTGACGTCCTGTGCAGGTCTGCGGAGGTACGTCACATGCGCGACGTCCCTCTTAAAACTTGGGCCGGCCAGCCAACCGGAGACGCGGAGGAGATCAGGGTAAGTGAAGCCTTCTGAGTAATGAAGAAAACTGTGCCCTGAAGCGGAATGTGACCCTCCGCATAGGGACACAGTTGAGGGAGGGTAGTGGGAATGTAATGAGAGGGAGCGGCCTGCAAAGCAGAAAACTGTGTCCCTGTGCGGAGGGTCACATTCCACTACAGGGCACAGTTTTCTTCATTACACCGGCATTTTGCGCTGCTTGCCCGAAGCAGGGCTAAATCCCGGTCATCGGGCAATACAAATTATATATACTTGGTGCGAGCTGTGTCGGCCACCCGGCGCCCCTGTTGCTATGGCGCCCTGTGCGGCCGCATAGCTCGCACACCCCTAAGGCCGGCTCTGTCCCTGAATATAATATTGCCACCTACTGTACCCCTGAAAATAATACTGCCTCCTACTGTACCCCTGAATATAATATTACCACCTACTGTATCCCCTGAATATAAAACTACCATCCACTGTACCCCCTGCATATAATACTGCCACCCACTGTACCCCCTGAATATAATACTGTCATCTACTGTACCCCCTGAATATAATACTTCCTCCTACTGTACCCCCTGAATATAATACTTCTACACACTGTATCCCCTGAATATAATACTGCCTCCTACTGTACCCCCTGAATATAATACTGCCTCCTACTGTACCCCGGAACAGGGCCGGCCTTAGGTGTTCAGGCGCCCTGTGCGATAATACTTCTACACACTGTATCCCCTGAATATAATACTGCCTCCTACTGTACCCCTGAATATAATACTGCCTCCTACTGTACCCCCTGAATATAATACTGCCACCCACTGTACCCCCTGAATATAAAACTGCCTCCTACTGCACCCCCTGAATATAAAACTGCCTCCTACTGCACCCCCTGAATATAAAACTGCCTCCTACTGCACCCCCTGAATACTGTCACAACTGTACCCCTATATATAATACTGCCTCCTACTGTACCCCCTGAATATAATACTGCCTCCTACTGTACCTCCTGAATATAATACTGCCAATACTGTACCCCCCGAATATAATACTGCCTCCTACTGTACCCCCTGAATATAATACTGCCAACTACTTTACCCCCTGAATATAATACTGCCAAATACTGTACCCCTATGTATAATACTGACTCCTACTGTACCCCCTGAATATAATACTGCCACACACCGTACCCCCTGAATATAATACTGCCACATACAGTACATACACACACATCATTCATACAGTACATACACACACATCATTCATACAGTACATACACACATACATAATACAGTACATACACACACATACATAATACATACATACACACACATCATACACATACAGATCATACATACACCCGTTGCCTCCAGATCCCCCCCACAGAATACATCTCCACACATCATACATACATCTTGTTTACACACATCATACATACCTCTTGTTTACACACATCATACATACATCTTGTTTACACACATTCATACATCATACATACAGTACATAAACACATCATACATGCACACACATCAGCAAAATATGCTGAAGCAAATATGCAGCAAAAATGCGCACACGTGAACGCACTCTTAGGGTAGGGTCACATGTAACAGATCAATAGTGTGTGTTACTCTGCTGATCCGTCAATGACCTGACCCTATAGTGTGCCTCCAGCTGTTTTCCCCCATGTCCTGCTTGCAGCAGCAATCTGCCGTTACACAGCATGTGCCAACGGGGATTCGCAGGTCCATGTGTGGTTGCTTGTTAGTGGCAGATTGCTGTTGTGAGCAGCACACAGGGGGAAAACAGCAGGAGGCACTCTATAGAGTCAAGTCATCGGCGGATCCGCAGACATTTAACCCTACCCTAATGTTAATCTGTACAGGATGATTTATGATAAGAGAGGTTTCCACAATATATCATTGTTTTCTCTGACTTAAAGGAGTACTCCAGGATGCAAACATTTTCATTCAGACGCCGGCAGTAAAATAATAAATATAAATATACGCACCAGGGGAGCGGCATCCTTTTCCTGGTGGTCGGTGAGTCGCACTGCCGCTCAGCCTATCACCGGCCGAGGCAGGACTTCGCTGCGGCCGGTGATTGTCAGTATGCCTCACCATCCACCATCAACCAGGAAAAGGATCGCGGCGAAGGTCGCTCCCCTGGAGGCACCAAGGGAGCGACGGCAGGTATGTATATTTATTATTTTACTGCCGGCAGTCTGAATGAAAATTTTTGCATCCCGGAATAGTCCTTTAAGATATTTACTGTAAGCCAGTGTTTTCCAACCATGGCACCTCCAGCTGTTGCAAAACTACAACTCCCAGCATGCCCAGACAGCCTTTGGCTGTCCAGACATGCTGAGAGTTGTAGTTTTACAACAGCTGGAGGCACCATGGTTGGAAAACACTGGCTTCTAATATCAGAGGATGTCACTATGCGCAACTTCTATGAAGCGAGCGCAGGAGTTCCTGCTCTAACTTCATAGCCATGCCGTAAATGAACGGCGCTTCATGCCCCTTTTCTAACTCTCAGGCCATTGTGCGACTCTGCCTCCTCATCCTCCACCGTGTGCTCAGCCTCCACTGCACAAACAAGTCTCAGTGCCCCTCAGCATAACATGTGTGAAGGGCGCGTCGGTGTCACGCTGTTTTTGATATGGTTTGCCTTGGCGAATGGAGTCAACAGGAGAGGAACTGCTAGAAGTCATTCATAAAGAAATCAAAGCATGACTTACTCCACGAAAACTGGAAATGGGAACCATGGTGATTGACAACAGTAATAACATCACATCTGTGCTGCGACAAGGTGGGTTGAGCCATGCGCCCTGCATGGCACATGTGTTCAATCTGGTGGTCAAGCGGTTCCTGAAGTGTTCCCCCCATTTGCAAGACATCCTAACAATGGGAAGGAAACTTTGCATGCACTTCAGCCACTCGTACACCGCAAAGCACACCCTCCTTGAGCTGCAGCGTCAGAACGGCATACCCCAACAGTCTGATTTGCGACGTTGCCACACGTTGGAATTCCACCCTCCATATGTTAGACCGACTATACGAACAGAGAAAAGCCATCACCGATTTCTTGATGATCCAGTCGAATAGGGGTACTCCCCTGTGTAACTTTAATGTCCACCAGTGGCAGCTCAAACGGGACACCTGCCGTTTGCTCAGGCCCTTTGAGGAAGCATTATTAGTCAGTGGCCAGGATTACTGGATGAATTACATCATTCCACTGCTTCATTTCCTACAACACGTGTTGGAAACGATGACTGGTCTGGGCACTGGAGACGTGGCGCCTACATCTCACGGCCACATGAGCCCTGTTGGGGCTGAACTGAAGGAGTAGCAGGGGAGGGGCACAGTGGAGCACGGTGTAGGTATCACGAAATGGGCGTTTTTTTTATAGTCATCTGACAGGAGAGGAGGAGCAGGAGTAGCTAGAGGTCTATGAGGAAGGCGAGACCGAGGACCCAGACACACCATGGCAGTATGCAGTGGAGATGGAGACAGGGAGTCCCTCCGAGTCACTTGCACAAATGGCATCATGCATGCTCTCTTGCTTGCCTAGTGACCGCTGAATTGTCACCATTCAGCAGCGGGATGACTTCTGGCTCTCCACTTCATTGGACTCTCGCTTCTGGCACAAAATGGGGGCCTTTTTTACACCCACTGAGAGGGAGGACAAACTGACCTACTACAGAGACATCCTACATAATCAGTTGGCCGATGCCTATCAGTACCATCCTCCATCCTCTCGCAGGTCTGACTCAGGAGGCCCTCTGCAGGAGCAGTACCAACTCCATCAGCAGCAGCCTGAGTCTACAGTCGCTGATGAGTACTTTTCTTCTCCCGCATAGTGAAGCAACTCAGCAGCAGGAGGTAGACTTGGAGCAGGACCTGAACCAGCAGGTTGTGGCATACCTTAACATGCCCATGCCAACAAACCTTGAAGATCCGCTGGACTTCTGGGCAGCCAAACTTCATTTGTGGCCACAATTAGCAGAGTTTGCCCTGGAAAGGCTGTCCTGCCCAGCCAGTAGTGTGCCATCAAAGAGGGGGTTTAGTGCGGCGGGGGCCATAGTCACCCCAAGGAGAACTCGTCTGTCCACAAAAAATGTGGAGAGACTGACCATTGTGAAGATGAATCAGGCATGGATCAGCCAGGATTTCCAACCACCAATGCCTGATGCATGAAAGTAGATTGACCATGGTGCCACACCAACACTTCACAAATATGGATAGTGCCATACAGATTCAAGGCGCTGCTCCACAGTTACAAACATTTCTCCGCATCAGACCTTTTTTCTCCCACCTTCATCCCTGGGTACTGGTATTGCCACCCACTGCACCACTCTGCCACCGAGTCACTTTCAGCACTCCTGATGCTGCTGCCACCTCCAGGCTGTCTCATTCTGCCACCATATGTTCTGCTCATGCTGCCGCCACCTCCACGCTGTGTCATTCAGACACTGTATGTTCTCCTCATGCTGCTGCCAACTCCAGGCTGTGCCATTCAGCCACTATATGGTCTCCTCATGCTTCCAGCACTTCCAGGCTGTGTCATTCAGCCACTAAATGTTCTCCTTATGCTGCTGGGACATTACCTAAACATTTTTATGGTAGCACTAGCTACCATAAATCTTCAATTTAAATTTGAAAATTCATCTTTTTATTTTAGGGATTGTGAGGCCCTATGGTCTCCTCATGCTGCCGCCAACTCCAGGCTGTGTCATTCAACCACTATTTGGTCTCCTCTTGCTGCTGCCAATTCCAGGCTGTGTCATTCTGACAGATTATGGTCTCCTCATGCTGCTGCCACCCCTAGGCTCTGTAATTGTGCTGCCATGTGACTCCTTGTTAGATTGGGTTTTGTAGTCATACAATATTAGTTCAAAGTAAATGTTGGGACATTAAACTTGGGAATCTAAGATAAATCTTAAATTTAAATGTAAAAAAAGCGATGTAATCTTTTCAAGACTGAGGCCCTATGGTCGTCGACGTCAAGAATCCAATGAAACAGCTTGGAGTGATAACAATGAACCATAACTGATTAAATAAAACATTCGCACTTTCACAGTCAAGGGGGCACTGAGAGGCAGGCACTGGAACAGATGGTGTCTCACCTGGCGGAGGACCGCCAGCTGGATGCTCAGCAGTATGGGTAATGAAAAAATTAAAATAAATTTAAATTAAATTAAATAAAAATTTTATAAAAAATCTGCCACATCCAGACGCTCTGCGGCAGTGATTCTAATAGCAATGCCTGTAATCTGCATGTCATACTGAATAACAGTAATATTTCACTAACACAGCACAATCCATATGCAGTTAGGACAAGGCAAAGTGTTCTACACCCCTATTGAGCCTCTCTGTAGGCCAAAATTTTTTTATTGCGATTCGCCACAAATAAATTCATACCAAACTGAATTTTTTTTTTAATCGTCCGAATAGAATTTTTCAGAAATTCGCTCATCTATAGCTTTCATATATTTGTTCTCGTCCTTGTCTGGTTGTTACAGGAATTTTGTGGACAACCAATATGGCTACAATTTTAAAAGAAAAGTTTGTGGGAAATGTTGATTTTTGTTAGGCTTCATATTAATCTTTATTTTATGTTCCATGCATTTTAAATGCACAGTGCTTTATGTATTAAAATCTGTGTTCATAAATTTATGAAATTATGAATAAACTTATAAACTTTATGAACATATATATATATATATATATATATATATATACATATATATATATATATATATATATATATATATACACACACACAAACTATTTATTTACTTTCCAGTGCATTAATTCTGTATATGAACACATAACTCAAAAGATTAAAACACAAAGCATAACCTGAAAATTTTTATCATTCCATCCGGCCTAATTCTTCTTTTTTTTTTTTAAATCAAACAACTCAATCATTTTTTTTTATAAAAAAAATAAAATAGATAAGAACATGGTTTGTTGTCACTTCTATTACTGTTGTGATGTAATAATAAGTTTCCTGCATGTGGACAACAGCTGGTATATAATACACGCCAACTACAAGTATTATCAATTACTGTTCTGTTTGTTCCTCTATAACTGTTTCAAAAACATAGATCTTGCCAAAATTGAAAAATATAGTTGAACAAGGACATTTTTTCACCGTTAAGAATAACTGTCATAACAGACTAATGTCAAAATGTTATATTATTAGTGACAGTAAACATGAGTAAATCTTCTATGTGCTCTAGAATCCGGTAGTCTGCCTTTCAGTGCCAGAAAAAATATATCTCAAATGGGCGCAACAGAAATAGTAAAAGTAATTTAATTTTAATAGTTATTTACCAAGTACAAATAAAACTGTTATAAAATAATATAGTTGAAAATAACTGTGAAAGATAGAACAGCAAATTTAATGCATACCTTTAATCCCTTAAGGACGAGCCCATTTGGCCTTAAGGACCCGGCCAATTTTAGTTTTTGCACTTTTGTTTTTTCCTCCTCCCCTTCTAAAAATCATAACACTTTGAATTTTGCGCCTACAGACCCATACAAGGGCTTGTTTTTTTTGCGTCACCAATTGTACTTTGTAATCACATCACTTATTTTATACCAAAATCTACAGAAAAAAAAAAAAACATAAAAAATGGGCATGGATTTTTTTTTTTTAATCAACTGGTGCCAGAAGGTTAAACAGATTTGTAAATCACTTCTAATAAAAAATCTTAATCCTTCCAGTACTTTAGGTGCTGTATACTAAAGAGAAATAAAAAAAATATGCATTTCATCTGATGTCATGACCACAGTGCTCTCTGCTGACATCTCTGTCCATTTTAGGAACTGTCCAGAGTAGGAGAAAATCCCTATAGCCAACATATGCTGCTCTACACAGTTCCTAAAATGGACAGCAGAGGTCAGCAGAGAGCACTGTGGTCATGGCATCAGAGGAAATGCATTTCTTTTTGAATTTCTCTTTAGTATACAGCCCCTAAAAAGTATTGGAAGGATTAAGATTTTTTTTAATAGAAGTGATTTACAAATCTTTTTAACTTTCTGGCACCAGTTGATTTAAAAAAAAAAAAAAAAAAAGTTTTCCATGGAAGTACCCCTTTAACCCCTTAACGATGCAGGACGTATATTTACGTCCTGCGCCGGCTCCCGCGATATGAAGCGGGATCGCGCCGCGATCCTGCATCATATCGCTTCGGTCCCGGCGCTCATCAACGGCCGGGACCCGCAGCTAATACCACACATCGCCGATCGCGGCGAAGTGCGGTATTAACCCTTTAGAAGCGGTGGTCAAAGCTGACCGCCGCTTCTAAAGTGAAACTGAAAGTATCCCGGCTGCTCAGTCGGGCTGTTCGGGACCGCCGCGGTGAAATCGCGGCGTCCCGAACAGCTGATCGGACACCGGGAGGGCCCTTACCTGCCTCCTCGGTGTCCGATCGACGAATGACTGCTCCGTGCCTGAGATCCAGGCAGGAGCAGTCAAGCGCCGATAATGCTCATCACAGGCGTGTTAATACACGCCAGTGATCAGCATAGGAGATCAGTGTGTGCAGTGTTATAGGTCCCTATGGGACCTATAACGCTGCAAAAAAAAAAAAAAAAAAAGGGTTAATAAAGGTCATTTAACCCCTTCCCTAATAAAAGTTTGAATCACCCCCCTTTTCCCATAAAAAAAAAAACAGTGTAACAAAAAAAAAAAAAACATATGTGGTATTTCCGCGTGCGTAAATGTCCGAACTATAAAAATATATCATTAATTAAACCGCACGGTCAATGGCGTACGCGCAAAAAAATTCCAAAGTCCAAAAAAGAGTATTTTGGTCACTTTTTATACCATTAAAAAAATGAATAAAAAGTGATCAAAAAGTCAGATCAAAACAAAAATCATACCGATAAAACCTTCAGATCACGGTGCAAAAAATGAGTCCTCATACCGCCCTGTATGTGGAAAAATAAAAAAGTTATAGGGGTCAGAAGATGACATTTTTTAACTTATAAATTTTCCTGCATGTAGTTATGATTTTTTCCAGAAGTGCGACAAAATCAAACCTATATAAGTAGGGTATCATTTTAACCGTATGGACCTACAGAATAATGATAAGGTGTAATTTTTTCTGAAATATGCACTGCATAGAAACGGAAGCCCCCAAAATTTACAAAAAGGCGTTTTTTTTTTCGATTTTGTCGCACAATGATTTTTTTTCCATTTCGCCGTGCATTTTTGGGTAAAATGACTAATGTCACTGCAAAGTAGAATTGGCAATGCAAAAAATGAGCCATAATATGGATTTTTAGGTGGAAAATTGAAAGGGTTATGATTTTTAAAAGGTAAGGAGGAAAAAACGAAAGTGCAAAAACGGAAAAACCCTGAGTCCTTAAGGGGTTAAAGAAAAGTGTATTTGACGTTTCAAAAAAGGTGCAATTTGTGTGCAACTCCATGTACACAAAATGTGTCAGTTTTCTAGTAAAATAAGATAACTAATAGTTGGTCTATAGGTCAGATTTGTCAAACAACATAAATCTAATGAAAAGTTCTTTCCAAACTTGTAAATTTGCTAAATCACATAATACTTTGCTTTTTGAATACAGAATGCCTCTTCTCTCTTTCACTATATTCACTTTATAGTTTCACTATATTATTATGTTGAAAATATATGGTCTGCCCCCCAAGGTGACTGTTCCTATACTAGCTATGGGTTTCTAAAACTACAATTTACACATTGCTTCTCTTTATTTATTTCCTTAATTATGTAACAGTAGGTTTCTTAAAAAAAAGCTGCTGTTGTATGTGTTACTTTATTGATTATTTTTGTAAACACATATTGAATTATGATATTCAGCCATGTATTTTTACCCTTCCCCTTGGGCTATATGTTTCTTATTCCCATTACCTCCATCTCTACTTGTAATGTATAAACAATGTTCTACTACTGGTTCTCATTTTGTATATCATTTTAGTTATATTTTAACAAAAATCCAAATAAAAATGATGGCTTGAATGCACACATCTACTAGCAATCCCTGCTGTGTCAACGTATGCACAAAGTATGTTTTGCAAATTTGTATGAAAAAAGGCAACACTGCGCTGTATACTCATAAGTTAAATGATTTAAAGTCTAGAGATATCTTTGTGATGTTTTCTTTTGCTTATTTAATTGTAAATTTAATACATTTGTCTGATGCGGTAGATTCTGTGTAACTCCTTCACATAGTTGGCTGTTCTACTGTATCTAACATAGATCAGACAGCAAATTACACCTTGCTGCGTCAGTTCTTTCTGCCCTCCCTCTTCCCTCTCTTAGAATTTAGAGTTTGAGTAGAATAGGGTAGCATGAAGCATCATTGTTGCTATGTAAATAAGGCATGACCCAATGGAGGCCTGACGGATCCCTTTATAAGCCAATAATTTGTCACTTTCCCGTTATAAGCCAATAAACCAATAATTTTATGTTGCAGACTGACAGGACTAATACATAAGCCCAATATGTTGTTTTGCTAGAAATTACATTACCACCCACACTGTCACATAAACCCTAACAGTACCAAAGGCATATTTCTTATTATGCTATCTTTGTAATTTATGTCACAACTCTCTTTACATATTAAGCCAAATTATTTACAAGAAATGTGATCATTGAAAATTGGGAATCAGCAGTAGAATTATTCATCTGTTCTGTACTTTTGTTTACTTTAACATGAAAATACACTGAAAATACATTGCTATATAGTTTTTACAAAGGTAATTGTATGGCCCCTTTCACACAATTGGCCTGTACATTTGACATTGTAAGGCTTCTTTCACACTAAAAAATTACTCCGTTTTAAAGATCCGTACGAAGTTCCGTCTGAAAATAAGCTGATTTTCAGCTGATTTTCAGACAGAACATCGTAGGGATCTTTAAAATGGAGTAATTGTGTAGTGTGAAAGAAGCCTTACAATGTCAAATGTGCAGGCCTATTAGAAATTGCACATTTTTATACCTCATAGGCAGTTCATAAAAATAGGGGACTTTTGCCAGCATCCATGGTAAGAAGAATTAAATGGGTTATCTAGAATTAAAAGCTACTTTCTTTCAGATAATTCTGTTGCATGTGAAGTAATGGAAAATGGGGCATAGTTTTCAACACTAAAGTGTTGCGTTAAAAGGTACCTGTCACTAAATAAACTTTTATAAACTAACATAGGCTATGTTTCCTAACTACTCCTAACACCCCTCCAGCCCTTAAAAAAAGCTCTGTATCATACCATTCTTATTGCTCCCATGGTGCAATCATTTCCCAGCAGGCATGACATCTGAGTTGCTATCAGTGAGGCTCTCCTCCCAGGTTTCAGTCTGTGTGGCTTTCTGTGAGATTCTGAGGAGCTTTCACTTTCTGTGCAGCTGTCAATCAAGCTCAGTGCAGACAGAAGTTTAGACTCCTACCAAACCGGGAGAAGACCAAACTCACTGTATTAATTGTGTAAGGGAACAGAACAGAGCCACCAAGTGGCTATTTTTTATATTACATTTTAAACATATTTATGTTGATAACTTTAAAAGCAAGTGAAGGGGAAAGTGTCTGCTAAATACACAAAGTGTCTGCTAAATACACTATATTAAAAGTTTTATTTGGTGACAGGTACTCTTTAAATTGATGAGTGTATGGTTTTGAAAATAACAATTCATGCTTCAGTACAATAGCATAAAGTTATTTTATGGGAACTGTGTTTACAAAAAGTAAAGAAAAACACAATTTTTGAACAATGCCACGATAGAGGCAACAATGGCGCTGCCATCTGAGCTCCCAAAGTGCATTAATGCCTGTTGACAGGACACCAGCAGAATTCGGAATCTAACCATGTTATTTCTTCTCCATTCATGTAAAAATTACATTTAGAAATCTTCTGGTGTCCTGTCACCAGGCATTAATGCTAAAGCTCAGATGTTGGGTCACATGTTGAACATAGAAGTGTAGCTATATGGTTTCTGGTTTCTGATTTCTGGTTTTGTGTTTTTACTTTCAATCAGTAAAATTAAATAAAATTAATCGTCCAGTCTCTAATTCCCTCTTCTCTACTCCTTACATATAATGGGGGAGATTTATCAAAACCTATGCAAAGGAAAAGTTGCCCAGTTGCCCATAGCAACCAATCAGATCACTTCTTTCATTTTACAGAGGCCTTGTTAAAAATGAAATAAGCTATCTGATTGGTTGTTATGGGCAACTGAGCAACTTTTCCTTTGCACAGGTTTTGATAAATCTCCCCCATTGTCTACTCTCCCATGTTCAACCATGTCTTTGCTAACTCTCTTCTTGACTCCTGATCACATGATTCCTGCACTGTACAGATTGGGTAAGCAGGAGGTTACTCATAGGTGGGGGCAGGTAAATTGCCGAGTCCTGTACAGGAGATTTTAGGGGGTCCCAGTTGTCACCCCCCTATCTGCCCATCTGTCCCTGCAATCTGACACTTATCCTCTAAGTTGAGTTCCCCAGCAGAGGCTTGACTTGTTACTCTGGTGCCATTTATTATACTGGGAAGAGGGGTCTTCAGAACTCCATGGGCACCAGGGTCCCATTGCAACTGTTACCTCAGCATCCCCTATAGTTACAAAGAGTAAAATGAATAATAAAAATGTTTTTAAAATTATAATAAACACACTTGGTATTGTCTGTGTATAGGGGATACATTTGAAAACTAAAACAACAACCCAACCATATTATATTTTATTAATATTATGCATTCTTTAACATTAAGATTATGTCAGAATTGCAGAAAAAAGGCTAATCTGGGCTCTGTATTGATCCTCATATTGATACTCATATTATCACAGCATCATTAGAATTCATATGTGTGCAATAAATGTATTTCTTCTGAAAGAACAATTCTGCCTCCAGCAATGTACTTTGTTTCCTCTAAAATGAATTGATAATATACACCTAAATGCTATTTGCATCTCTCAAGTGTTCAGTGAAGTGTTCTTCCTTGACACCTCAAATGTCTTCAGAGTCAAAGAGCTATCCTCCTTTTATCAGAGCAGAATTCGTGACCCTGTATTTTAAGAAGCGTACATTAATATTAAATAGGCACTGTCATTAAAACTCATTTTGCTATTGCACTCCTTATGGTTAATAAAAAATCTTTCTAATGTACTTTGTATAAAAATAAAGTTTTCTATGTTTTATTTGTGTTTAAAAAAGCTGCCACTAGATGTCTCCCTACTTGTCCAGAGCACATTTCCCACTATTTCTTGCACAGACTTTGCACTCCTGCTGACCTGGCAAAAGTCCAAAATCAGGAAATGAGGAAATGCAGTCTGGATTGCTTAGGGGTGTGTGTGCAGCCTTAGCCAATCATATCTCATCTCACACACTGAACTGCTCTGGGCTGTATGTAGCAGGGTGAGAGAGGAAGTTCTCCCCTGTATAGCTTCAGATGATGTCATGCCAGCTGGGTAACGCCCCTTCCTAGTCAGTGAATCTTACTGAGACTGAGCAGAAACTACAGAGCAATATCAAGGTAGAGAACTAAAAAATAATAAAAAATAAAGGCAGGGGGTGGTTTATCATGATGGGGGCAGTGAACTGTGAGGATTATAAAATTTATCAAGATCCTGACAGGTACTCTTTAAAGAAAATGCTTTAAAGGGGTACTCCCGTGGAAAACTTTTTTTTTTTTTTAAATCAACTGGTGCCAGAAATCAACTGGTGCCAAAAGAAATGCATTTCCTCTGATGCTGATGTCATGACCACAGTGCTCTCTGCTGACCTCTGCTGTCCATTTTAGGAACTGTTCAGAGGAGAAAATCCCCATAGCAAACATATGCTGCATTGGACAGTTCCTAAAATCTACAGCAGAGGTCAGCAGAGAGCACTGTGGTCATGACATCAGAGGAAATGCATTTCTTTTTTGGATTTCTCTTTAGTATACAGCCCATAAAAAGTACTAAAAGGATTAAGGTTTTTTAATAGAAGTGATTTACAAATCTGTTTAACTTTCTGGCACTAGTTGATTTAAAAAGTTTTCCACGGGAGTACCCCTTTAAAAAGGAGTTTTGCATGAAAAATTTTTTATGTAATATTTAGCATGGCCTATTTCTTTCAAATTTAATGAAACTAGTTACATATTTCTATCTGCACACAGGGACGTATCTGGTTTAGATAAAAAATTTTATTGAACTTTGCTAAAATTGTATCACAGTAAGGGTGGGTTCACACCACGTTTTGTACTTACGGTTCCCGTATACGGCTGGGAGGAGGGGGGGCAGGGCTTAATTGCGGCGCCCGCACTCAGCCGTATAGGGGAACCGTATTTATTGCATGTCTATTAGCCGACCGGAGTGAACCGCAGCCTCCGGTTGGCTGCGTTTTCGTCCGTATGCGGTTTCCCGACCGTAGGCAAAAACGCGGTCGACCACTTTTTTGCCTGCGGTCGGGAAACCGCATACGGCCGAAAACGCAGCCGATCGGAGTGTGGGCGTCGAGATTGAGCCCCGCCCCCGCCTCCCATCCGTATACAGGAACCGTAAGTACAAAACGTGGTGTGAAACCACTCTAGGCTGAAACAAGCATGCAGTAGTAGTAAAAAAAAAAAAAGTGCCTGACCTGCTATTTACAGCATTTAGAGATACACATTACAACAGCCACATGGACCACAGGAATCTGTAGTCTTACTCAATATTATCGGAGAGTTTTCTAAGCTTGCCCCATGGCCTGTGCAGAGGTCATTGTGTAAAATAGACAAGAAGGTGAGCTGTGACCATCATCTGTTGTGAATGGTGCGCCCTGTATTATCTATATCTAGAGAATAAAATAATAGAATTCCCAGTCCTCAAGTACTTCAGCCAAAGAAGGTGTACAATGGATAGTTGGAAAATACATACATTTTAATATATCATATGCATAAATATAACATTTCTCACAGGGCTCATGTGATATACTATAAAATATACATAATAGGTATCAGGACCTGTGAGAAATAGTACATCACTATTATGTATATTTATAGTACATCACATGGGTCCTGTGAGAAATGTTATATTTATGCATATGATATATTAAAATGTATGTATTTTCCAACTATCCATTGTACACCTTCTTTGGCTGAGGTACTTGAGGACTGGGAATTCTATTATTTTATTCTCTATTGTTACTTCACCTGAGGGTACCCAGTAAATCTCGTACTTTTTTGTTGTGAGCTGTCCATTTCTTTTGCTATTTTTATTATCTATATTCTCCTGTCACATTTCATTGTTATCCTGTATGTGATGATAATTAGGGGTACTCCGGTGGAAAACTTTTTTTTTTTTTTTTATGAACTGGTGCCAGAAAGTTAAACAGATTTATAAATAACTTCTATTATAAAATCTTAATCCTTTCAGTACTTCTTAGCAGCTGTATGCTACAGAGGAAATCCTTTACTTTTTGAATTTCTTTTTTGTGTTGTCCACAGTGCTCTCTGCTGACACCTCTGTCCATGTCAGGAACTGTCCAGAGCAGCAAAGGTTTGCTATGGGGATTTACTCCTGCTCTGGACGGTTCCTGACATGGGCATCAGGTGTCAGCAGAGAGCATTGTGGACAACACAAAAACTAAATAAAAAAAATAAAGATTTTCCTCTGTAGCAAACAACTGCTAAAAAGTACTGAAAGGATTAATATTTTTTAATAGAAGTAATTTACAAATATGTTTAACTTTCTGGCACAAGTTCATTAAAAAAATAAAAATAAAGGTTTCCACTGGAGTACCCCTTTAACCCCTTAAGGACCAAGGACGTACCGGTACGTCCTTGGTCCTGCTCTTCCAATATAACGCGGGGTTACACAGTAACCCCGCGTCATATCATGGCGGGCCCGACGTCATAGTGAAGCCGGGACCCGCCTCTAATAGCGCGCAGCGCCGATCGCGGCGCCGCGCGATATTAACCCTTTAGCCGCGCGCTCAAAGCTGAGCCGCGCGGCTAAAAGTGAAAGTGAAAGTTCCCGGCTAGCTCAGTCGGGCTGTTCGGGATAGCCACGGCTAATCGCGGCATCCCGAACAGCTGACAGGACAGCGGGAGGGCCCCTTCCTGCCTCCTCGCTGTCCGATCGCCGAATGACTGCTCAGTGCCTGAGATCCAGGCATGAGCAGTCATGCGGCAGAATCGTTGATCACTGGTTTCTTATGAGAAACCAGTGATCAACATAGAAGATCAGTGTGTGCAGTGTTATAGGTCCCTATGGGACCTATAACACTGCAAAAAAAAAGTGAAAAAAAAAAGTGAATAAAGATCATTTAACTCCTCCCCTATTAAAAGTTTGAATCACCCCCCTTTTCCAATAAAAAAAAAAACACAGTGTAAATAAAAATAAAAATAAACATATGTGGTATCACCGCGTGCGGAAATGTCCGAATTATAAAAATATATCATTAATTAAACCGCTCGGTCAATGGCGTGCGCGCAAAAAAATTCCAAAGTCCAAAATAGTGCATTTTTGGTCACTTTTTATATCATTTAAAAATGAATAAAAAGTGATCACTAAGTCCTATCAATGCAAAAATGGTACCGTTAAAAACTTAAGATCACGGCGCAAAAAATGAGCCCTCATACCGCCCCATACACGGAAAAATAAAAAAGTTATAGGGGTCAGAAGATGACAATTTTAAACGTATTAATTTTCCTGCATGTAGTTATGATTTTTTCCAGAAGTCCGACAAAATCAAACCTATATAAGTAGGGTATCATTTTAATCGTATGGACCTACAGAATACATATCAGGTGTCATTTTTACCGAAAAATTTACTACCTAGAAACGGAAGCCCCCAAAAGTTACAAAACAGCGTTTTTTTTTCAATTTTGTCGCACAATGATTTTTTTTCCCGCTTCACCATAGATTTTTGGGCAAAATGACTGACGTCATTACAAAGTAGAATTGGTGGCGCAAAAAATAAGCCATCATATGGATTTTTAGGTGTAAATTTGAAAGAGTTATGATTTTTTAAAGGCAAGGAGCAAAAAACGAAAATGCAAAAACGGAAAAACCTCCGGTCCTTAAGGGGTTAAGGATACTGCCAGGTTAATTTTTGCATTTTGTTTTTGTCTCCTCGCCTTCTAAGAGCCATAACTTTTTTCCATCTTCAGACCTATATGGGTCTTTTTTTCCGCGACCAATTGTACTTTGTAATTTACCATAAAATGTAAAGCAAAAGCAAAATAAATATTATTTGTGTGGAGAAACTGAAAAGAAAAACACAATTTTTGGCGGGTTTTGTTTTACGCTCCGCACTTTACGGTAAAATTGACATGTTTTCTTTATTCTGAGGGTCAATACCATTAATATGATACCCTGTTTTCAGGCTTTTCTATTAAAGCACTGCTTTTTAAAATTGGCCTATTTTAAACAACCTATAACTTTCTCATTTTTCTGTATACAAGGCTGTATGAGGGTTCATTTTATGCACGCTTATGTAATATATTAACATTATGTTTTGATAGTTTGGACATTTATGCATGTATCGATACCAAATATGTTTATTCTTTTTTTTTTATTTACATGGGAAAAAGAGTGATTTAAATTATTATTGATTAACGAGCGCATTCAAATTTTTTGCTATTTATTTAAAAAATTTTATGTCCCCATAGGGGACTATTTCTAGCAATCTTTTGAGAGCAGCAGGAGGCAGGTGAGGAGAACTCTAGCCATCATCTTGACTCATCAGACCGCATAAAGAGAGCACAGATCCTACACACCCTTCATGTACAGAGAGTAAATGTATGTCCTGGTGCACAAAGTATCAGGCATCAGGATGTACACGGACGTCCTTTGTCGTAAAGGGGTTATCCAGGAAAAAAACTTTGTTTTATATATCAACTGGTTCCAGAAAGTTAAACAGATTTGTAAATTACTTCTATAAAAAAATATTAATCCTTTCAGTACTTATGAGCTGCTGAAGTTGAGTTCTTCTTTTCTGTCTAAGTGCTCTCTGATTACACCTGTCTCTGGAACTCTCCAGAGTAGAAGCAAATCCCCATAGCAAACCTCTCCTTCTCTGTGCAGTTCCCGAGACAAGCAGAGATGTCAGCAGAGAGCACTGTTGCCAGACAGAAAAGAACAACTCAACTTCAGCAGCTGATAATTATTAGAAGGATTAAGATTTTTTCATAGAAGTAATTTACAAATCTGTTTAACTTTCTGGAGCCAGTTGATATAAAAAATAAAAAGTTTTTTCCTAGAATACCCCTTTAAGGAGTTAAGGGATGTCTTGAAGTGTCATTCTATAATGAGGTTTGGAGGCTAGAGTGAAAACGGCAAGATTTCAGGATTTTATTTTAATATCTACTGTGGCATATTAAGCTAAAAAAAAAAAAAAAGTTATATTGTGATTGCACATTCTCTTTTGCTAACTTAAAAAATGGCAGCTCTTACCACCACTAGAACAAAGTGAGCTTTAATACATTGTCCTATTGGATTCCATTCCTATGAGATTTTCATAGGGAAAACTGGCAGAACATTATTGAACTTACAAGTTCAGTTCACATTTAAACATCTTCTGTCATTTTAACATCAGATGAGAATCTTAACATAATGAATTTAAATACAGAGAAAATATATCATTTGACTGGATGAACGTATTCGCCTATATGAACAAATACAACCATAAGGGTCATTTTAACAAGTGTTATGGAAACTATATTTAAAGCTTAAACAATGAAATATTATTTTTAGCCACATGTATGTTGCTATAGTTGCTACTAGCTATTGCTTGTCTGTTCACAAAAGACAAATTGATTCTCATCCCAGCAGCAATTAACTTGGCAAACGAAGCCTCAGCACTTAATCCATCCAAGAAAATTGTCACATGGGATATAGACTTTTTAATATATATTATTGTTAATCCATTTATTCTCAAGACATCTTAGCTAGAAGAAGTACTAGGTAGTATCGGTAATTGTGGAAAAATAAATAAGGAAAAAACTTTTTATTACAAATACACAAAACAAAGACTAAGCAGAAAGACAAATATAATCATTTAACATATTACTCCTACTTGATGTATTGGTTTTCTTACTAACAATCATCTACCTGTCCAAATAGGAAGGGCTAGTATATATATATATATATATATATATATATATATATATATATATATATATATATATAGTAGTTTGGAGTAGCCATATTAGTCCATGGTGCAAAATCATAGTGTAATACCTTTTTTTTTCCCAATTCCAAATAGTTTTAATTAATATCAACAACAAAACAACGAACAGAGCATTTATATCAAAATAAACAAGAAGGCACATTGGACCTGGTTGGTCATTTCCAGAAATAAAAGGTCATGCTCAAATAACAAAAACAAGCAAGCGAGTACATGACTGGTAGGGTGACCAAGGGAGCTATGGGAGTGTAAAACCTTTTTTTATTGGTCTAACAGTATTTTGTAGTGACAAGCTCTCTCACTGTCAAGCCATTTTGACTTAATAACGGGAAGATTCCCAAAAGATTGTTGTTGCAAAATACTATTTGTCCAATAAAATGGTATCCCAAAGTTCTCCAACATGCTGCGATTTTGAATATATATATATATATATATATATATATATATATATATATATATATATATATATAACATTACACAGCTATGCGAAAACAAAAAATTAGGACTAAACTGTGATTAAATACTACCTCTATACCTCGATTCATTATTATCTCCTAGGGGAACATTTATCATTGTTTGCTTTGCCAAGCAAGTTCTGAAGGCATTTTTTTTTGTGCTACTTATTTATCATACTAACACAGGAGTTGATAATTTTGGAGCACATAAGCAAAACACAAAAGTCTCAGTTGAGATTTTTTGCGCCTTTTTTGAAATTGCTCACTTTTTGTACTTTAGGTCAGCTCTGGAGCTGACTTGCAACTATTTGAAAAGGGTTTGTGACTTTATTTTGCATACAAGAGACATTCACACATCATAAATACATGACCACTACAAAGTAAAAACTGAAAATTGCTTATGTAAGGCTGTTTGCAACTTTATGCTTACCCACAAAAGTCACACAAACAAGTGCTTAATCGCATGTGCAACTTTTTGTACACCCAGAGTAATTAAAAAAGGCTCTAAATACCTAATGTCCCCCCATGTTGTTACTGACCAAAACACACTATACAAAGACCAATATTATTATTAATTCCACTATGCAGAGACCAATTAACACCACCATGACCCCTACCATTACCGCTATATAGTAATGCCAAAAAACATTATACTGTTACTGATACTGAGTAGCATACACTATACAAGGGACTGATATTACCATCAAACAGTAAGGAGTTATCTACATAGACTCTCTGCAGACTGTATATATGAACACAATAGAGTGGAATCCCAGACTGCTTTCCATACCCTCTTTCTCAATCAGAATATTCCCCATGCCACCCTTGCCCTCACATAGACTGCTCCCCATGCTCACTGCTTTAACAATAACAGATCTCCAAGCCTCTTTCTAACATAAAATGTTCTCTGTGTCCTCTTCTGTTACACATGCCCTCCTTTTTGTTCAACTAACGGCTTCTACCTCCACACAGACTGCTATTACTACCTATGGTCCATCCTATCAAATAGACTGCTTCCCAGAGTCCCCCCTCTCTCACAGACTGCTGTTCATAGTACCTCCTATCACACTGACCGATGGCTTATCTCTCTTCCACTGACAATGTTTCCTTTAAGCTGTGTCCTCTGAAAACAGTTAAGTTCAAAACTCCAACTCCACTGACATGCAATGTAGCTGTTTGGCTTAGTAACCTTATTAGTATTCTGTTTTAAAGGGGTACTCCCGTGGAAAACTTTTTTTTTTTTACATCAGCTGGGGCCAGAAAGTTAAACAGATTTGTAAATCACTTCTATTAAAAAATCTTAATCCTTCCAGTACGTTTTAGGGGCTGTATACTAAAGAGAAATCCAAAAACGAAATGCATTTCCTCTGATGTCATGACCACAGTGCTCTCTGCTGACCTCTGCTGTCCATTTTAGAAACTGTCCAGAGCAGCATATGTTTGCTATGGGCATTTTCTCCTTCTCTGGACAGTTCCTAAAATGGACAGCAGAGGTCAGCAGAGAGCACTGTGGTCATGACATCAGAGCAAATGCATTTCGTTTTTGGATTTCTCTTTAGCATAAAGCCCCTAAAAAGTACTGGAAGGATTAAGATTTTTTAATAGAAGTGATTTACAAATCTGTATAACTTTCTGACACCAGTTGTTTTTTTTTTTTTTAAAGTTTTCCACGGGAGTACCCCTTTAACTCTCTGCTTTCCAGAATACACAGCTTAGAGGGAACAATGCTTGCAGGTTGCTCTCCAAAATGATCCCTCTATCACAAACTGTTTCCTATTCCCCGTCTTTCACAGACTGCTCTCCATGTCCCCATATTTATACACAATAAGTAATATTACGACATAAGATTATTCCTATGGCCTTTTGTGGATAAATTTGTACCTCTTCAGATATTGTATTAAACCATGTGTGATAAAGAGTCCGCTGTCGTCTGAAATCTTGCAATCTGTCATCTGTCTTTTCATTTAGCCATTAAAAAGTATCTACTACTGATGGCTCTTACTTTTTATTATTTCTATCTACTGGCTAACACGGTACAGATATATTTCTGTCATTTGATCTAAAGTTAAATTGAAATCTACAAGGAAATGACACATCTCAGATTGAAATCCGCTGCTCCAGATTCCCATTAAGCAGACTATTGCATGCAGTTTATTAAAGCTAAATAAATTGTTCTTTAATATGTACAGCTTGTAACCATGACTAGACCTTGGACCATTAAAAGCTTTAGCTATATAAATATGCATATATAGTGCAGAGAGAAGGTTACGTTAGCTCCACAGAGACATCTACAAATTTATTTCTGGCCAAAAGGTCAGCAATGCATTAGTGAGAAATATATTATTGGTCCTCTGGCAATGGTGCGTTTACTAATTTACAGTAAATTTTAATATAATATTTTAAAGTGCCCTGGCCTACTAGATTGAAGAATATTTCTGTAAACCAGATTATTCACTATGTTTAGGGAACACTGAACTGGTACTGTATAGCAACTGGTTGCCAATGGAGTAACTTGAAGTTTCCGGGTCCCAGTGCAGAATCCGTCACAAGGGCCCCACTTACCACGTTCCATTTAGAATACTGATGTTTTCTTGTGTGGCAAAGGAGCCTCTGGAAATCTTCAAGCACTAGGGCTCAGGTGCGACTGTTATCTCTGAACCCACTATGGCTATGGCCAGTTAATGAGCATTTCATTGAGATACTGCGAATGGTTTACATACTGTATAGATGCATTAGGTCTCCATGAACAAATGCAGTTAATCGTTTTAGTATTCTATTTCATGCATATAGTAAATCTAGTTCCATGACCTAAGTTAGGTAGGATAACATTTTCCCATTCACCATTATGTGGAAGCACACTGTTCGCCTCTGTGCTTCTAGAACAGACTGGCCAACATTCAGAATGAAATAACTCTTTATTTATCTACCGACCGCAGGCTGCTTTACCTCTTGCAATTGATGGCACTGCATAGACCTGTAACTGCACTGTAACTGTGACGCAGCAGTTACAGGGTAGACTCTGGTTTGGCAGAGGGAAAGACAGGGTCTCACCCTACAAAGTGATCACAGAGGGGTTGCCATAGTAGCTGCGGGTCTATTGGAGGCTTCAATGCCTATCTAGATTATATATATCTAGATTATATACATATTAAAAGGATTATCAAGCCTTATAAAATTGATGGTCTTTCCTCAGGATAGATTTGAGGGGTTCCAACTCCAAGCACCCCTTCTGATCTGTTTTTTTTTTTTTTTAAAGTGGCCTCATTGTTTGTGCAAGTGCTGCAGTCTCTCTAATGTTTACTTGAGAACGCTATTGCCTCGCCATAAATTTTTAAATTATGTTCAGCTGAAATACCCAAATTAACCATTTTGTCTGACTCCTTATAAATTATATATACTTCAAAAATATGCTATTGAAAAATAGAACTCTTTTATTGAAAGAAGAAAAATGCCCTCATAAGCTATATTGACAAAGTAATAAAAAGGTTATGTTTCTCTGAATGTGGCATTACCAAAACAAAAGAAGCTGAAATTGGTCTGATATAGAAATGGAGATAAACACTTTGGTAGAAAAGTGGTTAGGAATAGAATTAGAGGGGTTTCTTGTGAAACAAACAACCTGTGTGTCGTGTCAAAATCTATAATAAAGCAACTTACTTGTCCAAAGGGAACAGATCACCAATTTCAGTTATGGTTTCTTCTTGTGAGCAGTGACGTCACATAACAGTCTACACATTTATTGTTAACAGCATACAAAATTACTCTCTAGGTCTCGGGATTTCTCAGGTTGCAGTTCAGCCAAGACATGACATCACTAGTCAGGTGTGCAAAAGGAGCCTGTCCTGCTTCCATGGGTGGAGCAACCACTGGGTGGGAGAGAGATCAGCTAGAGGCACTCTGGTTAGAAACCTCATATTTATAAACAAGGAACTATAGGATGTGTAGTTTGAACAACTCCAACAGGAAATACCCAGTTCACAAAAAGATAGATACAGAATTATGGTGATCTCACAACATAGACATTTAGCCCCAAGACAAGCTCGGATCCTTCCAAAGCATGTCCATTACTGTCTGCCAGGTGCCTACTAAATTCACCTTATGGTGGATAACCCCTTTAAAGGGGGAATCTATCATTCCTGCTCCAGTGCAGAGTAAAAAAAATTGCGCAATATTTTTTGTCAGTTTTTGGGTTATGTTTTTTTTTCTTTGCGCAAAGGGGGAATTTGGGCAACATTATTTGCGCAGGGACTTGCACAAAAAAATTATGCAAATGTGAGGAAAATGATATATTTCCACTTAATTTTTTTTAACAAGGGCTAATTATCGGAGATCAGAACTTATGTTATGATATGTGTAACATGAAGTGGACATTGAAAACTGTTGCTATAGAGACTAATATCTTCTTCAAGATTTGTAAAAGTGTTTGTGCTCTGTTAAATATTTGCACTTCATCTATAACAAAGCTTAGTTGAATACTTGAATTTAAAGGGGCACTGAGTAGTCCCATCTAAAAATAACACTTGCACAGTCCACACCACATATGTTGGGGTGCTGTTACCCCAAATCATTGAACGCAAAAAAAGTACTAAACAAAACAGCATACAACAGGATTTTGGAAAACAGTGGTACTTGCACTCAACTCAATTGTTTTACTAAGGTTAATATTTTTATTAGTTTTTTTAATATTTATTCCTTCTAGTTAAAGGGAGTATATCAGCAGGTTAGGCTGGTGCCCTTACCTGCTAATGAAGGCTTATAGGGTCCAATACCATGAGCAGCATAGCACATTTTATCGCTATTCATCTGCATTATTAGGTTTAATAATATGCAAATTAGGCACCTCGGTGCACTGGGGGCGGAGTTTCTTTTTCCTTAGAAGCACTGATACTGTTGTCCATCTTCTTTTCTAACAATGCCTCCAAATGAATTTTACACTGCTGAAGAAACGTAACGTAACTCAAGAAGACTGAGTTACCCCCCCCCCCCCCACCCCGGTGTCTCCAGGGGCCTTTACCAGCCATGTAGAACCATGTACATACATGGTAAAAATAACTCAAAAAAATTGTGCTGTCCATGAGTACTTGCCCAAATAGATGCAGGATACTGTTAAAAGATCGATAGCATAGTAGGTTTATCTCTCTTTTAATATCAGACTTTTCTCTTCTTTTTTCCAATATCAGCTATGGAATGTGTTAAAGGAAGAGAGGCAATGAAAAAAAAATGTTAACCCTTTAAAGACAAAGGGGGACATTTATCAAGGTATTCAGAACCTTTTTTTTTTTCTTACAAAGGTCGCACAAAAAGTCGCACATGCGCCTAAGCACTTTTTTGTGTGACTTTTGTGGGTAAGCAAAAAGCAAACAGCCTTACCTAAGCAAATTCCAGTATTCACTTTGCAGTGTTCAGGTATTTATGATGTCCGAAAATCGCACATAGGCAAAAAAAAAAAGTCACAAACCCCCTTCAAGAAGTCACAAGTCTGCTCCAGGTCTGACCAGGAGTACAAAATGTGGTGGCCCAGTACGGGAGGTGTTACCCGTACCCTTGCTGACCTGTCTGGCAGCCTCCCTCCAGTGTCCCCTGTGCTTGTTTCCCCCCTGTATATATATATATTTTGCTATGTATTATAATATATAATGTGTTGTTGCTAGTCTCCCCCATATAAGCCCTGGGTGGAGCTAGCTCTTTCTCTTAATCTCTTCCTGCTGAGGTCCAGTACAGTGCAGACGAGCCTAAGTGTGTGTCCAGAGTCGAAGGAGGCCTCATGTCAAGTCTGCAGCCACAGTCAATTGCAAGTAAGCTACAGTCATAGCTCAGTCAGTCAAAAGTCAAGTCAGTCCCTGTCTGCGACTGTCAAGTCAGCGTGGTCTGCATTAACCCCTTGCCGCATATGGATGTTTACAGTCACGGACGTAAATGTTCGCACCCCTGATATGTTTCAAGAAAGTTAAGTATTTTTTTACAGAAAGGGATTGCAGTAACACGTTTTGCTATACACATGTTCGTTCCCTTTGTGTGTTTATGAACTAAACCAAAAAAGGGAGGAAAAAAAGCAAATTGGACATAATGTAACACCAAACTCCAAAAATGAGCTGGACAAAATTATTGGCACCCTTAACTTAATATTTGGTTGCACACCCTTTGGAAAAAATAACTGAAATCAGTCGCTTCCTATAACCATCAATAAGCTTCTTACGCCTCTCAGCCGGAATGTTGAACCACTCTTCCTTTGCAAACTGCCTCAGGTTTCACTTATTGGAAGGGTGCATTTTTCCCACAGCAATTTTAAGATCTCTCCACATGTTTTCAATGGGATTTAGATCTGGACTCATGGCTGGCCACTTCAGAACTCTCCAGTGCTTTGTTGCCATCCATTTCTGGGTGCTTTTTGACTTATGTTTGGGGTCATTGTCCTGCTGGAAGCCCCAAGATCTCGGACGCAAACCCAGCTTTCTGACACTGGGCTGTACAGTGCAACCCAAAATCAGCTGGTAATCCTCAGATTTCATGATGCCTTGCACACATTCAAGGCACCCAGTGCCAGAGGCAGCAAAACAACCCATTCAGCCTCATTCCATTTTTGCTAAACAGTAGAATGATGTGCTTTACCAAAAAGCTCTACAGTGTATCTTGGTCCCATCTGTCCACAAGATGTTTTCCTAGAAAGATTTTGGCTTCCTCAAGTTCATTTTGTCAAAATGTAGTCTTGTTTTTTTATGTCTCTTTGTCAGCGGTGGGGTCCTCCTGGATCTCCTGCCATAGCGTTTCATTTCATTTACATGTCGAAGGATAGTTTGCGCTGGCACTGATGCTCCCTGCAGGACAGCTTGAATATCTTTGGAACTTGTTTGGGGCTGCTTATCCACCATCCGGATTATCCTTCATAGACACCTTTCATCAATTTTTTCTTCCGTCCATGCCCAGGGAGATTACCTACAGTGCCATGGGTTGCAAACTTCTTGATAATGTTGCGCATTGTGGACAAAGGCAAATCTAGATCTCTGGAGATGGACTTGTAACCTTAAGATTGTTCATATTTTTCCACAAATTTGGTTCTCAAGTCCTAGGACAGGTGCTTAGTGTGGCACACACAAGCACACACAATGCAAAGATTAAGTGAACTTCTCTCCTTTTTATTTGCTTTCAGGTGTGATTTTTATATTGCCCACACCTGTTACTTGCCCCAGGTGAGTTTAAAGGAGCAACACATGCTTGAAACAATCGTATTTTTCCACAATTTTAAAAGGGTGCCAATAATTTTGTGCAGCCCATTTTTGGAGTTTGGTGTGACATTATGTCCAATTTGCTTTTTTCCCCTGCCTTTTTTGGTTTAGTTCCAATAGACACAAAGGGAAAAAACATGTGTATAGCAAAATATATGCTACTGCAATCCTTTTCAGTGAGAAAAGGGGGTGCCAACATTTCAGGGGTGCCAACATTTACAGCCATGACTGTATAAACGTCCACAAACGGCTCCCGAGGTATGACGTGAGCTCCGCAGGTGAGTGCGCATCATACCTGCTGGGTCCCAATTGCTATAAGCAACTGGGACCCACGGCTATTGCCGGACACCGGCTGATGTCCAGCATTAACTCTTTAGAAGCGGTGATCAAAGTTGATCGCCGTATCTAAATTGAAAGCTTCCCGGCAGCTCAGTCAGGCTGTCCCGATCAGCTAGAATGCAACAGAAGGGGGCCTTACCTGCCTCCTGCGCGATTGATTGCTCCAAGCCTGAAATCCAGGCTTGAGCAATCAACCGCCGATAACACTGAGCAATACATTGCAATGCAATGGCAGTGATCAGTGTATTGAATCAATGTACTGCATGTTATAGTCCCCTATGGGGGCTATAACATCGCAAAAAAAAGTTTAAAAAAAAAGTTAATAAAGATGGCTTAACCCCTTCCCTAATAAAAGTTGGAATCACCCCCCTTTTCCCATAAAAACTGGGAAAACTGTGTAAATAAAAATAAATATAAACATATGTGGTATCGGCGCATGCGTAAATGTCTGAACTATAAAAATATATAGTAAAATAAACTGCACGATCAATGGCGTACACACAAAAAAAATCCAAATTAGCATATTTTTGTTCACTTTTTATACCAAAAAAAATGAATAAAAAGCAATCAAAAAGTCAGATCAAAACAAAAATGGTAACAATAAAAACTTCAGATCACAGCGCAAAAATGAGCCCAATTCCGCCCTATACATGGAAAAAGAAAAAAGTTATAGGGGTCAGAAGAGGACAATTTTAAACGTATAAATTTTCCTGCATATAGTTAGGATTTTTTTTCAGAAGTAATACAAAATCAAACCTATATATGTAGGATATCATTTTAATCGTATGGATCTACAGAATCAAGATAAGGTGTCATATTTACCGAAAAATTTTCAGCGTAGATACAGAACCCCCCAAAAGTTACAAAATGGCGTTTTTCTTCTATTTTGTCGCACAATTATTCTTTTTTCCATTTCGCCATAGATTTTTGGGTAAAATGACTGATGTTATTACAAAGTAGAATTGGTGGCGCAAAATATAAGCCATGATATGGATTTTTAGGTGCAAAATTGCAAGGGTTATGATTTTTAAAAGGTAAGGAGGAAAAAACAAAAGTGCAAAAATGAGAAATCGCCAAAGAGGGAAGGGGTTAACGGAAAACTGTCAATAAACCCCATTATCTTCATATTTCAATATATGGAAATCATCTTTTAACTGGCATGGGTGGGGTTACTGCCTTCATCTGGCACTGTGACATCAGCGCCGCTTGTCCGCAGCACTGCCCGGCTTATGTATAATCATGCCCTCACTCCTCATCTAACTCTCCTCCCCACTCTGTATGTGACTCCACTGCGCATGTGCCGGCTTACTGCACCTTTACTTACTACACCATTACTGCAGCTCCGCTCCGCTGGAATGAAGCTGCGCTGAAGTCGCTTGGTGTTCACAGGAAGCCGGCACATGCGCAGCGGAGTCACATACAGAGTGGGAATGGGGGACAGATAAATGGCGGAGGCAGGGGACAGATGAGTGGCGGCGGTGGGGTACAGATAAGAGTCCGGGCCAGCGGAGTCAGCAGGCTCCCAGAAATATGAAACTACAGTGTAAGTTCATATTTCCCGGCCTGGGCAGTGATTGGCTGATCGGTCTCGGCCAATCACAGCCGAAGCCAGGAAATATGAAATTACAGTGTAGTTTCATATATCTGGGAGATGGCCGGCACCGCTCCTCGGCCACCCTCCAGCTTGCAACTAGCAGCCATTGCAACTACAACTCCAAGCATGTCCTCACTGAAAAGGCATGCTAGGAGTTGCAGTCCTGGAACAGCTCAAGTAGCCTGCAGGTGGCAGATGTGGAGAGCGGAGGGGGACATGAGCGGAGAGGAAGGGAGGGAGCAGCGAGGGACATGAACAGAGGGGGGGGGGGGAGGAGATGAGGGGCCAGGGTAGCGGAGCCAGCCAGTTCACAGAAATACTAAACTACACTGTAATTTCCTACTTCCTGGGTGGTGCCGTGATTGGCCGAGACACACCAGCCAATCATGGCACCACCTGGGAAATATGAAATTACAGTGTAGTTTCATATTCCTGGGAGCCTACCGGCTCCACAACCTGGCCACCCATCGGTAGCTATTATCGTCTCGCTAGCCATTGCGACTACAATTCCCAGCATGTCCTCACTGTGGGTTTTGTAGTCTTGCAACAGCTAGCGGGTGGGTTGTAGATGCAGGTGGGTGGGCGGTGAGCAGCTGGTGCCTCCAGATGTTGCTAAACTACAACTCCCATGACAGAAGTTGTAGTTTAACAGTCAAACCATGAAGCTTTTATTAGGTAATGAAAGCACAACAAAGGAAAAAGTCATCCCAAAAGGATGGCGAAATCGATGTACACGATGTACAGTTAGGCATAGAAAAAACACATGAAATGCAAAGCAATCAGGGTATTACATATCAGTAAGAATGAGTCATGTGCTGTTCACTCGGGGTGGGAAGGAAAGAGAAATTATGTTAATACAAGGAAAAGTAATGAGACATACTGGGACAGTGCGTGGAAGTCAGCCACGGTTCCCACACCTCTTCAAAACGGTCAACAGAGTCCTTCTTTTCATTCAGCATAATGAGGTTCACCCTTTGTATCACAGTGTTGAAGTGCAGTTGGGGCTTTTTCCATTGGGAGGCTATATGTATGCGGGTAGCCAGTAGAATCAGCTGGATTAAGCGAAAAGGTTTAAACTTCATCCTCAATGGTTTAAAACCCAGTAAGCAGAAGGCAGGTGTCCTAGGGACGGTGCACGAAAATAAAGAGGAAAGGAGATTTAGAATTCTAACCCATAAATCAGTGACCACAGGACATGACCACCATACATGATGCATGGTCCCATGAAGCCCACAATTTCGGAAGCATAAAGGGGAAACTGATGGATAAATAACGTGCAATTTAGTGGGGACAAAGTAAGTTCTGTGCAAAACTTTAAGTGCTGTCTCCATCAAGGACACCTGCCAGCTGCCACGGCTCAAGGTGGTGCAACAGTCCTGCCACTGTGATAATGTCAGGGTGGTGCCTAAGTCCATTTCCCAGTCAACCATGAAACATAGTTTGTCGTCTCACGGAGGGGCATTCAGGTGAGAGTATATAAAGGAGAGCATACCTAGCCTGTCAGGCGTGAAGATCATACTTGATTCAAAAAAGGTAGGGGAGATAGCACCGAGAGAGATTACTTGCGAGCGAAAGAAGGAGAAAACTTGGGGGGGGGGGGGGGGTGTTAAGTGAAAGTTTTCCAGTGTAGGAAGCTGTCGCCTTACCAGTACATCGTGTAGGCAGAGTAACTTGCCCTGCACCCACCATGAAAAATTTTACGAAGTCAACCCAGGAGGGAAGAGAGGATTAGAAAGAATAGGAAGGAGGGGAGAAACACCTGACGCCAGAGAGACAGCGAATATAAAACTACCAGGGCTGAGGAAGGAAGTAGACCAGTCAGGGGGCAAGAAGTCCACATGAAAGCCCTATAAGAGTGCGGATGGAGTAAAGAGTTCTCCAAGGTGAACCATTGAGGAGCCCCCTCAGTTCGGTTAATTAGTGCGAGTTGTGCAAGCCTAGCAGCGTAATAGTACTTAAGAAAGTTGGGGACTGACAGACCACCAACCTTTTTATTATAATGCATCATAGAGCGCGCAATACGGGGGCGTTTATGTGCCCAGAAGTTGTAGTTTAGGAATGAGGTGCCTCCAGCTTTTGCTAAACTACAACTCCCATGATGGGAGTTGTAGTTTAGAATTGAGGTGCCTCCAGCTGTTGCTAAACTACAACTCCCATGACAGGAGTTGTAGTTTAGGAACGGGATGCCTCCAGCTGTTGCTAAACTACAACTCCCATGCCAGGAGTTGTAGTTTAGGAACGGGTGCCTCCAGCTGTTGCTAAACTACAACTCCCATGATGGTAGTTGTAGTTTAGGAATGGGGTGCCTCCAGCTGTTGCTAAACTACAACTCCCATGACGGGAGTTGTAGTTTAGAAACAGCAAGACTTCAGCTGTTGCTAAATTACAAGTTATATCTTTCCCAGACAGCCAAAGGCTGTCTTGAAATTATGGGAGTTGGGGTTTAGCAACAGCTGGAGGCTCCCTGTTTGGAAATGCTGGTTTACTGGCATTTTCCCTAAGGGAGGGCACCATAAATGTACTAACCAATTTTCCATGTTTTTTTCTCCTCATTTCAAATCCGTGTATCCAAAAAATTTCTTCACAATCAGTGGATGACGTCAATAACCAGCATTTTTGTTTTTGTTTAAAATTTATAAAATGGTTAACGAGGGCTTGTGGGGGAGTGTTTTTTGGAATAAAAGTTTTTTAAAGTTTTTATTTACTTAGTAGTGGAAGCTGTCTGATAGACAGAGGGGAAGATTTATCAAAACTTGTCCAGAGGAAAAGTTGCCCAGTTGCCCCTAGTAACCAATCAGCTCGCTTCTTTCATTTTTAACAAGGCCTCTGCAAAATGAAAGAAGCGACCTGATTGGTTTCTGTGGGCAACTGGGCAACTCTTCCTTTGCACAGGTTTTGATCAATCTCCACCAGAGTCCTCTACTGAGCCGAATTAGCATTAGCCCCAATAACAGCTGGAGGCTCCCTGTTTCTAAACTACAACTCTCGTGATGAAAAAATGAGCCCTCACATATCCCCATATATGGAAAAATAAAAAAAGTTAGAAGGGTCAGAAGAGGACAATTTTAAACATGCTAATTTTCATATAAATAGCTATATATATATATATATATATATATATATATATATACATATATATATATATATATACATATATATAAATATAATATATATATATATATATATATATATATATCTTTATAAAGTAAAACAAAATCAAACCTATAGAAGGCCCCTTTCACACTGCCGCAAACATCCGTCAGCCACTTTTGTGTCTTAAAAGACGTTATTTTTGACGTGACACAATGGGAAACAACGGGTACCGACAGATGCCATTCAATATTATTGGGTCTGTATTGCGCCGTTGCTTTTTGACGGGAGTAACGGGAGGATGTATTTTTCCTCCTGCTATTCTCCCTGGGTTCCCCCATAGACGTCACACTGTTGTGTCACAATGGCAGTGTGAAAGAAGCCTCCGTTTTATATAATTTCAACTGTATGGACATACAGAATACATAGAGGCCCTGATTTACTAAAATCTGAGTGTTCTTTCTGAAGTGTTTTAGATTTCACTCCTCTTTTTCTGGGAGCTGATTTACTAATGTGTCGCCCGGGAAAATGTGTCGCACATACTCCGAGTTAAAAGAAAAAGAAAAAACATGGATATAGAATACAAATCATCAATAGCATGTACCAAACCAAACAAGCAAGATTTAACGGGAATTGAGCAACAAAATAGAATGAACATTTTTTTTATGGACTTAGATCATCTAATATAGGAGTTTAAAAACAACCCTCCCCCACAAAAAAAAAATAAAAAATATATATATATATATATATATATATATATATATATATACACACAATTAAAGGCAAGTTTAAAATGTATTGCATATTCTAAAAATCCTTGTGTAGAACTGGAAAACAATGGAAAAAAAAGAAAACAGTTTAAGCACTTCACACGACGTTAAAGGGGTATTCCAGGCCAAAACTTTATATATATATATATATATATATATATATATATATATATATACATCAACTGGCTCCGGAAAGTTAAACAGATTTGTAAATTACTTCTATTAAAAAATCTTAATCCTTCCAATAGTTATTAGCTTCTGAAGTTGAGTTGTCGTTTTCTGTCTAACTGCTCTCTGATGACTCACGTCCCGAGAGCTGTGCAGTTCCTATGGGGATATACTCCCATCATGCACAGCTTCCGGGACGTGACATCATCATTGAGCAGTTAAACAGAAAACTTCAGAAGCTAATAACTATTGGAAGAATTAAGATATTTTAATAGAAGTAATTTACAAATCTGTTTAACTTTCCGGAGCCAGTTGATATATATATAAAAAGGTTTTGCCTGGAATACCCCTTTAAGCTGTGCCTTTACCAAAATCACTTGCTTTTGGTAGTTTTTACACATCCTCTTGGCTGTCGGTTTTTCAGCAAACACAATTCACACAATTTACAGAGTGTTTTCTAACTTAATCAGAGTGTTTTTAGCATTTTGTCGGGACCACGCCCCTTTGAACAAAAACCACGCCCATTTTCTCGGTTCAAAAAATACTCTGAGTGTTTGCAAAACTGTCGGTTTTGCGGTGTAAAGTTTGGGCGCACATTTGGGTGCACGGTCACTGCGACAGAAATTTAGGCGCATTTATTGGTGTTTGCCAATGTGTGCTAAAAAATGGTATTCAAAAGTGATTTATTGTTTTTTTGCTTATGTAAGCCAAATTTATCAACCCCCTGTGATAGTATAATGAATATATCACACATAAGCAAAAACCAAAGCAAGAAAAAAATGCCTACAGCAACGCAACCATGATAAATGTCCCCGATAGCATTTTTCCGTTTTTGCACTTTAGTTTTTTTCCTCCTTACCTTTTAAAAATCATTATCCTTTCAATTTTGCACCTAAAAATCCATATGATGGCTTATTTTTTGCACCACCAATTCTACTTTGTAATGACATCAGTCATTTTACCCAAAAATCTACGGCAAAAATTGCACCACCAATTCTACCACCAATTCTACTTTGTAATGACATCAGTCATTTTACCCAAAAATCTACGGCAATAAAAAAGTAATTTGCGACAAAATTGAAGAAAAAATGCAATTTTGTAACTTTTGGGAACTTCCGTTTCTACACAGTACATTTTCCGGTAAAAATCACACTTTATTCTGTAGGTCCATACGATTAAAATGATACCCTACTTATATAAGTTTGATTTGGTCTTACTTCTGGAAAAAATCATAACTACATGCAGGAAGATTAATATGTTTAAAATTGTCATCTTCTTACCCCTATAACTTTTTTATTTTTCTGCGTACGTGGTGGTATGAGTGCTCATTTCTTGCTCTGGGATCTGAAGTTTTTATTGGTAATATTTTGAATTTTTTATCGCTTTTTATTCATTTTTTTATGGTATAAAAAGTTGCCTAAAATATGCTATTTAGGACTTTGTGATTTTTTTTTGCGCATACGCCACTGACCGTGCAGTTTAATTAATGATATATTTTTATAGTTTGGACATTTACGCACTGGGCGATACCACATATGTTCATTTTTATTTACACAGTTTTTTTTTATTGGAAAAGGGGGGTGATTCAAACTTTTATTAAGGAAGGTTAAATCATCTTTATTAACTTTTTTTTCCACTTTATTTTTTGCAATGTTATAGCTCCCATATGGGACTATAACATGAAGTACATTGATTCAATACACTGATTAATGCCATTGCATTGATCAGTGTTATCGGCGGTCGATTTCTTAAAGCCTGGATTTCAGGCTTGGAGCAATCAATTGCCGATCGGAAGTGCAGGAGGCAGGTAAGGCACCCTCCTGATGCGTCCTAGCTGATCGGGACATCGCTGTTTTACTGCAATGGTCCAGATCAGCCCGGGAAGCTTTCACTTTCACTTTAGAAGTGGCGATCAACTTTGATCGCCGTGTCTAAAGAGTTAATGCCAGACATCTGCCTAAATGGCAATGTCCGGCATTAGCCACCGGTCCTGGCTGCTATTAGCAGCCGGGAACATGTGGGTATGATGCGAGCTCAGCTTCTGAGCTCGCTTCATAACCCTATTGCGCCATTTATAAATAGAGTTTTGTAGCAAGGGGTTAAAACTAACCTTCTAAAGTAATAAATACAGAATATTTATTTTGGCCGGGTTAACACAATGCTTTTTTTTGCCTTAGAATCTCCGGCTTCTTGTTGCAGATTACAAACGTTCTGTGTTGCACTTGCCTTGTTTTTCACTAGTTACAACCCACTCACTATATATGGCAGCTTATTTATAACCTTAACTATTGTGAAGTCTTTTTTAACATGTATTTCAGAACAAGCCAGATGAGATCATAAAGTTCACTCCATATGCTACATTGAGCCAATTTATCTATATGACTCATGGTAAACACCAGAAGCGAAGGAAATGTTGCTTTATTCCTCTGCACTCTCAAAAGGATTTGTCCAAAAAAATGAAAGAGATTTTATCAGATGCGTGATAAAAATCAATAAAGCGTAATGCATTTTTTATTAGGCAATTATTGGTAATAAATGGTTGATATATTTATTATATCATCCTTAAGTCACTTTGCAAAATGTTTTTTCAGTAATCATATTTTTAGGTTTAAAAATGTTCTACATGTGACATTTTCTGCCATAATGAACTAAATAGTAAAATTTCAACCACTAAAAAGAAGGAGCACTTCAGCATTTATTTTTTGCTTATGTAAAATAGCATAGACCATTATTAATGAATAATGTGGAGTTGTGTGTATTTTCCTTATGTATACCTAGATGAGTCATCTATCTACTTTTCCCCTCTGATATGGTTCCCCTAATGCAACCTACATTTCTCACTATTCCTCTGGCTTACCAGAGACAGAGGCACAAACACTGCTCTGAGTCTTATTTAAGTGCAGTAAGTATTAGATCAGTGCCAAAATATAAATGTTGTCCCCTATTATACACTGCAGAGTTTTAGTATATCCTTATGCAATGCAGCATCAGCCTGTATTCAATGTTTTCTGTTTTTGATTGGTTTCTTTTAGCTTTTATAAGAAAGAGAGAGAGCCGTTTGAAGCTGCATCTCATGGGACACACATCAGTGAATCTGCAAATTACAGTATGAGTCAGGGAGTTTTATAACGAAGTGTGGGGACTCACCTACTATATCTCTGCTCTCCTAATCACATTAGCACCAACTTGTAAAAAAAAAATCTGTATACAAGTAAGGTAGAAAAAGTCCATAAAAAAAAAACAACTGATGACAGCTGAGGACAGGCTCCCTGCCATGCAGCTAGTAAACTGTAAAACCAACTCACTCCTTTACTGCAGTCCCCTGCTGACATCATGGGAAGGGAAAATGGAGTCTGGAGGAGAGACAGAGCTGAAATGGGTGATTTGTTTACTTTGTGTAAAAAGGCAGTTTGGGCAACATTTTTGTTGCACAAACAGACATGTAATTTATGCTTATGTGTGTCCATTTTTTATATATATTGTGTGAACAGACAACCCCTTTCCCCTACATAGAGCACATTTATGGTAAAAATATGGACGTAAATTTTACTTAGGCTTCTTAGTCCACATTCTCTCTTGCAAGTGATCCTGCAGTTACATGAACTCTTTAGAAGCAGGGAAAAGGGAGAACTAAGTAGTAGTCCAGTACAATGAATACGGGTAGTATGACAGGAGGTAGCTCAGTGTAGCATGGGGGGGGGGGGGTATTATGTGCCACATTGCAGTTTGCTGTGTTCCGTCAGTGATCATTGCAGGAGGGAGTGGAGTGTTATGTTTACAACACAGAAATGTTACTGTACACATTTTGTCTTCTACTTATAGTAACTAACTGCCATCAGTTGGGTTTGGAGATGCACTTGGCTGATTTACCACCACGGTTGACAATACATTAGCCTACTGTATTAGAAATGTCTGAAATACTAGATTTCTGAACAACTAATAAATAATTAACGACATAGAAAACAGTCTGTATACCAAGAAAAAGTTGCAAAAGGGTGATACAACACAAATTGTTCATCAAAATATAATTTAGTACTTCATAAACAGGGATAAAATGAGAAAACAGGGAAAATTAAGCATAAGCGCAATTTATTTTATTACAAAATAGCAAAAGAATGTAATGACAAAAATGAAGTAGAATAGATACAAAAGCTGTGTATAATTGAAAAAATGCTTGTGATGTATTAAGTAATTTCTAGGGACACGTTGCTGCTGAGCCGCTGTACTGAAGCTTATGATGCGTGATATTACACTACAGCAATACATAGACTATCAGAAAATGGTTACTGAACTTGGGTATAATATATTTTTATCAAATCTATTTTTATTGAACAAAACATCTATATCACAACTAAGGGAAAAAGGAGCAGTTATTTCACAACACTTACTATAAAATGAGAATAATATACATTGTTACAGGTGACATTACACCGGCCTACTAGAAAATAAAAAAACAATGACATTTTAAGATTGGTCGATAACCCTGAAACAATAGAAGATACAAGAATTCTACAGTTCATGAATTTAAACTCAGTTCACGGAAGTGTAAACACACAAGTAGCTGGGGAAATGGAGCATATGTATAGCATAAAAATAAGAAAATAGAAAACAAAAAATTATTTTAAAGGGGTACTCCGGCGCTAAGACATCTTATCCCCTATCCAAAGGATAGGGGATAAGATGACTGATCGCGGGGGTCCTGCTGCAAATGGACCCCCGTGATCTTTGACGCAGCACCCCGTTACCATCAGCCTCCGTAGCATGTTCGCTCCGGGTCTGATGACATCTGTCATGCCCCCTCCCATAGGCTTACATTGAGGGGGAGGAGCGTGATCACAATACTTCAGCCCCGTAATCGGCAGTCATCAGACCTGGAGCGACCATGCTCTGGGGGCTGATGGTAGCGGGGTGCTGCGTCAAAGATCACGGGGGTCCTCAGTGGTGGGACCCCCACGATCAGCCATCTTATCCCCTATCCTTTGGACAGTGTTTCACACTTTAACCCCTTAAGGACCACGGGTTTTTCCGTTTTTGCACTTTCATTTTTTCCTCCTCACCTTTTAAAAATCATAACCCCTTCAATTTTGCACCTAAGAATCCATATGATGGCTTATTTTTTGCGCCACCAATTCTACTTTGCAGGGACATCAGTCATTTTACCCAAAAATCTACGGTGAAACGGGAAAAAAAATCATTGTGCGACAAAATTGAAGAAAAAATGCAATTTTGTTACTTTTGGGGGCTTCCGTTTCTACGCAGTATACCTTCTCTTTATTCTGTAGGTCCATAAGATTAAAATGATACCCTACTTATATAGTGTCACGATGCCGGCTGGCAGGTAGTGGATCCTCTGTGCCAGAGAGGGATTGGCGTGGACCGTGCTAGTGGATCGGTTCTAAGTCACTACTGGTTTTCACCAGAGCCCGCCGCAAAGCGGGATGGTCTTGCTGCGGCGGTAGTGACCAGGTCGTATCCACTAGCAACGGCTCAACCTCTCTGGCTGCTGAAGATAGGCGCGGTACAAGGGAGTAGACAGAAGCAAGGTCGGACGTAGCAGAAGGTCGGGGCAGGCAGCAAGGATCGTAGTCAGGGGCAACGGCAGGAGGTCTGGAACACAGGCTAGGAACACACAAGGAAACGCTTTCACTGGCACGATGGCAACAAGATCCGGCAAGGAAGTGCAGGGGAAGTGAGGTGATATAGGGAAGTGCACAGGTGATAACACTAATTGGAACCACTGCGCCAATCAGCGGCGCAGTGGCCCTTTAAATCGCAAAGACCCGGCGCGCGCGCGCCCTAGGGAGCGGGGCCGCGCGCGCCGGGACAGGACTGACGGAGAGCGAGTCAGGTACGGGAGCCGGGGTGCGCATCGCGAGCGGGCGCTACCCGCATCGCGAATCGCATCCCGGCTGAAGGCGGTATCGCAGCGCCCCGGGTCAGTAGATCTGACTGGAGCGCTGCAGTGAGGAGAGTGTAGCGAGCGCTCCGGGGAGGAGCGGGGACCCGGAGCGCTCGGCGTAACAGTACCCCCCCCCTTGGGTCTCCCCCTCTTCTTAGAGCCTGAGAACCTGAGGAGCAGACTTTTGTCTAGGATATTGTCCTCAGGTTCCCAGGATCTCTCTTCTGGACCACAACCCTCCCAATCCACTAAAAAAAAAGTTTTCCCTCTGACCTTTTTGGATGCTAAAATCTCTTTGACGGAGAAGATGTCCGAGGAGCCGGAAACAGGAGTGGGAGGAACAGATTTGGGAGAGAAACGGTTAATGATAAGTGGTTTAAGAAGAGAAACGTGAAAGGCATTAGGAATACGAAGAGAAGGAGGAAGAAGAAGTTTGTAAGAGACAGGATTAATCTGGCACAAAATTTTGAAAGGACCAAGATAGCGTGGTCCCAACTTATAGCTAGGGACACGGAAGCGGACATATTTAGCGGAGAGCCATACCTTGTCTCCAGGGGAAAAAATGGGAGGAGCTCTTCTTTTCTTATCCGCGAATTTCTTCATGCGTGAAGAAGCCTGTAAGAGAGAATTTTGGGTCTCTCTCCATATGATGGAAAGATCACGAGAAATTTCATCCACAGCGGGCAGACCAGAGGGCAAGGGGGTAGGGAGGGGGGGAAGAGGGTGACGGCCGTACACCACGAAAAATGGGGACTTGGAGGAGGATTCAGAGACTCTGAAGTTATACGAGAATTCGGCCCATGGTAGAAGATCAGCCCAGTCATCCTGGCGGGAGGAAACAAAATGTCGTAAATAATCACCCAAGACTTGGTTAATTCTTTCTACTTGTCCATTGGATTGAGGATGATATGCAGAAGAAAAATTTAATTTAATCTTGAGTTGTTTACAGAGAGCCCTCCAGAATTTAGACACGAATTGGACGCCTCTATCCGAGACGATCTGCGTAGGCAACCCGTGAAGACGAAAAATGTGTACAAAAAATTGTTTAGCCAACTGAGGCGCTGAAGGAAGACCAGGAAGAGGGATGAAATGTGCCATTTTGGAGAATCGATCAACGACCACCCAAATAACAGTGTTGCCACGGGATAGGGGTAAGTCAGTAATAAAATCCATACCAATCAGAGACCAAGGCTGTTCGGGGACAGGCAGAGGATGAAGAAAACCAGCGGGCTTCTGGCGAGGAGTCTTATCCCGGGCACAGATAGTGCAGGCTCGCACAAAGTCCACCACATCTGTCTCTAGAGTCGGCCACCAATAGAAGCGAGAGATGAGTTGCACAGATTTCTTGATGCCCGCATGACCTGCGAGATGGGAGGAGTGACCCCATTTGAGGATTCCGAGGCGTTGGCGTGGAGAAACAAAGGTCTTTCCTGGAGGAGTTTGCCTGATGGAGGCTGAAGAAGTGGAAATCAGGCAGTCAGGAGGAATGATGTGTTGAGGAGAGAGTTCAACTTCAGAAGCATCTGAGGAACGAGAGAGAGCATCGGCCCTAATGTTCTTATCGGCAGGCCGAAAGTGAATTTCAAAATTAAATCGGGCAAAAAACAGAGACCACCTGGCCTGGCGAGGATTCAGCCGTTGGGCAGACTGGAGGTAGGAGAGGTTTTTGTGATCGGTGTAAATAATAACTGGAAATCTTGATCCCTCCAGCAGATGCCTCCATTCCTCAAGTGCTAATTTAATGGCTAGAAGCTCTCGATCCCCGATGGAGTAGTTCCTCTCCGCCGGAGAGAAGGTCCTAGAAAAAAAACCACAAGTAACAGCATGCCCGGAAGAATTTTTTTGTAGAAGGACAGCTCCAGCTCCCACTGAGGAGGCATCAACCTCCAATAGGAAGGGTTTAGATGGGTCAGGTCTGGAGAGCACGGGAGCCGAAGAAAAGGCAGACTTGAGCCGTTTAAAGGCGTCTTCCGCTTGAGGAGGCCAAGACTTGGGATCGGCATTTTTTTTGGTTAAAGCCACGATAGGAGCCACAAGGGTAGAAAAATGTGGAATAAATTGCCTGTAATAATTGGCGAACCCCAAAAAACGTTGGATGGCACGGAGTCCGGAGGGGCGTGGCCAATCTAAGACGGCAGAGAGTTTGTCTGGATCCATTTGTAGTCCCTGGCCAGAGACCAAGTATCCTAGGAAAGGAAGAGATTGGCATTCAAACAGACATTTCTCTATTTTGGCATAGAGTAGATTGTCACGAAGTCTCTGAAGAACCATACGGACATGCTGGCGGTGTTCTTCTAGATTGGCAGAAAAAATCAGGATATCGTCCAGATATACAACAACACAGGAGTATAGGAGATCACGAAAAATTTCATTAACAAAGTCTTGGAAGACGGCAGGGGCGTTGCACAGGCCAAAGGGCATGACCAGATACTCAAAGTGTCCATCTCTGGTGTTAAATGCCGTTTTCCATTCATCCCCCTCTCTGATGCGGATGAGATTATAAGCACCCCTTAAGTCCAGTTTGGTAAAAATGTGGGCACCTTGGAGGCGATCAAAGAGTTCAGAGATGAGGGGTAGGGGGTAGCGGTTCTTTACCGTGATTTTATTAAGACCGCGGTAGTCGATGCAAGGACGTAGAGAGCCATCTTTTTTGGACACAAAGAAAAATCCGGCTCCGGCAGGAGAGGAGGATTTACGGATAAAGCCCTTTTTTAAATTTTCCTGGACGTATTCAGACATGGCAAGAGTCTCTGGGACGGACAGAGGATAGATTCTGCCCCGGGGTGGAGTAGTGCCCGGGAGGAGGTCGATAGGACAATCATAAGGCCTGTGAGGAGGTAGAGTCTCAGCTTGTTTTTTGCAAAAAACATCCGCAAAGTCCATATAGGCCTTAGGGAGACCGGTTACAGGAGGAACCACAGAGTCACGGCAAGGGTTATTGGGAAGCGGTTTTAGGCAGTCCTTGGAACAAGAGGGCCCCCAACTCTTGATCTCCCCAGAGGACCAATCCAGGGTTGGGGAATGAAGTTGAAGCCAGGGAAGTCCAAGGAGAATTTCAGAAGTGCAATTGGGGAGGACCAAAAGTTCAATCCTCTCGTGATGAGATCCGATGCACATTAGAAGGGGTTCCGTGCGGAAACGTATGGTACAGTCCAATCTTTCATTGTTTACACAATTGATGTAGAGGGGTCTGGCGAGACTGGTCACCGGGATGTTGAACCTGTTGACGAGAGAGGCCAAAATAAAATTTCCTGCAGATCCGGAGTCCAAGAAGGCCACAGTAGAGAAGGAGAAGGCAGAGGCAGATATCCGCACAGGCACAGTAAGACGTGGAGAAGCAGAGTAGACATCAAGGACTGTCTCACCTTTGTGCCGAGTCAGCGTACGTCTTTCCAGGCGGGGAGGACGGATAGGACAATCCTTCAGGAAGTGTTCGGTACTAGCACAGTACAGGCAGAGATTCTCCATGCGGCGTCGTGTCCTCTCTTGAGGTGTCAGGCGAGACCGGTCGACCTGCATAGCCTCCACGGCGGGAGGCACAGGAACAGATTGCAGGGGACCAGAGGAGAGAGGAGCCGGGGAGAAGAAACGCCTCGTGCGAACAGAGTCCATATCCTGGCGGAGCTCCTGACGCCTTTCGGAAAAACGCATGTCAATGCGAGTGGCTAGGTGAATGAGTTCATGTAGATTAGCAGGGATTTCTCGTGCGGCCAGAACATCTTTAATGTTGCTGGATAGGCCTTTTTTAAAGGTCGCGCAGAGTGCCTCATTATTCCAGGATAATTCTGAAGCAAGAGTACGGAATTGTACGGCATACTCGCCAACGGAAGAATTACCCTGGACCAGGTTCAACAGGGCAGTCTCAGCAGAAGAGGCTCGGGCAGGTTCCTCAAAGACACTTCGAATTTCCGAGAAGAAGGAGTGTACAGAGGCAGTGACGGGGTCATTGCGGTCCCAGAGCGGTGTGGCCTAAGACAGGGCTTTTCCAGACAGAAGGCTGACTACGAAAGCCACCTTAGACCTTTCAGTGGGAAACTGGTCCGACATCATCTCCAAGTGCAATGAACATTGGGAAAGAAAGCCACGGCAAAACTTAGAGTCCCCATCAAATTTATCCGGCAAGGATAATCGTAGTCCAGAAGCGGCCACTCGCTGCGGAGGAGGTGCAGGAGCTGGCGGAGGAGATGATTGCTGAAGCTGTGGTAGTAACTGCTGTAGCATAACGGTCAGTTGAGACAGCTGTTGGCCTTGTTGCGCTATCTGTTGTGACTGCTGGGCGACCACCGTGGTGAGGTCAGCGACAACTGGCAGAGGAACTTCAGCGGGATCCATGGCCGGATCTACTGTCACGATGCCGGCTGGCAGGTAGTGGATCCTCTGTGCCAGAGAGGGATTGGCGTGGACCGTGCTAGTGGATCGGTTCTAAGTCACTACTGGTTTTCACCAGAGCCCGCCGCAAAGCGGGATGGTCTTGCTGCGGCGGTAGTGACCAGGTCGTATCCACTAGCAACGGCTCAACCTCTCTGGCTGCTGAAGATAGGCGCGGTACAAGGGAGTAGACAGAAGCAAGGTCGGACGTAGCAGAAGGTCGGGGCAGGCAGCAAGGATCGTAGTCAGGGGCAACGGCAGGAGGTCTGGAACACAGGCTAGGAACACACAAGGAAACGCTTTCACTGGCACGATGGCAACAAGATCCGGCAAGGAAGTGCAGGGGAAGTGAGGTGATATAGGGAAGTGCACAGGTGATAACACTAATTGGAACCACTGCGCCAATCAGCGGCGCAGTGGCCCTTTAAATCGCAAAGACCCGGCGCGCGCGCGCCCTAGGGAGCGGGGCCGCGCGCGCCGGGACAGGACTGACGGAGAGCGAGTCAGGTACGGGAGCCGGGGTGCGCATCGCGAGCGGGCGCTACCCGCATCGCGAATCGCATCCCGGCTGAAGGCGGTATCGCAGCGCCCCGGGTCAGTAGATCTGACCGGAGCGCTGCAGTGAGGAGAGTGTAGCGAGCGCTCCGGGGAGGAGCGGGGACCCGGAGCGCTCGGCGTAACATATAGGTTTGATTTTGTCGTACTTCTGGAAAAAATCATAACTACATGCAGGAAAATGTATACGTTTAAAATTGTCATCTTCGGACCCCTATAACTTTTTTATTTTTCTGCGTATGGGGCGGTACAAGGCTAATCTTTTGCAACGTGATCTGAAGTTTTTATCGGTACCATTCTTGTATTGATTGGACTTTTTGATCGCTTTTTATTAATTTTTTCATGATATAAAAAGTTACCAAAAATACGCTATTTTGGACTTCGGAATTTTTTTGCGCATACGCCATTGACCGTGTGGTTCAATTAATGATATATTTTTATAGTTCGGACATTTACGCACGCGGCGATACCACATATGTTTATTTTTATTATGTTTATATATTATTTATATGGAATTTGGGAAAAGGGGGGCGATTTAAACTTTTAATAAGGATGGGGTTAATGTGTGTGTGTTAAACTTTTTTTAACCTTTTTTTTTTTTTTTTTACACTTTTAGACCCCTTAGGGGACTTTTAGGAGGAATCATTAGATTCCTCATACAGATCACTATGGTTGTATAGAACCATAGTGATCAGTGTGCTCTGCGCTCGAATGATAAAGCCTGGCCCTGTCAGGCTGTATCATTTCAGAGAGCCGGAGCTGCCGTGGAAGGAGAGGTAAGCCCTCAGGCTACCTCAGCAGTGGATCGACCGCCCCCCCCCCGCGATCGCACTGCAGGGGGCAATCCACCCCACTGAACCCCCAGGGACTGAATACAGGCACCTTTAGATGCCGCTGTCAACTTTGACAGCGGCAATCTAAAGGGTTAATAGCCGCCCGCAGCGATTGCCACATGTCGGCTATTAACGTCGGCCCCCAGCTTCAGGAGTGGTGTAGGCGAACGTCTTTTTACCCCATTAATTCATGTGGTGGAAACTGCGTACCTGAATCAGATATATAACATAGTGCAGGGTATGTGATAAATCTAATGATGATTACATTTCTTACTTCAGTACACCCCTTTGTATGGTGCCTCTTTGCGACTTTTTGTGCGACTTTTTATCCCGTGTGACAAAATGTGCGACTTTTTAATAAAGCTGTTTGCAGTCAGTATTGTAAGCCAAGTCAAGGCTGGTGTAGATTTGCGCCTAATTTACCGCAGTTGCGACAAAAGATGCAACAAACTGAAAAGTCGCATATCATGAATTCCTAATCACTGCATGATATCAACTGAAATCATGACTTGGTATGTTCTTTTAGAAAAACTTTGTAAAGCAAAAGTCACAATGAAAAGTCTCAAAACAGCATCTGAGACAAACTGTGAGACAAATGTACACCACAAAACCTGGGTAAAACCAATAACTTCCCCCATGGTGTAGTCTAGATGAATAGTTGCATTGCTAACCATTAACCAGTCCTTTTACATCTTATCAAATATAGAAACGTTAATTAGTTGAATAGAATTTGGAATAATTTAGATGAGCTTCATATATGTTGAGTTGTAATAATAAGCTTATGAGGGTTGCTGGATAGACTGCTTTGTATTCCTTCAGTGAATACAATCCAAATTATAGACAAGCCATACCTAAGTAGTGTTACACTATAAATCAACAAATCTGATCTCATGGATGATTTTATAATGAGAAAAATTTGACCACTCTCCCATTCATCTGTATAGGGCTTGCTAAAATCCACATATAGTTAGAAAAAATAACCCAGGTTAGAATTATTAAATGGATTCTTATAACATGTCCACCTTTTGTGAACATTCCCTTAACCCTAAAAAGTATTAGCCCTAATCCCTTCCCGGGATTTAAAGGGGTACTCCGGTGGAAAACTTTTTTTTTTTTTTTTTAATCAACTGGTGCCAGAAAGTTAAACAGATTTGTAAATTACTTCAATTAACAAAGCTTAATCCTTCCAGTACTTATTAGCTGCTGAATACTACAGAGAAAATTATTTTCTTTTTTGAAACACAGAGCTCTGTGCTGACATCATGACCACAGTGCTCTCTGCTGTCACCTCTGTCCATTTTAAGAACTGTCCAGAGTAGAAGAAAATCCCTATAGAAAACATATGCTGCTCTGGACAGTTCCTAAAATGGACAGAGATGTCAGCAGAGAGCAATGTGGTCATGATGTCAGCAGAGAGCTCTGTGTTCCAAAAATAAAAGAATGTAGAGAAAAAGACAAAAAGAGAGGTGCGCTCCTAGTGCGGATGGTTCAGACAGGTGAGCCCCTTAGGATAATTAGGTAGGCTTACCAAAAGTGGTCATGCTCAGGGCACAGCACGTATATCTGCATGTAGTATCGCTCGGTGAAGATGAGGTCAGCAGCTCCGAAGTCCTCTCTGAGTGAGATAGTCATTCAGCATTTCTGATACAGTCTGGGATACTGTGAACCAAAGGCCTGGGACACATAAAAGGAGGACTGGGTTCCGGGCGCTTCCCCTCCTAGTAACCCCGGAACCCAGTCCTCCTTTTATGTGTCCCAGGCCTTTGGTTCACATTATCCCAGACTGTATCAAAAATAAAATAATTTCCTCTGCTTCCCCAAGAGGTTAAATAAGAATTAGCTTTGAACATTTAAAAAGAAATATTTAACCCCGTAAGGACCACAGATTTTTTCATTTTTGCACTTTCGTTTTTTCCTCCTTACCTTCTAAAAATCAAATGGCATTTTTAGCTTTTGGAGGCTTTCTACACATCGCACTTCTCAGTACAAATGACACCTTATTTTTATTCTGTAGGTCCATATGATTAAAATGATACCCTACTTATATAGGTTTGATTTTGTTTTACTTCTGTAAAAAAAATTATATCCTTTATGCACGAAATTAGTAGGTTAAAAATTTCCTTTTCTGACCCCTATAACTTTTTTATTTTCTCTATATGGGGAGGTATGAGGGCTCATTCTTTGCACCATGATCTGAAGTTTTCATCTGTACCATTTTTGTTTTGATGAGACTTTTTGATCAGTTTTTATAAAAAATTTTAGAGCGTAGAAAGTGACCAAAAATACGCAATTTTGGACTTTTTTTTACATATATGCCATTGACCATGCGGTTTAATTAATATTATATTTTTATAGTACAGACATTTACGCATGCGGCTATAGCACATATGTTTGTTTTTATTATGTTTTCATATTTTTTATATGGAATTTGGGAAAAGGGCGGTGTTTTAAACCTTTAATAAGGGGTTAATGTGTGTTTTTTTTAACTTTTATTAAACTTTTTTTTTACACTTTTAGTCCCCTAAGGGACTTTTAGGGGGTATCATTAGACTCCTCATACAGATCAATGTAGTTTCAGCATCCTTTAGATGCTGCTGTTAACTTTGACAGCGGCGATCTAAAGGGTTGTAGATAGGTACAAGAATCAGCTAGAGGCTGGCTGGTATGGCACAGGCTAAAGTAGGGAGCCCACGCCATACCCTGTTAACGACACAAGGACGTGTATACACGTCCTTGGTCGTTAAGGGGTTAAAGAAGATGCTGAGGCCACTATATATGAAATTTGTGAGTTAACAGGCAACTTAAGTCAGAACACTAAGCAGATCAGGATACACAGGTTCTGGATCACACAAGACTAAACACAGTAAAACAACACCAGGCATAGGGGCAAAGCAAAAAGCAATGGATTAGTACCAATACTGTGGTGAAGTAGAAAACACAAACAGGTCTGAATACGAGTCAAGATACAGGTTACGGATACGGGATTAAAGATACAGGTTACAGATACTAAGCAGGATTAAATTGACCAAGTACACACAGATCACAAGACAGACAGGACTAGGCTAAAGAGTAAACACACGGGTCAGAACTATAAAGCCATGGGTAAAAAAAAGTCTAAACTGAAACAAGCAGGACTAAAACCTGAACTAAGCTTAAATAAAAAGCACAACCAGGAGGCTGAGGGGGAATCAAATAGCCCTCCTTAGCTACTGATTGGCCCGGGCCTATAACTCCTCAATGACCAGAGCACAACATAGTTACATAGTTACATAGTTAGTATGGTTGAAAAAAGACATACGTCCATCAAGTCCAACCAGGGGATTGAAGGGAAGGGTGTAAGGGGATAAGGGAAAGGGATGTAGTTTTATAATTCTGCATAAGCATTAATGTTATTTTGTTCCAGGAATGTATCTAACCCTGTTTTAAAGCTGTTAATTGTTCCTGCTGTGACCAGTTCCTGAGGTAGACCGTTCCATAAATTCACAGTCCTCACGGTAAAGAAGGCGTGTCGCCCCTTTAGACTAAACCTTTTCTTCTCCAGACGGAGGGAGTGCCCCCTCGTCCTTTGGGGGGGTTTAACCTGGAACAGTTTTTCTCCATATTTTTTGTATGGGCTATTTATATACTTATATATGTTTATCATATCCCCCCTTAAACGTCTCTTCTCAAGACTAAACAATTGTAACTCCTTTAATCGCTCCTCATAGCTAAGATGTTCCATGCCCCATATTAGTTTAGTCGAGCGTCTCTGCACCCTTTCCAACTCCGCAGTGTCCCTTTTATGGACAGGTGCCCAAAACTGAACAGCATATTCCAGGTGAGGCCGTACCAATGCTTTATAAAGGGGGAGTATTATGTCCCTGTCCCTTGAGTCCATGCCTCTTTTGATACATGACAATATCCTGCCAGCTTTGGAAGCAGCAGCCTGACATTGCATGCTATTTTGTAGTCTGTGATCTACAAGTACACCTAGATCCTTCTCTACCAGTGACTCTGCCAGTTTAATTCCCCCTAAGACATACGACGCATGCAGGTTATTAGTACCCAGATGCATAACTTTACATTTATCCACATTGAACCTCATTTGCCAAGTGGATGCCCAGACACTTAGTCTATCCAAGTCATCTTGTAACTTATGCACATCCTCTATAGACTGTACCGTGCTACAAAGCTTGGTGTCATCTGCAAAGATAGAAACAGAGCTGATAATACCATCCTCTATATCATTGATAAATAAAGTAAACAGCAGCGGGCCCAGTACTGAACCTTGGGGTACACCACTAATAACCGGGGACCAATCAGAATACGAATCATTGACCACCACTCTCTGGGTACGATCCATGAGCCAGTGTTCAATCCAGTTACAAACTAAAGTTTCCAAGCCCAAGGACCTTAACTTACCTGTCAGACGTCTGTGAGGGACAGTATCAAACGCTTTGGCAAAATCCAGAAACACTATATCCACAGCCATTCCTCTGTCAAGGCTTCTACTCACCTCTTCATAAAAGCAAATTAGATTGGTTTGACAACTTCTATCCTTAGTAAACCCATGCTGGCTATCACTTATAATACTATTATCCCCTATGTATTCCTGTATGTAATCCCTTATAAGTCCTTCAAACAATTTACCCACAATGCACGTTAGACTTACCGGTCTATAATTGCCTGGCGAAGACCTAGAGCCCTTCTTGAAGATTGGTACCACATTAGCCTTGCGCCAGTCACTTGGCACAATACCAGACACCAGAGAATCTCTAAATATCATGAACAAGGGTACAGATATTACTGAACTTACCTCTCTAAGAACTCTTGGGTGTAGTCCATCCGGCCCTGGAGATTTGCTTACATTTACTTTACTTAACTTACCTTGTACCATCTCTACATTAAGTCAGTTCAATACATTATATGATGTGTTACCAGCACTGACCTGGCCAATGTCAGCTCCTTCTTCCATAGTATATACAGAACTAAAGAACCCATTCAGTAGCTCCGCCTTCTCTTGATCGCCCGTGACAACCTCCCCATTATCATTATTAAGGGGTCCTACATGCTCTGTCCTTGGTTTTTTTGTATTTATATATCTAAAAAACATATTTAGGATTAGTTTTGCTTTCTTTGGCCACCTGTCTCTCATTTTGAATTTTTGCTGTTTTTATTACATTTTTACAGATTTTATTAAGCTCCTTGTACTGTTTAAATGTTATAGCTGACCCATCAGATTTGTATTTTTGAAGGCTATTTTTTTTTGTTGTTTATTGCTCTTTTAACCTCATTTGTCAGCCATGTAGGATTTAGTTTTAATCGTTTATATTTGTTCCCCTTTGGTATATATTTAGCTGTATAGTTATTTAGAGTTGATTTAAAGATGTCCCATTTACCTTCTGTATCAGTATTTGAGAACACCTCCCCCCAGTCTATGTCCTGTAGTGCAGCCCTCAGCCCAGGGAAGTTTGCCTTTTTAAAGTTATATGTTTTTGCTTTCCCCGTCTGTCTTTGTTTTCTACATTTTAAGTCAAAAGTAACTATATTGTGGTCGCTATTACCAAGGTTTTCCCTCACAGTTACATTACCAACCAGCTCTGCGTTGTTGGAAATGATCAGATCCAACAAGGCATCACTTCTTGTTGGGTCCTCCACAAACTGGCCCATAAAATTATCCTGCAATAAATTTAGGAATTTTCTCCCCTTTGTAGTTTTAGCCAACCCCCGGCCCCAATCTATATCTGGATAGTTAAAATCTCCCATTATTACCACTGTACCTGCCCGGGCGGCCCTCTCTATTTGTTTATACAGCCGACCTTCTATCTCTTCAGTGATATTAGGGGGTCTGTAGATTACACCAAATATTATTTTTTCAGTATTTCCCTCCTTTTGTAATTCTACCCACAGTGATTCCACATCCTCAGAATCATCACACACTATGGCATCGTTCACACTGACTTTCATACTACTTCTAACATACAGACAGACTCCACCACCTTTTCTGTTCATTCTATCCTTGCAAAAGAATGTAAACCCCTGCAGATTAACAGCCCAGTCATGCGAGGAGTCCAGCCATGTCTCAGTGACCCCAACTATATCAATATGTTCCTCCAGTATCAAGGCCTCAAGCTCCCCCATCAAGGCCTCAAGCTCCCCCAAAGCCTGCAAAGTCTGGTCAAGTGCAATTGTTACACTTATTTCCTGTGGATAGGGGACTAGTGTCAATGGCTGGAATACCCTTTAAGGGAGCAAACCAAAAACACTTCTTTAACATATTCTTTTTTTCCTGAAGATTGAAAAGGAAAATAATTGTTATAGAAAGCACCAATTTGTTATACTAGTTAAACCAAACTACTAGTACACATTTCCTCTAATTATATAGTGGTATCAGTAGTTCTTATCCCTAAAAAATGTTCATCATCCACTTTTATTTTTCTGTTATAAAATCTTATTTTATGTAGTGTTGCCTTATTGGTTCTTTTGGTCCTTCTATATGCTTTTGGTCCTTCTATATGCTCACAATAAAAGCTATGTGCACGCAATGGGTTAAAAGCCCATAAAGTTTTCTGCTGTGGATGTGCACAGCAGATTTGTATGAGGATTAGCCCTCATAATATTTTAACACAGGGAGCAAGATGATTCTTGAAAGTACCAATAAAACTGAATACTCATAAATCTTATGAAAAGAGGAAAAATCATAAATCATTCACTCACAAATAATTTTTCAACCTTATGAAAAAGCTTCACATAGACTGAGCTAAGAAATATGAGCAAAGGGTTTTTAATGTCCTCAAAATAATAAATCTTCCAACTAAGATTATTCATAGTACTGGCAAGCTGTAGCATTATCAGCCACATTTGAAATGACTGGAGAAGTGGGCCTGAGATACCTTTGACCTACTATTCAATCAGTATTTACAGCTAAAGCATCACAGATTGCCAATTCAGCAATAAAAATGACAGACTACATAGGGTACTTTGGTGCTGATCCATATAATAGCTACATAGTCGCCAAATTACATCCTTGGAGAGTGGGTACCCAAAAAAGTCCTTTTCTTCATAAAGAATGTCAAATTGCCCGAAAGCTATATTAGTCTTCACGAGAGCTTAACCTGTTAAGGTACAGGTATGCCCTGATGTCCTGGTACTTAAGGACACAGGGGGTACCTGTACGCCCATGGGAATTCCTGGGAAATCATTCAGTAGGAACCCCATGCAGACTCCCCCATGTTGGCGATTGCTGCAAATCGCCGGTCAATTCAGACCAGCGATTAGCGGCGATTCAGGGTCAATCGGATCTCCGGTGACACGGAAAAAAAGGGTGATAGGTGGCGTCTGAGACGGCACCCATCCCCCTTTGCCAGCAGGAGTGAGGTGGCACTGGTGCCACCTCACGATCGCGTGATTGATCGGTCTACACGACCGATCAATAACCGAGCCTGCTCGGGACACGGGGGTCCCTGACATCAGCGTGGAGGGTCCTTGGAGTTGGCGGCATCGGCAGAGGTCCCCAGGCGGCAGCAGCGTCGTCATTGGTGGAAGCTAGCAGGCTCAGCTATATATATAAGTTCTTAATAGTAAACAGGGGTGCTACCTTGTGTACCATGTAATAGTCAAAGCAATGTACAAAAAATCTTTATTAGAAAATGCATAAATCACTTTAGACAACAATAAATCCCCATAAAAACATTTAAAAGAGGCATAAACATGACCTCCCACAACAGGGGGGAGCCTGTAGGACCCCTCCCAGGACACCTGTATAAATATATGAGTTCTAACACCGCCTCTAAATATACATCCAAATAACAAGATAGTTCAATATCTATACAATCTGCCTATGTTACCACAGACTCCCTGCCAAATACAATATACAATATACAACCTGATTAAAGGGAAATCCCCAAGTATAGCAGACAGGAGGCTGGGAAATGCAAGAATCAAGAAGCAATGTAATGAATGATCCCTATACAGGCCTCCCCCTGAACCTCACGCGTTCCGTCACCTGCTTGTGACTTCCTAAGGGGTGTAAGGGTCAGTGGCGGAAGGAGCAGCAGGAGGTGAGTTGTTTGCCTTGTGCTGTTGCTTAGCAACAACTACTAACATGCACAGCCAAATAGCATGCTGGGAGTTGTAGTTTTGCAACAGCTGGTAGCTGAACTACAACCTCCACCATGCCTTTGGCTGTTTGTGCATGCTGGGACTTGTAGTTATGCAACAACTGGAGGCACACTTTTTCTATGATAAATTTTGCATAACTACAACTCCTAGCATGCACAGACAGCCAAAGGGCTTGCTGAGAGTTGTAGTTTTGCAACAGCTGAAGGTTTGCCTTTGGATACATTCACACGGGCGGGTTTACAGTGAGTTTCCTGCTGCAATTTTGAGCTCTGGCAAATTTTCCGCCGCAGCTCAAACTCCCAGCAGGAAACTCGCTGTAAACCCCTTGCAACTCCCAGCATGCACGAACAGGCAAAGGGCATGTGGGAGTTGTAGTAGTGTGCCTCCAGCTGTTACATAACTAAAGCTCCCAGCATGCCCTTCAGCTGTCAATGAATGCTGAGAGTTGTAGTTTTGAAACACCTGGAGGCACACTGGTTGCAAAACACAGTTTGTTACCTAACTCAGTGTTTTGCAACCAGTGTGCCTCCAGCTGTTGCAAACTACAACTCCCAGCATGCACTGTACATGGTGAGAGTTGTAGTATTGCAACAGCTGGAGGCACACTGGTTGCTAAACACTGAGATAAGCAACAAACTCTGTGTTTCGCAACCAGCGTGCCTCCAGCTGTTGCATAACTGCAACGCCCAGCATGCACGGAAGCCAAAGGGCATGCTGGAAGATCTAGTAGTGTGCCTCCAGCTGTTGCATAACTACAGCTCCCAGCATGCCCTTTGGCTGTCAATGCAAACTGAGAGTTGCAGTTTTGCCACAGCTAAAGGCACACTGGTTACGAAACACAGTTTATTACCTAACTCTGTGTTTCACAACCAGTGTGCCTCCAGCTGTTGCAAACTACAACTCCCAGCATGCACTGACAGACCGCACATGCTGGGAGTTGTAGTTTTGCAAAAGCTGGAGGTTTGCCCCCCCCCCCCCCCCCATGTGAATTTACTGGGTACATCCACACGGGCGGGTTTACAGTGAGTTTCCCGCTGCAAGTTCGAGCTGTGGCAAATTTTCTGCCACAGCTCAAACTCAACACACAAAGTAAAAGAAGTAAAACACTACATATACACATACCCCTACACAGTTACCCCCCCCCAATAAAAATAAAATACGTCTCGTATGGCACTGTTTCCAAAATGGAGCCTCTAGCTGTTGCAAAACAACAACTCCCAGTATTGCCGGACAGTCATTGACTGTCCAGGCATGCTGGGAGTTTTGCAACAGCTGGAAGCACCCTGTTTGGGGAACACTACCGTAGGGTATTTTTTGGTATTGGAGGCAAGTGTAATTCTTGCATCTTAGTACGTCCCTATGCAAATCCCCAATTTAGGCCTTAAATGCGCATGGCGCTCTCTCACTTCGGGGCCCTGTTGTATTTCAAGACAACAGTTTAGGGCCACATATGGGATATTTCCGTACTCGGGAGAAATTGCCTAACACATTTTGGGGTTGGGGTCCACACCAGAATGTTAGTGTAAAAAATTAAAAAAATTTACACTAACATGCTGGTGTTTCCCCATACTTTTCGTTTTCACAAGAGGTAAAAGGAAAGAAAAACCCCTAAAATTTGTAATGCAATTTCTCGTGAGTACAGAAATACCCCATATGTGGATGTAAAATGCTCTGTGGGTGCACAACAGGGCTCAGGAGTGAGAACACACTATGTACATTTGAGGCCTAAATTGGTGATTTGCACAGGGGTGGCTGATTTTAGAGAGGTTCTGACATAAATGCCAAAAAATATATACCCACATGTGACCCCATTTTGGAAACTACAACCCTCACGGAATGTAATAAAGGGTATAGTGAGCAGGTGTTTGACAAATTTTTTGTTAAATTTGGATTTGAAAATTAAAAAAAAAAAAAAATGTTTCACTAAAATGCTGGTGTTACCCTACATTTTTCATTTTCACAAGGGAAATAGGAAAAAAGCCCCCCAAAATTTGTAGTGCCATTTCTTCTGAGTATGTGGATGTAAAGTGCTCTGCGGGCGAACTACAATGCTCAGCAGAGAAGGAGCTCCACTGGGCTTTTAGAGAGAGTATGTGTCCAAAATTGAAGGCCACATGTGTTTACAAAGCCCCATAGTGCCAGAACAGTGGACCCCCCACCGCACACACACACACACACACACAAATGTGACCCCATTTTGGACACTACAACCCTCATGAAATTACTACTGATGCATTAAATAATCTTTATTAGCAACAATTAGACATCTACACACAAGGAACATCAGGTTATTAAAAACAAGTACTGGTGGGACTGGATGATGGTCGTAATATTGCACACAGAATCAACTTCTCATGATATAATATCTCATAATTGTTAAAGGGGGTGATTAGGGGAACAAAAGACAGAATACAGGTATTGCTTAATGCCCAATATTGCACTATAGTAATATAAATCCAGAGTGGATTGCACTATATTGTATGGGCTAGTATGCTCCCTACACCTCCTACATCCTACATTAAAGTGCCACTGCAGGTAACAGTAAACAATTGAATTCAATAGGTAGGAGACTCACCCATATTTCATCCAGTTACCAGCCGTTCCACGCAGAATGACTTTCTCAAGGACTTCCATTCCAAACAAATTCTCTCTCCAAAAGCCCAATGGCGCTCCTTCTCTTCCATGCATCATAGTTCGCCTGCAGAACACTTTACATCCACATATGGGGTATTTCCTTACTCAGAAGAAATGATGTTAAAAATTTTGGGAGGCTTTTTCTCCTATAACCCCTTTTGAAAATGAAAAATGTGGGGTAACACCAGCATTTTAGTGAAAAAAATTAAATTTTTCATTTTCACGTCCAACTTTGTCACCAAAATTTGCTTTCATGAAGCTCAATGGCGCTCCTTCTCTTCTGAGCATTGTAGTGCGCCTGCAGAGCACTTTACATCCACAAATGGGGTATTTCCATAAGATATGGGGTTACAAATTTTGGGGGGCATTTTCTCCTATTACCTCTTGTAAAAAGGGTAAATTTGGGAAAAAAAACTGTATTTTAGTGAAAAAAATAATAATTTCATTTAGACATCCGACTTTACCGAAAAGTCGTCAAACGCCAGTGGGGTGTAAATTCTCACTGTACCCCTTGTTACGTTCCTTGAGGGGTGTAGTTTCCCAAATAGTGTACCCTGTTTTTTTTTTTTGCTGTTCTTGCACCATAGGGGCTTCCTAAATACGACATTCCCCCCAAAGACCATTTCTGCAAAATTCACTTTCCAAAATTCCATTGTCGCTCCTTCCCTTCTGAGCCCTCTAGTGCACCCACAGAGCACTTTAAATCCACATATGAGGTATTTCCTTAGTCAACAGAAATTGGGTTACAAATTTTGGGGGGCTTTTTCTCCTTTTACCCCTTGTAACATTTCAAAAACTTGGTCTACAAGAACATGAGAGTGTAAAAAATTTAAATTTTCTCCTTCACTTTGCTGCTATTACTGTGAAACAAACTTTGTGAATGTAATTTTGAATACTTTGAGGGTGCAGTTTTTAAAATGTGGTAATTTATGGGGTATTTCTAATATGAAGGCCCCTCAAATCCACTTCAAAACTGAACTGGTACCTGAAAAATTTCCGATTTTTTTTTAATTTCGTGAAAAATTGCTGCTAAACTTTGATGCCCTTTGACGTCTTCCAAAAGTAAAAACATGTCTACTTATATTGTATATGTGAGTCAATATATAATTTATTTGGTATGTCTATTTTCCTTACAAGCGGGCCTGTCCTGTCTAGTAGCAACACACTTAAAAAAAAGACATAAAAAAGGTAGCAGTCAAAGCTTGACAAAAAAAAACTCCTGTTCACATATAGCATTTTGACATATGAGAAAAAAACGTGGACATCCAAAAGTAAATCCTAGTAATGCAAAAATTACAAAAAATTATTAAGTCTGCATCCTGTGAACCATGATGTATGTTGGCAAAATGAGAAGATACTGATGAACATGTGTGCCTGGAAGAATTGTTAATATCTTTTTTTTTCTTGTTTTAAGCTTGCGCTTTGTACATCTCACATGTTTTAATTCACAAATGGAGCACTCAACGATATAAATAACATTAGTTGAGCAGCAATTTAAAAACTGTTTAATTGTAAATGTTCAAGATCTCCTCTTGAATTTGAAAAGGTTTTTCTAGATATAACATGGCCGCAGGTGTGACAGGGGTGTCTCCCACATTTGTGGAAGCCGTTGCACCGCAGCCATGTGTCCGAGGTATGTGAATTGGCACCTACAAGATTAGTGTTAGATGTCGGAACAATCATGCAACCATCCGATAATATTTCTGCTAACATTGGATCCTGTTTTAATATATGTAGATGTTTGTAGATGATGTTTCGGGCTTTTTCAAAATAAGGAGAATAGGTTAGAGCTAAAACAGGATTTTTAGGTTTTTGTGTCTCATAAGTCGCAAGTGTGGTATTACTCCTTTTCAATCTTGTTAGTTTGCCTATTGGGATGGCCCTGGTGGTATGTCTGGGATGATTTCGGTCAGCTCATAGCCCGAAATGGGCTTTCTATAAGATTGAGACTGCACAGCACAACATGCTATTCCCACCAGGGTTACAACAAGAAATGACACAGTGTCCTTGTACACCTCAAAGTTTAATTTCAAATTGAAACTATTGTTGTTAAAGTAATGCATAAGATTTAGCACAGAAGATACATCAGGGCGCCAAACAAGAAGCACGTCATCGATGTATGTCAGCCACAAAAGGGTTGGACTCCGAAAAAACAAAGAGAGATTCCCAATAGGACATGGTGAGGTTTGCAAGCCATAGGAAGTGTCTAGCCCCATTAAATGCAAAGTAATTGTGGGACATCAGAAACTTGGTCGCTTGCAAAATAAATTCACATAAGTCAGGGGAATATTGGCTGTATTTAGAAAGATGAAATTCAAGGGCAACTAATGCTATGTCCCATACAGCGAGGCGACATCACATGCTGCCCAGCTGTATCCAGCATCCCATATCATACCATCCAATTGCATCAATGGTGCACCTCAGAAAACCCGGGAACCATTAATGATCCCCTAGAAGATACTATAAGACGCAAAGGTGGAGGTAAAATACCTTTATGCGTCTTGTGTAAACCATAGAGAGTAATGGTTTTCTATATGTGGAACCATCCTCTAACAATTTCAACATATGATCTGTGTAACAGGTGGTGTTCATAACTGTAACCATACCGCCCTAAATTGGACATTTTAATAGTAAGATTCTTGTCATTATACAGGGATTGTACTGCCAAAAGTTCCCCACCTGTTAGATGGCATAGTTTGTGTTGGGCTGTGCAAATAGAGCAACAAAGTCCCTATAACATATTCCTGAAATATGTCCATCTGATCACATCTGGATTGTACTGGGTAAAAAATGGATTAGAGTTACGATGTATCATGTTGGTATGAACGTTGCGAACAATGTCAGTGTTGGAAGACTCAAGGTCCTGTAAGGCCAACAGTGACAATTGTTCATGAAAGATCATGCCATTATTTTCATTAATAATAGGTTGTTGTAAACATTCATTATTATCACTTTTAACATTTTAAAAATGCTTTTTAATAGTTACATTTCTCACAAACTTATTAACCTGACACATAGAATTAAAAACATTAAAAGTGTTAGTGGGAGCAAAATGAAGGCCTTTAGACAGAAAGCTCACTGTAAATGTATATGTGGCTGCATACCCATAGACCGGTCAGAGGGTTTATACTAAGACTACACCATAAATAGCATAAATGTAAAAAAAAACAAAGGCCAGAGTTGTGTTTTAGTCACAACTTTTCTAACATAAAATGTCATAAGAAACAATTAAGAAGTCTAATCTAGGCCATAATTGTGTAGATAAAAACTACAGATTATGGCACAGAAATGTGTCCCCACACAGCTCAGAAATGTAAAAAAGTTATAGCAAAAGAAACAGGCCCTTATTTGGCTTTGTAGATGGACAGAAGGAAAAATTAAACATGTATAATAATAAACTATTTCAGAGTTGGTAAAGGGTTTAAAAGGTTTACACTTGGGATTCGTTATATTCTCTATACTTATATATCACTTCATTATTTATAGACTGTAGAAACAGCTGAAGTGTGGTGTCATTGTTATTCTATAGGTATTAGAAAAGATGCTTCACTATAGTGCAGTATGTTACTGTTTACATTGTATTTTATCATATTGAAGAGGATGGTAATTCCAATATGTAAACATGTCTATAGCTCTTATGCAAAGCTCACTTTTCAAGGTTGCAGACTACAAGCGTGCAGTGTGTAGTATGACTACAGTGATTCCCTCCCATCTGTTCCATAGGGGACAGATTGAAGGGATTATACCTTCAGGATCAGACGAAGCAGGGTTTGTTTGAAGTCAGTAACAATGTACATGTAGGTCTTCATGTTACATAGAGACACAAAACGGTGTTATATCTGTAATCATAACTGTATGCATGTATCAAGAAACTCTATAAATTCAGTAGAGCAGTACAACATATTTATGTTGTGAAGATCTACACATCCTTTAACTCCAAACCATTGGCATCCAAAAGGGCAGGTTGTGTAATGCTCTATATTTTCATAAATTGGTAATGTTTGTATTATAGGCCACTCCTTTCTTTTAATTTTATAAATTTTAAACAAATTTATCAATTTCTGAAAACAAATATTCCATCTATAGTAGAGAATACTTAGCATAGTCTGTGTGTACACTGAACAACGACAGGAGACTTCTAGAACTCTAGCAAAATACATAAAAAATAAAAACATATTTAAAACTCTTCACATATTTTGCGTTTCATGACAAAATTTTGGTGCAAAAAAGTTCACATCAGATATTCAAAGTGTTTTACATGATAATTATCCAAGGTTTACACTAGTCACACCAGTTTTGCAAAAGTGGGCATTGCTATGTCAATTTCTGTGTTTTACATGATATCATTGTTTTACATGATATTTTCAAAGGGGTGAGAGTCCATTTTACATCAAAAATTTCACACCAGCTTTATGCTAGTGTAGAAATCACAGAAATTGTTGTAGTTTTTTTTTTCTTTAGTTTTTTGGGAAAAGATGTTATTTAATCAATAATTGAAAAATAAATAATTATTATTGGAAAATGTTATTAAAAAAATATATTTTTTTCTTTTTTTTTTTCTTGGTCACTGCACCTGAACTCACATTTAAGCCCTAGAAATGTTTTATTTATACAGTTATCGCTTGTCTAGGCACTAGTAATCATGGAATATTACATAGGTGCTTCCGCCAGAATGTTCAGGGATGTAAATTTTGGTGCAAACAAATCCAATATGATGCCAAATTTGGCAATTTTTGGTGCAAAAAAAATAAAAATTAAAGTGGCATGGAAATGAACTCTCACATATTTTCATATTTTCTAAGCAGCACAAGAGACCTAAGAGAAAAAAAGAAGTGTAATTAATATCACTGGAACAGAAATTACAGTAGTTTTTTTTAATATCTCCCCATCATGTTTTGATATATAGTACAAAGGAGAATGGAAAAAATTTAAAAATTTAAAAAACTTGTAATCACTGTAATATGTCAAAATGGCAAATCTTAAAATAAGGTTGATTTATAAGTACCGTATATACTCGAGTATAAGCCGACCCGAGTATAAGCCGAGACCCCCTAATTTCAAACCAAAATCCCAGGAAAAGTTATTGACTCGAGTATAAGCCTAGGGTGGGAAATACATCATCCCCCCCTGTCATCATCCAGACCCGTCATTAACATCCTCATCATCATCACCGCCTGTCATCATCCAGACCTTCATCATCATCACCTGTCATCATCCCCTTGTCATCATCCCACACCCCCCCATCATCATCCCCTTGTCATCATCCCCACCCCCCTTCATCATCCCCTTGTAATCATCCCACACACCCCCCTTCATCATCCCCTTGTCATCATCCCCACCCCCCTTCATCATCCCACCCCCCCCTTCATCATCCTCTTGTCATCATCCCACACCCCCCCCCTTCATCATCCTCTTGTCATCATTCGCCCTCAGTGGTCTTCAACCTGCGGACCTCCAGAGGTTTCAAAACTACAACTCCCAGCAAGCCCGGGCAGCCATCGGCTGTCCGGGCTTGCTGGGAGTTGTAGTTTTGAAACCTCCGGAGGTCCGCAGGTTGAAGACCACTGCGGCCTTCGACATCATCCAGCCCCCTCTCACCCCCTTTAGTTCTGTACTCACCTTCGCTCGGCGCTGGTCCGGTGGTGCAGGACTGTCCGGTGAGGAGGTCGTCCGGTGGGATAGTGGTTCCGGGCTGCTATCTTCACTGGGGGCGCCTCTTCTCCGCGCTTCGGGCCCAGAATAGAGGTGTTGCCTTAACGATGACGCAGAAGTACGTTGGCAATGAACGTACCTCTGCGTCGTTGTCAAGGCAACGTGACTACTCTGGGGCCGGGCCCGAAGCGCTTAGAAGAGGCCTCCCTGGGGAAGATAGCAGCCCGGAACCACTATCCCACCGGACGACCTCCTCTCCGGACAGTCCTGCAGCACCGGACCAGCGCCGAGTGGAGGCGAGTATTGTACAGAACTAAAGGGGGTGAGAGGGGGCTGGATGATGTTGAAGGGCGCAGTGGTCTTCAACATGCGGACCTCCGGAGGTTTCAAAACTACAACTCCCAGCAAGCCCGGACAGCCGATGGCTGCCCGGGCTTGCTGGGAGTTGTAGTTTTTAAACCTCTGGAGGTCCGCAGGTTGAAGACCACTGCGGGTGGAGAGTTCACTCGAGTATAAGCCGAGGGGGGTGTTTTCAGCACGAAAAATTGTGCTGAAAAACTCGGCTTATACTCGAGTATATACGGTAGTTGTACTTCACAATTCCAAATTAAAAATCTAGTTTTACTAACACATTCTAAAATGTCAGTTATGGAATAATCAGTTCTTTACTAACATAGACATATTCTTTTCTTCAAATGAAAGTTTTGTTTTCCTTCTATCATTCTGATAAAAATGATAAAATACTATAATTCTATGAGATTTTCAGTTCACACATTTAAATCAGCCCGAGATTGGCATTGCCACTGGGAAATGATCAGAACTTTGTTTCTAATTTTACAAATCCCCTTTTAATTTTCTGAAGAACACAGAGAAACTCCTTAAACATAATCCCTGCATTCAGGGAAAACACATTTCTGAAACGGCTTCTTAATTCTAATTCATTTTTCAAAAAACGTGTACAAATTGTGCTATGGCTAACGCGTTTCAAGGTTCTTGATCAGCTACAGAAGCACAAGGAGTGAGAGATGTGAAAACTAGTGTAATAGGAAAGTAACAATAATGGGATGTGTTAGAGAATAGTCGTTATTATGCATATGATAGCATGTACAACATGATTATAAATTTGGCACGATTTTTGCCACTTTCAATGATTCATCAAGTCAGAAATCATACAAAACTATTGATAAATCTTCCCAATGTCTTGTTTATTACTTGGTAAACTTGTACAATATCTTTTGAACAGTGCATTGCCAAAAGTACTCGTCCAACTACTGTTGCCTGAGGAAACAAGCATACTACCTTTCTACTTATCTTACTTATAGAGCTGAATTTGTCTTTCACTTCTGAATTCTCACTGAAGAAAGATAACACAATAGGATTACCTGGAGTTATGAGTAAAATTACAAACAATATCAGCCACCATATTTCTACTTTTACACAATCATGTATGTGTTACATCTTTCTAAGAATGGTTTGTTTGCATTCAATTAAAAAGAATAAGTAATAGACAGCAGAGTATCTGACAACCATGTAGCCAGTTGTTTTCTGCAGTACGTGGCATATTTATAAGACAACAATGTACAGTAGAAGCATAGTGCTTGTTTCATGCTTATCAGATTCAGTCACATCATATCATATGATGTTACTTAATACTGAGGGGTTTAGCACATAATGCTTTGCTGTAGGCAACAACTACAACTGACAGCTTTGTGCACTGAATTCCAAAGAAAATTGGTTGTTTGAAAGACAATAACAGGAACTAGATTTAAAGCACCCGATGTCCCCAGTAACTGATCTAGGGAGGTGGGAATCGCATCTGTTCTCTGGTTTGATGCTGACAAACTTTATAAATTGTGAGTGTAAATTCTTGCAAATCCTGGCACAGCCATAGCTAGTTATAAGGTAAGCAGCCTCTATTCTATTTGACGTTTCGTTGTAAATACCATCATTACTTCCCCTTTATTTAGGTGCTTGGTGATATTGCCTGCTTCTCATTTTAGTGAAACGTAAATTGTAGTAATTATCTATTGTAATTATCACAGTTGACTTTAGGATTGCAGCTTTATTGAGACGCTGAATGGAAGCTACACTACTGACACATTTGACTGAAATGTTTGACTCTTTGTACTGTTCCGTTCATTTACAGACCGAGTTTTCATCTCAGTATAATAGAGTAAAATATTCAAATTTTTAGGCTAGTTTAACAATCACAGGTCTTAAGGTTCCAATATTTTAGCATGGATCACCATTAACCAAAGCAAGGAGATGTGTACAATAAATATTATGCTTGTATTCCCCATTAGGTTTAAAGGAAAATCCAGGATATTTATGTTGTCTTGATGTTTCTTAATATTAAATCCGTGAAAAGAAGGGGGAAAAAGAAGTGCTAACCTTATGCCATCATCTATTATAAATGATTCCCAGCAAGGAGGCATGATGTGCAGTCCATGTCACAAATTACTATAGAATCCTTTAAAAGTGAATGTGCATAACATCTATCTTCCGACACTCCATAAAGCCTAAAGTGGCCTAACTAATCTTTCCCATGAAGCCAAGTACTATTGGGACCCATGTTATAATGAATGGTGGGGGTTCAGGAAGTGAAACATGTATGGGAAAAAATACTTTTGTCACAAGTTCCTTCATTTTGTATTTTTATTAAATGAACAATACTAAATAAAACATTTAAGAATTATAGCTATTCTGATTTGTGCAATTAAAACAACTGCAGTTAAGTATATAAATGTAGTTCATTACAGAAATTAATAGTTTTAATATACTGGCTATATGACTGGCTATAAAACTACGCTGAAAAAATTGAAATAAGTTACATTAATCTGTGGAGCTTTTCTTTTGTTCCCTTTTCCAGTCCTTAGATTTTGGCTCTGCAGCTATTTGACTGAATTTAGTTTTGAGTATTAATACAAAGCAGGAAAGGTAGAATACAGGTTAGAGATTAAGTTGGCAGCGCATGAACTGCATTTTGAAGTGAATCTGTCAGTCTTCACAGCTTTTACAGAATAGCCAAACATTCCCTACTATGTGTTTCCATTATGAATGTCTCCATTCATTTATTGAAAATAGTTCTACCAAAAATGTTCCGTAGTGGCATTTTACTTTTTAACTCTTTTAGCTAACTAAGCTAAGTGGTTTGATATTTTCTGTAAACTACTACATTAATGAGACCTGTGCCAACTGATTTATCTTTAAGGAGGACATTAAGTAGTATACATACAGTAGGTGTGCATAATTGCATGTGTAGCATGTATATCAATGTATCTGTGTATATAGTAAGCATGCATTTGAGGGCATCTATGTATGATGTGGACCCGCTCTGCCACTTACCGATTTGGCTTTGGGCCAAACATGGGTGCATAGTGTAAGTTTTCCCCTGGTTGTTACCCTTTATCCCACTGGATGTGGAAGCTGGACAGCTGCAGGTGGGATACCAGGCCGCTACCGTAAGAGTTGTCCCAGTTAAGTAGCAGCTGGATTGCCAATTTAGCAGTGCTGATTTTGGTGTTAATAGCAGAGCTGATTAGCTCAGAAGCAGCCAGATGGTGTTTGCTACCTGAGTGTGCAGAGGCATAGTAGACAGTTTGGGTCATGGACTGGAGAAACAGGAATGTACAAACAGGATGAGACAAAGGCAGAGTCAGGTAACAGGCTTGTCAGGGATGGGAGGAGGACAGGAATCAGGGATGCTCACAGTCCCTTAAACAGCCTGTACATGTGTGCAGGCCCTAGGGGACGCACCAGAAACTGTTGCTGCCTCTGACAGTACGGAGGAGGATATCCGAAATCTGCAGCAGGGAAGAGCCAAGTGTGGGACTCGGCAGAGCTAAGCAGCGGGACATTATGTATTGGGTGTGTTTATGCATGAATGTTTTCATGTGAGGAGTTTCTCTATAAGTGTGTCCATGTACCTTGTAAGCTTTTGTATGAATGCATCTGAAGTTACTGCGGCATATACTTGAAAACAAGACTCTTATAGCTTCCCTCTGTCTAGCACCTTTTAGAGGCAGCTTTTGACATGCAGCACTAGTCTGTCTCTCTTCACACCTATACACATAAATCGTGAAGATTCATTGAATAAACATGTGAAGGATAATATATCTTAACATCAGTATGGACATTATGCTTTATTAACCTGTCTGCAGTAGGAACGCCATGATCTATTGAGCATGTACATGTGTGATTAGGGTCCATAGAGCCCAATGGTCAAAGGTGTTCGCCCAGAATTACACACTTTGTAAGTGCATTGGTGGTAACTATGATACTTTAAGAGCACTGGACCACTGCAGCCTGTGATTGTTATATAGAATTCATTATCAGATGACATTATTGGTGTTCCAAGAGTCTCTGTTCACATTATTAACTTACCTAAGTAATAATGCTACTAAATACATAAGGCTTAGTTTATGTATGTATGTATATATCATCTCTAGCTTGGTGTGATCTTTTTCAATAAGAAGGTCACTCGATCTCAGTAATCAGGGGAGTAATATCTATCTAACCAGTTTTCAGGCCTGACAGATGTTGGATGAAAAATTTATATTATCTGTTTGACTCTGCACAAGATTGGTTTTATCCATGGGAATACAGGTCAGATGTAAGATGCACAATTATTTGTTCAAGGTGCATTCAAAGTAGTTGTGACACATTTTTTTTACCAGCCTTAAAATCTAATGAGAATCTAATCAATAACCCGAACTATCTGAATTCACATGCTTTTTACTTGAACTGTGTTGGGGATAGAAATCTAGACTCGATGTCCAAGTAGATTTGTTTTCCCAATAAAAGACTTAGTTAATTGCTCCAATCTTAACATCATCAAGATTAACAGTGCCAGCTAATCCAGAGGACAGAGCCATTCATCAATGAGTGCTCCACTATAGCGACACAAGGCACCAGAATATTGATTATACCTAACAAATAAGTTAGCATTTGCTAGTCACTTACCGGATATTAGAGCTGTAGGAATCGAAAGTCTTACTTTCTCTTCAAGCTGATGCCATTAGTACCTTTTAAAATAAAGTGTATTCATTTAAATTAATTATAAATGATCAATGGAATTTTACTGAAATGAGAAGCATGTGATAGTATCATTTACTGGTGATAAAGTAAATCTATACCACAAAGTGCTAGGCACGGAAGGTGACCATTTTTAGTAATGCAAAATATATACCATTACATATAGAATTTTTCAAAATTAGCATTATTTTCCAAGTGCAAATTTCTATTTCATTTTTGTACACAATTTTATTGGCAACCATATTAGCTGAGCTACTGGAACAAACAATGTTAAAATTTGCTTAACAACATGCATGCCGCAGGCAGAAAATAATAAAAGATGGTCTTTTAGTCCAGCTCCTCTTAAGGACACAGCCAATTTTATTTTAGCATTTTCATTTTTTCTTCCTCGCATTGTAAAAAATCATGACTCTTGTTGTATTTTCATTCACAGATGATTATGAGGGCTTTTTTTTTTGTTTTTTTTCGTGCGACCAGTTGTACTTTGTAATTACATCACTCATTTTACCATAAAATGAATGGCGCAACAAGAAAAATACTATTTTGTGGGCAAATTGAAAAGAAAACCGCAATTTTGCTAATTTTGGAAGGTTTTCGTTTTCACACTGTACAATATACGGTAAAAATTACATGTTTTCTTTATTCTTTGGGTCGATACAATTAAAATGATACCCATGATTACATACTTTTCTATTATTGTACTGCTTTTAAAAAATTGCTAATTTTTTAACCAAATTAGTACGTTTAAAATCTCTCTATTTTGACCATGTATAACTTTAAAATTTTTCCTTTTATGCAGCAGTATTAGGCTAATTTTTGCGCCGTGGTCTTTACTTTTTATAGATACCACATTTGCATATATGAAACTTTTGATAAAGTTTTTATTAGTATTTTTTAGGAATATGATGTGACAAAAAACAGCAATTTAGAATTATTTTTTTACATTTACACTGTTCACCATACGGCATCAATAACATTATATTTTGATAGTTTGGACATTTACGCACGCGGAAATACCAAATATGTTTATTATTTATTTATTTTTACACTTTTTGGTGGTAAAATGGGGTGATTTACATTTTTATTAGGGGAGGGATTTTTCAAATTTTTGTACTTTTCATTATTTTTTTTTACACTTTTTTTTCTCCCATAGGGGACTATTTGTAGCAATCATTTGATTGCTAATACTGTTCAGTGCTATGCATGGGGCATAGCACTAATCAGTATTATCGGCAATCTTCTGCTCTGGTCTGCTCGATCTCAGACCAGAGCAGAAGACCCCTGGAGACAGATGGAGGCAGGTGAGGGGACCTCCGACCGCCATTATGGATGATCGAAATCCAGCGGCAGCGCTGCAAGCGGTCCAATAATCCATTTAAAGTAGCGCACTGCCGCAGATGCCATGATCTGTATTGATCACGGCATCTGAGGGGTTAATGGCGGACATCAGCATGATTGCTGATGTCCGCCATTACCGGCGGGTCCCTAACTGCTGATAGCAGCCGGGACCTGCCGTACATGATGAGAGCACCACTCCGGTGCTAGGGGTCATATAAAGGGCGTAAATGTGCATCCTGGTGCGTTAAGTACCATTGCACCAGGAAGTACATTTATATACTGTGTAGTTAAGGGGTTAAAAACTGAGGTACAAAACATATCGTTATAGCATGTAGCTGGAGAAAATGCAATATGGCTGACACATTCAGGCCCTCATGGCCTTTAATCAGATTACTTTTTAAATTAACTAATTTACTCCAAATACCGTTGGTATTTGTCTTCATGCACTCAGTGCACATGATGAGCAGGCTTTTTTTTTTTTTTGACTCTGTGATATGTGCCATAGTCAATGTGCATAGAGAGGAGGAGAGGTGTTACCTCTTTGTTGGAAACCTGCCCAGTGCTGATAATGATATGATGTTGATGCTGCTCTCAGTATATACACACTTCTAGCTGAAAAGTGATCTCTTAAAAAACAAGGAAAAACATGAATATTTCTGGATATTTTTATGTCATAAAATTGCATAAAAACTGGCACTTGGCAAACTATAAATATAACTATTTTCTTCAAAACAAATTTTTTTATTTTCTTATAGATTTCCTCTAATCTATTCTACCTGTAATTGCAATCTAACATTATTATTATGATATGGTATGTATAATGTGTGTTAAATAACCTAAGGCATCTTTCACATTGCCATTGGGCTCCGCTAAAGGGAACTCCATCAGCAATATGCCAAAGCACTATTATTTTCTCTTCTAAACTCCGATATTCTACCGGATCCCTGACAGACCCTATTCAAGTCAGGACCAAGTGGTAACCGGGTGGAGTCAATTGTGCCCTGACCCATTTTGGTGGCATTTGGGACAAAATAAAGAGACAAATGGACCCAGAATGGGACAGAGCACAATAGCAATGCGAACATTTCCTAAGGCACATGATATATCATATATTTTTGCATGTACAGGACATGTTAAGACAAAAAGATACAAAAAATTAATACAGAGAGTAAATCTATATGTATATTAATGTATTGTTGAGTCAAGTGTTGGGCTTGCATAAAGGAGTTGTCCGGCAATAAAAACAACTTATCCGCTATCCTGTGGATAATAAGTGTTTGATCACAGGGGATCTAAACGTTGGGACCCCCCGCAATATCTTGCCTGGTGCCCAGGCTTTCTGAGAGGAGCGTATACTACAGACAGCACGCACTTCATTCATTTCTATGGGAGCGCTGGAGATGCCAGAGAGGCCACAGCATGTACTTCTCTCACAGAGTTGGGGCGCCATGCAGGAGATTGTGTGTTGTCCAAGCACTTGGACCCCTCACAATAAAACACTTATCCCGTGAGAGGTTTTTTGCCACACTACTCCTTTAATGATGGATATTTTAGCCTACAGACTGGAAAAACAGAAAAGTGTTTGTCAACCAACAGTTCTTTTGCTTTCACCATCCTGCATTGAAAATAGAATTACCTAGGACAAATTGGTTTAAACAACAGTAAATACCAAGAACAGACTGGTACGACAATCCACTGACCATCAGATACAAGGGTGCAGAGCCACTGGTTATGCAAGAGAAATGGGAACTCTAGCAAGGGGGGTAACTAGGAATATTGCTATATAGCTACTATATAATGAGCAAATGTCTCTTGAAAATTCAGCTGCTGAACACCACAGACCCACATACTATACCTGTGTCTTTCCCGAAAAAGGTTAATATTAAGCATCCTGAAAAGTCTTAGCTTTGGATGGAAAATCACACATTTTCTAATATCTGTTATCTGAACATTTGTTTTTCTTCCAGGTTTTGCTAAATGATATATTTGCATAGTTTGGTTCCATGTGGCTTACTTCTCATATTAGATAATTAAAAATGAAGCTAAATGTAAATGAGTTTATGCTCAGCATGGTGATCAGCAAAATGAACATGGACTAAGCAATGTTCACTTCGAAAATGTCATTCCAAAAGATACATACAGGGTTTATACTGTTCTCAAATAAAGTTGCTGTAAGTGTATATGTTATTTATGAGTGAGGTTCTGTATGCGGCTGACTGTCTATATGTAGTGAATATCCAATCAGTGAGGACTGGTATTAGTATATAAAGCAAGTAGTCATTGTGGCATTAATATAACACCTAGATATACAGGTTTGGCGGTGGCTGAGAAGAAAAGTACACAGATTTCCAGAAATCGCATATAATGCTGGTTATACATTGAATACAAGAGGACTTTGAACTCCTATATTGTCTTCTGTGAAGACTTGTTTTTGCCAAGGAAGATTATGGCAAATATCAGCAGTGTGCGCAGTTCCTACAATGCTTCTATGAAGCTTGTGTCAGTCCTTGTTATGTCTTCTGTGAAGACCGGTTCCTGGAAAGAAAGGGGAAATATTGGCACTGTGTGCCGTTCCTGGGTAGCTTCTATGAAGCTCAGTTTCTGTTCCTATGGGGTAAAAGAATTGTGGTGCATTAGCGCTCTCACTCTCACCCGCTGTGACTCCAGCCGGGTCCTGCGCTCGCTCTTCGGTCTGCTGGCGCTGGATACCGGCGAGTCTGGGCACGGAGAGGATCTTGATGTGGATGTCCTGTAGCATGTGATGTTGGCGTCATCCTCATGTTCACTATGCGGCACTGGTGAAGTCTTCTGTGATACTTTCCTAGATGCCGGATTTCTGTAAATAGCTATATGTAATAAGATCTGGTGGTGCAATAGATTAAATTATGCAATGCTAGATGTGTTTCGAGGCACTGCTCAGTCTCTTTTTCAATAGCTAAGCTATTGCTATGGAAAATTAGGCTGAGCAGAGCCTCGAAACGCGTGTAGCATTGCATAATCTAATCTATTGCACCACTAGATCTTATTACATATAGCTCTATATAGAAAACCGGCACCTAGGAAAGTATCACAGAAGACTTCACCAGTGGCGCACAGCAAACACGAGAAGGATGCCAATATGACATGCTACAGGACATCCACATCAAGATCCTCTCCCTCCCCAGACTTGCCGGCATCCGGTGCCAGTTAACTGGAGAGCAAGAGCAAGACCCGGCTGGAGTCATAGTGGGTGAGAGTCATCTGGTGAGAGGTGCTACTGCACCACAATTCTTTTACCCCATAGGAAATGACACTGAGCTTCATAGAAGCTACCCAGGAATGGCACACAGTGCCGATATTTACCCTTTCTTTCCAGGAACCGGTCTTCATAGAAGACATAGCAAGGACTGACACAAGCTTCATAGAAGCATTGTAGGAACGGCGCACACTGCCGATATTTGCCACAATCTCCCTTTGCAGGAACCAGTCTTCACAAAAGACAATATAGGAGTTCAAAGCCATTTTGTACTCAATGTATGACCAGCATTATATGGGATTTCTGAACAATCTGTGAACTTTTCTTCTCCACCACCATATCTAGGTGTTATATTGATGCCACGTGTTATAAGATTATCTTCCAGTCTATGCAACATACTCTTTCTAAACAGCCAGGGCTCAAGTCCTGCAGGAACGCGTGGGAACTGAGTTTCTGCACTATTTCCACAGCAAGAACACAATTCCCATTAGTAGGAGTTCGGCAGGACCAGCCCTTGAGTGGAAGAGTTCCCATACTTTTTTTCCCAGGACTTGACCACTGTAAACAGCTATACAGTATGTGCTACATTTGCATGAACTATTTATCTACTAAGGTGCATGCCTCTGCATAAAATCTTATTAATAAATTTTAGTTTTTTATATATATTTTATATATGATATATTTTATATATACAGTGGGGATCAAAAGTTTGGACACCCCAGGTAAAAATTTGTATTAATGTGCATAAAGAAGCCAAGGAAAGATGGAAAAATCTCCAAAAGGCATCAAATTACAGATTAGACATTCTTATATGTCAACAAAAGTTAGATTTTATTTCCATCATTTACACTTTCAAAATAACAGAAAACTAAAAAATGGCGTCTGCAAAAGTTTGGGCACCCTGCTGAATTTATAGTATGCACTGCATCCTTTGCAAAGCTGAGATCTGCCAGTGTCATGGATTGTTCTCAATCATCATCTGGGAAGACCAGGTGATGTCAATCTCAAAGGTTTTAAATGCCCAGACTCATCCCACCTTGCCCAAACAATCAGCACCATGGGTTCTTCTAAGCAGTTGTCTAGAAATCTGAAACTGAAAATAGTTGACACTCACAAAGCTGGAGAAGGCTCTAAGAAGATAGAAAAACGTTTTCAGATGTCAATATCCTCTGTTCGGAATGTAATTAAGAAATGGCAGTCATCAGGAACAGTGGAAGTTAAAGCAAGATCTGGAGGACCAAGAAAAATATCAGACAGAACAGCTTGTAGGATTGTGAGAAAAACAATTCAAAACCCACGTTTGACTGCACAATCCCTCCAGAAAGATCTGGCAGACACTGAAGTTGTGGTACACTATTCCACTATAAAGAGATACTTGTACAAATATGGTCTTCATGGAAGAGTCGTCATAAGAAAATGTCTTCTACATCCTCAACACAAAAATCAGTGTTTGACCTTTGCAAATGAACATATAGACAAGCCTAATGCATTTTGGAAACAAGTCCTGTGGACCGTTGAGGTTAAAATTGAACTTTTTGGCCAGAATGAGCAAAGGTACGTTAGGAGAAGAAAGCGAGAAGGCATAATGAAAAGAACCTCTGTCCAACTGTTAAGCATGGGGTGGATTAATCATGCTTTGGGGTTGTATTGCAGCCAGTGGCACAGGGAACATCTCACGAGAAGAAGGGAAAATGGATTCAATAAAATTTCAGCAAATTTTGGATGCTAACTTGATGCCATCTGTGAAAAAGCTAAGTTAAAGAGAAGATGGCTTCTACAAATGGATAATGATCCTAAACACACCTCGAAATCCACGGGGGATTACATCAAGAGTCGTAAACTAAAGGTTTTGCCATGGCCTTCACAATCTCCTGACCTCAACATAATTGAAAATATATAGATAGACCTTAAAAGAGCAGTGCTTGACAGACAGCCCATAAATCTCAAAGAACTGGAAGACTTTTGTAAGGAAGAATGGACAACGATACCTCAAACAAGAATTGAAAGACTCTTGGCTGGCTACAAAAAGCATTTACAAGCTGTGATACTTGCCAAAGGGGGCAGTACAAGATATTAACTCTGCAGGGTGCCCAAACTTTTGCAGACGCCATTTATCTTTTTCTGTTATTTAGAAAGTGTAAATGATGGAAATAAAATCTAACTTTTGTTGACATTTTATAAGAATGTCTCATCTGTAATTTGATGCCTTTTGGAGATTTTTCCATCTTTCCTTGGCTTCTTTATGCACATTAATACACATTTTGACTAGTGTTGCTCACGAATATTCGCAATTCGAATATTATTCACAAATATCGCATATTCGCGAATTCGCGAATTTCGCGAATATAGTGCTATATATTCGTATTTACGAATATTCGTTTGTTTTTTTTTTGTTTTTTTTTCACAGTACACATCACAGTGATCACCCCTTTCTGCTTCCAGCTTGTGTGGTGTAAAGAAGGCTGTAAAACTACTGTGTGAGACTGGCGTGCGAAAATTTGCATATGCGAAAATTAGCATATGCTAATTTTCGCATACGCGATTTTATGCATATGTGAAAATAAAACGAGAATATAACGAATATGCGAATATTCGCGAATATATGATGAATATTCGTCCATATATTCGCGAATATTCGCGAATTCGAATATGGCCTATGCCGCTCAACACTAATTTTTACCTGGGGTTCCCAAACTTTTGATCCCCACTGTATTTTTAAATACCACTATAAGGGCGACCTGCAGGGGCCCTGCAGCTAACTCATAGTGTTTTTTTTTCCAAGTTGTATTACCAGTTGCTTTGGTTTATCCCGTGAAATAAACACTACTTGTTTTATATACTAATACCAGTCCTCACTGATTGGATATTCACTACATATAGACAGTCAGCCGCATACAGCACCTCATTCATATATAACATATACACTTACAGGGACCTTACTTGAGAACAGTATAAACCCTATATGTATATTCATTCTTAGGTTGTACAGGGTACACAACCTCTTCATATACCAGTTCTCGTTCGATCCATCACACACAATCTATTATTATGAGCTACCTATAATCCTCTATCATTGCAAAATATATCTGATATCTTCAACTTATCTAACTCACGTATAACCACATGCCTTGACTTTACCTTAAACTATTATGTATTTTTCAAAGCTAAATAGTCATTTTCACCAGCATATGCTCTTCCAGATGGTGTCAACCAAATTCTCACAGGGCTCTTAAAAATTACCTTCTATTAATTGCCAGACTAAATAGGCCTATCAAAGAATACGATGGTGCTTCAGACAAAAAAAACAGCACAACACAATGAAATACAAAGTGTCTTCATAATAGCTTTTATTTGCTTTATGTACTCTAGCCAAAAGTAGATTTTAAATATAGAAAGTATAAAATGTATATACATTATAATTATATTTTTAGTATTGTTAATATATTATTGTTTCTGTAATGTTTACTGTATAGTGGAATAATATATCAATAGTTTGTTGCTTGTATAACCCTAATATTTTACTACTAATGCTCCTAAGCAGAATATTTCTGTTACAACATAATTGAAGAATAATTTGTAGAACTGTGTTGATAAATGAGTGGTTTATCAGTAACAATTGTGGTATAGAGGTTTACATATGGCAGTATAAAGCCTTTGCTTAGGCAAGCTTTCATACTAACATTAATGGGCTTGTTGGCATGCATACAGAGGCATAGCTATAGTGGGTACAAATGTAGCACTCACACCTAGGCCCTGGTTTCTGAGGAGGCCCAAAGGAACCTCTGCTATGCAAGAAGTATTATATATGACACATGGTAGTAGAAACCCTATAGCATACTTTTTTAATAATATGACTAAGGTACAGTGGCAATCACTTGAAGCTTTCAAAACAATACTTTATACAGTATATAGACAACATTTCAATGCCATATATTGTATGATAAATTTCCAAGTCCTTGAAAGCTGAGCTTGGACTCTCACTAGGTGCCACATTGTTTAGTGCTTGGAATGAGGTTGTAGAGAGGAAATCTGTTCAAAGGAATCAGGAAGAAGGCCAGGCCCAACCTGTTACATCACACTCCGCTTATCACCAGCCGAGGCAGGACATCTTTTCAACTGGCAATTAGTTGATTGCAGTGTGATGTTTCAGGCCCTAGAATGTTGAGGAAGACCAGGGCCAGAGGACGGGAGACAATTTCAGTGGCACCAGGGGAGTGCATAAGATAAGTTAGGTTTGTTATTTTTATTGTAGCAGCTCGGCCAGAATAATAAATAAAAAAGCTGTAGATAACCCCTTTAAGGGTGCATTCCCATAGGGCGTATACGCAGCGTATTTGACGCTGCGCAAAATTTATGGCAGCAGTGGGAAATATGCTGAGTATTCCTTGCTCACTATACACACAGGGCTTTCCGGCGGCAGCGCTATGCGTGTAGTGAGTTTTTGAGGCGGAGCCGCACGTCACAGACACGTCGGCACACGGCCCCGCCTCCAAAACTTACTACACACATAGGGCTGCCGCAGGAAAGCCCTGTGTGTATATTGAGTAAGGAATACGCAGTGTATTTCCCGCTGCTGCCATAAATTTTGCGCAGCGTCAAAAACGCTGCGTATACGCCCTGTGGGAACGCACCCTAAGGATGTGTTCTAATTTTTCAGTGTCTGTTTAATGTAACACATTTCTGTTGAGCAAAAGAGTGTCTTTTTTGGCATCCTTTAGGCTGAAATACATTAGTATACCATTTTTTCCATTCTATGAATTAGCATACTTTGCCGTGTTATTCTATGGAGGAATCTAGGGAAAAAACTAAACCATGTAGTATTTGAACAATTACATTGACGTGATCTAAGGTGATACAAGGGGCTCAACCCCAGGTGCAGTTGTGCACCTACTTTGGAGTGGAGGACCTGTACCTATGGATCACAATATGGTTTCACTACTGTGGTTAATGTAAACAATGACATTAGCTAACCCTCAAAACTGATGTAAAACTGAGACATTAGCCAGTATATCCTTATATGAAGGACACACTTGAGCCCGCACACCACGCCGTGTAGTATTTGTTGTTTGTTTGTTTATTTTTTTAACATGTAACCCTGATGTACACTGCTCAAAAAAATAAAGGGAACACTAAGATAACACATCCTTGAACTGAATGTATGAAATACTTTCATCTTTACGTAGTTGAATGTGCTGACAACAAAATCAAACAAAAATTATCAATGGAAATCAAATTTATCAACCCATGGAGGTCTGAATATGGAGTCAAAAGTGACCAAAACATCAGCCAGGAAGCATAGGAACTGAGAAGTGGTCTGTGGTCACCACCTGTAGAACCACTTCTTTATTGAGGGTGTCTTGCTAATTGCCTATAATTTCCACATGTTGTCTGTTCCATTTGCACAACAGCATGTGAAATTGATTGTCAATCAGTGTTGCTTCCTGAGTGGACAGTGTGGTTTCACAGAAGTGTGATTGACTTGGAGTTACATTGTGTTGTTTAAGTGTCCCCTTTATTTTTTTGAGCAGTGTACAATGAAAACATGGTGTGAATAAACACAATAAAAAACTAAGCCTGTAGAAAAGCAATGAGATCATCTTCTTTTCCTCTATTATAATGAATAGGGAAATTAAAATGTATTATAAATGTTTAGCTTTTAGTAGTATGGCTGACCTACTAAGGCCAAGTAACTAAGGCCTAAGAGTACTCTATTTGTTATGACAGAATTTCTACTTTGTGGTCTGCAAAACAATGTAAATTTTCATGGAGACTCCATGGGTTTCACATTGTTGACTCAGATTCTAAATTCATAATTTGTGGTACATGTACTAAAGGGGGTTTATGCCATATCTCTGGGGGATACTCACACTGTCCTTGTACCGTACATGTGTATGATGATAACCTTGGGGGTACTTTGACATTATCTATTTGAGCACCTCGTATGTAGCTCATGTTAAATACAGTGTAATTACACCAAATGTGGAACTTTCATAGTGTATGTGTCGGACCAGTGTAAATTCATTCCTTAAAAGCTTCAAGAGCTGCCTTTGTCTATGGCTGTAATGTTTCCAATGTACCTTTCAGTATTTGATGTTTATTTATAAAAAATAGACCCATCATATTACAAACATGTCAATAATTAAACTCTGTTGAAATACTATATAGGCAGAGGCAGAAATACCACACAATCTGTTCTGTTTGGAAAACAAGACACGTTCTGCTGATTTTTTTTAATGCATCACTTTCAAGATGTGATGAAGTCATGGTAGCCCGGCAATACTACTGTGGCATTTCTATGTAATTAAAGTGTTCCTGTCTTTAGCACAAAACATTTAATATAATGTAAAAAATAACATTATATGTATATTTGTAATATACATTGGTCAAAAAAATGTGTATATTTTTGTCCCTGCAGCTATCGCCTGTGTGTCTCTGTGAGGAGACCAAATACAGGAAGTGTGGGCAGGACAAGCAGGGCTCTGTACCCTGAGGACAAGCAGGGCTCTGTACACTGAGGACAAAAGGGCTCTGTACACTGAGGACAAGCAGGGCTCTGTACCCTGAGGACAAAAGGGCTCTGTACACTGAGGACAAGCAGGGCTCTGTACACTGAGGACAAGCAGGGCTCTGTACACTGAGGACAAAAGGGCTCTGTACACTGAGGACAAGCAGGGCTCTGTACACCGACGACAAGCAGGGCTCTGTAAACTGAGGACAAGCAGGGCTCTGTACACTGAGGAAAAACAGGGCTCTATGCACTGAGGACAAGCAGGCTCTGTACACTAAGGACAAGCAGGGCTCTGTGCAATGAGGACAAGCAGGGCTCTGTACACTAAGGACAAGCAGGGCTCTGTACACTGAGGACAAGCAGGGCTCTGTGCACTGGGGACAAGCAGGTCTCGGTACATTGAGGACAAACAGGGCTCTGTGCACTGAGGTTAAGAGGGGCTATGTACACCGAGGACAAACAGGGCTCTGTGCACTGAGGACAAGCAGGGCTCTGTACCCTGAGGACAAGTGGGGCTCTATACACTGAAGACAAGCAGGGCTCTGTACACTGAGGACAAACAGGGCTCTGTACACTGAGGACAAGCAGGGCTCTGTACACTGAGGACAAGCAGGGCTCTGTACACTGAGGACAAGCAAGGCTCTGTACACTGAGGACAAGCAGGGTTCTGTACACTGAGGATAAGCAGGGCTCTGTGCACTAAGGACAAGCAGGGCTCTGTGCACTGAGAACAAGCAGGGCTCTGAACACTGAGGACAAGCAGGGCTCTGAAGACTGAGGAAAAGCAGGGCTCTGTGCACTGAGGACAAACAGGGCTCTGTGCACTGAGAACAAGCAGAGCTCTGTGCACTAAGGACAAGCAGGGCTCTGTGCACTGAGAACAAGCAGGGCTCTGAACACTGAGGACAAGCAGGGCTCTGAAGACTGAGGAAAAGCAGGGCTCTGTGCACTGAGGACAAACAGGGCTCTGTGCACTGAGAACAAGCAGAGCTCTGTGCACTGAGGACAAGCAGGGCTCTGTACACTGAGGACAAGCGGGGCTCTGTACACTGAGGATATGCGGGGCTCTGTATACTGAGGACAAGCAGGGCTCTGTGCACTGAGGACAAGCAGGGCTCTGAACACTCAGGACAAGCAGGGCTCTGTGCAATGAGGACAAGCAGGGCTCTGTACACTGAGGACAAACAGGGCTCTGTACACTGAGGACAAACAGGGCTCTGTACACTGAGGACAAGCAGGGCTCTGTGCACTGAGGACAAACAGGGCTCTGTACACTGAGGACAAACTGGGCTCTGTACACTGAGGACAAGCAGGGCTCTGTGCACTGAGGCTCTGTGACATGCTCCCAGCTCACACTGCTGGATGATTGACAAGCCAAGAGCCTGCACAGAGCCCTGCTTGTCCTGCCCTCACTTCCTGTTTTTGGACTCCTCATAGAGACACACAGGAAATAGCTGCAAAGAAAGCATTTTTTCCCCAAAAAAATATAATAATGTAATTTTGTAACCAATTTATATGACAAACATTCATATAATGGTGTTATCTACATTATATAAAGTTTTTGTTAACAACAAGTACGCTGTAAAGCCTTCTTCAAAATCTTTTGTAGCATAAATATTTATCTAATTAAATCATGGGTATATTTTTATTTTTTACATTGATAAACAGGTTTATATCTGCTGTTTTTTGTATCAAAGTGATTATATACATTGTTTTAATTAAGAAAGATTATAATCGCAAAACTGAACTAAGGTTTTCTAAATGCTAGTTATTTCATCTACACATATAATTGAGATCAGCAATAACGTTCTTACAAAATCGAATGCTTATCCTAATTTAGTAGATCAATTACCCTTGTAATCATGGAATGATTCATCAAAGCTGTCTATGGATGCGAAGGGTGTTTCCTCCATTTTAAATAGATAGTAGAGAAATAAATCTAAAAAATTATACTTGTACAACATTTATATATTTATAAGAAGTAACACATGGGCAGAAGGAGACTGAGCTGAAAAAGGAGGAAATATGGCAATGAGAATGTTCACAATTATATTTCAGAGGCTATATGGAGTCTCATCACTACATTATCAATAAGCATACAAACCCTCTTGACCTCTAATTTATTTATATTGTATTTAAAAACATTGTCAACTTTAGTATTCATCTCCAGGAAGAATGGTATAATGTCTACTAAACATTGATTCTCCAGAACTGTTTTTTTGGGGGGAATGTAACTTTTAACTAAAACACTTTGACTGCACAATTCTTGTCCAAAGTAATCCACATTTATGAAGATTAAAAAACATAAAATAATTGAATAACATTTTTTTTACTGCCTTTAAACCCCTTTTTAGTAGAGGCAACTTTTACATGACAGCCTGGGTAGCTCTAGGTCTCAACTTTGCACATCACAAGTAGATGTTTTTAAGGCCCCATATATATATTAAAAGGGTACTCTGCCCTAGACATAGGATAGGGGATAAGATGTCTGATTGTGGTGGTCCAGCCACTGGGACCCTCTGCGATCTCTGGACCAGCACCCCGGCGTTCTGAACACGGACACTTGGAGCTTCTGTGTTTGTGATGTCATGCCATACCCCCTCCATTCATGTCTACGGGAGGGGGCATGGTGGCTAGTAGTGATGAGAGGCATATGCCATATTCGAATTTGTGATATTTTGCGAATATATGGACGAATATCGAAATTCGCATATTCAATATGTTTGCGGTTATTTTCGCATGCACGTATGTGCATGCGCGTGTGTGGATAACTATCTACCTGTGTATCCAAATAAAAGGAGTGGCACTCCAAGTAGGTGAAAAAGGTGTTGTCTTTATTGACTCCATAGTGAGCTCAACTACTTGGAGTGCCACTGCTTTTATTTGGATATCAACTTTGGATCTCTGACCCAGATCAATAACGGGAGGCACCCGTGCACCTCTTTTAGTGGAGTGCTGCTCTCTTCCTTCAAGTATCTACATATCTATCTATATTGTCTATCTATCTATATTATCTATCTATCCATCTATCTATCTTCTAATATTCTTTAGTGACGATATTTGCGAATGCACATTCTCATATTTGCAAAAATTTGCTCTCCAGTCTAATACAGTAAATAGTATAGGAGACTTCTTTAGACCACAAGCTGTAAGCAGGGAGGGATGAGATCACTGTGATGTGTTCTGTGGGGGGGAAAAATTACGAATATTCGTAATTGCGAATATGCAAATATGCGAAATTTGAAATAAATATTCGAATTGCAAATGTTCGCGCTCAACACTATTGGCTATTACACAGCCGTCACGCCTCCTTCCATAGACATTAATAGAGGGGGCGTGATGTCTGTGGTCGCCTGTCGTCTTGCACGGAGCGAAGTTCACTTTAGGCACCGGATGACAGGGGTGCCGTAACATCTGATCTTAAACATCTTACCCCCTATCCTTTGAAATTTTTGGGGCAAAGTACCCCTTTAATTACAATTCAGCTTACCCTATTGGTTTAAGCAGGGCCAATTGAATTTCTAATGTGTATGGGGACCTCCTGAAAGAAGGATTGGACATGTTGGATTTCAACTGTTGAACCCTTTTGTTTTACTTAGATATGTTACTGTTAGAGCTTTCTGGGAGTGGCTTACCTCCCCTCTCCCCATTTACAACACAAGAACGCTTAGCCTTACATGTATGTATGAACCAATACGTGGAGTAGAAAAAACGACCCTTTTAAAGGCGCTGCTGGTTCAAGTAAGAAGTGGATCCAAGCCAGGAATATTATAAAACACTGTGGTGATTTATTTGAGTAGATAAAACAATAAAAAGTACAAGGATGACGCGTTTCAGGGGAGCCACCCCCTTCCTCAGATCAGTCTAAATCAGTCTTACACTGATCTGAGGAAGGGGGTGGCTCCCCCGAAACACGACATCCTTGTACTTTTTATTGTTTTATCTATTCAAATAAAACACCACAGTGTTTTATAATATTCCTGGCTTGGATCCACTTCTTACTTGAACCAGCAGCGCCTTTAAAAGGGTCGTTTTTTTCTACTCCACGTATTGGTTACCATCAGGATTGGACTTCTCCTTCTCCTGTGACCTGGGCTTTGCAGCTGGCTCCCTACTTCTTAGAAAACCCCTGTGTGGGTTGACATGCGAATTTCCTATTAGTTTCTGGTAAGCGGCCATTACCTAAGGGCATCTCCTGCCTGGTGACACCATTTGTCACATTACTGCCGATTATTATAGTGGTAACGCACAAGGCGCCCCCCGTTGGTCTCTATTGTTTATTTTCAGGCATGTATGTATGAAGGGATGGAAAGATACATAAGCCAACAGATATTGAAAGTGTATGGGCACCTTTAGACCTGCTACATTAATTTGCATTAAGCTCCAAGTAAATTCAGACATGACTTTGTCCCTCTAGTACATTAACATTGTCACCCTTCCTGTGTGGTGTGACTTTATGTTTAGGTTTGGTATCTTGTTTATTGTAGGGATGATACTTATGTAATACTTCTAACCATATTAGAAGCAGATAACAGATATGACTGTTGTTTTCTAATTTCGATTAGCGCATAACTCCCAGTCACTGTGCATGAGCTGTGGAGAATTGTTTCTCCTATTGTGAGAGCATTTTAAAGATACAACAGAAGTTTCTTACCTTAATTGCTAATTATATAACATTATCCACCCATCAGAATCTCTTAAATTAAGTATAACACACAATTTCTTCTGGGCTAGATGAATTCAGATAATTAACACTTTTTGTCATGTCCTCAATGCTGAATGTGTAATTGCAGAACACAAATAATGATTATGTAACTAATGGGAATAATAAGGTTATACTTTACAATGTTCTATACAATTTTGATTGATCTATGTAGTACAGGTCTTAAGACAAAAGAGCTGAACAGTATGATGTATTTTTTCCACAGTCACTTGACACAAGCAGCGACCTTTGAAGACCCCCGAATTGAAAGCTGCCAAATCAACCCTCCCACACCTAGAAATGTGGAAATGAGGAGAGATCCGGTTCTTGGTTTTGGGTTTGTTGCAGGGAGTGAAAAACCAGTTGTTGTCCGTTCTGTTACACCAGGTAAGTGATTCTATTTGATCAATATTAATCAAATTGTTATCTGTTCTTTATCAATGGATAAGTCAACATTCAAGAATACTGTTTATTACCTGCTTTAACTCCAGAGACCTCTTTTATACAGCTATAAACAATAATAACAAGGACACAGACAAGACTATATACAGTCTTTTAATGAATTCAAAATATTTACCCTGTTTAGGTTTTTCACTATAGTATTATAAAACCATCTTAATATCACAAATTCTTGCATACTTACAGGGAAGTGGTGGGCAACCACTACTGTAATATATGAGTGCTAAATAACTATTTTAGTGCCATGGATAACTCTGTGCTTAGTATAAAATTGTGTAAAAATTACATTGATAAAAAACTTAAATCCAGCTAATAGTTGATAGGGCCTATTGACAAAGTACTCAATGCTGTGTAAGAGAGTGTACATCACTAGCCCATCTAACAATGTTTTTTGGAATGACGGCTGGTATCATAAATCATAATAAATCAGCTTAGTAGATTGTCCAGATCAGGAGAGCTAAGGCAGGAAACAGACTGATCAGTCTCTGACAGACTTTACTGTGAATGAGGCAGTGGAAGAAAAACTAAACATAACATATCAATAAACACCTATGAGAAAAATGTTTTGCACTCTGTACAAAACATAACTAAATGCATTCAAAAGTGTCAACACCGTTTAAAGGGGTTCTCCGGTGCTTAGACATCTTATCCCCTATCCAAAGGATAGGGGATAAGATGCCTGATCGCAAGAGTCCCAGGATCTTGCACACGGCACCCCGTTTGTAATCAGTCCCCGGAGCGTGTTCGCTCCAGGTCTGATTACCGATGACCACAGTGCCGGTGGCGTGTGATGTCACGCCTCCGCCCCCGTGTGATGTCACGCTCCGCCCCTCAATGCAAGCCTACGGGAGGGGGCGTGACAGCTACCACGCCCCCTCCCGTAGGCTTGCATGTAGGGGCGGAGCGTGACGTCACACGGGGCGGAGGCGTGACGTCACACGCCGCCGGCCCTGTGGTCATTAGTAATCAGACCTGGAGCGAACACGCTCCGGGGACTGATTACAAACGGGGTGCCGCGTGCAAAACACCGGGGGTCCCAAGCGGCGGTACTCCCGCGATCAGGCATCTTATCCCCTATCCTTTGGATAGGGGATAAGATGTCTAAGCACTGGATAACCCCTTTAATGTCAAGTGATCTTTCTTTAAATTAAACACAGGAGAAGATAATCCTAGTGGGAGACTTCGGCATCAGACATTTTAAGTTGATTCCAAATAACACTTTGGTGTGATGCAGCATGATCCACACAATGTGACCAAGTGATTTTTTTGGTGTCAACACCCCTGCCCAGATTGCTGTGTAGCCTCAGACTTACATTATGCTAGTTCTGCTGGAATGACAGTAACTCGGTGTAGCCATTCTCTATTCTTATCAAAAAGGAACCAAAAATAAGGCATTCTCCTCTATTAAATCCGAATTTTCCAATAGTGTGTTTAAATAGTTTTGAACCGCGTCATGCCAAATCTTTTCAATGCATGTAAGTGTGTATGGGTAAACCTTTCCATCAGACCCACTCCATACCCAAATTACCCACTACTGATGCTGCATGGTTAATGCCATAACTGAAAAAAAACATCAAAATTGCAGATTTTTGGTCACAATGCATATCAGGAAAACAAGTAATCAAGAAATCCCATGTAAATCAAAAGGGCACCTATAAAATCTACAGAGCGCTATGCCAAAAAGAAAGCCCTCACACAGCGCTTTTAGATGGAAAAATCTAAAAGTTATAGGGGTCAGAATAGGGCAATTTTAAGCACATTATGACTTTTTTAAGATAGTAAAATAAATGAAAACCTTTATAAATTGGGTATTGTTGTAATCACAAAAAACTATAAAATAAAGATGTCATTTTAAATGTAAAATATGCTGTGTAAAAGCAAAAGCCCCAAATTAGCTAAGTTGCTGTTTTTTATTCCAATTTCACCCCACAATTTTTTTATTTTTGTTTCACTGTACATTTTGTGGTAAAATGAGTGATGTCATTACATAGTACAATTTTTTTTCATTAAATCAAGTCCTAATATGGCCTGGTATATAGGAAAATTGAAAGAATTGATTTATGGTTCTTAGAAAGAAAGGAGAAAAAAGCAAAAATGAAAGATGACTTGGTGTTAACAGGTTAAACCTTTAAACAAGAAAAACTTGAACAAACAAAATGTGCTTTTTTCCTGAGACTGCTGTCATGGTTTTAGGTTCCCTGGAGCTGCATGGAGTGCACTGAGGATGTCTCATAGGAAAACAGCCTTATATATATATATATATATATATATATATATATATATATATATATAACGTTTTTATAGTGATATTTAGCTGAGTGAGCTAGGACACATGGGTAATTAGTTGGTTTTAGGTGCACATTTGTTACGCTTACAAAATAGGCATCCTGCTACTATTGAGCGGCAGCACATTTAAATGTTTGATGGGAAAGTAGGAGAGGAATGCAGTCAATCACAGCTTAATATACAGTTCCTGGAATAAAATTTATAACAAGCAATATTTCAATGAAATAGTTTGTTCATTTCCTTACAGGTATTATTTTTCACACCAAAATACTAATAGAAATGAAACAGCTGATAAATGAACCAATGCGCACAAAGACATTTTATTTCACTTTACTTGGTACTTGAAGCAAATCTCATTTGTATGCGGCATATAGCCTGTTACAGACTGTTCCAGGAGGATAGACGTCACACATTTGGGACGCAGCTGACATATAGTGCTGCAATAAGAGAATACAAATAAGCAAACACATACAGACATACACAACTGGAGGGTCTTGTATATCTTTCTATAATAGAGATGTAACAAAATCATAATGGGATACATAATAAGCCTCTGTATTAACTAACATTTAGCAGGTATGCGTGGTAGAATAAAAAATGGAGATGTCTATTGCTATTTACACTATACTGTAAAGCTGAGAATACTCAAGATTGGTGGGGACAATAAAACCCCTATATATGACTTCATATACTGTGAAATGTCACCTTTGTCTAGTGAATTGTTGTAACTTAGAAGATGAATCCTGACTAAAGTCAGTCTGAATTCTAATAGGATCTTCAGTGACTGGTTTAGGCTATTGCAAAGCACACAGACTGTATAATGGTTACATAAATATTTTTTGATACTTGTGAAAAGCTTTTACAGTTCAGAAATGGTTTTCATTTAGGCTATTGTATTCTCCGTTAATGTGGACCTGTCAGCAGGAAAAAAAGGTGTGTAAATAAGCAGATGGCTAGATAGGGCTAGTCATTGTAACTCTGGGCATCCCTTTTTTATGTCCTTTGTCCTTTCCAGTGTGGAGATATTAGCCTTTTTATTGTCATGCAAATTAGGCTCAAGAGCCCTGGGGGGGGGGGGGGGGCGTTTCCCAGCATGAGTAGAGCCCAGGTAAGTCTAGCCCATGTCCTCTTTATCTAGTGGCTGTCAGTCACATGATGTAATCAGATGTAAGCAAGCTAATGTGTCATTCTAAAGACGACGTGGCATGAGCTATGGGAATAAAAAAGGTATGCCCAGAATCCTGATGACTAGCCCTATCTAGTCATGTGGTTATTTACACCCATGGTTACATAAGGTTGAAAAAAGACCAGAGTCCATCAAGCTCAACCTATATCCCTAATGAGTCCCTACTGAGTTGATCCAGAGGAAGGCAAAAAACCCTCATCTTAGAGGTAAAAATTTCTTCCCGACTCCAAATAAGGCGGTCAGAATAAATCTCTGGATCGATGTTCTGTCCCTATAAATCTAATATACATAACCAGCGATGTTATTACTCTCAAAAAATGCATCCAGACCCCTTTTGAACCCTTTTACAGAGTTCACCATGACCACCTCCTCTGGCAGCGAATTCCACAGTCTCACTGCTCTTACAGTAAAGAATCCCCATCTGTGCTGGTGTAGAAACCTTCTTTCCTCTAAACGTAGAGGATGCCCCCTTGTTATACATACAGTCCTGGGTATAAATAGATCATGGGAAAGATCTCTGTACGGTCCCTTGATATATTTATACATAGTTATTAGGTCTCCCCTAAGCCTTCTTTTTTCTAAAATAAATAACCCCAATTCTGATAATCTTTCTGGGTACTGTAGTCCTCCGATTCCCCGTATTACTATGGTTGCCCGTCTTTGAACCCTCTCCAGCTCCACTATAAATTTCTTGTACACTGGTGCCCAGTACTGTACACAGTATTCTATGTGTGGTCTGACTAGTGATTTGTACAGCGGTAGAATTATTTCCTTGTCGTGGGCATCTATGCCCTTATTGATGCACCCTATGATTTTATTTGCCTTGGCAGCACCTGCCCGACACTGGTCACTACAGCTAAGTTTACTATTAACTAAGACCCCTAAGTCCTTTTCCACATCAGTCGTCCCAAGTGTTCTCTCATTTAATATATAATCCCAGCCCGGATTTTTTCCTCCCCATGTGCATTACCTTACATTTATCAGTGTGGAACCTCATCTGCCACTTCCCAGCCCAAACCTCTAACCTATCCAGATCACTGTCTAAGCTATCCAGTGCACTGTCCTCTATGGTGTTTACAGCTTTACAGAGTTTAGTATGATCTGCAAAGATTGCTGTTTTACTATTCAACCCCTCTACAAGGTCATTAATGAATATATTAAATAGAACAGGACCCAAGGCTGACCCCTGTGGTACTCCACTAGTAACAGTCACCCAATCAAAATAAGTACCATTAATAACCACCCTCTGTTTCCTATCACTTATCCAGTTACTTACCCACTAACACATATTCTTCCCCAGCCCCATCCTTCTCATTTTATGCACCAATCTTTTATGTGGAACCGTATCAAATGTTTTGGAAAAATCTAGATATACGACATTCAGCGATTCACCCTGGTCCAGTCTGGAGCTCACCTCCTCATAAAAGCTGATCAGGTTAGTTTGACGGGACCGATCCCTCATAAAGTCATGCTGATATGGGGTCATACATTTATTTTTATCAAGATACTCCAAAATAGCATCCCTTAGGAAACCCTCAAACAATTTACATACAATGGAGGTTAAACTAACAGGCCTATAATTCCCGGGTCACCTTTTGACCGCTTTTTAAATACTGGCACCACATTCGCCATGCGCCAGTCCTGGGGAACAGTCCCTGTCACTATAGAGTCCCTGAATATTAAAAATAGTGGTCTGTCTATTACATTACTTAATTCATTTAGAACACGGGGGTGAATGTCATCTGAACCTTTTTCGTAGGCGGCACTGTACTTCTTCCTTGGTTAGACAGGTGACCTGTACTGGGAAGTGTACCTTATCTCGCTTTATTTCACCTAGCATTTCATTTTCCTCGGAGAATACAGTTGAGAAGAATTTGTTTAATATATTTGCTTTTTCCTGATCCCGTTTATAATTTCTTCTTTATCGTTTTTTAAAGGGACAACTCTTTCAATTTTAACCTTTTTGCTATTTACATAGTTAAAGAACATTTTGGGGTTAGTTTTACTCTCCTTAGCAATGAGTTTTTTTGGCTCTACTTTTGCGGCTTTTATCTGTTTTTTACATATTTTACATTTTCTCTATAGCTTTTTAATGATTCTTCACTGTCGTCCTGTTTTAGTAGTTTAAATGCTTTATTTTTGTCATTTATTGCCCCCTTAACATTTTTATTCATCCATTTTGGTTTTCTTTTATTCCTGATCCTTTTATTCCCATAAAGTATATACATATTACAGTATTAAAATTTAAGATATTTTTAAAAGTCTCCCATTTAGTGTCAGTATTCTTGTTTTTGAGGACATTATCCCATTTTATATTGTTAAGGGCTTCTCTGAGTTGATCAAACTTTGCCTTCCTAAAGTTCATTGTTTTTGTGGCCCCTCACAAGATTACCTTATTGGAGAACAAGTTATAATGTATTATATTATGATCGCTATTTCCTAGGTGTCCTTCTACCTGCACATTAGTTACTGTTACATTATGCGCATGGTCCCATTACCTGCTGCTGCCGGCAAGGCTGGGACTCGCATCACGGGATGTGCCTGCATGCGAGCACCAGTCCTTCACTCACCTGGTGCTTCTCCTGCCCCCGCCTCTGCTCCGGCACGTGTGTCCCCATCCCCTAGGGCACGCGCGTGCCGGGGCTTTAATATTTAAATGGCTAATGCGCTCATAAGTGTAATTCACCTGTGGATCATTGATAAATTTCTCCACCCTCCTCACTTCCCTGCCGGATCTTTGTTGCCTTGTGCCTGAGAGAAAGCATTCCTGAGTATTGTCTTGCCGTGTATCTGATCATTTGTACTGTGACTTGACCTTGCTCCTCTGCCTCCTGCCTACTGACCTCTTGCTATGTCCTGACTACGATACTGTGCCGCCTGCCTTGACCTTCTGCTATCCTGACTACGAGCTGCCTTACCCAACCTGTCTTCTGAAACTTGAGTGTTACAGTTACTCTGTCAGATCTGTTGGTTAATATTAACTTTAGCATGGCACCCCCTCTGGTCATGTCTTGCACCATTTGGGACAGATAATTGTCTTTAGCTATAGTCAGAAACATGTTTCCTTTATGAGATTCACAGGTCTCAGTTTCCCAGTTTATATCACGATAGTTAAAGTCCCCCATTATTATCACCTCATTATGATTTGCTGCCTCTTTTATTTGCCTCAGTAATTGATCTTCTGTCTCTTCCATTATGTTTGATGGCTTATAGCAAACCTCTACCAGAATTTTTTTATTTTATCTCCATATATTTCTACCAATAATGACCCCACATTATTGTTTCCCTCCCATATATCCTCCCACAGTGTGCTCTTCAGACTGGATTTTACATAAAGACAAACTCCTCCCCCTTTACGTTTTGTCCAATCCTTCCTGAATAGACTATAACCCTGTATGTTGACCGCCCAGTCAGAGCTATCGTCCAACCAAGTCTCTGTTATACCCACTATGTCATAAATCTCCTCAGACATTAACCACTCCAGTTCGTCAGTTTTATTGGACAGACTTCTGGCATTAGTCAACATGCATTTCATTGGTGTATGTTTTTTTTCTCCCAGGTACATTAATAAGTCCCCCCTCTCTATCTACACTATCTTCCCCCTCTATGTTGTAGGTTCCCTCCCCCCAGTCCCTAGTTTAAACACTCCTCCACCCTTCTAGCCATCTACTCCCCAAGTACAGCTGCACCCTACCCCTTGAGGTGCAGCCCGTCCCTACGGTAGAGCCAGTATCCAACAGCGAAGTCGGCCCAGTTCTCCATGAACCCAAACCCTTCCTTCCTACACTAGCTTCTGAGCCACTTGTTTAACTCCCTAATCTCCCGCTGCCTCTCTGGTGTGGCTTGTGGTACAGGTAATATTTCAGAAAATATTACCTTGGAAGTCTTTGCCTTAAAGGACAACTGTAGTGGTCAAAAATCCCTGCCCAAATGTTCCCCAAACAAAAGTTATACAATTCAGTCAATTAGTCCTATTTACCTATATGCAGCCGTTTCTGAGATATTAGAGTTGCCAGCATAGCCCAGTAGTCCTGCGTCCGTCCCCTATTCATTACATTGCAGCCGCCATCTTGGGGACGGAGATCTCTTCCTCCCAGCAGTGTTTGTGCTCCCCCTAGCCTCTGTCAGGTCCTCCCTGCTTATGCATATGCATGAGCGGGTGCTTTCTGAGGCAGCCATAGGCTCATCCTCAGAAACGCCCCTATCTATAAGATTGAAGCAGGGGGAGAATGAGGACGTCCACAGCTCCTCCCCCTCCCCTGCTCTGTCTACATAGGACCTCACTTATCACGGGGAGGTTTCAAGTTTTCACAGGGGAAACACAGAGCAAACCATAGAGCAGGGAGGGGGGAGGGGAGGACGTGTGTGTGAAGGAGACATATTACACTGCACGGGCTGGTGGTGTATACAGGGAATAAATATCATACTGGGGGGGGGACTACTGAATGACACATGCTGGGAGTTGTAGTCCCTGTTATGTGTGTGTATGCCAGTGTTTCCCAACCAGGGAATGCTGGGAGTAGTAGTTTTGCAACATCTGGAGGCACCCTGGTTGGGAAACACTGGTGTATGAACTACAACTCCCAGGAGATTAGAGATACAATAGAGGTGTTGGTGAACTACAACCCCCAGGAAACTACAGAGATACAATAGAGGTGTTGGTGACATACAACTCCCAGGAGACTACAGAGATACAATATAGGTGTTGGTGAACTACAACTCCCAGGAGACTACAGAGATACAATATAGGTGTTGGTGAACTACAACTCCCAGGTTACTACAGAGGTACAATAGAGGTGTTGGTGAACTACAACTCCCAGGAGACTACAGAGATACAATATAGGTGTTGGTGAACTACAACTCCCAGGTTACTACAGAGGTACAATAGAGGTGTTGGTGAACTACAACTCCCAGGAGACTACAGAGATACAATAGAGGTGTTGGTGAACTACAACTCCCAGGAGTCTCCTGATACAGTAGAGGTGTTGGTGAACTACAACTCCTTTATACACTCAAACAGCAGACAGCTGACACGGCATGCTTGGATGTATAGTCTTACAACAGCTGGAGTCACCTCTGCAACTCCAAGCATGCACATACAGCAGAAAGATGACAGGGCATGCTGGGATTTGTAGTCTTGCAACAGCTGGAGGCACCACTGGAATTCCCAGCATGCCCGAACAGCATATAAAATAACTGGGCATGCTTGGAGTTGTAGTTGTGAAAAAGATGGAGGGACCCCTATCAGGACAGTTTTATAGACAAACAATTATGTTTTTTTTACCATTTTTACTTTCACTATCCACTCTCCAGAGCCCACACTACAGTGAGCACGGAGGCAGCTGCTTCATCACTGGACAGGAGCCAGTGTGGGGAGGGGGAGATGAGCAGAAGGGGAGGGTGTATGCATAGGGAAGGGAGATGTGGGCGTTATAATATAATAATTTGCTCGGGGGGATAGAACAGGGGGAGGGCAGCAGCTTACAGGAAGTAAGCACAAGGCATGATGGGAGATGTAGTTTTATTTTCACTTCTCCTCCGTAATTCGTGTGCTGATAACGGGAGAAAGACTGGGCCAATTTTGATGGGGGAAACATCGTTGGAAAGGTCTTTCAAAGACCTATTAACCCCTTCAGGACGGAGCCCATTTTGGCCTTAAGGACCGGAGCGTTTTTTGCACATCTGACCACTGTCACTTTAAACATTAATAACTCTGGAATGCTTTTAGTTATCATTCTGATTCCGAGATTGTTTTTTCGTGACATATTCTACTTTAACATAGTGGTAAATTTTTGTCGATACTTGCATCATTTCTTGGTGAAAAATCCGTAAATTTGATGAAAAATTTGAAAATTTTGCATTTTTCTAACTTTGAAGCTCTCTGCTTGTAAGGAAAATGGATATTACGAATACATTTTTTTTTGGTTCACATATACAATATGTCTACTTTATGTTTGCATCATAAAATTGATGTGTTTTTACTTTTGGAAGGCACCAGAGGGCTTCAACGGTCAGCAGCAATTTTCCGATTTTTCACAAAATTTTCAAACTCAGTATTTTTCAGGGACCAGTTCAGGTTTGAAGTGGATTTGAAGGGTCTTCATATTAGAAATACCCCATAAATGACCCCATTATAAAAACTACACCCCCAAAAGTATTCAAAATGACATTCAGTCAGCGTTTTAACCCTTTAGGTGTTTCACAGGAATAGAAGCAAAGTGAAGGAGAAAATTCACAATCTTCATTTTTTACACTCACATGTTCTTGCAGACCCAATTTTTGAATTTTTACAAGGGGTAAAAGGACAAAATTTTTACTTGTATTTGTAGCCCAATTTCTCTCGAGTAAGCACATACCTCATATGTCTATGTAAAGTGTTCGGCGGGCGCAGTAGAGGGCTCAGAAGGGAAGGAGCGACAAGGGGATTTTGGAGAGTACGTTTTTCTGAAATGGTTTTTGGGGGGCATGTTACCTTTAGGAAGCCCTTATGGTGCCAGAACAGCAAAAAAAAACCACATGGCATACCATTTTGGAAACTAGACCCCTCGGGGAATGTAACATGGGATAAAGTGAACCTTAATACCCCACAGGTGTTTCACGACTTTTGCAAATGTAAAAAAAAAAAAAAAATTTTTTACCTAAAATGCTTGTTTTCCCAAAAATTTTTTATTTTTAAAAAGGGTAATAGCAGAAAATACCCCTAAAAATTTGAAGCCCAATTTCTCCCGATTCAGAAAACACCCCAGATGGGGGTGAAAAGTGCTCTGCTGGCGCACTACAGGTCTCGGAAGAGAAGGAGTCACATTTGGCTTTTTGAACGCAAATTTTTCTCTGGGGGCATGCCGCATTTAGGAAGCCCCTATGGTGCCAGGACAGCAAAAAACCCCCCACATGGCATACCATTTTGGAAACTAGACCCCTCGGGGAACGTAACAAGGGGTTAAGTGAACCTTTATACCCCACAGGTGTTTCACGACTTTTGCATATGTAAAAAAAAAAAAAATTTTTTTACCTAAAATGCTTGTTTTCCCAAAAATTTTACATTTTTAAAAAGGGTAAAAGCAGAAAATACCCCCCAAAATTTGTAACACAATTTCTCCCGAGTACGGCGATACCCCATATGTGGCCCTAAACTGCTGCGTTGAAATACGACAGGGCTCCAAAGTGAGAGCGCCATGCGCATTTGAGGCCTAAATTAGGGATTGCATAGGGGTGGACATAGGGGTATTCTACGCCAGTGATTCCCAAACAGGGTGCCTCCAGCTGTTGCAAAACTCCCAGCATGCCTGGACAGTCAACGGCTGTCCGACAATACTGGGAGTTGTTTTGCAACAGCTGGAGGCTCCGTTCTGGAAACAGTGGCGTACCAGACGTTTTTCATTTTTATTGGGGAGGGGAGGGGGGCTGTGTAGGGGTATGTGTATATGTAGTGTCTTTTACTTTTTATTTTATTTTTTGTGTTAGTGTAGTGTAGTGTTTTTAGGGTACAGTCACACGGGCGGGGGTTCACAGTAGTTTCTCGCTGGCAATTTGAGCTGCAGCAGAAAGTTTGCGGCAGCTCAAATTTGCAGCCAGATACTTACTGTAATCCTCCACCCATGTGAGTGTACCCTGTACGTTCACATTGGGGGGGACATCCAGCTGTTGCATAACTACAACTCCCAGCATGCCCGTTGGCTGTCGGTGACTGCTGAGAGTTGCAGTTTTGCAACAGCTGTAGGCACACTGGTTATGTATCACTGAGTTTGTGACCTAACTCAGTGTTTCACAACCAGTGTTCCTCCAGCTGTTGCAAAACTACAACTCCCTGCATGTACGGTGCATGGTGTACGGTGACTGCTGAGAGTTGTAGTTTGCAACAGCTGGAGGCACACCGGTCGTGAAACACTGAGTTAGGTAAAAAAAAAACTCTGAGTTTCACAACCAGTGTGCCTTCAGCTGTTGCAAAACTACAACTCTCAGCAGTCACCGACAGCCAACGGGCATGCTGGGAGTTGTAGTTATGCAACCAGCAGATGCACCACTACAACTCCCAGCATGCACTTTAGCTGTTTGTGCAAGCTGGGAGTTGTAGTTATACAACAGCTGAAGGTACACTTTTCCATAGAAAGAATGTGCCTCCAGCTGTTGCAAAACCATAAGTCCCAGCATGCCCATAAGGGAATGCTGGGAGTTGTGGTGGTCTGCCTCCTGCTGTTGCATAACTACAGCTCCCAGCATGCCCTTTTTGCATGCTGGGATCTGTTGCTAAGCAACAGCAGGAGGCTGTCACTCACCTCCAACGATCCTCGCCGCACAGGTCAGTCCCTCGTCGTCTCCGCCGCCGCAGCTGCTCCTGGGGCCCCGATCCCAACAGGGGCGCCGGGGATCGGGGTCCCCAGCACCCGGGGTGCACGTCCCGCACCCGCTCACGTCCTCCGGAAGAGGGGCGGAGCGGGTGCGGGAGTGACACCCGCAGCAGGCGCCCTGATTGGTCGGCCGGTAATCCGGCCGACGAATCAGGGCAATCGTGAGGTGGCACCAGTGCCACCTCACCCCTGCAGGCTCTGGCTGTTCGGGGCCGTCAGAGACGGCCCCGAACAGCCAGTAATTCCGGGTCACCGGGTCACTGGAGACCCGATTGACCCGGAATCGCCGCAGATCGCTGGACTGAATTGTCCAGCGATCTGCGGCGATCGCCGACATGGGGGGACATAATGACCCCCCTGGGCGATATGCCGGGATGCCTGCTGAACGATTTCAGCAGGCATCCGGCTCTGGTCCCCAACCGGCTAGCGGTGGGGGCCGGAATTCCCACGGGCGTATGGATACGCCCTCGGTCCTTAAGGACTCGGCATGCAGGGCGTATCCATACGCCCTATGTCCTGAAGAGGTTAAATGAGGTAAAAAAAAGTTTTTTTGCCCAGCACTGCAGATGTCCTTTAAGCTTGCAGCCTAAGTCCCAAAAATCATTTTTAAGGACACTCCACCTACCTCTTACTTTGTCATTGGTGCCAATGTGTACCATGACTGCTAGGTCCTCTCCAGCCCCACCCAGCAACCTGTCAACCCGATCCGCGATGAGCCAAACTCAAGCGCCAGGAAGACAACACACTGTTCGGCGATCCCGGTCTTTGTGACAGATCGCCCTGTCTGTCCCCCTAATAATTGAGTCTCCCACTACCAGTACCTGTCTGGCCTGCCATGCACTCCTCCCTCCCTCCTTACTGGAGCAGACACCCCTCTGGCGGTCAGAGGCAGAGTCCTGCAGTACTGCTAGCTCTGAAATGGTATCCCCCTCATCCTCCAACCGGGGAAACTTGTTGGGGTGTGCCAGTTCAGGACTAGCCTCCCTGACACTTTTCCCTCTACCCCATTTTCTGACTGTAACCCTGCTAACTGCCTGATTGTCCTGCACCTCCGTCCCACTATCCACCCCCACCTCTACCCCAGAGAGTACAGTGAGCAGGAGACTCCTCTCCAAGTTGTCAATGCATCTCAAAGTTGACAGTTGCTCCTCTAGATCCAGGATCTGGCTTCCAAATGAACAACTCGCACACATCTCGCACAACAATATGCACCCTCAAACTGCTGTTCAAGGATTGCATATATTGCACAAAATGTACACCGGACTGCGTTTCCCAACATAGAGGCCATCTAGTTATGGGGATTTCACTGATTAACAGCCAAAAAACAGACAGTAACTATCAGAATTAAATTCTAAATAGACCTTTTGAGTTAAAGTCTCTACAGCGTAAGTAAAGTAACACTCACAGCGATCTCAAACTCCTGCTTTCAAACTCTCTGTTATATAACTCTCTTTCAAGTGCCTTTCTTCCAAAGCACACTCAGACAGAGCAGTTTCAGAATTGAGGCCCAAACTAAGATTTATACTTCATTAACCAATCTACCCCTCCCCCTAGAGGCAGAGTAGAGAAGAAAAAAAGAGTGAAAAGGCTGTCAGTGATCCCTCTATGTGCAAATGTAAGTACTCACACAAGTCACTCCAACTTCACAGATTCACTCTGCACAGCAGATATCTTTCTGTTTTATAACTCTCTTTCAGGTGCCTCTCTTCCAAAACACACTCAGACAGAGCACGCTCAAATCATGGATCAAAGAAGGACACTTCAGAACAGTCCAATATTTGGCTCTTTGCCATTTGGGTGTTTTGAGCTGTGAGTTTTGAGTGATTATTCTGTTGGAGAACTCATGTACTGCGAGATTAAGCTTCCTGACACTGGGCAGCACATTTTGCTTCAGAATACTTTTCTAGTCTTGAGGTTTCATTCTATCCTATACAAATTGAAAGAGTGCCTTTCATCAAACCATATTTTCTAAACTACTGTAACTCAGATTATATTCCCTATTCCTAACACCCCTCCTGCCCTTAAAAAGCTCTTTATCATACCTTTCCCCTTGCTCACATTGTGTGATAAAGTGGGTGTTCCCCAGCGACATCATTGAAGCGTGCAAGAGCTGTGGCTCGTCATGACCCGCATGAACTTCCTGAGTTTTAAGAGCAAGTAAATAGCGTAGTGTCTTATAATTACAGAAGAAACAATATATCAAAATGTTAGTCTGGTGACAGGTACTCTTTAAGACACCCTGTGCCTGATTCAGCAAAGCAGCCACAACACATAGGGGGACATTTATCAAGAGATTTAAAGCTCTTTTTTTTGCTTACAAAAATCACACAAAAAGTCGCATTAGCACCCAAGCAAATTTTTGTGCAACTTTTGGCTGTAAGCAAAAAGCTACAAAAGAGCGTAGGAAAGTACATTTTATTTTTCACTTTGCAGTGGTCAGGGATTTATCAAGTGCAAAAGTCGCACAAAAAGTCACAAGCCCTCCAAAACAGCGTAAATGTAAGCCAGCGCAGAGCTGGCTTACCAAACGGCTTTGGAGAGCAAATTTTTATATTTCCCTTCTGGCAGCGGGAAATATGATATTATAATGGCACAAAGGAGCCCGGGCTGGCACCACCCTGCAGCCGCCCAGGCTCTGTCTGATTCTAACCCCGATACCCTAACATAATGACGGGGACACTGATTTATATCCCCCTTGTCTCCCACCCGTCCACGCTGCACATCTCCCATCTGTCTGCTACCTGTTACAAGACTACAACTCCCAGTATGCCCTTACAGTGAGGGCATGCTGGGAATTGTAGTCTTCTAGCAGGTAGAAGGCAGGAGATGTGCGGCGCAGGCGGGAGACAAGGTGGAATGTAAAGCGGTGTCCCTGTCATTATGTCAGGGTAGCGGGATTAGAATCAGACAGAGCCTGGGCGGCTGCAGGGTGATGTCAGCCCAGGCTCCTTTTAACATACCTCGGCGCTGCAGAGTTTCTATATCTCCTACTGTAATTTCATATTTCCCACTGGGTCCCGTGATTGTCCGGGACCGAGCAGCCAATGACAGGACCAACAGCAAATTTGATCTGACAGTAGAGACTAAAAACTCAGTGGCTTTGTTATATGTTAAAAAGAGCCCGGGCTGGCATCATTCTGCAGCCGCCCGGGCTCCGTCATATACTATAGCCCCAGCGCCGCTGTAAGGAGCCCGGGCTGGCCTCACTGCAGCCGCCCGGGACTCCATCATATATTATCATATATTAGATGTATAGGAGCCGTCCCTGCCATCCTTCAGCACTGCGGTACACGCTGAGAGATGGCAGGGACGGCTCCTGTACATTTAATATATGATAACATATGATGGAGTCCCCGGCGGCTGCAGATTTATGTCAGTCCAGGCTCCTTACCACGGCGCAGCAGACTTTACTGTAATTTCAAATTTCCTGCCAGGTTCGGTGTCACGGGACCCGGTGGGAAATATAAAATTACAGTGATTTTCCCCCCCGGCCAGGGAGTGGAGCGCATTACCGCTCGCTTTCCTGGCTTGACCAACTACAACTCCCAGCATGCCCTAACTGTAAGGGCATGCTGGGAGTTGTAGTTGTGCAGCCAGGGGGGGTGACAATCTGCCGCACCACTACAACTCCCAGCAGGCCCTTATTGTTAGGCCATGCTGGGAGTTGTAGTTTTGGGGTGGGTGACAAGCTTGTCACCTGCCCCACAACTAAATCACCCAGCATGTCCTAACTGTAAGGGTATGCTGGGAGTTGTAGTCATGCAGCAGGGGATAGGTGACAAGCTTGTCACTCTCACGCACCACATGACTACAACTCCCATAATGTCCTTACTGTAAGGGCATGCTGGGAGTTGTAGTCGTGCGGCACAGGAGATGCACGGGCGGGTGACAATAAATGTATTAACCTATTTTAGTCCATTACTAAACCGGGCTTAGCGTTAGCTCCAAAGACAGCTAGCTAACCCCCATTTATTACCCAAGTACCCACCACCACAAAGATGCTGGGAAAAGCAGAACCAACAGGCCCAGAGCGTCAAAAATGGCACTCCCGGGCCTAGGCGGTAACGGGCTGGCGTTATTTGGGCTGGGCAGGGCCAGTAACAATGATTTATTATTAGCCAAATACCAACCAAGCATCCTGACGAAGTGGGTTAGCCCCCGAAACGACGTCCGTCGAGGGTACACAGGGTCCCCAAATGGCCGCTGGTAATATGCTTGGAGCAGGTACTGCAGTATGGATAATATATTGTGAAGATGACTTCATATGTTTTTAGCATTACCGCGAATTGTGTTCATACGGAGGTGACCATATAATGGTATCACGCATATTGCTCTTTAAATTATAGATGGTATTGCAGTTTGGGACCCTGATGTCATTTTTTTGGGGTGTGTGTTTTTATGGGTTAGGGGTGTCTGTCCTTTTTTGAGTCCTTTTGGATATTTGTGCAATACGGTTGTCAATAAAGTTTTTTGATATTTGATGATATTGTGTTTATATATTTTTTTGATAGCAAGTGTAGGTTATTCAACCAAGCATCAACAGCCTGACGTAACCAGGGTGGCCTAGGACCATTGTTACTGGCCCTCTCCAGCCTAAATAACACCAGCCTGTTACCGCCTAGGCCCAGGAGAACCATTTTTGATGCTCCGGGCCTGTTGGTACCAGCTGTTCCAAACACCCCTGTGGCGGTGAGTACCGGGGTAATAATTGGGGGTTAGCGCAAGCTGTTTTTGTGGCTAATGCTAAGCCCGGCTTAGTAATGGACTCCGTCTATAAGACAGCTTCCGTTACTAAGCCTGTCAAGTAAATAGAAAAAATTAAAAACACACCACGTTTAAAAAAAAAAAATATTCCAAAAAAACACTCCCCCACAAGCCCTGGTTAACCATTTTATTAACGTTAAACCAAAAAAAGCGCTGGTCACTGTACTCCTCCGAATCTAAAGTAATCCACAGGATACATGGATCTGAAATGAGAAGTAAAAAAACAAAAAATTAGTACATTTAGTGGGAAAAAGGTGGGGAAAAAAATGTAATAAACACATATATATATATATATATATATATATATATATATATCACATTTTTTTCAAAGCTGCAAATAGTTTTTTGCTTATGTGTGCTAAAAAAAATGGTATTCAAAAGTGATTTATTGTTTTTTGTTTAAGTGAGCCAAATGTATCAACCCCCTGTGATAGTATAATAAATGTTACACATAAGCAAAACCAAGGAAAGAAAAATGCCTACTGAACTTGCTTACCAAAGCAACAATAATAAATAGAGTAGGTGTTTTTTTTTCTTTGTATGCTTAATTGTTGTATCTGTGAATGAAGATGCAGCTGATGTGACTTGCCAAAAAGCAAACATTTTTTATTCAAGGGTGCGTTCACACGCTTTTAGTTTTTGCGGGTTTCCGCTGCGTATTTGAAAGGGGGCGGGCTCTTCTCAGCTGTCCGAAGCAGATTTTCCACGGTGGAATTTACGCTGTGGAAAATCCTCCGCAGTCCCTATTGACTTCAACGGGGCTTGCGGTGAATTTTCCGCAGCGTAAATTCCTCCGTGGAAAATCTGCTACGGACAGCCGAGAAGGGCCTGCCCCCTTTCAAATATGCAGCGGAAAACCCACAAAAGCAAAAAGTGGTTGAACGCACCCTCAAGGACATTCTCCTAGAAGATTTATGACTTGTCCTTTTGGTGTTTGACAATGTGGTTAATGTTCAGAATTATACTGTATATACCCTAGTCATTGGCCCAGATTTATCAAAGAATGTCTATGGTTGAGCTATTTTCCCCCGTTTATTTGGGTGGTGGGTTTGACTAGCGTGCATCTTATTTATCAAGAAGGTGCAGCAGGATGATAAATTTTGCGCAGCTCTGCTGTGGTGGGAAAAGCTGTACCACATACACTTTTTCTAGATGCTTGTGAGGGAGGGAAGTAGACACTGTCTCGGGTCCTGAATTTGGCAGGTTAGGTGTTTTTACTTACTTTCACAGAGCTGCATTTTAGATGCTAAAATCAAATTTGATTGCAGTGTCAAAGGGGTTAAAGCCGGGCATCACCGTGATCGGTGATGTCTGGCAATAGAGATGGGTCCTGGTGGCAGATAGCCGCCAGGACCACCCAGCTATGACCTGCGCTCAGCTCGTGAGCATGTGTCATAGAAGGGGAGTGGGACGCTGTCGTCATCAAGAGGTTAAAGGTGGAATTGTGGTAGGTAGAAGTGATTCTCACGCCTACTAGTAGGTGATGTAGCTTTGCATCTAAAAAAGTACCTTTGCACACAAAATAGCGACTTTGACAAAAGTCGCAAATTATAACTACGTGACACTGCATGGTCAAAAAGAAAGAGTTCTACGGGTAGGCAAAAAAAGTGAAACTGTCTATATCAAAAGACGCATAAAAGTCACTAAATATGCTGCTTGCGCCTGAACTGCGCCTAAACATAGACAAAAAAAATGCTCTAAAAGCAAGATTTATACTGCATCTTCACAATACCGTAAAGACATTATATGAATTTGTCTATATAGAGCTATCTCATATGCCAGTGATACTTTTTAATATTTTTAAATTTTAATCTTGTACATTTATCAAATGTGTTTTTCCTCACAAGGGCCCTGTGAGGAGTAATGCACTATACATTTTAAATAAATAACTATTGAATTATTATTGGAGTACGACCCAGTTATCTATTGTCTATTTAATCAATCACACTACCTTGGAAGGTCCGGGCAATATTTTTCTATATATATCTCCCCATTGACTATAAAAAGGATCTGTGTGCCCTTCTGATCTGTGCAATATACATGAGAAATTATCCACACACTTTCACCTCTCATAATTGAGAAGTGCTTCAAATTGAGAAGTGGGATAGCAGCATTTTACTTTTAAACTCAGGTAGCAAAAACGCTAGAAGCACCCTTGTTCCCGGTGTGTCTGAAAATCTTTACATACCAGTTTAGCACAACGGGCTTCTGTCTGATTCTGCTTCCTGCTGCTCAAATGAAATGATATCTGAGTGAAAGACGACATGCTTGCTGTGTATTTCTTACTATATATGAAGAATGCTTCATTAATTCTCCACCACATAGCTGTTGGCTCTTATATTCTTTATTCTATCTCTGTTTTATACTTTTTTTCCAATAAATTTTACACAAAAGTCAGCAGTTTATGGAGGTCAAACCTATGGAATGAAAGAGGAGCTGATATAATTCACAGATATGTATGTTTTATGGTTTATAAGAACTGTAAGATTTAATAGTACAGTAACCCCCGACATGCGATGGCCCCGACATATGATCAAATCGACATACGATGGCCTCTGAGAGGCCATCACATGTCGATGTCAGCATTGACATACGATGCTTTTATATGTCGGGGCCATCGCATTAACTGCTATCCGACAGCGCAAAATGCTTAAGCTGCTGTCAGATAGCAGTTTAATCATCCCGGACAGGTTCACTTACCCATCCCCGCTGCTCCGGGTCCACTTCGTGATCCTCCGGCCTCTTGTGCATCTTCTCCGGGGTCCGGGCCTCGCTTTCCGGCGTCGTTATTACGTCCCGGCGCAGCAATGTAATAACGTCACCAGAAAGCGAGGCCCGGACACCGGAGAAGATGCGGAAGAAGCCTGAGGATCCCGAAAAAGATGCTAGAGACAGCATCGGGAGCGGTGAGGACGCGGTCCGGAGCGGCGGCGACAGGTGAGTATTAAATGCACTTTTTACATTGTACAAATCCCTCAACATACAATGGATTTGACAAATGATGGGTCGTTTGGAACGAATTACCATCGTATGTTGAGGGATGGTGGTAGTCACTTTGCAGAATTCTCCTTCAGTAAGGGCTCCTTTTTTTGATTATTGTCAAAAAAAGATTGTGTATTAGCCGCATATTGCCCTGTGTAAAAGGTGATGTATGGAAGCAAATGGCTACATGAACAATCCAGCGATCATTTGTGTGGCCCTACCCGGACAGTGGGAACATATAATAGACCCCTTCAGTTAGTAACAATCTTTAAGTTCGGTGTTTATTTACGGTGCAAGTTGGACTATCTAGAAGTGGCATAATTCATTAAAGAACAATTCAGTATTCTTATTGCAGTCTGAATAGATGAAATAAAGAGATAAAAGAAATACTTTTTTCACTGTATTATTTAGCCCAAATATGTAATCATTACAGAGCTCCAAGTTCTTGGCCCCCAGTAAAAGGCTTGTCACAGAACCAGCCGCCCCAACTATCAAACATCATTTAAAGGGGTACTCTGCCCCTAGACATCTTATCCCCTATCCAAAGGATAGGGGATAAGATGTCAGATCGCCGTGGTGCCGCTGCTGGGGACCCCCTGGATCCCCGCTGCGGCACTGCGCTATCATTACAGCACAGAGCGAGTTTGCTCTGTGCGTAATGACGGGCGATACAGGAGACGGAGGCGAGTGACGTCATGGCTCCGCCCCTCGTGACATCACGGCCCGTCCCCTTAATGTATTCTATCTCCTTATATGTTGTCCTGAACCAGCCCTATTTTCTTGCTTACCTTAATCTTTATCCATTTTTTTATATACCACCTCCTGTGTTGTCTCCCTAAAGTGGAAGAGGCTGCTAGAAAATATAATCAGTATAGTCAAATAGAAAGTCACTGCCAACAGAATGGGCATTCTTTTGCAGCCTGTCTAACAAGGACATTTATTACGACCTTGAAAGGAATAACAGGAGGTTAGAAGTGTGGTGGGAAGGAAATATAAAACATACAAGCTAAAACAAGAAGGTCCCAAAACTATTAAAGAAAATCTGTCATCAGTATCACCCACACTAACCTATTGGTACAGACTTGTAGTGTCCGGTGACACTGATTAAAATAATACTTACCATTCCTCACTCCATGTGCCATTCTTCAGTAATCTTCATTCTTTTGTATATGCAAATATGGAGCTTGTTGCACAGGGGGAGTTCCCAAGCTCCCCAGACACAGTTATGTGCAGTTGAGATCTCTGTAGTAATGCCTCCTCCCCTGTGCTGAACCTCTACAGAGTGGAGCTTCATTCTGTAGCAGTGGAGTCTCAGCACAGGGGAGGAGGAGTTACAATGAAGATGCCGGCTGGACATCACTGTGCATGGGGAGCTTGGGAACGCCCCATGTACAACAAGCTCCACATTTGCATATACAAAAGAACAGGGATTACTAAAGAACAGAGGCACAGATCAAGGAATAGTAAGTATCATTTTTATCAGTGTCACCCATACTACAAGCCTATACAACAGGTTAGTGCAGCTGACACTGATGACAAACTCCTGTATAAGGCTAGAGTGCAGAATATTTTCCCTTCTTGTTGGGTCTCTTAACTTCCTACCAGAAATAGGCTCTGCGCACTCTTAATGCTTCGATTAGACATTGCTGTTTCTCATGCAGCTGCTGACATTTGCAGGCAGGGATAGCATACATGTGTCAATGGATGTCTTTTATAGTTTATTCTTATAAATTTCATGTATCTGAAAAAAGTTTACAGTGCCAAGTGTAGAACAAATCGCTGTTTGACACAGTTTGTATCTCATTCATAGCCTCTGTACGTTGCTCTGATTGTACATAGATATAGTCAGCAACTGCTGCATTTTGGTCATTTTCAGCAGTCATTGACAACTGATAAGATGTCACAGTAGAAAGCTGCTTCTATTATGCGTGGTAAATGCAAACACTGGCATTGCGCACACCGTGAAACAAGCATCCTGGACAGCCTAGATTTTCAGATTTATTTTCCTACTTAGTCACCAAGACTTTGGTCCTTTCAGGTTTAATCTCCTTGGTTCAAGTCACTGCATTTATAGATGCAACATTTCGGATATTTATTCAGGACTGGCATTGTGGAAGCAGTTAAAAACTATCACCGATAAATGGGTGACATTGAACTAAAGGAAAGTCAGGTTAGCTGATAAAAGATTTATCAACGGGCAGATAATCGTGTTAATAATTCACAAGTTTCAAGCCTTGTTTTTGTTTCTCAACAGTTCTTTCGAGATGCTGCCTGGTCATTAAAACATCATTAAAGTAACTTAAATTCCTTGTACAAGACTCAAGATTCTGAGCAGTAATATTAACACTGAAATGTGAGATTAAACAGACAACAAAGGAAGATGAGATCTCCATTTTACAGTCTCTTTTATATATAATTTTAGATTGTATTTTTATTTTAGCTGTACAGTATTAGCAAGACCTTATGACTCTTATTTGGCAAAATCTTTGCTGTTATAATAACTAATATATAGCTTTACAAAGAGAGAAAATCTTTATAGAAGCAAAGGAAGGACCAGCTTTATTTGGATACAAACATAAATTGTTTTTAGACACAAGTAGTATAAGGAAAGAAAGAAGCGGAACACTCACACGATCGCTGGTCTTCAATTCAAGTTGTATTGACGGAGGTCCCGTAACCGGTGACTTCTGCAGGGAGGCGTAGACGGATTAGGGGGGAGCTCGGATGGCGCCACGGTCCGTATCGTGCCAATGGGCGCTTCGTCAGGCCGTACGGCCTGACGAAGCGCCCGTTGGCGCCATACGGACTGTGGCCGCCGTCCGAGCTCCCCCTAATCCATCTTTGCCTCCCTGCAGAAGTCACCGGTAACAGGACCTCAGTCAATACAACTTGAATTGAAGACCAGCGATCGTGTGAGTGCTCCGCTTCTTTCTTTCCTTATGCTACTTGTATCTATTTTTGATTCTTGAGACGTGATGCACTATGAGTAATTTATGCTGGGTTATTAACTCCTCTCTCTCCACCTGGACATATACGTGTGTTACTTAGTTGCAGGTGCCAATTGTTTTCACTACAGCCTTTTGTACTCTTTTTGTCTGGTCACATCTTGATAAATTGTTTTTATTTTCTATACCTTTGGCCATGTAAGGTGTCTACCAAAGGGTCTTACTTCCAGACTGTAGAGTATTCAAATGGGATATTTTACCAACAACACCTATCCCATATCCACAAGGCATACTGTAAGATTTCCAGCAGTCATGAGAATGGAGGTTCAGCGTCTTCTCTCTGAATGGAATAGTGGTCAGGTGCAAGGCCTGAACAAGAGCTAGGCAGGGTAGGCAGCTGCTTGTACTGCAATGAAGGGAGGGGTAATAATATAAGAGCACAAGCTCAGTGGAAAAAAAAATTATATTAACTGTGTTGCCACTGAAGCTTATGAAGGTGATGGAGGCTCCATTTTTGTTATCTGCTTAGGGCATAACATATACTTTTTTTCCCAGCACATGTGCATATAGCAGCTTCATTCACTTGGCTATGTCTGGTGGTCCTATAGACAATGCATAGAGGAGCAGTGCAAACATATGACTCCTTGGGGGAGATTTATAAAAACCTGTCCAGAGGAAAAGTTGACGACAGCAACCAATCAGATTTCTTCTTTCTTTGTTGAAAAGGCCTCTTAACCCCTTAAGGACCGGAGGTTTTTCCGTTTTTGCATTTTCGTTTTTTTCTCCTTGCCTTTAAAAAATCATAACTCTTTCAAATTTACACCTAAAAATCCATATGATGGCTTATTTTTTGCGCCACCAATTCTACTTTGTAATGACGTCAGTCATTTTGCCCAAAAATCTATGGTGAAGCGGGAAAAAAAATCATTGTGCGACAAAATTGAAAAAAAAAACGCTGTTTTGTAACTTTTGGGGGCTTCCGTTTCTACGTAGTACATTTTTCGGTAAAAATGACACCTGATATGTATTCTGTAGGTCCAAACGATTAAAATGATACCCTACTTATATAGGTTTGATTTTGTCGGACTTCTGGAAAAAATCATAACTACATGCAGGAAAATTAATACGTTTAAAATTGTCATCTTCTGACCCCTATAACTTTTTTATTTTTCCGTGTATGGGGCGGTATGAGCGCTCATTTTTTGCGCCGTGATCTGAAGTTTTTAACGGTACCATTTTTGCATTGATAGGACTTATTGATCACATTTTTAAATGATATAAAAAGTGACCAAAAATGCACTATTTTGGACTTTGGAATTTTTTTGCGCGCACGCCATTGACCGAGCGGTTTAATTAATGATATATTTTTAGAATTCGGACATTTCCGCACGCGGTGATACCACATATGTTTATTTTTATTTTTATTTACACTGTGTTTTTTTTTTATTGGAAAAGGGGGGTGATTCAAACTTTTAATAGGGGAGGAGTGAAATGATCTTTATTCACTTTTTTTTCCACTTTTTTTTTGCAGTTTTATAGGTCCCATAGGGACCTATAACACTGCACACACTGATCTTCTATGTTGATCACTGGTTTCTCATAAGAAACCAGTGATCAACGATTCTGCCGGATGACTGCTCATGCCTGAATCTCAGGCACTGAGCAGTCATTCGGCGATCGGACAGCAAGGAGGCAGGAAGGGGCCCTCCCGCTGTCCTGTCAGCTGTTCGTGATGCCGCGATTAGCCGCGGCTATCCCGAACAGCCCGACTGAGCTAGCCGGGAACTTTCACTTTCACTTTTAGCCGCGCGGCTCAGCTTTGAGCGCGCGGCTAAAGGGTTAATAGCGCGCGGCGCCGCGATCGGCGCTGCGCGCTATTAGAGGCGGGTCCCGGCTTCACTATGACGCCGGGCCCGCTGTGATATGACGCGGGGTTACTGTGTAACCCCGCGTTATATCAGAAGAGCAAGACCAAGGAAGTACCGGTACGTCCTTGGTCCTTAAGGGGTTAAAAATGAAAGAAGTGATCTAATTGGTTGCTATGGGCAACTCAGCAGCTTTTCCTTTGGGAAGGTTTTGATAAATTTCCCCCCTTGTTCTTGTAGTTGGTGAGGGTCCCAGTGGTTGGACCCCAAGATATCATATATTTATCCTCTATTCTATGATTTGATGTTTGAGTCAATGATGTTGTTGGGCCTTAATGTTTTTCTTATAAAATATAATATTACAGGTCTTAAGTGGGATGCTGATTCGGGAAATTAGTCTTATGGCCATATTTGTAGTCAGCAAGAAACTTTCCCCAAGAATGGCAACTGGGATCTACCTCAAAGAAGTTTTTTTTTCCTTTCCCTGGATCAACACAGCAAAGGTTAAATTTGAACCTGATGGACTTTTGTGGATTTTTTTAACCTTATCCACTATGTAACTATCCTAACGTTGATAGGACCGTGATTCTGTCTATTAGCTCTGGAGGAGTGTTTTTGGGCACAGTGTAACTGAGAGACCACCTAGTCTAATGTTGTTGTGACTTGTAATGTAACTTTAAAAATATTTACACCTAAAGCCCTATAGTGACCAATGAATAGAAAACCCCAAGCTGTTAAACATTCTGTGTAGCGGTTTTTAAATTACATTTGTTTCTTCAATTGCTTTCAACTAAAAACAGCTATAATGGCTGCCATATCAGCTTTAATAGGTGTTGTTATCTAGCTTTCACTCTCCCAAATAGTAATTATGCATTAATATAAGAAGCAGGCTATAACACTGCAGAACAAGGCAGATTTGCCATTCAGGAACCTGCGAAATATTGGAAAGCTGCAAAGACAAAAATGTCTTGTCACTTTTAAAAAATAGCAAGAAAACTAGAAGACATAATTAAGAAACCTCTGAATAGAAGCGTAATCCAGATGACAGAGGAGGACGACTCAAGAAGTTATGTTAATTAATTGGGTTTTTTCTTCTTTTAAGTGGAAATGCTCATTAAAGAGTTCTCCGCTTTTATGTAAATAAAGCATCATTATTATAAAAGGGAAAGTTATGTAACAATCCACTAGATTTATCTTGTTTTTTTACCAGTTTTTTGTTGGTTGGTACTGGCTGAAAATATTCATGTTTACATCTGATACTTAAAGCGTACCTGTCAGATCCCACAAAAAAAAAAAATGTATTATGTCACTCAGTGCCTAACATGTACATCTAATTTATATGCCTCTATCACCTCTAACATAAAAATACCTCTTTTTATTAGCTCACAGTGTTAGAAATCCTCTCTCCGGGGAAGGGGATGTGTCCATCTCTTGTGATGGTCGGAGGTGTGTCTACTCATGCAGCCTTGTCTATGAGTCATCTCTTGCCCATGACTCATGGACAAGCCTGATGCTGCCACAGGACTGGTTAGTGTCCCAGTAGGTATGGGGACCCCTAGTGGTGGGATTTTCAGCAGGTGTTTTCTTTATTAAACATTTTAAAAAATGCAAACAACCATATTACAAAAGGTCTTTAATTTTTATTAGTAACAACATATAAAAAGTTTTTGGATCTGATAGTGCCTATTTAAATATACCTTATACACATTACCAATTTGAGACAGTCACAATTGGGTCCACTCTAGACAATGTTTTTATCTGCTGAATTCATTTACAAATAGGATTTGACCAGAAAAAGCTCTGCACAGGTGTTCTAGATGTAAACAAAGATGTTTTTTATTCACTGATAGAAAACAAACATATACTGTCATTTCTGAGGAATTTTAAAAGATTATATTACAAAGTCTGTTTGCATTCTCTTCATGTATCTGTCTTCCTGCACTCTCTAAATTCACTCACCCTACCATCACACTTCTCACCCTTCCCTCTCCATAAACTTCTATGGGCAGCATATAATGTGACCTGCTAGTGAGTCTTGTAAACACAGGACAGAATGATGCTATTATTTCAGAGTGAATTAAACTTTATTAGGGGAGGTAGGAACCAGCTTAATAAGAGGAAATGCATTTTTCTCTGATAAGATACATTTCAGAGTTTCTTATTTTCACTGAAACTATTGATCTATGCCAAGTTTGTTAAAATGACAGTGACCATTTACGTTTACACGGGAGCGCATCCGCAGTGTATTTGATGTAGCGGCACACACATAGTTACAGCAGAGCAAACTCTCCGCTGCTGCTGCCATAGCTCTGTGTGTCTGCTCATGATTGTGGATTTACGGACTCACGAGTGGACACACAGAGCTACAGCAGCAACAGGGAGCTCGCTCTGCCGTAACTCTGTGCCAGCAGCGCATCCGTGGCGTCCAATATGATGCGTATGCACTTCCGTGTTAACGCAACCTTAACCTTCATTTACATGAATGCCTTAATCCTTTTTTTTTGTTCTAATAGTTTTTTAGAGCCAGATGCATAAATAAAGTAGAAAGGAAATGCTGATGTTTCTCCTTTCTATTGTATCCACTCACATAAAATCGATGTGTCATTCCAGCCCTAAAGTAAATCTTCACTTTTTTCTCATTATTTCGTTTTAGGTTTAAAATTGTGCTGTGCTGATACAGTTTTTAATATTTTTGCATGTCATAGCTTCATTTTAATACCAAATCCCATATCTAGACATGTATTTTAAACATTGGCCACAACCAGACATAGCTTAGTACATACTGCCTACTGCTATATGTTGAACTCCATCATGACACAGTTGTCCAGATATATCAATCAGCCTGAAACCCTAATTGTCTGGTTTTTCCCACAGCAACCAATCACAGCTCAGATTTCATATCTTAAAGGGGTACTCCGGTGCTTAGACATCTTATCCCCTATCCAAAGGACCCCTGGGATTTTGCACGTTTCACCCCGTTTGTAATCAGTCCCCGAAGCGTGTTCCGGGTCTGATTATCGGCGACCACACGGCTGGCGGCATGTGACGTCACGCCTCTGCCCTGTGTGACGTCACGCTCTGCCCCTCACGCTCCGGGGACTGATTACAAACGGGGTGCCGCGTGCAAGATCCCGGGGGTCCCTAGTGGCGGGACTCCCGCGATCAGGCATCTTATCCCCTATCCTTTGAATAGGGGATAAGATGTCTAAGCACCGGAGTACCCCTTCAATGAGCTCATGTAAAGTGAAAGTTGAACTGTGATTGGTTGCTATGGAAAAAAAACAGACAATTAGGGTTTAAGGCTGATTGATAAATATGGACCAGTATGTAGTAAGGTCTCCATAGTAAGGCTGCAGTTAGTCGCAGTGTTATCTTTTAGCTAAATGCTTGCTAGTGTCTCAGCAGTCAGACCCCCCGCGATAAAACGCTTATCCTCTATCCTGCGGATAGGGGAATAAGTTGTTAAGGAATTCTCCTATAATGCTGCCCATGGTTTGGGCTGTAAGAAACAGCTGTCTTGTTCTCATGTAGATTGTTATGTACCTAATATTGGAGCAGTCATTTTATTACACAAACTAAGAATCAGTAATAAATAAAATATCACTAAAAATTTTTTTTTGTACATTCAGGATACGTACACACATACAAGATCTGCTGCATATTTTATGCTGTTGATTTTGCTACCCATTGAAGTTAATAGGTAGCAAATTCAGCTGCACAAAATATGCAGCAGATCCTGTGTTTGTGAACATACCCTTATTGTGTATTTTGACCTTCTGTATTGTATTTTACCATAACTACTAGGAAGAAAACAATAAATAATACAATGCCATAAATATAATGAGTAGAATATAAATAATAATACATATTTTATGGAGTAGGAGGTGCATTACTTAACTAAAAGTTTATAATTTCTCTTCCCTTGTTTCCGGTCCAGGTGGACCCTCTGAAGGAAAACTAGTCCCAGGAGACCAGATCATTATGATAAATGAGGAGCCAGTCAGCAGTGCCCCAAGGGAGCGAGTGATCGACCTTGTCAGGTAAGTGATATGATTCCGCTTTTCGTTTGTCGCACCCAGCAATAGCCTTAAGTCTGTTGCCACCAGTAATAAAACATTAATACACAGCAGGACTTATGTTTTCTTGCATATGCTTTCAGAATAATGAACAGCTGTGAATGTAAATTGGAATCTCTTAGAGATGAGCCTTTCAGTCATTTATAAAATGGGACAATTTCTGGAAATCTTCAAGTTTTAAGTTATTAAGCTAAAAAAATAAGTTCCTGGCACTACATGGATTACATCGATTTTCCATAATGGTATGAAAAGATTTTCCGCAGGACGTAGAATATTTGTAATAATTGTGATCTATCGGTTATTACCAGCGAGGAGATGTAGGCCAATAGTCTGTGATTATTCTCACACACAAGAGGGTTAGGAAGTCAATTTCCAATCCAGAAACGTGAAGAATAAAAAATAAATAAAAAAAACTCCAGCCATATACAGAGGGAAGTCTATGTAGTCTATGTATGAGGCACATAGGTGCCGCACCATCTAAGATGATGGTGGAGCATGGGGTATCAGTGTGCAAATATATTACTAAGCAGTCACCCCCATCCCCCCCCCCACCAGTCATGTATTAGTAGCAGATTACAATAATAACAACATATATACATATATATATATATATATATATATATATATATATATATATATATATAAAATATATATATCACTGCTCAAAAAAAACAAAACTTAAAGGGGTACTTTTATTTTTTAAATCAACTGGTGCCAGAAAGTTAAACAGATTTGTAAATTACTTCTATTCAAAAATCTTAATCCTTCCTGTACTTCTTAGCTGCTGAATACTACAATGGAAATTCTTTTCCGTTTGAAACACAGAGCTGTCTGCTGACATCATGAGCACAGTGCTCTCTGCTGACATCTCTGTCCATTTTAGGAACTGTCCAGGGTAAAAGGAAATCCCCATAGCTAACATGCTGTTCTGGACAGTTCCTAAAATGGACAGAGATGTCAGCAGAGAGCACTGTGCTCATGATGTCAGCAGACAGCTCTGTGTTTCAAAAAGAAAAGAATTTCTGATGTAGTATTCAGCAGCTAATAAGTACAGGAAGGATTAAGATTTTTTTAATAGAAGTAATTTACAAATCTGTTTAACTTTCTGGCACCAGTTGATTTATTTAAAAAAAAAAAAAGTTTTTCACCGGAGTACCCCTTTAAACAACACAATGTAACTCCAAGTCAATCACACTTCTGTGAAATCACACTGTCCACTCAGGAAGCAACACTGATTGACAATCAATTTCACATGCTGTTGTGAAATTAGCAAGACACCCCCAATAAAGGAGTGGCTCTGCAGGTGGTGACCACAGACCACTTCTCAGTTCCTATGCTTCCTGGCTAATGTTTTGGTGACTTTTGAATGCTGGCAGTACTTTCACTCTAGTGGTAGCATGAGACAGAGTCTACAACCAACACAAGTGGCTCAGGTAGTGCAGCTCATCCAGGATGGCACATCAATGCGAGCTGTGGCAAGAACGTTTGCTGTGTCTGTCAATGTTGTGTCCAGAGCATGGAGGCGCTACCAGATGACAGGCCAGTACATCAGGAGATGTGGAGTAGGCCATAGGAGGGCAGCAACCCAGCAGCAGGACCGCTACTTCCGCCGTTGTGCAAGGAGGAGCAGGAGGAGCACTGCAAGAGCCCTGCAAAATGAACTCCAGCAGGCCACAAATCTGCATATGTCCCCTCAAACAGTCAGAAACAGACTCCATCGGGGTGTATGAGGGCCCCATATCCACAGGTGGGGGTTGGGCTTACAGCCCAACACAGTGCAGGACATTTGGCATTTGCCAGAGAACATCCAGATTGGCAAATTTGCCACTGGCGCCCTGTGCTCTTCACAGATGAAAGCAGGTTAACACTGAGCACATGTGACAGACATGACAGAGTCTGTAGACGCCATGGAGAACATTCTGCCACCTACAACATCCTCCAACATGACTGGTTTGGTGGTAGATCAGTAATCGTGTGGGGTGGCATTTCTTTGGGGGGGCCGCACAGCTCTCCATGTGCTTGCCAGAGGTAGCCTGAATGCCATTAGGTACTGAGATGAGATCCTCAGACCCCTTGTGAGACCATATGCTGGTGCGGTTGGCCCTGGATTCCTCCTAATGCAAGACAATGCTAGACCTCATGTGGCTGGAGTGTGTCAGCAGTTCCTGCAAGAGGAAGGCATTGATGCTATGGACTGGTCCGCCCGTTCCCCAGACCTGAATCCGATTGAGCACATCTGGGCCATCATGTCTTGCTAATGCCACGTTGCACCACAGACTGGCCTGGAGTTGGCGGATGCTTTAGTCCAGGTCTGGGAGGACATCCCTCAGGAGACCATCCGCCACCTCATCAGGAGCATGCCCAGGCATTGTAGGGAGGTCATACTGGCACGTGGAGGCCACACATACTACTGAGCCTCATTTTGACTTGTTTTAAGGACATTACATCAAAGTTGGATCAGCCTGTAGTGTGGTTTTCCACTTTGATTTTGAGTGTGACTCCATATCCAGACCTCTATGGGTTGATGAATTTGATTTCCATTGATAATCTAGGATGTGTTATTGTTATCTTAGTGTTCCCTTTATTTATTTTTTTAGCAGTGTATATATATATATATATATATATATATATATATATATATTTATATATGTATATATATAAATATGTATATATATATATATATATATATATATATATATATATATACACTGATAAGAAAAGAAAAAAAAGGGAACACTAAGGTATTATGTTAGTATTGTTATTAATATTGCTAATAATATCATGTTACCATCTCCATATAATATTTTGGATTTTCTGCATGCAGCTGGGAATAAGTTTGACCTATTTTAAGTCATATGGATCCCATTTCCTTTAATGGATACAAATGTCACTTCGGGACAGGCTATGTGCTTTCTCCTTGCCATGAATCAGTCAGTTGCCATCAAAAGTTACCTTTCCTAAAAAGTGTATGTTACAACCTGAAAAATAAGGAATTTAGAGTATAATAATGCATAAAGCAATGCTTCAATTCACATGCACAGCTTTTAGTGATTTTATAAACTAAAAATGTGGGTGCATGATAGTTAGCGCCAATGAAACATTATATATTTCTTTCTAGTCAGGACAATTGTTTGGCTGGAAGATGTTTGACTAAAAGATATATATAATGTAAAATCGGCCCTGGGTGCCAGGTCTAGGCACCCGAAGATGTAATTCATTTTATTCCCCTCCAATTGTTTATTTGGCAGGGAATATGGACATAAAAAGTAGGTGGAGTAGCTGTGAGTAATCCGGCTTAATTATCTCTACTATCTGATTCTGCCTCTATGAAATGGCTTGAGTTAAATCAAATGAATGCAGAAAAGCATAGTTTAATCCCACAAATCTTGTATTGTAACAGATGTCCTTCATTTATATTCTAAAGTTGAGCATTCAAGCATAACATATTCAAAATAGAACAAATATGGTCTCCATATTCAAATGTTACTTCTTTGATAGTTTTTACCAATAAGTTTTAATTTATTTTCCTTGTAATTTCCCTATGAGCAGTTAAAACCAGCATCCAGGATAAAGTATTTAAAAAATCCCAAACTGAGCAATATTTGTGATCCGCCTGTTGACATGAACATGTTGTGTGGGCTCTAGTTTATACAGCTATGAGTAATTGCCCCTGGAGACCAGTCAACTAACCCCTAGACTACAGCTCTATTTACTGTATATACTCGAATATAAGCCAACCCGAATATAAGGCGAGGCCCCTAATTTCACCCCAGGAAAAGTTGCAAAACTACAACTCCCAGCATGCCCGGACATCCATCGGCTGTCCGGGCATGCTGGGAGCTGTAGTTTTGAAACATCTGGAGGTCCACAGGTTGAAGACCACTGTGGCCTTCGTCATCATCCAGACCCCCCTTTAGTTTTCTACTCACCTCCTTTCGGTGGGAAGGAAGGGTGAGCTGGTCCGGGCCATCTATGCTGCAGGGACCGTCCGGTGGGGAGGGTTAGTCCTTCCAGGCTGTCCATCTTCACCGGGAGGCCCTCTTCTCCGCTCCGGGCCGGCCCCAGACTGGTGACGTTGCCTTGACGATGACGTACGTTCATGGGCAGGGATGTCAGGGTGAGTAGAAAACTAAAGGGGGGTCTGGATGATGACGAGGGCCACAGTGGTCTTCAACCTGCGGACCTCCAGATGTTTCAAAACTACAACTCCCAGCATGCTGGGAGGTGTAGTTTTGCAACACTGAGAAGGGATTGACAGGCAGAGAGTTCACTCGAGTATAAGCTGAGGGGCGTTTATACTCGAGTATATATGGTACTTCGATTCCGAAAACTAAAGTTATGTAATAAATGTAACTTACATACCTGATTTCATTTCATGGCTAAATACATAAAAGCTCATACATTATATATAAGTGGATCGTTCATCATTCTGGTAGTAAGCTAAAGAAGCACTACCAGAAAAGTTTATAATGTTGATCAGATGAAAAATATCCCTGTTCATTTTCTTACAAATGGCTTTTTCCTGAATTATCAGCTCTAATCCAATCTCTAAAGCACACCTCCAAAGATAGTCCTGGCGGTAAGATATGTCTTTAAATATCTCTGCAACTTCCGAGCCTGGTTGTGATCAGGAGACAGATTTGCCAGAGGTCCCAAGCAAGTCTATGTGACTTCCACCATTTAATTTTCCTTGTAATGATGTAATCATAGCCTTACAGTGTAATCATTAATCTTTTTGTTTGCCTCTTACAGCATAATACCCCTACATTTGACTCTCTTTATGCCTGTGTTCCCATCACTGTATTGTTGTCAGCTTGAGAGCTGTATACTTTGTACAAAACACGGATTGGAAACCCATGAAAACAGGACATACTTTCCCAAAACTTTCCAACAGGGACAGTTTTGCTGGTTCCCTCTTAAAGGATCTGTTTTGTGATACAGAATACATAGCGCTCTGTAAATGATCATACATCCATGTAATATGGCCTATGTTCCCAATGAAAGGGAAATACATGGTGAATACTTTCTATGTTTAACCATGTAACTTCAGACCCTGAAATGCCTCTTTATTATGGCTAAGTTACAGCAGTTCTGACCTAATCAGATGCAGTCACAGAATACAGAACTATCACATGATGACCCCATGATTCCCATCCTGTATGCTATTCCCAAAACCCACAAAGGGGTTTCACCCCCGCCCATGCGTCCTATTATATCCAGCACAGGTTCTCTTTTAGAGAGAGCGTCTTTGTGGCTGGATCAATTACTCCACCGCTGGTGCAAAGGGTTCCTGGATTTCTCAGAGACTCCAAGGATGTTCTTTGTAGTCTGTGTGATGTACGGTGGGATGCAGGTTGGAGCTGGGTGACATGTGATGTTACCTCGCTCTATACCTGCATCCCTTGGTCGGTGGCTATACAAGCTCTCGAATTCCATCTCACCAAATATAGTGAGTACACCAAAGAACTGCATGAATTTATACTTCACATTACCTGGTTCCTCATGTCACATAATCATTTCTTAATTGATGGGAAGCACTACTTACAAACAAGTGGCGTCTCTATGGGTGCAAGACACTCGCCTTCCCTCGCAAACTTGACAATGTCATATTGGGAAGAACAGTACATTTATTCTCCCAATAATCCATTTTCTGGCGATGTGCAGTGGTGGATATATAGATAACGTTCTCTTTATATGGAGGCGCAGTGTATCTTCCGTGCCACTGTTTGTCGACTATATTAATTCTAACGATTTCAATCTTAAATGTACCCATGCGATCTACTCACGCACTGTTCCCTTTCTCGATTTGGAGTTGTCTGCCGTAGATGGTGAACTGGTCCGATCTGCAGTTTATCGTAAGCCCATATCAGGTAATACATTATTACGTGCTGACAGTAACCATCCACGGCACACAATCCGCTCGATACCAGTAGGTGAGATGACCCGCCTCAAACGCAATTGCACTAACCATGAAATTTATCAAAACATAAAGAAGATTTTAAAAGGCGTCTAAAAATAGAGGTTTTTCTAGATTTTACTTACAGCGTGCAGAACACATGATGGCTAAAAAAAGTAGACAGGATTTGTTAACATATCAAACCAACTCGAGACAATCAGATAACACACTGATCAATATACCAGTCCTTGCACTTACTTTTTCACCCCACTTTCAAGAGAAAAACATCATAAAATGACACCTACATATATTACATCATGATCCAATTCTATCTAAATTATTAGAAAATGGTTGCGCAATTTTGGCCAAAAGGGCCACTACACTGGACGATATGTTATCCCCCAGTGAAGTGAAATCCACTATTTCTTCCACCCGCACATGGCTACATTATAGCGGTTTTAACGAATGTGACTCTCACCGTGCAAAACATGCAGTTTTGTCAAGCCAGTCAATACCTTTACAGATAGTAGTAACAATCGTATCTATAAAATAAAACTATTTCTCAATTGCAATTCATGTAGTGTCGCCTATGTCATTGAGTGTTCCGAATGCAATTTGAAATATATAGGAACATTCAAAACACACATTTGTGAGCATCTTAATGACATAGAAAACACCACTTTAAGAAGCTTCAAATCCTTTTATTAATGTGCATCATGGTTCACACCGTACATTTGTAACATATGCGATTGAGAAAGTAACCACAGGTATAAGGGGAGGCGATTTACACAGAAAATTATTAAACAGAGAAGCCTATTGGCAATTTGTGCTAAAAATGCATGCCCACTCTGGTTTGGACATCAGACAAGAATTCTTGTTGCATTATTAATAACTAGTGTTGCTCGTGAATATTCGCAATGCAAATTTTATTCGTGAATATCGCATATTCGCGAACTCGTGAATATTTGCGAATACAGCACTATATATTCGCAATTACAAATATTCATTTTTTTTTTCACAGTACACATCACAGTGATCATCCCTCTCTGCTTCCAGCTTGTGTGGTGTAAAGAAGGCTCTAATACTATTGTGTGAGACTGGCGTACGAATTTTCGCATATGCTAATTTTTGTATATGCTAATTTTCGCACATGCAAATTTTCACTTATGCAAATTTTTGTATATGCTAATTTTCGCATATGCGAAAATAAATTTTTTTTGTGAATATGCAAATTTAGCGAATATATGATGAATATTCGTCCATATATTCGCGAAATATCGCAAATTTGAATATGGGCTATGCCGCTCAACACTATAAATAACAATTTATTATTATTAATATTATACTTTGATTCTTGACTTCTTGCCAGATGTTTGATTTCCTTTGGATAGCATGCATTTACATTAATGTCCATGCCGATATTTCATGCTTATATTGGACTGCATGTTGAACCAAAAAGTCAAAATAGGAAGCAACAGTTTCACAGTTATATTATTACAATTTTGTTTTCATGATCTTATGCTTTGTTCTTATGTGTGCATTTTAAATTGTTATCTTGTTCACATGTGAAGTTGTTAGACAGGAAGTTCCCTCCCCTTGGAATTTTCTCCTTACTTAAGGAGCCACTAGGGGTTAGGAACTATCTGTGATAAAGGGTGGTATACCCTCCCAAAATGCGTCCAGATGTCCTTCGAGTTTGTACCTGCTTTTATTGCCTAATAAAGATAAAGTTGGAGTTTCGTATGCCAGACTTTCTCCTTTTGTTCTAAGTCTGCGGTTGACCCATGTGTCCCCATTGCCATCCTACAACACTGTCCCATACCCCCAAATACTATACTTCCATTATGAACAAAGACAGGGATAAATGGGCCACAGACCAAACTGTAAAATGAAAGGGCTATCCCAAGATTTAAACTAATCATATTCACCAACCCACAAAACTGGGGGCACTAAGTATCTGATCTGATCCCAGTGGTCGGATCTCACCAATCAGATGCTTAAGAACTGTCTTGTGGATAGGGCATGACCTTTAATCATAGAATACAGACTCAAACTCATACATGTTCCTCTCTATGGCCCTTATTTCATATATACTGCTCCCTATGCCCCCTATATACTGTTCTCTGTGGCCAATTATATACTACTCCCTATGACTACACCACACATACATTGTTTTCTATAACTTCCCCCCAACCCCAATGCATTTGCTATTACATCCTCCTCCTCTGTGTACACTGTAGCTGTAGGAACCTGTGAGGACATCATCAGTAAGGTCCTTTTAGGTCCAGTAAGGGTGCCATCACATATGTCCGGCTCTGTTTCCCTCCAGTGCTGTAGAAAAAGTGCCAAAGGGAAACTGATTATTAAACTTATTCTATTAATTTGAATGGGACAGTTCAGATTAATCCGACATCTCAACTGGGATGCCAGATTGCTGGACACGTTGGATGGGGTAGGGCATCTTGCAATGTTCCCCCATCCGACCTGCAGATATAACTGGGTACCATGCCACAACTACTGCATTTGGCATTAGTTGTAGCCAGTGATCCGGGTTAGTACTGAGCCTGATCACAAGATACATGTGATGGCATCCCAAGAGTGTTTGTGCTGTTCTATAGACTTTGTGCAGTCCAAACAGCAGTAGGTCAACACTCACATTACTGTAATCTGTCACATTTGGAAAAACGGTGGTGTTTTCCCACAATTTTGTACAAATGATGGCAAAATGCAGATGTGCCTGTGGTCCTTAATCTGTTCTGGGGGCCTCCTTAGGGATGGGGGCCCTAGGCACTTGCCCAGGTTATCCCCTCACTTTCCCATGCTGATCATGGCTAAAATTCTGGGTTGCCTTTGACACAATTATTGTAAAAAAAGAGAGACATAAAACTTAAATTATATTAAATATGATTTTTCTTTAATATGTCATTAATAAATTAAACCTCATTCACAATCACAGTAGATGAAATAGAATTGCTGCTGTAGATTAAGATATAAAGGTAATGTTTGATGGAGCATACAATAGAAAGCAGCTATTTCCAGAGTCTACCACAGAACATTACCTTACATAATAATAATTCTACAGTGAAGTAAATCTATATTTGGATGTCTGTATAAAATGGAGATCTTTATTTGAAGTATTGAATTACAATAATACATACTTATTTATTTCTGCCAAACTGCCTGGGGCCAAAACTGTAAGAAATTACTTTTTCCTTTGCCGTTTTGTTGCCCAGTACATCATCAGCTTGTTTTTCTAGGAAAACTCAGAAAACGCTCAGAAAAGCTTGTAGACCTTTGCTATTCATTGTTCTGTAATAAATAAAAAAAGGTGTTCGTGCTTTTATTAAAAAATCTGATTTACTGAGCCCATAGAGCTGCTCCTGCCCATGCATTTTTAATGAATTAATACAGGAAAAGAACATTTCTTTCTCTTCTTGAAATAGAACATTGTAAAGAAAATGCTTAAATGACTGAGGGCTAAAAGGAACATTACCTGTCTAGTCTGTTCTTTGGAATTTGTGACACCTATATGGAAGAAACTTTGCAGATTTGTTGCCTCTAATGACTGCCCCAGCAGAAGGATTCTTTTGAATTTCCCGGTAACTTTTGAGCCTGTGACTTGCTTTGGAACTAGAATGCTCTGGGGATGCATTTTCCGGAATTTGGGAAATGGGAAAGGGGGGGGGGGGGTTAACATTTTATTGGGGGAGGGGCTTATTCACATTTTATAAAAGTTTTTTTTTTTACTTTACTTTTTCTTATGTACCCATAGGACAAAAATAGGGGGGAGTATAGGGGACTATACATAGCAATCACTAGATTGCTATTACTGTTCAGTGCTTTGCATATGCATAGCACTGATCAATGATATCAATGATTTAAGGCTCTGATCTGCAAGAAGGCCAGAGCCAGAGCCGCCAGGAGGCAGCCTATCCTGACTGTTCGAACCCCTTCGATTTTTGCTGCGGGTGGTCTGATCAGTCACCAGCAGCACCGATAATGCAGTAGATGCTGTAATCAGTATTAATCACTGAATCTGAGGGGTTAATGGCAGACATCAGCGCAATCGCTGATGTCCGCCATTACTGGTGAGTCCCTGGCTGTTGATAGCAACCAGACCTGCCGTGCATGAAGCAAGCACAGCTCCTGCACTCGCTTCATGTATAGGTTGTAAATGTATGCCTTGGTGCGTTAAGCATTTACATCCATTTTCTTTAAGGGGTACTATGCCCCTAGACATGTTATCCCCTATCCAGGCTTTTGTGTCCGTAATGCTGCAGCACCAGGTTGAAGATTGCGAGGAGTCCTATTGGCAGGACCCCCGCAATAAGACATATTATCCCTTATCCTTTGTAAAGGAGATAACATGTCTAGGTGTGGAGTACCCTTTTAACACAGTATACTGAGTATCATAATTCTGCAGATCCTTTAAGTCTCATAAGTTAGGAGGTGATACCTCTACAGATGATGGTTTTACTGTTATGGCTGATCCGTGTATGCATATCTCAGGACTCTAACCTACAAAGTCAAGTGAGAAAAGACAAGTGCTAGACAACATTTCCAGTAGACTAATAACAACACAAAGTGGACCTGCTATTTTTAGAAGTGAAATAAAAAAGCTGAAAATGTTCAGAAATGTCTTTAGCCAAGTCCTATTCTGAAACACTACTATCTTTTTTAACATGCTTGTATTAGGCATACAAACTTTATAAATATGACATTTGCTTAAAGCAACAAGAAGCATTAAATTGATAGAGCTCAATAGGTCTCAATGAGTTGTCTAAATACATTTATGAAAATGTTCATGGCCAAGGTTGCATGAACCATAAAGAATCCCAGTCTAATTGTATTTAATCCCACCTTTATGTATGGGATCATAGTCAGCCGTGACAGTAGATTAGCCAAGAGATGAATTTAGTAAATTATTCTGGAATTAACCTGGCACAGGTAGATACGGAGGGGGAGATTTATCATTAGGTGTCTATTGTAGACACAGATCTACCCCTTTACACTGCTTGTCTAATTTACACTCTTGCTCAAGATTTACAAAAGTTGTGCACGTCCTTTGATAAATTTTGTGCAAATATAGAAATGCCCCCCCTAGCTCTACCGTGCACTCCTTCTCTACCTCACACTTCACCTAGCTGTGGCATTTTCCTGCCATATACTGCTCACATAGCTAGAAGTGCTGGAGCAGCAGTGTGCGCCGAACAAAACTCTGCACAATAGTAAAATCATAAATCTTTATAAAGTACACAGAGGGGAGATTCTCAAAGAAGCGCTAACCCCCAATTATTGCTCCCCAGTACCCACCACCACAGGGGTGCTGGGAAGAGCCGGTACCAACAGGCCCGAATTGTAAAAAATGGCGCTCCTGGGCCTAGGCGGTAACAGGCTGGCATTATTTAGGCTGGGGAGGGCCAGTAACAATGGTCCAAGCCGACCCTGATAACGTCAGGCTGTTGCTGCTTGGTTGGTATCTGGCTGATAATAAAAAAATGGGGGAACCCCACAGGTTTTTTTAAATTTATTTATTTAAAAAAAAAATCGCATAGGGTTCCCCTTATTTTCAGTATCAGCCAGATACCAACCAAGCAGCAACAGCCTGACATTACCAGGGTGGGCAAGGACCATTGTTACTGGCCCTTCCCAGCCTATATAATGCCAACCTGTTACCGCCTAGGCCCAGGAACACCATTTTTGACTCAACGGGCCTGTTGGTACCGGCTCCTGTCACCCCTCTGGCAATGGGTACCAGGGTAATAACTGGAGGTTAGCGTTAGCTGATTTTGGGGCTAACGCAAAGCCCTGGCTTAGTAATGGATTCAGTCTGTAAAACGGATTCCACTACTAAGCCTGAAAATTCAATTATAAACAACACAACACATTGAAAAAAGAAATGTATAAAAAAAAAAACACTCCTCCACAGCCCTGGTTAACCATTTTATTGAAATAAAAAAAAAATGCTGGTCATCGTTGCAATCCAACCAATCTGACGTAGTCCTCCGCATTCACGTATCTGAAATGAGAAGAAAAGAAAAACAAGAAATATGGGTTAGTACATTTTTTGCACCCTCCCCGGGGGAGAGCACACATAATGCAGCATGCTCCTAAACAGGGAGCCTCCAATTGTTGCTAAACTACAACTTCCATCATGGGGGCTGTAGTTATGCAACAGCTGGAGTCTCCCTGTTTGGGAAAACACTGCCAAAAAGGCTCTGTTCCCATTATGCAAAACGCATAATGAGAACAGAGTCAGGCCTGGACTGTGTAGCTCGGACTGTCCCTCTGCCCTTGGTCTACTACTCCCATCATGGGACAGAGTCTGTCCCATGATGGGAGTAGTTGTAGTACCGCAGCGCTGAGGGATGGCACATCCCCCGGCTGCTGGACTTCGTCCATGATGGGATTTATAGTCCAGGGGCTGAGTTGCAGATCGCAGCAGGTCATTCTGCTGAGACCCACTGCGATCCACATTTATTAAGTTAACAAGCCGGCGGCACATGCGGCTACACTGCACTTCCCGCCGGCTCCAGGCTCCTGTATACATCTCTCACAATTCATAATCGCTGCCGCCGGGAGACTGGAACTCTGATTGGTGAATAGCTATTCACCAATCAGAGCTCCCGTCTCCTGGCGGTGGCGATTATGAATAATGACAGGGTTCTCCGCCTGGAGCCGGCGGGGAGCGCAGTGTAGCCGCATGTGCCGCCGGCTTGTTAACTTAATAAATGCAGATCGCAGTGTGTCTCTGAAGAATGACCTGCTGCAATCTGCACCTCACCCCCTGGACTATAACTCCCATCATGGACCGAGTCTGTCCATGATGGGAGTAGTAGTAGTAGTCCTAAATGTCCCCCAGCCGGGGGATGTGCAAGTACCATCCCTCAGCGCTGCAGTACTACAACTACTCCCATCATGGGACAGACTCTGCCCATGATGGGAGTCATAGTCCAGGGGCTGAGGGGCAGATCGCAGCAGGTCATTCTCCAGAGACCCGCTGCGATTCGCATTTATTAACTGTAAAAGCCGGACACAGTCTGTCCCATGATGAGAGTAGTTGTAGTAGCGCAGTGCTTAGGGATGGCACTTGCACATCCCCCGGCTGCTGGACTTTGTCCATGATGGTAGTTATAGTCCAGGGGCTGAGTTGCAGATCGCAGCAGGTCATTCTGCTGAGACCCACTGCGATCCGCATTTATTAAGTTAACAAGCCGGCGGCACATGCGGCTACACTGCACTTCCCGCCGGCTCCAGGCTCCTGTATACAGCTGTCACATTTCATAATCCCCGCTGTCACCAATCAGAGCTCCCGTCTCCCGGCGGTGGCAATTAGGAATTATGAGCCGTGTATACAGGAGACAAAGGGCAGCGCAGTGTAGCCACATGTGCCACCCATGATTGGAGTAGTTGTAGTTTAGCAGTGTTGAGGGACGGCTTCTGCATCCCCCGGCTGTCTCGGTAGAACACTTTCTTACGTGTCCTTTTTAATGGTGTATTTTTTGCATTAAAAAAACCTATTTGCGCAAAGCAATGCGTCTAAACAAAAAAAAAACGCACATGATAAATTAGTATCCACTGTAGAATGCATTCCACAATATGCAAAAGAATAGAGTACTTGCTTTTTGCTCTATCAAAAAAGACGCACAAAAAAGATGCAATGAAAGTCACTGCGCAAATTTTTGCGCAAAAAAAATACACGTGAAAAAGGGGTAAACTCAATGATAAATCTCCCCCCAGGGTATATATATATATATATATATATATATATATATATATATATACACACACACACACACACATTCCCGCATTTCTCAACATTGAAATTGCAACATAATGAAGCAAAAGTTGTGGAATTATGGAAATCACAGGATTGATAGACATGAGGGATAGGTGCTGTCCTGCTATGCAAATAAGGGAAAGTGAGTACCTGCTTGAGTGCTATTGACAAACAGGACAGTTCCGATCCTGCCCGATATGGAGATAATAAGAAATAGTAATTTACCATGGAAGGACTCTCAAACTCTCAATAACAGCTGTGAAAGCCCAGAAAGCCCACCTCATCACTACTCTGAAGGGTTAATCTAACAAAGCCATGCAGCTTTTTAAAATTATTTTGAAACAACAGGCATTCTTTAAATTGTGTTCTCCATTGAAAAGATTTACTGAAAAAATCTGCTAACCAAAACTTTCTGCAGCACTTGTGGTGGCAAGGACACTTTCTTGTCACCATTATCTGTAGCTCTATAAACTTCATGAGATCATATTCCCCTGGATTCCAATGGAATGTTTTCTTCTCAGATTTTTTCTCAAATAGTGCAACATAGGCTATTATTAGAGAATATAATAGATTTATGTGTATTTTTTGTGCTGACCTGTTTCATCAGGCATGGGCTTTCATCTATATTGGTTTCTGTTGAGAGCAGAAATTATATTGTGCTGCCTGCATTTCCAATGAATCCTCTGGGTTTGTAGATAGGGGAAGTTCACTGTAGTTCACCTAATGAGACCAATCTTATCACCCGCCAATACTATAGCAACCAGAAGTTTTTACTGTGATATATATAAATCCCACAGAGATAGCTGCTGTATACTGATAGAGCTGGGTGGGGAGTGGTCTGTAATCTGCTAGCAGGGATCTGATAGGTGATGATCTCATCCTGTAATTCACAAGAAGTTAACTGACTCAGGACTGACCACTGTAATTTTGTGTGAGTCAAATTGGTGATCACATGACCAAGTTAGGCTGCATTCACATCCGGCATAGGTGAACTTAGCATAAATCTTGACGCAATTGATCCCACAACTGATGAAAACATGCATCAGTTGTCATCTGTTGTGTAGCATCCGGCGTCCATTGTTTCTTGGCTCCGGACAAGCTGCATTACCCTGTCCGCTGTGTCCAACCATCCAGTGTCCAAATTGAGATGCCGGATGATTGTGAACTGTCTCATTCAAAGGAATGGGATTAGTTCTAGCATCAGTTTCCCTCCGGTGCATGCCGGAGGGAACTATATCAGACAATATATGTAATGTTGGCATTACAGTAATAAAAAGCAATGATGCAGCTGTGCTGGAATGAACCAAACAGCACTGTAGGACTAGTGATGGTGTTATAGTGAGTGTGCACGATATTGGCATAAAAAACTGGAGTGCTTCTTTAGGTAAGAGTAGAACATGGGCATGACAATATAATTGTGACTGTTATATGAAAATCAAACCTTTAAATTTTATCCTATGGGGATCCAATAAAGTATGAATTGTCAGGATCTGGGCTGGTAGCAGGTAGCAGAGGTTAGTGGTGGATCCGCTGTGCCAGAGAGGTGAAGACGTGGGCCTTACCAGGGGAACGGAGTCTAAGGAGTTACTGGTTTTCACCAGAGCCCGCCGCAAAGCGGGATGGACTTGCTGCGGCAGGTAACCCCCAGGTTGTTCCTCCCAGTAGCGACTCAACCTCTCTGGCTGCTGAGATAAGGCAAGGTACAAGAGGATCAGGCAAAGGCGTAGTCGGGCGAAGCAAATGGTCAGGGCAGGCAGCAACGGTTCACAGGCGGTAGTCAGTAGCCTAATTAAGTCCAAGCAGCACTGCCTCTCACAAACCTTAACCCTTAATTAACCAAATTGGACCAGGCACCAATCACCGGTGCACTGGCCCTTTAGATCTAAGCTTCCCGGGACCAAGAGAGCGGGGGCGCACACGCTGAGACCCCAGAGCGCAGCCTGGGGACACACGCCGTAAGCGCTCCGGTCCAGGAGCGGGGACCGGAGCGCTCAGAGTTACATGAATTTTGATTTTAAGTGCTTTTTTAATAAAAAAAAATCCCAGTTAGGCGCATCAGAAGAGAGGAGAATGTAGAAAATTGTACTGAAATACAAAACATCAGCAGGAAATGGTAATACAGGTAATATAAATAACACTATGGTTGTTCTAAAAAGGTCCCAAGTGTACAATTTATGTTAAAAATAGCCAATTTCCCTTTTGCAGTTTTGTATTTCTACTTCAGCAAAAGCATGAAATATTTGCTGTTTGTTGCTTCATTTTCTTCTATTTTTGGATCCTATTTATTTGTTTATTTGTGAATGTTCTTTATAGTTGTCTGCAGAATTATATGCAAAGGGTCTCTCTCTGAGACCAATTTGCAGACCTAATTACAAGACCTTGGGTTTCTTGTATAATTGTCTATCAAAAACCTACCTTGGGACTTGAAAACTAGAACATATAGGTAACTTTTATGATATTAATGGTTTGTTTGCATAAACGGTCTATGGAACATTAATAGAGACTTTATAGCAGGTGCATATCATATGTTTGTATGTAAAATGCTCAAGGAAAGCTATTGATACTAAATGTGTCCGTTGATATAACTGTACAACAAATGTTTATACTCTGACACCACTCCAAAACCTCTTATCCAGGCCAGATACTTTGTGACAGATTTTCAATTCCTCATTATTATACATTCTTCAAGAAAACCACCCCCTAGAATTTTGGGGGTCTTTTCATAGAGGTTTCACTGGTATTTAATTTTTATGGTTGAACTATTCAGATGTAGAACACCTGGACTTAAATGTCTATTCACAGTGACAGTGAATATAATGCCAATATTTACTATTTCCATCCTGACAATAGATAACCTACCCATAGAAGCTATAACTGGAGATGAGCGAATCAATTTGGAATCAATCCAAATTTTAAAGAAAATTCTGATTTGTCTGAATAAATTTTTTTTGTGATTTACTTTAGTTGAATCTGTATAGGAGTGCAGATAGATAGTTTTTCAGCGTGATTGATATGTTTAGTAGGAAGAAGAAAAAAGCGTATATTTGCTTGTTTCTGTAGATTTTTGCATAACTTGTTCGAAGTGGAGTGACCATTAAAAGGCATAGCCCAGGCAAAACAAGTGATGGCAAACTTATCACTGCCCCTTACCCTACATCTAGATTATGCACCGATTTCATTTTTCATCGATAGGTCATGATATTAATGATTTAATGATCTTCCTGTGTAATGGTGATGGCTTTCTTTAGGTTTTTATTTCTGTATTTACTTGGTCACGCTCCATGACTTTTGTTTCAATGAGCGATTTACTTCCTTATATCTTCAAATGCTCTTTTCTGATTGATTTTGTATTATCCATTTATAATCTGGTACTTCAATTATCAATTTTAAAGAAAATACATCTTTTTTTCTTTTCATTCCTAGTATTCTGAGTTTTACAGTACCGGACTGTTAGTAAAAGTAACCTTTTAAAAACAGTTATGGCTTCAGCCTCAACAACTATGTAATTAGCCACAGAAAAATACTAGGTCTATAAATGTGTCGATTTATACATTATTAATGACAACATGACTAACTGAGCATATTTTATATATATGTTAAACTAGTGATCATGGGTCAGAGACTTTTCTAGACTTCTCATCAAAGAACACTAAAGTCAGTTTCTTTTCAATCTATAATGCAAGGGTGTAGCTAGAGGGAGCAACCGGGGCAAGGGGGTGGGGGCACAAAAAAATTACACAGCATTGGCCAGGGTATTTAGATACGGGGTTTGTACAATAAAAGTTTCTTCGCCGTTGGTAAAAGCCAAGCTATATGACTGCTTACAAGGAAGTACACTATATATATATATATATATATATATATATATATCAACAGAAGAAAATAAGCCAGGCACTGCGTGTGAATCGGTGACTCCTAGAAGGACTACTGCTGAAACAGTCCCGTAGCTTGGTGGGGTGCAATAGCGTATACTTGAGTGATAAGTGACTTGTATGTAGCATCAAGACAAGGGAGAAAAAGACGCTACAACTCACCACTTTCAAGCTTTCTCTTTATTGCCGTCACATCCTTCCTCAGTACAAGTAGTGCTTGTGGTGGACCGACATCGGGGCTGTGGGTAGGGGAGAGTGGGCAATGTGGACGCTGCAGGGAGGTCCCTAGACCTAGGAACCTCCCCGCAGCGTCCACATCGCCCTCTCTCCCCTACCCACAGCCCGATGTCGGTCCACCACAAGCGGTACTTGTTCTGAGGATGTGACGGCAATAAAGAGAAAGCTTGAAAGTGGTGAGTTGCAGCGTCATTTTCTCCCTTGTCTTGATGCTACATATATATATATATATATATATATATATATATATATATATATATATATATATATAATCTAGACTAGATATGCTTTATGTATGATATCACGCATCACGCTTATACAGAGACTACTTTAAAGCAGGAACATGACAAAGGATAAAGCATCCCCATTAAAGTAATAGATGTATTAGGCATTGAAGTATTAAGCTGTGCTATTATAATATAACTCCTCTAGGTACAGATCATGTGTCTGTTTTTTTCTGTCTATTTGTTCATCATTTTCTGGGAACAACTGTCAAAAAAAAATATTAGATTAAACTAAAATCATTTCGTTCTAGAATTTTATGCTATTTTTATAGACGTTGGGAGTCAGAAAGCACACTACTCTTTGTACTCCATGTACTAAATTTAAATTTTCATGGTGACAGCAGCCAGTTATCTATTTATATATCTACCAGCTACGCCTTTTACAGGGTGTTTATACAGAAAAATTCTGAATTATAATGTGCTTGTTTGCTAAACTCTACACTACACTAGCCAGATATTTTCAGAATAACTAGGCATGAACTAATTGTAGCTATGCCTCCTCAAAACTGTAAAAAATACATTAACCTGTCAATTAAATAGCTATATTAAGCTACATTAAGACAGTACTCCATTAAAAAGTATTTTTTTTTACAATATAAGCTGACATTTAGTAGCAGTATAATAACTAGAGTGAATATAAAACTTTCTGAGAACATGAGAACTCGACAAAACTTTAAACTAGAAATCATGTAAGACTAAGCCTATGTCTAACTCAACCATTTGGGTACTGTTGTCTCCAATATAATTCCATTAAAGGGGATATCCACCATAAGGTGATTTTAGTATGTACCTGGCAGACAGTAATGGGCATGCTTAGGAAGGATCTGCGCTTGTCTTGGGGCTAAATGGCTATTTCATGAGATTACCATAACACTGTGGCTAGCTTTTTGTGAACTGGTATTTCCTGTTTGGCTTTTCTATTTTTGACTACAAATCCCACAAGTCCATTTTCCTCCCTCCCACACATCAGCCACCCCACCCATTGAAACATAAATGAGCTGCATCCATCAAAAGACCTGTGGTTTTCAATCAGGGTGCCTACAGCTGTTGCATTAGTTGCAGATTGATCTCTCTCCCACCAAGCGATTGCTCCACCCATTGAAGCAGACAGGCTCCCTGTCATCAGCTGACTAGTGATGTCAGGTCTCGGCCGCATTGCTAGCTGGGAAAAATCTGAGACAACAGTCATTTTGTATGCTGATAAAAATAAATATTGGAGTGAAAATCACATAAGAATTGTGAGAAAACCGTCACACACAGGTACAGACACTATATTATGAACTACACTAACTTTACAGCTGTAGCATAGTCAAATAAAAAAAAAATCCTGGAATACCCCTTTAATTCTTTTTTACAACCAATAGAATAGTTTACTGAAGAATAATAATGATAGGCATGGAAGAGGAAATCTACCTTGTCACTGTGCGTATGATAATGCCAAACATCTGGCCATAACTTTAAAACTGTCAGATTCTACATGTGCTGTTTTTGTACTTTTTGTAATCTTTTTGAGTCTGTGAAGCTATAGGCTAAAGCTATAGCCTATTATCATTTGTTTGTCTTCTTAATAGAGAAAGGCTCTGTACACATTATGGTTGAACCCTCTGTACAAGCATTTTTTGTCTCAGGATACATTTGGTGTATGGAACAGGAGCTTTCCCAGCACATTAACCAATTATAGGGCTCAAATGTAGTGTACACAGAGCCTAAGGTTAACAGAGATGATGTCCAAGAGCATGTATTTTTATTTAAATGTCAATGCTATTCCCATTTCATAAAGCTAGGATATGGGCAAAAAGAGACTCTTAGAATGAAAGGGCAACAGCATGGCTGAGCAATGTGGCCACATTATTGCTTTTTCCTGGCATGACAGTGCTCCCTGTCAAAGCCTTAGCAGGGAACTGCAGCCAGCTCTATTCACTTGAATTGAGCTTTTATGTAGTTTCCCTGCACCAGGTGGCTGGGGCAAGAGATATGAAGGGACAGCAGAACTACAATAGTGCTGCAGCCCCTTCATTCTCAGGAACTAGGGGGGACTACCAATCACAAGGCAAGGCATTATCAATTTATGTAGTGGTTGGACTGAAATTTCCAACTACAGGTTTCTCCTAACTTACAAACATCGGCCATACTGACACAGTAAGTAGCGGCAGTGGCCATAAGCTGTTGTGGAAGGAGTCAACTGTCAAAATTGACATAATAGCCATTGGGATGGGGGGGGGGAGGGGATCCCTAAACATGGTGCTTGCTTTCATATTAGGACAGAGCACTGCTTCTCCCCTGAACTGGATGGGATTTTTACCAACCACTTTGCATGAATCAGGGAAGTGACTGGTTCCTACCCAAGAATTTATAAGATGGAAATACCCCTTTAATTAACTGAAAAACTGCAGAAAAAAGCCACATTTGGCATGTTTATTATTAGGTGGGCTTTATTTGAATGACATTAACCCCTTCCCGTGATATACCTGTGATGACCATTTTTCTGTATTTTGTGCTTTGGGTCCTGTTCAGTCATTAGGTTTGACTCTGAACAGATTCTGTGTTTATTCTCCCTGAATTTTACACCTCAGCAAAGCAGTTTGATTGCAGTGTATTATCATGTATGACTGCAACCTAATGTGGGGGAACATACTGCCAACCTAATGGGGGGGACTGCAACCTAATGTGGGGGAACATACTGCCAACCTAATGGGGGGGACTGCAACCTGATGTGGGGGAACATACTGCCAACCTAATGGGGTGGGGGGGACTGCAACCTGATGTGGGGGAACATACTGCCAACCTAATGGGGGGGACTGCAACCTGATGTGGGGGAACATACTGCCAACCTAATGGGGTGGGGGGGACTGCAACCTGATGTGGGGGAACATACTGCCAACCTAATGGGGGGGGGGACTGCAACCTGATGTGGGGGAACATACTGCCAACCTAATGGGGGGGGGGGACTGTGCCACCTGATGTGGGGGAGCATACTGCCAACCTAATGGGGGGGGGACTGCAACCTAATGTGGGGGGAACACACTGCCAACCTAATGGGGGGGGGGGACTGCAACCTAATGTGGGGGAACATACTGCCAACCTAATGGGGGGGGGGACTGCAACCTGGTGTGGGGGGAACACACTGCCAACCTAATGGGGGGGGGGACTGCAACCTAATGTGGGGGAACATACTGCCAACCTAATGGGGGGGACTGCAACCTGATGTGGGGGAACATACTGCCAACCTAATGGGGGGGGGGGGACTGCAACCTAATGTGGGGGGAACACACTGCCAACCTAATGGGGGGGGGGGACTGCAACCTAATGTGGGGGAACATACTGCCAACCTAATGGGGGGGGGGGACTGCAACCTGATGTGGGGGAACATACTGCCAACCTAATGGGGGGGGGGGGGACTGCAACCTGATGTGGGGAAACATACTGCCAACCTAATAGGGGGGGGGCTGTGCCACCTGATGTGGCGGAACATACTGCCAACCTAATGGGGGGGGGACTGCAACCTAATGTGGGGGGAACACACTGCCAACCTAATGGGGGGGGGGGGACTGCAACCTAATGTGGGGAAACATACTGCCAACCTAATGGGGGGAGGGGGACTGCAACCTGATGTGGGGGGAACACACTGCCAACCTAATGGGGGGGGGACTGCAACCTAATGTGGGGGAACATACTGCCAACCTAATGGGGGTGGGGGGACTGCAACCTGATGTGGGGGAACATACTGCCAACCTAATGGGTGGGGGGGGGAACTGCAACCTGATGTGGGTAAACATACTGCCAACCTAATGGGGGGGGGGTGACTGTGCAACCTGATGTGGGGGAACATACTGCCAACCTAATGGGGGGGGGGACTGCAACCTGATGTGGGGGAACATACTGCCAACCTAATGCAGGGGGGGGGGGACTGTGCAACCTGATGTGGGGGAACTTACTGCCAACCTAATGGGGGGGGGACTGGAACCTAATGTGGGGGGAACACACTGCCAACCTAATGGGGTTGGCAGTGGGTTGGCAGGTTATTATCTATTAAAAAAATCTTTACCCTTCCAGTACTTATTAGCAGCTATTTACTACAGAGGAAATTATTTTCTTTATGAATTTCTTTTTGTCTTGTCCACAGTGCTCTCTTTTGACACCTGATGTCTGTATCAGGAACTGTCCCGAGCAGGAGAAAATTCCCATAGCAAACCTCTCCTGCTCTGGACATTTCCTGTCATGGACAGAGGTGTCAGCAGAGAGCACTGTGGACAGGACAAAAAAGAAATTTAAAAAGAAAAGAATTTCCTCTGTAGCATACAGCAGCTATATTATTAAATAGCAGTAATTTAGAAATCTGTTTAACTTTCTGGCACCAGTTCTTTAAAAAAAAAAAAAAAAGAAGTACCCCTTTAAGGTATTTAGAAGCCAAATTGGTTCTGCACAATAGTTATTTATCATAAGCAACGGAGTTGTGCTTTACAGTGTGAATCCAGCCATTGGGATTTTGCTACAGATTTTTTTGCTGCAGATTTTATACTGTGGATTTTGTTATTGAATTACCAGCATAAATTCTGCAGCAAAATGGGGGAGATTTATCAAAACCTGTCCAGAGGAAAAGATGTCCAGTTGCCCAAAGCAACCAATCAGATTTTTTATTTCCTTTTTAACAAGGCCTTTGAAAACTGAAAGCAGCAATCTGATTGGTTGCTATGGGCAACTTTTCCTCTGGACAGGTCCACAAGAAAGGTGGGACAATACAAAGATTGTAGGGACTGATGATGTGGGGAAGATACAGATGTGGAATGGCATTATAGGGGCACAGGTGGGTAACACTATTGGTTTATAGCAGTGTTTCCCAAGCAGGGTGCCTCCAGCTGTTGCAAAACTGCAACTCCCAGCATGCCTGGACAGCCTTTGGCTGAGAGTTGTAGTTTTGTACCAACTGGAGGCACCCTGGTTGGGAAACACTGGTTTATTGGGAGGGAAAGAACAACTATGCTGGACTAAGCTTTTCAGGTACTGTAGGTGGGGGACACTATGGGGGAGATTTAACAAGACCTGTCCAGAGGAAAAGTTGCCCATAGCAACCAATCAGATCCTTTCTTTCATTTTTCAGAGGCCTTTTCAAAAGTAAAATAAGAAATCTGATTGGTTGCTATGGGCAACTTTTCCTCTGGACAGGTCTTGTCAAATCTCCCCCATAGTGTATATCAGAATAAATAAGGAAAAAAACAAAACAACACAAAAACACACTATCATTTCCCTGAAGCTGCTTGTACAGAGGAGGCCAGTCCTCCCTGACAGACCACCCTGCTGATCATCAGTTACTGTCATTGTGGACTCTTCTAACTCTTCTAAGTCCCCTCACACCGTCCACCGTCCCTATAGTCCTCCCTGACAGACCCGGCTGATTATCACTTACTGTCCCCTCATGGCAGCTCCAGCTGATCTTCTATCCTCCATCTCTTCCTTTACTTACTCAGAGAGGAGCAGGGAGGGGAGGGGCCATCAGCAGTAGCAGGACCCCAGGAGACAGTGTCCAGAGAATGCCTGTATGACAAGATGTCACTTCCTAACACTTGTATCTGCTCTTTCTTCTTGTCCCCTGCTGTTATCTCTACCAGCAGTGCCTCTATACACTCCTGCCCCTGTGCCTCTGTGCCTCACACCTTTTATTAAAAAAAAAAAAAAAAAAGGGGGCATTAAGGGGCAGGTGCATGAAAAGGCAGGGGCTCAAGCCCCCTTTGAGCCCTATGTGTGCACGTCCCTGGTGGGGGAACTATACTGCCTACCTAATGTGGGGGAACTGTACTGCCAACCGAATGGGGGGGGACTATACTGCCTATCTAATGTGGGGGAACTATACTGCCAACCTAATGTGGGGGAACTATACTGCCTATCTAATGTGGGGGAACTATACTGCCAACCTAATGTGGGGGGAACTATACTGCCAACCTAATGTGGGGGGAACTATACTGCCAACCTAATGTGGGGGAACTATACTGCCTATCTAATGTGGGGGAACTATACTGCCAACCTAATGTGGGGGAACTATACAAAAATATAAAATTGTACTAATATGATGCCTATAATTCTTTTATTTTTCTGTATATGGGATATATGAGGTCATTTTTTGCGCTGTGATTTGTAGTTTTTATCGGTACCATTTTTGTTTTGATGGGACTTTTCAATTGCTTTTTTAGATATTTTTTATGGTATTTGAAGTGACCAAAAATGTGCAAATCTGGTTAGTGCACTATTACGACTTTTGGGGCCCCTCTTTTGATTTTGCCTAGGGCCACGCTAAGCCTAAAACCGGCCCTGCATGTATACAATACCCTACTGAATTCTGATTTTGCCAAGATATGATACTCCATCACTTGGCCCTGGATAGTAGGATCTCTCCTTCTTTATCTACCCAAATGATGTAAATGGAATGTTGTTCAATGTTGCCCAAATCCCAAGTACACAGATCTATAAGGCCACTTGCAAGAGAGAATCCAGTATATGAAGCCACCCAAGGATACTGCACCACATGAGTTTCGGGCTTCAATCGGTCTGTACATCATTCTCATAAAACTTACAGAATATGTTTGATTCAAATGATTTAACTTGCTACCTATTTATACAAATTATTATATTCCAATGTAAGTGAACACTTAGTCATGTGTCAAGCAGTCATGCTAGAGTTTATTCTGTGCAGACGTATTATTTTGTTTGCCACATTCTTTTCTTCCTATTAATGTATTCCAGTAACTGGATAATGCAAAGCTTCTCTATGCAGTTTTTATTTTACCATTAAATCAAGAATATGGTCTGTAGCCGATCTATGTAATAAACATTTATTATTGTCTGTATTTATTAAGGAGAGAATTGGTATAGATTTAGACCGTTTACAGGCAAGAGAACAGTATAATCAGTATAATATATTTTCTGTCCATGTTTAAGTCACTAACTTTGAAACCATTTTTAAAGACTTAAAGGGTCCCCTTAAATGTTTGACATTTCTTCAGCTAACCACTTCACTCCCCAGCCGGCTATAATCTCTGCCTCAAAGCAGGAGAGGGTCTTCATAGACAAGTGGTCTCAAACTGTGACCCTCCAGATGTTGCAAAACTTCAACTCCCAGCATGCCTGGACAGACGTTGGCTGCAGCCAATGGCTGTCCGGGCATGCTGGGAGTTGAAGTTTTGCAACATCTGGGGGGTCACAGTTTGAGACCATTTTCATAGACCTACAATGAAGCCTGTCTCCTGCAGAGGGAGAGAAAAGGCAGCAAACCAGGGAATGAAGCACTCACGTGAGTGCTTTTTGAGACTGTATCTAATGATATATGGGGAGAAGGAGGGCTGAATCTCTGGATTGGAGTGCATGCAGATTTCGAAGTGAAATCCATCCAAACTACTTGGTTTATACATACTACTTGTCTCTATCTGAGCTGGATCTTGTAATGGTTTTGACACCTGATGTCAGTCACATGAACAGAACAAGTTTTCTTCTATGCAAACAAGATACTAAAGTTCCCATGTAAACGAGATCCTAAAAATAGTTAGAGATTAATGCAGAAAGTATACATGTGCATCATTCACACCTGCATCAGTGGTTCCGTTTGCAGCCTCCATTACAGATTCTTCAAGATGAAACCATGATGGAAACCCTATGGATCCCAATAATCTACCAGTCATTGTAGGTGTCCAGCATGTAAAGGATGCCATACTGCCACTATTTTCATTGTTCTGCCTATACAATGGGAAAAAAATGTATTGTTCAGAAAATCTAAGGAATTGTGATCATGTGGACATCATTTCTTTATAACAAGTGTTTAGTTGTTGTTTTGTTTTTATACTAAATGTTACTTGTAATAATTGAAAATGTAAAATGCCTGGCATAAAACCTGTCTGTGCCAAGGCCTGGCATAACAATGTAGAATTCAGTGAATATGCTCAGCTTATGTACCATGCATAGTTCTAAAGCAGGTTGAAAGACGGGAGGGGAAATATTTGCCATCTGTTCACACTGCACAGTAGGAGACATTAAGTATCCTTTCAGCTATGCAAAGCACAAGCTTGCTCTACAGCTATCAATGCATTTCTTCTGCCACTATTTCAGAAATTCAGAATTTTTCATTACAGCAAAAATCAATCATCATGTCTTAGATATCACTTGCGATTTGTCTTCCAAAAGTTCTTGCTTATTTCCCAGGGCTTTGCTTCAGAATGCACTTTTATTGATTATTTGCTAATTTAACAAAAAGTACACAATGTGCGCAAGTTATAATAATGTCTTGAGGCACAGCAGTGGTTCATGTTTCAACAAATATGACAAAACAAGCTTCTTGTAGATCTTACACATGGTTTAGTCTTAAAAACTATGAGTATTGATTTCACCCACTGTGCATGACCCCCAACTATGAGCACTGAACCATACAGTAATTGAAAAGTACAGTACTGACTGTCAACCATGCTACCACCTTGCTGGCTCAGCTGCTGCCTCAGGGCAACCTGAAACCCTCTTCTCCTGATGATGATGAAGCCCCTTCTGCACCTGGCTCCCAAGTGCGATCGGCTTCATCATCATCGAGTTGTGTCTGCATGTCACTGATGTCCTCCTCAGGTTCCTCAACAGTGTCTGCTTCAGGAGCCTGAACACTTGCAACACCACCTCCCACGCCACTCTCCTCATCACTACTTGGCCGCCTAGCGGAGGAAGCGGCGGATGTCTCCTCCACTTCTTGGCTGGGCAGTAGCTGCTGACTGTCCTCTAGATCGTCCTCACTAAATAGTGGATCTGAACCCACAGCATAAGATACTTCTGTGGGGGAGGGAACAGCATAGGACAGAGGCAATGGGAGGATAAGACTGCTCCCGGGCCATGCCAACTGAGGGTTGTGACTGAGGAACCCACCGACTGTTGACAGGTGTCAGATGTCACTTGTGATTAAGTGGATGACCGAGTTAACCAATCGATGACGGCAGATGGGTTGCTGGTCGAGACACGACCGCTAGCTGATACCGGGAGCTCAGGCCTCTCACTGCGACTCCTGCTGCCACTCGCCCCTAGTCTGCTGCAACCTCTGCCTGCACCTGATAAATTTAGGCCTCTGCCACTCTGTGCAGGTCCTGGCACTTCTCTGCCTGACATGATTAGTGCGAATATGAGGGGAGTACAATACATTCCACTACACTTAAAACAGTATTTGTCTAGAACAACAGGAGGTGTGTACTTTTGGCTGGCCTTTCACAGTAAGTAGGCCCTTAAGACTTTAGCAGGAACAAAATTGTACACCACCTATGTACGCACAGGTTGCACTTAATAGAGGACCATACACTCTGCCACGCAACCTGCATTAGGCACTAATAGCAGGTGATTATGGCTTTTAGTGCTCTGCTCACCCCAACTGGCTAGCTACTATTAGCCATTCAGTTGTTGTACACACCAGTGCTGCAGCACACAGTCGCTGTGTAGTACAACCAAAATTGAACTTTCTCTCTCAATCTCTCTCCCTTCCCTATCAGTGCATCTAGGTTGGATTTGGCCTTGAGGTGAATCACTGCTGTAAAAATGGTTTTCTGTGAAACAGACACTGCTCTCTGTCCCTCTCTCTCTGCAATAGAATGCTGATGTGACTGGGAGGTGAATCACTGCTGTAAAAATGCTTTTCTGTGAAACAGATACTGCTCTCTGTCCCCCTCTCTCTGTAATAAAACGCTGATGTGACTGGCCGCAAGATGGCTGCCGATTATATAGGGCTGTGAAATCACAGGGGTGGCTGGCTACTGATAGGCTGCATGCTGCATGTGATTCAGAGTCATCCCGCCTACCCATGTTCCCAGAATTCCTTGCCCCATGTCCTGACATGTGGAGTCGCTATCTTAGATGCCCTGGAGCCTGGCCCTCACTAAATGGAGTTTAATGAGTCGATTTGTGCGATCAAATCGCGGTGATATTCTGATTCGTTGCAAAGCAAATTTTTCATGAAATTCGCAACGAATTCGGATTCATCAGATTCAATTCGCTCATCCCTACTCCTCACTTATTATACCAGCACAGAAACTAAACAGATTTGTGGGACACGGGGGACAGACAATTAACCCCTTCCCGACCCATGACATACATATACGTCATGGGTCGGGTAGGTGGACATGACGGAAGCCCGCGAGTCGGTTCCGCTTCATGACTGGGAGATGTCCGCTACTATCAGCAGCTGACATCTGCCGGTAATGACAGTCATCGGAGATCGCTCCGATGTCTGTCATTTAACTGTTTAAATATCGTGATCTATACAGATTACGGCATTTAAACATTAAATGCCACTATACCCTGGTGTCTAGTGGTCCAATATCCCCCCCGCCCCCCCTGCGAATACATGGGTTGCTAGGAAAGCCCAAGGCCTTACCTTGTCCTCGGTGTCTTCCCTGTCTCTGTGATTGCTTAGGGCTCCCTTAGGTAGCCCTTAGCAATCGAGCACAGATTTCATGGATCATTGTCATGCAATAGCATGACATTGATCTATGTAAGCCATCTGATGATGGCTTATGATAGGCCCCTAGGGAGGGGGCAAAAAGTGTGTATCAAAAATCCTCCCCTAATAAAAATGCAAATCACCTCCCTTTTGCCATTTTTTAAATAAAACAATGTACAAACAAAAAAATACACATATTTGGTATCGCCACGTGCTTAATTGTCTGAACTATTAAATTATTATGTTTATATTATGTGTTATATTACATCCCAGAACTACACAAAACTGGTACCGTTAAAAACTACAACTCATGGTGCAAAAAACAAATCCTAAAACAACTCCATAGGTGGAAAAATAAAAAAAGTTATAGGGGTGAGAACATGGTAATGGACAAAGTTTTTTTTTTAAGGTAAATTATTTTTTTTTACTATAAAACAAAACAAAAAATATTCAGGTTTGGTATCATTGGAATTGTACTGACCCTTTAAATAAAGATGGCATGTCAGATTTACCGTATTATTGCCCTACAAAATTGTGCAATTTCATTTTTTTTTCAATTTTTCCCTACATATAATTTTTACTGGCTTTGTAATACATTGTATGATAAAAAATAAATAAAAGTGGAAAGTATAACTCGCAATGCAGAAAATAAGCCCTAAGGCTAAGTTTCCACTTGGTTTTTTTTCTGGCAGTTTTTGGAATACTGCCACTGCAGTTTTTGAGCCAAAGTCAGAAATGGATCCATAAGGGAGAAGAAGTGTAAGTCCTTCCTTTATATTTCCTATTCCTTTTGAAAACACTTCTGGCTTTGGCTCAAAAACTGCAGTGGCAGTTTTCCAAAAACTGACAGAAAAAAACCCAAGTGGAAACCTAGCCTTATACAACTTTGTCAGTCAAAAAATTTAAAAGTTATGGGTCTTAGAAGGTAAGGAGGAAGAAGACAAGAGCCAGAAAAAAAAGTGCATGCACTGACTGGCCGTCTGGTAGCGCCTCCCTACAGTACAGAGTGGTACTACATGTTCTGTACTACATTATACCTGTGCCAAGGTTAGCTGATACTTTGGACACCAGGTGAAGGTGGCTCCATTTTACTTTTTTAGGACATTGTGTACTGTACAGGACCCTGAAGAAGATCCTGTCCTCTACATAGACAGTGATTTACAGCTTACAGCAGATCTTTCTTACTTTTATATGTAAGGATGTGCTATATCTGTTTTAGTTATCTACTTATTTTTCTTTAATTCTCACCTTTTTTCTATATTTGAATGATATTTTGGGGCTACAGAACCAATTACCAGGTTTCCATAAAGTTAAAGGGGTACTCCACTAGAAAAAAAAAACATTTTTAAATCAACTGGTGCCAGAAAGTTAAACAGATTTGTAAATAAAAAAAATAAGTTTTTGTATTGTGCAGCTCACAAATAAATTAGTCGAGGCTTTATGAAAGGTACTGACACCCAAACAAGTACAGATTAAATAACTATTGAAAGGAAAAGAGAGGGTACCATAAGCCTCTAGACTAATACCATAAAATGGTATATGATGATAACCAAATATTAGAAAGAACTGTGCTTCACTTTGATGATAAGAACATTTATTTATAAAATAATTGCAAAAAGGTAGAAAAAAGATATCATTAATAACAACCTCCTTTCACAGGGCCCTTGTGGGGAGATGTTAAAACATATACAGAATAGTATAAAACAATGGAGTCTTAATAAACCGCTATGTAATACTATAATCCGCTAATCCGACATTTAATATACCGGCATGGATCGCTTCTCATATGAAATGAATTGCAGTCAATGTCCATGTATGGGGTATAGTTCAGATTAAGGTGAGGAACACCATTTATAATTACCAGCTCCTGCCGATGAGAGTGGCTAGTAGTATGATTCGTGGTGTGGCGCCGTATCACTGGACATCCGAGGAGGCAGGATACACCATCCCACAAGGGCCCTGTAAAAGGAGGTTGTTATTAATGCTATCTTTTTGCTACCCTTTTGCAATTATTTTATAAATAAATGTTCTTATTATCAAAGTGAAGCACAGTTCTTTCTAATATTTGGTTATCATCATGTACCATTTTATGGTATTAGTCTAGAGGCTTATGGTACCCTCTCTTTTCCTTTCTAAAGATTTGTAATTTGAAAGTTATTTTCTTTTTGAATTTATTTTCTATCTGACCACAGTGCTCTCTGCTGACACCTCTGTCCATGTCAGGAACTGTCCAGAGCAGGATAGGTTTGCTATGGACAGTTCCTAAAATGGTGTCAGTAGAGAGCACTGTGGTCAGACAGAAAAGAAATTAAAAAAGAAAAGAACTTCCTCTGTAGTATACAGTAGCTGATAAGTACAGGAAGTGGAGTATACCTTTAAGGTCTTAACATACAATGGTTTCACCATACAATGGTCATCCTGGAACTGATTCATATTGTAACTTGAGGGACCACCATACATGTATTAATGGGACACTAAAATGATATGGTGTTTATTATTCTTCTATAACAACTATCATCAATATTTCTTTATTTGGGTGATTCTTAAGATGTATGGTACCATATGTCTATTTAAGTCATAGTATGGGTGACTGACTGTACATACATCTAGTTTATCAGCATACGTATATCTAGTTTTATGTTCTCTGTTATACAAAATGAATATAAATTAGAGTAATATCTTTTTAACCCATTGTATGCCATATACATGGCTAAAATGTCCTTGGCCAACTAAGTGACGTATGCAGAAAATGTTTATACGTTTATACTAGTAGGTGTGCGGTGGAGGGACAGGAGGGGCATGGCTGTCTGCGTTCACCGAATTTAAAACAGTTGCTAGCTGTGCTTGATCATTAGAAATATTTATTATAAATATAATAAAATATTAAATTAAATATAAGGGACATAAAATCACAACCTACTAATGTGATGTAAATTGGCATACATCTGCTAAATGATTCTAAAACTAGTTTATTGTCTCAAGTAGATGCTGGGCCAGCTGGCTAATAGAAATGTACAAATATAACCAAACACATACATATAAATACATTATTAAAAGCATGAGATAGTATAATATTTGTAGGCATGCTTTAGATTGATACTGGAAATGGTCACTAAAAGTATAATCTCCATAAAAGAATTTCGGGAACATTGAGGCAGATTTACTGTAACAAATGCACTAGAATTCTTCCATTGCATTTACTCTGTGTTTTAGATGCTATTTCCAGTCTCAGGACTTAGGCTAGGTTCACACGGCCATTTGCAACCGATCCATAAAGGGTCCGATCGGCTCTTTTTTTTTTTTTTGAGCCGATCGGACCCTGAAACGGGTCGGATACAAATGGCTACTGCCGGGACCAGGTGGCCCCCATTCACTTGCATGGGGTCTGTCGGTGACCATGTAATTTTACAGGATTTTAGCGGAGAAAAAAATAGAGCTTGCACTATCGTTTTTCTCCACTAAACTTCCTTTCTTCTGGCCAGATTGCTGACAGAACTCCGAATAGCGGAGTCCAACAGCAATGTGAACGATGCAGGATAAGGGAGTGTCTTTGCTTGAAATGGGCATGACTTAAATGCAACAAAATGTAATTGCAAGATTATGGCACAAATTAAAGGGTTACTCCAGCGCTAAGACATCTTATCCCCTATCCAAAGTATAGGGGATAAGATGCCTGATGGCGGGGGGTCCCGCTGCTGTGATCTTGCATGCCACACCCCATTATAATTTGCAAATGAACAAAAAGGCTTATATCTCAGTGATGGAGAGGACTATAGAAATAAAAAAAAAGGTAGGCCCCAAGTCCTGATGACCATCCCTATCCAGACACAAGATCATTAAAGGGGTACTCCGCTGGAAAACATTTTTTTTTTAAATCAACTGGTGCCTGAAAGTTAAACAGATTTGTAAATTACTTTTATTTAAAAAAAATCTTAATCCTTCCAGTACTTATCAGCTGCTGTATGATTCACAGAAAGTTCTTTTCTTTCGAATTTCCTATCTGTCTGACCACAGTGCTCTCTGCTGACAAATCTGTCCATATCAGAAACTGTCCAGAGCAGAAGAGGTTTGCTATGGGGATTTGCTTCTACTCTGGACAGTTCCTAAAATGGACAGAGTTGTCAGCAGAGAGCACTGTGGTCAGACTGGAAAGAAATTCAAAAATAAAAGAACTTCCTGTGGAGCATATAACAGCTGTTAAATAGTGGAAGGATTAAGATTTTTTAATAGAAGTAATTTACAAATCTGTTTAACTTTCTGGCACCAGTTGATTTAGAATTTTTTTCTCTCCAGTGGAGTACCCCTTTAATAACCCTAATTTCCTGCTGACAGGTCTACTTTAATTAGTTTTAATAAATTCCATAAAATGATATCATGTAGGTAGAAGTTTAAATGAGATCATGTGAGGTAATTGGAGGTGACCTGTGGTAGTATTTTAAGCCTGCTTTCACAGCCTACTTACCTCTTTGTACTGTATTGACTTTAGCCTAAGTGTATGTAAACGTATGGCTTCAATTGTACTGTATATGTATATTGTTTGTATGAGACATTGTACTATATTGGGAATTGAATCTGGTGTTCAAGATTATGCATGTTTCTTCTCTTTTTTTAATGCAGATTCCACAGCGATTGATATTTTTAGTATGTCTCTTATGATGCACCACAAGGAGCCCATTTATAACAGAATGCTTTTGCCTTTGTATTTTAAACTACATTAGCAACACAAATCATTGCTCAAATGCCTGTGTTCCATAATTTTCACATTAATGAAAGACATTAAAGAATGAAAGAAGATTTACTTAGCTTAGTCAATTTAAGCCCATGGCATATTCTGATCTAATACTTTGCTCAAAATTAAAGTAACTTATGAATGCGTCTTGATGATTATTTGGTTCAAAAGACACGCACAATATGTCAGTAAACCCTGGAACAATGTCACTGGAAGATTTCTTATAATTGCAAAATATGTCTTAAAGGGAAATGATCAAACTTGTACCGGCTTTATTATGTTGTGCTTTCCTCCAAATACTCTTGTTTTGCAGGTGGCGTTTTTTTTTGTACATGTTGTTTTCATGTTTGGTGCTAAACTGCAAACAGTTAAAGGGGTACTCCGGTGGAATTTTTTTTTTTTTTAAATCAACTGGTGCCACAAAGTTAAACGGATTTGTAAATTACTTTTTAAGCCTTTCAGTATTTAGCTGCTGTATGCTCCACAGGAAGTTGTATTTCTTTCTGGAGTTCCTTTCAGCGTGACCACAGTGCTCTCTGCTGACCCCTCTGTCTGTGTCAGGAACTGTCCAGAGCAGGAGAGGTTTGCTATGGGGATTTGCTTCTGCTCTGGACAGTTCCTGACATGGACAGAGGTGTCAGTAGAGAGCACTGTAGTCAGACGGAAAAGAAATTCAAAAGGAAAATAACTTCCTCTGTAGTATACAGCAGCTGATGAGTACTGGAAGGAAACATAAGTCATTTACAAGTCTATTTAACTTTCTGGCATCAGTTGATTTAAAAAAAAAATTTCACCGGAGCAGCCATTTAACCCCTTAAGGACCAAGGGCGTACAGGTACGCCCTTGGTCCTGCTCTCCTGATATAACGCGGGGTTACACAGTAACCCCGCGTCATATCACGGCGGGCCCGGCGTCATAGTGAAGCCGGGACCCGCCTCTAATAGCGCGCAGCGCCGATCGCGGCGCCGCGCGCTATTAACCCTTTAGCCGCGCGCTCAGAGCTGAGCCGCGCGGCTAAAAGTGAAAGTGAAAGTTCCCGACTAGCTCAGTCGAGCTGTTCGGGATAGCCGCGGCTAATCGCGGCATCCCGAACAGCTGACAGGACAGCGGGAGGGCCCCTACCTGCCTCCTCGCTGTCCAATCGCCGAATGACTGCTCAGTGCCTGAGATCCAGGCCTGAGCAGTCATGCGGCAGAATCGTTGATCACTGGTTTCTTATGAGAAACCAGTGATCAACATAGAAGATCAGTGTGTGCACTGTTATAGGTCCCTATGGGACCTATAACACTGCAAAAAAAAAGTTGAAAAAAAAGTGAATAAAGATCATTTAACTCCTCCCCTATTAAAAGTTTGAATCACCCCCCTTTTCCAATTAAAAAAAAAACACAGTGTAAATAAAAATAAAAATAAACATATGTGGTATCACCGCGTGTGGAAATGTCCGAATTATAAAAATATATCATTAATTAAACCACTCGGTCAATGGCGTGCGCGCAAAAAAATTCCAAAGTCCAAAATAGTGCATTTTTGGTCACTTTTTATATCATTTAAAAATGAATAAAAGTGATCAATAAGTCCTATCAATGCAAAAATGTTACCGTTAAAAACTTCAGATCACGGCACAAAAAATTAGCCCTCATACCGCCCCATACACGGAAAAATAAAAAAGTTATAGGGGTCAGAAGATGACAATTTTAAACGTATTCATTTTCCTGCATGTAGTTATTAATTTTTCCAGAAGTCCGACAAAATCAAACCTATATAAGTAGGGTATCATTTTAATTGTATGGACCTACAGAATACATATCAGGTGTCATTTTTACCGAAAAATGTACTACGTAGAAACGGAAGCCCCCAAAAGTTACAAAACAGCGGTTTTTTTTCAATTTTGTCGCACAATGATTTTTTTCCCGCTTCACCATAGATTTTTGGGCAAAATGAATGACGTCATTACAAAGTAGAATTGGTGGCGCAAAAAATAAGCCATCATATGGATTTTTAGGTGTAAATTTGAAAGAGTTATGATTTTTTAAAGGCAAGGAGCAAAAAACGAAAATGCAAAAACGGAAAAAACCCCGGTCCTTAAGGGGTTAAGGTTGAAGTTTAACTTGACTGTACACATAAAAAGTGACCAAACTGGGAAACATATTCACATTTCAGAACAACTGTTGCAGTTCCTGCAGACCGGGGCTGATTTCATACAGGGCTGTTCAGGAGTGCATTGATGGAGGCTAAATTGATGCCCCTTTGCAGTCCTAGTACAGCAAAGCCTGAGGTGAAGTATTCGTCTTGTCCCAGAAAGAGGATGTCCAGCAATAGGACATTTATCCCCTATCCGCAGGATAGGGAATAAATGTGTGATCGTAGGGGGGGTATACGCTGGGACCCCATGTGATCTCCCATACGGGGCCTGGGCACTGCTCTGCTAGAGTGAGTTTCGTACCTAGTACATCAGCAAGTGGAAACACACCCCCTCCATTCATCTCTACGGGAGAGGCGGAGAAACGTGAACATTTTGCATGTTTGCATGTCTCCGCCTCTCCCATAGAAATGAATGGAGGGGGCATTTTTCTACCTGCTGACCTGCTGGATGCAAAACGTCATTTAATTGAGCAGAGCCAGGGATGAGTACGGGGGATCAGGGGGTTCCTGCACATAGGGACACATTTCTTACTGCTGGACATCTTCTTTAATGGTGCAGCCTTCATAATGACCTATTTATGGACAATGTCTTATCACCTGGAATTTTTAGGTAGCCGCAAAGGACATTTAAGGTCATACAGAAAAGCAATGTTGTATATAAGAATGGTTGTTGCTCAAGACAAGATCATGCCTCTGGCTTTCTCCATTCTATAACTGTACATGGATTATCATTTTCACAGTGTTAATACATAGTGCTGCAATAAAATTACATGTTTTGCTTTTAAACTTTTGAAATTATATATTTTACAAATTCTATGTTTGTTTGCTTTCTTACAGAAGCTGCAAGGAATCAATACTTCTTACTGTTGTGCAACCATACCCAGTGAGTATAACAAAATAATATTACTTTACCATTAAAGATTATTAACTTCAATGAGCTTTAATAAATGTCACCAACCCCTGGTTTGGCCTTTCTATACATTGCATGGATAGTTATTCATTTGAATGTCTACATTTCTCATTTCATATGTAACAAAGGTGCAGGGGAAATCAACAGTTAGTTTCAACTTCCTCCAGCAAAGTCAGCTGTTGAGAGTCATAATAAAAGTGTCATATTAAATGTATTTAAAATTATATATTCCACGTGTATATGACCTATACCTATAGTCAGTTTGTTTTCTTATTATATAATGACTAGAATTAATATTAATGGTTTATGTTGTGTCTTTCATTTTTTCAAGTCACCAAAATCAGCATTTATTAGTGCAGCAAAGAAAGCAAGATTGAAGTCCAATCCAGTCAAGGTCCGATTTTCGGAGGAAGTCATCATCAATGGGCAGGTTTCTGTAAGTGTTGTCTGCCGCTATAATTTCTTACAACGTTTCAAGGGAACTATATGGTGCCTATATTACTACAACTAATCTTTCTCAATACAACTACTCTTTTTCAAATGTTCATCAAGTCTCTCGCCATCTTAGGTCTCATACACAATGCAGAAATGTATTGTCTGTTTCATAGGGAGCCATAATAGGGCACCCACAAGGCCCTACTGTAGTTTCATATTCCTCTGATTTTATGCAAAGGAATTTTAAGCTTTTTAGTCCATAAAAATTGGATAGAAAAAAAATTGCTGCATATTTTATTACACGTTGAATGTACAGACTTTTTCTCTCCTAGCTAATACATACGACACCACAGCACTGTACTGTATGGTGTGCAATACATGTTTGGCTCATCACCCTATACTGTAACATAAAATAATTAGGAGAATTGCTTTCCATTTACAGTGGAAATAGGCACTGTCATTAAAAAAAATTTTGCATTGCACTCCTCATGGTAAATAAAAAATCTTTCTTATGTACTTTATTTAAAAAAATAAGTTTTCCATGTTTTATTTGTGTCTAAAAAGGCTGCCATTAGGTGTCTCCCTACCTGTCCAGAGCCCCCCCCCCCCCATCTCTTGCACATACTTTGGACTCCTGCTGGTCTGGTAGAAGTCCAAAATCCGGAAATGCAGTCTGGAGTGCTGAGGGGGCAGCCTTAGCCAATCATAGCTCATCTCACACTGAACTGCTCTAAGCTGTGTAGCAGAGTGAGGGAGGAAGTTCTCCCCTGTATGCCTTCAGATGATGTCACACCTGCTGAGGAACGCCCCTTCCCAGTCTGTGAGACTGAGCAGAAAATACAGAGCAATTTTAAGGTAGAAAACTAACAAATAATAAAAATAAAGGCAGGGGGTGGTTTATCATGATGGGGGTAGTGAACTGGGAGGATTATAAAATTTTATAAGATCATGACAGGTACTCTTTAAATTATCAGACTAAATCTTCTTGTTATGTTTTCTGTTACCAGACCATATTATGTTGTTGATATAATCTTACATTTTTAGGACAATGCCATAAAAACATAAAAAAGAATGATGTTTCATGAAAATCGAAAAATCTGTTTCAGATTTTAAGATGAAATTGTAATTGCATAATTTTTAACATCTTGGCATAGGAAAAACAAAGTACCGCTAGTGTAGTATCCATGTAGTATCTAGATCATAGATCACATTATATCATTTCATGGCCACAATGACTCCTAAAACAGTTTAATTTGAATTCTAAAATATTAGACCCATACCCTGTGGGTGAAGCTTACACATGCTTAGACAATAAATAACAGAGAAAAATCTGTTGGCACAATCATCCAATGAAATTAAATGAAATACCAATGAAATTGCTGTCTGGTTGACTATTGGTGGTTTTCAGCTAATATATTGTAAAGTCTTACATTGTCCAAATGTAGAAGAGAAAGCGTCAACTAACCATATGTCGTTCTGAGGATTTATTCATGAAAGTGCAGGCAGTAATAAAACAGACAATCCTCTGCTCAACATGAGCTAAGACACTTCAGTGTTGTGTGCAGTTTGTACAGGTGACAACTGTTTTGCACCTTGAATACTCTTTTATGGACCTGGTCTGAGACTGTTCAGTACTCAATCCTTATATAAAAATAAGTGGTTGCACGTCACTTATGGCCTACTTGCCTATCCGCCCTAAATAATGGATCGACAACCATGGTCACAGTCCCTCCCTAAATATTTGATGGAAGTCACTGTCAACAAAATAAACTACAAAACAGATGGAGGGCGTGACACAATAGTCAAAGTCCACTAGCCGAGTCTTTGCCAGGAGTTGTCAAAAGGTGCCAAGTAACAAATACAGGAGAATAGTCAGAATGCCAGATGATCAGAAATACAAGAAATAGCGCTAGCTACTGGAGAAAAATCTTTCACAGGCAAGGTCTGAAGGCATTATACAGGCTAAAATAGGGAGCTATTCAGGTGAAAAGCCAACGAGGTCAGCTGACCTAGCCCAGACAGCTGGGCGTAACCCAGAAACAAAAACAAACAAAAGAAACTTCAGAACTAGAAAGATTTAACCCTGCGGGTTCTGGCATGGTTAGGACTTAGGAAAATGTATCCTGTATCCAAAGGATAGGGTATAATGTCTGATTGCAGGGAGTCCAACTGCTAGGACCCTTACAATCTCCTGTACAGTGCTCTGGCTCTCCTCATGCATGGAGCGAAGGTCGGCACGTACCATTCATTCATCTCTATGAGAGAGACGGAGATACACAAGTCTAATCACAGGGTCCCCACCACTTATACCCCTCCGTGATAAGAAACTTATACTCTAAACTTTGGAAAGGGAATACATTTACCTATGTGTAACTTATCCTTTAATGTCTAGTATTCTTTTTACTTAGAATAAAATGGCCTTGTGTCATTCACCCGATATACCACCTACAACAAGGTCTCCTGAAAAAAAATGTTAATGGAATGGTCATTATTTTATCAAGCACCTATTGCAATTTTTTTCCCCAAATCCTTCTAACCCAGCTTTATTTACAAGAGATGACCCATTCAGCTTAATAGCACATTCAGAAGGTCAATGTTTATAGTGTCTATGACCTTTATGTAGCGTGATGGGAAAAAAGCAAGCTGAAACAACTAATATTAGTGGAAATCTGAGGTAAATGGACATTAACCCCTTAAGGACGCAGGACGTAAATGTACGTCCTGGTGCGGTGGTACTTAACGCCCCAGGACATACATTTACGTCCTAAGCATAACCGCGGGCATCGGAGCGATGCCCGTGTCATGCGCGGCTGATCCCGGCTGCTGATCGCAGCCAGGGACCCGCCGGCAATGGCCGACGCCCGCGATATTGCGGGCGTCCGCCATTAACCCCTCAGGTGCCGGGATCAATACAGATCCCGGCATCTGCGGCAGTGCGCGATTTGAATGAATGATTGGATCGCCCGCAGCGCTGCTGCGGGGATCCGATCATTCATAACGCTGCATGGAGGTCCCCTCTCCTTCCTCCGTGCGGCTCCCGGCGTCTCCTGCTCTGGTCTGTGATCGAGCAGACCAGAGCAGAAGATCACCGAAAACACTGATCTGTTCTATGTCCTATACATAGAACAGATCAGTATTAGCAATCATGGTATTGCTATGAATAGTCCCCTATGGGGACTATTCAAGTGTAAAAAAAAATGTAAAAAAATGTAAAAGTAAAAGTAAAAAAAAAGTGAAAAATCCCCTCCCCCAATAAAAAAGTAAAACGTCCGTTTTTTCCTATTTTACCCCCAAAAAGCGTAAAAAAATTTTTTATACACATATTTGGTATCACCGCGTGCGTAAATGTCCAAACTATTAAAATAAAATGTTAATGATCCCGTACGGTTAACGGCGTGACCGAAAAAAAAAAAGTCCAAAATTCCTACTTTTTTAATACATTTTATTTTTAAAAAAATTATAAAAAATGTATTAAAAGTTTTTTTATATGCAAATGTGGTATAAAAAAAAGTACAGATCATGGCGCAAAAAATGAGCCCCCATACCGCCGCTTATACGGAAAGATAAAAAAGTTATAGGTCATCAAAATAAAGGGATTATAAACGTACTAATTTGATTAAAAAGTTTGTGATTTTTTTTAAGCGCAACAATAATATAAAAGTATGTAATAATGGGTATCATTTTAATCATATTGACCCTCAGAATAAAGAACACACGTCATTTTTACCATAAATTGTACGGCGTGAAAACGAAACCTTCCAAAATTAGCAAAATTGCGTTTTTCATTTTAATCTCCCCACAAAAATAGTGTTTTTGGTTGCGCCATACATTTTATGATATAATGAGTGATGTCATTACAAAGGACAACTGGTCGCGCAAAAAACAAGCCCTCATACTAGTCTGTGGATGAAAATATAAAAGAGTTATGATTTTTAGAAGGCAAGGAGGAAAAAATGAAAACGTCCTTAAGGCCAAAATGGGCTGAGTCCTTAAGGGGTTAAAGGGGTACTCCCGTGGAAAACTTTTTTTTTTTTTTTTTTTAAATCAACTGGTGCCAGAAAGTTAAACAGATTTGTAAATTACTTCTATTAAAAAATCTTAATCTTTTCAATACATTTTATGGGCTGTATACTATAGAGGAAATGCTTTTCTTTTGGGATTTCTCTGTTGTCACGGCCACAGTGCTCTCTGCTAACCTCTGCTGTCCATTTTAGGAACTGTCCAGAGCAGAATATGTTTGCTATGGGGATTTTCTCCTGCTCTGGACAGTTCCAAAAATAGACAGCAGAGGTCAGCAGAGAGCACTGTGGTTGTGACATTAGAGAAATCCAAAAAGAAAAGCATTTCTTCTGTAGTATATAGCCCCTAAAATGTACTGGAAGGATTTAGATTTTTTTAATAGAAGTAATTTACAAATCTGTTTAACTTTCTGGCACCAGTTGATTTAAAAAAAAAAAAAAGTTTTCCACGGGGGTGCCCCTTTAAATAAGAACATGATTTGGTTATTTTTCCTTTTGCATCAACTTGTACAAATATTTTGAGAACTTTATTTTTGAGCACAGAACCATGTGATGATTTGTTATTAAGAATAGAAAGCGTGTTTAGTGTTTCAATCGGAAAAATAATCACCAAGGAGGACAGGGACTGGTCTGTTGGAAGCTTTTCTTAGGCTTATCTGAATCACAGCCGCAATAAAATCTGCTTTAATACAATTGGCTGTGTTGTGATAAGGAGCCAAAAATGTGAATAAACTTCATCCCGCTGATTCTTAAAGCAATAGATACTATGACACAGATACTATGCATTAAAGCATACTCGTCAGATCCAACAACATTTTTTTTTTAATATATCACTCAGTACCTAATCCTGACCATCTACATCTAATTTTGATGTGTCTAGCAACTTTTTTTTATTATTATTACACTTTTAATTTAGCTCATTAGTCTGAATTCCTCTCAAAGGGAGGGGGCATGGCCTCACTGTGCAGGTCTCCGCCCCCTCCCTCAGTATGCTGTCTGCTCACATCTCCCCTAGCATTAGCAAAACTACAACTCCCAGCTTGTCCTCACTGACAGTAGTGGGACACAAGCTGACAGTGGGAGGATTTTTCCTCCAGCTGTGAGCTCTGCGCTCACAGCTGTCAATCAAGGAAGTGTGTCCATGACATAGGTGATGATGCATGGACACAGCAGGACTAGCATGTGTCCAAACAGGCAGGGGGTGCAGTTGTTTTACTTCCTTTTTCAGTATGAAATACTGAACATTTTCTAATGAAAGCAATTGCAAAACCTATTGGTTTTGCATGCTTTACAACATATCAAAAGTTTATGTATCTGACAGTGCCCATTTAACCCTTAATAGACATTTAGGGGTTTTGTTTTGTGCATGTGTCTTGTGCCAGACTTTCTGACAAAAAGTCCAAAAAACCATACAAACTCTCCACAATCTGCAGAAAAACTGAAAAGGGGTATGGCCTCCAATGAAAGAGGTGTGGCTGCTGAAAAGGGGGTGTGCCCCCAAACAGTTTTGAAAAATTCCAACATATTTATTAATATTCCAACATAAATTGCGGTGGATTTGAGCTCTGCAAAACGTAGGGAAAATTTGTTAAAATACCTGTCAGCAAAAAAAAACTACAGGGCTATTGTTGTTTTTTGGGCAGTGTGATTAAGAATCAGCAGGATAGAAATTATTTAGCTGTTCAGCTCAAAGCCCGATTGCCACTGTGCAAGTACAAGGCAATATTAGTTACAGTTGTGGTAAAAATGTGTATTTTGGCATCTTTCTTTCTTTTATGACAAAATAACATTGAAATGGTAGGAGCACTTTAAAGGGAACCGGTAATCTCTTTCATGCTGCCTGAACCATGAGTCATCTGGGCAGTCTTACGTGGCTTTTCAACAGCCCACCAGCCCTGATTGATAGATCTCTCATTGTTTGTGTATAGGGAGAGATCAGTTAACCAAGGCTGGCTGGGAGAAGCCCCTGGTGACTACCCTGACTTGTGGTTCCGACAGCATGAAACAGATGCAGCACAAAGTAATCAAATCAAATGTGTTACTGTTCAATAATACAATTATTGTCTGACTTTCACTTCATACCACCCAAAAAAAAAATATCAAAAAAGTATAAATGCTAAATTAACCTGTTTCTTCCTTACATGTACCTAGGAAACAGTCAAAGACAATTCACTTCTGTTCATGCCAAATGTACTAAAAGTGTATTTAGAAAATGGGCAAACCAAATCCTTTCGCTTTGACAGCGGTACTTCTATAAAGGTAAGGTAAACAACAATGATTATTGATGTTTTGTCTACAGTATGTATGTCCTAGTGACCAGTCATCCCTATAGAGGATAATACATCTTGCTTACTAAATAACCCAATCTGTTTTACATATAGAAGAAATGGCAAATAACAAACCATATGTCTTTGTAATCACAAATACATTGCCTCCAAATCCTGGGCTTTATACTCAATCCTTCTTTAGCTCTCTGTAGTGGCTTCCTGTCTTGGAGAGCAGATGCTAAACATATATGGCATTACATTTTTGGTTTAGTATAGAAAACAACAAGATCACTATGGTACATTCCATTTAAAATCCTCCTCCACTCCTCAAGCCCGGGTTTACCTTTTTGTTGTTCAAAAGACTCTTAGGCTATGTTCACACAGTGTAAAATAAATAGAAAAATAAGTCCGTAAAATAGTAATATAATATGTTGGTATTTTTAAGGACTCAGGGTTTTTCAGTTTTTGCACTTTTGTTTTTTCCTCCTTACCTTTTAAAAATCATAATCCTTTCAATTTTCCACCTAAAAATCCATATTATGGCTCATTTTTTGCATCACCAATTCTACTTTGCAGTGACATCAGTCATTTTACCCAAAAATTCATGGCGAAACAGGAAAAAAACAATCATTGTGCGACAAAATCAAAGAAAAAACGCCATTTTGTAACTTTTGGGGGCTTGCGTTTCTACGCAGTGCATATTTCCCCACAGCAATCAGTTAGATTGCTTCTTTCATTTTTGAAAAGACCTGTGAAAAATGTAGGAAGCCATCTGAATGCTTGCTATGGGCTCCTCTGGACAGGTTTTGATAAATCTCCCCCATCACGTCTACTGACACTTTTTCATAGACTTTTATTGTACACAACATTAGATTAAAAATACTAATGTGATATATTACTATTTTACAGACAAATTTTGCCTTTCATTTTACACCATGTGAATATAGCCTTGGATCATGTAGACACAAAGCAAAATACAGCTGTAGAATTGGAGAACAAAAAAATCTAAATCTAAAAATGTGCAATAGAAATGTCTATGGAAAAGTGGTTGTCAGTGAACCATGGCAATATTGGAATTAGGGCCGTTTTTTGTAGACTTTTCTATAGACTTTTATAGTGCACGTAATTAAATAAAAAATAGGCCAGTCTTTTATACCAATTTTACGGACGTGTTTTGCATATAATTATATGGTGTGCAAACCCAGCCTTAGTGTAATAGAAGTGTTTACTAGTGTTTCCCAACTAAGGTTCAGGCGACACATCTGGTTCTAGGATTAGCCACACGTAGCTTTGCAGATGTTAGCAGTTATAGATACTATTGAACACTTGTGGCATTAGGGATGAGTATAATCAATACTAGGGTAAAGATTGGATCACTGGCAGGTGGCAATAGGGTCAAGCCATAATACTTGATCATATATTTGGAAGACTTTTTTTCTTACATATTTGTGACTCACTGTCATATGTTAAAGTGGTTTACAAGCCAGAAAAGTTGGAGAACTCAGGTGTGTACTATAGATAATATCAGGTTTTGTCCATCAATTGTCCATCAGCCCTGCAACCACTGAGTGACATGTCGCTCCCTACACACAGACAGAAAAAGACGCATCCCTCAGAGCAGGCAGGGCATAGACAAGCCACAGGGACTACCCCTTGTGACTAGTTACCCAGGTCCGGTGGCATTTTTAAACTATGATTTATCTAAAACGCCCTGCACCAGTTTTATGCTGCTTGTGATATGGGCAGCACAAAAATGTTGACAAATCATCTTTATTATAGACATTTTTGCTATAGTTTTATGCAAAGAGAATTATTCCTGAGGTTTCATAGTCATGTCATAGTTATAGACCTTTAGACAACAGCGTGTATTTTACAGGTTTTATCGCAGACTGGCACTCCTCTCTAATTTTCTTTCTGACCTGGCTGGTAACCTTTTGTACTCGGCTATACTCCTTGTTTTAATGGTTTGAAGGCTTATACGTGCCTCAATAAAGCATTGCAATAACATAGTGTTATTGCTGTTCTGTACCAAATACACGGCTTTCAACCTGCCAGAGTGTGACCTTATAATAATGAACAGAGCGTGTCCATATGTGTTATCCCATATATATAGCCTACCCCAAACACTACAAGTTGACGATAAGCAATTCCAATCATAAACTGAGGGACCTATAAGATAAATTAGAATTGGAATTGTATCCTTAATATAACTTGTCAACAGGTGCAGTGGGATATAGGATGTCCTATTTATAAAGAATTCTGAAAACAAAGACAGAGGGTGTGTTTGGATTGCATTCATCATACAGTTTAGATAGCATGTATGTGTTATGGCAAATCACTTGGTTCTTTATCTGACGTCTATATCAAGACCACTGTCAATTCAGAATTAAGTCCCCTTTTGGCAGTTCTTTTATACGGGAGCACTTCCAGCCACCTGATGTGCAGGGACGTGCATCACAACTACTGAATTGGCATGTCTGTGTTGTAGTTCTCATGCACAGGGAACATTAGCAGGGGTTGTTGTACTTTATCAACTGGAGCTTCTTCTTTCTGAGGACACAAAAGCCATCAGTTCCTGTAGTGGAAAAACCCTTTTAGTTATATAGTATGACCAAAACAGTGCCCATACATCATTGTATCAAACATGTCATATTATTAGACCCTCCATATTGTGTAAATCATTAAAGGGGTACTCACGTGGAAAACTTTTTTTTCTAAATCAACTGGTGCCAGAAAGTTAAACAGATTTGTAAATTACTTCTATTAAAACATCTTAACCTTCCCAATGCATTTTATGGGCTGTATAGTACAGAGGAAATTATTTTCTTTTTGGATTTCTCTGATGTCATGACCACAGTGCTCTCTGCTGACCTCTGCTGTCTATTTTAGGAACTGTCCAAAGCAGCATATGTTTGCTATAGGGATTTTCTCCTGCTCTGGACAGTTCCAAAAATGGACAGCAGAGAGCTCTGTGGTCATAACATCAGAGAAATCCAAAAAGAAAACCATTTCCTCTGTAGTATACAGCCCCTAAAAAGTACTGGAAGGATTAAGATTTTTTAAAAGAAGTCATTTACAAATCTGTTTAACTTTCTGGCACCAGTTTATTTAAAAAAAAAAGTTTTCCAGGGGAGTACACCTTTAATATCAGTTCTTTAAAAGGGTCTAATGAAAACTATCCCTTTCCATACATCCTAGTTGTTTATAGCAATATGATATTCTTCTCGCAAAAAAAAATAAAAAAAAAGTAAAAAAACATCTCTTACTTTAGTGTAGCCAGTTTATTCATGTATCACATGGCTGACCATCCATTTAAATAGGCAGCATTTACTACTACATGTGACATTTGCAGGGAGAATTGTATGGGTGGTTGCAGCTTTCCTTAATGATAACAACTATCAATAGGATCCTAATGCTGGATGATCAGCTGATCACTAGGCCATCTCCAGTTTGAGAAAAGAAATCAGACAAATCTTCGAGAAACAACCTCTTTTGTATAGCTCATTGGTAATCTGTAGTTTCTTCTTGATTAGTGTTGAGCAGCATAGGCCATATTCGAATTCGCGAATATTCGCGAATATATGGACGAATATTCGTCATATATTCGCGAATATTCGCATATTCGTTTTATTTTCGCATATGCGAACATTCGCATATGCGAAAATTAGTATATGCTAATTTTCGCATGTGCGAATTTTCGCAAATGCGAATTTTCGCGCGCCAGTCTCACACAGTAGTATTAGAGCCTTCTTTACACCACACAAGCTGGAAGCAGAGAGGGGTGATCACTGTGATGTGTACTGTGAAAAAAATAAAAAAAAAAAAAAAGAATATTCGTAATTACGAATATATAGCGCTATATTCGCGAAATTCGCGAATTCGCGAATATGCGATATTCGCGAATAATATTCGAATTGCGAATATTCGGGAGCAACACTATTCTTGATCAATGCAGTAAGAGGTTATTCATTGTAACCCTGAATGGTCAAAAAAAAGACATATAAAAGAACTATGTCATATATTTAGACCAACCATTTTTAGTGCCTGAGGATAATTGCTTGTCTCTTGTTTTTCTTTAGTGTTACTTAGACTTTAGTAGTGCACAAATAACAATTTATATAGATGCAGCCTCTAACAGCTTCAATTCTACCCAAAAAAAGCTGCCACTGAAAGTAGAATGCACACCACTATACAATCTCATGATACAATATCTTTATTAAAGTATACAAAACAACAGATCAAGTTCTACTTTAAAACCATTTAAAAAAGCTTCCTTAAGAGTCACAACATGGCCTCAGAGCCGGGCCATGACCCCCTGCTCTGAGTGAATGACCCCGTCCTACTGTTAATAAATACATGCAGTGTCAGCTCTATGTGACTGTAAAGAGATAATACAATTCAACGGGCAAGATAAGCACCACTATAACAGTAACCTATCTCATAATATAGCAATAAACCAATAGTAGTGCTCTATTTCTACCACACTGTCATATACAATACCACAATATTACAGATACACTCCACACAGGCCAGCGACACAGATACCATGCAGAGGACAGGGTCAGAGAACCCCACGCGTTCTGTCACAAGCGACTTCCTCAGGGGTTGAACTTTGTTAGGCGTGGGTGTAACTTTTTAGTACATGGTTGGGAAAATGCACCTAAATAACTCCTTCCCTAAATATAACAATCACTTCAACTTGTGCCCAACAAACACCACATTGCACCCAATACCTCAGGATCATATAGGACAACATAACACAGAGAGCTGACCAGTTACTTAGACAAGCCGAATTACTGCACACAAGCAACCAAATAGATAATGACAAGACATAGGTAAAATGAAGCTAATAACTGTCATATAAACCCATACAATAAATACTTTCCCCTCTACTGGACTCTACATTTTGACTTATGTATGCCCCTGTTGTTAAAGAGTTGGTCATGTGGAAACCCCTTTTTCATAAAAGGGTTCCTGGCTTATAGGCTGATCATAGAGTGCTCTATTTCAGGCACCCCCTAGTAGCCATCCATGACGTATGGCACAATCAGGAAGCAAGTGCTCAATTCACCTACAGCATTATATAGCATATATATAGTTTCAAGTCTTTATAGTCTCAAGCTTATTTCTCCCATCATCATACATAAGTGAATGCATTAGAAGAATCAAGACAGTTATTTTTTTTTAACCTTAATGACCACATGACCACATTTTTTGCATTTGTCTCATTGCATTGTGTCAGCCATAACATTATAAAATGTATGTCTATGCAGATGTTTTGGGGCCTTTTTTTGGGGGGGGGGGGGGGACAATTTGAAGATTTTTCTAGCATCATTTATATGTTAATGTTTAATAAATAAAAATGTTTGAATCGTGGCAAATGCATGAGAAAAGCCACACAAAAGCTTTGCGATTTTTTTTTTTTTGTTTAAACTATTTACTACTAACCATCATTTAGAAATATATTATGGTATGTGTCTTAAAGCTGTCAGCCCAGGTAACTACAAATCATCTGACTGATGGGGAAATGACAGAGACCCCTTACCTTTATCAGCACGGCAATCAATGTTATGGGTCAAAGGGTTACATGGCCAGGATCGGGACTGTAAATAAATAGTTTACGCTTCTTCTTCATCATCTGATTCAAATCCTGTGCAGTCGAAGAGAGTAAATAAATTACACTGTCAAAACAGTGAAGCATGTGTTTCCAGACAAGCATTATCTTCCACTTACTAAAATGTAAATATAGTTATAAAATTCTGAAAACTACTGCCTATACATTACTCTTATGAATGTGAAAAAACAGCATGTGTTACTGTTATAACGCATAGATTCCAAAGTTATTTCTAAGGCCTATAAGTGTACTATGTAGATGCAGAGAAGACAATATACTGTACCTGGCAGTGGTATGATGTATGTGCATTTTATGCCATTTTCTACCTTGCTTTTATTCTAGACCATAGAGCATAATTTGAAATGTACCTTTCATCAGTATAACTTTTTATATAATGTAGCTAATACCATTATATGTATGTTTGTAATATACATTGGTTAAAAAATGTGAGTAGTCCACATACAGGAAGTGTGAATGGACAAGCAGGGCTCTGTACACTGAGAACAAGCAGGGCTCTGTGCAGTGAGGACAAGCAGGGCTATGTTCACCGAGGACAAGCAGGGCTCTGTACACTGAGGACAAGCAGGGCTCTGTGCAGTGAGGACAAGCAGGGCTCTGTACACTGAGGACAAGTAGGGCTCTGTGCACTAAGGACAAGCAGGGCTCTGTGCACTGATGACAATCAGGGCTCTGTGCACTGAGGACATGCAGGTCTCTGTACACTGAGGACAAGCAGGGCTCTGTACACTAAGGACAAGCAGGGCTCTGTGCAGTGAGGGCAAGCATGGCTCTGTGCAGTGAGGACAAGCAGGGCTCTGTGCGCTGAGGACAAGCAGGGCTCTGTGCACTGAGGACAAGCAGGGCTCTTGTGCATTGAGGACAAGCAGGGCTCTGTGCATTGCAGACAAGCAGGGCTCTGTACACTGAGGACAAGCATGGCTCTGTACACTGAGGACAAGCAGGGAGCTCTGTGCACTGGTGACAAACTGTGCTGTGTCCACTGTGGACAAGCAGGGCTCTGTGTACTGAGGGCAAACACTGTTCTGTGCAGTGAGGACAAGCAGGGCTCTGGGCACTGAGGACAAGCAGGGCTCTGTCCATTGAGGACAAGCAGGGCTTTGTGCATTGAGGACAAGCAGTGCTCTGTACACTGAGGACAAGCAGGGCTCTGTACACTGAGAACAAGCAGGGCTCTGTAACTGAGGACAAGCAGGGCTCAGGACACTGAAGACAAGTAGGGCTCTGTACACTGAGGACAAGCAGGTATCTGTGCAGTGAGGACAAGCAGAGCTCGGTACACTGAGGACAAACAGGGCTCTGTGCACTGAGGACAAGCAGGGCTATGTGCATTTAGGACAAGCAGGGCTCTGTGCACTAAGAACAAGCAGGGCTCTGTACACTGAGGACAAGCAGGGCTCTGTACACTGAGAACAAGCAGGGCTCTATACACTGAGGACAAACAGGGCTCTGTGCACTGAGGACAAGCAGGGTTCTGTGCACTGAGGACAAGCAGGGAGCTCTGTGCACTGGGGACAAACAGTGCTCCGTGCATTGAGGACAAGCAGTGCTCTGTACACTGAGGACAAGCAGGGCTCTGTACACTGAGAACAAGAAGGGAGCTCTGTGCACTGGGGACAAACAGTGCTCCGTGCACTGAGGACAAGCAGGGCTCTGTGCACTGAGGACAAGCAGGGCTCTGTACACTGAGAACAAGAAGGGCTCTGTACACTGAGGACAAGCAGGGCTCCGTGCAGTGAGGACAAGCAGGGCTCCGTACACTGAGGACAAGCAGGGCTCTGCACACTGAAGACAAGCAGGGCTCTGTACGTTGAGGACAAGCAGGGTTCAATACACTGAGGACAAGCAGGGTTCTGTGCAGTGAGAACAAGCAGGGCTCTGTGCAGTGAGGACAAGCAGGGCTCTGTGCAGTGAGGACATGCAGGGCTCTGTGCACTGAGAACAAGCAGGGCTCTGTACACTGAGGACAAGCAGGGCTCTGTGCAGTGAGGACAAGCAGGGCTCTGTACACTGAGGACAAGCAGGGCTCTGTGCACTGAGGACAAGCAGGGCTCTGTGCACTGAGGACAAGCAGGGCTCTGTACACTGAGGACAAGCAGGGCTCTGGGCAGTGAGAACAAGCGGCTCTGTGCAGTGAGGACAAGCAGGGCTCTGTGCAGTGAGGACATGCAGGGCTCTGTGCACTGAGAACAAGCAGGGCTCTGTACAGTGAGGACAAGCAGGGCTCTGTACACTGAGGACAAGCAGGGCTCTGTACAGTGAGGACAAGCAGGGCTCTGTGCAGTGAGAACAAGCAGGGCTCTGTGCAGTGAGGACAAGCAGGGCTCTGTGCATTGAAGATAAGCAGTGCTCTGTACACTGAGGACAAGCAGGGCTCTGTACACTTAGAACAAGGAGGGCTCTGTACACTGAGGACTAGCAGGGCTCTGTGAAGTGAGCACAAGCAGGGCTCTGTGCAGTGACAACAAGCAGGGCTCTGTGCAGTGAGAACAAGCAGGGCTCTGTGCAGTGAGAACAAGCAGGGTCTGTGCAGTGAGGACAAGCAGGGCTCTGTGCATTGAGGACAAGCAGTGCTCTGTACACTGAGGACAAGCAGGGCTCTGTACACTTAGAACAAGCAGGGCTCTGTATACTGAGGACTAGCAGGGCTCTGTGAAGTGAGGACAAGCAGGGCTCCGTGCAGTGAGGACAAGCAGGGCTCTGTACACTGAGGACAAGCAGGGCTCTGTGCAGTGAGGACAAGCAGGGCTCTGTACACTGAGGACAAGGAGGGCTCTGGGCAGTGAGAACAAGCGGCTCTGTGCAGTGAGGACAAGCAGGGCTCTGTGCAGTGAGGACATGCAGGGCTATGTGCACTGAGAACAAGCAGGGCTCTGTACAGTGAGGACAAGCAGGGCTCTGTACACTGAGGACAAGCAGGGCTCTGTACAGTGAGGACAAGCAGGGCTCTGTGCAGTGAGAACAAGCAGAGTTCTGTGCAGTGAGGACAAGCAGGGCTCTGTGCATTGCAGATAAGCAGTGCTCTGTACACTGAGGACAAGCAGGGCTCTGTACACTTAGAACAAGCAGGGCTCTGTACACTGAGGACTAGCAGGGCTCTGTGAAGTGAGCACAAGCAGGGCTCTGTGCAGTGACAACAAGCAGGGCTCTGTGCAGTGAGAACAAGCAGGGCTCTGTGCAGTGAGAACAAGCAGGGCTTTGTACAGTGAGGACAAGCAGGGCTCTGTGCATTGAGGACAAGCAGTGCTCTGTACACTGAGGACAAGCAGGGCTCTGTACACTTAGAACAAGCAGGACTCTGTACACTGAGGACTAGCAGGGCTCTGAGAAGTGAGGACAAGCAGGGCTCCGTGCAGTGAGGACAAGCAGGGCTCCGTGCAGTGAGGACAAGCAGGGCTCCGTACACTGAGGACAAGCAGGGCTCTGTGCAGTGAGGACAAGCAGGGCTCTGTACACTGAGGGCAAGCAGGGCTCTGTACACTGAGGACAAGCAGGGCTCTGTACACTGAGGACAAGCAGGACTCTGTACAGTGAGGACAAGCAGGGCTCTGTGCACTGAGGACAAGCAAGGCTCTGTGCACTGAGGACAAGCAGGTCTCTGTGCAGTGAGGACAAGCAGGGCTCTGTACACTGAGGACAAGCAGGGCTTTGTGCAGTGAGGCTCTATGACAGCTTCCAGCTCACACATCAGGAAGGTTGACAAGCTAGGAGCCTGCACAGAACCCTGCTTGTCCTTCCCTCACTTCTGGTATTTGGACTCCTCCTAGACACACACAGGCGATAGCCGCAGGGAGAGTATTTTTTTCTACAAAAATACAAAAATGTTTTAATCATTGTATGTTACAAATGTACATAATGGTATTCTCTACATTATATAAAAAGTTGTTGTTAATGGCAGGTTACTTTAATCTCAGAATTGCACTGCTGTTATGTAATGTGATTTTAATCATAATGACACGCTGCATGATACATGAAACATACATCAGGCTAAGCGGCAGCTACTCTTTCCTCCTTTGTGTCAGACAGTAATTAGAATTGCCATTATAAGTAGATTATATGTTAATATCCTCCTATCAGAGGGAATCACATTTCTGATCAACTTTTAACATTTGGATTTGTGGTTGACATTAAAGTAGTTTGGTCATCTGCAAATCCCCCCCCCCCCCCCCCCCCCCGTCTCATTACGGAGACCAATGAGTCTCTAAGCTGTGAAACTGCAGCCGCAATGTTTAATTGGTGCCGTAATCTACCTAATCCAAAATATGTCTATCTGCTTTCCCATTACTTCTCTCATTGTACTTAACATTTCCTGTTTAACAATCCATGCCATCTGTCTCTGCCACATGCAGATGGAAACCTCCACAGCACATATTACAATCTTGGTAATTTATTTCCATAGGTATTTGTATTTTTAGTTTTTTTAGATGACAGATACATTGATGTGATTTCCTAGGTACCTTTTTAATGCATTTGCAAATATTGGTAAGCAGAATAAAAAAAATAAAAAAAACCTAAGCAACTTCTCAGTAAACATTTTTGTTTCTATGTCTGCACCCTTAAAGGGTACCTCTCATCAAAAAAAACTTTTGATATATTATAGATTAATGTATGCAGAATAACTTTACAATTGCATGTTATTAAAAAAATATGCTTCTTTCTATTTAATTTTCCACTTTGAAGAAATGACCACTAGGGGTCTCCCTACCAGTGCTGGCATCAAGCATTTCAGACTCATGCTGGAGTCCTAAACACTATGAGCTGCCAGTCTGCTTTGTTCACAAAGGAGAACACTCAGAGCTGCCCGCCTGCTTTGTTCACAGCCTGTTTGGCTGTGAACAAAGCAGGCTGGCAGCTCTGAGTGTTTAGGACTCCAGCATGAGTCAGAAATGCTTGCTGACAGGACTGCTCGGGAAAAATACAATAGAAAGAAGCATATTTTTCATTAACATGCTATTGGAAAGTTATTCAACATTCATTAATCTAAAATATATCAAAAGTTTGTTTGATGAGAGGTTCCCTTTAAGCTATGTAAATACCACGAAATATTCACATGGAAAATCTCTGTGCAGACATTCTGGAGTCTGCAGGTGCTAGCATAGTATGTTAGCACTAGGACCACATGGGAATGCAGCGTCTCATAGATGGCTATACATTCCATGTAAAGTCCGCAGGAAGAATGGACGTGTACATTCTTTCAGCAGACACCAGAATCACAATTTCCGCGCCAGATGTTTTCCGAGGTGTGAACTGTGCAGCTGAATCCCACTGAATTCAACAGAACTCAGCTGCTGCAGAATCTCTGTGCTGAATTCCGCACGGTAATTCCGAAGTGTGAACATAGCCTTAGTGTTATGTTTGTTGTCTCCATTAGTTTGTTGACACACCATGGGCAGCTGTCGCAGTCTCCAAAGAAGGAAATGCATTATAGGCTGTTTAAACAAAAAAACCTTACTCCATCGTTCTTGCTTGTTCATGGGGAGGAGATAAGATGAAGAGTGTTATACTGAAATATGATCATTTTCTTACAGGATGTTATATTAACACTCCAAGAAAAGCTTTCAATAAAGTGCATTGAACACTTTTCCTTAATGCTGGAGCAAAGAACCGAGGGAGCTGGAACCAAACTCCTTTTGTTACATGAACAGGAGACACTAACTCAGGTTTATTTATCTTACTAAATCGTTTAGACCATGAAAACAGGATCAGAAAATGGGATTTGTATAAAATAAAAGATGTCAGCTAATATTAGATTTATCTGTTTGCTTAGTAAAATAAGTACTTGTTTTTGCCACAGAGACTTTTGTCACATGACAGATAGGCTACATCCACACTAAGAAAGTCCTCGTGGACATGTACCTTCACTATTGATGGCAATGCAGTCCACGCAGATGTCCACCCAAAGAATGAACATGTTGATTCTTTCATCAGAATCCAGAATTTGCATTTCCACTGAGGAAAATTCAGTACTGTGAATGTAGCCTTCCTGACCATAGCAATACAATGATATTATTACTCTAACCTACATCAGTTGGTAAGGAGAGGAGACAGATTAAAAGGGGTATTCCAGGAAAAAACTTTTTTTTATATATCTACTAGATCCAGAAAGTTAAACAGATTTGTAAATTACTTCTATTAAAAAATCTCAATCTTTTCAGTACTTCTGAGCTGTTGAAGTTGAGTTGTTCTTTTCTGTCTAAGTGCTCTCTGATGACACGTGTCTCGGGAACCGCCCAGTTTAGAAGCAAATCCCCATAGCAAACCTCTTCTAAACTGGGCGATTCCCGAGACAAGTGTCATCAGAGAGCACTTAGACAGAAACGAACAACCTTAACTTCAGAAGCTCATAAGTACTGAAAGGATTAAGATTTTTTAATAGAAGTAATTTACAAATCTGTTTAACTTTCTGGAGCCAGTTGCTATATAAAGTAGAGTAATTAATTCATGACTGCAGGATCACACTACACAAAAGGTGTTTTTTTGTGCCGATATGTATCAATAAATCTCCTGCCATTTATGCTACACATATTAATAGACCAGGGTGGGCAAATTATTCATTTTCCTGGACAATTTATTATACACTTGAGCAGTAAATAAATGGTTGCATCGGTGTACATACCCTTTATATTCCAATCTCTCAGAATTCTACTAATATTGTTATGTAATGACTAGGTGACTCAAAGACCCAGCTCGCATATGATGAGATGCCTGTTTAGAATTAGCTTTGTTCCAAAGGATCCAATAGACTTACTTCGGAGAGATCCTGTTGCCTTTGAATATTTATATGTACAGGTAAGACATTATCGTCACCACTTCAGCATATATGTCAGACCCTGTATGGATTATATCTGAAGAATATAAGAGTCAGTATTGTGCACAATTTATTAACAATTAGGTAAAATAGTCATATATTCTTTCTGCAAGCATGATATGATATAAAATAGGCCAAGTACCTTCTAAAATGCCAAGTTTCTATTAGAAATGATTGAAAACAAATATAAGCTGGATGTATTCTTTTTTCTGTCTATTCTAGTCTGCACACATTATAAAGCTTTTATGACATTGATTTTTTAATAACTCTTTGCCTGTGTGCCTATGGCCTACCTGATTGGCACTGGAGCTGTTTACTATACTCTCGATCTTTGTTCGCACATCCATTTTAAAATGACATTGTCTGGAATTCTAAGCCTAATGCTCCATCTGTTGGTCAATTACAGAGTTGCAATGACGTTGTTCAAGAAAGATTTGGGCCGGAGCTGAAATATGACATTGCACTGAGACTGGCAGCATTACAAATGTACATTGCAACAGTTACCACGAAACAAACACAAAAAATCTCATTGAAATATATTGAGTAAGTATAAGAAATCTGAATATGTTATTCTAAGTATATTATGTATTGGACCATCATTTGGAATTTATTTGTTACTTGTCCTTGTGTACTCTAGTTTTATATACTCACTGGGAATCATATTTCTAAGCCCAGATTTGGCTACATGTAAAATATATTGAATATTAAAAACATAAATTATAAAAGGCTACATGAATAATATATGATTAAAGGGGTACTCCGCCTCTAGACATCTTATCCCCTATTCAAAGGATAGGGGATAAGATGTCTTATTGCGGGGATCCTGCCACTGGGAACCCCAGCGATCTCCCTTCTGCACCATGGCATTTGTTTAGTGCGTAGGGTGCAGCGCTGGAGCACCGGAGGCTTGTGACAGTATGGCCATGCCCCCTTAATGCAAGTCTATGGGAGGGAGCGTGACGGCCGTTATGCCCCCTCCCTTACACTTGCATTGAGGGGGCATGGCCGTGACGTCATGAATGGGGCGTGACTGTGACATCATGAGTCTCCGCCCCGCATAGCCAGTCATCCGGATGTGCACCGGATGTCTGGGGTGCCGCAGCCGAGATTGCGGGGGTCCCCAGCAGCAGGGCCTCTTGCCATTAGACATCTTATCCCCGATCCTCTGGATAGGAGATAAGATGTTTAGGGGTGGAGTACCCCCTTTAAAGGGTTGATATTGACAAGCACTTTCTATATGTCCTACTTGGAAAGATGAGCATCATAGAAGGTTTCCTTGTTGAGACCTCCCTTAATGAGCCAGAATGGAATGCTATCTTATCTATGCATTACAATAATTCTTTATTTAAATGGACAGCATAATGGTGTCAAAGGTGTAAAGGTAGAAAATTAAGGGTATGTTCACACAGAGTGGATTTTCTGCATCAAAATCCCCAGGCACCAAGTTGTACAGATTTTGATGCAAATTTGTTTTCTCATTGTGGATTTTGTTGCAGATTATGTTTAAGGGGCTGTTCAGGGATAAAAAAAAATTATAATAATAAAATAGATATGGCTAATGGTGCTATAAAAGAAATGATAAAGTAATAATCACATTCCTTAATCCCCTGCAGCTGCAACACTCTTGGTCCCTGCTCATTGCTGCTACTTCCTTGTTCCTGTGACCTTTCTTTCCCAAAGGAACTGCCTTGCTCACCCAATCACTGGCTGCATCAGTGTTTTACCTCAGACAGGGACAGGAACAAGGAAATTACAGCAAAAAGTAAAGCCTCAAAATGGCAGCTGTAGGGGATTGGGGAAGGTGAGTATCTCTACCTTTTTATAGCTCCCCAGCCGCATGTATAAAAATATTTTTTTTTTCTGGATTACCCCTTTTAAATTGTAGTAAAAAAACAACAATGAATTAAAAAACCACAGATATAAATCTGTGCAGCAAATCTCAAATAACTGTGCATTTATTACAGATTTTTAAAGGGGTACTCCGTGGGAAACTTTTTTTTTTTAATCAACTGGTGCCAGAAAGTTAAACAGATTTGTAAATCACTTCTATTAAAAAATCTTAATCCTTACATTACTTTTTAGGGGCTGTATACTAAAGAGAAATCCAAAAAAGAAATGTATTTCCTCTGATATCATGACCACAGTGCTCTCTGCTGACCTCTGCTGTCCATTTTAGGAACTGTCCTGAGGAGAAAATCCCCATAGCAAACATATGCTGCTCTGGACAGTTCCTAAAATGGACAGCAGAGGTCAGCAGAGAGCACTGTGGTCATGACATCAGAGGAAATGCATTTCTTTTTTGGATTTCTCTGTAGTATACAGCCCCTAAAAAGTACTGGAAGGATTACAATTTTTTAATAGAAGTGATTTACAAATCTGTTTAACTTTCTGGCACCGGTTGATTTGAAAAAAAAAAGTTTTCCACGGGAGTACCCCTTTAATTCCCTATTCCAATCGAGATTTTTAATTCCCCGAGTCAATGGGGAAATTCTGCAATAAACCCACATAATTTTCATCACTGAACTTACCATGCCACAGATTAAAATCTGCACCATGGGTTACTTCATGTGCAATTTTTTTGTGGACTTTTTTTTACGCAGTGTATAGACAAGATTTCTACTGCTGTAATATGCTGCTGATTTTCTGCATGCGGATCTTGAATGGAAAATCAGCAGAGCGTCTGCCCTTCGTGAACATACCCTAATAGTTCATCTTACTATTGTTTTGCTCGAGAAATCTAATCATCTTAGATATTAACAAGAGGAATAAAAAAATTTCCCTGCAGAAAGGAATGGGGACTTGAGACTTTTCTTCCATCTGCTGTTCTACAAAGCATGAAGGAAAAGAACATAAAGAAGGCTCTTTCACACCTTGTCAAAGCCAATCAAAACCTGGTCCCTCCAGGTAAAAAGGTAATATTCACATCTAATAAAAATAAGCTAAAACTAGAAAAGTACTAAGAGCATTTAACAGAGTGGCACTGATTTACTAATATCTGAGTGTTCCTTTTGGAGTGTTTTAGATTTCACTCCTCTTTTTCTGGGAGCTGATTTACTAATGTGTTGCACGTGTCGGTTCATTTTGTGTTGCACAGGTTTTTTTGTGTCGCACAGGAAAATGTGTCGCACATACTCATCAATAGTATGTGCCAAACCAAACAAGCAAGATTTAACAGGAATTAAAGGGGTATTCCAGGATTTTTTTTATTTGACTATGCTACAGGGGCTGTAAAGTTAGTGTAGTTCATAATATAGTGTCTGTACCTGTGTGTGACGGTTTTCTCACAATTCTGTGATTTTCACCCCAATATTTATTTTTAACAGCATACAAAGTGACTGTTGTCTCAGATTTTTCCCAGGTTTCAATGCGACCGAGACCTGACTCACTAGTCAGTTGATGACAGGGAGCCTGTCTGCTTCAATGGGTGGAGCGATCGCTTGGTGGGAGAGAGATCAATCTGCAACTAATACAACAGCTGTAGGCACCCTGATTGAAAACCACAGGTCTTTTGAATAGATGCAGCTCATTTATGTTTCAATGGGTGGGGTGGCTGATGTGTGGGAGGGAGGAAATGGAACTATGGGATTTGTAGTCAAAAAAAGAAAACTGAAACAGGAAATACCAGTTCACAAAAAGCTAGCCACAACATAGCCATTTAGCCCCAAGACAAGCGCAGATCCTTCCTAAGCATGTCCATTACTGCCTGCCAGGTATGTACTAAAATCACCTTATGGTGGATAACCCCTTCAAATAACAAAATAGAACTAAAAAAATTAAATTGACTTAGGCCATCTAATAAAGGAATTAAAAACATATATACAATTAAAGGCATATTTTAAAGTTTGAAATGCATTGCATATTCTAAAAATCCTTGTGTACAACTGTAAAACAATGAAAAAAATATATATAGCACTTCCCACCACTTTAAGCTGTGCCTTTTCCAAAATCACTTGCTTTTGGTAGTTTTTACACATCCTCTTGGCTGTCGGTTTTTCAGCAAACACAATTCACACAATTTACTAACTCGGAGTGTTTTTAGCATTCTGTCGGGACGACACCCCTTTTAACAAAAAACACGCCCATTTTCTTGGTTCCAAAAAATACCCTGAGTGTTAGCAAAACTGTCGGTTTTGCGGTGTAAATTTTGGGCACACATTTGGTCGCACGCTTGCTGCGACAGAAATTAAGGTGCACAAACCGATAAAAACAGTTGGGAAGCCTTTCGTAAATGAGGGCCAATATTTTAAAAGTGTACGATTCCCAATTTTTACTTAATAGTTAGTGAAGCCATTGTTTCATTTTGAGTTATTTAGATTTGGACATGTCTGTATAATAAAACTAACAGAAATATTGATGTATAATTATTGCTTAGAAATAGATCCAGGTCAGCTATTTTTGGTACATTTTCCTTGATAAACTGCATTTATCTGCTGGTTAGAAAGATACTTTATTGGTTCCTGAATGTTGTCTTCTTATTGTGTAGTTTCTTATTTAACATTATTATTATTTAATATTATCCAATCCTTTAACATTCCTTTAGCAATCCTTTAACATACAGTACGTGAGGTTAAAGGATTGGATAATACTGGCAGTTGCGGTTATGACAAGCGCTTGTGAGTGAATGATAAATGCCAGACTGCATCTGAATGTGCACCTTGAAAAAATGAAAAGTCCAAGTGGAGTTCAAAATTTGAGCTGTGGATCCACTGGGTCACCTAATGGATGTAAGGGATTGTAACCTCTTAATATTTAAAGGGGTACTCTTTAAAGTGGTACTAGACATCTTATCTCTATCCAAAGGGGAACTTCCCTCCATGCCTGATGACTGGGGATGGGGGGGAGGCGGAGGCTCGTGATGTCACAGCCATGCCCGGCTCGTGATGTCACGGCCATGCCCCCTCAATGTAAGTCTATGGGAGGAGGCGTAACGCCTCCTCCGATAGACTTGGATTGAGGGGGTGTGACCATGATGTCACGAGCGGGCCACGGCCGTGATGTCACAGGCCTCCAGCGCTGCACCCGATGCTCTAAACAAATACTGGGTGCAGCAGGGAGATGGCGGGGTCCATAGTGGCGGCACCCCCGTGATCAGACATCTTATGCCCTATCCTTTGGATAGGATATAAGATGTTTAGGGGTGGAGTACCCCTTTAACTACTGCAAGAGTGTGGGGATAAGAGGTTGGGACAGACAGTTAGAAGTAGTATTCAAGATGGGGGTAACATAAGTATTAAATACAGACAAGAGGAACTAAATGCACCCTACTGCTTAGACCAAGAGTGATGAGGGAAAGTCCCTTATAAAACCCAGGACACCTGGGCATTGGCTAAAGGCAGAAGCAGATAACGCTACTGGCCTGGAGCAGGTAAGATGGTGTCGTGTGGCACTAAGTATTATTGTACAGAGAAAGGAAAAACTCAAAGCTGACTCAAAGCAGTACAGTAATAGAGCGGTGCTGATACATGAGAGCTGGTGAGGGCAGCAACATCCTATGTTCCCACGTCAACATGTCCACTTAAATCTAAGTAATAGGATTCTTTGAAGTGTCCTATTTTTAAAAACATTTCAGTTGTGGATAATTGAAATACTTATAGTAAGTGGTATTTTTTTTTACATTTTAGCAGAAATTCTTGTTTAAAGACTACTTGCCATTATGTAAAAAATTTTTGATGTGTCCTTGCAACATGTGCAAAGTTTTGATCGGTGGGGGTCTGAGTGTTTAGACCTCGGAAGATCAGGAAAATGAGCCGGAGGAAGTTTGCACTGCTATGCGTTACTATCTCTACCTCCCCCCTGCGTGTGTCATGTGATCGGGACGCTCTCATAGATTTACATAGAGAGTTTGTATCGATGACGTGACATGGAGCCGGAAGAGAATGTGACGAGCGCGAAGTTCTCCTGGCTCATTTTCCTGATCAGTCAGACCCCCACAATCAAAACTTCATAATGACAGTGGCCTTTTAAATAAAGTAGACTGGAACAGGTCAGGACAGGCGGCAGACAGGTAGAGTGGTCGTAAGTAGTCAGGAACAAGCAAATGAGTATAAAAGGAACTAAACTAAAGTACTTATGCTTATTGTATTTTATTCTATTTTAGCAGAAATTCTTGTATAAATACATGGATTAATGCAAAAAAATGATTTCTCTTCACAGCTGTCTGCTCTACAAGCCAAAGTGCACTATCTGAAGTTTCTTAGTGACTTACGCTTATATGGTGGACGAGTATTTAAAGCAAAATTGGTTGTAAGTGATTTTTTGTTATATAGCTATTAATTCAACATACTCTGATATCTGGGTATCCTGTAATTTATTATTATTCTAAAGGCTTTAAGCATCAATCAATGTGAAAGCTAGTAAAAGGGTCATTGATATTTCCTGGGTAATTTTATTTCATCTCCTACAACGAATATACATGGAAATGATGGAATACATTTTCACAGCTGCACAAATATAGATGTTGTGCCTTGCTTTAAATTTAAATACATTTCCCTATCCATATTCATTTAATCAACAAATGCATTTATAATGCTTACAGCATGGCGCAATTTATTTTTAGCCTTGCCTTAAAAGATTGGCCGGTGAATACATTTAACCACTATATTTTCTGGAACTTACAGCAGGGAGAAAAACATTCAGATGTGACCTTGCTAGTTGGTCCGCGATATGGCATCAGTCACGTAATCAACACAAAAACAAACCTGGTTGCCCTACTTGCAGACTTTAGCCATGTCAATCGAATTGAAATGTATACGGAGGATGATGTAACCATTAGAGTGGAGCTTCATGTTCTTGATGTGAAGGTATGTGCAATTTTTTCATGTCCTCAGACCTACTTACATAAAAATGTTTTTGTTTACTTAAGCTAATCTCTGATTAGTCTCATGTGTTCTTTTTATAAGACATACAATGAAGAGAAATAACATAAACTTTACCCCTTGTGCTATGATCAATAACAATCTTGGCACTTAAAGGGGTACTCCTGTGGAAAACTTTTTTTTTATGGGGTTATCCAGGTTAAAAACTTTTTTTTATATATATCAACTGGCTCCAGAGAGTTAAACAGATTTGTAAATTACTTATATTAAAAAATCTTAATCCTTTCAGTACTTATGAGCTTCTGAAGTTAAGGATGTTCTTTCTGTCTAAGTGCTCTCTGATGACACGTGTCTCGGGAACCGCCCAGTTTAGAAGAGGTTTGCTATGGGGATTTGCTTCTAAACTGGGCAGTTCCCGAGACACATGTCATCAGAGAGCACTTAGACAGAAAAGAACAACCTTAACTTCAGAAGCTCATAAGTACTGAAAGGATTAAGATTTTTTTTTATAAAAGTAATTTACAAATCTGTTTAACTTTCTGGAGCCAGTTGATATATAAAAAAAATGTTTTTTCCTGGATAACCCCTTTAAATCAACTGGTGCAAGAAAGTTAAACAGATTTGTAAATTACTTCTATTAAAAAATCTTAATCCTTCCAGTACTTTTTAGGGGCTATATACTTTTCATTTAAGATTTGCTTTCATTTAAGATTTGCTTTTCATTTAAGATTTCTCTGATGTCATGACCACAGTGCTCTCTGCTGACCTCTGCTGTCCATTGTAGAAACTGTCCTGAGCAGGAGAAAATCCCCATAGCAAACATATGCTGCTCTGGACAGTTCCTAAAATGGACAGCAGAGGTCAGCAGAGAGCACTGTGGTCATGACATGAGAGAAATCTAAAAATAAAAGCATTTCCTCTGTAGTATACAGCCCCTAAAAAGAACTGGAAGGATTAAGATTTTTTAATAGAAGTAATTTACAAATCTGTTTAACTTTCTGGCACCAGTTGGTTTAAAAAAAAAAAAAAAGAGTTTTACATGGGAGTACCCCTTTAAGAGCTTAAATCACAGCTCCTCTGACCAATCGGCACCCCTACAACATGTATGTAGGGGTCCGATCAGTTCTCATGCTAGCCTGAGTTTCCCTAATTGCCTCCTTGCTGGCTTCAGTTCAATCTTGTAATAGAGTCTGCCTCAGGCAGACTGTAATAGAAAAGCCATAATGCATCTTATATCATTGTTGTACAGGGTTTGGATTCAAGCACTGAGTCCTGTATGTCAATCAATCAAGGCAGAGAGGGAGGAGGCATGCATACTTGCTTGACACTAGAGGTCTGGGCATGATATAGAGCTGGCAGATTCCCTTTGAGATAGGCAACAAATAGTATGGCTGAATAAAAGATGTCAACTTTAATTTAGTTTATGAGACAAAATTACATTAGAAAGTATAAAATAAAATGTCATAAATATTTGTATGAACACTATTCCCACCAAAAATATTTATTTCCACCATGTCCCATGAAAGGACTTTATGTTGATAATATGGTTGCTGTTTGCTACAATTTAATCATTTACAATTAAGATGGCCAAATTAAGACTTATAGAAGTAGAACCAAAGTTTCTGTGACAATCATAATCTTTCTAAAATTCCATAGAGGAATGTATTGGCATGACATATTTGGACATGGTTTGTTCACACAGCATATAATTCACTGGCATATTTTATTTTACGTGTGCATTTTCATCTGTAATCGGCAATAATGCAGACACAATAAATTACACCAGAAAATGTTATGCTGTGTGAACATACCCCCATATCATAAAATTAGGCCATATATTGCTATAGTTATTTTGCTTTGATGATATTATACTAGATACTATATTAATGCAGAATTTTTTTTGTAATCTATATTTTATATCTTAATATGTTTTTAATGTTCACAGCCTATCACACTGCTTATGGAATCATCTGATGCCATGAATCTTGCCTGCTTAACAGCAGGTTATTACCGACTATTAGTTGATTCAAGACGGTCAATTTTTAATGTGGCAAATAAAAACACAGCCAATCGCGAATCAGGTAAGGCATCATATCCTTATATTGTGTATAATGCATGCTATTTTAGAATAGGCAGACTGCAGTAAAAATATGCTGCCCCAAAATGGGACTTTTATTCACCCCAAGGGTGGGGTCACAGAGGTAGCGGATCCGCAGCATATTTGATGCTACGGATGCGCCCGGCGGCAGTCAGAAGAGAGACTGCACAGCGAGCTCCCGGCTGTGGCCGTGCGGCTCTGAATGTCCTCTTGTAGTGGTGGATTGTAGGCAATCAGAGCGACACGTAAGGGGAGATTTAGGAAAAGTTGACCAGTTGCCCATAGTTGACCAGTTGCCCATTGCAACCAATCAGATTGCTTCTTTTATTCTTAACAATGTCTCTGAAAAAGAAAAGCAGCAATCTGATTTCCTTGTTTGTAGCATGTATGCTATTTTATGTAAATATTACAGTTTAGACTAAATGTTTATTGTAAGCAAAATGTCATCAGTATTTTATAGTATTTATTACTTTCTTATCTTTCTTTAGGAAGTGAACTCCGTAGTAAAATGAACTATCATGATTGTGATTGGAATTATTTACCAAAATCAACTATCTTTGCTTACGAAGAAAATCAGGAAGCTCAACAAATATACACAGATTTGAAACAACGAAACATAGAAGTTTCTGAAAGTCCCTTATGCCATAAAGACCATCGGAGTTTGTATATAGAGACCACATTTAATTCAGGAGAACTTGATCAGCAACTAACCAAACAATGTGACCATATAGATTTGGAAAATAGCCTCAGTGTAAGCCAGACGGCATTGCTATCTCTGTCAGGACTAGAACACTCTAATACAGCACAAGACTCTCCAAGGAGTGCAAAGGTGTCTTTCATATTCGGTGATCATAGCTTAGACACCATGAACCCACAGACACTTGGCTACGAAAGATTGTTAGATGAAAGTCCTGAAATCTTAGATAAACAAAATGTAATTTATTTAAATAATGCCAATGACATTAAAGACCTAGACTTGACATCTGATGCCGAAAGCATCCATTATGCTGCTAATGCTGTTTATGCAAATATATCGGAAAGTAAAATGTTTAGCGCTGCAGAAGGAATTGAAGAACCACTTTTACATGATATATGTTACTCTGAAACCACAGACGATGTTGAAGATGAAGATGAGGCTAGTTGTGAAGAAGACATAATAGTACCAGAGGATACCAGAACAGATATCCTAAGTATGTCAGGATCCAGTGATGACATCATAGATTTGACCTCACTTCCACCACCTGAAGGAGACGACAATGAGGATGACTTCTTGTTGCACTCCTTGAACATGGCCATTGCTGCTCCTCCCCCTGGATTTAGAGACAGTTCTGATGAAGAAGACAGTCAGAATCAGTCTGCTTGCGCTGTCAGTATGTCTAATGATGACATCCCTGTGTCGCTTATTGATGCCGTACCAACAAGTGCAGATGAAAAATGTGAGACAATCCTAGAAGAGACAGTGGTTTCAAATCTTCAAGTGATGCAAGAATTGGCTGTATCAGAAGACAGCCAAGCAGATGACACCTCAGGTTCTTTTACCATTGTGACATTCATTCATTAGTGTCCATTTCATCCCTTGAGCCATCACATATTTTATTTGTATAAATCTCATAATTTCATTTTATCCATTGGACCTGCCATTCATTTTTATAATTTTTGAAGTTTTATATGAAACACTCATGTTATTTACAAAGGTACGATTATATTAATATACAGAACAGATTAAAACATTGAGTGTAGTCATTTTTTCACCAATGTTCTTTTCTCTCCCATAGGTGTAACAATATTAAGGGCATACAGTCCTGAATCATCTTCAGACTCTGGAAATGAAACCAATTCCTCAGAAATGACAGAGAGTTCGGAACTAGCTTCAGCACAGAAGCAAACAGAAAATCCAGCCCGTGCAATCTTGCCCAACAATGAAGCATACCAAACTCTGATGCCAGATCAGACAGGGATTTCTGTAGCTAAGAATCCGTCTGGATGTATGTCTCTGAAGTCTACTTCTTCCTTAGCTAACCGGCAGGCTGTGGAACTCCAGTCAAAAGCTGTGCCTTCAAAACAAATACTTCACTCTGATAACATCGAAATGGAGCCAGAAACCATGGAGACAAAATCTGTTACCGAATACTTCAACAAGATGCAAATGGGCTCTTTGGTGTATGCTTGTAAAAGGAAAAATAAACCAGACCCAGAAATAAAAACACATTTTGATATAAATGTTACCGTCAAAAAGCAAGTAGGTAAACGCACAGAAAATGATGGTGAACTAAAAACAAAGTTTGAAACACTCCCTTCAAAAGACTGTCAGCTCCTGAGTCATTTTAACTTGGAAAGAACTGCATTTCGGAAAGACAATCCACGATGGTATAATACCACAGAGAAAGGAGCAATAGAGAAAATGCCAGCCGGTTCAGTGTATGTGAAGACTTTGCCGAGGCTTTCTGCGGTAGGAAAAATTGATACTGATACTAAGGATGACCCAAATATTGAAAACTCCCTTTCAGAACAAGAGGATATATTTATTTCCAATGCAGCTTTTATTTCTTCTTCCAAAGAACTTGGTGACCCTGAAGGTGATGGCACTTCTACCGAGCACATTTCGAAGTTAGCTGACACTGATCAGAACATAAATAGGATTTGTGAGTACCACATCGCCAAGAACATGTCATCATTTCAGAGCGAAGGGCATTTTTCTTTGCAAAGTTCCCAGTGTTCGTCTGTGGATGCAGGTTGTAGTACTGGTAGCAGTTCATGTGCAACTCCAGTAGAGTCTCCATTGTGTACTTCTGATGCTAAGCATATTCTCTCTGATGCATCAGTCAAGAGTGGGAGTTACATGAACCCCGATGAAAGACAATCAATGCTTCCAAATCATGGGACAACATATCCTGAACTGCATCAACAAGGTGACACTGCTTGTCACAGGATGAATGTTCCAGCCGCACACACAGCAGCGAATGCCGACCCATTGTTTGGAACCTTGAGAGAGGGAGGTCATCGGATTTCTAAAATTAAAGAAACTACAGGTACATCACTAATGTTTTACACATCAGTTTCTTTGTTTAAATATATAGACATAATTCTATAATTTCTGTTAAAACCAGCCAAAAAATTCTTACATTAGTTTTGAAGAGTGTAAAATATGTGTAATAATTCCACTGATTTGGTAAAATTGGCATTTGCAGGATTTTTTTTATGCAAAATGTAACCACATGTTCAGATTTATTTTGCTTCTTTAACCCCTTAGGGACTCAGGCCTTTTCACCTTAAGGACTCAAAACAATCTTCATTTTTGCACTTTTGTTTTTTCCTCCTCATCTTCTAAAAATCCTAACGCGTTCAATTTTGTACCTACAGACCCATATAAGGACTTGTTTTTTGCGTCACCAATTGTACTTTGTAATGACATTGCTTATTTTATAAAATAATCTGCAGTGAAAAAAAATGTTTTTGTGGCGTGAAAAAAAAAAAACACAATTTTGCTCATTTTTAGGGCTTCCGTTTCTTCTACGCAGTGTTTTTAAATACTTTAAAATTATAACTACATGCACCAAAATTAGTATATTTAAAATTGTCATCTTCTGACCCCTATAACTTTTTTATTTTTCCACATACAGGGCTTTATGAGGGCTTATTTTTTGCACTGTGGTCTGTGGTTTTTATCGGTACCATTTTTGTTTTGATGGGACTTTTTTTTATTGCATTTTATTAATTTACAATTTTGGACTTTGGTAGTTTTTTTTACGTGTACGCCATCGACCGTGCGGTTTAGCTAACCTTATCTTTTAATAGTTCGGACATTTATGCACATGGCGGTTCCACATATGATTATTTTTTTAATTACATTATTTTATTTATAAAATAGGAAAATGGGGGTGATTTAAACTTTTATTTGGGGGGGGGCTTATTCACATTTATTCTCTTATATTTTTTACAACTTTTTCTTTTTTAGCCCCCTTAGGAGGCTATACCATGCAATCTTTTCATTGCATACACTGTTCAATGCTATGCCATAGCATAGCATTGATCAGTGTTATCGGTGCCCTGCTGCTCCAGACTGCTGCGCAGGCATGGAGCAGTAGATCGCCGATCGGATGACGAGAAGGCAGGTGAGGATCCTCCCGTTATCCAGTAAGCTTATCGGGACATCGCGATTCTGTCACGATAGTCCTGATCAGCTCTGCTGAGCTGCCGGGATAGTTTTACTTTCAGTTTAGATGCCGCTATCAACTTTGATCGTGGCGTCTAAATGGTCAATACCATGCATCGGCCCGATCGGCGGTGCCCGGCATTAGCCATGGGTCCTGGCTGCCCGTAGCAACCGAGACCCACGGGGTTTAACCCGTTCTCCGCTCGTGAGAATCGTTTAAACCCCATTAGCGGGATCAGGGTGCACAGGTACGCCCTGAGTCCTTAAGGTCTCGGGAATGGGGGCGTACCTGTATGCCTTGAGTCCTTAACTGGTTAAAGGGGTACTCTGCCCCTAGACATATTATCCCCTATCCAAAGCATAGGGGATAAGGTGTCTGATCGCAGGGGTCCCACCGCTGGGGACCCCTGCAATCTTGGCTGCGGAACCCCACACCTCCAGTGCATGGAGCGAACTTCGCTCCATGCCGGATGACTGGCAATGCTGGGCAGAGGCCCATGACATCACGGTCATGCCCCGCTCATGATGTCACGGCCATGCCCCCTCAATACAAGTCTATGGGAGGGGACGTGACGGCCATCACGCCCCCTCCCATAGACTTGCATTTAGAGGGTGTGGCCATGATGTTATGAGCGGGGCCCGGCCATGACATCATGAGCCTCCAGCACTCCGACACTGCACCCATTACTCTAAACAAACGCCGGGTGCAGCAGGGAGATCACGGGGTCCCCAGTGGTGGGATCCCCCTGATCAGATTGTTTGGATAGGGGATAAGATGTCTAGGGGAGGAGTACCTACCAGTTTCTACCAGTAACTGTGTTAGCTAGGAGATTTTATGCTTATTTACATCTAAAACCAGGAGTATTTGAGGCCTTACTGCAAATCTAAGATAGCATAGAAATGTATTCAGGTTTTACAGCACTGACATTGCATCACAGTAGAAGCTGTCAGTAGAAGGACTGGGTGGCAAGGAAAAGTTTGCTCCTGAAGAGAAAAAAAAGGAACCACTGGAGAAAGCGCTTGTGTTATGTAGTCACAACTTAACGTTATATTTAACTAGTAGTACTAATAGACAGTATATTCCTCTATAACAGAACCTTTGTATATCTCTTGTACAGACATTTTACCATTACCGCACATGATATCCTTAGTTTTTATTTTTGGAGTATTTTACAGTACTTAGCTGTTTTGATTTCTTTTAGTTAAAGGGGTTCTCTGCTGCCCTGCCTTCCGGAGCTCCGCTCGCAGCATTCAGAAGTTTATTACTCTGAACGCTGTGTGCGGGCTTCCATGTTCAAGGCCGCCCCCTCGTGATGTCACGCCCGCCCCCTCAATGAAAGTCTATGGGAAGGGGGCGTGACAGTGGCCATGCCCCCTTCCCATAGACTTTCGTTGAGGGGGCGGGCGTGACGTCACGAGGGGGTGGCCTGGAACACGGAAGCCAGCACACAGAGTTCAGAGTAATAAACTTCCGAATGTTGCGAGCGGAGCTCCGGAAGGCAGGGCAGCGGAGAACCCCTTTAATGGCTAGGGCTTTGCACTAATTTTTTTGTTCACTTGGTTCCCAAAGACAACATTATATTTCTATATAGTCTCCATTACAAATGCCACCATTTTGCTGTTGCTAGCTCTGTGTACCTCATTACATCCAAAGTTGTCCTGCTGCTTACGTCTGTGCTCCCCCCCTTCCTACTCTCAGTGTAAGAGATAACAGATAAGTGAAGGAGGCTATACACAACAGATCAGAAAGAGCAAAGGGAAAGGAGGAGCCAACCAATCAAGAAGGGGAAATCACACCGGCTGTACAGTATCTGATTTAGATAAACAGGAAAGCAGAAGGATGTACACTCTGCAGGGGGAGGAAGGGGAATCCAATACTTATCAGTATTCATATCTGTCAGCACTAGGAAGAAAAGACCCATTAAAAGCCGTAGAACTAGAAATCTCACCAGAAATGAGACCTAGTAAAGACAGCAACATCCTGAATCTACAGAACTCACATCCAGCATGTATCACTGGAAAATACACAATAGAAGTGGGTTGCAAACTGCATTAAAGGGGGTCTAAAAATAAAAGAAATGTTGGATGAAAACAAGGCTGTTTGCTCTATGATATGTGGCTTTTAGAGTACATGTTTTTACATTATGCTATAATGATTAATAGAGATGAGCGAACTTACAGTAAATTTGATTTGTCACAAACTTCTCGGCTCGGCAGTTGATGACTTATCCTGCTAAAATTAGTTCAGCTTTCAGGTGCTCCCGTGGGCTGGAAAAGGTGGATACAGTCCTAGGAGACTCTCTCCTAGGACTGTATCCACCTTTTCCAGCCCACAGGAGCACCTGAAAGCTGAACTAATTTATGCAGGAAAAGTCATCAACTGCCGAGCCGAGAAGTTCGTGACGAATCAAATTTACTGTAAGTTCGCTCATCTCTACTGATTAGACTAGAAACACACATTGCAAATATGCTGCAGACTTTCTGCGGCAGAAAATGTGCCAAAGGCAGAAGTGGAGCCAGCTGGAAGGGGAAATATCAAGGCAGGTGTTATACTTCCTGCTAAATCCACCTCTGCCTTTGGCACATTTTCTGCTGCAGAAAGTCTGCAGCATATCTGCAACATGTTTTCCTACCATATTTTATACAATTTTGTAGTTCGAGTCAGATGTGTTTCCCAGGCTCCCTATTTATGCAGAGGTTGGAAAAATACAGTTGTGTAGCGTTATTGAGTATAGTTAGACTACACACTGTGCATGTTAAACATTGAGCAGAAGCAATACTGGCTGAGAACAGCTTACTGACTATAATTATACAGTTCTTCCTAGCAACCAACTCCTACCTACCAGCTTCCACAACATTTGACATTATTACATTACTGTAACATTACTGTAACAATGTATACGCTCGTTTTAGTACCTGTATAACTGAAGGACTATCAGGTATCCTAAAATTACAGTGCTTGTGTTCATGACCATTGAGAAAGCTGGTATTTTCCTTATTGTTTTTATAGAGTTTGACACACAACTAGGGAGACAAATACATGTAAAGACTTTATGCAGGTCATTCACTGGTATTTTCAACTATACATAGTGCTTATATATCAATGGTATCATATATCCTCATATAAAAATTGTAAAAATGTACATGTAAAACCCAAACTTGCAAGATCCTTTATAGACCACTCATCTTTAGTAAAGTCAGTCTATTTCATGGCATCGCTGTTTTTACAGATTGATGGAGGCTCCAAATCACAGACATACATAGAAGTAGAGGTGCAGTTTAATGGCACGTGCCATGACATGACTACAGGGGGATTCTACTACTTATTCTTTCTGCTACAGACAGGCAAGGGTAATGTGAACTAGCAGAGGAAGAGAAAAATCATCAGATTGCAAAAACCACTTCGTCCCTTATAAAGTTAAAAGAATGAAAAATATTGTATAATTTAAAGAAACTATTTTAGGGAATAGGGGTCTCTATTTTTGGATCCTGGTGAGCAATTACCAGGGGCGTACCTAGAGCATTTGGCACCCAGGGCGGACCCTTTGTTTGGCACCCCCCCCCCTTAATTGCACCCCCTTCCTCCCCCCCCCCTTTATTTACCCACTCCTCTCCCCCCCCCCCCTTAATTACACCCCCTCCCAGGAGTGGACTGACAACACTCAGGGCCCATGGACCAAAAAAAAGCAAGGGCCCCTGCTAGGCTCTGCAGCTCGTCAATCTTCTGCCATGCCCCTATTCCACCTAAATCCCACACACAATAAACTAAAATTTATATATATAAGAAACACTTTAACATAGGTAAATTTCCATGACCAATAATACTGGTATACAAGGAGTAAATATATACCACCACACAATAACTGTATAATACCGCCATACTGTACTGAATAAAACCACTATACACAGACCAGTATACTATAAAGGATCTGTATAAGTGATTATATACAGGACCATATGGCGGTAGATATCAGCTGTATGCAGGATGTATATACCATATAAGCGATTACAGTTACATTTTGGGACTCACAATTACGTCTTTTCTGATCAGCGGCGTCCTCTTTCCTTTTCTTCTCTAACTGGATCAGACCGCCATGTAGATCGCTTAACATCTGCAGGAAAAACATGTCAGATTCTGCATTTTTCCAGTGCCCTTACCTCCTCTACAATATTTCCATCTATAGGCCCACAAACTGTAATAATGCCCTCCTTGGTGTCCTGCACAGTAAACGGGCAGGTAGGTAGGTAGCCAGGTAAATAGGTAACTAGGTAAGTAGATCAGGAAGCCAGATATGTAGATAGGTAGGGGGCTAGCTAGGTAGTTAGGCAGCCATGGATGAAGGCCAGGTATGTACATAGTTAGGTAGCTGGGTATGTAGGTAAGTAGTTAGGCATCCAGGTATAAGGTTAGGTAGCCCCCCTTTCCTGTAGGTATAGGCAGCAGAGTTAAACCCCCTTCCCAATAGGTACAGGAACAGAGTTAACCCCCCTTTCCCCGTAGGTATAGACAGAGTTATAAAAAAAAACTCCCCCTGTTTCCCATAGGCATGGGCAGAGTTAAACACCTTTTTTCCCATAGGTATAGGCAGATCCCCCCCCCCCCTCTTCCCAATTGGTATGGGCAGATTTACCCCCCTCTTCCCCACTGGAATAGGCAGTTACCCCCCCCCCCCTTTCCCCATAGGTATATGTAGAGTAACCCCCCCTCCTCCCCCATAGGTATATGTAGAGTAACCCCCCCTCCTCCCCCATAGGTATATGTAGAGTAACCCCCCCATAATCCCCCATAGGTATATGTAGAGTAACCCCCCCTCCTCCCCCATAGGTATATGTAGAGTAACCCCCCCTCCTCCCCCATAGGTATATGTAGAGTAACCCTCCCCCCTCCCCCATAGGTATATGTAGAGTAACCCCCCCTCCCCATAGGTATATGTAGAGTAACCCCTCCTCCTCCCCTTCCCCATAGGTATATGTAGAGTAACCCCACCCCCTCCCCTTCCCCATACGTATATGTAGAGTAACCCCCCCCCTCCCCTTCCCCATAGGTATATGTAGAGTAACCCCCCCCCCTCCCCTTCCCCATAGGTATATGTAGAGTAACCCCCCTCCCCTTCCCCATAGGTATATGTAGAGTAACCCCCCCTCCCCTTCCCCATTGGTATATGTAGAGTAACCCCCCCTCCCCTTCCCCATAGGTATATGTAGAGTAACCCCCTTCCCCTTCCCCATAGGTATATGTACAGTAACCCCCCCCTCCCCTTCCCCATAGGTATATGTAGAGTAACCCCCCTCCCCTTCCCTATAGGTATATGTAGAGTAACACCCCTCCTCCCCTTCCCCATAGGTATATGTAGAGTAACACCCCCCTCACCTTCCCCATAGGTATATGTAGAGTAACACCCCCCGTCCCCTTCCCCATAGGTATATGTAGAGTAACCCCTCCTCCCAAATAGGTATATGTAGAGTAACCCCCCTCCCCTTCCCCATAGGTATATGTAGAGTAACCCCCCTCCCCTTCCCCATAGGTATATGTAGAGTAACCCCCCCCCTCCTCCCCCATAGGTATATGTAGAGTAACCCCCCCTCCTCCCCCATAGGTATATGTAGAGTAACCCCCCTCCTCCCCCATAGGTATATGTAGAGTAACCCCCCCCTCCTCCCCTATAGGTATATGTAGAGTAACCGCCCCCTCCCCCATAGGTATATGTAGAGTAACCCCCCCCTCCCCTTCCCCATAGGTATATGTAGAGTAACCTCCCCTCCTCCCCCATAGGTATATGTAGAGTAACCCCCCTCCTCCCCTATAGGTATATGTAGAGTAACCCCCCCTCCCCCATAGGTATATGTAGAGTAACCCCCCCCCACCCCTTCCCCATAGGTATATGTAGAGTAACCCCCCCTCCTCCCCTTCCCCATAGGTGTATGCAGAGTTGAGAAAAAATAAATTAAAAAAGGATGCTCACCTGATGTCCCACGCAGCGATCTCCTCAGCTGCAGGGCCCACGTCTTCTCCCCTCCACAGTACAGGCGCCGATGAGTGACTTCATCGGCGCCTGTGCTGCGTGGGGGCAGAGGTCACGTCTCCTCTGTGTAGCTGCAGATGCGGCTCACACAGAGGGGACACCTTCTCCTGTATGTACGTGTATCGCGCATACAGGAGAAGGCATCGCTGTCTGCTGGGGATCTGGGACCTCAGTAGTGGTGGCGGCGGGTCAGTCCGCCCCTGGCACCCCCCTTGTGAGCGGCAACCGGGGCGGGCCACCCCGGCCGCCCCCCCTAAGTACGCCACTGGCAATTACAAAGATCATCACTCACTATTGGAATATCAGGCCCTACTGTGCAGATTTCCTTTACGCCATTCTGCTGTTTCACACAAAGGGCAGCTCTCCTAGTTGAGGCCACTGTCCGTGCTGCTCCTGGTGAGATCACATTGTTTCCACTCTTCTATAGTCCTGGGTCGGCAGATTAGAAGGACACAAAAAAGGTTCTAAGCCCTGAGAATGAGAAAGTTCGGAGAACACTGTTTATAAGGGAAGAGGTGAAGCTCTGCCTTCTCCCTCTGTTTTCTTGCCCTCCCTCCATTATTCAGCCTCCTGTTGCCAACTCTTTTTTGCTGACCTGCAGCCCACAACCTGGTGAGCCAGTACTTAGAGAGTCTCCAGCAAGTGGACAGTCTTCATATATGGGCTGATTATAGTATGTTGGGTCTACGAAGCCCTTATGATGAGCCTGATCACTTAAGTCCCAACAGAAGTCCTAATGCCTACAAAGGTCATATCTTGTGATATGTGGCGTTTTAAAATGACCTCTTTAATAGCTGATCATATATATATATATATATATATATATATTTATACATATATATGACGAACTCTTACATAAGTCATATAATCAGCCAGGTCCACACTGGTAATTAGCACTATTAGGTAAATTCCCAGTGGGTCATGTCTGTCTGTGTTTTCTGTCTGTCTCCTTTCTGTTCTCTGTGGACCTCTGTGGCTGCTCCAGGGGATAAGGCTATGTGTGAGGATCAGGAAGGAAAGGGGCATCAGCAAGTACACCCTGGATGTCTAGTGGTTCCTGGGCCTTACTCTAACCCAAGCAAAAGAAAATGTGAGAGAGGATTCTATAAATTAAGCAATTCCCAGCACTGGGATTCTGCCTTATCATTTACAACATTGTCATCCTAGTTTGAAACACTTAAAATGGTTTTCTAATATACAATATATAATATGATTTGGTTATAACAAAATAAAATACACTATACTCACGATTTTTCTGCAAGCTGAGTCTAGCAATGCTGATCTTCACTGCTTCCCTAGATGGCACACTATACCTGCTCTGCTGATGATCTTCTAAATCCATTGTCAGCACTGACTGGCTGTGGCAGCCAATGCAATGTGTTGAGAATGTCATCAGCAGAGCAGAGAGAGCGCTTCATCAGGGGAAGTAAGCAGGGGGAGTGGGGCTGGACTGGAGAGCTAGCGCTGGACTCAGAATACAGCTTGTGTTATTTTATTAGTGTAGCAGACCATCTGTAAACTGTGTTGCCAGTTCTAGTAAGTTATAAGCCTTTGTGCTCCTATCCTGTATTACATAGGGTCTTATTACACTGGGCAATTACTAGCAAAACAAGCCTGTGTAATAGCCCCAGAAATTAGCCAACGATTTTGTACAAGCACATTGGCTGGCATTTATCATTGTAGGTGTAAGTGAAGCATTTATCTTTGTAGGTGTAAGTGAAGCATTTTTCTGCACCTTTTTTTTGTGTGTGCTGGTTATGTGCAAGAGCACCAAATTTATTAAATAGTTGCAGAGCATTTGATACGTTTTGGGCATTTCATAAAACCCTTCCATATCATGTGTATTGCCAAAATCAGTGGATTGCAACTCAAAATCAGCAGAAATGTGTAAACCGAAAGGTGCAAAAAAGCACAAATAAACCCTACTTGTGCCTTTTTTGCATCTTTTCTAGACACAGAAGACAATTTATTATTTATTTATTTATTTAAGACAATCTAAAGACAATGATAAATGTCGGCCATTGACTTACACCACATTTGTTATAAGTTTTGACACTTTTAGAAATGGGACACGGATAGTTTTGGAAAAAAAGACATGGCTTCTGTAAAAGTGGGTGTGGCTTAACCCCTTAAGGACGCATGACGTACTCAAACGGCCCCTTTTCCAAGTCCTTAAGGACTCAGGATGTTTGAGTACGTCCTGTCAAATCCCGGCCCCCAGCTAGCCAGAGGGGAGCCGGTGCCCGATGCCTGCTGAAATCGTTCAGCAGGCATCGCGGCATATCGCCCAGGGGGGTCATGATGACCCCGGTGACCCAGAATTACAGGCTGTTGGGGGCCAACTCTGACGGCCCAGAACAGCCATAGCCAGCAGGGGTGAGGTGGCACTGGTTTCCCGGCCGACCAATCAGGGCGCCTGCTGCGGATGTCACTCCCGCAACCCGCTCCGCCCCTCTTCCGGAGGACGTGAGCGGGTGCGGGAAGAAGACCCCAGGAGCTGGGGACCCCAATCCCCGGCATTAATGTTGGGATCGGGGCCCCAGGAGCGGCTGCGGCGGCACTGACCTGTGCACGGAGCAGCAGCAGGAGGTGAGTGACAGCCTCCTGCTGTTGCTTAGCAACAGCTCCCAGCATGCAAAAAGGGCATGCTGGGAGCTGTAGTTATGCAACAGCAGGAGGCAGACCACCACAACTCCCAGCATTCCCTTATGGGCATGCTGGGACTTATAGTTTTGCAACAGCTGGGGGCACATTTTTTCTATGGAAAAGTGTACCTTCAGCTGTTGTATAACTACAACTCCCAGCTTGCACAAACAGCTAAAGTGCATGCTGGGAGTTGTGGTGCATCTGCTGGTTGCATAACTACAACTCCCAGCATGCCCGTTGGCTGTCGGTGACTGCTGAGAGTTGTAGTTTTGCAACAGCTGAAGGCACACTGAGTTAAGTAGCAAACCCAGTGTGTCTCCAGCTGTTGCATAACTACAATCCCCAGCATCCCCAGGCAAAGTAGTATGCCTCCAGCTGTTGCATAACTACAAGACCCAGCATGCCCTTCCGCTGTCCGTACATGCAGGGGGTTGTAGCTTTTGCAACAGCTGAAGGCACACTGGTTGCAAAACACTGAGTTTGTTACCAAACTCGGTGTTTCACAACCAGTGTGCCTCCAGCTGTTGCAAAACTACAACTCCCAGCATGCACTGATAGACCGTACATGCTGGGAGTTGTAGTTTTGCAACAGCTGGATGTCGCCCCCCCCCCCCCCCCCCTATGTGAACGTACAGGGTACACTCACATGGGCGGAGGTTTACAGTAAGTATCCAGCTGCAAGTTTGAGCTGCGGCAAATTTTCTGCCGCAGCCCAAACTGCCAGTGAGAAACTACTGTGAACCCCCGCCCGTGTGACTGTACCCTAAAAACACTACACTACACTAACACACAATAAAATAAAAAGTAAAAAACACTACATATACACATACCCCTACCCAGCCCCCCTCCCCTGCCCAATAAAAATGAAAAAAGTCTGGTACGCCACGGTTTCCAGAACGGAGCCTCCAGCTGTTGCAAAACAACTACTCCCAGTATTACCAGAAAGCCACTGACTGTCCAGGCATGCTGGGAGTTTTACAACAGCTGGAGGCACCCTGTTTGGGAATCACTGGCGTAGAATACCCCTATGTCCACCCCTATGCAATCCCTAATTTAGGCCTCAAATGCACATGGCGCTCTCACTTTGGAGCCCTGTTGTATTTCAAGGCAACAGTTTAGGGCCACATATGGGGTATCGCCGTACTCGGGAGAAATTGGGTTGCAAATTTTGGGGGGTATTTTCTGCTTTTACCCTTTTTAAAAATGTAAAATTTGTAGGAAAAGAAACATTTTAGGTAAAATTTTTATTTTATTTTTTACATATGCAAAACTCGTGAAACACCTGTGGGGTATTAAGGTTCACTTAACCCCTTGTTACGTTCCCCGAGGGGTCTAGTTTCCAAAATGGTATGCCTTGTGTTTTTTTTTTTTTTTTGCTGTTCTGGCACCATAGGGGCTTCCTAAAGGTGACATGCCCCCCAAAAACCATTTGTTGTTCCTTCCCTTCTGAGCCCTCTACTGCGCCCGCCGAACACTTTACATAGACATATGAGGTATGTGCTTACTCAAGAAAAATTGGGTTTCAAATACAAGTAAAAATTTTCTCCTTTTTACCCCTTGCAAAAATTCAAAAATTGGGTCTACAAGAACATGCGAGTAAAAAATGAAGATTGTGAATTTTCTCCTTCACTTTGCTGCTATTCCTGTGAAACACCTAAAGGGTTAAAACGCTCACTGAATGTCATTTTTAATACTTTGGGGGGGTGCAGTTTTTATAATGGGGTAATTTGTGGGGGTATTTTTAATATGAAGACCCTTCAAATACACTTCAAACCTGAACTGGTCCCTGAAAAAAAGAGTTTCAAAATTTTGTTAAAAATTGGAAAATTGCTGCTGAACTTTGAAGCCCTCTGGTGTCTTCCAAAAGTAAAAACTCATCAATTTTATGATGCAAACATAAAGTAGACATATTGTATATGTGAATAAAAAAAATTATTTGCAATATCCATTTTTCTTACAAGCAGAGAGCTTCAAAATTAGAAAAATGCAACATTTTCAAATTTTTCATCAAATTTTGGGATTTTTCACCAAGAAAGGATGCAAGTTACCACAACATTTTACCACTATGTTAAAGTAGAATATGTCACGAAAAAACAATCTCGGAATCAGAATGATAACTAAAAGCATTCCAGAGTTATTAATGTTTAAAGTGACAGTGGTCAGAATTGCACAAAATGGCCGAGTCCTTAAGGTGAAAAAGGGCTCAGTCCTTAAGGAGTTAAAGGGGTACTCTGGTGGGAAACTTTTTTTTATTTTTATTTTTTATGAACTGGTGCCAGAAAGTTAAACAGATTTGTAAATTACTATTAAAAGATCTTTATCCTTCCAGTACTTATTAGGAGCTGTCCAGAGTAGCCTAAGTTTGCTATGAGGATTTTCTCCTGCTCTGGACAGTTCCGGATACGGGCATCAGGTGTCAGCAGAGAGCACTGTGGACAAGACAAAAATGGGGTTGTTCTATCTCGTCAATTGGCTTTTTGGCCACCTACAGCCTGTTGTTGGACGCTAGAGGTGGTAGGGAACTCCCATTGACTTTAATACAAGTTGAAGAAATGGTGTTGCCCCGTACACTACTCTGTTTACTAAACTCCTAGCGTTACCGAAACAGAGTAGCTCACAGGGCTATGCCATTTGCACAATTTTCATCAATGGTAGATATGCAAGTTGCGTATCTTTCCCACTTTGGCTTCATATTTATTAAACAACATAATAGACTTTGAAAATTCTGGCCCCTTTTTTAGACAATCTAGTCTAAGTTTACAGTGCCTAAGAATTAGACAGTAAATCTGGACATGTATTCTTTCTATGTTTACAACATATATTGTTTCAAATTGGGTTTCTGAACACACTCCTATTAATAGCATTTACCTTGGAGTTGTGTTCTTGCCTAACTCACTAGAACTGTAATAGTCTTGGACAAAGTAACAGGGCAACCAGTGTAAAGCCATGTTTGCGAATTGTAAGTACAGTGAAACTTCTTTGAGACAACCATTAAAATTGCACTGAAATGGGTGATGGCCATCTCAAAGAATATAGACATGTGCATAATATATAGTGGAATTTAAATTTGTCACAGGAGATCTGGTCTGAATTACAGGGTGGTCTATTCAAAGAAGAGGTCTTTTGAAAAGGTTTTACTGTATTTATTACTTCATGTGTTTATCTGCAATATTTATTTCTTCAGAAATGCTTAACAATATCTCCGCTTTTCTACTACCCCTAGTGTAGCTTTGACAGAGCCTGCAAAAGGAAGAAGAGATGGCATGCCTACAGCTACAAATAAGCACCTGAAAGGTGACCCTATTGCATCATCCAGCATTTGCTCAGAATCAAATGTGCCAACTCAGAACCAAGACTCTCTCCATTTTCACCAAGGGAACCAGGCCTGTGCCGCAGAGATAAGTTCACACCAGTATGACATCATGGGAGGAAGTCTGAAAATGCCACATAATAGAAAGGTACTAAGAAGGAGCAGCAGTGTCATAACAAGATCCTCAGGCACAGAAGTAACAGACAAGAAAATTTCTTCAATAAGCTTGTGCTTGGACGGGGTGGAGACAGGACAGTCCAGGTCTGAAAAGAGACTTGAGCTTCCATTAGGGAAAAAAATTTCCAAAAGTTGTTCCCATAGTTCTGTGAATACACTCAATGAAAGCAAAGATAATAAAAGGTCAACCTCCACTGGCTCTATGCAAAAGGTACAAAAACAGTCTAGGTCGCTGCCTTTGTTGAAGCTAGATTCAAGCAACTGGAGATGTCGGGGGCCCTTTAGTTACTGCTTCCAAAACAGGGGGAAGAATGCTGATGATGAAGAAGATGAGTTTGAAGAGGTAGACCATGGTAATAATAATGAAAATAAGGAATTGTCATGTGTGTATCTACCACAATCACCAGTGGAAGGTCAAAAAGGAGAGCCTTCATTCCTACCTAGTGGAAGTAAAGATACAGAATCTCCCAGGGCCAGTATAGTAATGGCCAAAAAGCATACTGAGGAGGAACAGGTGTCTGGGCAAACTGAGATGAGTGTCCAGAACATGGACTTTGATGAAAAGATTACCAGAATAAATGCACTAAAAGAAAAAGTTTATGCAATACCTGATGGGTTTCATGCTGCTCAAAGAGATGCGAATGAGTTACTCTGCCTAATACGATCAAACCACACTGGAAAGGGGGAAGATGCAAGCATCGATACCTATGACCAGGAGCTGTCTCAGTATAAACAACGACTTTCTGTTGAATCCAGACAGCTAGGAAGTGCCTGCAGGAAGATGGCCACCTCGGACAAGGGTCCAGAAGAAATGCTGTCAGCTATGACCTCAAGTTTTCAAATTCTCTGTTGTTTAACAGAAGCTTGCATGCGATTAGTTAAAACGGTGAACTCTGAATCCCAACAACAAGAAATTATAGCAAAAATAGATGAGGTGGTATTAAACTACATTTGTTTGTTGAAGGCTGCCGAGTCCACATCTGCAAAGGTGTTCAGTGATCCCAGTGTTAAACTTATGGCTCGACACTCTAGTACTATGGCTGCCGTTGTAAGCACACTAACACGTTCTCTTAAAACGCTTTTGAACAAATAAGCTAAGATAGTCACTTCATAAACTACCTTAACAAAGCCATACATAAACCTTTTCTTTACATATGTATAGACCAATGTAAATTGCATTACTCGCTTGTAACCTACTATCCACCACGACACATCTGTCCCTAAACCATACTGAGAAAATGGCATTGCTCATTAGCTAAAATGCTGATGTGATGCGGCATCTTGTAAAAATGAAGCATCTAAGAGCCTAATGAACCTCAACTACTTATCTTGCATTATCTGCAGGCTTATTATGTAAGCAGTTAACCTATGCTGCATCTTCCTCTTTTCCTTTCAGCCCAGTCACATTAGATATAGCAAATGAAATCATAATGTAAATAAACAATATTTAATATTTTAAATTATAATTTTTAAGCTCTGAAAATGATGAAATATGTTTCACATCCAAGAAGGTATTATGATTTACTAGAGAATAAATAAATATATATATATATAATAAATTGTTTTTTTTTTTTGTTCATGCTGTGTATGTGTCCTCATTTACACAAACGAATACAAATGAATCTTATACTAACAAGTGCCGAGGAGCGGGCAGTGAGGAGCCGAAGAGCGGGCAGTGAGGAGCAGGCAGTGAGGAGCGGAGGAGCAGGCAGTGAGGAGCGGAGGAGCAGGCAGTGAGGAGCGGAAGAGCAGAAAGTGAGGAGCTTAGGAGCGGGCAGTAAAGAGCGGAGGAGCAAGCAGTGAGGAGCGGAGTAGCAGGCAGTGAGGAGCGGGCAGAGGGGAGCGGAGGAGCAGGCAGTGAGGAGCGGAGTAGCAGGCAGTGAGGAGCGGGCAGAGGGGAGCGGAGGAGCAGGCAGTGAGGAGCGCAGGAGCGGGCAGTGAGGAGCCGAGGAGCGGGTAGTGAGGAGCGGAGGAGCGGGCAGTGAGGAGCGGAGGAGCGGGCAGTGAGGAGTGGGCAGTGAGGAGCAGAGGAGCAGGCATTGAGGAGCGGAGGAGCAGGCAGTGAGGAGCGGAAGAGCAGACAGTGAGGAGCTTAGGAGCGGGCAGTGAGGAGCGAAGGAGCGGGCAGTGAGGAGCGGAGGAGCAGGCAGTGAGGAGCGGAGGAGCAAGCAGTGAGGAGCGTAGGAGCAGGCAGTGAGGAGCGGGCAGTGAGGAGTGCAGGAGCAGGCAGTGAGGAGTGCAGGAGCGGTCAGTGAGGAGCGGACGAGCAGGCAGTGAGGAGCGGAGGAGCAGGCAGTAAGGAGCGGAGGAGCAGGCAGTGAGGAAAAGTTAGAGCAGAAAAGTGTGTGAGAGACTTTTGGTAGTCTGCATTTATCAATCACTGACAAAATGGCTCTGGCTAGTGGACTACAGATTCCCATCCCCCACTCTATTTGCATACAGACACAAGAGGGACTTGCAGGAAAGCAAGGCCATATTTTACAGCAATTCCTTTCTATTCATCTGATTCCTCATGTTAGCGCCCTCTGCTGGTCAAGAGTGGGAAATATGATGTTATTTTTTAATTTTTCATATTTTGTGACAAATAAAAAATGTAAAAAATATTAGCAAAAATATTTAAAAAATGTGAAAAATTTATTAAACCTCTAAAAAAAAAATGTACAAAATTTGGTGACACATTTCCTTGAAGGGAGGATTAAACAAAATGACAACAAGAGTCTGGTATTTTTTTTATTTAGAAAATGCACCCTTTTGCCCATGGTCTGTGTCTGGTACTGCAGCTCATCCTCCCTTTGGAGGGATTTTACGGGCAGAAAGTTTTTTTTTTAAATGCCCCCAGGTGTTGTAAAAAAGAAATCCCTTGCTACTTCCATTATGATGGCTCTCAGGCCCCAATGCTTTCCGGCACGCTTATTCGAGTGTTGATAAAGGTAATACCCACTCAGCCAACCATTGGCTGCGGTAGTAACCAGAATCCGCTAGTGATTGGCTCAGTGGGCACTTTCTGGGCAACAATTTGATGTCACTGAACACTCATTTTCTGCTTTGTACTTGTCATGATCTTGAAAAATTTTATAATCCTTCCAGTTCATTCCCCCCATCAAGATAAACCACCCCCTGCCTTAATTTTTTTATTTTTAAGTTTTCTACCTTGATATTGTTCTGTATCTTCTGCACTGTCTTAGTGAGCTCCACGGGCTAGGAAGGGGCTACCCCAGCAGGCATAACATCATCTGAAGCCCTGCTGGAGAGAACTTCCTCCCTCACTCAGCTACACACAGCCCAGAGCACTACAGTGCGAGATGGGCTGTGATTGGCTGAGGCCGCAGACTCCCCCCTCAGATCTCTACACTCTACTGTTTACTCTATACACTGTGCTGAGCTGAAATCCCACTTGCATTTTCTGACTTTTGTCTGTCTCCAGGCTAAAGATGCCTCTGTGTTTTAGTATCTGTGTTTTGGGTGGAATTTTTTATATAGTGTTGTCCCCATAACAAATCTACAAAAAAGCTAACAAAAAGGTGACATGCACTTATATATGTGTTTTTAAGCTGGAAAAAAAAAGCAAACAGAACCACCACATAGTACCTGAAAAAATGTAAGACCTGGACCCTGCTGCATTTGGAAAGAAAATGCCACTAAAAAAAGACTCCACTAGTGGAAAAAAACACCACAAGGAAAAGAGCATTGCTTAAAGGGGTACTCCCGTGGAAAACTTTTTTTTTTTTTTTTTAAATCAACTGGTGCCAGAAAGTTAAACAGATTTGTAAATCACTTCTATTAAAAAATCTTAATCCTTCCAGTACTTTTTAGGGGCTGTATACTAAAGAGAAATCCAAAAAAGAAATGCATTTCCTCTGATGTCATGACCACAGTGCTCTCTGCTGACCTCTGCTGTCCAATTTAGGAACTGTCCAGAGCAGAAAAAATCCCCATAGCAAATATATGCTGCTCTGGACAGTTCCTAAAATGGACAGCAGAGGTCAGCAGAGAGCACTGTGGTCATGACATCAGAGGAAATGCATTTCTTTTTTGGATTTCTCTTTAGTATACAGCCCCTAAAAAGTACTAGACGGATTAAAAAATTTAAATAGAAGTGATTTACAAATCTGTTTAACTTTCTGGCACCAGTTGATTAAAAAAAAATAAATAAATAAAGTTTTCCATGGGAGTACCCCTTTAAGTATGTGTACAAAATGTGTCTTTTTTTAATGAATTTTGATCACCCTACAAATGATTTCTGCTCCAATTTTAAATAATTAGAAAGCTGAACATGTCCCACCCAGAAAAAAAAGAACCCCAAAAAATTGGGTAGACAAATAAAATAAAACACTCCTTTACATTGCAGCATTTCAAATGATAAAACCACCCCAGTCATAATAGTTAAAAGATGTGATATGAGCTGACCCCCTCCCAATGCACAGGAAAGTAATAGAATCCAGGTGGCACAGCCAAGTCTGAGGCCTGATAGGCCAGCACTCCAAAGCAATTAAAATAACCTATTTTATTTAGCCATCTTCTAAAAAACTGTGAAACATTAAAAAAAAGTATTCAAACTACATGTTTTCTAGCTGACTTGTTTCGGACCTACTTGGTTCTTAATCATAGCTTACTATTTTTCATATGTCACTTCTTTTAAGAAAATGAATAAGGGGACATTCCGATATTTAAGGTAGTGTCACACATAGCATATACGCAGCGTATTTCACCCTGCACAAACTCTGCTGGACAGCAGGAAATACATTGCATATTCTATGAGCAGACACATAGGGCTACCTGCAGCAGCCCTGTATGTGCAGGAAGGTTTGGAGGTGGGCCAGCATGCCGGGTAGATCTGTGTGTTTGCTCATTTGAGAATATGCAGACAGATCTTCCATTGCTTTATAACATGGAAGGAATCAACTTGTAGCTTTTGTTCCTAAAATTACTTGTTCTATGACAATTTTGCTAATTTTGGAACGTTTTGTTTTCACGCCGTACAATTTATGATAAAAATGACATGTACTTTATTCTTTGGCTCAATGCGATTAAAATGATACCCATGATAACATACTTTTCTATTACTGTTGCGCTTTAAAAAAATCGCAAACTTTTTAACCAAATTAGTAAGTTTAAAATCCCCCTATTTTGAATAACTTTTTCATTTTTCGAGGGCTTATTTTTTGCGGCGTGATCTGTACTTTTTAATGATACTATATTTGCTTATATAAAACTTTTAATACATTTTTTATAAATTTTTTAGGGAATAAAATGTTACAAAAAAGCAGCAATTTTGGCCTTTTTTTTTTTTTACGTTGACGCCGTTCACCTTACGGTATCATTAACATTATATTTTAATAGTTCGGATATTTACACATGCGGAGATACCAAATATGTATATAAAAAAATTTTTTTTTTTTACACTTTTTGGGGGTGAAATAGGGAAAATGGGACAATTTACGTTTTTATTAGGGAAGGGGTTTTTCACATTTAAAAATTTTTTTTTTTTTAGAGATGAGCGAACTTACAGTAAATTTGATTCGTCACGAACTTCTCCGCTCGGCAGTTGATGCCTTATCCTGCGTAAATTAGTTCAGCCTTCAGGTGCTCCGGTGGGCTGGAAAAGGTGGATACAGTCCTAGGAAAGAGTCTCCTAGGACTGTATCCACCTTTTCCAGCCCATCGGAGCACCTGAAAGCTGAACTAATTTATGCAGGAAAAGTCATCAACTGCCGAGCCGAGAAGTTCGTGACGAATCGGATTTACTGTAAGTTCGCTCATATCTAATTTTTTTACTTTTTTACTTTAATTTTTACACTTTAATAGTCCCCATAGGAGACTATTTATAGCAATCTTTTGATTGCTAATACTGTTCAGTGCTATGCATAGGACATCACGATCTCAGACCAGAGCAGAAGACCCATGGAAGGCAGCGGAGGCAGGTGAGGGGACCTCTGTCTGCCATTCTGGATGATTGGATCACCGCGGCAGCGCTGCGGGCGATCCGATCATCCATTTTAGTGACCGCAATGCTGTAGATGCCGTGATCTGTATTGATCACGGCATCAGAGGGGTTAATGGCGGACATATCGGCCATTACCGGCGGGTCACTGGCTGTTTCGCGTTAAGTACCAGCTCACCAGGACGTACATTTACATCCTGCGTCGTTAAGGGGTAAAAATGTATACAAACAATTTGATTAGAAAATGACTTAATAAAATGGATAATTTTTGGGGGGATCTTGTATCCAGAGTGCTGGCCTATCCTCACTGAGGTTCCCATCTAATCCCCTACAGTTTGATTGTGAACTGCTAACTGTTGTTCCTAGTAAGGCCATGAAGCTGGCATGTCTTTTGTCAGGGCAAGCTGTGTATAACTTGCTTGCCCTCTGACTGCAGAGCTTAGTTTGAAAAAAGTACTGTAAGGGTTAATTTCCTTTCCCCAGCTACAGACTTTGTGTCGCCCTGCTTTTCCTCCCCCTCCCTCCTAAACTGCCCAGAGACTTGAGAGCTGGGGATCACACCAATCATGGGTGTGCTTTTTTCCCGGGTTTTTACCCTCCTCCCACCGGTTTAAAAGGGAGATCTCTCCTCCTTCACCTCATTCTGCCCCTCGTACCCGGAGAATTTTGTTGCTGCCGGAGTGGGTATGGACTTGGTCTCTCAACTTAGGGCTCGGGTGGAACAGGAGGGTGAGGGGTGGCTGACTCGTTTGCTTGCTGAGATCGCCTCCCCTCCTGTCCCACCATCGGCTGCAGCGTCTTCCTTGGGAGGTAGGCGGTCCTCCAGGCAGTCCCGCCCTCCTGTCCGTCTCAGCCCTGGTCTCTCTGCTTCCCCTGCTGTGCAGGGAGGTCAGTCACGTGGAGCTTTCTCCTTGAGACAGCGTGCCTCTTCCGGTCTCCAGCAGTCCCAGCCTGCAGCACCTCCAGTCTCCTCTACTGCCATGGGGGCGCAGGCCAGCTGTAGCTCCTCCGGTGAGTCTGTGGTCCCTCCGACTCCTGGCCCTGTGGATGCAGCTCCTGCCCTATTTTCTAGCCCTGTTGATGCTGCTTCACCCTTGCTATTCCCCCCTACCCAGGAGGCCCCCTCTCCATCTGCGGCTGCAGGGGACGCCTCTCAGGCTGTGTTTGTGCAGCCTCTTCCACCCCCCCCCCTGTCCTGCCCTCTCCTGTCCCTCCACTAGCTGCTGCTCCTGCTGTTTCAGCTGTCCCTCCTCCTGCTCCTCCAGCTGTTGCCAGGGGGGACAGGGAGCGTTCCTGTGCTAGCTCCCATGGCCGTTCCCCCTCTAGGTCCGGGCGAGGGCACAGGCGTTCTCGCCGCCGCTCTCGCTCTGGGTCTAGGAGCAGGTACAGGCGATTGTCCAGGTGTTCCAGATCCCCCAGGCGGTGCAGGCGCTCCAGGTCCTCCCGCTGGAGGTCTCCTTCCATTTCTTCTGGTTCAGGCTCCTCTGATGCGGGATCCAGGCGTGCTTCCAGGCGTCGTTCTGGTTCTCGGCGCCGGTCAAGTCGGCGGCCGGTTCCCGGAGCTTCGGTGCCTGCGGTGGTGCCTGTACCCCAGTCGTCCAGTGCTGCTGTTCCTCAGTCCAGTGTTCTTCACCTGTCGTCCAGTGCTGCGGTTCCAGGAGTTGGTGTTCCTTCTACGTCCACTGGAGATGGTAAGTGCAATTATTCTGGGGCTTGGGGGGCGGAGGGGGGTTCTGCTTTGGTGCCAGCCCTTAGGGCTCTGGCTGATCAATTGTCAGGTTCGGTCTCTACTGAGGTTTCCCCTTCCCCTCCCGTTGTCCCTTCTAGTGCTAGTGTGCATAAGGACGCCCCGTCCCCTTCTGTTGTTCCTTTTGGTGCTAGTGTTCATAAGGATACTTTCTTTTGTGGGGTTAGTCCTTTGGGGTCCCATTTATCTGATGAGGTTAAGACTAAGATCTGGGAGAATGGCTATGTAGATATTTGGTCACTTGTGTCTGCAGATCAGTACACGGTGGACAAGGAGCGCAGGGTTCCGGGTGACCGGTCTTTTGACCGCAAACCGCGGGTTGCTAAAACTATGTCTAATTGGTTGCAGGCATTTAGCGTTTTGGGGTGTGTGATGGGCCAGAGGCATCCTGAACGTTGTGCTGAGCTTTTTATTTATCTGGATATGATTTATTCCTCATTTAAGTCTCACGGTGGCTCGGCTTGGTGGCGCTATGATGAGGAGTTCAGGAGGCGTCTGGCCCTTCAGCCTGAGATGGGTTGGGGGGTTAAAGTTACGGATGTGTGGTTGCGGCTCATGTTGTCTCCTAAAATCCCCCCCTTTCAGCCTGGGGCCGCTGTGTCGGGACAAGTGTCTGGTCCCGGCGCGGTGGCCGTGCGCCGCCCAGGGGCGTGCTGGCTTTTCAACGAGGGCCACTGCCGTTTTTTCGGGCTGTGCAAGTACAAACATGAGTGCTCCTCCTGTGGGGGTGCCCATGCTGCCGTCAAGTGCACCCGCCCCGCTTCCAAGTTGCCGGGTAAGCCTCCGGTCGCTGGTGACCCGAAGGACCCCGGTGAGCGTGGACGCGATGGGCCCGTGGCTCGACCTGTACCCAAATAGAGTTGCTGCAGATTTGTTGCGTTTTGGTTTTTCTGTTGTTTTTTTCATCCCCTTTTTGTATGATGGTTCCCCTCTTTTTTCTCCCAACCTTAAATCCGCCATTTCTCATCCTGAGGTTTTGCGTGCCAAATTGACGGATGAGGTGGCGATGGGTAGGATGGAGGGTCCTTTTTCGTCTCCTCCTTTTTCTAACCTCAGGGTTTCTCCCCTGGGTTTGGTTCCTAAGAAGGAGGAGGGGAAATTCAGGTTGATCCATCATTTGTCTTTTCCCGTTGGGGCTTCTGTCAACGACGGTATTCCGGTGGAGGATTCTTCCGTGCAATACGTGTCGTTTGATAGGGCGGTTGATTTGGTCCGTGGGGCGGGTAGAGGTGCGTTATTGGCCAAGTCGGATGTGGAGTCTGCTTTTCGCCTCCTCCCGGTTCACCCGGATTGCCATCATTTGCTGGGTTGTTTTGTGGATGGTGATTATTTTTATGATGCTTGCCTCCCGATGGGCTGCTCCATATCGTGCCACTACTTTGAGCTGTTTGGCTCTTTTCTGGAGTGGGTGGTCCGCTATGAGACTGGTTCCTCGTCTGTCACGCATTATTTGGACGATTTCCTTTTTGTTGGCCCTGCAGGTTCTGATCACTGTAGCTTCCTTTTAAATACCTTTCGTTTTTTCATGGGGCGTTTTGGTGTTCCTTTGTCTGTGGATAAGACGGTGGGCCCTGGCACGGTGTTGTCCTTTCTTGGTATTGAGTTTGACACGCTGGCTATGGTTTTCCGTCTTCCCGCGGACAAGGTGAGCAAATTGCGTGCTTTGTTGCTTGGTTTCCTTGTGGCTAGGAAGGTTACTTTGGTCCAGTTTCAGTCTTTGCTTGGTTTGTTGAACTTTGCTTGCAGAGTCATGCCTATGGGCAGGGTTTTTTCCCGCAGGCTGTCATTTGCGATCAGGGGCGCTCGGCGCCCGAGTCACCGCATCCGTGTCACCAGAGCCATAAAAGCCGACATTTCGGTTTGGTTGGGTTTTTTGGACTCCTACAACGGGCGTACTTGTTTTCAGTCCCCCGTTGTCACTAATGGCGAGTTGGCTCTGTTCACGGATGCGTCTGGCTCGGTCGGTTTTGGTGCTGTTTTTGGGGCTCAGTGGTGTGCAGGGGAGTGGCCAGTTTCTTGGCGTGAGTCTGGTAGGTGTCGGAATTTGGTGCTGTTGGAACTTTTTCCGGTAGTGGCGGCTGTGGAGCTGTGGGGGGCCTCTTTGTGTGATCGCCGAGTGTGTTTTTGGAGTGACAACATGGGTGTGGTTTGTGCTATTAATAGCCTTTCTTCTGGCTCTCCTCCTGTTCTTAACTTGCTGCGGCATTTGGTCCTTCGTTGCCTTAGTTTTAACATATGGTTCCGGGCTCGCCATGTTCCTGGTGTTGAGAATAAAATTGCTGACGCTTTATCTCGTTTTCTCTGGCAGGATTTTCGGCAGTTGCTTCCTCAGGCGGATCCAGAGGGGTGCCCGTGTCCGGGCATCCTGTGGGACATCGTGGAGACTGCTTGATGTCTTTAGTCAGGTCCTCTGTGGCTCCGGCCACCTGGTCATCTCACGGTAAGGCATGGGCTGAGTGGTTGGATTTGGTGGGTGATCGTGATGTTGCAGGTGCTGTGCCGGATAGGCTGGAGGTTACCTTAGACTATCTGCTGGCGCTGCGCGGGCGCGGGTTTTCGGGTTCGGTTGCTGCTCGCCGAATGTCCGGGGTGGCTTTTTAATTTTCAGCTTTTGGGCTGGTCGGATGTCACGAAATTTTTCGTGGTCCGTCAAGCTTTGAAGGGCTGGTCTCGGGAGCGGGTTTGCCTTGATGTGCGTCGTCCGGTATCTTTTCCGCTTTCGCTGAAATTGGTTGTGGCGTCGCGCCAGGTTTGTTCTTCGTATTTTGAGTCTGTTTTGTTTTCCACGGCTTTTGCGCTGGCCTTTTTTGGGGCTATGAGAATTGGGGAGCTTATCCCTCCTTCTCGCTCGCGTCCGGGGGGTCTGGGTGAGTCGGATATTTTTCTTGGAGAGGGTTTTGTTCGGGTGCGTATTGGTAAGTCGAAAACTGACCAGGCGGGCCGTGGCACGTGGCTTTTGCTTTATGCGGTTAATGGCGAGGCTTGTCCTTTTCAGCTGGTTTCTTCCTTTTTGCTTTTGCGGCCCCGTGGGCCCCTTTTTCTTCTGCATGAGGATGCTTCTCCCCTTACTCAGTTTCAGTTTTTGGCTCTTTTCCGGCGGTGTCTTTCGTTCGTGGGTCTTGATTTTCGGGAGTTTGGTACCCATTCTTTTCATATTGGTGCTGCTACGGAGGCCGCCCGTGCGGGTTTGTCAGAGTCGGATGTTCAGCGCGTCGGGCGCTGGCGTTCTGCTTGTTATGCTCGGTATATTCGCCCTGACCTTTTGATTGATTTTTAATTTCTTTTCCAGAGTTTGATCGGCCGGTGGTCTGGGTGTTGGGGCACTCCTATGTCTTTCGTGCTGCTCAGCGGGCGGAGATTCGTCCTGGTGGCCGGAACTTAGGATTCCAAGGGGTCGAGGTGTGCTGGAGAGGCATTGGCGGTTTGAGATGGCCCCAGGTTCTGTCCGAAGTGGTTGGCATCAGCAGGTTTTCCCGGGGGCCGGTTCTGTTGGCTTTGCACGTTGGCGGCAACGATTTGTGTTACACTCCCTTGGCTGAGCTTCTCACCATGATGAGGGCCGATTTAATATGTTTCTCTGGGTTTTTCTCTGAGCTTCTCCTTCTCTGGTCGGAGATTGTTCCTCGGGTTTTGTGGACAGGTGCTAGGGATCCGGTGGCAGTGGAGAGGGCGCGCCGCACGGTGAACGCGCGAATGTCTCGATTCGTGCGCCTCCGGGCTGGCGTGGTGGTCCGTCATGTGCAGTTGGAGGGGGATAACGGTCGGTTGATGAGGCCTGATGGGGTGCACCTGACGGATATTGGTTTGGACATCTTTTTGTCCGGTTTGCAGGATGGGATCGAGCATGGTCTTTATCTGTTGGGTGGGGGTCGGAGCCCAGTGTAGGTGTAACTGGCCTCCTTCTTGGCGGTAGAAGAGTGAAGAGTTTACATCCTGGGGTAGACCTGTGCACCAGAGGGTGTGGCAGCACCTCGCAGGATGAACAGAGTTAATTTATACAGTTTATTTTTCTACGGTTATTTATAAAAATGTTAATTTTATTATTTATAATAAAGCTGTGGCCTACCCTCACCCACAGATAAAAATTTAATTTTGTGTTTGTCATTATTATTATTATTTAGTTGGGGAAAGGACTAGGGGTTTAATCTTGGGAGATAAGGGTCTCTGCAGTCTGTCAGGGCAAGCTGTGTATAACTTGCTTGCCCTCTGACTGCAGAGCTTAGTTTGAAAAAAGTACTGTAAGGGTTAATTTCCTTTCCCCAGCTACAGACTTTGTGTCGCCCTGCTTTTCCTCCCCCTCCCTCCTAAACTGCCCAGAGACTTGAGAGCTGGGGATCACACCAATCATGGGTGTGCTTTGTTCCCGGGTTTTTACCCTCCTCCCACCGGTTTAAAAGGGAGATCTCTCCTCCTTCACCTCATTCTGCCCCTCGTACCCGGAGAATTTTGTCCCGCCCTCCCTCCCCTGTTGGTGTTTATTTTGTGTTGTGTGTTTTCTGTTTGAAGTCACAGCTGGCGGTAGAAGAGTGAAGAGTTTACATCCTGGGGTAGACCTGTGCACCGGAGGGTGTGGCAGCACCTCGCAGGATGAACAGAGTTAATTTATACAGTTTATTTTTCTACGGTTATTTATAAAAATGTTAATTTTATTATTTATAATAAAGCTGTGGCCTACCCTCACCCACAGATAAAAATTTAATTTTGTGTTTGTCATTATTATTATTATTTAGTTGGGGAAAGGACTAGGGGTTTAATCTTGGGAGATAAGGGTCTCTGCAGTCAGCGCTCTATCTAAAAGGTGAAATGTCAAGAGGCCACCTTCTTCGAGACGGACTGCTGAGAATCCTCCATGTTAAAGAATAACTCACCTATAGGGGAAACTATGGTGGAACCCATTATCACATTCTCAGAACTTGATGTTAAGGGGGTACTCCACTGGAAAACTTTTTTTTTTTTTTTTTTAAATCAACAGGTGCCAGAAAGTTAAACAGATTTGTAAATTACTTCTATTTAAAAATCTTAACCCTTCCAGTACATATCAACTGCTGTATGTTCCAGAGGAAGTTCTTTTCTTTTTGATACCCCCACAAGACCTGACGAAGCGCAAGAGTGCGATATGGACCGTCGCCCACCGGCTGAACCCACCCGCTATTGTTCCATCTTCCCACCTCCCTGCTTTACGTTCCACCTGCAATGTGAATAAAGACATTACTGAATAAAGAACGTGGTGTCCGAGGTGAGTGCTCCAAGCTAATTTCTCCATGTGAATATATCTTTTCTTTTTGAATTTCCTTTCTGTCTGACCACAGTGCTCTCTGCTGACAACTCTGTTCATATCAGGAACTGTCCAGAGTAGGAGCAAATCCCAATAGCAAACCTGTCCTGCTCCAGACAGTTCCTAAAATGGACAGAGGTGTCAGCAGAGGGCACTGTGGTCAGACAGAAAGGAAATTCAAAAAGAAAATAACTTCCTGTGGAGTATACAGCAGCTGATTAGTACTGGAAGGATTAGTATTTTTAAATAGAAGTAATTTACAAATCTGTTTAACTTTCTGGCACCAGTTCATTTAAAAAATCCAGGGGAGTACCCCTTTAAGGAACAGCTGCACACAAAGGTTTTGTACTATACTATATATAGTGTACCTATATATATATATATATATATATATATATATATATATATATATAGGCCTTTGAAGCTCCACACACCAGCAATAGTGTCTCCACGAGGGGAAATATTATCTCTTTTACCTAGTCAACAGGGTTCTCACAAGCTAAGCTAGAACACCCTGCTCTGTACTGACAAGGGCCAACAACCTCGAAACAGTGCATTTCATGGCATCACGAATCAGATCTACAACATGTATTTAAAGAGAAACAGGTTCCCATTCCACTCATTATTCCCTACTGTGTGCTGGAGTCAGGAGTGGGAAGAATACTCACCCCCATGTGGTCATGTGGTCATGACATGCGGAGAAGTAAGTGCATGTAAATGAAGCATATGGTCTATGAAAAAAAAGCTGCTAGTAAGATACACCTGTTCAAAAGGTGGCTACCAGCCAAAATGAGGGTATTCTTTTTAAAGAGGACCACTGCAATGACATTATATAATTGCAAACCTGTCACAGGAACATCACATCATTAAAGGGGTATTCCAGGCAAAACCTTTTTTTATATATATCAACTGGCTCTGGAAAGTTAAACAGATTTGTAAATTACTTCTATTAAAAAATCTTAATCCTTTCAATAGTTATTAGCTTCTGAAGTTTTCTGTCTAACTGCTCAATGATGATGTCACGTCCTGGGAGCTGTGCATGATGGGAGAATATCCCGATAGGAACTGCTCAGCTTCCGGGATGTGAGTCATCAGAGAGCAGTTAGACAGAAAACAACAACGCAACTTCAGAAGCTAATAACTATTGGAAGGATAAAAAATTTTTAATAGAAGTAATTTACAAATCTGTTTAACTTTCCGGAGCCAGTTGATATATAAAAAAAAAAGTTTTGGCCTGGAATAACCCTTTAAAGAGGGTTTTCTCCAGTGTTCATAAAATACACAGTTCACTTACTACTTGCTCCTGTGCTGTTCCTTCACAATTAAAATAGATGATGCTTATCTACCCCGGAAACCCACAGCTCCCAATGCAGCTTCTTCCAGCCCCCCACTGTTCATTTCTTCTCCCTGCTTTTGAGACAAGAGGTCGGAGAAGGACCTGCCCACTCAGCCAGTCACTGTCTGATGCAGTGTCCTGTCTTGTACAGTGACTGGCTGAGCAGGCAGGTCCTGCTTCAACCTCTTTTGAATACAGGGGAAGACAAGCAGCGAGGGACCTGAAGAAGCTGCCTTGGGACAATGGTTATGTATAGATTAAAATGTTCTATCCCCAGTAAAATATACATATTTTTAAAGGTAGAATACTCCTTTAAAGGGGTATTCCAGGCAAAACCTTTTTTTATATCTATCAACTGGCTCCGGAAAGTTAAACAGATTTGTAAATTACTTCTATTAAAAAATCTTAATCCTTCCAATAGTTATTAGCTTCTGAAGTTTTCTGTCTAACTGCTCAATGATGATGTCACGTCCCGGGAGCTTTGCATGATGGGAGAATATCCCCATAGGAACTGCACAGCTCCCGGGACGTGAGTCATCAGAGAGCAGTTAGACAGAAAACAGCAACTCAACTTCAGAAGCTAATAACTATTGGAAGGATTAAGATTTTTTTATAGAAGTAATTGACAAATCTGTTTAACTTTCCGGAGCCAGTTGATATATATAAAAAAAGTTTTGGCCTGGAATACCCCTTTAACTTCCATGAATCAGAAATCTGCCATGACTCACAGTTACTATGAGGCAAACGTACGCACACTGTAAAATCAGGACAATAGAACACTTTATCAAAAATGCTACTTTTATATACCTATTTTAGGGTGCGTTCACATGTGCGTATTCTTGCTGCAGATCTGTTGCAGATTTGCTACTGCAGATTTTGCTCACCATTGACTTCAATGGGCAGAAAGATCTGCGGAAGCAAATCTGCAACAAAAATATGCATGTATGAACGCACCCTTATAGACTTTCTTTTTTATTTTTCAGTGTGTTCAGAATGTTGCTGAAATATGTCATATTAAGAAATATTAAATGTTCAAAGTTAACGTAGGCAGAACTAACACCTGTTATTAACAGTAATTCAATATGACTATAGAGCAGAGCATATGGAATAAATATCGTTCACACATTGTATTTTGAGCCATAATTCTACAGCTCAAAAAACAGCTGTTGGCATTTGGGAAATTTTTTGGGCTGTTTACATTCCAAAAAATGCCACAAAATAAGGCAGATTTTTGTGCCATACATGGCCAAAAATGGGACCTGTCAAATATTTTGTGGCTGTGATAATTACATCTGTAGAATTACTAGATTTTGGAACAAACAGGTATTTTCTCCTTTAGATTTTTTTCCATGGAACTTTTCCACCTATAAAACAACTGTTTCACAGCTGCAAAAATGGCCCCAAAAATATGTGTGAACATAAACTAAGATATTTGTTAATGGGGATAGACATCCCTTTCAGCAAATTTTTTGTTAGAATCTTTACTTGAAGAGCTTTTGGTTTGTTTCTGTCACACAAACACACCTCTTTAATTTAAATGAATGATACCCAAATACCACCACGACAGTGGGTAAAGCTGCAACCAATAGCAGGTGACCAAAACTAAGCAATCTGTATCCAAACCATTTTAATAGTTATTCAAATCCTCTGAACAACTGATGATAGCCTTTTGTAACACTAGATGGCACTGTTACTTAGAATATGCAAAACAGCAACCTTTACGCTGAGTTCACACACTGTAGCCAAAACAAGGAGTCCAACCAATATTCTGTAACAAAATAAAGAATAACATTTCTTCAAACTGCAACAAAAAGGTACTGTACTACCAATTTTTCTACATGCATTGTTTACAACCAATACAAAGACAACTATTTTCTGTGTTTTAAATCCATTCTTGGTTTTAACTAAATATGCTGATCACAACACGTAATATATCAAATAAAAAAATAATATATAAATGTCTAACACAACTGTTAAAGCCATAAACTCCTTGGTGACATACTGTATGCTGAATATGTATGGCACAGCCACTTGGGCTTTGTGGACAAGTGTCGTACATGTACGGCATTCAGAGTGATGGCTGCGATTACCCATTAACAGCTTAGGCTGGGCTCACATATGCCGTACACTGGCGTACACTGGAGGGACACTGATGCTAGAACGGATCCCATTCATTAGAATGGGACAGTTCACAATCATCCAGCGTCTCAATTTTGACGTCGGATGGTTGGACATGCCGGATGGCATTGGACAGGAAAAAGCTGCAAGGTGCATTCCCCTGTCCGGCGTCCAGGAACAATCAACACTGCATGCCATACAACTGATGGCAAGTGATGCAAGTTGTCAATGTAAAGGCAGGGAGGGGGTTAGGGATAGATGGGCAATAGGCAGGGACAGAAAAAAAAGATATGATGGTGAGAGATACTCTTCAAAGGGGTATTCCAGGCAAAAACTTTTTTTTATATATCAACTGGCTCCGGGAAAGTTAAACAGATTTGTAAATTACTTCTATTAAAAAATCTTAATCCTTCCAATAGTTATTAGCTTCTGAAGTTTTCTGTCTAACTGCTCAATGATGATGTCACGTCCCGGGAGCTGTGCATGATGGGAGAATATCCCCATAGGAACTGCACATCTCCCGGGGCGTGAGTCATCAGAGAGCAGTTAGACAGAAAACAACAACTCAACTTCAGAAGCTAATAACTATTGGAAGGATTAAGATTTTTTAATCGAAGAAATTTACAAATCTGTTTAACTTTCCAGAGCCAGTTGATATATAAAAAAAAGTTTTGGCCTGGAATACCCCTTTAAAGGTAAGTGAAACCATTAAAGGACATCTGCAGCAAAAGACAACTTATCCCCTACCCACAGGATAGGGGATAAGTGTCTGATCACAGGAGGGGGGGGGGTTGACCACTGGAACCCCCGTGACCTCCTGCATGGGGCCACGGCTCTGCCGCGGCTCTCCCGTGCAGGAGACGTGCCGGCTGCAGCATTACACCACAGCCGACATGCCTTCTCCGTGTATCTCTATGGGAGAGGTGGGGAGGTAGTTTTCGTGCCTCCCCGCCTCTCCCGTAGAGCTGTATGGGGAGGGGGAGTGGAGGGGGCATGGAGAGGTCAACGCTACGCACATTAGCCGCTCAGATAGAGCGACAATACAGGGCCCCATTTGGGAGATCGCGGGGGGGTCCCAGCTTTAAGACCCCCCGCGATCAGACACTTATCCCTTATCCTGTGGATAGGGGATAAGTTGTCTTTTTCTGTAGATTTCCTTTACATGCTGGTGCAGCACAGCTTGGAACAACAATGAGCATAATACGCTTTGTAAACATTTAAACAATTTATACTAAATATCAGAGAACATATAAAAAAAAGGATCATAATAATATAAAAATACTTGGACCTAATAACAGGCGCTATTATAAGAACGGAAACTGCAGATCCAACAGGATCATAGGTCAAGCTCACAAAACACAAAGTTAGCTAAACTGTGTAAACATTTCAATATAGTGCTTAACTAAGTAAAGAACAAAGGTTTCTTACAAAAGTAAATATGTATAATAAGGAATAGTGGAAAATAATGTAGTGTTATTAACATTTAAATGCTTTAACGTAAAGAGACTTAGGTCTTACAACATTTTAATATCATTGTTGTATGTTAAATGTCATTGGGACATTGGGGCACTTTGTGTACATAAAAACACTACTGCTGTAAAATAAGGCCAATGACTGATTACGAATTCATAAAACCGGCAGCTATAACAATGTTTGTTTTAGCAATTGTAGCTGGCTTGGCTGCAAACACTGGCAATGCCCAGACTAGGAAGTTGTGATTTTAACATAATAGAGAAGCAATAAGTAGCAAATGATCTGCTTTTAATGGGGACAGGTGGAAAAGAGTCAATAAAGCTACTGTATTTGGAGATAATTGTTCCGCCATTTTTACCATTATATATATGGCATACCACTTAACTTGTTGGGGACCAAGGGCGCACAGGTACACCCTTGCTCACTGGTACTTAAGGGCCAAGGGCGTACCTGTACGCCCTTGGCATATGCAATCACCGCCGCTTGCCAAAATCATTCAGCAGGCATCCCATAACATCGCCGAGGGGGGTCCTGAGAACCCCCCATATCGGTTATACATGCCACTCGTCAACCTGCTGACGTAGCTGTCGTAGTGATGCTCCTCCCACAGCTCTTTGATTTGATTTGAGGATCTGTACGATCATCCAATCAAATGTGTTGACGGGAGGGGATCCCCCCTTCCCTCCAATTCGCCCCCAAATCTCCTCAAAGCTCTGATCTGCCCACCAACAGCTTGTAGTTGGTGGGCAAAGCAGAGACTGTGAGGAGATCTTTTCAGATCCCCCCATACTGAGCCGTCCAGAAGCCCCCTGTAGCCCCCTGTCCCCTTGTCCTCTCAGGGATAGTGTTTATTAGGCATGGACAGTGTAACTGTAAAAAAAAAAAGAAAAAAAAAGTAATTTTTATTTCGGGCAGCGCCCACTGTCTGGGTTCTGAGGGTGCACCTTTTGCTGCGTTCTCCAGCCCTTACAGGGGTGATGCGGCTTAACCACATCCTTTTTTTGGGGGGGGTGTAAGCTTTTTCTTTCTTTTTTTTTGTCCGGCCACTGTTAGCGAATCACCCACCCCACCACTGATCAGTGCTGTCCAATTGATCAGCATATTTTTATGGGTGCAGCGCTTTTTTGGGGGATCTAGCGGTTTTTTTTTCATACATTTTTTAGCATCTTTTTGGGGGATTTGTGGTCTGTGCCACCAGCAGCAGGTCTGTGCTGTGTGGACCGACCGTACCCATGTGTGAACCTGTTCTGACCGTTGACAGTAATATATATAACTGATCAGCGTTTTTTTAGGGTTCAAGCAGGTGCTTTCCCCCCCCCCCCCCTTTTTGGTGTCTTCTGCACCCCCTGCTGCTACTGACCCTTAATCAGTGGTACCACTCTTTTTTTCTTTTTTCTTCTTTTGTTGGGGGGGTGCCTTACTTGCCTCTGACACTGAAAGAGCTAGTGAGGGCGAGGAAGACCCCACTTTCCTGGTCTCTTCCTCGCTCTCCTCATCATCAAATTCTGATGATGAGCCCCCAAGGCGCCGCCGTGCAAGGCCAGAAACCCCCCATGTAACTGACCCCATACCCCATACTAGAAGTAGCGACCCTGTCGCCAGTACTAGTATGCCAGCCCACCAGGCAAGTCCACCTTTACCGGTGAACCTGTGTGGACTACCCCAGAGAACTTTGAGCCTGTGATTCCTGGATTTGTTGGCTCACTGAAATAGACTTTTAGTTATTATTTCAATATGTCAATTGTCAATATGATGGTGACACAGACAAACCTTTACGCCCAACAGTTTGTCACCGTGCACCCGGGCTCACTTCTGGCTAGGCCCAGTGGCTGGCGTGCCATCGATGCAGCCAAAATGATGATGTTTTGGGCCCTCGTGCTGCATGTGGGCCTAGTAAAAAAAAACAGTGTCAGGCAGTACTGGAGTGGGGACATCCTCTGCCAGACCCCACTCTACAGTATGGCCATGACACGGAGACATTTTGAAGCCATACGGAAATGATTGCATTACAATGATAATGCAGCATGTCACCCCCCCCCCCCCCCCAAGGTGATCCTGCCCAATACCGCCTGACCAAAATACAGCTGGTCATAGATCACTTTGGCCTATGTCCCCAAAAGGAAGGTCTTTATTGATGAGTCTCTCATCAGTTTTAAGGAGAGACTCATTTACTGCCAATATTTCCCATCTAAGCGGGCGAGGTATGGCGTGAAGATGTATAAACTCTGTGAGAGTACCTCAGGGTACACTTACAAGTTTAGAATATACGAGGGTCGAGGTCCCGTATTGAACCCCAGAATGCCCCCCATTCTGGGTGTCAGGGAGAAGATCATGTTTGCACCTACTACTAGATAAGGGTTACCACCTTTATGTGGATAACTTTTATACTAGTATCCCTCTTTTCAAATCCTTCGCCGCCAGATCTACGTCCGCTTGTGAGACCATGGGGAAAAATCAGAGAGGCCTCCCGACCTATCCCCTCCAGGCGCCAATCCCCAGGGGTGAAACCAGTGCCCTTACCCATGAAAACCTGTTGCTGGTCAGGTATAAGGACAAGAAGGATGTCCTTATGCTCACCACAATTCATGGTAACGGCATCACCCCTGTCGATGTGCAAGGTACCGCGGCATCGGTCCTCAAGCCTGATTGTATTTGGGGGAGTTGATCTCTCTGATCAAGTCCTCAAGCCATATAGCGCCATGCTAAAACCCGGGCATGGTACAATAAAAGTTGCGATCTACATGTTTCAGGTTGCCATGTACAAAGCATATGTACTATACTGGAGCACTGGTAACACTGGGAGATTTCTACAGTTCCAGGAGGTGCTCATAAATGCCCTGCTCTTTGGCCCCGAGCACTTCAGGAACTGTAGGCCTCCAGATTGCCCCAGGCCAACACTTTCCGGGTGAGGTCCCCCACACTGGAAAGAAGGTACCATCCCAGAAAAAATGCAGAGTGTGTTGCAGAAGGGGGATACGGAAGGACACCACCACCCAGTGTGACACTTGCCCCTATTATCCGGGCCTCTGCATTAGAAATTGCTTCAGGGAGTATCACACTTCCATGGAGCACTAAATTTTCAAATCCTCTTTCCCAATTTTAATTCCCCTTGATTTGACCCCAATGTACCTGTCCAAAGTACATTATCTTCCAAATTTTAAACCCAAAAAACCCGCAAAAACCTGAAAAGACCTCTGGTGGTATTGGATCATGTGTCACAGAGTCATTTGCATTGGGGGTTTTCAAATTGCCTCAAATACGCAGTGCTCTCTTCCCACTTGAGCGGTGTGTACATTTGAGGTGACAGAAAAGTGATGGCCACACACATCACATTCCCAGAATGATGATTCAAAGAATAGGGTTTGGGGCGGCACAATTTTTATCATCATTCTGGGTACCCAATTGGCATATTATTAGGAAAATTGCTATTTTCATTTTTGATAAAACTACCCTTCATCCATTCCTGGAAAATAAATTTAGGAAATGTCCGTCCGTTCAAAATGTGGTCATATGTGGCTGTTTCTTTTTTTTATATTCCTCTGAATGTATGTGACTGTCAGTTACTGATATGTCAGTTAGAAACCCCTGAGCGGTGTGTGCGCATTTGCGGGTAACAGTTTAGGGATGGCCACCCAAATAAAACATTCCCATAATGATAAAGCAGAGCCTAGGGTTTGTTACAGGCACACATTTTACTTTTGACTATGCTCTGGGTCATCATAATACAGAATACAGAGATAGCATATCAGTTGGAAAATTGCAATTTTCCTTTTCCACAAACTACACTTCATCCATTCCTGGAATATAAATATAAGAAACACCTGTCTGTTCCAAATGTCCACTTCAACCCTATGCCCATTCCTCAGGTGGTGTACTTTCTGTAATGGGTCATATGTGGGTGTTTCTTTTTTAATTTTCCTCCATAGCTGCAACCATAGCTCTATGAGTCTTGAGCCATGTTATGTGCCCGCACAGTAGGTTACGTCCACATATGGGGTAATTTTTTTTTACTCTGGAGAAATTAAGCTAAACATTTTTGGGGCTTTTTTTCCTATTAACCCCATGTGAATTGGCAACATTTTGGCTAACACCAGCATTTTAGTAAAAAAATCTAAATTTTCATTATTACAACCCACTGATCCAAAAACCTGTGATGTGTAAATACACACTGTACCCCTTGTTACGTTCCTTGGGGGTGTAGTTTCAAAATTGAGGTCACTTGCCGGGGTTTTTTTTTTTTTTTTTTAGATTTTAGGTCAAAACTTCTGCCATTGCAGGGCAAATCAACAGCTTAGGCCTCAAAGGTGCTCTGTGCTTTTTCACTCCTTAGCCCTGTTGTGCACCCGCACAGCACTTTAAATCTACATATGTGGTATTTCCTTACTCGGGAGAAATTGGGCTCCAAATTTTGGGGGCTTTTTCTCCTATAATCCCTGTTAAAAATGAAAAAAAATTGGTCTAACACTAGAAATTCAGTGTTAAAAATCTGCTTTTTCAATTTAAAAAAAAACTGTGAGCTGTAAATACTTACTGTACCCCTTGTTATGTTCCTTGAGGGGTGTATTTTCAAAAAGGATCGCTCAGTTAGGGGGAACTGCTGTTCTGCCACCATGAGGGCTATGGAAATGCACATGACCCCCAACTAAAATTCCTGTCAAATTCTTTCTCCAAAAGCCCACTAGTGATTCTTCTGTTCTGAGACCTGTAGTGGGGGTATTTTTCTCCAATTAACTCTTGTAAAAATGAAAAGTTTGGGGTAGCACCAGTATTTAAGTGTTAAAAATCTAATTTTTCATTTTTACAACCCACTGTTCCAAAAACCTGTGAGGTGTAAGTACTCACTGTAACAGTTATTACATTTCTTGAGGGGTATAGTTTCCAAAATGGTGTCACATGTGGGGGTTTCCGCTGTTCTGGCACCATGGGGGCTTTGTAAATGCACATGGCCCCCAACTTAAATTCCTGAAAAATTCTCTCTCCAAAAGCTCACTAGAGCTCCTTCTGTTCCGAGACCTGTAGTGTGCCAGCAGAGCACTTTTTGTCCACATATGGGATATTTCCTTATTAGCGAGAAATTGGGCTACAATTTTTTTTTCTTTGGGGGGGAAGGGTTCTCCAATTAACCCTTGTGAAAATGAAAATTTTGAGGTAACATCAGCATTTTAATATTAAAAATCTAATTTTTCATTTACATATCAAACTTGAAAAGTCGTCAAACACCTGTGAGGTGTTAAGGCTCAATATACCCCTTATTACGTTTCTTGAGGGATGTAGTTTCCCATGTGGGGTTTAAATCCTGCACTGGCACCATGGGGCCTTCCTGGATGCAACATGACCCCCATCCAAAAAAAAAAAAAAAACATTACAGCAAAAATTCCAAATTTGCTCCTTCCCTCCTGAGCCATGTTGTGCGCCGCAAAGCACGATTCATCTATATATGAGCTATTTCCATTCCATCCATTGGGTTACAAATTTGGGGGGGGGTCTCCTTTTACCCCTTGTAAAAAGAAAAGAAATGAAGATTTTGATAGATTTTTCTCCTCCACTTTGCTGCTATTCCCATGAAACACCTAAAGTATTTCTTACAGAAAGACCCCTCAAATCCACTTAAAACTTAACTGGTCCCTGAAAGATGCAGATTTAGCATTTTTCATGAAAATTTTGAAAATTGCTGCTTTACTTTGAAACCCACTGATGTCTTCCAAAAGTAAAAGCATGACAACTTTATGATGCCTACATAAAGTAGACATATTGTACAGTCATGGCCGTAATGGTCTCACAGAAACACATGTTTATTCTCTTTGAGGGGCATTTACTAAGGGGTTTAGTCATTTTTTTCTGACTATTTTTGGTGCTAAATTGTCGCAATTGCGCCTACCCTATTTTTCGTGCGACTTTCTCTAGCAAGAGCTAGAAAGTCACATTTTTTTTTCCCGCTTGATTTACGCTAGTTTGCATTTTTGACGTGCAGTGGTCAAGTATTTATTAACTGCGACAGTCGCAGCTGCACAATAAACTGTCGCAACGGCCGAAAAATTGACTAAATTTACTCCAGCTCCAACATGGAGCCGGAAAAGCTACTGCCGCCCGGGCTCCGACATACTTTCTCCCCGCTACCCTCACTTCGCTACAGGGACACTGCAGTGATTTACATCCCCCCCCCCCCCCTCTCACCTGCCAGCGCCACACAACTCCCATCTGTCTGATAACTGTTGCAAGACTACAAGTCCCAGCATGCCCTTACAGTGAGGACACACTGGGAGTTGTAGTCTTGTAGCAGCGGGAGCTGAGCGGCTCGGGTGGGAGACAAGGGGGGGATGTATATCAGTGTCCCCATAAGTGAGGGTAGCGGGGAGGCAGTATGAGGAGCGGCTGCACTGTAATGTCAGCCCGGGCTCCTGCCCTGAGAGCCAAAAGCTTTGGCTGTCAGGGCATGCTGGGTTTTGTAGTTTTGCAACAGCTGAAGGGCCACAGTTTGCAGACCACTGGTTTGTGGTCTGTAAACTGTAGTCCTCCAGCTGTTGCAAAACTAAACAGCTGAAGGGGACCGGCGAAGACGTTCACTTACCCTTCCGAGGCTCCAGCGACGATCGGTGACGGAGATCATCGGGCGGCAGTGTCTTGCGGCAGTGTCTTGCGGCAGTGTCTTGCGGCAATGCCGTGCGGCGCTGGATCCTACGGAAGCCGGTAAGTTGCCCAAGCCCTAAAACAGTGTTTCCCAACCAGGGTGCCTCCAGATATTGCAAGACTACAACTCCCAGCATGCCTGAACAGCCTTTGGCTGTCCAGGCATGCTGGGAGTTGTCGTTTTCCAACATCTGGAGGCACCCTGGTTGGGAAACACTGTTTTAGGCCAGTGTTTCCCAACCAGGGTGCCTCCAGATGTTGCAAAACTACAACTCCCAGGTTGGGAAACACTGTGCCCGGCCTCCGCCCCACCTTACTGTAAGGGCATGCTGGGAGTTGTAGTCCTGCAGCTAGGGGAAGGGGACAAGCTTGTCACTTGCCCACACATCTCCTACACCACACAACTACAACTCCCAGCATGTCCTTACTGTAAGGGTATGCTGGCAGTTGTAGTCGTGCGGGACGGGAGATGTGTGAGCAGGTGATAATAAATATACTAACATTTTTTTTTTCCTTCTCATTTCAGATCCGTGTATCCTGTGGGCTCCTTCGGATTCGGTGGACTACTCCGATGACCAGCATTTTTCTTTGTTTGATTTTAATAAAATGGTTAACAAGGGCTTGTGGGGGAGTGCTTTTTGTAATAAAAAAATTTTAAAACCTGTTGTGTTTTTTCCTTACTTTACTTGACAGGTTTAGTAGTGGAAGCTGTCTTATAGACGGACCATTGTTACTGGCCCTGCCCCAGCCTAAATAACGCCAGCCTGTTACCGCCTAGGCCCAGGAGCGCCATTTTTGACGCTCCAGGGCTGTTGGCACCGGCTCTTCCCGGCACCCCTGTGGCGTTGGGTGTCTGTAAGACAGCTTCCACTACTAAGCCTGTCCAGTAAAGTAAAAAGAATTTAAAAAAACACAACAGGTTTAAAAAAAAATTTATTACAAAAAAACACTCCCCCACAAGCCCTCATTAACCATTTTATTAACATCAAGCAAAGAAAAACGCTGGTCGTCGAAGTAGTCCACCGAATCCGAAGGAGTCCACAGGATACACGGATCTTTAGAAGAAGTAGCAAAAAAAAAAAAAGTGTAAGCACATTTAGGGAGAAAAAACTGTGTTAAAAAAATTTAATAAACACACACACACACACTAAACACCGTTTACCACTATTCTGAGCCATGATTACAATTTAGTTATTGAATTATTTAGATGTGGTGAAAAAGCTAAAAAAAAAAACTCAAAAACAAAAGATCCAGAAGGAAACCTAGCAGCCAAACCTATTCAGACAGCAGGAAAAAGACTATTTTTTCTACTACATGAAGTAAATTTCCCACTTTTACCTATGTGTGCCAAATTTATTAACGCTGTGCAACAATTTAGTAAATTTGTCGCACATAGTCAAAAATTAAGTAGAAAAAAACAGGGTAAAAACCAGACTATATAGTAAAAGATTAGTAAATGCCCCTCATAGTGTTCTGATACCACATAGGCAGTTTGCACAGTATTACCATTATTTGCACTGGAGAAATTAAAAAAAATGCTTTGTCACTTACCGGTTTGGTGTACGGCCAAACATAGGAGAAGAGGCTAAGCATCACACCCCCTCCCATAGACTTGCATTGAGGGTGTGTGGCCGTGATGTCTTGAGGGGCGTGGCCGACCCCCGCAGCACGAAAACAGCTTTCGAAACATTTACTTCCTAACGCTGGCCAGTGGAGTACCCCTTTAACCCCTTCCCGCAGAATGGCATATATAAACGCCGGGTTGTGCAGTGCGTTCGCGCATCCCGGCGTTTATAAATGACATTTAGTTAACCCGGCGATGCGCAGCATCGCACGGGTTAACTGGCAGAAGTCCCGCTGTTTCCAGCAGGGGACAACTTCTGCTTCACCCCCAGGACCATCCATTGATGGTCCTGGTCAGCGATCACTGTGATTGGTCCCTGTGGACCAATCACAGTGATCTAGGGTGAAAGTTCAGATCCCCCGCACTGCCCGCCCCTGGAAGTCGGGCAGAACGGGGGACGATGGCTGCGGGGGCTCGCGGCATAGGTGGGGGAACACGTGGGGACCGGCGGACTTACCCGACCCAGCGGCGGGACCGAGGAGCAGCGCGGGACCGGCCACGTGGACGAGCAGCGACTGGACCGGCAGGTGAGTATATGGTCCTCAGAAGCAGCAGTGAAGAACTTCACTGCTGCTTCTAGGAGTCTGAAAACTACAACTCCCAGCATGCCTAGACAGCCTTTGGCTGTCTGGGCATGCTGGGAGTTGTAATTTTGCAACATCTGGAGGGCCCCAGTTTGGAGACCATTGTATAATGGTCTCCAATCTGTGCTCTTCCAGCTGTTGCAAAACTACAACTCCCAGCATGCACTGACTGTCCAGGCATGCTGGGAGTTTTAGTTCAGCAACATCTGGCCCTTCAGATATTGCCGAACTACAACTCCCAGCATGCCCTTCAGCTGTCTGGGCATGCTGGGAGTTGTAGTTTTGCAACAACTGGAGACACACTGGTTAGGAAACATTGTTTCTAACTCAGTGTTTCCTAACCTGTGTGCCTCCAGCTGTTGCAAAACTATAACTCCCAGCATGCACGAACAGACCAATCATGCTGGGAGTTGTGGTTTTGCAACAGCTGTTGCACCCCCCCCCCCCCCCCCTGTGAATGTACAGGGTACATTCACATGGGCGAGGCTTTTACAGTGGGTTTCTCGCTGCAAGTTTGAGATGCAGCAAATTTTGCGCTGGGAAACTCACTGTAATCCCCTGCCCATGTGACTGTACCCTAAAAACACTACACTACACCTACACAAAATAAAATAAAAAGTTAAAAACACTACATATACACATACCCCTACACAGCCCCCCTCCCCCAATAAGAACGTCCGGTACACCACTGTTTCCAAAGCAGAGCCTCCAGCTGTTGAAAAACAAAAACTCCCAGTATTGCTGGACAGCCGTTGACTGTCCACGCATGCTGGGAGTTTTGCAACAGCTGGAGGCACCCTGTTTGGGAATCACTGGCGTAGAATACCCCTATGTCCACCCCTATGCAAATCCCTAATTTAGGCCTCAAATGCACATGGCGCTCTCACTTTGGAGCCCTGTCGTATTTCAAGGCAACAGTTTAGGGTCACATATGGGGTATCGCCGTACCCGGGAGAAATTGCGTTACAAGGTTTGGGGGGTATTTTCTTCTTTAACCCTTCATGAAAAGGAAATGTTCGGGTCTACACCAGAATGTTAGTGTAAAAATTTTTAATTTTTTACACTAACATGCTGATGTTGCCCTATAGGTAAAAGGGAAAAAAGCCCCCCAAAATTTGTAACGCAATTTCTCCCGACTACGGAGATACTCCATATGTGGGCGCAAAGTACTCTGGGGGCGCACAACAAGGCCCAGAAGGGAGAGTGCACCATGTACATTTGAGGTGATTTGCACAGGGGTGGCTGATTGTTACAGCGGTTTTGACAAACGCAAAAAAAACAAAACCCCACATGTGACCCCATTTCGGAAATGACACCCCTCACGGAATGTAATGAGGGGTGCAGTGAGAATTTACACCCCACAGGTGTCTGACTGATCTTTGGAACAGTGGTCCGTGAAAATGAAAACTTGTACAGCCCACTGTTCCAAAGATCTGTCAGACACCAGTGGGGGGCAAATGCTCACTGTACCCCTTGTTACGTTCCTCAAGGGGTCTAGTTTCCAAAATGGTATGCCATGTGTTTTTTTTTGCTGTTCTGGCACCATAGGGGCTTCCTAAATGCGACATGCTCCCCGAGCAAAATTTGCTCTCAAAAAGCCAAATATGACTCCTTCTCTTCTGAGCATTGTAGTTCGCCCATAGTGCACTTCATGTCAACTTATGGGGTACCTCCATACTCAGAAGAGATGGGGTTACAAATTTTGGGGGGTATTTTCTGCTATTAACCCTTGGAAAAATGTGAAATTTGGGGGGAAACACACATTTTAGTGAAAAAAAAATAATTTTTTTTTTACATATGCAAAAGTCGTGAAACACCTGTGGGGTATTAAGGCTCACTTTATTCCTTATTACATTCCTCAAGGGGTCTAGTTTCCAAAATGGTATGCCATGTGTTTTTTTTTTTTTTTTGCTGTTCTGGCACCATAGGGGCTTCCTAAATGCGACATGCCCCCGAGCAAAATTTGCTCTCAAAAAGCCAAATATGACTCATTCTCTTCTGAGGATTGTAGTTCGCCCATAGTGCACTTCAGGTCAACTTATGGAGTACCTCCATACTCAGAAGAGAAGGGGTTACAAATATTGGGGGTATTTCCTGCTATTAACCCTAGGAAAAATGTGAAATTTGGGGGGAAACACACATTTTAGTGAAAAAAAATTATTTTTTTTTTACATATGCAAAAGTCGTGAAACACCTGTGGGGTATTAAGGCTCACTTTATTCCTTGTTATGTTCCTCAAGGGGTCTAGTTTCCAAAATGGTATGCCATGTGAGGGTTTTTTGCTGTTCTGGCACCATAGGGGCTTCCTAAATGCAACATGCCCCCCAAAAACCATTTCAGAAAAACGTACTCTCCAAAATCCCCTTGTTGCTCTTTCCCTTCTGAGCCCTCTACTGCGCCCGCCGAACACTTTACATAGACATATGAGGTATGTGCTTACTCAAGAGAAATTGGGCTACAAATATAAGTATACATTTTCTCATTTTACCCCTTGTAAAAATTCAAAAATTGGGTCTACAAGAACATGCGAGTGTAAAAAATGAAGATTGTGAATTTTCTCCTTCACTTTGCTTCTATTCCTGTGAAACACCTAAAGGGTTAAAATGAGGACTGAATGTCATTTTGAATACTTTGGGGGTGCAGTTTTTATAATGGGGTCTTTTGTGGGGTATTTCTAATATGAAGACCCTTCAAATCCACTTCAAACCTGAACTGGTCCCTGAAAAATAGTGAGTTTGAAAATTTTGTGAAAAATTGGAAAATTTCTGCTGAACTATGAAGCCCTCTGGTGTCTTCCAAAAGTAAAAACTCATCACTTTTATGATGCAAACATAAAGTAGACATATTGTATATGTGAATAAAAATTTTTTTTATTTGTAATATACATTTTCCTTACAAGCAGAGAGCTTCAAAGTTAGAAAAATGCAAAATTTTCAAATTTTTCATCAAATTTTAGGATTTTTCACAAGGAAAGGATGCAAGTTACCACAAAATTTTACCACCATGTTAAAGTAGAATATGTCACGAAAAAACAATCTCGGAATCAGAATGATAACTAAAAGCATTCCAGAGTTATTAATGTTTAAAGTGACAGTGGTCAGATGTGCAAAAAACGCTCTGGTCCTTAAGGCCAAAATGGGCTTGGTCCTGAAGGGGTTAAGGTGCCTTTAGGAAATAAGTTAGTTTTAAAGGACATCTGCAGCGTGATTAACACTTATCCACTATCCACAGGATAGGGGATAAGTGTTTGATTGCGGGGGGTCCGACCGCTGGGACCCCCTGTGATCTCCTGTACGGGGCCGCGGCTGTCCCGTGCAGGGGGCGTGCCGGCCGCATCATGACGTTGCAGCCGGCACACCTCCTCCATACATCTCTATGGAAGAGGCGGGGAGGCAGCATTCGTGCCTCTCCGTCTCCCCCATAGAACTGTATGGGGACGGGGAGGAGACGAGGCGTCACCGTCGACCTCTAGGTCGACACTATGCGCCTTATCGCTCACCATGAGTGCTAATGGCGGCACCCTGTTAGGGAGATTGCGGTGGGGGTCCCAGCGGTCGGTCCCCCCGCAATCAAACACTTATCCCCTATCCTGTGGATAGGGGATAAGTGTCATACCGCTGCAGTTGTCCTTTAATAGAATCAATTGAAAATGGGGGATATTACTTTGAAAGCCAAGGTACATAGAGTATGTCTATTATTGTATTATTTTGTTCTTGTCATTAAGAAGGTTTTTCAAGTCTGTATTACTCAAAGTTTGTCCTAGGATAGGCCAACAATTTCAGACCAGTGGAGCTCTGAATTCAGGTACTCCTACTGATCTGATGACTAAAGAAGATGTGAAGAATGGCAGCTTCTTAAAGGGGTACTTCGCCCCTGGCATCTTATCCCCTATCCAAAGGATAGTGGATAAGATGTCAGATTGCCACGGTCCCGCTGCTGGGGACCCCAGGGATCCCCGCTGCGGCACCCCGCTATCATTACTGCACAGAGCGGGTTTGCTCTGTGCGTAATGACGGGCGATACAGGGGCCGGAGCAGCGTGACGTCATCGCTCCGCCCCTAATGACATCACGGCCCGTCCCCTTAATGCAAGTCTATGGCAGGGGGCGTGACGACCACCACACCCCCTCCTATAGACTTGTATTGACGGGGGTGGGCCGTGACATCACGAGGGGCGGAGCCGTGACGTAACGATGCTCCGGCCCCTGTATTGCCCGTCATTACATGCAGAGTAATGATAGCGGGGTGCTGCAGCAGTGATCCCTGGGGTCCCTAGCAGCGGGACCCCGGCGATCTGACATCTTATCCCCTATCCTTTGGATAGGGGATAAGATGTCTAGGGGCGGAGTACCCCTTTAATTGTGTACCAGGTACAGCACCAAACATTTAGTAGTGGCTGTGTCTGGTATTACAGCCTACTACAGCTCAGTCATATTCAAGTCAACTGGCCTTAGCTGCAGTGTCAGGCAGAACCATTACCTAAAGTCAGGGGTCAAGAAAAAAGTGTGGGAACTCACCCAAGATTTCCACTTAAAGGGGTACTCAGCCCCTAGACATCTTACCCCCTATCCAAAGAATAGGGAATAAGATGTCTGATCGCAGGGGTCCCGCTGCTGGGGACCCCCGCAATCTCCCTGTTGCACCCGGCATTCGCATAGAGCGTTGGGTGCAGCGCCGGAGACTCGTGACGTCACGGCCACAGCTCCTCAATGCAAGTCTATGGGAGGGGTAATGACGGCCGTCACGCCCCCTCCCATAGATTTGCATTGAGGGGAGCATGGCCATGATATCAGGAGCCTCTGCCCCCCTTCGCCAGTCATTTGGCACAGAGTGAAGTTCACTCCATGCACCGGATGTCTCGGGTGCCACAGCCGAAAACCGCCGATGGGGACCCCCCGCGTTCAGACATCTTATCCCCTATCCTTTGGATAGGGGATACGATGTCTAGGGGCGGAGTACCTCTTTAAGGGCTGGTCCTGCAGGACTCCTGCTAATGGCAACTGCGTTCCCATGAGTTCCTGCAGGACTTGAGCCCTGCCTAAAGTACAATACTTTGCCTGGCATGGATAGCCCATCACTTATTTAGGCTCAGGAAGCTCCTGTAAATTACTCTTATGAAATTCGCACGTGAATATATTAGTAGTATGTTGTCCAGAAAATATACATATATAATATTATTTTTACACCTGTGTTCTAATCATTTAAGGACTCTCCAACTTCCTGTGATTCTTGCCTGTGACATCCGACTAGGATACCTTTAGCCTGTTTATATGTTAATATATACATTCAATATGCAATATATACTGTTATAACAGTGTGTGATTTCTTAGGTCATTTTCAATGCTTTCATTGTTCCTTTCTCTGATGCCCATAGTTCCTGTAGCAGCACTTCCTATCATGCATTAGACCCTTTCATTTGATTTCACAGCACCGGCAGCTCATAGTTCTCCACAGAGCACACATGAATGTGGTCAGCTGAAGTACTGGCAGTATGACAGGAAGTGCTAAGGCGCACATATCACAGTAGTCAAAATGCTTGTCTAAACTCCTAGGACTGATACATTTTTTGGTAAATCGCTGTGAGAAATGCCATTAACATTATTATACAATGTATTTGTACAATGAGCAATTCAGCAGGTATACTGACCACTTACATAAACATTTCTACATCCCCTAAGCAATGAGCCATCATACCCTGCTATGACCTATGTTGATAATATGGTTGCCAGGATGTCTAAAGTCATATATGACCGATCTTTTCTAAACCTGAGGCTAATCCGCAATCAATGCACTACAAAATCTGCATATTTTGTCATCATTTTTGGTTGCACCCTATGTGTTGCAGAGTAAAGAATCTGTGGTGAAAATTCGCAACAGTGTTGATAGGTTGACTTTTTCCGCTACATGTGGTTTTCATATATATGTGTCACTTTGATGCACGTTCTGCAGAAATCCACTATATAGGTTTACTCCAAGGCTATGTTCAGATGGTAGAATGCCTGCACGGAAAATTTGCATGCCCTTGACAGCTAGGACCGCTCGGAAATGCACCATTTCATAGACATCTTAGACAGCAATTGCATTTCCGTACAGAGTCTGCAGAAAGACATGACATGCCTATTCTTTCTGCGGAGAACAGAAGTAGAATTTCCACGCCAGATGTTTCCGGTGCGGAAATTCTGCTATGTGAAAAGCACAGCAGATACCCACTGAAATCAATGCTGCGGAATTTCTGTGCGAAATTCCAATGCAGAATTCAGCCCCGAAGTTCCATTGTGTGGACATAGCCCAAGGGTTCTTTCATACTACAAAATTCTGCATGCAGCAACATTTCTGAGAGGTAATTTTCATTGCAGATCCAAGTTCTGCCCGAAGAATGAACATGTTAATTCTTCTGGTGGAATCTGCATTATCTGCTTCTGGAAAAGTCCCATTGTTAAAAGGGAAACTGACAACACATTTGCCTGTATGACAGCCAGTGCTATACGTAGCTTGTAATGCAATAAACAATACATTTATTATGTACATGTGCTGAACCAACATGTATAAAACCAAGCTTTATACCTTATGCTAATTAGGTCATTGGTGCATTGGAGATTGGAGATCTTGCATTTGCCTTGGCTCCATGTCTTTGCAGAGGGGTTGAACAGGGTTGTTAGTTAGGAGGGGCTACAGGAGAAGATGGGAGTGGTCTGGGTGAGCACAGCAGTGTACCCTGGTCACCAAAGTAATGTCCCCTGTTCATCATTGACCTAATTAGCATAAAAAATAAAAGATTGTTTTCTACACAATTGTGTAATTCTGTCACGATGCCGGCTGGCAGGAGGTGGATCCTCTGTGCCAGAGAGGGATTGGCGTGGACCGTGCTAGTGGACCGGTTCTAAGTCACTACTGGTATTCACCAGAGCCCGCCGCAAAGCGGGATGGTCTTGCTGCGGCGGTAGTAACCAGGTCGTATCCACTAGCAACGGCTCAACCTCTCTGACTGCTGAAGATAGGCGCGGTACAAGGGAGTAGACAAAAGCAAGGTCGGACGTAGCAGAAGGTCGGGGCAGGCAGCAAGGATCGTAGTCAGGGGCAATGGCAGGAGGTCTGGAACACAGGCTAGGAACACACAAGGGAACGCTTTCACTAGGCACAAGGGCAACAAGATCCGGCGAGGGAGTGCAGGGGAAGTGAGGTATACATAGGGAGTGCACAGGTGAACACACTAATTAGAACCACTGCACCAATCAGTGGTGCAGTGGCCCTTTAAATCGCAGAGACCCGGCGCGCGCGCCCTAGGGAGCGGGGCCGCGCGCGCCGGGACAGGACCGACGGAGAGCGAGTCAGGTACGGGAGCCGGGGTGCGCATCGCGAGCGGGCGCCACCCGCATCGCGAATCGCATCCCGGCTGGAGGCGGTATCGCAGCGCACCCGGTCAGTGGATCTGACCGGGGCGCTGCAGTAGCGAGGGTGTAGCGAGCGCTCCGGGGAGGAGCGGGGACCCGGAGCGCTCGGTGTAACAGTACCCCCCCCCCTTGGGTCTCCCCCTCTTCTTAGAGCCTGAGAACCTGAGGACCAGACTTTTGTCTAGGATATTGTCCTCAGGTTCCCAGGATCTCTCTTCGGGACCACAGCCCTCCCAATCGACCAAAAAAAAGGTTTTCCCTCTGACCTTCTTGGAGGCCAGTATCTCCTTTACGGAGAAGATGTCCGAAGAGCCGGAAACAGGAGTGGGAGAAACAAGTTTGGGAGAGAAACGGTTGATGATGAGTGGTTTAAGAAGAGAGACATGAAAGGCATTAGGAATACGAAGAGAAGGAGGAAGAAGAAGTTTGTAAGAGACAGGATTAATCTGGGACAAAATTTTGAAAGGACCAAGATAGCGTGGTCCCAATTTGTAACTGGGGACACGGAAGCGGACATATTTAGCGGAGAGCCATACCTTGTCTCCAGGAGAAAAAATGGGGGGAGCTCTTCTTTTCTTATCGGCAAATTTTTTCATGCGAGATGAAGCCTGTAAGAGAGAATTTTGGGTCTCTTTCCATATGGTGGAAAGATCACGAGTTATTTCATCCACAGCGGGCAAACCAGAGGGCAAGGGAGTAGGGAGGGGGGGAAGAGGGTGACGGCCGTACACCACGAAAAATGGGGATTTGGAAGAGGATTCAGAGACTCTGAAGTTGTACGAGAATTCGGCCCATGGTAGAAGATCTGCCCAGTCATCCTGGCGGGAGGAAACAAAATGCCGTAAATAGTCACCCAGGACCTGGTTAATTCTTTCTACTTGCCCATTGGATTGAGGATGATAAGCAGAAGAGAAGTTTAATTTAATCTTGAGTTGTTTACAGAGAGCCCTCCAGAATTTAGACACGAATTGGACGCCTCTATCCGAGACGATCTGCGTGGGCAAACCGTGAAGACGAAAAATGTGTACAAAAAATTGTTTTGCCAACTGAAGGAAGACCAGGAAGAGGAATAAAATGTGCCATCTTGGAAAATCGATCAACGACCACCCAAACAACGGTGTTACCACGGGATGGGGGTAAGTCTGTAATAAAGTCCATACCAATCAGAGACCAAGGCTGTTCGGGGACAGGCAGAGGATGAAGTAGACCGGCAGGTTTCTGGCGAGGAGTCTTATCCCGGGCACAGACAGTACAGGCCCGCACAAAATCAACAACATCCGTCTCCAAAGTCGGCCACCAATAGAAACGAGAGATGAGTTGCAAGGATTTTTTGATGCCCGCATGGCCTGCGAGGTGGGAGGAGTGACCCCATTTGAGGATTCCGAGGCGTTGGCGTGGAGAAACGAAGGTCTTCCCTGGAGGAGTTTGCCTGATGGAGGCTGGAGAAGTGGAGATCAGGCAGTCAGGAGGAATGATGTGTTGCGGAGAGAGCTCTACTTCCGAGGCATCCGAGGAACGAGAGAGAGCATCGGCCCTAATGTTCTTGTCGGCAGGGCGAAAGTGAATTTCAAAATTAAAACGGGCAAAGAACAGAGACCACCTGGCCTGGCGAGGATTCAGCCGTTGGGCAGACTGGAGATAGGAGAGATTCTTGTGATCGGTGTAAATGATAACTGGAAATTTTGATCCCTCCAGCAGATGCCTCCATTCCTCAAGTGCTAATTTAATGGCCAGTAGCTCTCGATCCCCGATGGAGTAGTTCCTCTCCGCCGGAGAGAAGGTCCTAGAAAAGAAACCACAAGTAACAGCATGCCCGGAAGAGTTTTTTTGTAGAAGGACCGCTCCAGCTCCCACTGAGGAGGCATCAACCTCCAATAGGAAGGGTTTAGATGGGTCAGGTCTGGAGAGGACGGGAGCAGAAGAAAAGGCAGACTTGAGCCGTTTAAAAGCGTCTTCCGCTTGAGGAGACCAGGACTTAGGATTGGCATTCTTCTTGGTTAAAGCCACGATAGGAGCCACAATGGTGGAAAAATGCGGAATAAATTGTCTGTAATAATTGGCGAACCCCAAAAAACGTTGGATAGCACGGAGTCCGGAGGGGCGTGGCCAATCTAAGACGGCAGAGAGTTTATCTGGGTCCATTTGTAGTCCCTGGCCAGAGACCAAGTATCCTAGGAAAGGAAGAGATTGACATTCAAACAGACATTTCTCCATCTTGGCATAAAGTTGATTGTCTCGAAGTCTCTGAAGAACCATGCGGACATGCTGGCGGTGTTCTTCTAAGTTGGCAGAAAAAATCAGAATATCGTCCAGATACACAACAACACAGGAATATAAGAGGTCACGAAAAATTTCATTAACAAAGTCTTGGAAGACGGCAGGGGCGTTGCACAGGCCAAAGGGCATGACCAAATACTCAAAGTGTCCATCTCTAGTGTTAAATGCAGTTTTCCATTCGTCCCCCTCCCTGATGCGGATGAGATTATAAGCACCTCTTAAGTCCAGTTTGGTAAAGATGTGGGCACCTTGGAGGCGATCAAAGAGTTCAGAGATAAGAGGTAGGGGGTAGCGGTTCTTTACCGTGATTTTATTAAGTCCGCGGTAGTCAATACAAGGACGTAGGGAGCCATCTTTCTTGGACACAAAGAAAAATCCAGCTCCGGCAGGAGAGGAGGATTTGCGGATAAACCCCTTTTTTAAATTTTCCTGGATGTATTCAGACATAGCAAGAGTCTCAGGGGCGGCCAGAGGATAAATTCTGCCCCGGGGTGGAGTAGTGCCCGGGAGGAGGTCAATAGGACAGTCATAAGGCCTGTGAGGAGGTAAAGTCTCAGCTTGTTTTTTGCAAAATACGTCAGCATAGTCCATATAGGCCTTAGGGAGACCGGTTACAGGAGGAACCACAGGGTCACGGCAGGGAGTACTGGGAACCGGTTTAAGGCAGTCATTGAAACAAGAGGTACCCCAGCTCTTGATTTCCCCTGTGGACCAATCAAGGGTTGGGGAATGGCGTTGAAGCCACGGTAGTCCAAGGAGAATTTCGGAAGTGCAATTGGGGAGGACCAAAAACTCAATTTTTTCATGATGAGGTCCGATGCACATTAGGAGGGGCTCCGTGCGATAACGTATGGTACAGTCCAATCTTTCATTATTAACACAATTGATGTAGAGAGGTCTGGCGAGACTGGTCACCGGGATGTTGAACCTGTTGGTGAGAGAGGCCAAAATAAAATTTCCTGCAGATCCGGAATCCAAGAAGGCCATAGTAGAGAAGGAGAAGGTAGAGGCAGATATCCGCACAGGCACAGTAAGACGTGGAGAAGCAGAGTTGACATCAAGGAGTGTCTCCCCTTTGTGCGGAGTCTGCGTACGTCTTTCCAGGCAAGGAGGACGGATAGGACAATCCTTCAGGAAGTGTTCGGTACCGGCACAGTACAGGCAAAGATTCTCCATGCGGCGTCGTGTCCTCTCTTGAGGTGTCAAGCGAGACCGGTCAACTTGCATAGCCTCCACGGCGGAAGGCACAGGAACGGATTGCAGAGGACCAGAGGAGAGAGGAGCCGGGGAGAAAAAACGCCTAGTGCGAACAAAGTCCATATCCTGGCGGAGCTCCTGAAGCCTTTCGGAAAAACGCATGTCAATGCGAGTGGCTAGATGAATGAGATCATGCAGGTTAGCAGGAATTTCTCGTGCGGCCAGAACATCTTTAATGTTGCTGGATAGGCCTTTTTTAAAGGTCGCGCAGAGGGCCTCATTATTCCAGGATAGTTCAGAAGCAAGAGTACGGAATTGGATGGCGTACTCGCCAACGGAAGAATTACCCTGGACCAGGTTCAGCAGGGCAGTCTCAGCAGAAGAGGCTCGGGCAGGTTCCTCAAAGACACTTCGGATTTCCGAGAAGAAGGAGTGTACAGAGGCAGTGACGGGGTCATTGCGGTCCCAGAGCGGTGTGGCCCATGACAGAGCTTTCCCAGAGAGCAGGCTGACTACGAAAGCCACCTTAGACCTTTCAGTAGGAAACTGGTCCGACATCATCTCCAAGTGCATGGAACATTGTGAAAGAAAGCCACGGCAAAACTTAGAGTCCCCATCAAATTTATCCGGCAAGGATAGTCGTAGGCCGGAAGCGGCCACTCGCTGCGGAGGAGGTGCAGGAGCTGGCGGAGGAGATGATTGCTGAAGCTGTGGTAGTAGCTGCTGTAGCATCACGGTCAGTTGAGACAGCTGATGGCCTTGTTGCGCTATCTGTTGTGACTGCTGGGCGACCACCGTGGTGAGGTCGGCGACAACTGGCAAAGGAACTTCAGCGGGATCCATGGCCGGATCTACTGTCACGATGCCGGCTGGCAGGAGGTGGATCCTCTGTGCCAGAGAGGGATTGGCGTGGACCGTGCTAGTGGACCGGTTCTAAGTCACTACTGGTATTCACCAGAGCCCGCCGCAAAGCGGGATGGTCTTGCTGCGGCGGTAGTAACCAGGTCGTATCCACTAGCAACGGCTCAACCTCTCTGACTGCTGAAGATAGGCGCGGTACAAGGGAGTAGACAAAAGCAAGGTCGGACGTAGCAGAAGGTCGGGGCAGGCAGCAAGGATCGTAGTCAGGGGCAACGGCAGGAGGTCTGGAACACAGGCTAGGAACACACAAGGGAACGCTTTCACTAGGCACAAGGGCAACAAGATCCGGCGAGGGATTGCAGGGGAAGTGAGGTATACATAGGGAGTGCACAGGTGAACACACTAATTAGAACCACTGCACCAATCAGTGGTGCAGTGGCCCTTTAAATCGCAGAGACCCGGCGCGCGCGCCCTAGGGAGCGGGGCCGCGCGCGCCGGGACAGGACCGACGGAGAGCGAGTCAGGTACGGGAGCCGGGGTGCGCATCGCGAGCGGGCGCCACCCGCATCGCGAATCGCATCCCGGCTGGAGGCGGTATCGCAGCGCACCCGGTCAGTGGATCTGACCGGGGCGCTGCAGTAGCGAGGGTGTAGCGAGCGCTCCGGGGAGGAGCGGGGACCCGGAGCGCTCGGCGTAACAAATTCATTTGCATAACAAAGGAACTGTTCAATACTTTACAAGCTTTATTTAGCAGTGGCAGTAGTATCATATGGGTAAAGGTGGTGTCAGTTTTCTTTAAAATATATTAGGATAGAATTTGATTTTCAGTACTTATTTCAGTGGCAAATTGCTGATTCCACAGAAAGGTTGGGGGTCCCAAGAGGAAGTCATTGAGGAAATTTTCCTTGCTGAATTCTATAGTGTAAATGAGCCCTAAGGGTATGTTCACATTGAGGAAATTCATCAGCAGACATTCACTGAATTTTCTCATTGGATATGCGCCATTCTAAAATGTTCCAGAATCAGCACTTATGTCCACAGCAAATTGACAAACAGCACTTCTCTGTCACAGAACTTCCGATGTGTGAACTGTGCAGCACAACGCCCATTGAAATCAATGAGAGGCTGCTATAAGCAGATTCTGCATGGAATTTTCTAGTAGAAATCCTGTGCAAAATACATTTAACAATGAGAATGATCTTAAAAGAAACCTGTCCTCACTTTTATGCTGCCTGAACCATGAGTCATTGTGGCAGTCCCTGTTGGCTTCTGGCTGCCTTGCAGCCATAAATGATATATCTTTCCCTATATTCAAACAAGTTAAATAAAATGTTGACAAAAGAGAGTGACTATATTTTTTATCCCAATCCGAGTGTTGCATATTTTTATTTCCTACCTAAGCTGTATATGTGCCAAAAGACTCCCCCAGGGCGCCCCATTATAGCCAGCATGTGATCTATCACTAGCAATCCTTCAGAGTATATTGATCAATTACTCCAGAGGTACAGAGTACATCTACCCACTTACTTGAAAGATACCGGACATCTATTGAGCCTCCTGAGGGGGGTTGAATGGATGGAAGGGTATCTGTGGGCCACTTGGGATGTCACGGCTTTGTATAGTAACATCCCCCATAATATAGGGGTCCAAGCTGTGGCATCCTTTCTAGGTGAAGATCCATTGATGCCCAAGAAACAACAGGAATTCATATTAAATTCAATTAACACTCGGACACAATTACTTTACCTATGACCGGGGCTTCTATAGACAGGTTTGTGGCACGGCTATGGGGACTAAGTTTGCCCCTAGCTATGCAAACCTGTATATGGGAGCCTCTGAGAGGAATATGCGTGATCCCCGCGTAAAATTCCATAAGAGGTTCATCAATATTTATATTATTATCATCTGGAGTGGCCCCCAGGGAAAACTACTGGAATACATCCAGGCCTTGAATCTTCAAGGGTTATTCCAGGAAAAAACTTTATTTTTTTTATATCAACTGGCTCCAGAAAGTTAAACAGATTTGTAAATTACCTACACCTCAAGGGCAGTATTCTCATTAATAGATTGGTTGACTGAGACCGTGCTTCAATTATGAACCAAATTTTATTAAAAGTACAGCTTATGTTGCATACAATATAGTGCATAAAATATTTACCACAAAGGGCCCTTGACCAAGAACTGATGACAAATGCACTATGAAAGAGGGTTTTAATTTAGCATTTTTTACTCAGTTTAATATGTTGCATACTCATATTAAAGGGATTTTAGAAGCCCATTGGGGACTCTTAAAAAGTGATCCTATTTTGGGGAAAAAAAATATTAATGATAAACCTAGCTGTATCTTCCAGAAAGCCCGTAGCATAAAAAATATTGTAGATCCCTCCGTACCCCACCAACAGAAGGAGAAATAGATGGCCAAGTGTGGGGGTCCTATGGGAGTATATAAATGTGGCTCTGCCCAGTGTAAGTGCTGTCCATTTATTGCACATAAAACCAGACAGCTCCACATTGGGGGAGAAATCGAACCATATATTATAAACACGTATTTTAATTGTGAAACTAGGTACATCATATATATGTTAGAATGCCCATGCGGCCTCAGGTATATAGGACAGACCACCAACTCTTTGAGGAAACGGCTCACACAACAAAGGTTCAATATCAAACACCAATATGAATTACATAGTGTGTCCCGCCACTTTACGACCTGTCATGGAGGAAACTACTCTGGCCTGAGCGTGACCCCCATTGATAAGATCAAAGTGGGGCACTATAGACGTTATGCCACAGGGAGATGTACTGGATTTTTCGTTTTGGTACTCTTAGCCCCCATGGTCTTAATGAATCATTGGAATCAGTTTTTTTAAGGTGGCATTTCTTCTCCCTGTGGCACTTTCCATGATTTTTAATATATAATTGGTTGTTCTCTGGATCCCTCCGTCCCTTTTTATCTATGTGTTATTGTGTATATATGTTCTCTTTTTACTAATGTGCTATTGTGCCTATATATTTTTTCACTTCTATTAACCCCTTAAAGACCAAGGGCGTACAGGAATGCCCTCACGTCCTGGTACTTAAGGACCTGTACGTCCGTGGGAATTCCATCATTCAGCAGGCACCCCGTGCAAACCCCTGGGGGGGGGATCCTGAGAGTTGTAGCTTTTGCAACAGCTGAAAGCACACTGGTTGCAAAACACAGAGTTTGTTACCTAACTCAGTGTTTCGCAACCAGTGTGCCTCCAGCTGTTGCAAACTACAACTCCCAGCATGCACTGGCAGACCGTACATGCTGGGAGTTGTAGTTTTTCAACAGCTGGAGGCACACTGGTTTCAAAACACTGAGTTAAGTAACAAACTCTCAGTGTTTTTCAACCAGTGTGCCTCCAGTTGTTGCATAACTTCAACCCCCAGAATGCAAGTACAGCCAAAGGGCATGCAGGGAGTTGTAGTTTTGCAACAGCTGGAGGTTTGACTCCCCCACCCCATGTGACATGGGCGGGGGTTTACAGAGAGATTCTTGCTGCAATTTTGATATGCAGCTAATTTTTCGCTGCAGGTCAAAGTCCCAGCCGAAAACTCGCTGTGAACCCCAGCCTGTGTGAATGCACCCTAAAAACGCTACACTACACTATGATACAAAATAAAAAGTAAAACACTACATATACACATACCCCTACACAGTTAACACCAAACCCCCCCCCCCCCCCCCCAATTGACAGCTATTGACTGTCCAGGCATGCTGGGAGATTTGCAACAGCTAATTTTGGTATCGGAGGCAAGTGTAATTCTTGCATCCGGGTCCGTCCCAATGCAAATTCCTAATTTAGGCCTCAAATGCGCTTGGTGCTCTCTCACTTTGGAGCCCTGTTGTATTTCAAGGCAACAGTTTAGGGCCACATATGGGGTATTTCCGAACTTGGGAGAAATTGCCTAACAACTTTCTGGCGCTTTTTATCCTTTTACCCCTTATGAAAAAGTAAAGTTGGGGTCTACTCCTGCATGTTATTGTAAAAATATTAAATTGCTGGTGTTGCCCCATAATTTTAATTTTCACAAGAGGTAAAAGGAAAAAAAGACCCAAAATTTGTAACACAATTTCTTCTGAGTATGGAAATACCCCATATGTGGACATAAAATGCTCTGCAGGCACACAACAAAGTTCAGTAGTGAGAGTGCACTATGTACATTTGATGTGATTTGCACAAGGGTGCCTGATCGTTACGACGGTTTTGATATTAACACCCAAAAAAAAACACCCACATGTGACCCCATTTTGGAAACTATGGAATGTAGTGAGTCTTAACACCCGACAGGTGTTTGAAGAATTTTCATTAAAGTTGGACGTAATTTTTTCACTAAAATACTGGTGTTATCCCAAATTTTTCATTTTTACAAGGGGTAAAAGGAAAAAGCCCCCCATAATTTGTAACCCCATTTCTTCTGAGTATATAAATACCCCATGTGTGGACGTAAAGTGCTCTGCTGGCGCACTACAGGGCTCAGAAGAGGAGGAGCGCCATTGGGCTTTTAGAGAGAGAATGTGTCTGGAATGGAAGGCCATGTGCGTTTACAAAGCCCCATGGTGCCAGAACAGTGGACTCCCCAACATGTGACCCTATTTTGGAATCTACACCCCCATGGAATGTAACAAGGGGTATAGTGAGCATTTACACCCCACAGGTGTCTGACAGATTTTTTAAACAGTGGTCCATGAAAATGAAACATTTAATTTTTCATTTGCACAGACCACTGTTCCAAAGATCTGTCAAACGCCAGTGGGGTGTAAATACTCACTGCACCCCTTATTACATTCCGTGAGGGATGTAGTTTCGGAAATAGGGTCAAATGTGGGGGAGTTCATTGTTCTGGCACCATGGGGGCATTGTAAACGCACATGGCCCCCGACTTCCATTCCAAACAAATTCTCTCTCCAAAAGCCCAATGGTGCTCCTTCTCTTCTGAGCATTGTAGTTCGCCCAGAGAGCTCTTTACATCCACATATGGGATATTTCCATACTCAGAAGAAATGGGGTTAAAAATTTTGCCCAGCTTTTTCTCCTATTACCTCTTGTGAAAATGAAAAATTTTGGGTAACACCAGCATTTTTGTGGAAAAAAATCTAATTTTTCATTTTCACGTCCAAATTTTGCGGAAATTTGTCAAACACCTGTGGGGTGTTAAGTCACTCTACCCTTTGTTATGTTCCTTAAGGGGTGTTGTTTCCCAAATAGTGTGCCATGTGGAGTTTTTTTTCTGTTCTGGCACAATAGGGGCTTCCTAAATGCGACATGCCCCCCAAAAACAATTTCAGCAAAATTTCCTTTCAAAAATCCATATGTGGCTCCTTCTCTTTTGAGCATTGTAGTGCGCTCACAGAGCACTTTATGTCCGCACATGGGGTATTTCCATACTTGGGTTACACATTTTTGAGGCTTTTTATCCTTTTACCCCTTGTAAAAATTCAAAAACTGGGACTACAAGAACATGTTAGTGTAAAAAATTTTGATTTTTAATTTTCTCCTTCACTTTGCTGCTATTCCTGTGAAACACCTAAAGGGTTAACAAACTTTCTGAATGTCATTTTGAATACTTTGAGGGGTGCAGTTTTTATAATGGGGTCATTTATGGGGTATTTCTAATATGAAGGCACCTCAAATCCACTTCAAAACTGAACTGGTCCCAAAAAAATTCAAATTTTTAACATTTTGTGAAAATTTGGAAAATTGCTGCTAAACTTTGAAGCCCTTTGATGTCTTCCAAAAGTAAAAACATGTCAACTTCATGATGCAAACATAAAGTAGACAGATTTTATATGTGAATCAATATATATTTTATTTGGTATGTCTATTTTCCTTACAAGCAGAGAGCTTCAAAGTTAGAAAAAATGCAAAATTTTCTAAGTTTTCATGAAATTTTTGAATTTTTCACCTAGAAATGATGATTGACGAAAATCACGTAAAAACTATATCGGAAACAAACTCATAAGTAAAAACATCCCAAAGTTATTAAAGGGGTTCTCCAGTGCTTACACATCTTATCCCCTATCCAAAGCTATCACATAGCTATCACGTGTGACGTCACACGCCGCCGGTCCTGTAGTCGCCCGTAATCAGACCCGGAGTGAACACGCTCCAGGGACTGATTACAAACGGGGTGCTGCGTGCATGATCACGGGCATCCCCAGCTGCGGGACTCCCACGATCAGGCATCTTATCCCCTATCCTTTGGATAGGGGATAAGATGTGTAAGCACCGGAGAACCCTTTTAATGCTTAAAGTGATAGTGGTCAGATGTGCAAAAAAATACTCTGGTCCTTAAGGTGAAAATGGGCTTGGTCCTTAAGGGGTTAATATACATTATATGTTAGTTATATATATGAATGCTGTATATGAGATATGCATGATGTTTGCCTCTTGCTCACGAACTGGTGACGCACCCCGAGCCCTCCAGTATTAGTTTTATGTTAATTCATCCTTTGGAGGTTTATGTGCCCATTAGCGGCACCTCCCTGTGTAGTGGAGTGCATTGTTGCGCTTCACGCAGAAGATTAGAGGACATAAACATTGGTGGAATGCAATGTGCGCTCCACAAGGGCAGGAGCCGGAAGTGATGTCGGGAAGGACGCATGTGCGATCCACCGGTCCGGAAGTCTTCACAGACGCTGGCATGGTAGAGGAGGGGCTCGGACGTGCGACTCCTGGAAGTGATGCAGAGATATGTGAGCATAAATAGTTATTTTTCTTACTGTGTGTACATCCCCCCAAAATGCATTGCTGTTTACACATGCTTTTATTAAATAAATCGGTCACTCCCGACCACGGACGTGTCCAGGAGCTTTGTTAATCTTATTTTACCTTTGGTCTATATGCTATTTGGTCCCCATCCTGAGCGCAAGTGTTTTGTTTTTTTACCTTTCTCTTCCTTCATTATCTGCCCATATTGAGTCTATAAAAAATTTGAGGTTCCACACTGCTCACTCTATTATTTTTAGTGGATCTTCAAGAAGAGGATGTAGAAAAGAGGTATATGTTCCTCCCTTTCTCCCTATCATCGCTTTTCTGGCTTTAGGTGTCGTGGGGTGCCATTTAATCGTCTTTGGGTGGCTCCCCATCTACTCCAGGAGAGTCCAGCCTTTGTTATTCTTTTGAAACACATTGTATGAGTGCTGTCTTTTTTGTAATTTATTTTCTCTATATTCAAACAAGGAGAGAGCTATCAATCAAGGTTGGTGACGCAAGTGATGACAGGTTCCCTTTAAGGACCTCTTATTGGGAATGTGTGCCATGGGTATGGAGCTTCTAGTATGAAGAAAGATGGTAATCCTTTGGTCTTTTCACATGGAGGCCCTGATTCACATTGAAGAGACCTATTGGTGAATGAAGATAGATTTTTAGGCAATGCTACATGGTAAAAAGTGTGTGAATTACCTCTTCTCCAAAATGGAAGAAAACTGGCTCATACTAGCCAGAAGGAAGAATCATTTATCTGTGGAAAAAGATTACATACACAGCTCAAAAAAATAAAGGGAACACTTAAAGCGTACCGGTCAGATCCAACAAAATTTTTGTTTTTTTAATTTATCACTCAGTACCTAATCCTGACCATGTACATCAACTTTTTATGTGTCTAGCATATTTATTTATTTTGTTATGACACTTTAATGTAGCTCACTAGTCTGTATGCCTCTCAAAGGGAGGGGCATGGCCTCATTGTGCAGGTCTCTGCCCCCTCCCTCAGTATGCTTTCTGCTCACATCTCCCTAGCATTAGCAAAACTACAACTCCCAGTTTGTCCTCACTGACAGTAACGGGACACAAGCTGACAGTGGGAGGATTTTTCCTCCAGTTGTGAGCCCTGCACTCACAGCTGTCAATCAAGGAAGTGTGTCCATGACGCATGGACACAGCTGGACTAGTATGTGTCCAAGCAGGCAGGGGGGGCAGTTGTTTGACTGGCTTTTTCAGTATGAAATACTGAAAATTTTCTAATGAAAGCAATTGCAAATTTGCATGCTTTATAACATATCAAAAGTTTTTGTATCTGACAGTGCCCATATAAACAACATAATATAACTCCAAGTCAATCACACTTCTGTGAAATCACACTGTCCACTCAGGAAGCAACACTGATTGACAATCAAGTTCACATGCTGTTGTGGAAATGGAACAGACAACAGGTGGAAATTATAGGTAGAGATGAGCGAACTTTAGAAAAATTCGATTCGGCCGATTTGGCAAATTTTTCAAAAAAATTTGGTTTGATCCGAATTTATTTGCGGCAAATCTATATTAAAAACTGCTATTTCTGGCCTACAGAGAGCCTCAATAGGGGTGTAGAACACTTTGCTTTGTTCTAACATGCATATGGAGTGTGCTGCGGTAGTGAAATTATACTGTCATTCAGTATGACATGCAGATTATAGGCATTGCTTTTAGAATCACTCCAGCAGTGCGGCACAATGACAGAGCCTTGAGGTGGCATCAGTATGAGGAGACAATATAGTGGCTGAATGACACAGCATGGAGGTGTTGGCAGCATAAGAAGATCATATAGTGGCTGAATGACACAGCTTGGATGTGGCTGAAGCATGAGGACACAATATAGTGGCTGAATGACACAGCGTGGAGGTGTTGGCAGCATGAGGAAACCATATAGTGGCTGAATGACACAGTGTGGAGGTGTTGGCAGCATCAGGAGACCATACAGTGGCTGAATGACACAGCCTGGAGCTGGCAGCAGCATGAGTAGACACTAGGGCTTCACAATCCCTAAGATTAAAAGATTAATTTTGAAATTTCAATTGAAGATTTACGGTAGCTAGTGCTACCATAACACATGTTTTATTGCCAGGCCCAGCAGCATCAGTAAGCCATATATTGCTTAATGGCACAGCCTGGAGTTGGCTGAAGCATGAGTAGACCATAAAGTGTCTGAATGGCACAGCCTGGAGTTGGCAGCAGCATGGGGAGACCATTGACATTTAAGATTTTTTAATTTAAGATTTTGAAATTGAGGATTTTGAAATTGAAATTTTAACTCCAAAGTTTTAGTGTCCCAGGCCCCGGCATGTGGGTACAAAGGACCAAATCTAACAATGTCACATGGCAGAACAGTGACAGAGCCTGGAGGTGGCATCAGTATGAGGAGACCATGCAGTGGCTGAATTGCTGCCTGGAGTTTGTGGCAGCATAGGGAGACCATATAGTGTCTGAATGGCACAGCCTGGAGGTGGCTGAAGCATGAGGAGACCATAAAGTGTCTGAATGGCACAGCCTGGAGGTGGCTGAAGCATGAGGAGACCATAAAGTGTCTGAATGGCACAGGCCTGGAGTTGGCAGCAGCATGGGGAGACCATTGACATTTAAGATTTTTTAATTTAAGATTTTGAAATTGAGGATTTTGAAATTGAAATTTTAACTCCCAAGTTTTAGTGTCCCAGGCCCCGGCGTGTGGGTACAAAGGACCATATCTAACAATGTCACATGGCAGAACAGTGACAGAGCCTGGAGGTGGCATCAGTATGAGGAGACCATGCAGTGGCTGAATGGCTGCCTGGAGTTTGTGGCAGAATAGGGAGACCATATAGTGTCTGAATGGCACAGCCTGGAGGTGGCTGAAGCATGAGGAGACCATAAAGTGTCTGAATGGCACAGCCTGGAGGTGGCTGAAGCATGAGGAGACCATAAAGTGTCTGAATGGCACAGCCTGTAGTTGGCTGAAGCATGAGGATACCATATAAAGGCTGAATGGCACAGCCTGGAGGTGGCATCAGGAGTCCAGAAAGTGACCCTAATGCAAGGAATTGCTGAAACTGGGGACCAGCACCTTAATTTTGTTTTGCAGTATCCAAGGTGATAGGTAGGTAGCATTAGCATGAGGAGACCATAGAGCAGAAGAATGAGAGAGCCTGAAGGGTGTCAACATCAGCATGAGGAGACCATATGGTGGCACAATAACAGAGCCTGGAGGTGGTAGCATTAACATGAAGAGACCATAGAGCAGCAGAATGACAGAGGCTGGAGGTGGCAGCAGCAGCATGAGGGCCATGCCAACTGAGGGTTGAGTCTGAGGAACCCACCTCATGTTGACTGGGGGTGTTGGATGTCACTTGGGATGAAGTGAATGACCGAGTGAACCTCACTTGGGATGAAGTAGATGACCGAGTGAACCGATCAATCACCGCTGCAGGGTTGCTGGTCGCGACACGACTGCTAGCTGACACCGGGAGCTCAGACCTCTCGCTGTGACTCCGGCTGCCACACATCTCTGCTGCAAACTCTGCCTGTGCCTGATGAATTTAGGCCTCTGCCAATCCTCTGTGCACGTCCTGGCACTACTCTGCTTGACATACTTACTGCGCATATGAGGGGAGTACAATACGTTTCACTACGTTTAAAACAGTATTTGTGTAGAACAGCAGCACATGTGTACTATTGGATGTCCTTTCACAGTATCTAGGCCCTTGACAGATTAACAGGTATGCAGATGGTCTTCAGGAGGATGCCCGTTTCCCTCCTGAAGACGTTGCTGGAGCAACAAAACATGTAGAGGGGGAATAATTAGTGTTTTAAAAGTGCCTTCCAATACTCATTGGGGAAAAAAAAGTATGTAAACTACCTCTTTCCAGAAGGAAGAACTAGAGGTTCCTGGCTAAACCATAGTGCCTTCCAGAAGGAAGAGTAACCCATCTGTAGACAGCTGTTAGCATTCTTACCTGTAGTTTTTTTTTAACCTTCCATACACCCTTGGTTCTCTATAATAAGAATCACTATAAAATTTCACTATAAAATGACAGAAGTTTGTTGAAAGTGTAAATACACTATTCAACAGGCACCTCATGTGACTCAGTAACCGTTACTACCTTTTGTCAGTACAGAGGGTTCTGGTTTGCCAGAGAGATGTCTTAGAGGCAGCTCAGGGTGTACTGATACTTGCTGATGAGACCCAGAGGTGTAAAGATACCTATTTTCAGGCAATACTCATTGGGGAAAAAAAAGCATGTAAACTACCTCTTTCCAGAAGGAAGAACTAGAGGTTCCTGGCTAAACCATAGTGCCTTCCAGAAGGAAGAGTAACCCATCTGTAGACAGCTGTTAGCATTCTTACCTGTAGTTTTTTTTTACCTTCCATACACCCTTGGTTCTCTATAATAAGAATCAGTACCAACCCCCAGCCCACAAACTTTTAAGACAACTTAGCATATGAATAGATATCTCATATAATGTAGTTGGTCCACAGATATTTCTGTGTTTTTTTATGTCATAGTTATTTCTGAATGATATTTCATTTCTCTCTTTTCTGTAAAATTGTTGAAAAATGTATTAAAATAAACAGTTATATAAAAAAAAGAATGGGGAAACTTCAAGCAGAATGAATGTAATAACCCTTTATGATTGTTTTTCAACATTGTGCTAGCACAGACTTGTTACTTTTTTAGCCACTCAGTGTCTATACTCCTTAGTAGCTAGGCGTTTAACTCTTTTTTACTTTCTTTTTTTAAGTACAGTAATTAAACCATACACAGGGTTACAGTGTAGATGAACCTGATTTAAATCATGCATTTGGACAATGGAAGAGCCATGCTAGGTCTGACTAGTCTCGTTTCCAGCTGCAACATTCTTAAGGCAGGGTCAGAATTTGATGTAACCAACGTGAATTCATGTTCAAGCTGGTGGTGATGGTGTAATGGCGTGGGGGACATTTTCTTGGTACACTTTTCTACCAACTGCGCATTGTTTAAATGCGACAGCCTACCTGAATATTGTTGCTAATCAGTCCCATCTCTTTATGACCACAGTGTACTCATCTTCTGATGGCTACTTCCAGCAGGATAATGCACCATGTGAAAAAGCTTACATAATCTAAAACTGTTTCTTGAACATGACAATGAGTTCACTGTACTCCAATAGCGTCCACAGTCACCAGATCTAAATCTAATAGAGCACCTTTGGGATGTGGTGGAACAGGAGATTCCCATCATGGATCTGCAGCAACTGCGTGATACCATTATGTCCATATTGACCAAAATCTCTGAGGAATGTTTCCTGCACCTTGTAGAAAGCATGCCATGAAGAATGAATGTAGTCCTGTAGGCGTAAGGAGTCCAGCAAGGTGTTCCTAAAAAAGTGGCCAGTGAGTGTATGTTTTGGTTATTCAAGAGGTATTGGTTTTGAGGGAAAACATATTCTAGATTTTCCTTGAAAAACTACTCAGTCTTTCTCTCCCAAGCATGAAATGGTTTAGAAAAAAAATGAATATATAAAAAAAAATATATATATATATATATATATATATATGCTTCCCCTATATGTGTGACCTTACTCCTACTTGGCTTTACATTACATTACCTCATTTTGACATTTGGCTTCCATGTATTTGTTCTACCATTACTGCAGAGTGTACTGGTAATTGGCACACATTCAAAAAGCTTTCTTAAATAAGCATGGAACACTGTTTATTGATCCTGTTAATATGTTACTCACAATTGTTCGCAGGCATTAACCATATTATTTAAAGGCATTATTCCACTTAGCGAAAAGGAGCTGGGATTGAAACATTGCTCATCTTCAAAGCTCAGCTCGTGTTAAAATCAGTCACAGAGACATTTTCATATTCAAGAAAACAAGGCAGAAAACTATTTAAAGTATGCATTGTTTTGCACCATAGGAATGTCATCCCAAGAATATCACAGTCAGTGATGGTATTATTATTCTCCCAGTGCACAACACTTGCTGTATAGTGTCTATCATCTGTCTCTTCTCTGTTTCACAATAATAAAAGCATTGCCATTTACATCTAGTCTTCAGCAAGGCCAAGAAATTAAATATTTATATCTTTTGTGTGAGAACAGGCAAGTACAAGGACATAACAATGCTTGGAGTATTAATGAAAACAATCACATGAAACAAGGGATGGTAGCAATACGCTATGAAAATCCCAGATACAGCAGCATATAACTATAAAAACATATATGCGTTTATTTTATTGTATTAAAGCGTACCTGTCAGATCCCACAAAAAAAAATTTTTAATGACCATGTACATCTAATTTTTATGTCTCTATCACCTATATTTATTATAAAAATAATTTTTTTCATTAGCTCACATTGTTAGAAATCTTCTCAGGGGAAGGGGGCGGCGTGTCCCTCCTTGTGGTGGTGGGAGGTGATTGGTGTGTCTGCTCATGCATCCTTGTCCACGAGTCATCTCTTGTCCATGACTCATGGACAAGCCTGATGATGCAGGACTGGTAAGTGTCCCAGTAGGTATGGGAACCCCTAATTATGGGATTTTCAGGAGCTGTTTTCTTTATTAAATATAAAAAAAAAATTACAACCATATTACAAAAGGTCTTTAATTTTCATCAGTAAAAACATATAAAAGGTTTTTGGATCTGACAGTTCCCGTTTAATATGTACTGCACATAAAAAGTTTGAGGATACATGAGGAAAAAAAATTGTTCTGGTATGTGCCAATTGTCATGTCTGTCCTGGTCTGTGTTCATACACAGCAATTGGATTTGCTGTGTGTGAACAGTTTTATGTTTTCTGGTCAGGGAATAGTTAATGTCTCTGGCCTTTTCAGCCTCAGCCTCTGTTAGCCAATAGCCTTTTGGGTGCGTCTAGTTAAAGTCAGCCCAGCCTAGCCTCTGGGCTGGTGATACTACATTTCATCCTGACTTCATTTACTGATGGACTTCCTGATGTCTAGCTGCTATCATGCTGGCTATGCTGCTAATGGAGGCTGGGTGAAACACTTCTTATTTGAGCTTTTCATCTACTATCTCTGTTTTAGCATGCACTTTTTATTTTCTGGTTTTAGCCATGTTAGGTTGCATGCTCTTAGTGGATTTCAAACTGTGTTTGTTTAGTCGGTTTTAGGATTTGTTTATCCTTTCTGCTATGTGTCTGTTCACACTGTGTTTTCTCTTGTATCCGTTTAGGTGAAGTTCTGTGTTTTATACTTGGAGTGGACGTTGGAGTGTGCCGCTGGCCAGTAGTCTATTTTGATTTATTATTAATGGCTACTCCTATAGTGGAGTGGAGTGTCCAGTTTGTGTGTCCAGTGTGAACAGTGTCCTATGTTAGGCATCCCTATTTCTGCTCCATGGGGACAATCCTGTCTACTGGAGGTTTTCTGAGGGATTGCGATTCCTGTCTTATGTTCAGTGTGAACAGTGTTCTATAAATATATCCTGTGTATCTAGGCATCCCTATTACCTATCCATGGGGACTTCATGTCCACAGGAAGTTTTGCATAGGGAATGCGTATATTCCTGATTAGCGATAGATCCCTGTTTCTGGTCGATGGGGACTTTGTGTCTTCTGGATGTTCTGGGGGATTATGTTATATTCCTGTCTGTTCCTAAAGTCTGTTGACTTATCCGTTTTCCTGTCTGGTGTTTTGAACTCTATTTTTATTAGTTCTTGATTTCAGATCTTTGGAGTTCTGTACATGACTACTGATCTATAGTGTCCTCTGTTCACGACAACAGATCTATAGTGTCCTCTGTTCACGACCACTGAGTCCTCTGTTCATGTCCGATGATCTATAGTGTCCTCTGTTCATGTCTGCTGTTAGTGTCTCCTGTGCTGCTCACTGATCTGTGTCCTCTGAACTTAATCTGTTTTAGAGTTCTATGTTCCTGTTATGTTTCTGGTTTGTTACCGACTATTTATTAGTATGTGTTTTTATTAGGCCCCTGAACCTTAGTTCAGGAAGGGGCACGGCGCCCAGTTGTCGATCCACCGGTTAGGGTGGATGGGCAAGTAGGCAGGGAGAGCGGTTTTATGGTGAGTTTAGGGGTCACTCTCCCTGTCCCCTGGTCGGTCCCTGACACCAATGTTATAAAAGCAAAAATAATAAACAAATACTTTATTTTTTACTTTGAAATTTTATGTAAAACTGACATATTATCTTTATCCTGTCAATACAATTACAAAGACACCCATAACTTTTTTTATTTTTCCATCCACAGACCCATATGAGGGCTTGTTTTTTGCATGACCAATTGTTCTTTGTATTGACACCTTTTATTCTACCATAAAATGTACAGCGCAACCCAAAAAAATATTATTTTGTGGGGAAATTAAAAAGAAAACCACAAATTTGCTAATTTTGGAGGGTTTTCTTTTAAGATAAACATGACATGTTTTCTTAATTTTGTTGGTCAATACAATTAAAATGATACCCATTTTGACATGCTTTACTATTATTGTACTACTTTAGTATGTTTTAAATCGCCCTATTATAAACTCCCTTATTTTTCCATATATGGGGCTGCATGAGGGCTCATTTTTGCACCATTATCCGTTGATTTTATTGGTACCACTTTTGCGTATATGTGACTTTTTGATCACATTTTTTTATTAATTTTTCTGGGATGTGATCTGACCAAAAAGCAGCAATCTTGTACTTTTTTTTTTATGTTTACGCTATTCACCGCACAAGATCGTTAACATAAAGTTTTTATAGTTCAAACATTTATGCACATATCTTTATGCCAATACCAAATATGTTTATTAATTTTTTTTTTCACTTTTTTTTAATAACATGGGAAAAAGGGGTTATTTACATTTTTATTGGGGGAGGGGCTTTTACATTTTTTTCCCCATATTTATTTTGTACTTTTTATGTCCCCATAAGGGAATATTTATAGCAATCCTTAGATTGCCGATACTGATCAGTATCATCGTCAATCTTCTTCTCTGGTCTGCTGGACGAGTACTTTGTATTTGGTACCATTTTTGACATACATTCTTTCTTTTGTATTTTATTTGCTTTTTTGAAGGCAAAGGGACCAAAGATTTTTCTTTTAATTTATTTATTTTTCTTTCTTTATTTTTTTTAAGTGTTCATCGTGCGGGAAAAATAGAAAAATAGCATTATAGTTTTAAAGCACTATTTGTCGCAAACCTAATACTTGTTATGTATGGGATCTAAAAGTGTTAATTTTATGTAATGTTAAGGTAAGGTAAGATGGCGGTCAGAGGTCCCTCCCCTGCCTCTGTGCCGCTTGGAAATCCTGATCCATGCTATGCTATGGTGTAGCATTGAACAGTGTTTGCAATTGAAAGATAGCAAGTAATAATTTTCTATCCAAAGTCAGAATAAAGTCCAGAGTTGGCACTGCCACTGGGTAAAACACTGGAATAATAGCACGAATGCCACTGCTACTCATGGATCCTCCGCTAGTGCCGGTGCTCTTCCAGACCACAAGAGCCGAATTTCAGAACAAAACATACGGATGCCCTGAGTATCTGTATACTCAGTCGACGAATCGTTTCGCACACCTGCGCTTAATCAATTACCTCTACCTCAAACAGAAAAGAGAAAAGAAGAAAGGCGCTCCCTGTGGAGTAAAGCCAGCACGAGGGCGGGGAAAAAGAAAAGGAAAAATTTCTGTGCTCCCCCTGCTAAGTTGTGTAGTGGCATACACAACAATGCTGATCGCATGTGTGTGATTTGAGGATCACAATCCTGTAGTCTGCAGCCTTCCTGAGAGATGTGGAAAAAATATAGGACTTCAAAAGACCAGGATTTTTGGTGCTGACCACGGAGAAATGAACAAAGCCCAGGTAAAGGAATGGAGGTTTAATAGCAGCGCGTTTCACTGCATGCGCAGCTTCATCAGGCTTAACATACAACAGTTGTTGAGGGTTTTTATACCCACACAGAGTTAACCCATAAGGTTAACATAACCCATAAGGTTAACATAACCGATTATCCTTAAAAGACCAAATCAATACAAAAAAGAAAGAAAAAAACGCACAATGTGAAATAGGACCTAAATAAGACTGAGCATATTAATTCCACCGGGCGTGTCAGGCTAAATCCAGGGCTCAAGCTATGAACCACACAGTGTCTGTGGAGGATACACCCTCCATAGGTACCAATTCACACTTGGAAAGTCATTGATGAACATCAGACAGGGGTATGCACTGCACCAATTATAGATACAAAATAATAAAGTGAGATAAAATAAATTAAATTAGATTATAATAAAATAATATAAAAACAAGATTAGCGAACATTTTCAATTGTCTCATTTAAACCATTCGGAAATAAAGTAGCTAACTTATGGATCCAAAAGCTCTCCCGGTTAATCAAACATTGAAACCTATTTGAATACCTTATAGGAACAGATTCCAAAATAATTAAATTTAAAGAATCAATACAATTATTGTGCTTTAAAGAAAAAATTTTTTCCTTTAAAGCACAATAATTGCATTGATTCTTTAAATTTAATTATTTTGGAATCTGTTCCTATAAGCTATTCAAATAGGTTTCAATGTTTGATTAACCGGGAGAGCTTTTGGATCCATAAGTTAGCTATCGTATTTATCGGGGTATACCACGCACCAGCCTATAACACGCACCCTCATTTTACCAAGGATATTTGGGTAAAAAATGTTTTTACCCAAATATCCTTGGTAAGATGAGGGTGCGTGTGTGTGCATGCGTGTACCCCGATACACCCCCAGGAAAGGCAGGGGGAGAGGGGCCGTCGCTGCCGGCTTCTCTCCCCCTGCCTTTCCTGGGGTCTAGAGCCCTGCTGCCACCGCTTCTCTCCCGCTGGCTATCTGCGCCGCTGCCCCTTCTCTCCCCCTGACTATCGGTGCCGGCGCCCCATTGCCGGCACCGATAGCCAGGGGGAGAGAAGCGGCGCCGGCAATGGGGCAGCGGCGCCGATAGCCAGGGGGAGAGAAGGGGCAGCGGCACCCATTGCCGGCGCCGCTGCCCCGTTGCCTCCCCCCTCCCCGGTTGTATAATTACCTGTTGCCGGGGTCGGGTCCGCGCTGCTTCAGGCCTCCGGTGTGCATCCCATGCGTCGTTGGTATGCACTGCACGGCGCAATGGCGAGTGACGTCATTGCGTCTTGCAGCGCATAGCAACGACGTAGGGGACGCACACCGGAGGCCTAAAGCAGCGCGGACCCGACCCCGGCAACAGGTAACCGGCAACAGGTAATTATACAACCAGGGATGGGGGAGGCAATGGGGCAGCGGCGGCAGCAATGGATGCCGCTGCCCCTTCTCTCCCCCTGTCTGTCGGCACCGCTGCCCCATTGCTGGCGCCGCTTCTCTCCCCCTGGCTATCGGCGCTGGCAATGGGGCACCGGCACCGATAGTCAGGGGGAGAGAACAGGCAGCAGCACCGATAGCCAGGGGGAGAGAAGGGCCGGTAGCAGGGCTCTAGACCCCAGGACAGGCAGGGGCAGAGAAGCCAGCAGCGGTGGCGATCTCTGCACCTGCAAAGCCGCTGCAGTTCATTGATTTAAAGCGCCTGCGGCATATAACACGCAGGTAGACTTTAGGCTAAAAATTTTAGCCTAAAAAGTGCGTGTTATACGCCGATAAATACGGTACTTTATTTCCGAATGGTTTAAATGAGACAATTGAAAATGTTCGCTAATCTTGTTTTTATATTATTTTATTATAATCCAATTTAATTTATTTTATCTCACTTTATTATTTTGTATCTATAATTGCTGCAGTGTATACCTCTGTCTGATGTTCATCAATGACTTTCCAAGTGTGAATTGGTGCCTATGGAGGGTGTATCCTCCACAGACACTGTGTGGCTCATAGCTTGAGCCCTGGATTTAGCCTGACACGCCCGGTGGAATTAAAGGAGTACTCCGGCGCGCTCTTTATTCCTTTTATCCCGTCCGGGCTGCAAAATAAAAGAAAACACACTTTCTCTTACCTGCCAACGAGCCCCCGGAGCTCCGGTACACTCCGGTACAGGTGTTCGGTCACCGGGCTGTATTCTTCTTACTTCCTGTTAGCCCGGCACTTAACACGAAGCTTCAGCCTATCACTGGCTGAGGCAGGACATCGCTGCGGCCGCTGATAGACTGAAGCTCCGTGTGACATGCCGGGCTAACAGGAAGTAAGAAGAATACAGCCCGGGGACCGAACACCTGTACCGGAGTGTACCGGAGCTCCGGGGGCTCGTTGGCAGGTAAGAGAAAGTGTGTTTTCTTTTATTTTGCAGCCCAGATGGGATAAAAGGAAAAAAATGCGCGTCGGAGTACTCCTTTAACCTCTTCAGGACCCATGACGTATGCATACGTCATCACACCCTGGGTCTTAAGGACCCATGACGTATGCATACGTCATGTCTTTTCCTGGTCTCCGCCGCTCACCCGGCGGAGATCGGAAGCGGATCCCTGCTGAAATCCTTCAGCAGGGATCCAGGGCAAACGCCGAGGTGGGCCATGTAGGCCCCCCATGTCGGCGATCGCCGCAAATCGCAAGGGAAATCGCCCTTGCGATCTGCGGCGATACCGGGCTGATTGGGTCTCTGGGACCCGACCGCCCGGTAATTTCGCATGATCCCGGCTGTCACAGACAGCCAGGACCATGCTGAAGACTAGGAGCGAGGCGGCAAGCCGGCCACCTCCTCCGATCCCCTGCGATCTGTCGGTTAGTTAACCGACCAATCGCAGGAGGGGGGGCGGTTACTTCCTCCCGTCCTGCCCGGCCCCTTGAAGTCCGGAGAGGACGGGAGGAAGACCGGAGGACGCGGCGGGGGACGGGGGAGTGCTGGGGACCGGCCCCGGTACTTACCTCGTCCCTGAAGACCCGGATCCAGACGATGAAGATGGCGGCGGCGGCGATAGGTGAGTAGATCTTCAGCCGCGGTCGGGCCCTTTACAGCAATGCACGTCGCCGTAAAGCGACATGCATTGCTGTATTGGGACCCTATATACTACTACTCCCAGCATGTCCAGACAGCCCTTGGCGTCTGGGCATGCTGGGAGTTGCAGTTTTGCAACATCTGGAGGTCCACAGTTTGGAGACCACTGTGCCTTTCCAGATGTTGCAAAACTACACATTCTCAGCATGCCCTTACTGTCCAGGCATGCTGGGAGTTGTAGTTCTGTAACATCTGGCCCTTCAGATGTTGCAGAACGACAACTCCCAGCATGCCTGGACAGTTTTGGCATACTGGGAGTTGTAGTTTTGCAACATCTGGAAGGGCACAGATTGGAAACCACTGTATTAGTGGTCTGCAAACTGTAGTCCTCCAGATGTTGCAAACTACAACTCCAAGCATGCTGGGAGTTGTAGTTCGGCAACATCTGGCTCTAAAGATGTTGCCGAACTACTACTCCCAGCATGCCTGAGAATGTTTGGGAGTTGTGGTTTTGCAACAACAGGAGGCACACTGGTTGGGAAACATTGTCTGTTTCCTAACTCAGTGTTTCCCAACCCGTGTGCCTCCAGCTGTTGCAAAACTATAACTACCAGCATGCACTGATAGACTGTGCATGCTGGGAGTTGTAGTTTTGCAACAGCTGGAGGTCCCCCCCTTGTGAATGTACGGGGTACATTCACATGGGCAGGGGGCTTACAGTGAGTATCAGGCTGCAAGTTTGCGATGCAGCAAATTTGGCGCGGCAGCTCAAACTCGCAGCGGGAAAATCGCTGTAACCCCCCGCCCATGTGACTGTACCCTAAAAACACTACACTACACTACCACAAAATAAAAAGTAAAAAACACTACATATACACATACCCCTACACAGCCCCCCTCCCCTCCCCAATAAAAATGAAAAACGTCTGGTACGCCACTGTTTTCAAAATGGAGCCTCCAGCTGTTGCAAAACAACAACTCCCAGTATTGCCGGACAGCCGTTGACTGTCCAAGCATGCTGGGAGTTTTGCAACAGCTGGAAGCACCCTGTTTGGGAATCACTGGCGTAGAATACCCCTATGTCCACCCCAATGCAAATCCCTAATTTAGGCCTCAAATGCACATGGCGCTCTCACTTTGGAGCCCTGTCGTATTTCAAGGCAACAGTTTAGGGTCACATATGGGGTATCGCCGTACTCGGGAGAAATTGCCTTACAAATTTTGGGGGGCTTTTTGTCCTTTCACCCCTTATGAAAAGGTGAAATTGGGGTCTACACCAGCATGTTAGTGTAAAAAAATAAATTTTTTACACTAACATGCTGGTGTTGCCCTATACTTTTCATTTTGACAAGAGGTAAAAGGGAAAAAAGCCCCCAAAATTTGTAATGCAACTTCTCCCGACTACGGAGATACCCCATATGTGGGCGCAAAGTACTCTGGGGGCGCACAACAAGGCTCAGAAGGGAGAGTGCACCATGTACATTTGAGGTGATTTGCACAGGGGTGGCTGATTGTTACAGCGGTTTTGACAAACGCAAAAAAAAAAAAAAAACACATGTGACCCCATTTCGGAAACTACACCCCTCACGGAATGTAATGAGGGGTGCCGTGAGAATTTACACCCCACTGGTGTCTGACAGATCTTTGGAACAGTGGGCTGCGCAAATTAAAAATTTTGTACAGCCCACTGTTCCAAAGATCTGACAGACACCAGTGGGGGGTAAATGCTCACTGTACCCCTTGTTACGTTCCTCATGGGGTCTAGTTTCCAAAATGGTATGCCATGTGGGGGTTATTTTGCTGTTCTGGCACCATTGGGGCTTCCTAAATGCGACAAGCCCCCCGAGCAAAATTTGCTCTCAAAAAGCCAAATATGACTCCTTCTCTTCTGAGCATTGTAGTTCGCCAGTAGTGCGCTTCAGGTCAACTTATGGGGTACCTCCATACTCGGAAGAGATGGGGTTACAAATTTTGGGGGGTATTTTCTGCTATTAACCCTTGCAAAAATGTGAAATTTGGGGGGGAAACACACATTTTAGTGATTTTTTTAAATTTTTTTACGTATGCAAAAGTCGTGAAACCCCTGTGGGGTATTAAGGCTCACTTTATTCCTTGTTACATTCCTCAAGGGGTCTAGTTTCCAAAATGGTATGGCATGTGGGTATTTTTTGCTGTCCTGGCACCATAGGGGCTTCCTAAATGCGACATGCCCCCGAGCAAAATTTGCTCTCAAAAAGCCAAATATGACTCCTTCTCTTCTGAGCATTGTAGTTCGCCCATAGTGCACTTCATGTCAACTTATGGGGTACCTCCATACTCAGAAGAGATGGGGTTACAAATTTTGGGGGGTATTTTTTGCTATTAACCCTTGCAAAAATGTGAAATTTGGGGGGAAACACACATTTTATTGACATTTTTTTTACATTTTTTTACATATGCAAAAGTCGTGAAACACCTTTGGGGTATTAAGGCTCACTTTATTCCTTGTTACGTTCCTCAAGGGGTCTAGTTTCCAAAATGGTATGCCATGTGTTTTTTTTCCTGTTCTGGCACCATAGGGGCTTCCTAAATGCAACATGCCCCCCAAAAACCATTTCAGAAAAACGTACGCTCCAAAATCCCCTTGTCGCTCCTTCCCTTCTGAGCCCTCTACTGCGCCCGCCGAACACTTTACATAGACATATGAGGTATGTGCTTAGTCGAGAGAAATTGGGCTACAAATAGAAGTATACATTTTCTCCTTTTACCCCTTGTAAAAATTCAAAAATTGGGTCTACAAGAACATACGAGTGTAAAAAATGGAAATTGTGAATTTTCTCCTTCACTTTGCTGCTATTCCTGTGAAACACCTAAAGGGTTAAAATGCTGACTGAATGTCATTTTGAATATTTTGGGGGGTGCAGTTTTTATAATGGGGTCATTTGTGGGGTATTTCTAAGATGAAGACCCTTCAAATCCACTTCAAACCTGAACTGGTCCATGAAAAATTGTGATTTTGGAAATTTTGTGAAAAATTGGAAAATTGCTGCTGAACTTTGAAGCCCTCTGGTGTCTTCCAAAAGTAAAAACTCGTCAATTTTATGATGCAAATAAAAAGAAGACATATGTGAATAAAATAAAATAATATTTGGAATATCCATTTTCATTACAAGCAGAGAGCTTCAAAGTTAGAAAAATGCAAAATTTTCAAATTTTTCATCAAATTTTGGGATTTTTCACCAAGAAAGGATGCAAGTTACCAAAATTTTTTACTACTAAGTTAAAGTAGAATATGTCACGAAAAAACAGTCTCGGAATCAGAATGATAACTAAAAGCATTCCAGAGTTATTAATGTTTAAAGTGACAGTGGTCAGATGTGCAAAAAATGGCCGGGTCCTAAGGTGTAAAATGGCTGGGTCCTTAAGGGGTTAATATGCTCAGTCTTATTTAGGTCCTATTTCACATTGTGCGTTTTCTTCTTACTTTTTTGTATTGATTTGGTCTTTTAAGGATAATCGGTTATGTTCGTGTTTTGCATTTATAACATGTTCTGATTAATACTGCGCTCTTTATATACATTTTATATATAGTTTTTATACATACATGTATTATTTGTATTTTATGACTATTGTGCACCTTATGGGTTAACTCTGTATGTACTTCATGGGTTAACTCTGTGTGGGTATAAAAACCCTCAACAACTGTTGTATGTTAAGCCTGATGAAGCCGCGCATGTGGTGAAACGCGTTAACGCGTTGCTATTAAACCTCCTGTTACGCCGAGCGCTCCGGGTCCCCGCTCCTCCCCGGAGCGCTCGCTACACTCTCGCTACGGCAGCGCTCCGGTCAGATCCACTGACCCGGTGCGCTGCGATACTGCCTCCAGCCGGGATGCGATTCGCGATGCGGGTGGCGCCCGCTCGCGATGCGCACCCCGGCTCCCGTACCTGACTCGCTCTCCGTCGGTCCTGTCCCGGCGCGCACGGCCCCGCTTCCTAGGGCGCGCGCGCGCCGGGTCTCTGCGATTTAAAGGGCCACTGCGCCGCTGATTGGCGCAGTGGTTCTAATTAGTGTGTTCACCTGTGCACTCCCTATTTATACCTCACTTCCCCTGCACTACCTCGCCGGATCTTGTTGCCATTGTGCCAGTGAAAGCGTTTCCTTGTGTGTTCCTAGCCTGTGTTCCAGACCTCCTGCCGTTGCCCCTGACTACGATCCTTGCTGTCTGCCCCGACCTTCTGCTACGTCCGACCTTGCTTCTGTCTACTCCCTTGTACCGCGCCTATCTTCAGCAGTCAGAAAGGTTGAGCCGTTGCTAGTGGATACGACCTGGTCACTACCGCCGCAGCAAGACCATCCCGCTTTGCGGCGGGCTCTGGTGAAAACCAGTAGTGACTTAGAACCGGTCCACTAGCACGGTCCACGCCAATCCCTCTCTGGCACAGAGGATCCACCTCCTGCCAGCCGGCATCGTGACAGTAGATCCGGCCATGGATCCCGCTGAAGTTCCTCTGCCAGTTGTCGCCGACCTCACCACGGTGGTCGCCCAGCAGTCACAACAGATAGCGCAACAAGGCCACCAGCTGTCTCAACTGACCGTGATGCTACAGCAGCTACTACCACAGCTTCAGCAATCATCTCCTCCGCCAGCTCCTGCACCTCCTCCGCAGCGAGTGGCCGCTTCAGGCCTACGACTATCCTTGCCGGATAAATTTGATGGGGACTCTAAATTTTGCCGTGGCTTTCTTTCCCAATGTTCCCTGCACTTGGAGATGATGTCGGACCAGTTTCCTACTGAAAGGTCTAAGGTGGCTTTCGTAGTCAGCCTTCTGTCTGGAAAAGCTCTGTCATGGGCCACACCGCTCTGGGACCGCAATGACCCCGTCACTGCCTCTGTACACTCCTTCTTCTCGGAAATTCGAAGTGTCTTTGAGGAACCTGCCCGAGCCTCTGCTGCTGAGACTGCCCTGTTGAACCTGGTCCAGGGTAATTCTTCCGTTGGCGAGTACGCCGTACAATTCCGTACTCTTGCTTCAGAACTATCCTGGAATAATGAGGCCCTCTGCGCGACCTTTAAAAAAGGCCTATTCAGCAACATTAAAGATGTTCTGGCCGCACGAGAAATCCCTGCTAACCTACATGAACTCATTCATCTAGCCACTCGCATTGACATGCGTTTTTCCGAAAGGCGTTTGTTCTCCCCGGCTCCTCTCTCCTCTGGTCCCCTGCAATCCGTTCCTGTGCCTCCCGCCGTGGAGGCTATGCAGGTCGGCCGGACTCGCCTGACACCTCAAGAGAGGACACGACGCCGCATGGAGAATCTCTGCCTGTACTGTGCCGGTACCGAACACTTCCTGAAGGATTGTCCTATCCGTCCTCCCCGCCTGGAAAGACGTACGCTGACTCCGCACAAAGGTGAGACAGTCCTTGATGTCAACTCTGCTTCTCCACGTCTTACTGTGCCTGTGCGGATATCTGCCTCTACCTTCTCCTTCTCTACTATGGCCTTCTTGGATTCCGGATCTGCAGGAAATTTTATTTTGGCCTCTCTCGTCAACAGGTTCAACATCCCGGTGACCAGTCTCGCCAGACCCCTCTACATCAATTGTGTTAACAATGAAAGATTGGACTGTACCATACGTTTCCGCACGGAGCCCCTCCTAATGTGCATCGGACCTCATCACGAGAAAATTGAGTTTTTGGTCCTCCCCAATTGCACTTCCGAAATTCTCCTTGGACTACCCTGGCTTCAACACCATTCCCCAACCCTGGATTGGTCCACTGGGGAGATCAAGAGTCGGGGCCCCTCTTGTTTCAAGGACTGCCTTAAACCGGTTCCCAGTACTCCTTGCCGTGACTCTGTGGTTCCCCCTGTAACCGGTCTCCCTAAGGCCTATATGGACTTTGCGGATGTTTTTTGCAAAAAACAAGCTGAGACTCTACCTCCTCACAGGCCTTATGACTGTCCTATTGACCTCCTCCCGGGCACTACTCCACCCCGGGGCAGAATTTATCCTCTCTCTGCCCCAGAGACTCTTGCTATGTCTGAGTACATCCAGGAAAATTTAAAAAAGGGCTTTATCCGCAAATCCTCCTCTCCTGCCGGAGCCGGATTTTTCTTTGTGTCCAAAAAAGATGGCTCCCTACGTCCTTGCATTGACTACCGCGGTCTTAATAAAATCACGGTAAAGAACCACTACCCCCTACCTCTCATCTCTGAACTCTTTGATCGCCTCCAAGGTGCCCACATCTTTACCAAACTGAACTTAAGAGGTGCTTATAATCTCATCCGCATCAGAGAGGGGGATGAATGGAAAACGGCATTTAACACTAGAGATGGACACTTTGAGTATCTGGTCATGTCCTTTGGCCTGTGCAACGCCCCTGCCGTCTTCCAAGACTTTGTTAATGAAATTTTTCGTGATCTCTTATACTCCTGTGTTGTTGTATATCTGGACGATATCCTGATTTTTTCTGCCAATCTAGAAGAACACCGCCAGCATGTCCGTATGGTTCTTCAGAGACTTCGTGACAATCAACTTTATGCCAAAATGGAGAAATGTCTGTTTGAATGCCAATCTCTTCCTTTCCTAGGATACTTGGTCTCTGGCCAGGGACTACAAATGGATCCAGACAAACTCTCTGCCGTCTTAGATTGGCCACGCCCCTCCGGACTCCGTGCTATCCAACGTTTTTTGGGGTTCGCCAATTATTACAGACAATTTATTCCACATTTTTCCACCATTGTGGTTCCTATGGTGGCTTTAACCAAAAAGAATGCCAATCCTAAGTCATGGCCTCCTCAAGCGGAAGACGCCTTTAAACAGCTAAAGTCTGCCTTTTCTTCGGCTCCCGTGCTCTCCAGACCTGACCCATCTAAACCCTTCCTATTGGAGGTTGATGCCTCCTCAGTAGGAGCTGGAGCGGTCCTTCTACAAAAAAATTCTTCCGGGCATGCTGTTACTTGTGGTTTTTTTTCTAGGACCTTCTCTCCGGCGGAGAGGAACTACTCCATCGGGGATCGAGAGCTTCTAGCCATTAAATTAGCACTTGAGGAATGGAGGCATCTGCTGGAGGGATCAAGATTTCCAGTTATTATTTACACCGATCACAAGAACCTCTCCTATCTCCAGTCTGCCCAACGGCTGAATCCTCGCCAGGCCAGGTGGTCTCTGTTCTTTGCCCGATTTAATTTTGAAATTCACTTTCGGCCTGCCGATAAGAACATTAGGGCCGATGCTCTCTCTCGTTCCTCGGATGCCTCGGAAGTAGAGCTCTCTCCGCAACACATCATTCCTCCTGACTGCCTGATCTCCACTTCTCCAGCCTCCATCAGGCAAACTCCTCCAGGGAAGACCTTCGTCTCTCCACGCCAACGCCTCGGAATCCTCAAATGGGGTCACTCCTCCCATCTCGCAGGTCATGCGGGCATCAAGAAATCCGTGCAACTCATCTCTCGTTTCTATTGGTGGCCGACTCTGGAGACGGATGTCGTGGATTTTGTGCGAGCCTGCACTGTCTGTGCCCGGGATAAGACTCCTCGCCAGAAGCCCGCTGGTCTTCTTCATCCTCTGCCTGTCCCCGAACAGCCTTGGTCTCTGATTGGTATGGACTTTATTACAGACTTACCCCCATCCCGTGGCAACACTGTTGTTTGGGTGGTCGTTGATCGATTCTCCAAAATGGCACATTTCATCCCTCTTCCTGGTCTTCCTTCAGCGCCTCAGTTGGCAAAACAATTTTTTGTACACATTTTTCGTCTTCAGGGGTTGCCCACGCAGATCGTCTCGGATAGAGGCGTCCAATTCGTGTCAAAATTCTGGAGGGCTCTCTGTAAACAACTCAAGATTAAATTAAACTTTTCTTCTGCATATCATCCTCAATCCAATGGGCAAGTAGAAAGAATTAACCAGGTCTTGGGTGATTATTTACGACATTTTGTTTCCTCCCGCCAGGATGACTGGGCAGATCTTCTACCATGGGCCGAATTCTCGTATAACTTCAGAGTCTCTGAATCTTCCTCCAAATCCCCATTTTTCGTGGTGTACGGCCGTCACCCTCTTCCCCCCCTCCCTACTCCCTTGCCCTCTGGTTTGCCCGCTGTGGATGAAATATCTCGTGATCTTTCCACCATATGGAAAGAGACCCAAAATTCTCTCTTACAGGCTTCATCACGCATGAAGAAGTTTGCTGATAAGAAAAGAAGAGCTCCCCCCATTTTTTCTCCTGGAGACAAGGTATGGCTCTCCGCTAAATATGTCCGCTTCCGTGTCCCTAGCTACAAATTGGGACCACGCTATCTTGGTCCTTTCAAAATTTTGTGCCAGATTAATCCTGTCTCTTACAAACTTCTTCTTCCTCCTTCTCTTCGTATTCCTAATGCCTTTCACGTTTCTCTTCTTAAACCACTCATCATCAACCGTTTCTCTCCCAAACTTGTTTCTCCCACTCCTGTTTCCGGCTCCTCGGACATCTTCTCCGTAAAGGAGATACTGGCCTCCAAGAAGGTCAGAGGGAAAACTTTTTTTTTAGTCGATTGGGAGGGTTGTGGTCCTGAAGAGAGATCCTGGGAACCTGAGGACAATATCCTAGACAAAAGTCTGCTCCTCAGGTTCTCAGGCTCTAAGAAGAGGGGGAGACCCAAGGGGGGGGGGTACTGTTACGCCGAGCGCTCCGGGTCCCCGCTCCTCCCCGGAGCGCTCGCTACACTCTCGCTACGGCAGCGCTCCGGTCAGATCCACTGACCCGGTGCGCTGCGATACCGCCTCCAGCCGGGATGCGATTCGCGATGCGGGTGGCGCCCGCTCGCGATGCGCACCCCGGCTCCCGTACCTGACTCGCTCTCCGTCGGTCCTGTCCCGGCGCGCGCGGCCCCGCTCCCTAGGGCGCGCGCGCGCCGGGTCTCTGCGATTTAAAGGGCCACTGCGCCGCTGATTGGCGCAGTGGTTCTAATTAGTGTGTTCACCTGTGCACTCCCTATTTATACCTCACTTCCCCTGCACTCCCTCGCCGGATCTTGTTGCCATTGTGCCAGTGAAAGCGTTTCCTTGTGTGTTCCTAGCCTGTGTTCCAGACCTCCTGCCGTTGCCCCTGACTACGATCCTTGCTGTCTGCCCCGACCTTCTGCTACGTCCGACCTTGCTTCTGTCTACTCCCTTGTACCGCGCCTATCTTCAGCAGTCAGAGAGGTTGAGCCGTTGCTAGTGGATACGACCTGGTCACTACCGCCGCAGCAAGACCATCCCGCTTTGCGGCGGGCTCTGGTGAAAACCAGTAGTGACTTAGAACCGGTCCACTAGCACGGTCCACGCCAATCCCTCTCTGGCACAGAGGATCCACCTCCTGCCAGCCGGCATCGTGACACCTCCATTCCTTTACCTGGGCTTTGTTCATTTCTCCGTGGTCAGCGCCGAAAATCCTGGTCTTTTTTTAAGTCCTTTATTTATTTCTCTACCTCAAACAGTCATCAGGTCCAATACCACGACCTAAGTCAGGACTCTCACTTTATGTTGTCTCCTGCCCCTATGTAAAAATTATTGTAGCAGATGTACCGTTGGAGGTGTTGATAGATCCAGGGTCACAAGTGTCTACTATATCTAAAAATGTTTTCTATCAGCATTTGGATGCTATTTTATTGTGTGAACGGGAGAATGTTAACTTCAGAGTAGTTGCGGGTAATGGGCAACCAGTCCTCAGACATGGATACTGGGAGCCAACCATTCAGTTGGGAGAGCATGTACTTAGCAGGCAGGGAGTGATTGTAACTAATGTGACAGATAAGGGGTCTGCTGAATTTATACTGGGGAGGAACATTATGAAAAACTGTTTTGTTGAAAGAGTAGATGCCTTGCATGCCTCTCTTCCCCATATGTCCCCTTCAGGCCAGCGGGCTGCGCAGCACCACTTGAAAAGTTCTACAAGCGGAGTGGAAGTTTGCCAACAAGCAAGGTGAAATCTGCAGAGTTCGAGTACAAGACATCCTGTCGGTGACCTTGCAACCCAACACAGAGACTATCATCTGGTGTCATGCACATCCCAGAGTCAAGAATAGAGACTATCAAGCCTTGCTGGAGCCTCTGCAACTAGAAGACCACCCTCTTGTCCGAGCTGCGAGAAGCCTTGTCACCGTTACCAATGGGAGAGTTCCAGTCCAGTTAGTCAACCTGTCTGATGCTGCTATTTTGTTACCCAAATACACCCCAGTAGCCCAGTTGTATCTCATAGAGTCAAAGGACATCTTAACAGAACGTATGGTGGCCCAACAGCGTGCAGCCCAAGTGGCTGAAGGATCCAGTACGAGTACAACTCCAAGTTGGAGACGACACTACCCCAAGGGACCAACTCAAGGGAGTCATCAATGTCGCCAAAAGGTACCATGAAGCTTTTAGCAAACACCCCACAGATTTCTGGTATACTTCCATGATCCAACACCGAATCCTCACAGGCGACAGCCCACCTATCAAGGAGAAACACCGCCCGGTCGCACCAGGCATGTATCAGACTGTCAAGAAGATGCTGGCTGACATGAAAGAGGCATTCGGCATTCAAGAAAGTCAGAGTCCCTGGGCGGCGCCACTTGTCCTGGTCAAGAAAAAAGACGAAACCATCCACTTCTGTGTCGACTACAGGAAACTGAAAAATGTCCCACATAAGGACACTTATCCTCTGCCAAGGATCAAGGAGTCACCCACAGCTATCGGGTCTGCTGCTTCCTTCTCCACCCTGGACTTAACCAGCAGATATTGGCAAGTGCCCATGGCTGTGGAAGACCGGGAGAAGACAACCTTCGGGACACCCATGGGACTGTTCGAGTTTAAAACTATGCCTTTTGGGCTATGTAATTCCTCTGCTACATAGTAACATAGTACATAAGGTTGAAAAAAGACCAGAGTCCATCAAGTTCAACCTATAACCCTAATGAATCCCTACCGAGTTGAGCTGATCCAGAGGAAGGCAAAAAACCCTCATACTAGAGGTAAAAATTCCTTCCCGACTCAGCATTTGATGGAAAGGTGCCTGGGCCATCTAAAATTTCAAAGTGTCCTATTGTACCTGGACAATGTCATTGTGTATTCCAAGTCCTACCAGGAACACCTCAGTCATCTATCAGACGTCTTCCAAGTCCTGATCAAGCATGGGTTGAAGATCAAGGTGTCCTAGTGTCACTTGCTCAAACCTCAGGTACACTACCTGGGTCATGTTGTCAGGCCGAGGGAGTCCAGCCCAATCCTGAAAAGGTGGAAGTTGTCAAGAACTGGCCTACCCCACGCACGGTGAAAGAAGTCAGGAACTTCCTGGGATTTGCTGCCTACTACCGCCACTTCATTCCCCACTTCCCTCAGATTGCAGAACCCCTCACAGCTCTCTTACGAGGTACAGTGAAGGAGAAGTACTATGGGAAACTACCTGTTGAATGGGCCGAAGAGCAAGAGACAACTTTCCGAGCTCTTAAACATCTGCTGACAGAACCGTCTGCTGGCGTACCCAGACTACAGTCAGCCGTTCCAGTTGTATACCGATGCCAGTTTCGAAGGTCTGGGAGCTGTCCTGTCCCAAGTCAAGGAAGGGCAAGAGCGAGTAGTTTCCTATGACAGTCATAACCTGCGAGGAGCAGAGAAGAACGATGCAAACTACAGCTCATTCAAGTTAGAGCTTCTTGCCCTGGTATGGGCCGTGACCGAAAAGTTCAAAGACTACTTGGCCACCATTTACTGTGTACATGGATAATAACCGTCCCACCTGAAAACTGCCAAGTTGGGCGCCATCGAACAAAGTTGGGCTTCAAGATTAGACAATTACAGTTTCACCATCATGTACAGAAGCGGCAAGTCGAATGTCAATGCCAATGTACTGTCTCGGATGACACCCCGGCGAAGAACCAACTGGAGATGCCCCCATTTTATTAACGGTTCGTGAACCAGAATGTTGTGACCGCCCTGATGGACGGTCAACCCAGGTCCTAAAAGGTTAAAGAAGACCTGTACACCTGGAAGAATCTTCAAGATGAAAGTCGAATCATGGGGGATCTATTGTACTACCTTCTGGCGAAAAAGGTACCAACCCGTCTACGGGCCCAGTGTGATTATGAGCTGAAACGTCTGTGGCGACAGAGGAAGCGACTGTTTGTGCACAAAGGGCTGTTGTGCCAAAATTCTTTGGATCCGGTTTCTGATAATCGACTTCATCAGATTCTGGTTCCCCTGAAGAGACACGGCGATGGTCCTCAACGCATACCATGATCAGTCCACAAGACCGAAGCTACTGTCAGGCGAAGATTCTATTGGATCGGAATGTGGAGCGACATTGAGAAATGGTGCAGTGAATGTGCAATGTGTAATGTCAAAAAGAACATGCCAAGGACACAAGAGCACCCCTCCATTCATTCCAGAGTGAAAGGCCTAACCAGTTGGTCGCACTAGACCATGTCAAGTTGTCTCCTGCCGGGTCCGGGTACACTTATGCTCTCACCATGGTGGATCACTACTCTAAATGGGTTGTCGTTGTCCCCGTTAAAGATCTTACAGCCAAGACAACGGCCCAGATGTTCTACTCCGATTGGGTGCAAACCCTTGGGTGTCTGGAATCTGTCCTAATGGACCGGTGAATGGCCTTCAAGTCCCAATTCTTCCAAGAGCTGTGTCAATTCCATGCCTGCAAGAAACTCCAGACTACTGCTTATTACCCCCAGGGGAACGGGCTCTGTGAGCACATCAACCAAATCTTTTTCCACATGTTGCGAGCCGCTGCTGTGTCAAGACAACTGCTGCCTGAACTATTGGAGAGCTATAATAACACAGTCCACTGTTCTACGGGATACACCCCTTTCTACTTGATGATGGAGTGCAATGGACAGCTGCCTAAAGATCAGACATTTGGGCTCCAAGCCCCGTTCAACAATTCTCAGCAAGCCTCCCTGGAGTGGATCTCTCACCACCAGAGAAGAATACATGAGGCCAAAAAAAATTGTCAGCAAGAAGATGGGCGAGGCCCAGCAGAGACAACAGGAGGATTGTAACCATCATGCTTATGCCAAACCACTTCAGTTTGGCGATAAAGTCTGGCTGTGGAAGCTTCCAAGGACCCACAAGTTAGAATCTATCTGGGAGACAGAACCGTACACGGTGATGGCCATACCCTATCCGGACTCTTGTATACAACATACAAAAGTCTGGGTATGAGCCACAATTTGTTCACCAAAACCGAATCAAGTTGTGACTGAAAGAAGATCTACCAGTGCCCCAGCACCACTACCACCAGCTGTCAGACCTATGAGAGAATATATCCCAGGTGAGGAAATCCACCCATCCATGGACTTCACCATGTTATCTCTAACTCAGCCTGCGATCTTCTGTGTCTCACCAACCCCAGGGCCCATTCAACCAACACTAGTCTCCACACCAGTCCCAGTCTTGTCAGCATTGGCTCCAGCCTTTACGCCAGTCTCTAGAGTACCAACTCAGTCTCCAGCCTCTCCAGTGCCGATGCCAGCAACTTTGGGTCCCGCCAGCCCTGGACCAATATCCACTCTTGAATTTGTCGAGGAAGATTTAGCTGCAGCTTCAGAGGCTCCAAGGGGTCCTGAAGATGCTCTCTCTCTTTGAGCTCTGCTCTTCTGCTAAGCTGAGGTCCAGTGCAGTATTGCCTAGTGTGTGTGGGTGTTCAGAGTGTTGTAGGCCTCAAAGTCGAGTCCTGCAGCCACCGTCAAGTAAGTTAAAGTCATAGCTTTATGAGTCAAGTCAGTCCCTGTCATCTGTCAAGTCAGCGTGGTCTGCATTCAATTGTCCAGTTCTACTACAAGTCCCAGCAAGCCCTTAAGGTCTCTGCATCAGTGGTGACCTCCTTGGGCCCTGGCTGAACTGTATAGACTTTACCAACTGTCTACCCTCAGCAAAGCTACTGGAGTCTTTATTGCCCCAGTGCCTAGCCCAGGCTCCAGCAGTATACCTTCGGGTGGTAACAGGCTAAACCACGCCCTGGCGTCACGAATACAAGGGGTTAATGCCATCTGCCCCTAGGGTAACAACATCTGCCCTGCCCCACACACCCCACCACCATATAATCAAGTAATCCCATCTAAACAAAACAGGTACTGATAAGAACTATCACGATGCAAAAAAAAGATCACGGCGTAAAAATTGAGCCTTCATACATCCCTGTATATGGAATGCTAATCGCTGACCACAGCGCTGTTCCGCCTCAGACAGTAATTAGATCAGCGCTATGTGACATATTGAGCCCCAGCCCTGATCTTTTTCCTGGTGCCTGGGCTATGTCAATCACTTGCCAAAGCGGAACACTGCTGTGGCCAACGATTAGCTAAGCTGCAGTCTGAAGTGTCGACCTCTCTCGGCACCAGGAAGAGGATCGCAGCTGAGGTTGGGGTGGCAATATTGGAGCCACTGGAGGAGCAGTGGGAAGTAGAGTTTTTTTCTTTTAATGCCGGCAGCCTATGCATGATTTTGAAAAACAAAGTTTACTGCCGGAGTACCTCTTTAAGGGGTTAAACAATGTGATTTGCAAAATATACTATGGAAATTCTGAGGATAGCCTGGGATTTTCACAGTATATGCTGATACTATGGACAGCAATTTTGAATGCAGACTAGCCCTATTTCAAGGGGATTTATCTGGATTCATTTTCAACAAACATTCCAGAGCAATATCCTCTGAAAAAGTCAAATTTCACTTACTCCATCATGTTTGAAGTGCAAGCACGAAACACGTGCTGCAATTAACAGTGTAAACTGTGGAGTCTATTAATAAGAATAGCGTGTAATGCACACGATTTTCAGTATGTATTCTGCAGTGTACTACAGCATGGGGACATAGATGGGGCAATATAAATGTGTGGGGGAACATAGAGGGCACTAGAAATATGTGGGGCATGTTAAAGGCACGATTTTTAGCATGTATTCTGCAGTGTAATACTGCATGGGGACATAGACGGGGCAATATAAATATATGGTGGCACATAGTGGGCACTAAAAACTGCATGGTGTCTCTAAAAATGTAGGGCATTCATTTTTTGGGGGGATACAGAGGGACACTATAAATGTGTGAGGGCACAGAGGGGGCATTATTGATTTGGGGGCTCTGTGAAGCACTGTAATTGTTTGGGTCACAAATATGGGAGTACAATTACTGTGTAGGGCACCATGGGGGCATTATTACTTTTCAGGGCACTATGGGTGGGGAAGAGGTAGGTATAGTGCTGGAGAATTTTCAGACTAAATAAATTCTGTGTGAATTCTGCTTGCAGCACCTTCCCATTGATTTCAAATGGAGTTCTGCTGCTCAGTTCACAAGTGGGAAACGTAGAATGTGTTGGAAGATAAGGACCATTTGGCCCATCTAGTCTGCCCAATATTCTGAATACTATGAATAGTCCCTGGCCCTATCTTATATGAAGGATAGCCTTATGAATATCCCACACATGCTTAAAGTACTTCACTGTATTTGCACCTACCACTTCTACAGGAAGGCTATTCCATGCATCCACTACTCTCTCAGTAAAGTAACACTATCTTTACCCCTCTAATTTAAAGCGTACCTGTCAGATCCAACAAAAAACTTTTTTTTTAAACATACCACTCAGTACCTAATCCTGACCATGTGCATCTAATTTTGATGTGTCTAGCACCTTTATTTATTTTTGTATTACACTTTTAATTTAGCTCACTAGTCTGAATTCCTCTCAAAGGGAGGTGGCGTGGCCTCACTGTCCAGGTCTCCGCCCCCTCCCTCAGTATGCTGTCTGCTCACATCTCCCCTAGCATTAGCAAAACTACAACTCCCAGCTTGTCCTCACTGACAGTAGCGGGACACAAGCTGACAGTGGAAGGATTTTTCCTATAGGTTAGAGCCCTGCGCTCACAACTGTCAATCAAGAAAGTGTGTCCATGACATAGGTGATGATGCATGGACACAGCAGGACTGTTTGACTGGCTTTTTCAGTTTGAAATACTGAAAATTTTCTAATGAAAGCAATTGCAAAACTTATTGGTTTTACATGCTTTACAACATATCAAAAGTTTTGTATCTGACAGTGCCAATTTAAATCTATGTCCTCTTGTGGTAGTTTTTGTTCTTTAAAATATACGGTCCTCCTTTACCGTGTTGGTAACTTTTTACACAGTTTGTTGGTGTAAATTTTTCGCAGATTTGTCACACTTGCACACACTTTTGCTTTTTCACTTTGCAGTGGTAAGAGATTTATGAAGTGCGACTCTTCTCAAAAGGTTGCAGATTATAGCTCTCACTTACACCATCCCAGACCTGGCTTACAATACCAGCTACAGACAGCAGTTTCAAAAAGTTGCATGGGTGAAAAGTAGGGATGCACCGAAAAGGGCCCACTGGCGGGGTCCACCACTCATTCTGGAATACTTCACCCGCAGTTGGAGCGCTGGTACCCCACTATCTGTGTGAGGTTACCGAAGGGGTGACTGTGTGCACCCAAAGACATCGGAGAAGTAAATATTTCTCCCGTTGCTGACCCTTTTAGTTCTCATGGTTCCCCTCTCCTAGCCCTAAGGTCCAGGTCTGGTGTCTGTGGTGCTACTGGCAACAGTGGGAGTCCCTCCCCTCAGGTGGCTATTTTTTCATCCCCCCCCCCCCCCCCCCCCAAATATTGTCTCCATGGCCTTCTGTTGGCTGCCAAACCTCTTTGGTGCTCGCACTTTTTCTTCTGCAGGTTGCCTTTTAGCGCCCATCCTTCTACCGGTACAGCTGCCTGCATTAACCCTTGCTGTCCTGGGTCATTTCTTCTATTACCGATATATTGTATCCTATGATCCTTAGCCTACAGTGCTGGCACACTGTGGGCACTGATAGGAATTTTGTGAGCACTATATGGTACCATGTTGGCAGTGCATGGCACTATATGGGCACTGTATGGAACTTTGTGGGCACTTTAAGGCAACATGTGGATGCTACATAAGCACTTAGAAAAGTTAGGGGGTGGAGGACTGCCACCTATCTAATGTGGGGGAACTGCCAACTGTCTAATTTGGGGGAACTGCCGCCTGTCTAATGTGGGGGAACTGCCGCATGTCAAATGTGGGGGAAATGTCGCCTACCTTATGTGGGGGAACTGCCACCTACCTGGGGGATTATCTACTACGTTCCTGCCCAGCAAATATGGGGACTAGCTACCAAGCTTATAGGGGGGCTACCTACTATCTACATAGGTTATATAGGGGTTTTTATACAGTGAATGGCTATCTGGCGGATTTACCTACAAGGGGCAACACTCTCCAGAGGGAACCTACCTACTCAGGTCACTTATAATTACGGTTTGGGGCATTATAGATCTTAGAAGAATGTGGAGCTTAAAATGTTTTTTTCCGACAGGTTCGGCAGAGAGGAGTCATAGCTGGAAGGAATAATCATGACGGTCTGGGTCGAATGGAGAAGAAAAAGGAAAGTGACCGATTCCAATCAGAGAAGATGTCACCTAACTTTATGTAATCACATTTATGGTCTGTAGTGGTAATGATGGGGGTTGTAGTTAGTCACCTGATGTAACTGTATTTAATCTTTTGTTTGGTCTATTGTGGTAATGATGGGGGTTGTTGTCAGTCAGTCACCTCATATAACTGTACATGATCTTTTATATGGTCTGTAGTGGTAATGATGGGAGTTGTTGTCAGTCTGTCACCTGTATAGGATGTCCTCCTAAACTTAGATGACAGACTGATAACATTATTGCTGTTAAAGAGGTATTTCCATTATGCATGTGCTAGCGTGATGGGACATGGCTAGAGGTGTGGCTAAGGGCATGGTTAGTGGGCGTGGCCTGTCCCTTTTTGCTCTCAGCAAAAGTTGGGAGGTATGGCAGAGGTAAGCCCCCCCGACACCTCCACAGTGGATCGCCCCCCCCCCTGCAATCGCACTGCGGGGGGGTGATCCACCCCACTGGACCACCAGGGAGTGTTTAAAGCACCCTTTAGATGCAGCTGTCAGATTTGACAGCGGCAATCCAAAGGGTTAATAGCCACCGCATGTTGACTATTAGCTGCGGCCCCCTGCTACAAGAATCAGCAGGGGGCCATCGAGTATGGAGCTGGTTTGAGTCAGGAGCCCACGCCTCAAACTGTAGCACCCAGTTTAATGAAGGACATCGGAGCAATCTCCGATGTCCTCATTACAGGCAGATGTCAGCTGCTGATAGCAGCAGGCATCTCCCGGTTATGAGGCGGACATGACCCGCAGCCCGCTTCATGACGTACATGTATGTCATGGGTCTGGAAAGGGTTAAGCCACACCCACCAAAATTATCGGCGGAAAATTTCGAAAGAGGCATTTTTGGCCGATAATTTTTGGTGGGCAAAATTTCGGTGCATCCCTAGTGAAAAGAGTCATACAAAGTGGTGTTCTGAAGTGAAATTTCACAAACATGTGTACTACCCCATTTTTATCACATGCCCTGCACTATATATTAAAGGGGTTATCCACCATAAGGTGATTTTAGTATGTACCTGGCAGACAGGAATGGACATGCTTAGGAAGGATCTGCGCTTGTCTTGGGGCTAAATGGCTATGTTGTGAGATTACCAGAACACTGTGGCAAGCTTTTTGTGAACTGGTATTTCCTGTTTGAATTTCCTTCTTTGCCTACAAATCCCAGCATTCCATTTTCCTCGCTCCCACACATCAGCCACCCCACCTATTGAAACATAAATAAGCTGCATCCATTCAAAAGACCTGTGGTTTTCAATCAGGGTGCCTACAACTGATGCATTAGTTGCAGATTGATCTCTCTCCCACCAAGCGATCCCTCCACTCATGGAAGCAGACAGGCTCCCTGTCATCAGCTGACTAGTGAGTGAGGTCTCGGCTGCATTGCAAGCTGGGAAAAATCTGAGACAACAGTCATTTTGTATGCTGTTAAAAATAAATATTGGGGTGAAAATCACATAAGAATAGTGAGAAAACCATCACATACAGGTACAGACACTATATTATGAACTACACTAACTTTACAGCCCCTGTAGCATAGTCAAATAAAAAAAAAATTCTTGGAATACCCCTTTAAATCTGGTGCATGTACACTCCAACTACACCATCAAATCCTTTGTATAACATAGTGCACCTGTCCTACACTGACTTTGATAAATGTCCTCCATTGGATCTGCCAGAGAAGTGCTGTTTGTCAAAGGGTTGCCACTTATGTGTATAGGCACTGTTTTTGGCTTATTTTGAACGATGGGGATCCTACCGAGTCTAGTTGAACTTCCTCAGTGTGAACACACTCCAAGATTCTGAGCTGGAGGGAAAATAATGGGTTAGGTTGCATGCACATCACGTTTGGGCACTACCGCTGTTGGGTCCGGCTGGGAAATTTCAAAACCAGGCCCTTCAATATCCAAGCCGGACGGGCGTCAAATCTTCACTGACTCTGGTGACTAGTGACTTTGGTCGGCTCATTTTTGCCCTGTATCCGGTTTTGTGACTGGACCTAAAAGCGTAGTATACTACGGTTTTAGGTCTTGTCACAAAACTGGATACGAGTCAAAAGTGAGCCGACCGAAGTCACTGTCTGATTCCGGTCGGCTCATTAAAGTGAATGGGTTTCGGCACCGATCCGGCTGGGATATGGGAGTGCCCGGTTTTTACATTTTCCAGCTAAACCCGGCAGCCGCAGTGCCTAAACGTGATGTGAATACAGCCTTACAGTGATTGATTGTGATCTCAGAAGATGTCCCCTGTGGTAACTACATGCACTGTAACCACTTACATAGTCTGCAGGGTACATGAGAAGGTACTGGGGGTAGTTAGACATGTGGCTACACATAAATGTTGATATGTGCATTGCTTTATGGGGGACGATTTATCAAAACCTGTGTAGAGGATGAGTGGTGCAGTTGCCCATAGCAACCAATCAGATTGCTTCTTTCATTTTTCACAGGACTCTTTAGAAATGAAAGAAGCGATGTGATTGGTTGCTATGGGTATCTGCACAGCTCTTCTTCTACACAGATTTTGTTATATGTGTCCTCATCTCCATTCACTACAAGCTGGGAGGGGCCTCCCCCACATACATTATATATACTACTTGTGCTGCTGTTTCGTGTGTAGTACACCGTAGCCTCCACTGCCAGTACTGCGCGCCATCCCTCTGGTTGGCCACACTCTTCAGTGAGTCTTGTGTAGACGGCAGGAGGCGGGAGCCTGACACAGAGGACGCCGCCATCACTTCCTTCCCGGGTCCCCTCCTCCTGCACAGCAGCCACATGACACTGGGCTCTGCACCCTGATCCAGCGGGGAGACAGGCGCCTCACTCCAGCCTTGTGCGCAGGACATCGGTCCTCTCCCTCCGCTCTGGCCTCTTCCCCCGGCGGCTCCGGTCAGCTTGTAGCTCGGTCCCTGCACACCACCGCCATGCCTAACATCGTGCTCTTCAGCGGCAGCTCCCACCAAGATCTCTCCCAGAAAGTAGCCGACCGCCTGGGGCTGGAGCTGGGCAAGGTGGTCACCAAGAAGTTCAGCAACCAGGAGACCAGGTGAGGAGTGTGCTGTCAGCGCCATTCATATCATTGCATCATCATTATCCATAGTGTGAACATGGCCATGCTGGGGCTCACGTTGTCCTGGCGGGTCCATTCATAACTACTGTAGTCTGATCTGTATATGTAACCTCCTGCATGGCCTCATCTATCCTGCTGTATGACATTGTATCGTGTGTACACGTTGTGCCTCCATGAGGGATTGTGTCCTTATCGCATGTGTTTAGCCCTGGTCACACCATGCTTCACTGTTTGGTCCCTGATCCGGCTAATGCTGGATGTAGGCAGCACAGCCCCGGGCCGATTTGGAGAAAGAGTCTATAGAGTTAACTCTGGTAACCCCCAGTCTAGACACATTATACAGTGTGTGTACATATATATATTTTTCACACATATATTTCATATACACGTGTGGATATGTGTATTGCATGTGTATATACACACTAACTAACATATATATATATATATATATATATATATATATATATATATATTATGAGCAGCACCTCCAAAACTGTAAATGAGTAGGTAAGGTGCAAGCAGGTTGCTGCGGTCCTGGGTCCAATGAGATACAAATACAAAAAGATGACCGCAGCACTCCAAAACGTCAAAAATAATAAATGACTTTTATTCCACGAACAGGCAAGTGCATCGTTTCTGTGTTCTCACAACACCATTCTCGATAGAGATATACAGTGACACCCCCCTGACCTACGATGGCCCCGATACACGATAATTTCAACATGCGATGGCCTCTCAGAGGCCATCGCATGTTGAAGGCAGCATCAACATACGATGCTTTTGTATGTTGGGGCCATCGCATAAACGGCTATCTGGCAGCGCTGACTGCTTCAGCTGCCACCAGATAGCCGTTTACGGTGCCCTCTGTGGTCCGCTGACGATCACTTACCTGTCCTTGGGGCTCCGGCGCGTCCTCTTCAGGATCCTCTGCATCGTCGGCGCTCTCCATTGATGTCATTACATCGCTGCACACGCCGTCCCATCATCCAATGGGAGCGGCGTGCGTAGCGACGTGATGGCGGCGAAGGAGAGCGCGGATGCCGTGGAAGCAGAGGCCTTGCCGGAGCATCAGGGACACCACGGGGATGTGGCGACGGCGACATCCTGGGCAGCGGTGACGGTCCGGAGCGGCGGGGACACGTGAGTACAATTTCACAATTTTCTCTAACAGTGGTCTACAACCTGTAGACCTCCAGATGTTGTAATACTACAACTCCCAGCATGGGCTGTCCGGGCATGCTGGGTGTTGTAGTTTTGCAACATCTGGAGGTCCGCAGGATGTAGACCACTGTTCTATACTTTATATTGCACAGATCCCTCAACATGCGATGGTTTCAACAAACGATGGTTCGTTTGGAACGGATTACCATGATATGTTGAGGGAACCACTGTATATAGATATATGCATGCACTTCGCAGGAGAGCAGCACAACCAAAGTGTAAATTCAGTAGCCGGTGCAAGCTGAGTAGGAGCCCTGGTGAGGGGATCCCAACTTCAATATGTCCAAATAGCAGCAGCACATGCAAAAATTGGTGCATTTAAAGTGCCCCCATATACAAGAGTTAGCTGAACCCATTGATTTAAGTTGGGGCCTGGCAATTGTCTAATGTGCCAGGGATATTGATGGTCTATTCACACATACAGTATTCTGCGCAGATTTGATGTGTAGGATTTCAAGCTGTGTTCAACTTGCATTGAAATCTGCAGCAGAAAATCTTGCGCATGAAATCTGCACAGAATACTGTACGTGTGAATAGGCCCTAAAACTCTTCTACAGATGGCGCCTGGGAAAAGGAGGATATGATCAGCTTCTAATCTAAATAATGTGGTGACCTATTCTAACATGTACCATCACTTTAAGAGATGAGAATGCACCTTTATTACTGTAAAAAAATATTTAAAGGGGTATTCAGTTTTAACTAAACCCAACTACAGCATGTAACCTTAAAGGAGAACTCCAGAACATAAATTGTCCCCAATAGTGCCGGTAGTAAAAAAATAAAGATGTACATACCTTCCTCTGCTCCCCCGGGGCCTTCGGTAACCGGCTCTGGCCTCCGCCGCATTCCTCTTCCTGGATGCCGGTGGTCGGAGAGTCTTACTGCGCTCAGCCAATCACCGGCCGCAGTGAAGTCCCGACTCGCCCGGCGATAGGCTGAGCGGCAGTGTGACGTTTTCGGCCCTGGCCACAGGTGCCCTTGTAGTGAAGAATTTTGTGTCCTGAAGCGTTCTCACACTGCCGCTCAGCATATCGCTGGCCGAGTCTGACTTCGCTGTGGCTGGTGATTGGCTGAGTGCAGTATGATTCATCCGACCACCGGCAACCAGGAAGAGGATCGTGGCGGTTACTGGAGGCCCCGGGGGAGTGGAGGAAGGTATGTACATCTTTATTTTTTTTTTATTGCCGGCAGTATGGGCGACAATTTTTATATTCCGGAGTTCTCCTTTAATAAAGCAGAACTTACTCGGAACATATTGCAGCCAATGACTGAGACTCCAGTGTCTTCACTAGAACATCACCACAGCATATCAACAGGGGAAATCGTCTTACTGAAGGTGGGTATGTCCTAGTTTATGTACATTGCATGAGGGTGATGGGTTTTAATTAAATTGGACCGCCACTTTATTATTGCCATAGTGATGTATTAAAGGGGTTTACTGGCTTAGTGTGTGTGTGTGGCATTCAAAAAAATAAATAAAACAGGAAAAGTAGGCTCCTTGGGGACAAGCTCTGCTTTCAATGTATGGAGATTCAAAAAAGGCCATTAGCACTCCACAGGCTTTCTGGAAAAAGGAATATGCAAAGCAGCTCAAATTAACCCGCGGAGTGCTAATGGCCTTTTTTTTTTTTTTTTTTTGAATCTCCATACATCAGGAGCGGTGCTCCTCCCTAAGGAGAATACTTATCCCCTTTTCCTAGTCTAAAATCCCAATCAGTTTCTGGATCAGTAACTGGATCTAAAGCAGATTTTTTAGGGAATGCTACCGGTGAAGGTGGTGTGATGAGCTGCTTTGTGCATATATATATATTAAAATGCAGCCGCACTCCGTGGTGGAGTGGCCTCCAGTGGTCTCAGCTGCGCTCCTTGTTCTGGGGTCCAATAATACATCAGTGTACCGCTGTGGGCAGTAATTGGCTGAGCTGTACTTGACGCATTAACCTCCAGCACCCAGAAGGAGAGCATTGGAGACCAGGAGCAACATTACGTGTGTGTGTGTGTGTGTGTGTGTGTGTGTGTGTGTGTGTGTGTGTGTGTATAAAAAATTAGTGTGTGTAAATTTTTGTATAACATTCCACTGGACAGGCTCTTTAAAACGCATCAACCTCATGCAATGTACTCCAGTGGGAAACTATTATTATTTTTTTATTTTATTTTTTAGATCAACTGGTCCCAGAAAGTTACAGATGTGTAAATATCTTGTATTAAAAAAAAAACTTAATCTTTCCAGTACTTATCAGCTGCTGTATGCTCCACAGGAGTTCTTTTTCATTTTGAATTTCCTTTCTGTCTGACCACAGTGCTCTCTGCTGACACCTCTGTCCATGTCAGGAACTGTCCAGAGCAGGAGAGGTTTACTATGGGGATTTGCTCCTGCTCTGGACAGCTCCTGACATGAACAGAGGTGTCAGCAGAGAGCATTGTGGTCAGACAGAAAATAACTATAAAACTTCCTCTGGAGCATACAGCAGCTAAGTACTGGAAGGATTAAGATGTTTAAATAGAAGTAATTTACAAATCTGTTTAACTTTCTGGCACCAGTGGATTTAGAAAACATTGTTTTCCAACGGAGTACCCCTTTAAACATATGATCAGTTGGTAAGAGTTGGACCCCCACCAATCACATTTTGTTAGCCTTTTATTTATTTTAATAAGGCTGGATAACCCCTTTTTAATGTTCTTTTGTAATAAATAAATAAAAAAAACCCTGTTTCTTTGTCTGCTCCTATTCTGGATGCGGCCTGCAGAAGTCCATTTGAGTGCAAAATAATGTGCCCGGTGTGAGTGACGGAGCATATTATAATGCATGTGAACCACATTAACTCATTTGGCAGCACCCCCAACCATTGCGAATACTGTTGTACACATGTGAGTTTGTCCATGATCGTGTCCGAATTGATTCACATGAGACGAGTGACTATGAATGTAAACATTGTATGAATGGTAGAGGGCGGTCCTATCTGTTAGCTGCTGGTCACTTATCATGGCTTTGTAGCCTACAGACACGTTGTAGATAGCTTGTGTGTCCGCCATATGTTGGTGATACTTGTTACTATCTCATCCAATTTTTGCTTTTCCTCATGCAAGTTTGTTACAGAAAACCAGCAACCTACATGTGTGAAAGCACCATAGAGCTATAAATCCAGTGCTTTCTTCCCTGGTGACAGGTTACACCAGTGTTTCCCAACCAGTGTGCCTCCAGCTGTTGCAAAACTACAACTCCCGGCATGCCCGGACAGCCTTCGGCTGTCCGGGCATGCTGGGAGTTGTAGTTTTGCAACAGCTGGAGGCACACTGGTTGGGAAACACTGGTCAAAACTTGCCTGGACAGCCTATTTCCCAACCAGTGTGCCTCCAGCTGTTTCAAAACTACAACGCCCAGCCTTCTGCTAACTGGGCATACTGGGGGTTGTAGTTTTTCAACAGCTGGAGGCACACTAGTTGGGAAACACTGTACTAGGAGTTGTTGGTAAATGGACATGGCAGCCTCATAGTTGGGGTGCATGCACACCACACTTTTGCAATACAGTTACCCTATCAGGTTTTTGATGACAAAACAGATTCCTCAAAACCTGACTAATCTGTATCAGTGTGTAGAAATTTCAACCCGTATATGGTTAAAATGCGTATACAGTTTGAAAAATGTTCGGTTGCATATGTGTATGTATATGTTTGTTTTTTCTAAAGCGAAAACCACAAGTTAACTTTTCACTCCATTTTTGAACAAAGTTTCACTTGTTTGATTGAAATTCCAAAAAACAAAGCTGTGCAAAGTCAAAAACCGTATGGGGAAAAACGGATGGAACCGTACCCACACAACATTGACTGCGAAGAAGGAAAAAAAGTAAGTTTTTCATCCTGACCAAAAAACCATGTCAGACTATGGTTTTTGGATACAGGTAAAAAAAAACAGACAAAACAGAATAAACCGGATGAGGTGTTTGACATATGGTTACAATGTTAAGTCAATGCATACGGTTTTCAAATTGAAACTGTATAGCAAAAATGTGGTGTGCTTGCACCCTTAGGAGTCTGGTATACTCGTGAGGAGAAGTGGGAACTAGGGATCGGCCAATAATTGTGATTTTGGACATTATCGGTATCGGCAACTACCTTGCCGATATGCCGATAATGCACCACCGCACCGCGACCGACCCATCGCCGCTGCTGCCTCCCCCATCCCCGGTGTTATAATTACCTGTTCCCGGGGGTCCGCGATCATTCTGGCTCCTGCGCTGTTGCTGTTGCTGTGTACGCGCAGGACGCCGACAGAGCCAGAACGATTGCGGACCCCCGGGAACAGGTAATTATAACACGGGGATGGGTGGAGGCGATGGGGCAGCGGTGGTATGTGGGCACATGATGGGGGGGGGGGGCGGGGGGGAGGCGATGGGGCAACTGTGGTGGTTAGACTCAGGACAGGCAGGGGGAGAGAAGCGGGCGGCGGCAGTGGCTGTCTCTGGCACCGCAAAAGCCGCTGTAGTTCATTGATTTAAAGCGCCAACTTTAAATCATTGATCTGCAACGACTTCTGCCCCGCCGGGGGGGATTTGAAATAGCCGATAACTTATACCGATATTCTGGTATAAGTTATCGGCTATCTGCCCGAAAGGCGACAGATTATCGGTATCGGCCCTATAAAAGATATGTCGATCCCTAGTGGGAACTCTTTCCTCTGTCATAGCAATGCACCTATAACTGAGCCTGGTAAAATGAGGTTTTTGGATGTAGGTACAATTTTTCCGAAATCTAGCAATCATATGTCACTCCATCCCTGCCAAATCTATCACTGACAATGCTTGAAGAGAACCAGTCCTCAGAATGTACCCAGTATAACTGCTGGCACATTATAAAGGGGAACATCCGTTTGCTCACAAAGTCTTCAGGGCCAGCAGCGATATTGTAGATCGTAAGTCTGGCAATTGTCCTTTGGCATATGCTAGTGAGGTGTTAGTCCCGCTAACTTTCCTTTTGCTCCTTCATTGAGGCCTCTGGATCCTCCTCTGGTGCAGGACTTGTAGTGGGTGCTCTTCACTGTTGGTTTTCTATTTTATTTATTTATCTTCTGTGTTGCATGATGGCATAATAGCCTTTTAGTAATGGCTGGAGGAAAGCTTTTGTCTAGGTTATACCTATGTCCTGTTACCCAGCCATAAACGGACCACTTTCCAAAATCTGGTTCTGTGGAGTTTTTGCTCATCCCTGTACAGCATTACTAGCTGGGTCTTACATACCAAGTGAATGCAAATCTTGGATTTCTAAAATGAGAATTATTTGTTTGCTTTCCTAATTTGAAAGGTAAATCGTATCCATCTAGGTGATCATGCTCAGTCTACGGATGGAAAACACTTTGGCTCAACATAAGCGCCTGCTTCACACGGCTGTTCCAGTATATAAGGTTAGCATGTGGAAAAATAGACATGCACACTATTAAAGTGCTGTACTGTATACCAGCACAAAAGGTACGTCATGCCATATATTGTGGCACCACCTTAAGCCAGGCTTTTTGACTTCAGAGGACATAACAGTCTGCTAGTGACTATATTGGGTCTGTTTTCAAGTGTGTACTTTTTATTTTGTGGGACCCAAAAGAGGCAGCACTTTTTTTTTTTATTCCTGTAAAATAAAGGTTTGGAATTGATGGGATGTCACTAGTACAGTATGTTCAGTCCAGATTTCTGGCCACTTCCTAAATGTCAATGTTTGCTCTAATGGGGGAAGGGAATAAGTCTAGTGGCAGTGACTTATGTCCAATGGGTTCAGAGGATTAGAGAGGTTTAAAGGGGTTATCCAGAAATAGAAAGTGTAAGCCTGATAGGCTGTATTTGTGGGAGTACCTAATGCCCCCTGCCGACAGGTCAGGGCATGTCGGATGTTTGGCGAGGCCAGCTTTAGGGATCTATGGGATCTCCCACCATCTGCCACAGTGATGTTAGAGTCCAACTACCAACGAGGCAGTCTGGCATTTCAAGTCCCGACGGGGAGCAGGTTCTGGGGGTGCTTTCTTCTTGCGGCGTCTTTCTGCCGCGCGTATCGGCCGCTGGGGCAGCTCCCGGCGGTAGTAGTCGCATCT